>NC_138991.1:66906100-68106100 GCF_964341445.2 Mesoplodon mirus
ATGAAACAACACACTTGTGTCTATACCACAGAGATTAACAGTGAATACACGTTTCCAAGTTACTCTAGGAGTCTGAGTGGGCAGAAGAGGTCATTCCATCCTTTTCTTAAGGTATTTCTTGAACAATACCTTTCTTAAATTGTAGTAAAATATATGTAACAGGGCTTCCCTGGTGGTGCAGTGGTTAAGAATCCTCCTGCCAATGCAGGGGACACGGGTTTGAGCCCTGGTCCGGGAAGATTCTACATGCCGCAGAGCAACTAAGCTCGTGCACCACAACTACTGAGCCTGTGCTCTAGAGCCCGCGAGCCACAACTACTGAGCCCACGTGCTACAACTACTGAAGCCCGTGCGCCTACAGCCTGTGCTCTGCAGCAAGAGAAGCCACCGCAATGAGAAGCCCATGCACCTCAGCGAAGAGTAGCCCCCACTCGCCGCAACTAGAGGAAGCCTGTGCACAGCAACAAAGACACAATGCAGCCAAAAAGAAATTAATAAATAAATTTATAAAAATGTGTATATACATAACAAAGCTTCCCCTTCCCACCGTCTTTAAGCATACAGTTCAGTGGCATTAAGCATATTCACATTGTTTTGCAACCATCACCACCATCATCTCCAGAAGGTGCTCATCTCCCCACAGTGAAATCCTGTGTCGATTAAACAACGTCTCCCTGTGAACAATAACTTTAAAGGGAGGGGTTTGTTGGCTGATGCAGACCCGATGCAAAAATGAGTGGAACGATTAGAAAAGCCTGTTCATGGGGTTAATTGGCAGACTGTCTGCAAATTTTACAAGTTTAAGGATGGGGGAAATTGAGACTTGGTAGGAGCATCAGCATCACCAGGCCCCTTTGAGGGTGTGGTTGTAGGTCTCCCTGTTGGGCCATCGGGATTTGGGGCTGTGAACATCGACGTCGGGGAGCGTGAACTGCAGTCTCTTAGACCCTGTACAGCTTTGGGCTGCTCCTCATGGGAAGAAGAGTCATGGAAGGATTCTCTTCGTAGGTTCTGTCCCCTTTTCAGTTGCGCTGGCCCAAAATTAATCATTATTTTTATTAGGTTGAAAACATGGTTTTGAATAGCATGTGTAGTTTCTTGTCCATTTATGATTACAAAATTGCATTTAGATGCGAAGAGAAATGTCTAATAGGATAATCACTGAAAATGTTAAAACGGATTATTTCTTGATGGTGGATTTAAAATGATTTTTAGTTCCTTCTTTGCTCTTTTCTCTTTTAGTGAAGTCTTTTACAGTGAGACTGTGTTATTCATATTTCTGCAAAGTACTTCCCCATTTGGGGCTGTGAATTCATTATCTGTTCAATATGAAGTTGGATGAGATGTGGAGCTGGGGGTGTCCTCCTCTCTGAGGATGAGCCAGGCAGCCAGGCCTTTCAGGTCCCTGCCCCTTGTTCTATTCTGATTTCATCTCAGGAATAGTTTCCATAGCTGAGAAAGGCTAAACCCAGAGTGGATGGTACCTCACGTTAACTTCAGCTCTGAAATTCTGAGAGTCTATTGTTTCTGCCCTCTAAAGAGCTTAGGAAAGTATATGTGCAGGGGTGATGCCTGGAATATTTAGTAAAGGTCAGCACTGTCCGTCAGAAATGCCGGCTGGAGCAGGCCCTGGGGCCTCCTGATGGCATTGCTTAACATGGTGTTTAGCGCTGCCTTTGAGTGGTGGAGGGGGACTGGGATGGGGGCTGCTTAGAGCAGTAGTTACTCATCACCAGTTCAGCCACACAGCAGCCTTGCACGTGTAACATGGGAGGAACAAGTGCACGTGATTAAGGGGAACAGTGATACTCATCTATGGAAAGCGAAAAAGGAAGTAGAATTCTATCCTGAGAATATTCCAAGATATTATCCTTCCTTTTCCCCCCTCTATTCATACTCAGAGTATAAAACAACACATGTTCCCCCCTGAAGTTTACCATTCCTGTTTGTGCTTTTCTCCCAGCCTGTTCTGCTTCTGTTTCAGGTGGTCATGCTGGCGATGTACAACTTGTCCCTGGAAGGTAGTGGGCGTCAGGGCTATTTCCGGTGGAAAGAAGACATCTGCGCTTTCATTGAGAAACATTGGACTTTTTTGCTTGGGAATAGGTAATGAGATTTTTAAAAAATCTTATACTTGAATGAAGATGTAAAGAATAAAGTATATGAGACTTGAGACAGCCTAATGCAGGCCTTTAGAGAATTAGAGTAATTACTTGTGGCAGTTACTGAGAATTTTTTAATCCAGAAAATGTTGTTACTTTAAGTTAAAAATCGAAGTGGAAGTTTACGTAATTACAAGGGTAGGTTTCCATACTTCTTATCCTACTTTCGGAGGAAACTGTTGGTTTCTACTGAGCAGGAAGACAGTTGAACAGATTCTTAGAATGTTAAAAAATAGAGACTTTGATTAAATAAGGCAGTTTAATAGTTGGGTAGGTGACTAATTTGAGGATAGAGGAATATTATGTCCTTTTAAAATCAGTGCCTTATAGGAGGTCAGAAGAAGAGAAATGATGGCAGTTATTGACTGCACTCATTTAAGTTGCTCTTGGTTAATTATTAGTATTTGTGTTTATTAACTCTGGGAGGTAGAAAGCGTTGTATACTGTTTGGTATTCACAGTGCTTGGCCAAGTCTGGGCACATTAACACGCATATGGTTTATTCCTTTGATACTCTTTTCATCATGATGCTTTGAATTTGCTGCTGAGTGCTTCTCCTCCGTGACCCCTCCTTGGTTCATCAGACTTAGGGGTGCCGGGGCACAGACATCCACACCAGATGTTTTAACTAAGGGTCCATGTGCATCTAGAAAGATTTTTATTGCTATTAGAGGTTAGCAAGTTTGCAATTGCATTGGCGGATTGTTTGAGATTCTTTCTTTTTCTTTAAAAAAAAAATATTTATTTATTTAGCTGGATCTTAGTTGAGACATGCGGGCTCTTAGTTGTGGTATGTGGGATCTAGTTCCCTGACCAGGGATTGAACCCGGGCCCCCTGCATTGGGAGCGTGGAGTTTTAACCACTGGACCACCAGGGAAGTCCCTTGTTTGAAATTCTGATTGTTAGTTGCCTTCTGAAGTCCTGTGTGAGATTCATAAATCTTACATAATTGGGTTGGTGTGGACACGGTAAAGGTCAGAGCAGGGACTTTGTGCTTGTCCTCACTCGGAACTCCCTGCAGCCCGTTTTCTCGGGTGCTGAGAAGTCACAGCTCTGCCAAAGTTGCTGAGGAATCATGGAGGGGTGACCTTCTGCAGGCTGCTGTGAGGGAAAAATAGAACTGAAAAATAGAACTAAGAAAAGAATTGACAGCATAACTGGTTCTTTTTCTTAAAGAAAGGAAATCTGTTGTCTTAGTTTAATGATTTAGCTCTATTTATGGAACTTAATACACCCCATTTATAAGGGACAAGGAAGGGAAAAAAACTGATAAAATTAGATCTTGGAAGGTTTTCATGATCTTTCAGTGCTGTTCTGCCTGGTGGATTGTCTTCTGGAAGAAGTTGGATTTAAATTGCCTGTTTTAAGGAAGTTGGCTTATTTTAGCAGCAGGTGCTCAGTTTCATTTGTTCATTTCTAGAGCACGTTCTGAGAGGCATCAGCTGAGGCTCTTTTTCTTTTCAATACTTCTACTGAAAGACATTAATTACTCTCCAGCTTCTTGTAATTTAACCATTAAACTAGTGGGTTTTGGCCATATTAGTGTATCACTTGAATTATCGTTTACTTATTTAAATCAAGTCACTGAAAAAAAAGAAACTTCACACCACCCTGGTAAGTGGAAAACCCATATCACTTACATAAATAGAATGAAACTGTAAAAATAAGTGCACTAAAAATAAAGCAATGCTATTGACTTGTAGCTAGATCCCATGACCTGTAAAGGTAGTCTGAAACCCTCTTTCCTTTTTTTTAATCATATGATTCCATCTATATATTTTTTTCATCCAGGTGTATTGATATGTAATTGACATACAGCACTGTATGAGTTTAAGGTGTACAGCATAATGATTTGACTTACATACATCATGAAATGATGACCACAAAGTTTAATGAACATCCATCATCTCATATAGATATAAAATTAAAGAAATAGAAAAAAGATTTTTTTTCCTGTGATAAGACCTCTTAGGATTTACCCCCAACAACTTTCCTGTATAACATTCAGCAGTGTTAATTTTATTTATCATGTGGTACAGTACATCCCTAGTACTTATTTATCTTATAATTGGAAGTTTATCCCCCCACCTCTGGAAAATCTAATGTCTTTTTCTGAGTTTGTTTTTGAAGTATAATTGACCTATAACACTACATTAGTTCCAGTTACACAACATAGTGATTCAGTATTTCCATACGTTTCAAACTGATCACCACAGTACGTCTAGTTACCATACATCACCATACAAAGATACTACATAATAATTGACTATTTTTCCCCCCACTATACATTTCATACCCGTGACTTATTTATTTTGTAACTGGAAGTTTGTACCTCTTAATTTCCCTCACCTATTTCTCCCCTCTCCCCACCCTCCTCCCCTCTGGCAACCACCTGTTTGTTCTCTGTATCTGTGACTGTTGCTGTTTTGTTATGTTTCTTCATTTGTTTTGTTTTTCAGCTTCCACATATAAGTGAAATCATACAGTATTTGTCTTTCTCTGACTTACTTCACATAATACCCTTAGCATAGTACCCTCTAGGTCCATACATGTTGTCACAATGGCAAGATTTCATTCTTTTTTATAGCTGAATAATATCCAATTGTGTGTGTGTGTGTGTGTATCACATCTTTTTTTTTGCACTTCTTTATTGGAGTATTATTGCTTTACAATGTTATGTTAGTTTCTGCTGTATAACAAAGTGAATCAGCTATATGTATACATATATCCCCATATCCCCTCCCTCTTGCGTCTCCCTCCCACCCTCCTTATCCCACCCCTCTAGGTAGTCACAAAGCACTGAGCTGATCTCCCTGTGCTGTGCAGCTGCTTTCCACTAGCTATCTATTTTACATTTGGTAGTGTATATACGTCAATGCTACTCTCTCACTTCGTCCCAGCTTCCTGTTCCCACTCCCCATGTCCTCAAGTCCATTCTCTATGTTTGCATCTTTATTCCTGTCCTGCCTCTGGGTTCATCAGAACCATTTTTTTTTATTCCATATATATGTGTTAGCATACGGTATTTGTTTCTCTCTTTCTGACTTACTTCACTCTGTATGACAGACTCTAGGTCCATCCACCTCACTACAAATAACTCAGTTTCATTTCTTTTTATGGCTGAGTAATATTCCATTGTATATATGTGCCACATCTTCTTTATCCATTCATCTGTCGATGGACACTTAGGTTGCTTCCATGTCCTGGCTACTGTAAATAGAGCTGCAGTGATCACTGTGGCACATGACTCTTTTTGAATTATGGATTTCTCAGGGTATATGCCCAGTAGTGGGATTGCTGGGTCATATGGTAGTTCTACTTTGAGTTTTTTAAGGAACCTCCATACTGTTCTCCATAGTGGTTGTATCAATTTACATTCCCACCAACAGTGCAAGAGGGTTCCCTTTCCTCCACACCATCTCCAGCATTTATTGTTTGTAGATTTTTTGGTGATGGCCATTCTGACCGGTGTGAGGTGATACCTCATTGTAGTTTTGATTTGCATTTCTCTAATGATTAGTGATATTGAGCATTCTTTCATGTGTTTGTTGGCAATCTGTATATCTTCTTTGGAGAAATGTCTGTTTAGATCTTCTGCCTATTTTTGGATTGGGTTTTTTTTTTTTTTTTTTTTTTTTTTTTTATTGACCTGCATGAGCTGCTTGTATATTTTGGAGGTTAATCCTTTGTCAGTTGCTTCATTTGCAAATATTTTCTCCCATTCTGAGGGTTGTCTTTTCATCTTGTTTATGGTTTCCTTTGCTGTGTAAAAGCTTTTAAGTTTCATTAGGTCCCATTTGTTTGTTTTCATTTCTCTTTCTCTAGGAGATGGGTCAAAAAGTATCTTGCTGTGATTTATGTCAAAGAGTGTTCTTCCTGTGTTTTCCTCTAACAGGTTTTTTTTTTGCTTTTCTTTTCTCTTTTTTTTTTTTTTTTTTTTTGCGGTACGCGGGCCTCTCACTGTTGTGGCCTCTCCCGTTGCGGAGCACAGGCTCCGGACGCGCAGGCTCAGCGGCCATGGCTCACGGGCCCAGCCACTCCGTGGCATGTGGGATCTTCCCGGACCAGGGCACGAACTCATGTCCCCTGCATCGGCAGGCGGACTCTCAACCACTGCACCACCAGGGAAGCCCTAAGAGGTTTTTTTTTTTAATTAACTAATTAATTTATTTTTGGCTGTGTTGGGTCTTTGTTACTGCGTGTGGGCTTTCTCTAGTTGCAGCGAGAGGGGGCTACGCTTCGTTGCGCTGCACAGTCTTCTCATTTCAGTGGCTTCTCTTGTTGAGCATGGGCTCTAGGGTGTGGCATGTGGGCTCAGTAGTCATGGCTTGCGGGCTCTAGAGCGCAGGCTCAGTAGTTGTGGCACACGGGCTTAGTTGCTCCGTGGCATGTGGGATCTTGCCTGAGCAGGGCTCGAACCCGTGTCTCCTGCATTGGCAGGTGGATTCTTAACAACTGTGCTACCAGGGAAGTCCCTTTCTAAGAGTTTTTTTACTCTCTGGCCATACATTTTGGTCTTTAATCCATTTTGAGCTTATTTTTGTGTATGGTGTTAGGAAGTGTTCTAATTTCATTCTTTTACATGTAGCTGTCCAGTTTTCCCAGCACCACTTACTGAAGAGGCTGTTCTTTCTCCACTGTATATTCTTGCCTCCTTTATCAAAGATAAGGTGACCATATGTGTGTGGGTTTATCTCTGGGCTTTCTATCCTGTTCCATTGATCTATATTTCTGTTTTTGTGCCAGTACCATACTGTCTTGATTACTGTAGCTTTGTAGTATAGTCTGAAGTCAGGGAGGCTGATTCTTCCCACTCCGTTTTTCTTTCTCAAGATTGCTTTGGCCATTTGGGGTCTTTTGTGTTTCCATACAGATTGTAAAATTTTTTTGTTCTAGTTCTGTGAAAAATACCATTGGTAGTTTGATAGGGATTGCATTGAACCTGTAGATTGCTTTGGGCAGTATAGTCATTTTCACAACGTTGATTCTTCCAATCCAAGAACATGGTATATCTCTCCATCTGTTTGTATTGTCTTTTATTTCTTTTATCAGTGTCTTACAGTTTTCTGCATACAGGCCTTTCTCCTTAGGTAGGTTTATTCCTAGGTATTTTATTCTTTTTGTTGCAATGATAAGTGGGAGTGTTTCCTTAATTTCTCTCTCAAATTTTTCATTGTTAGTGTATAGGAATGTGAGAGATTTCTGTGCATTCATTTTGTATCCTGCTACTTTACCAAATTCATTGATTAGCTCTAGTAGTTTTCTGGTAGCATCTTTAGGATTCTCTGTGTATAGTATCATGTCATCTGCAAACAGTGACAGTTTTACTTCTTTTCCAATTTGTATTCCTTTTATTTCTTTTTCTTCTCTGATTGCCGTGGCTAAAACTTCCAAAACTATGTTGAATAATAGTGGTGAGAATGGACATCCTTGTCTTGTTCCTGATCTCAGAGGAAATGGTTTCAGTTTTTCACCATTGAGAACGATGTTGGCTGTGGGTCTGTCATATATGGCCTTTATTATGTTGAGGTAGGTTCCCTCTGTGCCCACCGTCTGGAGAGTTTTTATGATAAATGGGTGTTGAATTTTGTCGAAAGCTTTTTCTGCATCTATTGAGATGATCATATGGTTTTTCTCCTTCAGTTTGTTAATATGGTGTATTACATTGATTGATTTGCGTATATTGAAGAATCCTTGCATTCCTGGTATAAACCCCACTTGATCATGGTGTATGATCCTTTTAACGTGCTGTTGGATTCTGTTTGCTAGAATTTTGTTGAGGATTGTTTCATCTATGTTCATCAGTGATATTGGCCTGTAGTTTTCTTTTTTGTGACATCTTTGTATGGTTTTGGTATCAGGGTGATGGTGGCCTAGTAGAATGAGTTTGGGAGTGTTCCTCCCTGTGCTATATTTTGGAGGAGTTTGAGAGGGATAGGTGTTAGCTCTTCTCTAAATGTTTGATAGAATTCGCCTGTGAAGCCATCTGGTCCTGGACTTTTGTTTGTTGGAAGATTTTTAATCCCAGTTTCAATTTCAGTGCTTGTGATTGGTCTGTTCATATTTTCTGTTTCTTCCTGGTTCAGTCTTGGAAGGTTGTCCTTTTCTAAGAATTTGTCCATTTCTTCCAGGTTGTCTATTTTATTGGCATATAGTTGCTTGTGGTAGTCTCTCATGATCCTCTCTGTTTCTGCAGTGTCAGTTGTTACTTCTCCTTTTTCATTCTAATTCTGTTGATTTGTGTCTTCTCCCTTTTTTTCTTGATGAGTCTGGCTAATGGTTTATCAATATTTTGTTTATTTTCTCAAAGAACCAGCTTTTAGTTTTATTGATCTTTGCTATTGTTTCCTTCATTTCTTTTTCATTTATTTCTGATCTGATCTTTATGATTTTTTTCCTTCTGCTAACTGTGGGGTTTTTTTTGTTCTTTCTCTGATTGCTTTAGGAGTAAGGTGAGGTTGTTTATTTGAGAGTTTTCTTGTTTCTTCAGGTAGGATTGTATTGCTGTAAACTTCCCTCTTAGAACTGCTTTTGCTGCATCCCATAGAGTTTGGGTCATCATGTTTTCATTGTCATTTGTTTCTAGGTATTTTTAAACTTCCTCTTTGATTTCTTCAGTGATTCTTGGTTATTTAGTAGTGTATTGTTCAGCCTCCATGTGTTTGTATTTTTTACAGTTTTTTTTCCCTATAATTGGTATCTAGTCTCATAATGTTGTGGTTGGAAAAGGTACTTGATACAATTTCAATTTTCTTAAATTTACCGAAGCTTGATTCGTGACCCAAGATATGATCTATCCTGGAGAACGTTTCATGTGCACTTGAGAAGAAAGTGTATTCTGTTGTTTTGGGTGGAATGTCCTATAAATAACAATTAAAACCACCTGGTCTGATGTGTCTTTTAAAGCTTGTGTTTCCTTATTTATTTTCATTTTGGATGGTCTGTCCATTGGTGAAAGTGGGATGTTAAAGGCCCCTACTATTGTGTTACTGTCTATTTCCCTTTTTATGGCTGTTAGCATTTGCCTTATATATTGAGGTGCTCCTATGTTGGGTGCATAAATATTTACAATTGTTATATCTTCTTCTTGGATTGATCCCTTGATCATTATGTAGTGTCCTTCATTGTCTCTTGTCTTTATTTTAAAGTCTATTTTCTCTGATGTGAGTATTGTTACTCCAGCTATGTTTTGATTTCCATTTGCATGGAATATCTTTTTCTATCCCCCATTTTCAGTCTGTATGTGTCCCTAGGTCTGAAGTGGGTCTCTTGTAGGCAGCATCTATACGGGTCTTGTTTTTGTATCCATTCAGCCAGTCTATGTCTTTTGGTGGGAGCATTTAATCCATTTACATTTAAGGTAATTATCGATATGTATGTTCCTATTACCATTTTCTTAATTGTTTTGGGTTTGTTTTTGTAGGTCTTTTCCTTCTCTTGTGTTTCCTGCCTAGAGAAGTTCCTTTAGCTTTTGTTGTAAAGCTGGTTTGGTGGTGCTGAATTCTCTTAACTTTTGCTTGTCTTAAAGGTTTTAATTTGTCCGTGGAATCTGAATGAGATCCTTGCTGGGTAGAGTAATCTTTGTTGTAGGTTTTTCCTTTTCATCACTTCAAATATGTCCTGCCACTCCCTTCTGGCTTGCAGAGTTTCTGCTGAAGGTTCAGCTGTTAACCTTATGGGGATTCCCTTGTATGTTATTTGTTGCTTTTCCCTTGCTGCTTTTAATATTTTTTCTTTGTATTTAATTTTTGATTGTTTGATTAATATGTCTTTTGGCGTGTTTCTCCTTGGACTTATCCTGTATGGGACTCTGTGCTTCTTGGACTTGAGCGACTATTTCCTTTGCCACGTTAGGGAAGTTTTCGACTATAATCTCTTCAGATGTCTTCTCAGACTCTTTCTTTTTCTCTTCTTCTTCTGGGACCCCTATAATTCGAATGTTGGTGCATTTAATGTTTTCTTAGAGGTCTCTGAGACTGTTCTCAATTCTTTTCATTCTTTTTTCTGCTCTGCGGCAGTTATTTCCAGTATTCTCCATTCTTCTTCAGTTTTTCTGCTATTGATTCCTTCTAGAGTATTTTTAATTTCATTTATTGTGCTGTTCATCATTGTTTGTTTGCTCTTTAGTTCTTCTAGATCCTTGTTAAACGTTTCTTTAATTTTCTCCATTCAATTTCTGAGATTTTGGATCATCTTTACTATCATTACTCTGAATTCTTTTTCAGGTAGACTGCCTATTTCCTCTTCCTTTGTTTGATCTGGTGGGTTTTTACCTTGCTCCCTCATCTGCTGCATATTTCTGTGTTTTCTCATTTTGTTTAACTTACTGTGTTTGGGGTCTCCTTTTTGCAGGCTGCAGGTTCGTAGTTTGTCTTATTTCTGGCGTCTGCCCCCAGTGGGTGAGGCTGGTTCAGTGACTTGGGTATGCTTCCTGGTGGGGCGGGACTGGTGCCCGTGTTCTGGTGGGTGGGGCTGGATCTTGTTCCTCTTTGGGCAGGGCCGCATCCGGTGGTGTGTTTTGGGGTGTCTATGAACTTAGTATGACTTTAGGCAGCCTCTCTGCTAATAGGTGGGGTTGTGTTCCTGTCTTGCTAGTTGTTTAGTATGGGGCATCCAGCACTGGAGCTGAGTCTTAGTGTTGAGACAGAGATCTCTGGGAGAGCTCTCTCAAATTAATATTACGTGGGGGGCTTCCCTGGTGGCGCAGTGGTTGAGAGTCCGCCTGCCGATGCAGGGGACACGGGTTCGTGCCCCGGTCCGGGAGGATCCCACATGCCGTGGAGCGGCTGGGCCCTTGAGCCATGGCCACTGAGCCTGCCTGTCCAGAGCCTGTGCTCCGCAACGGGAGAGGCCACAACAGTGAGAGGCCCGCGTACCGCAAAAAAAAAAAAAAAAAAAAAAATTACGTGGGGCCAGGAGGTCTCTGGTGGTCCAGTGTCCTGGACTTGGCTCTCCCACCTCGCAGGCTCAGGCCCGACACCCGGCCGGAGCACCAAGACCCTGCCAGCTTCACAGCACAGAAGAAAAGGAAGAAAGAAAAAAATAAAAAACAGAACCCCAAAACAAATGGTGGAAGCAAAACTAAACAGGCAAAATCACACAAAGGAATATACACACACACTCATAAAAAGAAAAAAATGGAAAAAAAAAAGACGGCCCCAAGACAAATGATAAAAGCAAAACTAAACAGACAAGGGACTTCCCTGGTGGTGCAGTGGTTAAGAATCTGCCTGCCAATACAGGGGACGTGGGTTCAATCCCTGGTCTGGGAAGATCCCACGTGCCGCAGAGCAACTAAGCCTGTGTGCCACAAGTACTGAGCCTGCGCTCTAGAGCCCGCAAGCCACAACTACTGAGCTCACGCCCAACAGCTACTGAAGCCCATGGCCCTAGAGCCTGTGCTCTGCAATAAGAGAAGCCACCATGTACTGCAATGAAGAGTAGCCCCTGCTCGCCACAACTAGAGAAAGCCTGCACACAGCAACAAAGACCCAACACAGCCAAAAAATAAAAAATAACTGAACAGACAAAATCACACAAAGAAACATATACACACACAGACAGACACACACACTCACAAAGAGAGAACAAAAAAAGGAAGATAGCAACCAAACCAATGAACAAACCCACCAATGAAAACAAGCACTAAAAACTAAACTAAGATAAACATAACACCAAAAACAAATCAAATGCAGAAAGCAAACCCCAGGTCTGCAGTAGCTCCCAGAGTCCACCACCTCAGTTTTGGGAACATTTGTTGACTCTTCATGTATTCCACAGATGCAGGGTTTATCAAGCCGATTGAGGGGATTTACTCCACTGCTCCTGAGGCTGCATGGAGAAATTTCCCTTTCTCTTCTTTGTTCGCACAGCTCCTGGGGTTCAGCTTTGGTTTTGGTCCCACCTCTGCGTGTAAGCTGCCCTCAGGCCTCTGTTCCCTGCCCAGACAGGAGGGTGTTAAAGTAGCGGCTGATTAGGGCTCTCTTGCTCACTCAAGCCAGGGGGAGGGAGGGGTACGGTAGTCATAATTCGTGCCTGTGGCAGCAGAGACCAGCATATTACAACAGCCTGAGGCATGCCGTGTGCTCTCCCAGGGAAGTTGGCCCTGGATCACAGGACCCTGGCAGTGGCGTGCTGCACAGGCTCCCAGGGAGGTGTGGGTAGTGACCTGCACTTGCACACAGGATTCTTGGTGGCAGTGGCGGCAGCGGTAGTGGTCCATGCCTGTCTCTGGGGTGCGAGATGATAGCTGCGGCTCACACCCATCTCTGGAGCTCGCTTAGGCGGTGCTCTGCCGTCTGTGGGCACACAGAGCAAGAAGCCCTTCTCCTTGTGCACTCTGAAATTATGATCTCTTGCCTCTCCGGCAGGTCCAGACTTTTTCCCGGTCTCCCTCCTGGCTAGCTGTGGCGCACTGGTCCCCTTCAGGTTGTCTTCACGCAGCTAACCTCAGTCCTCTCCCTGGGGTCTGACCTCCAAAGCCCAAGCCTCAACTCCCAGCTCCCACCCGCCCCGATGGGTGAGCAGACAGGCATCTCAGGCTGGTGAGTGCTGGTTGGCACCGATCCTCTGTGTGGGAATCTCTCTGCTGTGCTCTCCTCTGTGGCTCCAAAGCTTCCCCCCTCCACCACCCGCAGTCTCTGCCTGCGAAGGGGCTTCCTAGTATGTGGAAACTTTTCCTCCTTCACAGCTCCCTCCCAGAGGCGAAGGTCCTGTCCCTATTCTTTCGTCTCTTGTTTTTTCTTTTTTCTTTTGCCCTACCCAGGTATGTGGGGATTTTCTTGGCTTTTGGGAGGTCTGAGGTCTTCTGCCAGCATTCAGTTGGTGTTCTGTAGGAGTTGTTCCACGGGTAGATTTTTTTTGGTGTATTTGTGGGGAGGAAGGTGATCTCCACGTCTTACTCCTCCACCACCTTGAAGGTCTCCCCCTCACATCTTCTTTATCCTTTTGTCTATTGATGGGCACTTGGGTTGCTTCCGTGTCTTGGCTATTGTAAATAATGCTGCAGTGAACATAGGGGTGTGTATATCTGTTCAAATTAGTGTTTTGTTTTCTTTGGGTAAGTACCCAGGAGTGGAATTGCTAGATCATATGGTAGTTCTATTTTTAATTTTCTGAGGACCCTCCATACTGTTTTGCGTTGGCTGCACCAATTTACATTCCCACCAGTAGTGCACAAGGGTTCCCTTTTCTCTACATCCTCACCAGTATTTGTTATTTGTTGTCTTTTTAATCACAGCCATTCTCACAGGTGTGAGGTGATAGCTCATTGTGATTTTGATTTGCATGTCCCTGATGATTAGTGATGCTGAGTATCTTTTCATGTACCTGTTGGCCATCTGTATGTCTTATTTGGGAAAATGTCTTTTCAGATCTTCTGCCCATGTTTTAATCGGATTGTTCATTTTTTTGATGTTGAACTATATGAGTTCTTTGTGAGGCCTCTTTCTTGATCAAAAAGGGAGACTATGTGTGTTAGTGAGAATTTAAAGCAACTTACTTTCTCCTTGATCTAACCGGAGGAGTGAAAGAGAATTAAAAATTACTCTGTGACTCCTTGGCACTCAGTTTCCTGCCTCAGTGCTGTCCTTCCCTTTGGGAACTCTGCTTTAAGCATCAATGATTGGAAAAGCCCCGAAACCACTCACCCGAGATGGTCTCCAGTACTCAGATGTGTCCGTGTATGAAAACGCAGACTCACTGCCTCCGCAATGAAACACTTCTCATAACTGCTAAAGATTCACAGTCTGCTATCCATGGAGCATACTTTAAAATTCTTAACAATGTTAACCATTTCTCATTTGCCAATAGGATCCGAGAGAATAGTATACTGTATAATGAAGTTTTAAATTTGAATACATTTTCTTTCAGATCTTATATGTCCTTAATATTTTATTAAGGTTTAAATGTATAAAGGTTTATTAAGGGCTAACCTAAATAACTTTATGTACCTACTGTAGAAGCAAGTTAAAAAGTACACAAAAGCTTAATTACTACAGTTTAATTTTATATGTGGTCATTTAATCTGGTTTTACAGTCCTGGCCTTGAATTGTTCCCAAAGTTATAATTTTGATTAGTGAAGAATAGTTTGAATATTTTTCTATTACCATATTTCATTTATTTTAAAATCAACAGTTTTTCCCACTTTGACATCTCTGACAGCTGGATACATCTTAGAAGTGATGGTGTGTCATAGCTTACTTGATAGCTAGTTTTCCTTCTTGTACACAAAATGGTGTGTCTTAAAGTCAGTGGATCTTATGTTTGATGAAATATGATAAAACACATTCATAGTATTTAAAATTAAAAATATTATACAGGCATATCTCAGAGATGTTGCAGGTTCAGTTCTAGACTGCTGTTGTAAAGCAAATATCACAATAACGTGAGTCACATGAATTTTTGATTTCCCACTGCATATAAAAGTTATGTTCACATTATGCTGTAGTCTGTTAAGTATGCATAGCATTATTTTTAAAAAAACAGTGTACACACCTTAATTCAAAAATACTTGGGCTTCCCTGGTGGCTCAGTGGTTAAGAGTCCGCCTGCCAATGCAGGGGACACGGGTTCGAGCCCTGGTCTGGGAAGATCCCACGTGCCGCGGAGCAACTAAGCCCGTGCACCACAACTACTGAGCCTGCGCTCTAGAGCACGCAAGCCGCAACTACTGAAGCCTGCACGCCTAGAGCCTGTGCTCTGCAACAAGAGAAGCCACCGCAGTGAGAAGCCTGTGCACCGCAACAAAGAGTAGCCCCCACTCGCCACAACTAGAGAAAGCCCGCACACAGCAACAAAGACCCAACGCAGCCAAAAATAATAAATAAATTTTAAAAAAAGACTTTATTGCTAAAAGATGCTAACCATCGTCTGAACTTCAGCAAGTTGTAGGAGTAACATCAGAAGTCACAGATCGGGCTTCCCTGGTGGCGCAGCGGTTGAGAGTCCGCCTGCCGATGCAGGGGACGAGGGTTCGTGCCCCGGTCCAGGAAGATCCCACATGCCGTGGAGCGGCTGGGCCCGTGAGCCATGGCCGCTGAACCTGCGCGTCCGGAGCCTGTGCTCCGCAATGGGAGAGGCCACAACAGTGAGAGGCCCGCGTACCACAAAAAAAAAAAAAAAAAAAAAAAAAAAGAAGTCACAGATCACCATCACAAATACAATAATAATGAAAAACTTTGAAATACTACAAGATCTAAAATGTGACACAGAGACATGAAGTGAGCAGATGTTTTTGGAAAAATGGCACCGATAGACTTGCTTGATTCAGGGTTACCACAGACCTTCAGTTTTTAAAAAACACAGTATCTGTGAGGTGCAGTAACATGAGCTATGCCTGTATGATGAGGGCTCTGGGAAGATGGCAGAGTAGGAAGCACCAGAAATCTGTCTGCCCACCTTGGTAGCAGTTGCATTGGGAGAATCCAGTGTAACTTTATTGGAACTCTGGAGTCAGCTGAAGGCTTGCAACTTCCAAAGGAAGCCTTGGACCATAAATTACAATCAGTGTTGGTCAGTTTTAACCATGGCAGACAGCCATGCACATATTCCTGGAGCAGCTTGCACACAGTATGGGATCCGGGGTGGACACAAAGGACGCTGTCCTCCAAATATCATATCTGTGCTGATCACTGACTGCTGCTTCTGATCACAGAGGTGTTGATAAAGGCGTGGGTGGCCTTTGTTGTTGCACCTCCTCCATTCTTGCAAGCCCCTCCCCGCCTGGCTGAGGTGACTTTAAAGGGACTTACAGGGCTGGCACCTACCTCCCCACTTTCACTTTCCTCTTTGTCCCCTTTTTGGAGCCAGACGTTGAAGACTAAGACATTCAAAAGCAACCACATATACAGGGGAATTAGCCACCCTGCATGTCCAGGGGGAGGCACAGGCTTAGACATGAGCTGAGAGGACCTTGAGTTTCTGCTCCGGCTGATCTTTGGCACAGAGACAGCCTGCACCTGTCAGAAACCAGTAAACCCCGGGGAAGGAGGAGAGTCTGGTGTCCAGAGTTAACACATCATTAGATTCAAATGTCCACTGTCCAACAAAACACAAGGAATACAAGGAACAAGGAAAGTATGGCCCATTCAAAGGAAAAAAATAAACGAATGGGTTCGTTCTGGTCAGACCGCTGGGCAACAGGAGGGGGGCCTGGAAAGGTCAGAACGAGGTGAGACCTCGTTCTCCTCTGACCCAGAATGCCGGGGGTCATTCTCCTGTCTCAGATATGTGCTCATGCCTTTATAAAGTTTTTTTGTTTTTTGTGGGGTTCTTTTGGTTTGTCTGTATTTTTCTAGTACATCTCTGTTCCTAAGGATACTTTTTTCTCTTGCCTCTCTAGCAGTATTTTTCATCTGTTAGGCTGACTTTCCTATGAAAAACTGTTCTTTAGGATTTCTGGTCATTGATTTATATTTTCAAGGTGGAAATAGAACAGTTTCCTTAAAAAAGCACTTTTAACAGGAACCTGAAATAGTGGACATTTTACATATCATTTAAAATTTTTGTTGTATACACTGTTGTGTAGTTATTTTGAAACGTTTGCTGTATTTTGGGGGGGTTTGGTCAGAGTTGGTAATTCCCCCAAGGTTCAACTCTGTGTTTGTGGGACATACCATATAGTTTTATTCCTACTCTACTATGCGAAGGCAAGTAGCAGACTGAGGGATGCATCCTTCTCCGCGGGTAAAATGAACTGTTTACCAGGGCTAATGACTCTCCTGCTTTCTTTCCTGAGAGTTGTGTTTAACTCATACATAAAAGCAGGTCAAGTTAAATAAAATTAGCCTGTAGAACTCCATAATCATGGATAAGAAGTGTTTTATGAGCTTTGTTTGAATTAACTTCATTTAATCGCCACAGCAGTCTTGCACGTTCTATTATCCTAATTTTAAAGATGAAGAAACTGAGGCAGCTAGAAGGTGGTGGAGCTGGGATTTGAAGCCACGCAGAACCCCGAGCCTCTCCCTTATCCAGTGTGTTCTGTTCCTTCAAAGACGGGAAGTTCCATAGCCTGTCACAGACTTGGAGGCAGAGACTGCACTGTCTATGTAAGGGTAGAGTTGAAAAGCCAGTAATTTTTAAATGCTTGGACTCTCCAGGAAAAAGACCTCCACCTGGTGGAGCACGGTGGCGGGCTGCCTTAGCGTGGGGAGCCCCATGTACTTCCGCTCGGGAGCTCAGGAATTTGGAGAACCGGGATGGTGGAAGCTCGTCCACAACAGGCCCCCTACCCTGAAACCCGAGGGAGAGAAGCTGTCCATCTCCACTCTGAAGGTGAAAGGTACTGTCGTGAGCTGAGAGGTGCCAGTGTAGACAATCCGCTTTTACCAGGCACGGAGCCCTTGCCTCCCCGGAGCCGCTCCGCCCCACAGTTTTATTCTAACACAGTTTTTTATGCCGTAAATAAATATTATACAAAAAATGTTTTATAACTGCCTAATCAAGTTACCAGTTTAATAAATTTCCTGTAGTATCTGAAAGGTTCTCTATTTTCAATCTGTTTGTTTATGGTTTTAATCTTTTTAGTATGCAGAATTTTTAATATACAAATGTGAAGTAATATAGTGAAGTAATATAGTGAATCCCATGGTACCTTTGTCTTCACTTAAGCAGTTAACACTGGCAATCTTGGGGGGGGGGTTTTGTTCATTTGTTTGTTTTAAATATTTATTTATTTATTTGGCTGTGTTGGGTCTTAGTTGCGGGTCTTAGTTCCCCCTCGGCATGTGGGATCTTAGTTCCCCAACCAGGGATCAAACCCTCGCCCCCTGCATTGGAAGGTGGATTCTTAACCACTGGACCACCTGGGACGTCCCAATCTCATTTTATCTTGGCCCCTGGGTCCTTTCTCCCAACCCTCCACACATCCCCACCCTCGGATTATTTAGAAGCAACTTCCAGGCATCAGCACTTCCTTCTTAAATATTTCATGATTTATCTCTTATCCATAAGGGCTCTCTTTTGTAGCCTAACCATAATGCCATTTTCACACTTACAAAAATTAACAGTAGCTCCTTATATCACACATTGATCTGATTTTTTTTATCTGAAAAGTTTTTAATGACCTTTTAAATTTTTTAAAATATAATTGGGAACAAATCTCATAGTATTGAAGGTGTAAAGTCTGAACGTTCCCCACCTGCCCACCCTGCCTGCAGCTTCACTCCAGCAGAGCCACGGCTGTCTCTTGTGAAGCTTTCAGAAGTCCTCTCTGCATATTGAAGCATTTTTTTTACTAAAAATAACCCCATAAACTGATTCATACTATATTACTTGTTCTCCATTTTTTTCCCCACTTACCAGTATACATTGGACATCTTCCCATAACAGTACATGTAGATCTACCCTATTTTCTTTTATTGCATTCCATTGAATGGCTATGTGATAATTTATTAAACCTTTACCCTGTTGATGGACATTTTGGTTATTTCTATCCATTTTTGGTACTTAAACAATACTATAATTACACACATTTGCCAATTTTTTGTGATGAATTCCTGGAAATAGGTTGCTGTATCAAAGGGCATATTTATTCAGAATTTTAATCATATTGCCAAATTACCCTCCAAAAAGTTGTAATAAAATTTATACCCTATCAGGGCTTCCCTGGTGGCGCAGTGGTTGAGAGTCTGCCTGCCGATGCAGGGGACGCGGGTTCGTGCCCCGGTCTGGGAGGATCCCACATGCCACGGAGCGGCTGGGCCCGTGAGCTATGGCCGCTGGGCCTGCGCGTCCGGAGCCTGTGCTCCGCAACGGGAGAGGCCACAACAGTGAGAGGGCCGCGTACCACAAAAAAAAGAAAAAAAATTATGCCTTATCAAAAAGGCATGAACTATCCATTTTCCCCCTACACTCTCTGAGCATTATCAAACTTTTAACGGTTACCAATTCCAGTAGGAGAAAGACGCTGCAGAAGTGTTTACATTTGCATTATAATTCCTTTTTCCTGGTTAAGAGAAATCTAAATCTTGGTTTAGGGCATTCATTTAACATTTTTCTCTTTCAAACATGGAAGTAGAGTCACAATAAGGTAGAAGAAGAAGCTAACGTTGAATAGCTATTAAAAAATTTAGATATTTATTCTTTTCCAGCAGCCTCGAAACCAACTTTAGATCCCATCATTACTGTCGAGGGACTTAGAAAGCGGGTGAGTCGGAATCCTGTGGAATCTGCCATGGAATTGAAAGAGAAAAGGTCTCGCACTCAGGAAGCGAAGGACATCCGTAGAGCCCAGAAAGAGGCGGCTGGCTTTCTTGACCGCAGCACCTCCTCGACGCCTGTGAAGTTCATCAGCCGAGGACGCAGGCCGGATGTGATTCTGGAAAAAGGAGAAGTGATCGACTTCTCGTCCCTGAGCTCCTCCGACCGCACCCCGCTGACAAGCCCATCTCCTTCCCCGTCTCTGGATTTCTCTGCCCCTGGGACCCCTGCCTCTCACTCAGCCACGCCCAGCCTGCTCTCAGAAGCCGATCTGATTCCAGACGTGATGCCGCCACAAGCCTTGTTTCACGGTAAGACGGCCCGTCCTCGGGTCTCTTGGGTTGTGTGTGGCCCTGATGGCAGTGTGTGTGCTGTCCCTGTGGGCGGCGGGTCCGCATTCCCCTCCTGCTTTCTGCTCTGCACAGATGATGATGAGATGGAAGGCGACGGCGTCATCGACCCCGGGATGGAGTACATCCCGCCCCCTCCCGGCTCGGCCGCCTCGGGGCCAGGGGTTGGAGGCAGGAAGAAGGTCAGAGCCCCTGAGCAGATCAAGCAGGAGGTGGAGAGTGAGGAGGAGAAGCCCGGCAGGATGGACATCGACAGCGAGGACACAGACTCCAACACGTCCTTGCAAACAAGGGCTCGAGAGAAGAGGAAGCCCGTGCTGGAGAAGGACCGGAAGCCCAAAGGGCCCAGGTTCACCCCTGTGAGCATCTACGAGGAGAAGCTGCTCCTCAAGCGGCTGGAGGCCTGTCCTGGGGCCGTGGCCATGACCCCGGAGGCCCGGCGACTGAAGCGGAAGCTGATTGTCCGGCAGGCGAAGAGGGACCGGGGGCTGCCCCTCTTTGACCTGGATCAGGTTGTGAATGCCGCGCTTCTGTTAGTGGACGGGATTTATGGGGCCAAAGAAGGAGTTTCCAGGCTTCCAGCTGGACAAGCCATGTACAGGACGACCTGTCAGGACTTCAGAATCCTTGACCGGTACCAGGTAAGTGTTGTCCTCGCTCTCCAACTCCTGGGGCCGCAGCTCCAAGGAGCACGTGGGCATGTGGAAGAAAACAGCAAGGGAGGGAGGTACAAAAATGGCTGGGCTGTATTTTTTTTTATTTGTCCAATATGAACATCCTTTCATACATCTGAGTTTGGATTTTTGTTTTCCTTTTGGGGATTCCAGAAGGAACCTAGATGTTCTCTTTGTATCTCTTAGTCCCTGAGGGTGACTGTATATGGTTTGGGTCATGGCTTTGATGGACAGGTTTGTTGAGGACATAAGAGCATACTGGACACTGAGCTGAGCAGGAGTGAAGGCGTGTGGACATCTGTGTAGTTAGGTGACACCCTGCAGAAAGAGCAGCTGGGGTCAGTGTGGGTCAGCGTGGCTAGAGGATGCCTGTGTGTGAGCGCTCCCGGGAACAGTTGATTCCACCCAGAAGTGCTGGAATGCGCCTTCCCACGGCAGGAGCAAGATGGCTTCTCTCCTTTATCTTTGCTGGAGTTTGCTACTAACCATCCTTTAACTGGTTTTGCTAATCTGGTGGCTGTAAAATGAAGCCTTGTTTTTTATTTACATTTCTTTGATGACAGGTGAAGTTAAACATTTTTCCTGTTTCCTAGTTGTTTGTGAATTGCCTGTTTGGACTCTTTGCACATTTTCCTATCTGCGTCTTTGGACACTAGTGGGGTCCGGTCTTTGTTGCCAGTGTTCTGATATTACCCAGTGATGATACCACATGTGGGGCTTTTCTTCCCTGGGGCTGGGCCTTTGCTCTGTGGGCCTTGCCATTTGAAACGCTCCTTCTTTTTTTAAAAAATAATATTTATTTATTTATTTGGCTGCATTGGGTCTTAGTTGTGGCACACGGGATCTTCTTTGCGACATGCAGGATCTTTAGTTATGGTATCCTTGATCTAGTTCCCTGACCAGGGATTGAACCCAGGCCCCCTGCATAGAGAGTGCAGAGTCTTAGCCACTGGACCACCAGGGAAGTCCCTGAAACGTTCCTTCTTGAGTTCTGGAATTTCCTAGCTTCTATTTTCTCTGGTTTGTCTCTTTAGAGCACCCCTCTTGTTTGGATATTGGACGCTCTAGACCAGAGATTTGCAAGCCTTTTCTGTAAAGGGTCAGATAGTAAGTAACTGTGGCTTTGCAGGCCAGCCCTGCTGTGCTGTGTGAGAGCAGCGTACATGATACATGATGAAGGGGTGTCGCTGTATGCCAGTAACATGTATTTACAAAAGCAGGCTGGATTTGACCTGTGGGGTCTGTAGTTTGCCAAAGACCCTTGCTGTAGCTGGATCCCCTTAATTTTCTTTATTTCCCTATTTCCCAGCTTTCCTTTCCTGGGAAGTAGTAACCTGCCTGCCTACATCCTAGAAGCCTCATAGGTAGGACCAGGAGCTGACCACGCAGTTGTTAAACTTCACCTGAATTTCCCTGTTTTCAGGACAGAGCTTCCACCCTTGGCTGCCTCAGAATCTCTTTGGAGCCGCCAGAGTTTAGCCTGCCCCTGGAGGGAGGAGTCATTTCTGGATGTGAACGGCAGAGGTGTCATTGGAGCTTTAACCTCTTAACTAAAGAGACGCTCAGTCCATAGCCACCCTGCTCACCCTCAACTTCAGCAGGACCTGATGCCCCCGTTGCTGCGTTGTCCTGAGGCACCGGCTCTGGCCCGTCCTCACCACTGCCTCAGGTTTTGGCTCTGCTGGTCTTAGTCACTTGCCAGTTACTCATATGCTTTCGTTGCTGTCATCTGCTCACCTCTCCTTTGTTCTCATAGGTTTGTCTTTTTAATCCCTATACTTAATTTTTAAAAGTATGAAATGCATTGTACCCATAGAAGAATGCATAGAACATATGGATATAATTTAGAGGTTAATAAGTTATTTAACTATGAATCTAGCTCCTGGGTTAAGACACAGGGCATTAAAAACACCTTAAAGGGCTTCTCTGGTGGCGCAGTGGTTGAGAGTCCGCCTGCCGATGCAGGGGACGTGGGTTGTGCCCCGGTCCGGGAAGATCCCACATACCGTGGAGTGGCTGGGCCCGTGAGCCATGGCCGCTGAGCCTGCGTGTCCGGAGCCTGTGCTCCGCAATGGGAGAGGCCACAACAGTGAGAGGCCCACGTACCGCAAAAAAAAAACAAAAAACAAAAAACAAAAAAAACACCTTAAAGATCCTTCTGGGCACTGCTTGCTCCCCCCAGAGGGAACCATTTTCTGACATTCAGTGTTAATCATTCCTCTGCCTTTTTAACCTCTTTATCCCTAAACAGTGTACTTTTAGTTGTTTTGTTTGTTTGTTTATTTGTTTTGAAAACTAAGTAGGAAGCACAGACTGAGCTGTGTAAGGAAATTGCTGCTATTAGTTGAAGGCTTCCAGGAGAAGATAAGCTTGACGGGCTTTTTGGGTCACTGATGTAGATTGAATTGTGTCCCCAAAAGTGTATATTGAAGTCCTGACCCCTGGTGCCAGTGAATGTGACCTCATGTGGAGATAGGGCCTTTGCAGGTATAAGTAGTTAAGCTGAGGTCACACTGGAGTAGGTTGGGCCCTTAACCCAGTGTGACTTCTGTCCTTACAAGAGGAGAGACACACAGGAGACATGCCATGTGATGACTGAGGCAGCTTTTACAGCTTTTAGAGTGATGTGTCTGCAGAGCTAAGGGGCAGCAAGCCTCGCCAGCCACACCAGAAGCCAAGAGAAGGACATGGAATAGATTGCCACCCAGAGCTTCTGAGAGACCACGGCCCTGCTGGCACCTTGATGGCTGGCTTCTGGCCTCCAGAACCATGGAGAAGGAATACATACATTTCTGTTGTTTAAGGCCCCCTGTTTGTGCAGTGTTGATACGGCAGCCCCAGCAAACTCGTCCAGTCGTGTTCTGGCTTCAGCTGCCGTGACGTGACCCCTTCCTGGGGAAGTCGGTGGCTAAGGTCGTTAAGGAGTCCTGGGAGTCTGAGCATCAGCGGGCTGCAGTGTGTACCAGGGAATGTGCGGAAATCTGGTCGGGGTGGTGGGGGGTGGGTCCCTGTCCTGCGTCAGGGCTGCTGTGCTTCCCTCCAGCTTGTCAGAGGTCAGGGTGGTTATCTGTGGGGTAAGTGTCCTCCGCTGACCCAGGGAGCCCGTGGAGGGAGCAGGGGAGCCTCACATGGCGTTGTGAACCAAGCTGAGCACGGACAAGCCTCCTCGGGTTTACAAGACGGTCCAGTGGGGCAGAGGCTTAGTGGCGGTAGCCTCAGGATGTCTGCCCCTTGAGTCACACTTGTCGCTCTGTACTGGCCGCCATCATGGTCCTGGCATCTCCCCTCGCCGGAGCCCCATCTTCCCCTCTGCTGAATTGAACCCCCTGTTTCCTGCTCCCCATCTTTACCTTTTCATAGGTTTACTCCCTTCTTTAGTAGCTTCCAGAGGAAAGCTGCCCGGGAAGTAAACTTTGAGACCTTGTGTGTCTGAAAGGCCTTGAACTTAGAGCCAGAATCCCCAGCTAGCGCTGGGTAAAGTTGAGTGCCAGCTTAACAGCAATACTGGAAGGAAGCCGGCAGTGGAGCAGTGCTTTCAGAGTCTTCGGGAAAGCTAGGTTGAACAGGGAATTCTAGGCCAGTGAGTCCTCTGCCGAGGACCCCCAGTGTCACTTCCTTTAGACCCTTAGGCCAGTCAGAGTCCCTGTAGAAGACTCTTCAGTCTCGGGACCCTTGTGGCCACCAAGAGAGGGGGTCTCAGCCTTCAGCTGGTGCAGGCCTCACCCCTCAGTGCCACGTGAGCTGCCCGTCCAGAGCCTGGTTAGGCCTTCTGTAGAGCTGGGCCCCAGACTCCTGTGGGGAGGGCAGCCACCCCGCGGGTGGGAGGGGGGTTGGAGGTTTGGGGCCTTCCTGTTCCGCCCACAGCTTTTACCTGCTCCTTAGTTTTTCCCAGTTCCAGAGGAACCTGGTGCTGCCACCTGGGTTAATTTAGGAGGATTCTGCAGTACAGGTTGGGCCGGTTCTCACTTCACTGAAAGCCAGCTTGGGATTTTGGCTTTAAATCTGCTACTTTGTGTCCATCTGCTTCCCAGTTACTTTGGTTTCTTCTCCTGATCTTTTTGTTCTTGCCTGCTTGTCTTTTTTTTTTTTTTTTTTTTTTTTTAAGTCTGTTTCTTGTAGTTGGGTTTTGGGAGGAAATAAAATTGGATGTTTGTGTTTAATCCCCCATCTTAACCTGGAATTTTAGTATCACTTTAATGCAGTTACATAGGGAGCAGCCGTAAATGCATTTGTTCAATCCATTCTCTTTCTTGTCTTCTGATCAACATATTCATAGCTGTAACTGTCTCTATGATATTTTAGCCATGACTCATGACCTTTGAAATGATGTGATTTTTTTATCAGTCAGTACTTTGTGTTTTGTAATTTTTCTTAGCATTTCCTCTTTAACCCAAGAGTTATTTATTTAGTGGTAAATAACTCGTAGTTTTCTTAGATACATGAGAATTTTTACAGTATCTTTTAGTAATTGATTTAATTTCTAATCAAATTATATTGCAGTCAAAGAAAATAGTCTATGTGATGTTGAATCTTTTCTATAAAGAAAATTGTATGTTTTATTTTTCTTCTTTTTATAGGTCCTAACTTAAGACATGTATTGATTTTTCTCTATTAATTTTTAATATTATCATGTGCTCTTCACCCTGCAAACAAAAAAATACCTTTGCGTGCTCTCCTTTGCCTTTTTCTTTTGTGTTGCTTGTTTAGGTACCAGTAAATCTCACTAAAGTGTTCACTCAGTCTCACTTCCCATTGCTTCTTCCGGGTTAACTTCTTGCTAGAGTACTTCGTCTAATAGTTCTTTAAAATACGGTCTTTTTGAGGTTAATTTTTAAACCAGTATGCCTCAGAAGATCTTCACTTCACTCTTGCATTTAAATGCTAACATAGTTGGATATAAAATTGTCTTTTTGTTTTTTCTTTTAACGTTTTAGCATTATTATTCCATCGTCGTCTTGCTGTAATGTCGTTCCTGGAGCCACAATGTCAGGCTTACTCTTGTTTCTTTGCAGGTGGCCTCCTTTTTTATTGTCCCATGTCCTGAAGCTTTCTGAGTTTTCTCTTTGTTTTTGATCTTGACTTGTGTTCATATGTTTCAAGTGTTTTTTGCTCTCATTTATCTTGCTTGGCACCTCTTCTCTTTCAGTTACACGTGTCCGACATGCTTCTTGGTGTTTATCCTCCTTGTTCTGTGAGCACCTTGGGACTGTGGTTTTGGTCTGGTGTCTCATTAACTTGGGGAAATTCTCAGTTGTTATTGCTTCAGGTGTTTCTTCTGTTCCTCTTTCCTCCTTCTGCTATTCCCATTATGCATATATTACACCTTTTGTAGTTGTACCACAGTTTTTGGATATTCTGTTCCGTTCTGCCTTTCTTCCCTTTGCTTTTCAGTTTTGGCAGTTTCTGTTGACATGTCCTCAAGCTCAGGAAGTCTTTCCTCAGCCACGTCCGGTCTACCAAAAGCCATTCTTCATTTCTGCTACAGTGGTGTTTTTTCTCTCTCTTTTTTTTTTTTTTTTTTTTATTTGCGGTACGCGGGCCTCTCACTGTTGTGGCCTCTCCCGTTGCGGAGCACAGGCTCCAGACGCGCAGGCTCAGCGGCCATGGCTCACGGGCCCAGCCGCTCCGCGGCATGTGGGATCTTCCCGGACAGGGGCACGAACCCATGTCCCCTGCATCGGCAGGCGGACTCTCAACCACTGCGCCACCAGGGAAGCCCTGCTACAGTGGTTTTGATCTTAGCATTTCTTCTTTATTCTTTCTTAGAAATTCCATCTCTGCTTAAATTACCCATCTGTTCTTTCATGTCCTCTACTTTGTCCATTAGCCTTTAACATGCTAATCATAGTTATTCCCGTTTCAGTAATTCCAACATCTCTGCCATATCTGAGTCTGGTTCTGATGCTTCTGTCTCTTCAAACTGTGTTTTTGCCTTTTAGCTTGCCTTGTAATTTTTTGTTGACAGCCAAGGATGGTGTCCTGGGTACAAGGCACTGTGGGAATAGGCCGTTCGTGATGTGGTGGGGAGGTGTTCTACAGTCCTTGGATTGGTCCTCGGTCTCTAAGTGAGCGTGTGCCCCTGGGCTGAGACTCCACAAGGGCTTCTCAGTTTTCCTTCCCAGTTAGGTGGGACAGGGTGGCTAGAGGGGGCAGGGACTGGCTATTCCCTTCCCTCAGGTAGGTTAGGCTCTGGCAGAGTAGTTTCGCCTGAGGGCATCCTTGTTAAGGAGCACAGATACCCTGACAGTTCAAAATGAGCCGCTGCCAATGGCAGCAGGAGGGGATTTTTCTTTGATCTTCGCAGTGAGCACCTGGTAGAGCCTGCTAGAGGTAAAACTCACGCAAGTGCGGGGCCTCCCTGGTCTCTGTTCTCTCAGACTTGTCGCCGCTGAGCCTCCAGCAGTTCATCGTTTGCAGGTAAGGTTTTCCCCTCCCAGCACTGCTTCCCGAGGCTTCTTACTCCAGTAGGTTGTGAACCTCTGTATCCACTTGTCTGTCTCCAGTCTGCGAGGCAGCGGTTTGCCCTGTGACCTTACTTCTCTGATGGGTCGGAGAAGAGTTGTTGATTTTCAGCTTGTTCAGCCTTTTCCTTGTTTTGGTGGAGTGAGGACTTCCGAGCTCCTTACATGCAGGACTGGAACCCGAAGGGAAACTCATGCTTCTTTATTTTGGGAAATTCCTCATCATGCTCTTTAAATACATTCCTCCTTTATTTTTTTCCTCCCCTTCTGGACTCCTAATATGAATGTTGACGCCATTACTTCTTTATCTCTTCATTTGGTTTTTTGAAGAGACCTATCCTTAACATTGTTTGTTGAGTGCTTACAGGCAGACCTCAGAGATATTTCGGGTTCAGTTCCAGACCACTTCATTAAAGCAAACATTGCAACAGGGAGAGTCACGTGAATATTTTGGTTTCCCAATGCATGTAAAAGTTATGTCTACAGTATAGTGTAGTCTATCAAGTGTGTAATAGTATTATCTCTAAAAGTCCAATATATATACCTTAATTAAAAGGTCCTGTATTCCTGGGGCTCCCCTGGAGGTGCAGTGGTCAAGAATCCGCCTGCCAATGCAGGGGACACAGGTTCGAGCCCTGGTGCAGGGCTAAGCCCGTGTGCCACAACTACTGAAGCCCGTGTGCCTAGAGCCTGTGCTCTGCAAGAAGAGAAGCCACAGCAATGAGAAGCCTGTGCACCGCAACAAAGAGTAGCCCCCGCTTGCCACAAATAGAGAAAAGCCTTCATGCAGCAACGAAGACCCAATGCAGCCAAAAATAAAAAGAAATAAAAGAAATAAATTTATTCTTTTTTTAAAAAGATACTTTATTCCTACAAAATACTAACCATCATGTGAGCCTTCAGTGAGTTGTAATCTTTTTGCTGGTGGAGAGTCTTTTTTTTTTTTTTTTTTTTTTTTTGCGGTATGCGGGCCTCTCACTGTTGTGGCCTCTCCCGTTGCGGAGCACAGGCTCCGGATGCGCAGGCCCAGCGGCCATGGCTCACGGGCCCAGCCGCTCCGCGGCATATAGGATCCTCCCAGACCGGGGCACGAACCCGTATCCCCTGCATCGGCAGGCGGACTCTCAACCACTGCGCCACCAGGGAGGCCCTGGTGGAGAGTCTTGATGTTGATGGCTGTGGTCTGATCGTAGTGACTGTGGCAGTTTCGTAAAATCAGTCAACAGTGAAGTCTGCCTTATTGATTGACCCTTCCTTTCATGAACAGTTTCTCTGTAGCATGAAGTGCTGTTGGATAGCATTTTATCCACAGTTAGAACTTCTTTCAAAATTGGAGTCAGTCGTCTTAAACCCTGCAGCTGCTGCTTTGTCAACTAAGTTGCAATATTCTAAGTCCTTTGTTGTCATTTCAACAGTTTTCACAGCACCTTCACCAGGAGTAGATTCTAGAGTAGTGTTCCAGGCAGAAGCTGAGGATGTTTAAACTGGTGTGGAAGCAAGGGAGAGGAAAGGGGTGGGGACTGTGCGCATCCAGGGCTTTCACAGACCCCACCTTCCCATTTAACCTGATGCTGTTTCATGGGCTCGGGCTGCTGTAATCTCTGCTGCATTACAAACCAGCCCAAAACGTAGTGGCTTAAAACAGTAACTATTTAATTCTTCTTCTGAGTCTGTGGGTTGACTGGCTCAGCTGGGTGTTCTCCTTCATGTGCTGAAGGAAGGGGCACCTTGTGGCTCCACTCAGCTGGGAGCTGGATCCTCCAGAGCCTGTCTCCGTGTGGCCGCCAACCCTTCAGTGGTTGCGCCTGGGCACCGTGGCAGCTGGGCTCGAGGAGGGAGGAAGTGGAAGCCGCCGGCTCCCTTATGGCCTGGGCTCAGAGGTCCCAGAATGTTACTTATGCCATGTTCTGACTGGTCCAGCCTGTCCCAGGCCTGCCAGATTCCAGGGAAGGGGACATTGACTCCACCTTTCCATATGGGGAGACACTTGTACCTTCAGGCACAAGAGGAAGCATTGGGCCATATTTGCAAACTGTTTACCACAACTTGGAATTTCACTTTGAAATGCAAAGTCCTGGAAGAATTTCAGAGTTGGCCTTTGAAAGTTTTGGTGTCCGGTTTGGGAAAGTAATCAGAGCAAATTATTAAGGAAAGAATTCTTGCTCTTCTTCCAACAAAGTTATTTTCTATGCTAAGAGCAAGCTGTTTCTACAAAAACAACTCAGGTTTCTAAACTTCATCCAACCCTTGGCACACCACTTTATAAATGTGCCTTTTAATCTTTCCATCTGAGCTCTTTGCTATAAAACCCTAATTGTCATGTTCTGTTACGACATGACCGAGGGCCCTGGAGCAGCAGTGTCTGGAGAGCAGACGTCTGCAGCCCTTCTATGGGGACATCCTCTGGAGGAGCAGGACTGCGTCCCCCTTGACCCTCCGGTCGGGCCTCTCCGCTCATGCTATGTTTTAGGGATGATAATCTGCATCAGTCCTACTTTTGTCAGATTTATTTGGTAGAGACATATTGTAATAGAGCCACATACAGATGCAGCAGTGATTGACCCCCACGCCCCTGTGATAACAGAGACCACTCATGAGACAGGAGGCCTATGTGTGTTACCCCTCCCCCCTGATGCTTGGACTGGTGAACATTTGATGAGTGGATTGACTGTGCGTTTATAGACAACATGAAACCTGGAGAGGCTGTAAATCCAGGGATCAATTCTGCATTTCACCTGTCTAAATCTCTTTTAAAATCTTTACAAAACTTTAAAATTTTTAAAATTATTTTGCTTTTAAACTGTTAAACCGGGATTAGTTTTTCATATCCATTTTTATGTAAAGGTACCTATGAAGTTTGTATTGAACCTTGAGCTTTCCAGTTAAGTCCTGTGGAAAGACTTACTTTCTGACACATAAAAATGTTGTAAGTACTACTTATCTGTGGAAATTAAACCAATCCTTTGAGTAACTTTATTTTTATATAACTAGCATGTCTTTCTCATAGACTGCCTTGCCATCCAGGAAAGGATTTCGGCACCAGACCACGAAGTTTTTGTACCGTTTGGTGGGGTCAGAAGATATGGCTGTGGACCAGAGCATTGTCAGCCCTTACACTTCTCGGGTCCTAAAGCCTTACATCAGGTATACAGAGAAGAGCTGTGATGTCGAGTGTGTCGCGGGGAGTAATGTTTGTGGTTTTCAAGCCCTGTTCCCCCACTGGAGCGAATAAAGACCAAGATCTGTGAGCTGGCATCAGCAAGGACCGAGTCTGTGCTCTGTGTCCAGTCTCATCCTTGGCTTATTTCAACTGTACATTTTTGCAGAAAGGATGGTCCTTTGAAAGAAACATAAAAGGCAAGGATAAGTTGACTCTGTTAGATTTCATTACGATTATCATACTCATTGTTTTATTTTTTTTTATTTTTTTATTTTTTTATTTTTTATTTATTTTTTTTTGCGGTATGCGGGCCTCTCACTGTCGTGGCCTCTCCCGTTGCGGAGCACAGGCTCCGGACGCGCAGGCCCAGCGGCCATGGCTCACGGGCCCAGCCGCTCCGCGGCATATGGGATCCTCCCAGACCGGGGCACGAACCCGCATCCCCTGCATCGGCAGGCGGACTCTCAACCACTGCGCCACCAGGGAGGCCCATACTCATTGTTTTAAATTTCAAAGTTGTATATATATTTAGTCGTCTGTGAAATGAAAAAATGGGATGATGTCTCAGTCGGGCCTGTATGTGGACTGCTGATGCGTCTCCTTGTGTAGGCAGAGCCCTGGACGCCGAGCTGGCTGGAGAGGCCCCAGCGCTGGGCTGTGCATGACTGACAGTTGTCTCTGCCGACCACGCTTGCTCTGCAGCCCCCAGTCATGCGGTCCTCCTGGCACAGCCCCGCCCTCCTGGGCAGACACGGGGAAGCAGCATGCCGGCCTCCTCCACCTCCGGGTCCCCAGCTGTCCTGGCAGGGTTGGGCCTTCCTCTCCTGGGCTCTGTCCTGTGTCCCAGCACTCAGAGGGCTGAATTAGGGTGCTGTTTCTGTCTCCCCGTTCTGTTCATCAAGGCTCACCAGCACTAGCAGAGTTCCTGGCAGGTACTAAGGGGTTGGGTCTGACGAATGTTGGTAGAATGAGCTTTAAGCTTCATACCACAAAAGTGCTGTGGCTGCTAAGTCAGCCGCCGTATAAAGTAGTGCACATTAATTTAAAATTTCAAGCAGATCAAAGAGTTCTGTGAATCAAATGGCTGGGAGTAATGGGTATTTTTCTTGACTTCAGTTTGTTTATTTTCTGGGTTCTGGAGGCGTGATTATGAAACAAAGCCGCCCAAACTGCAGCTCCTGTCCCAGATTCGTTCCCACCTGCACAGGAGTGACCCTCACTGGACGCCAGAGCCGGACGCACCTCTTGATTACTGCTATGTCCGGCCAAATCACATCCCGACGATAAACTCCATGTGTCAGGAGTTTTTCTGGCCTGGTATGTTCTCCCCTCCCGAACTAGGCAGATCCGTTTTCTGTGTCATTCATTTTAGCAGTTTTTAAAATTAGTGTATGTCATGTGACCCCCCAAACCTTATATGATTTCATTCAGTTTGTCTCTACTAACATAGAAATATTAAAATGTAAACATCTCTTTCTTTCCTAAGGTCAAGAAGAAGCCAGCAGTTAAAGTAATAAACAGTGTTTTTGTCTGTTCCTCTTCCCTGTTTGTCTCTGGTTCCAGAATAAATGATTCACCCTGTTTTGCTTCCACATGTGTCTAGATCCCAGGTAATGTCCATCAGTACCACACAGGCTGGTAGCTTGGGCGTATTTGGACACTTGTGATTTTTGCTTAATAATTCTGTGTGCTTTCTTTATTTAGCTGGTCCTTTTGAGAGTGTTAGCACAGCCAAAAGTTGTTTTTATTTATTTATTTAAATTAATTAATTTATTTCTGGCTGTGTTGGGTCTTTGTTGCCGCGTGCGGGCTGCTCTTCGTTATGGTGCGTGGGCTTCTCATTGCAGTGGCTTCTCTTGTTGCAGAGCACAGGCTCTAGGTGCGTGGGCTTCAGTAGTTGTGGCACACGGGCTCGGCGACACGTAGGATCTTCCCAGACCAGGGCTCGAACCCGTGTCCCCTGCATTGGCAGGCAGATTCTTAACCACTGCGCCACCAGGGAAGTCCCAAAAGTTGTTTTTAAAAAGCCAAATACCCCAACCACAGACTTTGAAAACAAGAATAAATCCAATGTGATTCGTGATTTTATCCACCTTAACATATTGTCTCTGAAGCCATCGATCAAAGGAACACAGTTTCATTGCTAAATATAAACACGTTCTTTTTGGATCTGTTTTACTGCACTGCTTTGGAATGTAAAGGAAATAATACGTGTCTTCTAGGAGCTGGATGAGATTTTGTCAGGATGTCACAGTGCACGTGGTGGGGGCTGGGATGGGGCTGAAAAGAGCATTCTGGGAGTGTCTGCTACTTCCTGCCCCTACACTGGGTGCCTTCCAAACGTTAAACATGGAGTTATGTTATATTTTACTCCTTTATTGTAAAATGTGGCATTTGTACTAAAGAGCTTGTCAATTGTCTGTGTACGGGCGGTCTCGGGATCTTTCCTCAGCCCCCTGGGGTCTGGGTATCTCTCATCTTACCCAAGGCAGATACCGAGGCGGGGCGCTTAGGGATGCGCCAGCTGGCACTCGCGGCCCCGGAGGCCGAGTGCGACGCTAGGTGCGTCCAGTTCTGAGCTTGTATGCTCTCTCCTACCCACCCTGTCCTGCTTCTCTTCTTTTAACATATGTACGTAGACCAGGCGATGCTAATTTTGATATTTTCTAAAATTCACTTTTTTATTTTTATGATCTGAATGTGTGGTGTCTATGGTAATGTCTCTGTCTCCAGTTTGGGTGTTTTAGCACGCAGATGCAGCTGAAAGCACAGACTGAGTGGCCTGTTGCTCACTAGCCCCCAAGCCTGGGCTGACCCTGCTGGCCTCTCTCCGTAGGTGTTGACCTGTCCGAGTGCCTGCAGTACCCGGACTTCAGCGTCGTCGTCCTCTATAAGAAAGTCATCATTGCCTTTGGCTTCATGGTCCCCGATGTGAAGTACAACGAAGCGTACATTTCATTTCTGTTTGTCCATCCTGAGTGGAGAAGAGCAGGGATCGCGACTTTCATGATTTATCATCTGATTCAGGTATGTTGTCTCTGCTCACTGTCTGCCCACCTGCCTCTGGGCTTCCTTGAAAGGCTTGGAGGAGGAGGCGGCCAGTGCCAGGCGACGCCAGTGAAGAGGAGCCGGTCTGTGTCGCTCACGAGGTTATTAACACCCAGAGAGAAGCCTTCACCCCCTAAGAGAGGGTCACTCCTCAGACCCAGGTTTCAAAGAAATCAGTTTGTGAACATGTGTAGTAAATGAAGTGAGGAAAGTACCACAAGTGGGAGCCTAAAGCACTTGTACTGTCCGTATCGTAACTGCTGCTGCTCTTGGAATCACCACCGCGGTGACTGAGAAGTGGAAGTGAGAAGTGACTTTTAGTTCTTAAGTATTTTTAAACATTTTAGCCAAACTATCAATCAGTGGTATGTGCATTCTGTTAATGCTGCTTGTTTTTAATTTTCCTGTTGCTGTGAACCTTCTCAGTAATTCATCCTTTGATATATCTGTATCACCTTTGAGGAAAATAGACCATATATTTATATACTAACACCAGAAAAACATGCAAGGATTTTTTTTTCCCCAGAATTTATCTGGTAGCTTATTGAGAAGCCACTGGGTATGGAGCATTGTGTGTCACGTAGGCAAGATTCTTTTTAAATAGAAGATGGAGATGATTCAGTGTTTTTTTTTTCCAGTTTTTAATGAAACTTGCTCAATAATTCCCAGGTGTTGGTGAGAACCTTCCTCTATCGAGGAACTGCGTTCTCCTCTCCTCTCTTGGCAGTTAGTGTGAGGCTGTCTCCATTATCCCCACCACACCCCGCCTTCACCCACCCCGTACGCAGGGCCGACCTCCCCCTGTCCACCCTCTCCTGGCAGGATGGCCATGGGCTTCGGCCTCCTCCTTCACCAGCAAGGGCCAGTGGATGGGGCAGGGGTGATGTTCTGGTGGCACACTCGGTCCTTACTGAGCCTCCCTGGCTGGGAGGAGGAGTGTCCGTCTTTGTATGTGGGTGCCTGGCCCCCGGCCAGACCATAAACCCCGGCCCAGACACGGTACCACCCAGACGGTCAGCTGCTCGGCGACGGCGCTGCTGGGACTGTGCCAGCTTGCAGCGTAAAGAGGACTATCGTCCTTGATGTGCTTGTAGTTCTTTCTTCTCCTAAAAACGCCTCTGGATGCAGAATGTGAGGGAAGCAGGGAAGAGAGGGTATCTGTCTGCCTTTGACCTGGGATTGTAAAATCTCGGGAACTCATCAGGTCCAGGATCTCAGTGCCGCCTCAGTAAAGAGCAAGTTCTGAATTTATGTGACTTTCGGGGTACTTCTTTTGTGTAGCTAATTAAAGACTCTAAGAACTTGCCTAGGCTTGACAGAGCAAGCATCACTCTTTTCCCCTAGGATTAGGCCCGTGCTACATGCAGACACCTCAGTTCTGAGAAGTTTGGGAGTGACGAGAGAGTGTCTTTGGGATTCAGAATGTCTGTATAAGGTATTCAAGTTGTATAATTAAACAGAAGTCTTAATAGTTCATATCTGGCTACATAATTTAACATATTTTCTAGAAGGTCTAGGCAGGGAATTTTTACGATTCCCTTGCAGGATGACGTCTAGTTTTTAATAAGCAGAATGTCTCGTCTTGTCCTCTGTTTCTTCAAGATTGTTGTGATGTTGGTATTGATATGCTTGATGTATTTAAATGCAACTGAACATAAAACAATTGACAGTGAAATATCCCTGTTGGCTCTTTGCTCCAAAGAGAAAAAGGACACACCCAGCTTACCGTCTGTTTCCTTGGTCTTGAACGTTTTGGTGGCGGCAGAGGAGGGTCAGGTTTCCTGCTGTTGCTGGTGCCGCAGTGTCTCAGCTTCAGGCCCCAGTGTCTCTGGTTTCTGTCACTGACTGCCTACACTTAAAAGTTACTTCAGCCACTCCTTTTCCCTCCGGCTTTTTTGTTTTCACCTTGTGTTTTTCCACTCTCTCGGCAGACCTGCATGGGCAAGGACGTAACCCTTCACGTCTCAGCGAGCAACCCTGCCATGCTGCTCTACCAGAAGTTTGGATTCAAGACTGAAGAATATGTCTTAGATTTTTACGATAAATATTACCCCTTGGAGAGCGCGGAGTGTAAACACGCGTTCTTCCTGCGGCTGCGACGCTGATGTGAGTGCACCCCTTCACAGAGGGCGCACATGCTCGCAGAGAAGGGCCGTCAGTAGACCCCCCAGCGGCAGGTGCTCGCTTCACCGCGGGTTCTGATCTCAGCTGAGCCGAGAGCGGCGTGGGCAGTGGCATCAGTAGTGGGCGCCCCTTCGGCTGAGTCGCTGTCCAGCCTTTTCTGGACAGGCCTTTGCCCACACCTTGGACTCCACGGTCAACTAAGACTGGCAAGTGCGCTGTCCTTTGCCCGACAGCCTGTTGAGCCAGGAAGGTCCAGACTGATGTTCTTGGGGAGAGAGATTCTGTCCCGTTTAAAGTGTGAGAAATGTGATCGCAGTTAAGGGTTCCTGCGGTGCTCCCTTCAGAGGCACCGTGCTGTCCTGGGGTGGTGAGATGATCACACAGGGGACGCCAGCCCGTCCCAGCCTGGCTGTGCTGTCACTGAAGCCAGGGGGACCCCTCGGGCACTCGCTGACTTTGGTCATGGTGTTCGTGTGTGACGTCGCCTCAGCTGTGCCCCTGTGAGCATCCCCCACCGGGGCCATGGCCTGGGAGGCGGGATCCCGTTCTCCCCTCCTGTGGCTGGAGTAGCTGAGTGGCCTGGCATTTCAGTTGTGCCCCCGGATGGAGGCAAGCGGCGGTGGGAGGGGAGCTGGCCATGGACGGTCCCGTCTTGTCTGCGGAACAAGGCTGTTGGTGGGTTTGTGAGTGTTGGAGCTGGACTGTCAGGTGTTTTTGGATTTAGCAGGAACATTTCCAGAAGTATCCGACGTTCTCAAATAAAAATCTTTCCTTGTGACAACCCATGGCCAGAGCTTCAGTCTCATCAGTTTGCTTTCAAACTCTTTTTAATTAAGAGCAGTACTTATCTTTTGGGGACATGAATCCCTTTGAGAATCCAGAAAAGGCTGAACACTCTCTAGAAAACTCGGCACGTTTAAAAGTTTGCATTGGTATTCTGTGGACCACAGGCATCTGTGTTCTGGAGGCTGTGCTGAGAGGGAGCTTGAATCCCTTCGTTCCAGGGGAATGTGTGTCACCCCCGCAGGAAGAGTCTGCAGCTGTCCTGTTGCTTATCTCTGTTAACCTGGTTGGGATCGGGGCTGCCTTTCCCCTCGCCCGCATGAGGCCCCGGGCTGGACATGCGGTGTCACTCAGGTGCCAGGATCAAAGCAGCGATGGTCAGCCTCCGAAAAGGAGTCTTCTGGGCTCCTGCTCACCCTCTCCCCTTCCAGAGGGTCAAAACCAGCATTTCCGAACCTGACCCTGCGGGGACCCCCAACAGGCTGGGAGGGGCCAGCTGTCACCTGCCTCCTGCTTGGCCTTAAGGTTCTTAAGATTACAGGTATGTTATATTCTACTATCTGAGTGTGTCTGTTTTATGGCTAAAGTGATGGATTTTTTCACCCCAGAGCTCGAGGAAGAGCTGACACTCGGGGGAGACGGACGGTTTGAGCCCCGGCCCGTACGCGCCCTGGGTGTCTGTGTGTCCACGGACCTGCCCTCTCGATACTTTCCTCTGCAGTGAAACTCCAGGGCTTCAAGACAGACCAATCTGCACTCTGAGTGACACCTTATAATTCGTGTCATTTTGAGAGAGAACTTCCAGGTGAGGGTGAGTGGCGGCTGAAAAGCAGATATACTGCTCGTGTGTTCACGTTTGGCCAAAATGTCTAGTATTCTAGTTAAAGTGAATGTGGCTAAAGGCTACATTAAATCAAAGGTATGTCTGGCAAAAGGCAGTGGGCTCCAAGTGGGATGGAAAGCAAAGACCTGATCTCAGAGGATATCAGGAAAAACAAGAATTGCTGGCACCTGGGGCCTCTGGGGCGTAAGCCTGAGGTGGGGCCTCCTGTCTGTGCCACTGGCTGCCCTGAGCAGCACCCAGCACCCAGCCCAGTGGGCTCAGGGGTAGGCAGTGTTGAGCAGACAAGGTACAAGGTGCTAAGAGTAGGAAAAACGCCAGCCCCGTTCCTGAGCTCTGAATTCTCCCAGCGACTCCATGAGGTGGTCGTACCGTTGCCTCAATTTTAGGGAAGAGAAAGTGGGCTTGAGAGGATGCGTAAGTCCGTGCCAGGGCGCACAGACAGAAAGCAGAGGACAGGACCCAAGTCCTGGCGCCGGCCCCTCCCTGCCTGCGGGGTGTGTTACGTTGGGGAGGAACTCTCCCCGGGGCCTAAGGCCCCTGGACCCTGACAGGCGGCCTGGATTCAGAGCTGATTCGCTTCCCACTCTGACCTTCCATGTTTTCCTTGCTGGGCTCCCAGGTCAGGGTCTGTGGTCATGTGCAAAGGCAGGTATGTGTGAGTGTGAATGTTTTTTGGGGGAAGGGGCCTGAAGCTTCATCAGACGTTTAGAAGGGTGTGTGAGCCAAAAAGCAGTAACAAGCCCTGTTCAGACTGGAGGGGAGACCTTTCTGGAGCCAGCTGGGTGGTTGGAACAAAGGTTCAGAAGGAATGACTCACCAAACAGTATCTTAGAAATGTTTTATTTTAATTTTGACATAATTTCGTTCTTGACAGAAAAGTTACAGAAGAGTACAAAGAATTCCCAGGTACCCTTCATCCCAGTTCCCTAAATGTTAACATTTCACACGTTTGTGCTCTCTGTACACATACGTGTGTGTGCACCTGCACACTTTTTTCTGAACCACTTAAAAGTAAGTTGCAGATACTGTGCCCACTTTACCCTTAATAAAAGCTAGGAATGTTCTTACCTAACTGCTGTACAGTGACAAAATCAGGGAAGTTAACCTTGATCTCTTGCTGTTCATGTACAGACCCAATTCACATTTCACTGATTGTCCTGATACTGCCCTTTATAGCAAAAGAAGATCAAGATTGCATGTTGCATTCAGTTGTCAGGCTCCTTTTGTCTCCCGTGATCAGGAACTGTCCGCAAGTCTTTGTGAATGTGGACATTTCTGAAGTGTCCTAGGGCTCGTTGGTTTGCAGTGTCCCAGGATTCGGGGGCATCTGCTCTTTGCTCCTGTTCAGGTTCTGTAGGCACTTGGGCAGGAATACCATGGACATCAGTCCCGTTTCTGGCAAATTAACTTTGAGTTAAGGCAAGCAGGGCTCACTTCGCAAGTACGTGTCTTACGGAGAGGTTCACTGAGGATATGTCAGTACCCTGCTGCTCGACTTTGCGCCCCTGGTCTTAGTATCCAGACAGTGGCGTCGTAGCCTTCTAGGTTCATATCTCCTTGAGGAAGCGGCTTTTAGAGTGGGTTCCGCAGTGGCCTGAGCTTAAGCGAGGGCCTGCCTGTCACCCTTCAGTAAGATGCCGGCAAGAGCTCCTGCCTCCCCAGGGGCACAGCAGGGTGTCCTGGGCAGGTGGGCCGGGCACTCAGTGTTACAGGTGGCACTTCTCAACACTCACCAGGACTTCTCTGATGACCTAGAGGCCAAAGGATGTCTGTGTTACCTAGTGCTACGTAAGGAACCACCACCAACTCTAGCCACTTAACACCATAGCAGTTTCTTTTCTCTTGGGATTCTGAGGGTTTTCTGGATGGTTCTCTCCATGTGGTGCCGGCTGGGGCACTGGGGCAGCCCCTGTCATCTGGGAGCTCAGCTGGGGTGCTGGCCGGGGGGGCTTCAGTTCTCTTCCCGCCTCCCCGTGGGACTGCTTACACCACCTCATGGCGAGGTAGCTGGGTTCCAAGAAGGAACATTCTTCCAACTTTCCAGGAAGACAGACCCCACTGCAAGTGCTCCTCAAGCCTCTGCTTGCATCGTGCTTACTGCTGACCCATCAGCCGGAGCCAGTGACGTGGCCGAACTCCTAGACCATGCCGGAGGGAGCGCTTCACGAGGACAAATACTGGGATATGTGGTTCCTGAGGGGAGGGGGGTGGTGAGCACCAAAGTATAGTCAACCACAAGGGTCATTATGGAAAAGGCTGTGAAGTTGTGACACCCAGAGGGCAGCTGCCCAGCTTGGAATTGTTCCCCTTTGGGGCAGCTGGGTGGGCTGTAGCTGGTGGACACCTCATCCATGCTAGGAACGCAGTGAGGGCATTCCTCGTGGCCAGAGTGCATGCAGGAGCTCTCGGTGGCCACGGTTTTTTGTTTTTTGTTTTGTTTGTGGGCCAGTCTGTAGAGAACAGGAAGGGTTGAGACAGTTTCAGATAGATTTCTGGTGAGGCCTCTCCCTGAGGCTGGCTGAGGCTCCCCCCTCAGGATTGGGGTAGGCTTCCCCTTACATCCATCCCATTTTATAGTAAATCATCCCTCCTTCCTTTTAAAGTTTTGTGGAGGTGTAATTTGCATACTATAAAATTCACCAATTTTAAGTGTACAATTCAGGTTTTTAGTAGATTTATGGAGTTATCACTCAATCCAGTTGTAGAACATGGGGCCAGAGAGGCCCCTGGTGCTCATTTGCAGTCAGTCCCCACTCCTGCCCCAGCCCGGACAACCACCAGTCTGTTTTCTGTCCCTATAGATTTGCCTTTTCTAGACGTTACATGTCAAATGACCCTTTTTGCTTTACTTCACGTTGGCTTGTTACCAGCTACCAGAGAGGTTACACTAACCCAGCAGAGCCCATTGCTTTAGATATTTTGGTATAAATCCTTTTGTCTTATGCACATACATATGCCCTTGCATATGTCATTTTTTTTCATATACTAGTTTTTTAAAATGAACTGTGATCATATTGTATATCTTGTTCTATAAGATTCACGACTTTTGGGGTTTTTTTTTTTTAGGTGGTCACAGATAACATTCCACGTTGTCATATGTTCTAAAAAATCATATATGATAGAATTATATTTTGTTATAGTCATGTACCATAGTTTAACAAATACCCCTGTTTCCAAATAATGCAATCATACGAACAGGCTAAAGAATAAAAATCACACGATCATATCATATGATACATGACAGAATCCAATACCCATTTATGATAAAAATTCTCAGCAAAGTAGGAATAGAGGGGAACTTCCTCAACTTGATAAAGGACTTATGCAAAAAACCTACACCTAAACATCATACTTAACGGTGAGAAACTAGAATACTTAGAAACTAGAAGACCTCCATCTAAGATGGAACAAGACAAGGGTGTCCTCTCTCACCACTCCTTTTAACATTGTACTAGCTAATGGAAGTTCTAGCTAATGCAAGAAAATGAAATAAAAGGTATACAGATAGGGAAGGACGATATAAAACTGTTTGTATGCAGATGACCTGCTTGTCTATGTAGAGAATCTGAAAGAATTGATAAAAAGTTGACCCCAGGGCTTCCCTGGTGGTGCAGTGGTTGAGAGTCCGCCTGCCGATGCAGGGGACACAGGTTCATGCCCTGGTCCGGGAAGATCCCACATGCCGCGGAGCGGCTGGCCCGTGAGCCGTGGCCGCTGAGCCTGCGCATCCGGAGCCTGTGCTCCACAATGGGAGAGGCCACAACGGTGAGAGGCCCGCATACCGCAAAAAAAAAAGTTGACCCCAAAATGGAACTAACAGGTGAATAGCAAGATTACAGGATATGAGGTTATTTATACAAAAGTCAGTAACTTTCCTATATGCCAGCAATGAATTAGTGGAATTTGAAATTAAAAACAATACCATTTACATTAGCAGGTATAAATCTAACAAAATATGTACAAGATCTATATGAGGGAAACTACAAAACTCTGATGAAAGAAATCGAAGAACTAAGTAAATGCGGCAATGTTCCATATTTATGCACAGGAAGACTCAACATTGTCAAGATGTCATTTCTTGCCAGCTTGATCTATAGATTCAAAGCAATTTCAGTCAAAATCCCAGCAAGTTATTGTGTGGATATTGACAAACTGATTTTAAAGTTTATAACCAAAAGACCCAGAAAAGCCAACACAATATTGAGGGAAAAGAACGAAATTGGAGGACTGACACTACTCAACTTTGAGACATACTATAAAGCTACAGTAATCAAGATACTGGTATTGGTGGAAGAACAGATAGCTAGATAAATGGAACAGAACAGGGAGCCCGGAAATAGACTTCCATAAGTATAGCCAACTGATCTTTGACAACGAAACAAAGGCTATACAGTGGAGAAAACATAATCTTTTCAACAAACAGTAATGGAACAGCTAGGTATCCACGTGCAAAAAAAAAAAAAAAAAGGAATCTAGACACAGATCTTACATCCTTCACAAAAATTAACTCAAAATGGATCATATAAAACTGCTAACATAGGAAAAAATCTAAATGACCTAGGGTATGGTGATGACTTTTTTGATACAACATGAAATGTTACCAAGCCAAAACTTGGGTCCACTCGCCGGCGTGGAGTAAAGCCAAACAACTGACACCAGGTTGTGGTGAAAGAAAGAGCAGCATTTATTGCAGGGCGCTCTGTACAAGGAATCCGGGACAGCTAATGCTCAAAGCACACAAACTCCTCCATGGTTTTCAGTGAAGCATTTTGAGAGGTAAGGTGAGGGAAGGGAGTCCCAGGGTAAGTGATCAGCTCTGATTGGCTGATGGTGAGGTCACAGGGTGGTGTCACAGGGGTTCACATGATCAGTCTTTAGGCTGTAGTAGGTCTGGGGGGCTATGTACTCATAGTCATCAAGTAGTTAACCTCTTCTATCTAGTGGGGGTTTTGGCATCTGTAGAACAACTCAGGAAATGTGCCTCAGGTACTATTATTTAGGTACTTCAGAGGGGAGCTGAAGCAGAGGATGTGGGGGGAGGGATCTGTCCCAGGGAAGACCCCTTAGGGTCCTGGTTGGTTCTACAAAGGCACAATCCATGAAAGAAAGATTTTCTAAGCTGGACTTCATTAAAATTAAAACAACTGCTGTGTGAAAGGATACCGTCAAGAAATTAAGACAAGCCACGAACTGAGAGAAAATCTTTGCAAAGCACACATCTGATAAAGGACTGTTATCCAAAATGTACAGAGAAGACTTAAAACTCAATAATAAGAAAATGAACAACCTGATTTTTAAACAGGCAAAACACCTAAACAGACACTTCACCAAAGAAGATAACATGGAGAGCAAACAAGCATGTGAAAAAATGTTCCACATCATGTTATCAGGGAAATGCAAATGAAAACAATGAGATGCTACTACACATCTATTAGAATGGCTCAAATCCACCACTCTGACAACACCAAATGCTGGTGAGGATGTGAAGCAACAGGAACTCTCATTCATTGCTGGTGAGAAGGCGAAATGGTACAGCTGCTTCGGAAGGCAGTTTGGCAGTATCTTACAAAAATAGGCGTACGTACTCATCACGTGATCCAACAATCACACTCCTCATATTTACCCAAATGATGTTAAAATGTATGTCTATACACAGACCTGCACATGAACCTTTTTTCATAATTGCCAAAACTTGGAGGCAACCAAGATGTCTTTCAGCAGGTGAATGAATAAACTGGTATGTCCAGAAAACAGAATATTTTTCAGCACTAAAACAAGTTATCAAGCGTGAAAAAACATGGAGGAACCTTACATGCATATTACTAAGTGAAATAAGCCAGTCTGGAAAGGCTGCTTGCTGTCTGATTCCAATTATATGACATTCTGGAAAAGGTAAAACTGTGGAGACAGGGAAAGGATCAGATTCTGGGGTTTAGGGAGGGAGGGTGGGATTATTAACAGGCAGAACACAGGATTTTTAGGGCGGTGAAAATACTCTGTGATAGTATAATAGTATAACAATGGATATACGTCATTATTCATTTGTCCAAACCCATAGTATGCACAACACCAAGGATGAACTGTAATGTAAACTGTGGAGTTTGGATGACAGTGATGTGTCCGTGTAGGTTCTCCTGTAACAAAGGTACCACCTTGGTGGGGGATGTGGATAATGGGGGAGGCTGTGTATGGGGGGCAGGGATATTTGCGAAATCTCTGTACTTTCTGCTCAATTTTTCTGTGAACCTAAAACTGTTCTAAAAAATAAAGTGTTAAAAAAAGGTACTGCAATTAAAATGGGCAAATGATTTGACTAGACAGTTCTCTGAAGAAGGTATACAAATAGCCAGTGAGCATATGAGAAGATGCTCAGCATCATTAGTCATTAGAGAAATTCAAATGATATTCACAGAGCTGGCTAGAATCAAGAAGACATAAATAATCAGGTGGCTAAGGCTATGCAGAAATCGGGGCCCCCATACATTGCTGGTGAGAATGTAAAATGGTGCAGTCGTGTTGGAAAACAGCCTGGCAGTTTTTCAAAATGTTAAATATAGAATTACCATATGACTCAGCAGTTCCTCTCAGGAGAAATGAAGACATGTATCCACACAAAGACTTGTACATGAATATTAATTGCAGCATTATTCACAATAGCCTCCAGGTGGAAACAGCCCAAGTGACCATCAGCTGATGAATGGATAAACACATGTGATAGATGCGTACAGTGGAGTACTACCCAGCAGTAAAAAGGAGCAAGCACCGATAAATGCTACAACAGGGGTGAAACATCACGAATTGAAACATTTCAAAGAAGCCAGACAAAAGAACACATGTTGTATGATTCCTTTTATATGAAATGTCCAGGAAAGGCAAGTTAATAGAGACACAAAATAGATTAGGGATTACTTACTTGTGTCGCTTCATGTTATATCACAGTCATTTTTTTCAAGTTGCTAAATGGTTTACATGACCATTCTTTAATGGTTCTATTTTCTTATTATTTTAGTGCTCCTCATTAGGATTCCTGCTTTTATATATAACATTGCAGTGAACACATTTGTGCTTAAGTTTTTTTGCCATGGATTGGATTTTTTTTCTTCTGGATAGATCCCAGAAATGGTATTCTTAAGTCAAAAGATGGGAACATTTTCACTGTCACTTTCTCATTGCCAACACTGTCATTAATATGTTAAGGTACCAGTCTCACCTCAAAACTACCCGGATTAGTTATTATCACTTGAAGTACTTGTTGCTAATTTTTAAATAGGCAGTAATTTGCCATTTAAAAAATTATTAGTGTGGTTGAACATTTTCCATTGTTTGTTTCCTAGTAGCATTCCTGGTTGCATCCTTTGTCTATTAATCTCCAGGGAGTAGGGAGATCTTGGTGTTTCTCATCATTTATTCATATGAGTTCTTCCCGCAATTGAAGTGGTGATTCTCAACCCAGTCTAACTGGCTGGTCCCATCTGGGGAATTTGTGGAGAAGGTCGCTCAAAATTCCCCTTCCTGTGGTATTAAGGAGGGGGGTGGAGGAGGGGGTAAGAGAAGGGAAGGACCCAGGCAGAAACAGAACAACTTGGAGGCAGGTAGGTCCTGGTCCTCAGCCAACCCCATGTCCTGGTTTCCCCCAGTCCTGGGAGAGCAGGCTGCAGGGAAGAATTGGACATCTGTTCTCTGTCTCTGGGGCCCTTGGCCTGGTTCCCTCGTTTATCTGCTCTCATTAGTTGACCAAGGCCTGGTCTCCCCGGACCGGCCATCTCAGGGACCCCGCTTTCCTCTCTGGGCCCCCTTCCCCAGTGTGACGGCAGACCCCTCTTTCTGCCCACCCAGCCCGGATCCCCTTTTGGGCCTCTTGGAAATTTCTGTCTTCTCCTAGTTCTCAGGTCATTTGAATCACTGAGGTGTGTGGCATGGCTGTAAAAAGCTTGGCTTCTGGACCATTCGGGCCTAAGTCCCGCACCTGCTGCTTGCTGGCTGTGCCTCAGTTCCCTGTTTGCTAAAAACCTGTGAGTTGTTGTGAGGAGGACCCGTGAGAACATGTGGAGTACTCGGCAGGCTGCCTGGTAGCTGGGGGCCATGGAACAATGGTGGTTACCCTCAGGGGAGGGGAGAGACCGTAGTTAAAATGAGGCTGTTGCTTAGTGTTTCTCAGCCTTGGCCACAAAATCGCCCACACTTGGGTCCCAGTCCTCCGAGAATTTGATGTAGTTGGACTGGGGTGTGGCTTCCCAGCCCAGGCGATTCTAATGATGGCCAAGGTTGAGACGCACAGGCTGGGAGGACTAGTCCAGCGGGGGATCTGCCTGTCATCTCCTGCCGCCACCCTGGGCCTCCCGAGGGGAGGCTCCTCATCTCACTTTCCAAAATACATCCCTTCTCCAAGCCCAAAGGCCTACCTGAGCTTCTGGTAACTGACCTTCCCTGGATGAAGCCAGAGCAGGGCCCACTTCCTCTCCTGACTCGGGGTTTAATTCCATTTTATTGTCGCACCACTTTTTCGCACATGTTGGTGTTTGTTCTTTTCCTGCCTGCACGTCTGTGGACAGAAAACCAGACTCGGCTTTTGTGACCCTTGGGGCATCTTGGAGGCTCCCGACTGTAAACTAGTGTTTGGGAAAAGTGCGTCTTTCTCCCCAAGCTCGTCAGACATCCCCGGGGCTGGAGAGGATGAGGCCGGGGGAGTGAGGCAGGCTGTGCAGGTGGGCTTGGCAGGATACTTCCAGATGCAAGTAGGAGAAGCCCGGGCTCAGACTGGCTCAGAGGACCACCAACTGTGGTCTCACCCAGCAGACGTCCAGAGGGAGTGCGTCCCATGGTCATGCAACCATTAGCGTGTTAACCATTAGCGTGTTAACCATGTGAGCTTGGGCTGGCGGCTTAAACTCAGTGTCCTTGTTTGTGAAAAAGGACCGTTGCCCATGCAGTGAGTTAACATTAGTAAAGGCCTTACAACAATCCCTCATGTGAAGGAAGTGTTTTGTATGTGTCGGCTACTATACGATCAGTCATCTCTGCGTAACAGATGTGAAATTCTCGGTGGTCCACAGCAATCAGCCTTTCTTTCCCATGTGTCTGCAGGTTGGCAGGGCTTGGCTCGGCCCCTCCCATTCAATCTGCGCATACAGCTCAGGTGTGCCCCACAGGTGTTCCCCCTGGGTCCCAGGAAAGCAGTGCAGCAGGTGCCGGAGCGATGCTGTTCACGTAATGGTGGCAGTGACGCAGGATAGAGGAAGAACACCAGCGTCGGTCGGGAACTGGCACGTTCTCACTCTGCCCCCTTTCCTTTGGCCCAAGCAAGTCCCATGTCCCAGCCCAGTTTCAGCAGGGAGGGGAGGTAAATTCTACTCAAGCCAGTTAGTGGTAGTATCAAGTCACATGGCAAAGGACGTGAAGAATTAATAAACAGCGTGTCATCGGTGGATTAGATCAAAGATTGTATTAACATTGTTAAATTCAAAATGTTTTCTCATTTCTCTTGTGATTTCTTCTTTGACTCCTGGGTTATTTAGAAGTGAGTCATTTAGTTTCCATATCTTGGGGGAATGTTTTCATACATCTTCCTGCTACTGATTTCTAGTTTAATTCTCTTATGATCAGAGAACATACTTTGTATCAGTGTTAAATTTCTTAAGCCAAAGGCTATGCTGTGGTGCTGTAATAGAACATCTCTTTTCTTAGAAAATACATGCTGCAGTATTTAGGGGTAAATGTCCATGATGCATGTAACTTACCCTCAGATGGATCAGGGAAGAATTCTCTGTGTGTGTGTGTGTAGATTGCAATCAGCTGAAGGTGGGACAGGGAACATGCACAAATCATAAAGCTGAAGGGGTAAAATGTTAACAGTAGGTGAATCTGGGCAAAGGATATATAGGTATTCTTTGTACTATTTTAATTTTTGCAACTTTTCTGTAAGTTTAAAATGATCTCCGAATAAAAAATAAAAAGAAAAGAAAAGCTAATCGTCTCCCCCCTACTCCGCTCCTCCAGGTGTGTATCCTTCCATACGCTTTCCTTACCCACACAAACATGTACTAATATTTATACACTTAGATGGGATTTTTATCAATTTATTAAAATAGGATGATTCTCAGTGCATTCATTATCGTGCAACTTGATTTTCTCTCTTAACAATACATCATAACGGTCCTTGTAGGTCAAACAACATAGGTTTAATTTACTTTGAAACAGAGGTTTATAAGTACCACAGTTTCTTCAGCCATCCCCCTACTGTTGGATATTCGGGCAGTTTCCGGTTTTTTTGTCACCACGGACGAGGCAGCAGAAGCCATCCTTGTACGTGTCACCCACGGTATTGGCGCCCAGTCCGTGACTCACTTCTGGAATTAGAATTTCAGTCAGAGTCAGGTAGCACCACAAACCCTTTGCGATTCATCATGTTCAAAGCTGTCGCACCGTGGGAGTGAGGCTGGTCTCCAGAGGCCAGCCATCTGCTCACCCTCGTGTCCAGTTGCACGCAAGCCCAGCATTTCCAAGGCGGGCCAGAATGTCCTCTGGAAAGCTTTAAAAAAAAGAAAAACAGTGCCCCCCCCCCCCACGTTTCTCTTTGGATCTGAAGAGACTGCTGGAACGGTCTGCTGTCTTGTGGCAGGGGCCCCATATTGAGGTGGCCGGGGAGTCCAGCATTTCCACGTGTCAGCCAGACCTGGCACGTCCCGCCTCAGCTAGTTCATGCATCTGCTAATTATATAACTTTAAGAAGGTTTTACTAGAAATTTCAGGCAGAGCCCAGGCTTCTGTAGGTGGGGACGAGTGGCTGGTTGGATTCTCGAGTGGAGACAAATTGTAGTCCAGTTGATGTGGCTGAGATCGTAGTTGTGATCTTCACACAGGACAGTGTCCCACAGCAGGGATAACAGTTAACATCCATGGGATGTTGCCTTGTGCCAGGCAGGGAGCTAAGCACTTTCCATAGAGCATCTCGTTTAACTCCCACCGTGACCCTGAGGTACAAGAGTTGTATAATCCTATCACATCACTCACCTGTGGCCACAGCAGTTCTGCGTGAAACCACCCCAAACCTTAGCGGCCTGAAACAACCACCAGTTATTTGCCTGCAATTCTGTGAGTGAATGGTTTAGGCTGGGCTCACATGGGCAGTCCTGGCTTACGGCTCGGCTCCCTACAGCTCAGCTAGGCTTCTGGGAGTTGGCTGGCTGTTGGCTGGAGCGACGGGGATTTTCATCCACGTGGTGTCTCATCCCCCAGCAGGCTAGCCTGGGCGTGTTTAGGTGCTGGGGGAAGGGGTGAGAGTGGGAGAGAGAGAGTACCGAGGCTTGCTCAGTTCTAGCCCAGAATCGGCACATCATCACTTTTGCCACATTCTCTTGGCCAAAGCAAATCACACGGTCAGCCCAGATTCAAGAGGTAGGAAAATCACTCCACCTCTGGGTGGTAGGAGCTGCAGTCACGTTGCACAGGGCATGTTACAAGGAGGGGTGAAGGTCTGTGGCCATTTTGGTGGTTTACCTCACCGGCTTTTGCAGGTCAGATGAGTCAGGAACAGACAGGTTACTTAAATCGCCTGAGCTCACAGAGCCAGCAGATGGCAGGTCCAGACCTGGGTGGGCAGACAGCAGAGCTCCAGCATCCAGCCCCTCTCCCATCTGCCCACGTCCATGAAGGCTTCCTGACTGCGGAATCATCTCGCTGTCTCTGAAAATCCCCAACACCCAGTCAACCTCAAGGAGAGAATCATCTCCAAAGACCCTTGGCTCCTTGAAGGACAGGCATGTGACAGAAGTTGGAGGAGATTGTGGACAGATGGCCCGACAGGTGGTTGGGGGGTTGAGTGGATCGGTGGGTGGATGGCTTGTTGGCAAGTGGATGATGTGAGAGGGCTGAGGACAACTGTCACCTCATCTCCGCTTGGGTTTTTTCTGAAGTGGAGGGGCAGGAAATAAAGAAATCTGAGCCTCCAGGTGGACTTTCTTGGGGCCATCAGGCTGAGGGCCTGAGGTGTGGGGTCCATACTGGGATGAGTCGGCCTTTCCAATCAGAGGTCCTCTGAGCTGGAGGAGGAGGGAGAGCCCAGAGCAAATTTTACAAGAGAGTCTTCAGTGCCAGGGTTTGGGCCGATCATTTCCCAAGTCTCTAGCCCTGTGCAAGGCACCAGGATTCCCAAGAGGACTCTTATCTTCAAGGAGTTTACAGTCTGAGTCCCCTCATAGGGCCCTGGGCAAGGCCAGGGACACAGTCTGCAGGCACAAGTCCTGGCTGATGGCCAAAGAGAAGAGAGCGGCCTTCTCCATCCCTCTTTGTGGGTCACCTGGGTGACTGTGCTGTGGATCCCTCATGTGTGCCCAGGCTGCGTGTCAAGTATCCCAGCCCACCCCAAAGGGGTTTGTGGGAAAGGCCTTGACTCTGCTCTGGAAGCCACCCCCAGCCATCAGCCTGCCAGGCGGGCCAAATGCACTGGTTCATAGTTGGTCATGTCACTGTCCATGACCCTGTTTCCTCCCCATAGAACTCTTGAGAAGATGGGATGGGGGCCAAGGGACCCTCCAGTGCCCAGAAGAGGCCTTGGAGAGCAGCAGCCTGAACAGCTGCCTCACCACCTGCCAGCTTCCACCCAGCACCACCAGGCTCTTTTTTTTTTTTTTTTCCAAATTTGTGTATTTTATTGTGTCAGCTTGATGACTTTTTCACCTAGTTATATGAGATACCTAGTTGAAGACACCAGCCCTTTCCAGCACTGCAGAAGATCACTTGTGCTCATCTGTACTTTGCATGGCCACCACTTTTCTGACCTTTAGGTGAGTTTTACAAGTTCTCAACTCATCCTGCATCCCATGCTTTCCCAAGGTTACACTCATCGTTAATCTGCACTGGTCTCTCCCCGCAGGGCTCCTTGAGGGCTCCGGCTGCTCTAGCTGGAAAGCCAATACTCGAGAAGCAAGTGTTAATGGAAGGGAGGGTTTGCTTTATTCCAGTTGCCAGCAATGGGGGGAGAAGGCGGACTCCTGTCCAAAGGCCAACTCCCCACTGCCTATCAGTGGGCAAGAGCTTTTATAGGCAGAGGGAGGGGGCCGCATGCAGCACAGCACAGTCAGCTCTGACAGCCATCTCAAAATGTCACCAGTGGTCTGATCAGCATCATCTTGATTGTTTTAAGCACAGTCTGTCTTCAGTTCCAGGGTCGGTTTGTTGCCATTTCTTTGAGGCCAGTTCTCGGAATTGTGGCAGTTTATGTCATGGCTACAGCCTGGTCATCAGGTAGTTAACTTCTTCAACCTGGTGTGGGTTTCAGTATCTATAAGACAGCTCACAGGACATGGCTCAGAATATGATCTATAGCCCTTGAAGAGGAACTAAAAGTCCTTAACTTTGTTTAATGGCTAAACTATTATTATTTTGTCCTGTTTGACTGCTTTCCTTTGTTTCTATATTTTCTCATTTCTCTGATGAAATTTATTCTTTGGCTAAGCTTTTCTACGGACAAGAGGCAGATGAAGGACATGGGGGGGTGGGTGTAAGGAGGTTGTGTCCTGGGAAGGCCCCATAGGGTCCTGTTCCATTTCAGGAGTGGGTCTTAATCACCTCTGTCCCTGTTTCCCTTCCCTCCAGGCTAATACAGAGCAGGGTGCCCAGTGGATGTGACTTCCATGAAGGCCAGCCTGCCTCTGTACAGCACAGGGTGATGGGTAAGAGCACAAGCTGCCTGCCTTCCAAGCCCTGACACTCTCACTTACCACTGTGTGACCTTGGGCCAGTTACCTAACCTCTCTGTACCAAACCAGGGAGGATAATATTACTTGCCTTACAGGATCACTGTGATAATTAAGTGCATCAGTATTTATAAAGCTCTTCCAAATGTCTGGGGCATAGTGAGGCTGTTTAAGTGTTTGTTAAACGAAGACATGAAAAAAAGAAAGATATTTTCCACCTGAGCAGCTGAGGGCAAGGTCTAGCCCTGTTTTCTGACCACCATCTCCTGAGTCAGGAGTCAGCAAATCATAGCCTCCCTGCCACCAGGTCTTGTAAGTGAAGTTTGATTGGCGCACAGCCATGCTTTCTGGTTTGTGTGTTGTCTAAGGCTCGTTCACGCTGCAATGGCAGAGTTGAGTAGTTGCAACAGAGACCATTTATCCTCCGGCCTTATCCAGAGTGAGCTTACTGACCCCTGCCCTGAATCTTCTAAACCCACCATCAACCATGGTCTGCTGCAGCTTCAATGAGAACTGCTCTGACCTGGGAAAAAGTGGCTTCTGTGGATGTCGCACGTTTAAATGCCTCAGCTGTCCTCTCTGTGCAAACCCCCTTGACCCCCAAGGGTTTCCTTGGCCTTTATCCTGGTCCTCAAGAGCCCCTCAAGAGGCTCAGAGGTGGCCCTTTGTTTGGCTGGTGGGTGTGTTTGAACTGTCATCTCTGAGTGGGGACAGGTGAGGAGAGAGGTGCAGACATGCCCTCGGGGATTAAAGTTCCACCCAGAGCAACAGCGGCTCCCTCCTGCCACAAGGGCCACAGTCCTGTTTAAGGTAGGCTGTTAAGTGTTGGCCTCAGGGCCAACTCTGGCAAGCTTGCATTCCTCCGGCACTTTCCACCAAGCCTGCGTTGCAGATTACTCAGGAAGGCGCCAGAGGGTAGATTGTGAGGTGCAATTTATTATGTAAATCTGGAGCTAGTCTTCGCAGGCCATGGGTTTACTGGGGCATCACTCTGGGCCTTGCAGATACTCCCGTTACTCCTGGCAACAGACCCACCTGCCATTCACAAACTCCATTTCCTGGGTCCTATTGCCAACACGAAAACAAAACCGAACCAAAAAAACCATCATGAAGGCAGAACTTACTTGAGGGGAGGCGTGCAGGGGGAAAAGGACAGCAGACCTTAGCATTTCAGTAGGAAAAATCTGCTCAGATATCCCTGGGGGGTGGGAGTGTACATGGGAGCCACCTTTCGGGAAGGCAAATTGCAGTATGTACCAAGAACTTGAAAATAGTCCCAGCCTTTGACCAAATCTACCCTCTGGGAGTCAGCTATCACCACAACCATGGCGTGTAGCAAACCACCCCCAACACAGATTTACAATCATAGACAATTTTCTTGCACATGAGTGTCAAGAGCTGTGAAGGGTCTCAGATGTTATCCTATTTCCAAGTTACCAAGTGAGCTGGCCTGTTTCACGGGGGCTGGTAGGAGATGTGAGTCTTCTGGGTCAAAGGTGAGGGGTGGTTTGTTCACCTCAGCCATGGCAGTCGCCAGGGCTTCAGCATTTACCCCAGTTCTTCACGTTCTGATTCTCGCACGGCAGCGCGGTTAGGACAGGGGACACCTGCACACAGTGGGTGACACAAAAACACACAAACATCAATTCTAGGTGGGTTGTAGACATAAAAGGCAAAATGATAAAGCTTCCAGAAGAGCATCTTGAGATAGACAAAGAACATTAGCCATTTGGCCTTGATTCCCAATCCAGGTGGCTCTTGGCGAGGCCAGGCCAGGCCAGACCACCTCCGGGCCACTGGGTCTGCTCATTCCTCCACCCGTTCATTCATCACAAGTTTTCTGAGAGGCAACCATGGACAAGGCCAACACACAGCAGTAAAACAAAACAACAAAAACATTAACCATGAAGGAAAAATTGATCAATTGGACTTTATTAGGAGTTTATTTCGTGTAGCTTGATGGTGTTTCCAACTTTGCTGGTGGGGCACAGGGATTCTGAGTTATTTCAGAACATGAAGAAAGAGAGGGCTCTTGAGAAAATTAACAAGGTGATCCTGGCAACACCCTTGGTGGCGGGCCCAGCTTCCTGGCTGCTGTCTAGGGCTCTCCCCTCCACCGCCGGGTGCACAGCGTGAGGGCCTGAGACCTGGCTCTGTTACTTACTGGTCGTTTACTAGAATGTCACCCTGGAGAGTTACTTCACTTGGCACACGGCAGTGATGGGAGATGGAGGGCCGGCACTGGTGCTGGCAGCCACCCCAGCAGAGCCCTGCGCACTGGCTGTTCACATCTGCCAGCAGAAGCCATTGATGGACTCCATGACCGCAGTGCCACCACCCAGAGGCTGACACAACCATCTGAAAATGTAGTCAAAATGACTCAGTCTGCAAATGCTTTATTCAAAGCCGAGTTTTTAAACCAAAGCACAAACCATGGCAAGTAGGAATATTAATTCAAAGGAACAAAAAGAAAAGCTCAACCGTTATGTACTTATTTAGAACCACCTACCAATGTAAAAGCAAGACCTAACTCCGCCATCTACTAGAGGTAAATTGAAGTGTAATCAACCCGCATGGCTGGATGTCCTCACCTGGTGAAGAGTATCCTTGGGTGGCTGGGTCCTGTCAACTGAAGAACAAGTTATGAAAATAGAGCAGATCTCTAAAAGCAGCAGGATTCAAGGGGAAGGGACAAAGACCTTAACAGAGAGTCAAAGATTTGTGCCATTTAAAAAAACTGCCACAAAGGATAAAACTACCTGTCTTATAGGCTGGTGATGAGGATTAGTGTTGAACGTAATGCAGGTATTAGGCACGTGAACGCATAGTCACTAGTATGATTATTGTGGCTGTTAAGTAGTGAATGATTTGAATGTACCATCTGGTCAGTTCTTTTAACTGTGACCATCAGAACTGCAGTATCATGTAGCTTTTCTGCATGAGGTGTTCTGAAGCTGACTGTCTTGGGTCAGAAGCAGACTCTGGGCTGAGGACTTGGGTGTTAATGGTTTATTAAGGATGCGCTTGCTGGGAAGACTGGTGTAGGAGTAAGGGAAGCAGAACCGGGAGGGGTAAGCAGCTCTATGCTTTCAAGTTAAGTCCTGTGGCTTCATCCTGGGGGCTCAGGAGTGTAAGTTATGCCTCGGAGTTTCCCTGACCTGAGACAAAGGAATTCTGGCATCCTCCAGACGTTGTCTAGAGGGCTGCGCTCGGGGGACAGTATTAACTCCCAGGTGCTTCTACCAACACTTTACCAGCTTTTTACCAAGAACACTGCTCTAGTGAAGAGTATCACTGTGAATCATAGAAGCACATTCAAGGGGTGATAGCCGAACACTTAAAGGGATGCAGAGGGGTCTGGGCAGAGCCCTGACAGGCTCTACTACGCTTACTAACCCCTATTAGGCTGAAGAGACATCAGCAAAGGGTCTCCTTTCATGCTGGTTAGGAGGGGAACCAACATCTGTTCAAAGGCCACCATGTATGAGGCCCCACAAGAGAGCATTTAAAAAACATCGAAGTCGGGGGCTTCCCTGGTGGCACAGTGGTTAAGAATCCGCCTGCCAATGCAGGGGACACGGGTTCAAGCCCTGGTCTGGGAAGATCGCACATGCCGCGGAACGACTGAGCCCGTGCGCCACAACTACTGAGCCTGTGCTCTAGAGCCCATGAGCCACAACTACTGAGCCCGTGTGCCACAACTACTGAAGCCTGTGCACCTAGAGCCCATGCTCCGCAACAAGAGAAGCCACCGCAGTGAGAAGCCTGTGCACCACAACGAAGAGTAGCCCCTGCTTGCTGCAACTGGAGAAAGCCCACACGCAGCAATGAAGACCCAATGCAGCCAAAAATAAATTTAAAAAAAAAGACAAGACAGGAACGGTCACAGATTCAAGGAGATTAAGGATATGTGACATCCAAATGCAGTAGTGGGGAAACTGCTGAAGTCCAAATAAAGTCTGCAGATTGGTTAATAGTATTGTACCCATGACAACTTCTTAATTTTATATGGTTATGTTAGATAGTAACTTTAGGAGAATCTGGGTAGAGGATAAGTAACAAACTTTTCTCTAAGTCTAAAAAAATGTGTTAAAGGACAGGATACATTTGAAAGTAGGTCTATTTTATGTCTCATAGTAAAAGATTTAGCAGGAATTCCCCGGCAGTCCAGTGGTTAGGACTCCATGCTTGCACTGCACGGGGCATGGGTTCCACCCCTAGTCGGGGAACTAAGATACCGCAAGCGACGCATCGTGGCCAAAAAAAAAGAAAAAGAAAAAAGAAAGATTTACCTTTAGGTTCAGAATGGTCTGGTTTTACAAAGCACCTGTTTATCATGGACTTAGGTTCGTTGAGAGCGGCAAACTTGTGTGTCTGTGGAGAAAGAGCCAAAAACCAACTGTCAGGTAGCTGAGACTTTCCTTCTTGCTTTGCCCCTTGCTGACTTGGTATTTCCAGGTCGTTTTGGTTTTCCAGATTTGTACAAATGAACCCCTGGCTCAAAAGTATTACAAATAATTACAATTCTTTGCATGAGGTAATGTGGCTTATATAGTACCTTGTTCTTAAAAAAAAAAAGCCATACAGAAACCACTTGGTGTGCATTTTGTTTACCCGAAATCAGATGTCATGTTGACCCTATAATTTCTGGCCTCACATTGGCGCATTAAAGTCCTCAGACCACATCCAGAAAGACCACGTCCCTCAACACAATGCTTCCGTTACGTGGACCCAACTGATGGAAAGGAAAATAGAGAACAAGGGAGTTTTCCCTACTAACTAAACAATTAGGCCCTTCTGAGAGAAAAACATCAAATTTCAAGTAACCAGAAAGTTTCACAGGTCATTGTGGTTATGAAAATCACTGCTGCCAACAATTAGCAGAAAATTTGGATGGTGCCTTTTGTACCATCAATGAAACAACTGAAAAGAGGGGAATATTCCCCTTTTCTACCTTTTGTAAGCTTTTCAAAGAAACATTTATTTTTCAGGAAATTGTGTTTTTAACAAAGGCTCTGTGTGTTCTTTATTGGTCTATGAATAATAACACTGGTCAAGTAGGGAAAAAGTGGCTTCAGGCAGGGCCACCACGAACAGTTGTGCATGTTGTGTACTGCAAAAAAAAAGGCACCCCGATGAAAGGCTAGTGAGGCTGAAACCCATCCTTCTCTCTGCCCGCCAAGCTGCATGCCTGTAAGGTCACATCTACCCAGAGGAAAGGTTGCCTTATTCTAATTACACAAAGGTGCTGAGCAGGCTAGGATTGGCTCTAGCAATTGGCTCTAGGTGTGGTATGACCGGTGTGGGGAGCAGATTGGGAAATGCAAGTTTGGTGTGGCAGGAGGAATTTTGATGATCTATGACTAGATCTTAACTATTTTACTGTTTTATGGCAAATATTTCTTTCTAAACCCAGTGTTTTTATTGAAAAGGTAAGACTCTGCTATCCCGGAAACCTACCATATTCCTCATATAGCCTTCAGAAATTTCCTACACACACACACACATACACACATACAAATTTACACAAATGACAGCTTATTTTTATATCCTTTTTCTTTTTTTTAATTTATTTATTTATTTTTGGCTGCGTTGGGTCTTCGTTGCTGCGAGCGGGGGTTGCTGTTTGTTGCAGTGCACGGGCTTCTCATTGCGGTGGCTTCTCCTGTTATGGAGCACGGGCTCTAGGCGCCCGGGCTCAGTAGTTGTGGCTTGCGGGCTCTAGAGTGCGGGCTCAGTAGTCATGGCGCACGGGCTTAGTTGCTCCGCAGCATGTGGGATCTTCCCAGACCAGGGCTCGAACCTGTGTCCCCTGCATTGGCAGGTGGATTCTTAACCACTGTGCCACCAGAGAAGTCCTCCTTTGCTTTTTAAAAATATTAAATAATATTCTTTTTATTATTCTGATAAAATATACATAATATAAAATTTACCATTTTAACCATTTTTAAGTGTACAGTTCAGTGGCCTTAAGTACATTCACATTGTTGTACGGCCATAACCACTATTTTTTTTTGGCCACGCTGCAAGCCTTGTGGGATCTTAGTTCCCCGACCAGGGATTGAACCTGGGCCCCTGCAGTAAAAACACCAAGTCCTAACCACTGGACCTCCAGGGAATTTCCATAACCACTATTTATGTTCAGAATTCTTTCATCACCCCAAACTGAAACTCTGTACCCATTAAACAGTAACTCCCTATACCCCTTCCCCCCAGCCCCTGGCAACCACCATTCTACTTTGTGTCTCTATGAATTTGACTATTTCAGGTACCTCATATAAATGAAATCATACAATATTTATCCTTCTGCATCTGTCTCATTTCACTTCAAATAATGTCTTCAAGTTTCATTCAAATAATGTCTTCTATATTATGGTGTATATTAGAACGTCATTTCTTTTTCAGGCTGAATAATATTCCATTTTATGTATATGCCACATCTTGTTTACCCATTCATCTGTCAATGGACACTTGGTTTGCTTTTAACCTTTTGGCTACCGTGGATCATACTGCTACGAACTTGGGTGTACAAAAATCTCTCCAACACCCTGTTTTAGCTCTTTTGGATATATACCCAGAAGTGGAATTGTTGAATCATACAGTAATTTTATTTTTAAGTTTTTGAGGAGCCACCATACTGTTTTCTAGAATAGCTGCACCATTTTACATTCCCACCAACAGTGCCCAAGTGTACCAATTTCTCCACATCCTCACCAACACTTATTATTTTCTGTTTTTTTGGTAGTAGTCATCCTTATTGGTGTGAAGTTGTATTTCATTGTAGTTTTGATGTGCATTTCCCTAATGATTAGTGGTGTCGAGCATTTTTTCTGTGCTTATTGGCCATTTGTGTATCTTCTTGTTGAAATGTTTTCCCACTACCATTTGTTGAAAAGACTGTCATTCCCCATTGTATGGTGTTGGCACCCTTGTGAAAAATCATTTGACCCTATATATGAAGTTTATTTCTGAGCTCTCTATTTTATTGCAGTGGTCGGTATGTCTGTCTTTATGCCAATATCACATTGTTTGGATTACTGTAGCTTTTGTAGTAAGTTTCAAAACCATAAAGTATGAGTCCTCCAACTTTTTTTTCCCTCAAGATTGTTTTAGCTATTTGGGGTCCCTTGAGATTCTACATGAATTTAAGGATGGATTTTTCTATTTCTGCAAAAAATGTCATTGGGATTTTGATAGGGATTACATGGACTCTGTAGATCACTTTGGGTAATATGAACATCTTAATGATATTAAGTCTTCCAATCCATGAACACGAAATGTCTTTCCATTTATTTGTGTCTTCTTTAGTTTCCTTCAGCAATGTTTTATACTTTTCAGTATGTAAGTCTTTCACCTAAGACTAAGTTAATTCCTAAGTATTTTATTTTAAACTACTTAAAATACTTAACTCCTAAGTATTTTATTTTTAAAATATTCCTAAGTATTTTATCCTTTTTGATGCTACTGTAAATGAAATCATTCTCTTAATTTCCTTTTCACATTGTTCATTATTAGTGTATAGAAACACAACTGATATTTGTGTGCTGATGTTGTATCCTGCTCTTTTACTTTTTAAAAAGTATGCATTGGGGCTTTTTCACACATTTAATATTTAGACATACCTCATCATACTCTGGATAGCATTTCATTGTGTAGATATTCTAGACCTGAGACCAAAGCGACCTATTTTCATACTTGATCTGAGAATAGTTTTAAAGTAGTACCTACATAATAAACTCTATGTTGCCTCTATAGCCTAAAATACTATCTAGCCCTTTAAGGAAAAGCTTGTCAATCCCCATTCTAGAACACACTTGGCCAGACTCCCGTTGAAAGGCCATTTGAATTGTTTCCAATTCAGTGCTATTATAAACAATTCTCATTTATTGAATTTTGCCCTCAGGTGTATCTATCTGTAGGTAAATCCCTGGTAGAGGAAGAATTGCTAGATGAAGAGCTACATGCATTTTAGTTTTTCACAGTTAACACCAAAGGGCCCTAGAGAGCAATCAGAACTATTTACCTCTCCTAAGCAGTGCCTCTTTCCCTGCATGCTTACAATGTGAATTACCCATCTTTTTAATTTTTATTGTCTCATTGGAATTTCCATTTCTTTCATTGTAAGAAAGGTTGAGCACCTTTTCATTTATAAATTACCTACTCTTGTCTTTTGTTCCCTTTTCTTTTGGATGTTGGATTATCAATATTTACCAGCTCTTTTTGTTTTTAAATAACAGTTCTTTCAATATTAAGGCAATTGGGCCTTTTGTCGTATGAGTAGCGAATATTTGTTCCAAGTTTGTCATTTTAAAAAACTTCTAAAATAAGTATTTTTCCCTAAATAAACTTTTTTCCTTAGAGTATTAATCTACTTTTTTTTTTTTTACTTTTTTATTTGACTTATTTTTGGCTGTGTTGGGTCTTTGTTGCTGCACACGGGCTTTCTCTAGTTGCAGTGAGCGGGGGCTACTCTTCGTTTTAGTGCGCGGGCTTCTCATTGCAGTGGCTCCTCTTGTTGTGGAGTACAGGCTCTAGGCGCGTGGGCTCAGTAGTTGTGGTGCATGGTTTCTAGAGCACAGGCTCAGTAGTTGTGGCTCATGGGCTTAGTGCTCCCCCGCACGTGGGATCTTCCCAGACCAGGAGTTGAACCTGTGTTCCCTGCATTGGCAGACGGATTCTAAACCACTGTGCCACCAGGGAAGTCCCAATCTACTTTTTTTTAAAGTATAGTTGATGTACAGTATTATATAAGTTACAGGTGCACAGTATAGTGACTCACTATTTTTAAAGCTTATACTCCATTTATAGTTATTATAAAATATTATCTATATTCCCATACTATACAATGTATTCTTATAGCTCATTTTATGCATAATAGTTTATACCTATTAATCTTCTATAAATGAACTTTATATGTACATAAACGTAGCAGTCTTTTCCTTTATGGCTTTTGGGTTTTATGTCTTATTTAGAAAGAGCTTCCCTACTTGGAGATGATTTCTTTAAAAAAAAAACAACCTTAACTTCTCGTACTTTTATGTTTTTAAAAGTACTTTCATCCATCTGGAATTGACTTTGGTGTAAGAAGTAAGGTATGGCTCCAGCTGGCACTCAGCTGTCCCAAAGTCATTTATTGAATAATCTATCTTTTTTTCACTGCTTTGAAATGCCATCCTTCCATATGTATTTGGGTCTATTTCTGGGTTCTATTATTTGTCCCACTGATCTAGCTGGTACATTCACATACTATTTCAAGCTCCTTTAATTAAGTATGGTTTTATAATACCTTTTATTATTTAGAAGGAATAGTCTCCCCATATTAGCCTTCTTTTGTAGAGTTTTCTTGGCTATTCTTGCATGTTTTACTTTTCATATGAACCTTAGAATCAGCTTGTCTAATTAGAAAGTAGATATTTTCATTGAGATTGCATTTTTAGATAAATTTAGGGAGAAAAAATACAATATCACTTCTTCCTATTCGAAAATAGGGTATGCCTTGCTATTTATTCAGCTGTTTTTTATTCAAGTTTTGCTAGAGCTTTGGCTCATTTAAATTCATTTTAATTGAGCTTATTCCTAGATATTCTATCTTTTGTGGGTATTGTAAGTGGGGTTTTTCTTTTATTGTATTTTCTAACAGGTTCTTTGCACATCAAAAAACGATTGCTTTTTGTATGTTAAATTTATAATTAGTCACATTACTGAATTTTCTCATTATTTCTACTCATCTTTCAGTTGATTCTGCCGGGTTCCCAGATACACAATCATGTCACCTACAAATAATGATACTTTCTCCTAAGAGTTAATTACACATTTACTTTTACTGCAGGATTTTCTTACAGGGCCGGGCAAGGATCTTCCAGTTCTCCTCTCCTCGAAGGCTGTGTCTACAGCGGGACACACGAGCTCCGGATGCTCTGCTCTCTACCCTCAGCCCCAGTGGCTGATTTTCCACCAGCATAAAATTTAACAGAGAAGAGCTCTAAGCAGAGGAGAGACAGGTTCGAATCTGGAACTAAGAAACCACCTGGCATCTTCCAGAATGACCCTCCTCTCTGTGCCCTTGAGCAACATTTTCCAAACCTCTGTTGAAAATACAGATGATTCAGATCACTCAAGTCATACCAGGCCTCAGCTGGGTTGTTCAAATACTGGAATGATTCAATATTAAAGGCATGTTTCTAGTTCTTAAAGCTAACTCATCCCAGGCAGGTGTAAAATGGCACAACTTCCTTGGAAACCTGCTTGGCATAATTCCCTAAGGCTTAACACACCTATAGCCTCTGACCCAGCAATTCCACTCCTAAGTTTTTATACTCAGGAGTAGTGAAACCCACATACCTACAGTCATTAATCTTCAACAAAAGAGGCAAGAATATGCAATGGGAAAAAGACAGTCTCTTCAGCAAGTGGTGTTGGGAAAGCTGGACAAACTCAGGTAAATCAATGACGTTAGAACATACCCTCACACCATGTGCAAAAATAAACTCAAAATGGCTTAAAGACTTAAACATAAGACATGACACCATAAAACTCTTAGAAGAGAACATAGGCAAAACGTTCTCTGATGTAAATCGTACCAGGGTTTTCTTACGTCATTCTCCCAAGGCAAAAGAAATAAAAGCAAAAATAAACAAACAGGACCTAACCAAACTTACAAGCTTCTGCACAGCAAAGGAAACCATAAACAAAACAAAAAACAACCTACGGAATGGGAGAAAATAATTTGCAAATGATGCAACTGACAAGGGATTAATCTCCAAAATATACAAATAGCTCATACAACTTAACAGTAAGTAAACAAACAACCCAATTGAAAAATGGGCAGAAGACCTAAAGAAACATTTCTCCAAAGAAGAAGTACAGATGGCCAACAAGCACATGAAAAGATGCTCAACATCACTAATCATTAGAGAAATGCAAATCAAAACTACAGTGAGGTACCACCTCACACCGGTCAGAATGGCCATCATTAAAAAGTCTACAAATAACAAATGCTGGAGAGGGTGTGGAGAAAAGGGAACCCTCCTATATTGTTGGTGGGAATGTAAGTTGGTGTACCCACTGTGGAAAACAGTATGGAGGTTCTTCAGAAAACTAAAAATCGAATTACCATATGATCCAGCAATTCCACTTCTGGGCATATATCCAGACAAAACTATAATTAAAAAGGATACATGTACCCCTATGTTCATAGCAGCACTATTCACAATAGCCAAGACATGGAAGCAACCTAAATATCCATCAACAGATGAATGGTTGAAGAAGATGTGGTACATATATACAACGGAATATTAGCCATTAAAAGAATGAAATAATGCCATTTGCAGCAATATGGATGGACCTAGAGATTATCATACTAAGTGAAGTAAGTCAGACAGAGAAAGACAAATATCATATGATATCACCCATATGGGCAATCTAAAAAATTATACAAATAAACTTATCTACGAAACAGGCACAGACTCAGGGACATAGAGAACAGACTTGTGGTTGCCAAGGGGGAAGGATGGAGTGGGAGGTTGGGGTCAGCAGATGTAAGCTATTATATATAGAATGGATAAAAAAACAGGGTCCTACTGTATAACACAGAGAACTATATTCAATGTCCTATGATAAACCATAAAAGAAAAGAATATTTTAAAAAAGAATGCATATATATGCAACTGAAGCACTTTGCTGTACATCAGAAATTAATGCAACATTGTAAACCAACTATACTTGAATTAAAAAAAAAATAGAACTGAGAAGCAAATGCATAGAGCCTCCAAGGTCAAAGGCAGGAGTGTTCTCAGTATTTCTGTTGGTACACTCCTCCAACCAAAACCAACTCAAACGTCCATCAACAGAAGGACAGATAAATTGTGTTCTATTCATACAACGTAATCTTTATTTTTTATTGGAGTATAATTGCTTTACAATGTTGTGTTAGTTTCTGCTATACAATGAAGTGAATCGGCTCTATGTATACCTCCCTCTTGGACCTCCCTCCTACTACTCCCCATCCCACCCATCTAGGTTGTCACAGAGCACCGAGCTGAGCTCCCTGTGCTTTATAGCAGGTTCCTGCTAGCTATCTATTTTACGCATGGTAGTGTATATATGTCAATCCTAATCTCCCAATTCGTCCCACCCTCCCCTTCCCCCAACTGTGTCCACGTGTCGTTCTCTACGTCTATGTCTCTATTTCTGCAGATAGGTTCATCTGTACCATTTTTCTAGATTCCACATATATGAGTTAATATACGATATTTGTTTTTATCTTTCTGACTTACTTCACTCTGTATGACAGTCTCTAGGTCCACCCCCATCTCTACAAATGACCCCATTTCATTCTTTTTTATGGCTAAGTAATATTTCACTGTATATATGTACCACATCTTCTTTATCCATTCATCTGTCAGTGGGCATTTAGGTTGCTTCCATAACCTGGCTATTGTAAATAGTGCTGCAATGAACATTGGGGTACATGTATCCTTTTGAATTATGGTTTTCTCAGGGTATATGCCCAGTAGTGGGATTGCTGGGTCATATAGTAGTTCTACTTTTAGTTTTTAAAGGAACCTCCATACTGTTCTCCATAGTGGTTGTATCAATTTACATTCCCACCACCAGTGCAGGAGGATTCCCCCTTCTCCACACCCTCTCCAGCATTTGTTGTTTGTAGATTTTTTGATGATGGCCACAACATAATCTTTTGTAGCAAAGAAAATGCCTGAAAGAGAAATTCACCATGAGAAAGAACATATTCCTGCTATACTCACAGCATGAATGGTTCCTACAAATGCATTGTGAGCCCAGAGGCCAGACCCGGCAGAGTGCACGCTGCAGGTTTTTACTATGAATTACTTTTGTGTATCTTCAGAATTCTCCATAATACAGATTTTGTTTAAGTTGCTCTGAAAAAAAAAAGTAAAGATGTGTAAAGCCATTTAGTAAATTTTCCATCAAAATCACTAAAATAAAGTCTGAAAGTTGAAGAAGAAAGAAATGCAAGGAAAACAGTATGTAATGTATTTTACAAAAATGTTAACCCAGAATGCTTTCAAGAAGTTTGTGGGGCTTCCCTGGTGGCGCAGTGGTTGAGAATCTGCCTGCCAATGCAGGGGGCACGGGTTCGAGCCCTGGTCTGGGAAGATCCCACATGCCGCGGAGCAACTAGGCCCGTGAGCCACAACTACTGAGCATGTGCGTTTGGAGCTTGTGCTCCGCAACAAGAGAGGCCACGATAGTGAGAGGCCCGCACACCGCCATGAAGAGTGGTCCCCGCTTGCCACAATTAGGGGAAGCCCTCGCACAGAAACGAAGACCCAACACAGAAAAAATAAATTAATTAATAAACTCCTACCCCCAACATCTTAAAAAAAAAAAAAAAAAAGTTTGTGCCTTACAGAGGAGTAGGGGTAGAGTCATCAATGACCTGAATTGGGCAGCCTGGAAGAACTCCTGGACTTGCTTATTCATCCTCCTGAGGTTTGCTGGTCACCAACTGTGGGTGGACTGCAGGGACCCGAGCTCCAGGACAGGGGGACTGGGCACCTCGCCTCTGCCACTCACCTGTGCCCATGCTGCTTACCCTCTCCTGGTTCTAGATCAGCACCCACTTCACTGGGTCGTGAGGAATAGAGAATCACAGACGCAGATGCTCTAGTTTCTTGTAGGAAACAAAAAGGGGTATAGGGGCAGATTTGCTTTTGGAATGATGCTCTGAGCAGGCGGGGTGGGCAGATGGCAATTCTTGTAGAGAAGCATACACAGCCCTGAGGTTGGAGTGGTTGAAAGAATGGGCTCGTATGATGGCTCACAGCACTGTCCTTGAAGCCGGAGCCCTGAGACCTTGTCTGTGCCCCACATCCTGAATTCAGTATGACCTCGAAGACCTGTGGTGACAGTTAGTATGTGGGAAGGTTTAGAAGCACACTTGGCCTGAGTGCTTGATGCAGGTGCTCAATGAACCTACTTACAGTAATAATGCAGCTGCTCATTTGTTCTGATAACCCACGTGCCCCTTAAGGATTTCTGGGCCAGCCTACATTTGCAAAATGATGAGACGCTGCCATGGGTAGCTTGAGCATCTTTTTGCTAAAGCCGTAATTGATCCAGGCTGCACGTAATCAACTTAGCTAGGGACTCGGAATTTTAAAATAGCCAAATAGACCTTTAATAACACTTTTTTTTTTTAAACATCTTTACTGGAGTATAATTGCTTTACAATGGTGTATTCGTTTCTGCTTTATAACAAAGTGAATCAGCTATACATATACATATATCCCCATATCTCCTCCCTCTTGCGTCTCCCTCCCACCCTCCCTATCCCACCCCTCTAGGTGGTCACAAAGCACCGAGCTGATCTCCCTGTGCTATGTGGCTGCTTCCCACTAGCTAGCTATTTTACATTTGGTAGTGTATATAAGTCCATGCCACTCTCTCACTTCGTACCAGCTTAATAACACTTTTATAGTTCACATCCAAGGTCACGTGCCACAGTGACGTAAACCTCCGTTTTCCTATCCTGTGAAATGGGTGCACATCCTCAAGGTGCTAGGCAGGTTAATAGGACTAGATCCTTGCATAAGGGTAGGACTAAGAGGTCCCAGGAAGGCCGTAGCCCCAGGTGACTCCTTTCCTCTCTGGGTTTGCCCCAGACTCTCCTGCTCCTGCCCTTCCTCACCGTGAGATGCTGGGTGATTCACCAGCTTCAGTCTGGGAGCAGGCGCTGAGGGTCCTGCCTGTCTTCCCAGACACACAATATCCCAGGTTTTCTTCTGCAGGTCTTGGTGTCTCTGCCAAAGATCCCGGGTATGGGCTGCAAACTGTGGGAGAGTGGAGCACCCCGGCTTCTCCCCATGGGGACAGTGAGGGCATTCGTCACTGAGCAAGCCCTCTGCGCATTTGTTTAGTGGGTGTAGCAATAGAAATGCTCCTCGCCAGCAACTTCTTTGGTATTCTGACTCTGTCATCTCAAGAAAGCCTCATCAAGTCATGCCATTTACTTCAAAGTATGGCATCTGTAAAAGCATAATGCTGGGGCTTCCCTGGTGGCGCAGTGGTTGAGAGTCCGCCTGCCGATGCGGGGGACGCAGGTTCGTGCCCTGGTCCGGGAGGATCCCGCGTGCCGCGGAGCGGCTGGGCCCGTGAGCCATGGCCGCTGAGCCTGCGCGTCCGGAGCCTGTGCTCCAAGGCAGGAGAGGCCGTGGCAGTGAGAGGCCCGTGTACCGCAAAAAAAGAGGAAAAAAAAAAAAAGCATAATGCCGGGACCGGGGGCTCAGCCTGTTCTTTATTTCAAAAACCCTCTGGCAGAGATCATCTGGGCTCAGGATGTCACTCCTGGTCACTCCCAGATTCTTGATGGATTTATTAAGTTTTATTAAGTTTTTCGGGGAAAGTTCTTCTCTGTTATTTGCTTGGCAAAGCCTTTTTGGCCCCCCTTGGGAGATGATTCCAAGAAGTGGAGACCCCAGTCACATGTGGTCTCCAGAGCTGACCGACAGTTTTCTAGAGGCCCGAGGGGCCAGGTGGGGAAAACGTGGCTGGATTGGGGTGAGTCGTTCGCCTAAGTGTCTGGACACGTTGAGAGCAGTGCTGACCATCCCCACAGGGGGACGTCACAAACGCCCGTGCCCTCTGGGTCAGGCAGTAGGGAGTGGCTGGGACTGTGGTGAACTGGAGATTGCTTGTGCCTTCCAGACAGCAACCCTGCCCTGGGCTGACCTGCCTTGTGGGAATGAGTGCCCAGCTTTGCCAGATCTTTGATTTGTCAAAAGAGGCCAGGAATTTGGAGCTGTGAAATTTCCAGATTCTTCATGTTGAGAACTAATTTTTTCAATTGAAAAGAAGCTCAACATCAGTCATCATTAGGGAAATGAAAATCAAACTACAGTATGATACCACCTCATACCCGTTAGGATGGACTATTACTAAAAATAATAATAAAACAGAAAAAAATAAGTCTTGGTGAGAATGTGGACAAGTTGGAACCCTTGTACAGTGCTGATGGGAATGCCAAACAGTATAGCTGCTGGGGAAAACAGTATGGCTACTCATCAAAAAAATAGAATTACCCTATGACCCAGCAATTCTACTTCTGAGTGTATGCTTAAAAGATTTGAAAGCAGGGTCTCAAAGAGATGTCTGTACACCCATGTTCATAGCAGAATTATTCACAATAGCTAAAATGTGGAAGTACCCCAAGTGTCCATTGATGGATGAATGGGCAACTAAAATGTGGTCTATTCGTATGACAGAATATTATTCAGTGTTAAAAAGGTCGGATATTCTGACACATGCCACAACATGGACATTGTGGACATTATGCTACGTGAAATAAGCCAGTCACAAAAAGACAAATAGTATATCATGCCATTTATATGAGGTACTTAGAGTCCTAAAATTCATAGAAATTCTACAGAAAGTAGAATTGTGGTTGCCAGGGGCAAGGGGAGGGGAGCCTAGGGAGTTAGTGTTTAATGGGGACAGAGTTTCAGTTTTACAAGATGACAAGTGTTCTGGAGATGGTTGTTGGAGATAGTTCACAGCAGTGTGAGTATACTTAATGCCCTTGAACTGTACGCTTAAAGTGGTTAAGATGGTAAATTGTATATATATTTTCCCACAATAAAAAAAAATGGGGCTTCCCTGGTGGCGCAGTGGTTGAGAGTCCGCCTGCCGATGCAGGGGACACGGGTTCGTGCCCCGGTCCGGGAAGATCCCACATGCCGCGGAGCGGCTGGGCCCGTGAGCCATGGCCGCTGAGCCTGCGCGTCTGGAGCCTGTGCTCCGCAACGGGAGAGGCCACAACAGTGAGAGGCCCGCGTACCACAAAAGAAAAAAAAAAAAAAAAAAGGAAAAGGTTGTAAGTACAGCACAAAGAAAACTTGTCTTTGGGCCGGCAGGGCCTGAGACTGCTGGCTCGTCCCCTCTGCTGCACCTGCGCCTCCACTTCAGCCTGCTCACTGCATCCACTTTCCTGCCAGGCCCAGCTCTGCCCGTCTCCGGGGCTGGGTGCACCTGGGTTTCAATCCTGCTCTGCTTCTCACAAGTCATGAGACGTTGGAGTCTTCCCCTACGGATAGGCAGCTTTGTCACTGTGTTTGTTTCCTACCTGAAGGTCCCTGGAGGCACTGACCCCAAATGCCTCAGCCCAGGTGCCCTGGGTGATGGCAAAGGTGAGCTCAGCTCCTGGTCATGTGAACTGCTTGCCCACACGCTGACTTGACAAGATGCTTAGGAATTACAAGCTCTCTTTAAATCTGTGCTTAACAGTTTCAGAGGAGGGCGTATGTGCAGGTGGGCCAAACTAAATGCTGTGAAGAAAAGAGGACGGGAGGGTGTATTAGCAAAACAATTTTACATAAATTCCCCTCACAGTTTTCTTATAGAGTTTAAAGTTTTGTTGTTGCCTGTTTTCTTTGAGGGATTCCAGCAGACTTGTATTTTCTGACAGTGTAAAATTTAGTAAAAGTAAATTAGAACTTTTTTGGTAAAAGTAAACTTGTGAGTTATATTCTTAAAATACACCATCTTTTCTTGGGCATTTACCAAGGATTTGAAAGCAAGTAAGTTGTACAGGGTCCTTGTCCCCAAGGAGCTTACATTCTAAAGGAAAGACAAAATTAAAAGTGCTTTTTTAGCTTCTGGGTAAGGGGTACAGTAAGGGTTACTAGGGATTGGTGGGTGACCAGCCGGAGGGGAGAGGTCAGGGGACCTGTCCTGCTGTACAGAAAGCCTGAGCTGACAGTACAGGGGGACCAGGACTGAGCCAGAGAGCCAGTGGGGGGGAGGGGAAATGGAGAAACACAAAGAGGAAGTTCTCGTGTCTGTGATGTGAAACCTAAGACGAGGGCCCAGTATTAAGTGCTTCCTTGACATCTGGTGAAGCCCCCAGAGCCTCAGATGCCCAGACCACAGGTTCCCTTCCCCACCCTGCTCCCCAGGATGAGGTCCCCCACCCAAGCAACCCTCCTTGTCAAGGGGACCAGGCGCAGTTCCTGCTTATCCCTGAGGAGCGGGTTTCAGCCTGTGGAGGTGTTCAAACAAGCCAACTACACCCTGCCTCTTGAGCCGGAGGTCACCCCGCCCCTTGATACCACCGAGCTCACGGCTGCAAGAAACAGGCTGTTCACTCTGTCCCCAAGCGCAGCCCCCGTGGGGCCCTGAGCGGCGCGGGGTCCCCCCCCCCCCGCCCCGAGCTGTGAGGATGTGTGACAGTCTCCTCTGTCCAGCACCATGTGTGTCCTTGGCCATCCCCATGACCCTAGGACTGGAATCCCCCCTCACCAGCAGGAGAATAGGAGGCGGTTAAGCAATGCCCAGCAGGGTGCACATGGGGAGCCGTGAATCAGCATTGCTGGAGGATTCGGTGAGGCTGGAGCAGTGGGATGGCCGCTCAGGAAGTGGGCAGAGACCAGCTCACGGCCGTTCTAGCACCTTTAACTGGCCGTGCGGACCTTTGCGGCAGGCACCTCTGGAGCGTGCGGACCAGGGATGAGGACCGGCCATATGTGAGTGTAAATAGGTGGCTCTGGGCAGCACATGGCGGGGATCGAAGAGGATGAGGCTCCAGGGAGCAAGTCTGATCAGGGGGCTACTGCAGATGTCTGGGTAAGAGACAGTGAGGACCTTAACCAGGACCAGGGTGTGGGGTGGAGGAGGGTGAGCCTTGGCAAGGGTTTATGATGTAGGAAATGTAGTCAGTTTGCCCCACCTCATCAAAAGGCATCAGGTATGTGCTGAATCCATTAGTGAGTGAGTGAGTGTTAAAGGGGCTCTTGCTGGAGCCCAGCAGGACCGCAAGGTAAGGTGGTGCAGGGTGAGAGCTTCCCAAGGGCAGCCAGCCTGAAGATGAGCGAGGGCCGGGGGCCCATCTTGCGCTCCACTAACCTGGCATAGTGGGGAAGTGTGTAGGAGGTCGCCAGGAGAGCCGAGACGAAGATAAGACCCCCCCCCCCAAGAGATGATGTGATCTCATGCTCAAGTGCTGACTCAGGCTGGGCGTGCAGAATTCTGAAAAGGCAAACACCATCTCTCTCCGTTTTCCCGTGTGAGATGAGCTGGACTTCTTGAAAAAAAAAAAAAAAACCTTTCATTTCTTCCCTTTGGGTAGGATTAACCTTCAACATGTTGACTCAAGTATGAATTAACCAATGGATCCAAATTTAGGGTTTGTTGTTTTTTTTTTTCGAGGCTAGGGAAAAGTCCGTAGTCCTCTGGACTATGATTTCAAGAGAAAATTTAGAAAGATGAGAAACTCAGTGAATCAAATGCTAAAGAACTTTATGCTGGTGGTTCTCAACTCTGGCAGCACAGTAGAAATATCTGGGGAGTTTTTAAAAATAGTTAAACCCAGCTGCACACCCAGAGATTGTGATACAGTTAGAGGGGCAGGGCCCTGGCGTCTGTATTTATGTTACCCCCACCAAAGACAGCTGTAGAACGGGTGCCTGCCAGGTTGTTAGCCCAGGCACTGGTGGAAGAGAAAATGCAAGTTGTGAGACCAGCAAGCAACATTTTATATTAAAGGACTTTCACAATCACTAGCTTTCACAACCTTATTTTACTCACGTTACACTAAATCAGTGCTCAAAAACCTTGTTCATTAAATGGTTCTCAAACCAAGCATTTAAGATTTAAGTACATGAAATCTTCAAGTTGGAAAAAAAAACTTTCCAGAAGATTCCACCTTATTGATTCACACTTGAGCACATTGTCAAGCACTGTGGAGAGCTGGTTGTTATCCAGTGTGTTAGTTGGGTTTGGAGAACCAGCAAATAAACAAATTAAAGGCAGTACCTGAAAGATCTGAGGGTTAGGTGACATCTTACATTCTGATGACAATTTTTGTTTCATCTTCTCCCTGCCCCAAAGTAAACCATAAATCAAGGTTTACAAGGACTTAGAAGATTTTTTTTTCTAATAAGTCCACAAAAATGTGTGGCAGACTCCATAGGAACCTGTTTTTCATGTGCTCCTGAGTTCAGCTACTGATTCTCCCTGTGGCTTTTAGAAATTTCTTCTCCGTTTTCCCATCAGTGTAATTATTGAAAGGCACCACACCCCATGCACGACACCCACAACAACATGAGACTCTGCCAATGACTTTCAAAAACAGAAAAGACACCTTCCCCTCCTCATACATGCTTAAATTCCAAAACAGTGCATTAATTTACATGGTAGTATAGTGAGCAGAGAAAATCACAAATTCCCAAGCATAATCTAACTAAAGGGATATATATATATATAGGATTAATATATATATATATTATATATATATGGGATTAATTACCTATGGCAGATGTCCCCAAAGTTGCTCCACTCACAGTGACCTGAGCATCTCAGTAATTTTTTTGTGGCACCCCCTAGACCAACAAGAATACCCCAAACTCCTGTTATTTAGTTCAAATATAAGTATTTAGTAGCCATTTGAATAAAATAATATACAATACACATGGCTTGAAAAAATATTTTTTATTTGTTCCTTAAATAAATATCCTGAAACTAATTAAATATTAAGGTGCCTGCTGGGCATTCACACTTCTCAAACCTTGGACCCAGATTGGATAAAACCACCTTCACTTCCTGTACCACGTTGATCTTCACATGATACTTTTTTAATCACTGAAAACTCAGTTTTACAAATGTATAATGTTATTGAAAGGAATGAGCATGATCTAAGGTTGAAATTGTGAGCAACTTCAAGGTAGTCCCAACCTCTCTGAACCTCGGTTTCTTCACTCCTGGAATGATGATCAAATAAATGCATGCCCACCTTACTTGACATTATTGTTGTGAAAAATGAGTGGGATAAAGTGTAAAAATGGTGTCTAAAAAATGTAAAGCACTATGATAATAGACATTTCCAGTAACAAATAATAAAGATGGTAACTTGGAACATATCATAACGTGAATGGAATTAAGAAATTAAATACTAAATATCTTGAAAATTGTTATCATCCTTTAAGTTAAGTGCTAAATCTTAGCACTTAAAGTGTCTGAAGTGTGTTAGACTCTGCTGGGAGTGTGTTAGAAGTGCATAATCTCAGCTTCACCCCAGCCTTACTGAATCAAAACAAGATGTCTAGAGGATTCACCTGCATATTAACGTTTGGAAAGCAGTGATGTAATTTAACTTCATCATTTTGTATTAGTTAGCTATCACGGTAAAATTACTTGTCCTAACCATAATGGAGTAGAAACCAACAACAGAAAGAAATCTTGGAAATCTCCAAATGTTTGGAAATTAAATAACACACTTTAAAATAACCCATGGATCAAAGAAGAAATCACGAGGAAAATTAGAAAATATCTTGAAACAGAGTTAAGATTAAAATGCAATATGTCAAAACTTATGGCATGTATCTAAACTAGTGCTTAGAGGAAAGTTCATAGCATTAAATGCTTACATTAGGGAAGAAGAAAGGTCTCAAATCAATTACATAAGCTTCCACTTCAGGAACCTAGAAAAAGAAGAGGAAATCAAACCCACAGTAAGCAGAAGGAAGAATATACAGTAAGTCCCCTGCATACGCACCTTCAAGTTGCGAACTTTCAAAGATGCGAACGTGTGTTTGTATGTCCAGTCACGTACCTTAGTTCACGTGTCTGGCGTACATTGTCCCACGCGTGCATCCTCTGCAAGTGGTTATACTTTTGTGTACTTTACAGTACTGTATAGAGTACAGTAGTACAGTATCTTTATTTCAAGCCCAGGATGTCGGGAAGCAAGTGTAAAAGTGGTGATGTAGCTTGTCCTGCTAAGAAGCACCAAGTGATAACGATGGAAACAAGTGAAAATAATTGAGAGAGTGGAGCGAGGCAAAAAGATGGCAGACATCACTCGTTCTTATAACATGAATTATTCAACCACTGGCACGATTCTAAAGAACAAGGACAAGATCGTGGAACATGTGAAGGCAGCTGTGATGATGATGTCGACAATGATATCAAAGAAACGTGGAAAAGTGTTGGAGGAGATGGAGAAACTCCTCAATGTGTGGATGCAGGATCAGCATCAGCGTCGAGTCCTGCTCAGCTTAACGCTGATTCAAGAGAAAGCTAAGAGCCTTTATGAAGACTTGAAGAAGTAACATGGTGAAGAATCAGAGGGCACATCTTTTAATGCCAGCCATGGCTGGTTTCATCAGTTCAAGGCTAGAGCCAACCTTGACAACGTAAAAGTGGAGAGGCAGCAAGTACATATATGGTAGCTGCCTGGGAATTTCCTGAAATGCTCTGAGAACTTAACTGATGATGGTGTGTATTTACCCCAGCAGGTTTTTAACGTGGATGAGACATGACTGTACTGGAAGAGGATGCCAGACTGAAGTTACATCAGTAAGGAGGAAAAGTTGATGCCAGGCTATAAAGCAGCAAAGGATAGGCTAACTCTGCTGTTTGGTGGCAATGCTTCTGGTGATATGAAGCTGAAGCCTGTCTTAGTTTATCACTCAGAGAACCCAAGAGCCCTTAAAAACATAGCCAAGGGCTCTTTTTCTGTTGTGTGGAAGAGTAACCCCAAAGCCTGGGTTACACGGGCCATTTTCCAGGACTGGTTTTTCCACTACTTTGTCCTGGAGGTAGAGAAATATTGCTTGGAGAAGGACATCCCATTCAACATTCATGTGCTGCGCGATAATGCTCTGGGCCACCCCTCATTCATGGATGACTTTATTCCCAATGTCATAGTAGTACATCTGCCACCAAATACTACGTTGCTCATCCAACCTATGGACAAGGGAGTTATAGCGACTTTCAAGAAAAATTATTTATGTTACACTTTTCGTCAGGCAGTAAAGGCAAGTGACAAATCAGGAACAACCGTGTGGCAATTTTGGAAGGACTATAACATCTACAAGGCCATAAAAAACATTGACTTCACTTGGTGTGAGTTTACGGCTGTCACCATGAATGGGGTTTGGAGGAACCTTTGCCCACAGTTTGTTCATGATTTTCATGGACTTGAGAAGGTGAAGGAGGGGTCCAAAGAGGTCTTCAGCAACGTAGTGACCCTCAGTGAGAAGCTGGAGCTAGATCTGCAAGAGGACGACTTCACTGAACTTGCTGTGCAACACGAGGAGCTTATTAATGAAGACCTGATGGAATTGGAGGCCCAGAGAAAGGACGAAGAGGGACAAGAGGAAGAAGTAACTGAAGAACTAAAGAGATTCATGATGCAGGAAATGGCAAGGGGATTTTATTTATTTGAGGAGGCACTGTTAAGATTTTGAGGCACAGGACCTGAATGTAGAATGGTACACAAAGCTTGCAGCAGCCATTCAGAATGCAATCCAGTGCTACCTTGTCATCTATGATGAGAAAAAAAGAGCTACTACCCAGACATCCCTGGATTGTTTTATCAAGAGGGTAGATAGAATTGAATCCAGCAAGGAACCAGAACCTGTGCCATCAACGTCAGGCGTGGGTGAAATTGCAGCTTGCCCTCCGTCTTCTATTGTTGATGATCCTTCAGCTCTACCACCTCCCACCTCCTCTTCGTCCTCCAGTCAGTAACTCTTCTTGCCTGTTCACTTGATGCCAGCCCCTGTGTGCCAGCTGTTGTACTGTACTACTGTACTTTTCTAGGTACTGTACAGTAAGCTTAAAAATGTTTATTTTTTTGTGTTTGTTTTTTATGTATTATTTGTGTGAAAAGTGTCAATAATATAAACGTATTACAGTACGGTACTATATAGCCAATTGTGTTAGTTGGGTACCTAGGCTAACTTTGTTGGACTTACAAACAAATTGGACTTATGAATGCACTCTTGGAACAGAACTCATTCGTATGCAGGGGACTTTACTGTAGTAATGATCACAGCGAAAATCAATGAAATAGAAAACAAAAAAATAGAGAAATCAATGAAATACACAAAGTTGGTTCTTTGAAAAATCAACAAAGTTGATAAATGTTTAGCTAGACTGACCAAGACAAAAAGAGTGAAGACAGAAACTCTCAAAATCAGAATGAAAGAGGATACATCAGTACATGCCCTAGAGCAATCAAAAGAAAGTCAAAAGGAAATATTATTCACAACTTTGTGCCAACAAATTGGACGAGTTAGATGAAAGGAATTCCTAGCAAAATTAGCAAAACTGACAAAGTAGCATCAAATCTGATTAGATTAATATCAAGTAAAGACATTGAATCAGTCATTTCACATCTTTGCACAAAGAAAAGTCCAGGCGCAGCTGGCTTCACTGGTAAAGTCTATTGAACATTTAATGCAAGTGAGTGGAATAATACAATCCTACACAAATTCTATTTAAAAATAGGAGAGGAAAGAACAATTTTTTTAAAGGAATGAACTTTTAAAAAAAATTATTATTTATTTGTTTTTTTATTTTGGCCGTGCACAGTCTTAGTTGTGGCATGCAGGAGTTTTAGCTGCAGCATGTGGACTTCTTTGTTGTGGCATGCATGTGGTATCTAGTTTCCTGACCAGGGATCGAACCTGGGCCCCCTGTACTGGGAGCAGAGTCTTACCCACTGGATGACCAGGGAAGTCCCAGGAAAGAACAATTTTTTTTTTTTTTTTCCCTGCGGTACACGGGCCTCTCACAGTTGTGGCCTCTCCCGTTGCAGAGCACAGGCTCCGGACGTGCAGGCCCAGTGGCCATGGCTCACGGGCCCAGCCGCTCCACAGCATGTGGGATCTTCCCGGACTGGGGCACGAACCCATGTGAATCGGCAGGCGGACTCTCAACCACTGCACCACCAGGGAAGCCCAACAATTTCTTACTCATGTTTTAAGGGCAGTATTAACCTGACACCAAAGCTAGACAGACAAGCAAAGACTACAGACCAACATCCCTTGTGAACATAGATGCAAAAATCCTTAATAAAATATTAACAAATCAAATCCAACAATATATAAAAAGGAATGGTGGTTGCTGTATACCTTTGAGCATTTTCCAGAGTTCCAGCAAAGTTAATCCCGATAGCTTTTGCTCATCTTTTCAGTGTTTCTCTGGAGGGACAGGCCCTTGCTGCTGCCAATCTGCCATTTTCAGTGATGTCATTGCCCTGGTTGACTTCTTGACCACAACCTCATGAGAGATCTTCATCCAAAACCATCCAGCTAAGCCACTCCCAAATTCGTGACCCACAGAAAATGTGAAATAATGTGTTTACTATTTTTAAGCCAAATTTTAGAGCAACTTGCTACACTGCAATAGATAACTAATGCAAGATTATAAATCATGACCATTTTCCTAGGAATGCAAGGATGGTTTTACATTTGAAAATAAATTAATGTAAAACATCATGTTAATAGAGTAAAGGAAGAAACGTATAATCATCTCAGCCGATTCAGCAAAAGCATTTGATAACACCCAACACCCATTCATTAAAATAAAACAAATAACTCCTTAACAAACTAGGAAAAAACCTTGACCTGATAAAGGGTGTCTTTGGAAAGCCTATAGCTAACATCCTTCTTATGGTGAAAGGCCAGGTGATTTCCATATAAGAGTAGTAACATGGTGAAGATACCCCTTCTTACCACTCCTAATACAGGTCGTGCTGGAATTTCTAGCCAGTATAATACATCAAGAAAAAGAAAGGCATATAATTAGAATGGAAGAAGTAAAACTATATTATGTTAAAAATTACAGGATCTTGTAGGTAGAAAATCCTAAGAAATCTACCCCAAAATGAGGATAATTAAGTTTAGCAAGGTCTCAGGACACAAGAATCAAGTTCACTGTGTTTCTATACACCAGCAATGAACAATCCAAGAATGAAATTATGAAATAATTGCACTCACAATAGGATAAAGAGAGTAAAATATGCATGAAACAGATCAGCAAAAGAAGTACAGTACCTTTCTATTGAAAACTACAAAACACTGCTAGGAGAAACTGTATTGCTCAAGTAAGTTTCACGTAGGCATCATACGACTGTGTCTTGCTTCTTTATCCAGTCAGACAATCACAGCTCATTGAAACTGGAATCTTCAGAGCATCTGCATTTAATGTGGTCATCTATGTCACTGGGTTTAAATATACCATCTTGATATTTTCTAGTCCATCTGTTTTTTCTCTGTGTCCCCTTCCTTTGGATGGAGTACTTTTATGGGTTCATTTTATCTCCTTTGTTGATTTATTGTATATGGCACTTTGTGTTTTAGCATTTGGTTTAGAGTTATAGTATACAGTTGACCCTTGAACAACACAGGTTTGAACTCCGTGGGTCCACTTATACTCAGACCTTTTTCAATAAATATGTACTACAGTGCTACGTGATCCACAGTTGGTTGAACCCATGCATGTGGAACTGCGGATATGGAGGATGGACTGTAAAATTATATGCAGATTTTCAACTGCACAGGGGTCGGCACCCAATCCTTGTGTCCTGAGTTCCTGTCCCTTAGAAACTGAGAAAAAAGAAATGATTACTGTTCCTTTAAGCCACCAAGGTTTGGTTAGATTGGTTCTGCAAGGAATGGATGACCAACATAGCCAGTTTTTTGAGCCAAGTTAAAGCATCTGAAAGCAATGCACTGATCAGACCTGCTCAGCGATGCTTAGACACAGGCTGCAGGTGACTGTCATCCATCGAGGGCTCTAGACAAGAGAAGCATTTTCCAGTTTGATAAGGTAAAGCAGTGATCCTCAACAGGGTACCATTCCCAGAGGATGGTTGGGAAGTTGGTGGAAGTGTGATTGAGGTGCCGCCAGGGAGTCTGGACATGCAGCAATGTGCGAGGCAGCCCCGCAAGGTCGAGAATTAGCTCATGTCCCGCGCTGCTTTCAAATGTGCTTTGCCCCCAGCTTCTGCTGGATCTGGCAGTGGGAGGCCCCAAGAGCACAGTGGAGCGTGGAGGAGAGGACAGGGCACTTGCTCCTGGTTTCCTCCCGACCAGCGGTGGATCAGCAGTGGCCACGTTCCCCTGCTCAGGCTGCAGCTCTGGGCGGGGGGGACCCTCTCCTTCGGCTCCACGACTGACTGCGTTCTGTCAGCTGCTGCCTCCCCTTTGAAGCTTCGGGAACCTTGGCTCGACCCTCGAGAGCTTCACCTTCCCTGATGGCTTCCCTTGAGCCTGCCTTGACCTTCATGGAACTTTCCTTACTTCCTCCTTCAAGCATGCCGCCTGTTTCCTGCTGGGGTGCCCGCTGATACCTTGTATGGCCATCGTCTCCTCTCTTTAGAAGTGTTATCCCTGCTTATGGTAAGATTGTTTCCCTATTTCTCTTATTATATGCAAGTAAGTCTGGTCTGTCTTCTCTGAGCACTAGCTTTTATTCTATGCTCCACCTTTAACTCTTCTGTTTTATATTTCTGTACTTCTCATCTGGACCCTAATTCTGAACTTCTCACTTACTTTTTTTTTTTTAATATTTATTTATTTGGCTGCTCCAGGTCTTAGTTGTGGCATGCAAACTCTTAGTTGTGGCATATGGGATCTATTTCCCTGACCAGGGATCTAACCCAGGCCCCCCTGCATTGGGAGCTCAGAGTCTTAGCCACTGGACCCCCAGGGGAGTCCCTCTTCTCACTTACTTTTAAATCTAAACTTATTAGGGAGTTCCCTGGTGGTCCAGTAGTTAGGGCTCTGTGCTCTCACTGCCGAGGGTCTGGGTTCAATCCCTGGTCGGGGAACTAAGATCCCACAAGCCACATGGTGAAGCCAAAAAAAAAAAGAAACTCATTAATTAAGTATAACGAACTTCTACAAAGAGGTGCAAGTATTTGCTCTTTTATTATGTTTTCTAGTGTAGTCATGCTGGAGCAACTACATATTGAAATGTGTATTACATAGTATTTCTTTATAAATTATTTTTCTCCTACTTCTTTATATTGTGGTTTGGAATATGCATATATATATAACATCAAATATATGATATATATACATCACATATACGATATATGATAGATATAATTTGTGTATGTAATATTTATTATATATGCTTATTATCTGTAAATTTCATTTCCAGACAGAAAAAGGGATTTACTTAATATTAATTGTAATAGGACCTCTGACCGTTGAGTCCCACAGTGTTGAGAAGGTTATAACAAAGTCTCCTCCATGACATTGGCATTGACTCCCCCACAGACCCCTTGAGCAACCTGTAAGATTTTGTGGGCTTCCCGAGAATGGCAGTCCATCAACTCTCAAAAAGGACTCCCAAGCACTGGAAGCTTTCGTTTGAGCCCCTCCCGCCTCCCATCATCCAGAAGGCTGGTGGGAATTCTGAAACCCACCCTGCCACCTGGCAGCCTCAGAAGGGCTCAAGTTGTCGAGGTCAGAGTCTCCTGGGGCAGAAATGGACAGTGCAACCTCCTTGGCCGACACTTACTTATCCCATCTGCCACTTCCCAAAACATTGGGACTATGCACCAACCTGGTCTACAGTGGCACAGACAAGGCGGTGAGGACCCTCTGAAGTAGATTGCTGAGTCCAGAATGATCACACTGGGACACGTCAGTGCCTTTTGGAGAGCACCAGGTATTAAAGATAGTGGTAAGAACATGCAGCATTTAACACACTACATGTTGACTGACATTCCTGATTCTCTTATCCTTCTGTGTCCACATTAAACACCCCACTGTGACCTCTCATTGTTACAATGAAACCAGACAGAGACAATGTACAGCAGAGCCGATCTCACTAAAAACAATTAGACTCTTGACTGCTGTACTCACCATGGCTCTATAATATTGTCCTCTTTCAAGGAGCTGAGAATCCTTTGCAGACATGACCTCATTTACCTATGTGACAAACTTATCCATAGGCTGGGTATTATCATCCCAATTATGTCTTAGGCAGTTAGGACTGTCTCAAGATTGCCTGGAAAACTGGCCATAAAGGTGAGACTGGAAACTTAGTCCTGCAATTTTCCCTTTTGTTCTGGACCTGCTAGAGCTTGTTGCCACTGGCTGCAAGGCACGAAAGACATTTGGAACGTTTGGAGAAATGCATATGCGCTTTGCCATCCAAAGTGAAAACAGCGATATCAAACCCTAGGCGTCTGAAACACTCTCCAAAAGAGGAAACAAAAAAGATTCTAACACATCACCAAAAGAGGCTGTAGAATAATATCTCTGGCTAATACACATGCCAAAAGCACTTGGGTCTTCCAAGTGTCACACCATGAAAATAAAAGGAAAAAAGGAAAAGAAATACAAATAAAGAATAAAGAGATGAAATCAAGAAACATTCCCTTTAAGAAAATATTGCAAATAAGGGAGAAACAGATTCCTTCTGGAGCTCGTTGCAATACTTACACATGAGAGGGAAACAAAAAAAGAGAAAGAACTGCATCGACATAATTTGCCTTTTTAAGACATCTAATTTTTGTCTCCAGTTCACTGCAGTCTTCTTCCTATCTGGTGTATCATTCAGTGACAACCAAGAATCTGAAGCGTCTTGGGATCCCAGGTGATACACATGCCCCCAACACACGTGATGTTCTCATGACCCATGTGGTTGACATAAACATCTACCCTTGAGCCTATGGTTAATAGGAAGCTGATTTCCTAAGGCAGAAAAGTTACTTAACTAAATCTATAACAGAACACAGTTTTTAAATAAAACCAAAAGCGCCTCTCTAATGCACCGAGTTTAGAGTTTGGTTTCCACCTGCTGCAGGAACGCCAAGCTCTCCTAGCACACCCTTCCAGACTTAGGGCCCCTGTGAAGTGGGATGAGGCACTAGACCTGGCTTGGAGGACTGGCGCTGTGTGGAGACCTGGGTGACCTTGCACAAACCATGGTTCCTATGCCTGGGACCTTCACTGTAAAGGAGTAGGCCCAAACCGGAAGACTTCGGAAGCCCCCTTCTTGAGCTCCCACTGGCTTATATGTGAAACTGCTTGATTAGACTATATGCTTTTTTTGGCCACACCTGGAGCCAGCTTGTGTTCCCCTTTGATGTGGACCCCAGAGAATTATCTGATGGAGCTTTGGGCACCAACAGCGTGTTAAAGACCTTTCTATACTCACTACACTGATGTATTTCTTGACTTCATCATCTCCCCAGTAAGTTTGTGAGTGTCTTGGGTGCAGGAGCAGGACCCCCTGCTTTGAATCCCAGCAGCCCGGCAAGGACCCAATGCATGGCTTCAGCTGTGTATATGTTATAGCATGTTATCGAACTAGTATAGACATACAACTAATATTTCAAACTAACATAAATAGATATATTTATATCTGTTTATATAAATAGATATAAATAGATGCATTTGTTGTTTTTTAAATTAATCTACTTAACTATTCATAATCTAAGATAATCTTTTTGTTCCTTAAGAAAAAAAATTCTGAAAAAGCCTGTGTTCAGGCAAAAAGAAAATGAATTTGACATTGCATCAATGAATTTGGCAGGCAAGATAATGAGACCCATTCATATTTTATTCTCAGTAGAATCTTGAATTGCAAGGAATTCCAAATATATCAGTAAGACTGATTTCACTTTTGTAATATTTTTGAACACTGAATTGGAAGAAGAAGAAAAAGATCACCGTTTAATGTCAGACCACCTTGCCGGAGCCCATAAATCAATTCTAGAGCTCTGAACTTGCAATTCACTGATACGGTGATTTTCTTTTTCTTAGTATTTGTCTTTCTAAGGATGATCACTCTACAGTCAACAGCAAAGATCCTTTTATTTCATTTTGTAAAGCCACAGTCCCATAGAACCCCTGAATGTCAAGCGGACAAAACAGGAGAACATTCTGGAAAGTTCTGATTTTACACAATCTGAGTTTTCTGGCTCTCTGAACAACAGTGGCCCACCAAGGCCAGAGCAGCCTCCTCCCTTCCATCTTTGACGCTCATCAGAAGTTGCTTAGCATCCATGGAGTCACCTCGTTGTTCTTATCTTTCCATTTCAAGGGTTCAGCCAGCTCTTGAGTCCTTTCTGAGTGTCAGCTCTGAGAGCGACAGGTGCTAAAATGAGACCCGGCACCTGCCTGGAGGGAGATCATTCCTGATGGGAGAGAAACCATGAGAAACATGTTGCAACACACCATGATAAAAAATACTAAGGCAGAGGTTTGTAAATTGCCCTAGGAAAGTCAAATCAAGAGGGGATGGGGAAGCTGCAGAGAAGAGGCAACACTGGAGCTGGACCTTGAAGGATGAGTAAGAGCTTGCCAGGGAAGGAGGGGTGACATTCAGTCAGTCCATGGGGTCCTGGACGATGGGGAGCTAGAAGCACAATGTTTTGAGGAAATTCTAAGCTGTTCGAAGTGGCCAGGAAGACCTGAGGTGCAGAGGGGAAGCAGAAGGTAGGACAGTGAAGGTTAAAACTAGGGTTGAGTTGGGGTAGACTGGAACAGAGTTGAAATTTTATCCTGAAGGCAGCAAGGAGCCCCTGGAGGTTTATAAGCAGTTTGGGTACATGGTCAGAGCTCTATTTAGATAACAGGAGAGCAGAAAATTAAAAGGCGGTCAGGAGTTTTCCAAATGCCAGGGCTGAGCAGCTGTTGTTACTCCCAGAGAGAAAGGACAAAGGGCCCAAGGCTACACCTAAGGCTGAGGCAAGGCAACAGAGAGAATCAGACAGATTTAAGAATCTGGAGCAGGCAGGGTATGCTTGGTAACTGATTTGATGCTGGGAAAGGCTCTGGGAAGGTGGGTGATCATCGGTGAGACTGAGAGGAGAGTAGTGAAATTAATGGAGATCAAGGGACCAAGAGGAGAAAGAGGCCTGGGAAGGAAGGGAACAGGCTAAGGTTGAGACATGCTGAGCTTGAGCTGCCTGATGCCCACCACCGGGCATTGCAGACTAGGTCTGGAGCTCCAGAAAACTCCCATGGGAGGCATCTTATATTCTCCCACGTATACAGATAGAGCTTGGTTTTGATTCAAGAGATCGCAGACGATTGTAATTCCAAAACAATGGAGCAATACACGTTCAGAAGATGTGATAAAAGCATGAAAGCTAATCTGGCCGCTGAAAAAGATACTCTCCTCCCCCCACCATGCCAGACCAGACTGGGATGTCTTCTGGGTTTTTTTTTTAATTTGTTTTGTTTTGTTTGAGGGTGTGTGTGTGCACAGTTTTCTTTGCTTGCTGTTGTGGTCATCTAGCTATTAGCTGAGTGTCTTCTCCCAAGAATGTATTTAATTGCTGGGACCTGGTATAGACTTCTTAATCCCTGCGGTGAAAGTTTATGTTTGCCTCCAGGTAAGAAAAGTTGGTGACAAGGGGAAAGGGTAGAAAGAAAGCAATTACAAAACAGCGTTATGAAATAAGTTGCTCTTCTTTTCTCTTGGTTGGACCTATCAGGAGAGCGGTTTGATATCACCGTGCAGTGTGTACACTGAACAAAACTAAGTGCAATTTACATCTTAGACCTTGTAGAAATGAATATCTATTAGGAAAAATTTCAGGAAAAGCAAAATGCCTTAAAGAAGGGGGCATCTTTTTCTAATTTGCACAAAAATGCTATCGGGCTAGCAGAAGCTTTCTTTTCCTGTTGAAGATGGTTCACTGGTGAGATATGTAAGAACAGTAACATATATTCATTTCACCAAGACATTAGAAGGCTGAAAGGAAACACAATCCATTCATTCTCAAGTTGCTGGAATCCTACTATAGATACCAGCCTGGAATTCAGTCTTTAGCCAGAACAAACGCAATTTAAGATATAATCAGGGTTAAACTCTTGTTACAGTCAAATGCGATGTTCTTTAACCAGAAGAGAATGTGCAGCATCTCCAGCTTCTGTTTTTATCTTGTGGAGGTGAAGGGCGCTGGAAGATGCCTTGACTCGAGTTCTTTGCTAGGATTCTTGTATCGGTTCCTTAAGTGAAAGATGTTTTCTTACATGAACACATGGCTTCGTCCATCTGTGCTGCCAAAACAAAAATACTGCGTGACTTAAACAAGTTATTTCCGACAGTTCACTAGGCTGGGAAGTCCAAGATCAAGGCCCCGGAGTGTGGCCTTGTCATGATTTCCATCCTCTTCAATGGTAGCCATACTTAAAATACAATTACATATTTCAATCTCCCAAACATTTGGAAAGATACAAGATCAGTGGATTCCTCTGAGGCGGCGGTCACCTCGGTTGTTCAGGGGATGGCTGCTCTGGACAGCTGAGCCCTGACTGTTGAGCTGCTGGCCTGTGCCTGGTCTCCGCCTGGATGTCCAGAGGCCTATGGGGAGGGAATGGCTCCCCAAGTAGAGGGTGCCCCCTGCTGTTCAGTGGTGCTGAGGCCACTTTGAGAGTAGGGTCGGGGCTTCCAGTGGATGGGGGTCTCAGGTCAAAGGTCAGAGCACCCTGGACTTTCCTGGAAAGGCCCTGCGAGGTGATTAGTTCAAACCCACGTATTACAGATGGAGAAACTGAGGCCCAAAGAGGTCAAATGTCTTGGCTGTGGTCACAGCTGGTTAAAAGCTGGATTTCCTGACCCATGTCACCCATCAAGGGGAAATGGAACTCACAACTCCAGTCTCTTTTGCCTTTTTAAAACCTAAGAACAATTACTCATAAATTTACTGTGCCCATTTCTTATGATGGATACCTTCAACTTCCTATAATGTGAACTCTTCACATTTTCAATACGTGATTTTAAAAAATCAAATGATTTAAAAAATCATTCATTATGTTTGGATCCCAAAGTCTCCCCAGGAAGGAATTTCCTTAAGAATGAAATAGAGGCCTGCCTCTTTCTTTTTTTTCAGTTTTTTTCATATTTTATTTATTTTAAATTTTATTTATTTATTATTATTTTTGGCTGCGTTGGGTCTTCGTTGCTGCACACGGGCTTTCTCTAGTTGTGGCGAGCAGGGGCTACTCCTCGTTGCGGTGCGCGGGCTTCTCATTACAGCGGCTTCCCTTGTTGCGGAGCATGGACTCTAGGTGCGCGGGCTTCAGTAGTTGTGTCATGCGGGCTCTAGAGCGCAGGCTCAGTAGTTGTGGCACATGGGCTTAGTTGCTCCGCGGCATGTGGGATCTTCCCAGGCCAGGGCTTGAACCTGTGTCCCTTGCATTGGCAGGCGGATTCTTAACCACTGCGCCACCAGGGAAGCCCAAGCCTCAGGTTTTTTTAAATCTACCAAACAAAGTGCATATTTAGAGGAAACGTGTTTTCTCACTTTTAGAGGCACAGACACCCTGCCATGTATGAGATGTTACAGTACTGACTGATATTACCAAATGAAATTCGACGTGTGAAACACTTCAAACAGTGACTGGGACAATGTGGACTTTCCGAAAATGTTAGCTATTAGGATTGTATCATCACAGCCAAAAGCCAAGGGGAGAAGGGTATTTTTTGTCAGTCTCTGCTGCCTTGTGGAAGATTAGTGTATCGCTTCTATTTCATACCTTGAAATACTGAAAAAAACATCTTAAGAGTTCAAAGGATCTTGGTATCTTTGACAGCAGGTACAGGCACAGGTATCTGAGGATGCCCGGAGGCCCAGTAGCCCCACCCTGGGGCTGACCGCTGTAAGTCACTGAATCTCCCACCCTGGGGATCACTCTGCTCCTTGATCTAGTCTGTAGATGTGTCTACCTTGGTATGAAGAGCTTGCCTGTGCAACCCTCCAAACTTGACCACTCGGCTAAAACTAACGTTTCCTGTAAACTATTTGTTTTTTGGTTTTTTTTTTTGGGCCGTGCCACGCAGCACGGCTTGCAGGATCTTAGCTCCCCAGCCAGGGATCCAACCTGTGCCCCCTGCAGTGGAAGGGCAGAGTCCTAACCAGTGGACCACCAGGGAATTCCCTAAACTAATTCTTTTCCTGATATGTATCTGGAGTCTAGTAAAGGTGTGTTGAACTGCTTGCTAACGCCACAGGCTTCTCAAAAAAAAAAAAAAGCTAATTCCATTTATGTGAAGTTCTAGGACAGGAATCACTAATCTAGCGATTGCTTTTGAGGCTGTGGGGATGAGGATTTAGCTGGAAGGGGCACAAGGGAACTTCCTGGAGTGATGGGAACATTCTGTATCTAGAGAAGGATTTGGGTTTCATGGGTGTCTGCGTTTGTCAAAATTTATTAAATGGTACTCTTAAGATTTGTGCACTTCACTGTAAGTAAACTTAAAAAATGGACTGTAAACAAATATTGAACTTTAGCTAATGACCTGCGTGCTGAAGTGCTTAGGGGTGAACTGATGTCTGTGACTGTGAAATGCATCCAAAAATTCGATGGACTAATGGATGGGCAGGTAGAGAGGGGTGTGACAAAAAATATATATGTATATGGCAAAATAGTAACTGTGGTGGGCATCTGGACATTCCGATTCTTCCAATTTTTTGTGTTAGAAAATTTTCACAATAAAATGTTGGGAGGAAAAGAATTAAGAGAGATGCAGTCATTTATTATCTCTAACGTTACTCCAGCTTATTCAACTTTCAAGATTCTACTTTGGAAAGGGACGTTTGTTACAGTTCTAACCAAAGAAGTCTGCAGAGAGGAGAGCTGGTACCTCTCTGGTCCTTTGTCTAGTAACACGGCCGGACGGTAATTACTTGGAGACACATCCCTCTCCCCCATAGTCTGGGCTGCTGGAGCGGGGAATGCAACACATTCACTTAATGAGCCCTGCGAGTGGTGTGTGGTGGGCACTTCATTAACGTGTGGAAAGAGCAGGGTTTGGGGGCCAGACAGGGGTTCAGATTTGGATTCTGCAACTTACTGGCTGCTGCCAGCTCTGTTTCTGTGTCTGCATCCACAAGAAGGGGGGAATCTCCATTTGGCTGTTCTGAAGGTTCAAGAAGGTAATGTGGGCAAAGCACAGTATCTGGCTCCTGAGGAGAGCTTTAAAAAATAGTAGCCTATACCTGAAATTGAGTCATACCTGGGTCATCGGGCCCTCGTGGAACTACTGGAGAACAAAATCCCAAAGGAACCACTAGGTTCTCATCTAGACTGAGATACCTTGTCAACCCATTTCCAGGACTGACCTCATTCAGCTGCTCCTTCTGTAGTTCACTTTATCCACACCCTCCTGTCATTTACAAGGTGCCTCCAGGGGACCGACAACTGCCCATGGGCCCTGCCCGGCCAGGAGCATCTCCCTTCCTGGGAGCTCAGGTCCCCAAGTCACAATCTGCATCTTGTCAGAATCCCCAGCATTTTCAAGTTTGAAGACACTAGTCTACATTAGATGAGTTTTCTGATGACTCCCAGTTGTTCACTGGTAGTAAGTCTCATTTGTCTTTACCAGGGCTTTACTCCTGTATATTACTTCTTACTGTCCCTAATTTCTTCCTTCTTCAGGATCTGCTCTTCCCTGATGCTGGCATTATTGTCATTAAAAAAAAAAATCTGATCATGACGTTTAGTCTTTTTTTTTTTTTCTGGTTTGCTTGGGACCTACCCAGTTTTTTTTTTTTTTTTAATTTTTATTGGAGTATAGTTGATTTACAATGTTGTGTTAGTTTCAGGTGTACAGCAAAGTGATTCAGTTATACATATACATATATTCACTCTTTTTTAGATTCTTTTCCCATATAGGTCATTACAGAGTACTGAGAAGAGTTCCCTGTGCTATACCGTAGGTCCCTGTTAGTTATCTATTTTATGATGCTCAGTCTTGCTTAACTATGAATATGGTTTAAAAGTTAACTTATTGGGCTTCCCTGGTGGCGCAGTGGTTGAGAGTCCGCCTGCCGATGCAGGGGACACGGGTTCGTGCCCCGATCCCGGAAGATCCCACATGCCGCGGAGCGGCTGGGCCCGCGAGCCATGGCCGCGGAGCCTGTGTGTCCGGAGCCTGTGCTCCGCAACGGGAGAGGCCACAGCAGTGAGAGGCCCGCATACAGCAAAAAAAAAAAAAAAGTTAACTTATTGGGCTTCCCTGGTGGCGCAGTGGTTAAGAACCCGCCTGCCAACGCAGGGAACACGTGTTCGAGCCCTGGTCCGGGAAGATCCCACATGCCGCAGAGCAGCTAAGCCCACGCGCCACAACTACTGAGCCTGCGCTCTAGAGCCCGCATGACACAACTACTGAAGCCCTCACGCCTAGAGCCCGTTCTCCGCAACAAGGGAAGCCACCGTAATGAGAAGCCCACGCACCACAACGAAGAGTAGCCCCCGCTCGCTGCAACTAGAGAAAGCCTGTGTGTAGCACAACAAATTAATTAATTAATTAACCTATTAAGGGACAATCGGCTTTTCTGAAAATATTAAATATATGGGTACACGGATGCATTATTTAAATTAAAAAATAATATATTAATGAAGTTCCTTTTCTCAGTAATTAGATATTGTGCTGTTATAATTTTATAAGCTCACCAGTGGACAGGATTGAGTACGGACACCTCAGCCAGGCAGGCGAGGAAATCCACGGAGCCCCCGCCTCCATCATCATTCCTGCCTCCTGTCACCCGCCCCCTGCCCACTTCGTGCTTCATTCTCCAAGCTCTCCCAGTCCTCTGCACTTCCGAATGGCTCTGGTGATACTGGGATCAGGGGTTTGAGCATCCATGTCTCATTGCTACCTGGAAATTCTGTATTTTCTCTTTTAAGATAGCATCCTATTTAAATGCCTAGTGCTGATTGGAAAATCATAACTTGGTAACCATCGCAGTAAAGGCTGGTTTAGGCAAGAATCATCAATGGATGTATGGTCTTAAAGTGTCTCCCCAGATATGGTCTTCAGTACAAGGCAGAAATCGAGCAGCACCAGATGTGATGCCCCGCGAAGGACACAGTTCCGCTCAAGTCAGTGCTGGATCCAACCATGTGGGAGCCTCAGGTAAACCCCAGTAAGAAATGGTCAGCTACCAAAAAGAAGTCCCAAACCTTCAAGAATGTTGTCACAAAAGACAAAAACACAACTGTGAAATACTCCAGATTAGAGGAAGTTAGGGAGATGACGACTAAACTCAAATCCTAGACTGGATCCTGTGCTAGAGTAAGGCCATGTTATAAAACACACTCGGGTCAGTTGTCAAACTGGAGTATGGATGGCAGGTTATGTAAAATATTGCATCAGTGTTAAATTTACTGAACCAGGTAACTACCGTGGTCGTGTAAGAGAATGTCCTTGTTCTTAGGAAACACGCATCGACACAACTAAGGGTCTATGGTGTGTGCAACTTACAGATGGTTCAAAGAAGAAAAAGAAGAGAGAGAGAGAGCGCGCGCGTGCTTGCTCACTTGGACAACTTAGAGAGATACCCTGGAGGAAAATGTTAGCGACAAGTGAATCTGGTAAAGGCAGTATTGGTGTCCTGTGCACTATTTTTGCAACGTTCTGTAAGCTTAAAATTATTTCCAAATAAAAGTCTAAAGTTTAAAATATTTATTTTTACAAATTAAAAAAAACATTCAACTCAATGACATGTTTCTCTAAGCAAAGGTAAATCACACGCTACCAATAACAACACACACCTATTCTCAACTGTACAAAAACATGCAGACCTACCCTGGGGTGATGTGGAAAATCACATCTTTGTTGTCAGGTCCATTCCTAAGGCAAAGGTCAGCTCTCCCTCTCTTGTCTTTTCTGCATCAAGGGTTTAAGCTGCTCAGTAGGTCAGTTTTTTGTTTGTTTGTTTTTTGTTTGTTTGTTTTGCTGTATGCGGGCCTCTCACTGTTGTGGCCTCTCCCGTTGCGGAGCACAGGCTCCAGACGCGCAGGCTCAGCGGCCATGGCTCACGGGCCCAGCCACTCCACGGCATATGGGATCTTCCCGGACCGGGGCACGAACCCGTGTCCCCTGCATCGGCAGGCGGACTCTCAACCACTGCGCCACCAGGGAAGCCCAGTAGGTCAGTTTTCAGTTGTAAGGGAAGCCATAATCACCCAGTGATACCAGGTGGCTGTTATTCTCCAGCACCACACCCCTCTGTATGGGTTCTTCCTAGCAGGACTCCTCAGCCTTCAAACCTCTTAGGTGAAATCCTCATCACATCCCTGAAGAGCAGTGTGGACTAAAAAAAAAAAAAAAAAAAAAAAAGCACAACCTAAAAGTTGAGAATGATATTTTACTCGATGGACATCCTGAGGATTTAAGCCCGGGAGACAGCCTCTCAGATGGCTCTGAGAGAGTGTTCCATAGAAGTAAGGGAGGAGCCAGGATATATAGGAGTTTTTGAAGAAAAAACAAACAAACCAGGTAGTCAGAACATCAAAGATTCCTGTTATTTACAGAAAAAACAGACATCTCCAGTTAATGAATTTAGCGCTTTTCTATGTATGGGAAGATGCAAGAGTCTAGGCTCGTTGAAATCATTCCTTTGATATGCACCCAACTACCTAGGGCCAGTACCCTTTTTTCTCCATCCTGAATTCCCTCAGGGTGCACAGTTGGGAGGGGCTGCAGTGGCCACAACAGCCTTTGTTTACTGATCGGGCAGGTGACTTCCTTGACTTTCTTTGTCCACATAGCTAATGTGGACTAAGAATGCCACCTGCCTGAAGTAAACAAAGGCTGTTGTGGCCACCAAGGCATCAGCCACTGCAGCCACACCTCGGCCCCCACGGTGCACCCTGAGGGGGCTCAGGATGGGAAAGAACAGGATACTGGTCCCAGATAGCTCAGGTGCGTAGCAAAGGAATGATTTGAGTGAACCCAGACTCTTGCATCTTCCCATACATAGAAAGGCACTAAATTTATTAACTTGATGTCTGATTTTCTTTAATTAACAGTAAGCTTTTGACGTTCTGACTACCTGTTTTTTTTGCAAAACTATATATCCTGGCTCCCCCACTCCCTCTTCAGAGCAGTCCCGCAGAGCTAACTGAGAGGCTGCCTCCTAAGCTTGAAGTCCTCAGAAAGTCCGCCTGATAAAACATAATTCTCAAATTTCAGGTTGTGTATTTTCAGTCGACACTAATTTCTTGGTGAATGACTAGTCATAGGGTGAGGCAGAGAGGGATGTGGAGAGAGGGTCCAAGTCAGACTGGGCACTTTCTCCAGGGCAGGGGCTGAATAGAATTCATTACGAACAAGGCAGCTTCCGGGCAAGAGAAGGGGATGGATTCAGCCTCCAAGAGCTAAAAAGGAATTTTGGGAAATTCTTGTCTCTCCCTGGCTTTCTGGGCCATGTGAATATTTTCTTGGTCTTCCTAGAGGACAAAATTTCAGAAAGCAAATCTGAGGAAAGTAAACAGAACTGAGAGGGTGCCCTAGTGGAAACGCCCTTCCACAGTGAAGTGGGGTGTGTTCTTCAGCTCCCCAGTTGAGGTATCCCAAATGGCACCAGTGCTGCCCCATTTCCAGGACCCTGAACAAAGACCCAGAGAGCTGTGGACAAAAAAAGGAAAAAAGAAAAAAAATGTATATGGCGCCTGCCATTCCAATAAACAACGAATGTTGCCTGCCATCAAGGCATCAGTCTCTGCAGCCACACCGAGGGTGCACCCTGAGGGGACTTCAGGATGGAGAAAAACAGGATATTGGCCCTAGATAGCTAACGTGCCATATCAAAAGAATAATTTCACTGAGCCCAGACTCTTGCATCTTCCCATGCATAGAAAAGTGCTAAATTCATTAAGTTGAGATATGTGTTCTTTTGTGACTAGTGGTCATCTTTTGAGGTTCAACCACGCGGTTTTTTTTCAGCAAAAACTCCTATATATCCTGGCTTCTCCCATACCTCTTTGAAACAGTTCCCCAGAGCTAGCTGAGCGGCTGTCTCCCAGGTGTAAGCTCACCAAATGAAACATAATTCTCAACTTTCAGGTTGTTGTGTTTTTCCGGTACACAGACTATGAGGGGATCAGCCCCAAGCTATGGTCTATCAGTGAGGTCCTGTCCCCCCAGTAGATGGATGAGAGGCTGCCCATAAATCTGTGGACTCCACACAGGGACAAGACCTCAGGGCGCACAGAGGGATGTTTCGGTTGCGGACATGGGCTGGAACCCGCGTCTGCCTCCTTCGGCCGTGAGATCCTGGTAATATGCCTTGTCTCTCCCAGTCTCAGTAACCACCCCCGCCATGGGTTTAAGTGAGTTCAAGGGTTATGTGAACTGGTGGACACCACGCCTGCGCGGCGCTCACGGAGCACGGACATAGCCTCGCTCCCCCGCAACTGGAGCGGGGAAGACCGCACGTCCAGCGCCACCCATCGGCGCCCACCCCAGGAGCCAAACGGAAGCTCCCCCTAACACGTCACTTCCGCCAACCGAGGGGGTGGGCTCGGCACCGGATGCGGAAGTCACTGCAGGGGTCACTGCGGAGGGTAGTCTTTAAGGCGGAGGCGTTAGAGGAAGGGGTCACTGCACGGAGAGAAGCTACATGCTTTCGCTACATGCCTTCGCTACATGCCTTCTCCACGTGGTTTGAAGAAAAAAAACGGGGGGAATCCGGGCGCTACAGTGGCCGTTCTCCGGTGGCCGGAGCATGTCACCCAGAAACGGCTCCCTCAGAGGCCAGTGGGAGCGGCTGCCGGGCGGCGCGTTTGATGGCGCCGAGCATGCTGGGAGGTGTGGTCCCGGCGCGACCCGAAGATTCTGGGTAGTGTAGTCCTGGCGTCCTGCTGGAGTGGACCCCGAGCTGGTGGCTCGAGTGACCCCTTGTTCTTTGGTGGCGCTGGTGAGTGTGGCTCCCGCGGGCCCTCGCTGCAGCCGTGCCCTTCCCCGCGCGGAAAGGTAAGTCCTGAAAGACTGGCCTGCGGGCTGGGGCTGGAGACGGTTCGAGTGGTGGGGAGAGGAGGTGGCGGCGGGGACGCGCTGTCGTGGCTCAGGCCGTGCCCTGCCGGGTGTCACATTTTGGGATGTGGGCGCGCATCTCCGAGGGACGTGGGTGAAGCCCAGCCGCGATGCCCAGTTGTGACGGCTGCTGGGCTCCGGCTTCCTCCCAGGTTCGGCCTTGGCCGAAATAGCGGTATTGGGAGAGGGGGTTGCTCATGCCACGAGTCCCCGGGTTTAGGGGTTTGAGTAAGTAGGCTTTGGGGGCCTTATGTTTCCGAGGGAGTGCCAGGTGCCAGCAGGCCCCGGAGCCAGGTGTCTCGAGTTCTGGTGGGTGGGAGCTGGTAGTTTTCTTTCGGGCCCGGCTACCCCTCGGCTTTGCTGGGGCCTCCCGCGGATGGGCGGCCGGCGTGGGCGGCCGGCGTGGGCCAGCGCGGGCCAGCGCGCCCGGGATGAGCTGGGCGTGGAGTGGCCATTTTGGCGCGATCTTGCGGGGTGTGGGGAGGTGTCTCAGTTTGGCTGGTCGCCCCTGGGTTTGGGACTTGGAGGAAGAGGTCGTCTGGGGCCCACCGAGCAAGTTTTTCAGAGGTCCTGGAAACCATCATTGATCACGGGAATCAAGGATTTACACATCTCTGGTGTGGCCCGGCTTTGGGATCTTACGTTCCATTTTAAATTTTTATTACGGAGAAATTTTAAACGGAAGTAAATAGAACTCCGTAGACCTATCATGCAGATTTAACCCTTATCACCTCGTGAACAATCTTGATTGATCTCAAAATGATGCACTGAGAATCCTTACAACCCACAGAGGTTCGCTGTCACTGCCCTGCTTAAGAGCCTGGCCTCCACAGCCAGATTTCATCCAGACTCTGTCACCTTATAACTGTGTCACCTTAGGCAAGAGACTGACCTCACTGTGCCTCGGTTATCTCATCTGTAAAATGAAAATAATAAATCTTACTTCACTGGGTTGTGAGGTTAGAATAAGATAAAACTCATCCAGCGCCCGGAACAGTCTCCAGTATATACTAAGTGCCCAGTGAGTGTGAACTTCCCTAGTAAAGATCAGCGGTGAGAGAGCATCAGCTAAGGCCCCGTGTTCTAGCCTATATCCCGGCTCTGTTCCCAGCAGGCTGCCCGCAGTCTTTTCTTCTGTGGCAGGTCCCTTCCCGATGCCTTTAAGGAAGAGGAAACCCTACCCTGCTGGAGCTTGAGAGTTTCCAGCGACTCTCCTGAACCTTTCGGTTCTCATTCTGCCCCCTGTGGCTCCTGCCTGCCCAGAGAGGACTGCCTGGTGGGCCAGGGGAGGACTCCTGGGCTCCTGACAGCCCAGCCTCAGTGAGGACCGCTTGCCTTTTGCCTGCTGAACCATGGGTGGGTTTCCTTCGCTCAACTTTGACATCTTGTGCCTTGTAATGCCCCATCCCGGGATCAGGGCCCCAGCTGGTTTCCCCGGGAAGCAAGGCCTGTGATAAGGGTGGCCATTTTCACAGGGACTGTCCCTCAGACCCAGCGTCCTCCTTCACTACCCGTCCATCCTTGCGCCAGCGCTCCGTCTCAGCGTTTGTTCAGACCTGCTCACTCCCGGGGCTTGTCCGCCGTGAAGGCCTCGGCCTTCTGGTCTCGTTCCCTCCAGCGCCCTCACTGCCTTTTTGTCCCAGGCCTGTCATTTCACACACAGATACCTCAGGAGGCAGCTTACACATAAGGACTTCTCGTTGTAATATAACCACAATGTCATCATTACACCCAACAAAATTAATAGTTCCTTTTCCAGTTGTTTTAATTTCTTTCCGTCAGAACAGCTCTGGTCAGAGACAGGAGAGGGAGATGTATGTGGAATTCGGTGTGGTGGTTTTCCCTGTCTCTGCCCCTCTCCCCGCATTTCTTCTAACCTTGTGGATCTGGTTAACATCTGCAACTTCTGCCCTTGGTACAAGCTGGGCCTCTCTGTTCTTTCCAGACTTACCTCCTGTTCGGTGGCTGCCGTGTTCTCTCCCCTGTGCTGTGCGCTGGATCCCCTTCTCTTTCCCCGTCTCCACTCCTGCAGCGCCCTCGCTCCTGCCTCTTCTCCACCTTCTTCTCCCTCTGCCCCCCCTCCCCCCACCGCTGCCTCTTGAGTTGGGCACCTGAGGTATAAATACGGTTCATGCCATTCAGCCTGCTAGAAAGGGACCTTTCTAATCGTTTGCTTCTGTCCCCACGCCAAAGTCAGACTGCCCAGCTTCAATCTCAGTTTCACCATATCTAGCCGTGTGGCCCTGAGCATGTTACGTTACCTCTCTGAGCCTTCTGTTCCTCATCTGCCAGATGGGGATCAGAATGGTGTCCACCTGACAGGGCTGTTGGGTGTCATAACCCTAGCCGTGCGGTTAGAGCACCTAGTACGTAAATACTCAGTAACTGTTCGTTAGAATTATTATTGATGCTTCCAAATTGTTCTCCAAGTCACCCTTTCAGTGTCCTCCCCTATTCCCCATGCTCGTCAGACTCTGCTTTACAGCTGCATGGAAACTTATTCCATTGTCTGCTTTTGTTTCTCCATACCTCTCTGCTTGGTATCAACTCCTGTGATGAGCTGGGACGCGCTCCCCTAGCAGAGCATCCTGCACGTCCCTGGCAGTATTCCCGGGCTCCCGTTCGCGGTGGGATGCTTGACACATCAGGACCCCAGGGCTCAGGCTGTGTCATGACTGTCCAGCTGTCCCATTGGACTGGGAGGTGGTTCTTTGACGGTCGGGTGCCTCAGCTTGTGCTTCTTGAGCCACTGATACAGTTCCTGGCACCGGGTTAGATAGACTAAGCGAGTGATGCATGGTGAAGACGTGAGCGTCATCCTTGCTGGAAGGATGGAAGTTCACATGGGGAGTCTGATTGGGAAGTGCGCTGTGGGCATTAGTGGAGTGAGCCCTGAATAGCAAGTTAGCGTGGACTTGATGTGGGTGCAGGAGGGACCGAGTAAAGGGTCTTGAGCAGAGCAGGGACCACAGTTTCCCTCCAGCTCTTGCCCTGCAGCTTTCCTCCCCTTCAGAGCTAAACTCCTTGAAAGAATTCTCTTGTCTTGCTGTCTCCATTTATATCCTTCCATTGCCTTTTAAATATTCCAGTAAGGCTTTTCAGCTTTACCCACTAAAAAATATTCTCTGTCTAAGTTACCACTGAGCTTCCTGTGGCTGAATACCACCAGTCCATGCTCAGCAACATTTTACAAGGTTACATTTGTCTTAGGATCTCCTTTCATGTTGCTGTCCCTGGTTTCCAGGTTTTCCTCCTACCTCATAGGCTGCTCCTCCTCTGTCTCCTTGGCAGGCTTCTTTACTCCCAGACCCCTCTGTGGAAGGCCCCGCTTCAGCTCCATCTCTCCTTTGTGGCCCTGTCCACTCTCAACACCTGAGATGCCATCTCTCTGAGGTTCAGCCAAGATCTCTGCCTTCAACTCCAAATCCCAGTCTCCTGTCTACTTGGCATTTCCACTTGGGTATCTCATGGGCACCCAAGCGTGATGTGTCCAACAACAAACTCTGATCAGCTCCTGTAAACATGCCCCGCCCCCCGTGGAGGATGGACAGTTCTTTCAGGGAGTTCAGCTGTAAAAGGGAGCAGAGACATGACAATGCCTTCAGCTTCCTCAGGCTCAGAACTTCAGAGTCGTCCTGGACTCCTTTCTTGCTCTTACACTCCATATCCCCAATAAGCAGCCTCCGCCGCTCCTGCTGTGGTCCGGGCCACCACCTCACCTGGATGGTCATAGCCCTTGAGTGATCTCTCTGCTTCCTTCCTTGTCCCCCTCAGTACAGCTGTATTAGTCAGTTCAGCAGGCAGGTCATGCATTTGCTCAAAGACCTCCAGTGGCTTCTCACCTCAGTCAAAGTCAAAACCTCCCCCACTCAGTGTCAGTCACCGCATACCAGCCACAGTGAACTGTCTCTGTGCCTTGACTGTGCCAGGCCGACTCTCGCCTCAGGGCCTTTGCACTGGCTGTTCTCTTGCATGCGATGCTCTTTTCAAAGTTACTCACTTGGCTCATTCCCTCACAGCCTTCAGATTTTTATTCAGTCATCTTCTCAGCAAGGCCTTCCTAACCACTATTTAAAATCTCAAAACCCCGTCTCTTTTGTGTTACTTCTTTTCTGCTTCCCTGCTTTATTTTCTTTATCTCACTCATGACTTTCTGATCTGGTGTGTGTTTTATTTGTTAATTTATTATGTCCATCTTCCTTCTCTAAACTTGCATGTCAGTGAGGGCAGATGTTTTTGTCTTTGTTCATTTCTGTATCCCCAGGGTCTAAGATAGTGTCTGTCGCACAGTAAGAGCTTAGGACATTTTAAATAAGTAATCCAGCCATGTGTAGGTGGAGCTAATTCTGGGAGGAACGGATCAGGCTGGCCGGGATGTCGGGAGATGGTCTGCAGAGCTTCTCTCAGAAGGGACTGTCCCTTCCCCAGCTGGGGTGGGGGTGGGAGGCATAGAGAGTTCTTGGAGGTGGACTCAGTAGGCCTTGGTAACTGGTGTGATTTGGCAGGAAGAGAAGTACACCTGGTGCCTGAGTCAGCATGTGGGTGATGGGAAGGGTGCTTCTGTCATTAACGGAGCTGAAGAAGGCAGAGGCACAGCATGTCTGCGAGGGCTTTCATTATTGATTGCTGCACAACAAGCTCCCCAAAACCATGGCGCGTAGAGGAGCCACCATGTTATCATCTCTCCCAGTTCCTTGGGTTAAACCCACTGGGCAGTCCTTCTGCTCCGTGGGAGTTATAGATCCAGGTGAATTTTCCCCCAAAGTCACTTGTGGACTCTTTTGGGTTGGACCATCCAAGACGGTTCCGTCACACATCTGGTGCTTTAGTAGACTGGCTGGAAGGCTGGGGGCACCTGGGCCCCACACTCTCTCTCCACAGAGTATCGGGGCCTCTGCTTCTGCGTGGTCCCTCCAGCAGGGGAGTTGAAGTTCTTAAAGTGGCATCTTGGGCCTCCCGAGAGCATAAGCTGTGTAGCCTTCTTAAGACTTAAGCCTGTGGGACTTCCTTGGTGGTCCAGTGGGTAAGACTCCACACTCCCAATGCAAGGGGCCTGGGTTCAATCCCTGGTCAGGGAACTAGATCCCACATGCTGCAACTAAGACCCAGCACAGCCAAAATAAATAAATAAATATTAAAAAAAAAAAAAGACTTAAGCCTGTAACTGACACAGTGTCACTTGTGCCACACTTATTGGTTAAAGCAGGAACGAGGTCCGCCTGAAGGAGCTCCCAATGTTTGAAGTTGAAATAATCTGAGCAGCAAAATAGTGATAATATTCTTTTTATTTTATTTTATTTTTTCACATCTTTATTGGAGTAAAATTGCTTCACAATGTTGTGTTAGTTTCTGCTGTACAACAAAGTGAATCAGCCATATGTATACATATGTCCCCATATCCCCTTCCTCTTGAACCTCCCTCCCACCCTCCCTATCCCACCCCTCTCTATCCCACCCCTCTAGGTCATCACAAAGCATTGAGTTGATCTCGCTGTTCTGTGCAGCAGCTTCCCATTAGCCATCCATTTTACATTTGGTTGTGTATATGCGTCAGTGCTGCTCTTTCACTTCATCCTCTTTTATTTTTTTATTGGAGTATAGTTGACTTACAATGTTGTGTTCATTTCTGCTGTACAGCAAAGTCATCAGTTGTACATATACATATATCCACTGTTTTTTAGATTCTATTCCCATATAGGTCGTTACAGAGTATTGAGTAGAGTTCCCTGTGCTATATAGTAGGTTCTTATTAGCTATCTATTTTATATATAGTAGTGTGTATACGTCAGTCCCAACCTCCCAATTTATCCCTTACCTCCCAACCTTTCCCCCCAGTAACCATAAGTTTGTTTTCTATATCTGTGACTCATTTCTGTTTTTTAAGTTCATTTGTACCATTTTTTTAGATTCCACATATAATCAAGTGATAATATTCTAATATAACCCACAGGATAAACTGTAAATCCACACTGAAATAAATAAGAAGGGACAACTCTTGCTTACAGAAAAATTCCAATTAATTAATTAATTAATTTTTCATATTTATTTATTTGGTTGCACCAGGTCTTAGTTGGAGCAGGCAGGCTCCTTCGTTGCAGCATGCAGACTCTTAGTTAAGGCATACATGTGGGATCTAGTTCCCTGACCAGAGATCGAACCCAGGCCCCCTGCATTGGGAGCATGGAGTCCTATCCACTGTGCCACCAGGGAAGTCCCCAGTTAATGAATTTAGAATGAAAGAGGGAAATAGAACATTGTCATTTGGTCAACACCACAGTAATAATTGTTGCAGACAGGTCCCACAAAATTATGCCGAAATTAGTGGGTGGAAGATTGAAGAGAAACAAGTTATTTGTATAATCTCAAAGTATCTCTCCCAAGATACATATTAATTATAAAGGGAAAAAGAGTGACTTTGCAGTGGAGAAAGCCAGCAGACACTGCCTTAACCAAGTGATCAAGATTAAGGTTAAGGCACAGTGGTTGAGAGTCCGCCTGCCGATGCAGGGGACACGGGTTCGTGCCCCAGTCCGGGAAGATCCCACATGCCGCAGAGCGGCTGGGCCCGTGAGCCGTGGCCGCTGAGCCTGCGCTCCGCAACGGGAGAGGCCACAACAGTGAGAGGCCCGTGAACCGCAAAAAAAAAAAAAAAAGATTAAGGTTAACATCGTCAATAATGAAACATACCAATATCACGAACCCCTTGATAGGGTGCACTGAAAAAGACACATGACTTCTGAGGAATTCTAGCCGCAAATGAACTAATACCATTCTAATCATTTTTTAAAAATCAGATAAACTAAAATTGAGGGATGTTGTTCAAAAATGTCACTTTCATGAAAGAAGGAACTGTCACAGATTGGAGGAGAGGAAAGATATATGACAGCTAAATGCAATGTTGGAAGCTCAGTTGATTCCTGGACCAGAAGAAGGACAGGACATTAGTGGAAAGACTGTTGAAATGTGGTTAAGAGTTGTAGTTTTGATAATAGTATTAATGTTAATTTCCTGGTTTTGATCATTGTATTTTGGTTTTCCAAGATGTTAACATTAGAGAAAACTAAGTGACGGTTATATGGGAATTGACATTTTTGCAACTTCTTTTTAAGTCTAAAATTAAAAATGAAAAGTTTTATGGATTCATCAATCTTACATTGAATTAGATGTTGGAAGAATGAGAGTTGAGTTTTGTTAAAGAATATTTCAGCATGTATAAATGCAATCATGATTTTTCTTCTTGGATCTGTTCATTAATATGGTATATTATAGTAATGGATTTTCTAATACTGAACCAGTCTTACATTTCTGGGTAAATCCCACTTTGTCATTGTGAAATATTTTCTATTGCTTTGAATGATGGTATGTTTTTGCTATACATTTAATGTGGTAAAATATATATAACATAAGATTTACCATCTTAACCATTTTCAGTGTATAGTTCAGTAGCGTTAAGTACATTCATATTGTTGTGCAACCATCCGCACTCTCCACCTGCAGAACTGAAACTCTGTACCCATTAAACAGTAACTCTCTATTTCCCCTTCCCCCCAGCTCCTCTCAACCTTCATTCTACTTCCTGTTTCTATGGATTACTCTAGGTACCTCATATAAGTGGTATCATACAGTATTTGTCCTTTTGTGTCTGGTTTGTTTCACTTAGCATAATATCTTTAAAGTTCATCCATGTTGTAGCACGTGTCAGAATTGTTTTGGAGGCTGAATACTATTCATTGTATGTATATACCACATTTTTTTTTTTTTTTTTTCTTTTCTTTTTGCGGTACGCGGGCCTCTCACTGTTGTGGCCTCTCCCGTTGCGGAGCACAGGCTCCGGATGCGCAGGCCCAGCGGCCGTGGCTCACGGGCCCAGCCGCTCCGCGGCATATGGGATCCTCCCAGACCGGGGCACGAGCCCGTATCCCCTGCATCGGCAGGCGGACTCTCAACCACTGCGCCACCAGGGAGGCCCTATACCACATTTTGTTTATCCATTCATCTATTGGCAGACACTTGGATTACTTTCACATTGTAACTATTGTGAATCATGCTGCTCACACAAGTGTACAAATATCTGTTCAAGTCCCTGCTTTCAGTTCTTTGGGGGAAATACCCAGAAGTGGAACTGGTAGATCATATGATAATTTCTTTTTTTTTTTTTTTTTAATTTTTATTTATTTATTTATTTATTCATTTATTTATGGCTGTGTTGGCTCTTCGTTTCTGTGCGAGGGCTTTCTCTAGTTGTGGCAAGCGGGGGCCACTCCTCATCGCGGTGCACGGGCCTCTCGTTGCGGAGCACAGGCTCCAGACGCGCAGGCTCAGTATTTGTGGCTCACGGGGCTAGTTGCTCCGCGGCATGTGGGATCCTCCCAGACCAGGGCTCGAACCCCTGTCCCCTGCATTGGCAGGCAGACTCTCAACCACTACGCCACCAGGGAAGCCCCCTTTTTTTTTTTTTTTGATAATTTCTATTTTTAATTTTTTGAGGAACTGCTATATTATTATCCATAGTGGTTGCACCATTGTACATTCCCCCCAGCAATGCACAAGGGTTGAATGATGATTATGAAAAGTCTGATGGAAGTCTGGTATATTTTTTGCCTAGAGTCACTTAGGATTTTTGTTGTTATTCTTCAAAGCCTGATAGTTTTTCTAGTAGATACCTTGAAGTTGTTGGTTGTGAGTCAATTTTTCCCTTGTACTCTGTAAGCCCTTTCATATTTAGATTCAGGTCATTAAAAAAAATTTTATTGGAGTACAGTTGACTTACAATGTTGTGTTAGTTTCAGGTGTACAGCAAAGTGATTCAGTTATACATATACATATATTCATTCTTTTTTAGACTCTTTTCCCATATAGGTTATTACAGAGTATTGAGTAGAGTTCCCTGTGCTATACAGTAGGTCCTTGTTGTTTATCTATCTATATCTATCTATATATTTTATATATAGTAGTGTATGTATGTTAATCCCAAGCTCCTAATTTATCCCCCCCCCCACATTTCCCCTTTGGTAACCATAAGTTTGTTTTTGAAATCTGTTTCTGTTTTGTAAATAAGTTCATTTATATCATTTTTAAAAATTAGATTCCAGGGGCTTCCCTGGTGGCGCAGTGGTTAAGAATCCTCCTGCCAATGCAGGGGACACGGGTTCGAGCCCTGGTCCGGGAAGATCGCACATGCCACAGAGCAACTAAGCCTGTGCGCCACAACTACTGAGCCTGTGCTCTAGAGCCCGTGAGCCACAACTACTGAGCCCGGGCACCACAACTACGGAAGCCCGCGTGCCTAGAGCCCGTGCTCCACAACAAGAGAAGCCACTGCAATGAGAAGCCCGTGCACCTCAAGGAAGAGTAGCCCCCACTCGCCGCAACTAGAGAAAGCGAGCGCACAGCAACGAAGACTCAACGCAGTCAAAAATAAATTAAATAAATAAATAAATAAGATTCCACATATGAGTGATATCACATGGTATTTGTCTTTCTCTTTCTGACTTACTTCACTTAGTATGATTATCTCTAGGTCCATCCATGTTCCTGCAAATGGCATTATTTCGTTCTTTTTTATGGCTAATAGTCCATTGTATATGTGTACCACATCTTTTTTATCCGTTCCTCTGTTGATAGACATGTAGGTTGCTTCCATATCCTGGCTACTGTAACTAATGCTGCGGTGAACATTGGGGTGCATGTATCTTTTCTAAAGATACATACCCAGGAGTGGGATTGCTGGGTCATATGGTAGTTCTATTTTTAGTGTTTTAAGGAACCTCCATACTGTTCTCCATAGTGGCTGTATCAATGTACATTCCCACCAACAGTGCAGGAGGGTTCCCTTTTCTCCACACCCTCTCCAGCATTTATTGTTTGTAGATTTTTTGATGATGGCCATTCTGACTGGTGTGAGGTGATCCTTCATTGTAGTTTTGATTTGCATTTCTCTGATAATTAGTGATGTTGAGCATCTTTTCATGTGCTTTTTGGCCATATGTATGTCTTCTTTGAAGAAATGTCTATTTAGATCTTCTGCCCATTGTTTGATTGGGTTGTTTTTTTGACATAGAGCTGCATGGGCTGTTTGTATATTTCGGAGATTAATCCCTTGGCGATCGCTTCATTTGCAAATATTTTCTCCCATTCTGTGGGTTGTCTTTTCATTTTGCTTATGGTTTCCTTTGCTGTGCAAAAGCTTTTAAGTTTAATTAGATCCCACTTGTTTATTTTTGTTTTCATTTTCATTAGCCTAGGAGGGGGGTCAGGAAAGATATTGCTGTGATTCAAGTCATCTATTTTTGAAGTTTTCTTGGGTTATAGTTTTAAATATTAGTTCTGTTCCCCTCCTCCACCCCAACCCTTTTTTGATTTATTTCTTTGTTTTCTTCTGCAGGAGCTGCAGTTATACAAATGAAATTCTTTGTTTGCCTGTTTTCCATTTCAACCATTTTTTCTCTAACTCTTTTTACTTCTTTATTTCATTTTCATTTCCTCCTGTTAGCTTTCAGTGGCCGTCATGTTTTCATTTCACTCTATTCTTCTTGGCGTCTTATAATTTAGTCTTCATTTCTTTCTTTTTTTTTTTGGCTGTGTGGTTTGCAGTATCTTAGTTCCCTGCACTTATTTACAAAACAGAAACAGACTCACATATTTCAAAAACAAACTTATGGTTACCAAAGGGGAAATGAATTGATCATTGATTCTAATGGCCAATTTTTGTAACCTTCATTATTGCTTTAGGTTTCTCTGGTTTTGTTCACAACGCAATGTTTTTTCTGTGTATACTTTTTACTATTTAAAAGAAAAGTCTTAAAAATAAAGGAGGCAATAACATAATGAACATCCTTATGTGCATCATCTTGATTTAACACTTGTTTATATTTTGCCATATTTGTTGCATCTGGGTTTTTGGTTTTTGGGTTCCTTTGGTGTTTAAGAATTTTAAAATAATTTCTTATTAATGGAAAAATTTCAAACATATTCAAAGCAAGGAAACTATAATAAAACCCCAGCTTTAACAGTAATCACTGTGTAGCAATCTTGGGAGGGGGTGTGGTTTGTCCAATTTTTCCTGAAGTGTTTTTTTTTGTTTGTTTGTTTGTTTTTATAAATACATTTATTTTTGGCTGTGTTGGATCTTCATTGCTGCCCGTGGGCTTTCTCTTGTTGTGGCCGCGCTGCGTGGGCTTCTCATTGCGGTGGCTTCTCCCGTTACAGAACACGGGCTCTAGGGTTCAGCAGAGCACGGGCTGTAGGGCTCATGGGTTTAGTTGCTCCATGGCACATGGGTTCTTCCCGGACCAGGGCTTGAACCCATGTCTCCGGAATTGGCAGGCGGACTCTTAACCATTGCACCACCATGGAAGCCCTCCTGAAGTGTTTTTAAAAGCAATCCCATGGATCATTTCATCCATAAATACTTCAGTGTATATATTTTTTAAAAACAACCACAATAATACCATTTTCACAACCCCTCAAATAAATAATGATTTGTTAACATCTACAGTCAAGTAGATAGCCTGAAAAATGTCCTTCTACATTTAGTTTGTTGGAATCAGGAGAGTTTGGGACCAAACCTACTGAAGGCCTGACTCTGAACTTTTTTCCAGGGCCCTGGTAAAAACCAGACTGTTACACTTCCACCATGCCACCCCTCCCCCAGTTGTGGGGTTGGAGAGCAGACCCTGACTTGCTCACTGGGAGAGCATTTCCAGCTGACACCCTCTAATTTCTGCTTTCCTTACCCGGATCTGCCTTCTGAGATATCATCCTTTAGGGATACCAGGAAAAATGGCCACAGGGTCCTGGGAAGCCAGGGTAATGGTGAGTGTTTCCTGCATTTCCACACTGGCTGTCGCAGGATGGACACAGTCCTTTCTCTTGTCTTGACCACCTTGTTGGCACCTGGCAAAGTCCAGCTCTAGTCCTGGAAGTGTAACTTATCTTACCTGCAACCTGTTTGACCCATGACTTGGTCAGTTTAGGAAGTTACCATCCCTGGAAATAATACCCTTGGAAAGGCACAGGATCAGAAAAGATGCAAGAAAAACCTTTAGTTTACACCTCAGATTGAACCTTGGCACAGAGACACGCTACAACAACAAAAACAAAAACCAAGCAAATCTGGGGAATCTGAGTTCCAGAGTTGCCATACTATAAGATTCGGATATCCCATTTTCAATAACAAAAAAATCACAAGGCATACAGAGAAACAGGACAGTATAGCCCATTCTGAGGTTAAAAAATAAATCAATAGAAATGACCCCCAATAAAGGCCAGATGGTGGACTTACTAGACAAGAGACTTTAAGACAGCTGTCAGAGCTAATGGAAAACATGAACGAGATCAGGAAAACAATGTAAAAACAAAATGGAAATGCCAATAAAGAGATAGAAAACATGAAAAGGAACCAAGAAGCTTAATGAACTCTAAGTAGGATAACCTCTTAAAAGAGACCCACACCAAGATACATTATAATCAAGCCAAAGGCAACAGAGAATCTTGAGAGCAGCAACAGAGAGCTCAGAACTTAATCACAGATGTATGATCAGGTGATTTTCAACAACACTACCAAGACCATTCCATGTGGAAAGGACAGTCTATTCAATAGACGCTGCTGGGAAAACTTATACCCACATGGAAGAGAATGAAAATTAACTCAAAATGGATCAAAGACCTAAAAAGGTAAGAGCTAAAACTGTAAAACTCTTCGAAGAAAACATTGAGGAAAAGCTTCATGAAGTTGGATTTAGTTATGATTTGTTGGGTAATAATACCAAAAGCCCAGGCAACAAAATAATAAATTGGACTTCATCAAGGTTAAAAACTTTTGTGCATTAAAGAGTGTATATTTGCAAGTCATATATCCGATAAGTAATTAATATCCAGAATATATAAAGATCTCAGATAGCAACAACAAAAACCAAACACCCCAATTCAAGAACCGTCAAAGGACTTGAATAGATGTTTTTGCCAAGAAGATATACAGATAGCAAATAAGCACATAAAAAGATGCTTACTGTCACTAATCATTAGGGAAATGCAAATAAAGACCACAATGAGATCATTTTATACATTTCACATGATGGCTATTACCAAAAACTCAGAGAGCAGCAAGTGTTGTCAAGGATGTAGGGATACTAGAATCCTTTTACATTGCTAGTGGGGATATAAAATGGTGTGGCTCCTGTGGAAAACAGTACAGTGGTTCCTGAAGAAACTGAACATAGAATTACCATTTGATTCAGCAATTCAACTTCTGGGTGTATACCCAAAAGAACTGAAAGCAATTTGTATGGTAGTATTATTCACAATAGCTAAAAGGTGTATACAAACCCAATGTCCGTCAGTGGAGGAATGGTATATACATACAGTAGAGTATTTTTTAGCGTTAAAAAGAAAGGAAATTCTGAGTACATGCGTCTACGTGGCTGAAACTTTTTTAAAAATTTTAATTTTATATTGTAGTATAGTTCACAATGTTGTGTTTCTGGTGTACAGCACAGTGATTCAGTTATACATACACATGTATCTATTCTTTTTCAAATCCTTTTCCCATTTAGGTTGTTACAGAATACTGAGCAGAGGTCCCTGTGCTATACAGTAGGTCCTTGTTGGTTATCTATTTTAAATATAGTAGTATGTATACATCAATCTCAAACATCCCTCCTCCCCACCTTTCCCTTTTGGTAACCATCTTTGTTTTCTAAGTCTGTGAGTCTGTTTCTGTTATGTAAATAAGTTCATTTGTGTCATTTTTTTTTTTTAGATTCTGCATATAAGCAAAATCATATGATATTTGTCTTTCTCTGTCTGACTTACGTCACTCCGGGTCCATCCACGTTGCTGCAGATGGCATTATTTCATTATTTTTTATGGCTGAGTAATATTCCTTTGTATATATGTACCACATCTTTATCCATTCATCTGTCGATGGACATTTAGGTTGCTTCCATGTCTTGGCTATTATTGTGCTGCAGTGGACATTGGTGTTCATGTATCCTTTCAAACCATGGTTTTCTCTGCATATGTGCCCAGGAGTGGGATTGCTGGATCATATAGTAGCTCTATTTTTAGTTTTTTAAGGAACCTCCATACTGTTTGCCACAGTGGCTGCACCAATTTGCATTCTCACCAACAGTGTGGGAAGGCTCCCTTTTCTCCACACCCTCTCCAGCATTTATTGTTTGTAGACTTTTTGATGGTAACTAGTGTGAGGTGATATCTCATTGTAATTTTGATTTGCATTTCTCTAATAATTAATGATGTGGAGCATCTTTTCATGTGCCTCCTGGCCATCTGTATGTCTTTGGAGCACATGGCTGACACTTGAAGACATTATGCTAAATGAAATAAGCCAGCACAAAAGGACAAATACTGTATGATCCCACTTGTTTGTGATACACAGACTAGCCAAATATTGAATACATGGAGACAAAGTAAAATGATAGTTGGTTACCAGGGTTTGTGAGAAAGAGGGAGTCACGGTGTAATGGTTACAGAGTTTCAGCATGGGATGATGAACAAGTTCTGGAGATGGAAAGTGGTGGTGGTTGTACAACAGTGTCAACATACTTAATGTACAGAAATACGCACTTAAAAATGGTAAAAGTAGTAAAATGTTTCTGTATATTTTACAATAAAAATTTAAAACCTACAGGCTGCTACTACACTCGACCTATTCTGTATTCTACCACTAGGTGCCTTTTATTCCTCCCAGGTGGTCCTGCTTCCCGTGATTCAGGCTCTCTCTCTTTCTTGGCCCACAGTGTCCTCTGCTTTGCTCCCCACACGCCTCATCAGGAATACCTGGCACCTTCCTCTTCCCTTGATTCCTGCTCTTCCCTCAAGACCAAGTTCCTGGGCCTCTCATGAAACCTTTCCTGATGTCTATATTCCAGTGCACTCTCCATTTTGAAATAGTGTTGAGGTAGAGATAGTAAAATGGGGCAGGCAGATGAGAATGGCACGTAGAGATGAATTTGTAGACCGAGTAGCCAAGAACGTCCATGCTGAGCATCCACAGTGTGGGACGGGAAGTTTAATGGACTGTTACCCACATTTCGTAAGTGAGAAAACAGAGGTGCTAGTTGATGGCGGGGTGGGCCCCAAACCAAGGCAGTAGTGTTCAAGTTCATGCTCTTTACCAATAGCTGCTTGTGCCTCTCAGGCCAGGGAAGGCCGAAGGGGCCATGGGATTGAAGGGAAGGACTGAGTTGTATTTGGCCTTTGCCATAATTGAATTGTACTAACTTCATTCTGATGCTTCAACATTAAAACCATTGTTCAGGGCTTCCCTGGTGGCACAGTGGTTAAGAATCCACCTGCCAATGCAGGGGACATGGGTCTGAGCCCTGGTCCGGGAAGATCCCACATGCCGTGGAGCAACTCAGCCCGTGCGCCACAACTACTGAGCCTGTGCTCTAGAGCTCGCGAGCCACAACTACTGAGCCCGCTTGCCACAACTACTGAAGCCCACGTGCCTAGAGCCCGTGCTCCGCCACAGGAGAAGCCACCCAATGAGAAGCCCATGCACCACAAAGAGTAGCCCCCGCTTGCCGCAACTAGAGAAAGCCCACGTGCAGCAAGGAAGACCCAATGCAGCCAAAAATAAATAAATAGATAGATAGATAGATAGATAGATAGATAGATAAATAAATAAATAAATAAATAAACCAAAGCTTAAAAAAAATTGTTCTGACTATTCTTTTAAATTCTTAAAGTCTGTTGCTTTACTGTTGTTTAATTTTTATGTTATTTGCTCTTCCCTCAGCCTAACGTTCCTGAAAGTTAAAGACTCCATTTTTTTTGTAGGTATTCTCCAAAACAGCCCATTCAGTATCTCGAATGTGTAGGTTAAGTGCCACTGCCCCGATGGTGACAGGGATTAAAAGTCTTGGAACACAGGGCACCAGGGTGTCCCGCCAGACAGCCTTCTGCCTGCCCCTTACCCTGAGTCCTGGGCAAGGCTGGCTCCTGGGTGAGCAGGGCTGTATTCTGTGTTACAGGTACACATGGCATTCAGAGATGTGGCTGTGGATTTCACCCAGGAGGAGTGGATGCTGCTGAGCCCTGCTCAGAGGTCCCTGTACCGGGAGGTGATGCTGGAGAACTACAGCAACCTGGTCTCACTGGGTAAGCCTGTCATCTCTCAGGACCCGTATCCCAGCTAATGGGTACTTTAGGTTGTGCTTGAAGCAGCTATCTTGCTTTCTGACTTTGCCTTTGGGTTGGACTCAAAAGCAGAGACACTCTGTTTTTAGTTTTTTAAGGAACCTCCATACTGTTTGCCACAGTGGCTCTTTCCCTCTTTCCCCATAGAAGGTCTGATTTTGTAGAATTGAAATGTGTAGAGGTATGTATGTGTCTGTGTGTTGTGTATGTGATAATCTGCATTTCTAGGCCTTTTCTCCCATCTCTTGGGTAAGCATGACATGTCTTCCTAGTTATTAACTTCTTTTAAATGAGGGAGTTGTTCTCTCCCCAGGATGGAGTAGGGTCAGTGAGCTGTCTTCCTGGTTTCACCTCCCCAGCAGAGAGCTCCCCACTCTCAGGTCTTTCCCAACACCTTTTGAAAGTCCCCACCCAGTGTGGCTCTGAGTTCAGGAACTGGCTTTTGAGCCTGTAACCTACAGCCATCTTGTTTTCTTTTCCTATGAGCAGGGATTCCATTTTCTAAACCAAAACTCATCACCCAGCTGGAGCAAGGGAAGGAAACCTGGAGAGAAGAGAGAAAATGCCCACCTGCCACTGGCCTGGGTGAGTGGGGAACACTGGGCAGCTCAGGGGGTTGTGGGCGAGAAGGCCTCGCTCAGGTGCTGGGGAGGGAGGCTATTGTGCTGGCCCCGGGGCCACCCTGTGTGCTGCACGCCATGTGACCTTCCAGCCCTTCATCTGCACTCGAGCTTTCTCTTTTAGCCCTCTCTGCCTCACTCAGTTCTCTCCCACATTCATAGGCTTCTTGCTCTTGTTACTGTATTTTTAAAAGATCAAGCAAAAATGTGGAAGTAAGACTGAGTGAGCTAAAGAAAAAAGACAAGCCCAGTGGAAGGAAGGCAGGCTATAAAAAGCCAACTGGGAAATTGAAATGGCATTGTAAAAAAATTATAAGAATGGATTTCACCCAGGAGGGTGAAACTTTAAACGATTATGTAAGTACCTATATAATCCTCAATTTTGTCTCTTAGCCCTCAGAGCCTAAACTAGTTACTATTTGGCCATTTAAGAAAAAGTTTGCTGACCCCTGCTCAAAGGGATTACAATATACAGCCTTCACTTTTCCTTTTCTACTTATTCCGGACACCACTTTGTGTAAAATGTAAGAACAGTGCAATTGCACACTTCAAATTAAACCTTTTTCCCCACTTGCTTTATTTTGTAGTTGTCATTTGTACTGCACCTCTATACCTTCTAAACTCCCTAATACAATGTTAAAATATTTGTTTTAAACACTCATATGTATTTATTTTTTAATCCAAAGAAAAAATGTTTCTATACTCATCCAGATAATTTACCATTTTCTGTGCTCTTCATTATTTTCCTGCAGATTTGAGTTTCTACCTGATAGCATCTTAGTTGTCTAGCATTTCTTGTAGTACACGTGGCAGTGTATTCATTTAAATTTTGTTTTTCTGAATGTGTATTTCATCTTCATTCTCAAAGGATATTCTCACTGGATATAGAATTCTAGATTGGCTTATTTTTTCACCACTTTAAAGATACTGTTCCCCTGTTCTGGCCTCTACTGTTTCTGATGAGAAATCAGCTGTCATTTACACAATTATCACCTTGGTTTTTTTGTTCCTTTTCTTTTTAAACCTCTGGCTACTTTCAGAGTTTTCTGTATATGTTTGGTGTTCAGCTCTTTGACTGTGACGTAAACAGAGGAAACATGCTTTTCTTTGTATTTTCCCTGCTTAGGGCTTGCTGAGATTTTTTAATCTATAAATTTATGGCTAGAGCCAAATTTGGGGAATTTTTGGACATTATTCTATCGTATTTTTTTTTCTGTTCCCTTCTCTTCCCCTTTTGGGGACTACAGTTACATGTGTATTAGTCCTTTTTACATTGTCCCACAGGTTGTTGAGCCTGTCCTTTTTTTTTTTTTTTTTCCCTCTCTCTTCTTCAGATTGATTTCTGTTCATCTGTCATCTCCAATATGCTACTAAGTTCTGGCCATTGAATTTTTCATTTTATTTTTTTTATTTTTTTATTTCATTTTTTTTTTTTTTTTGCGGTATGCGGGCCTCTCACCGTTGTGGCCTCTCCCGTTGCGGAGCACAGGCTCCGGACGCGCAGGCCCAGCGGCCATGGCCCACGGGCCCAGCCTCTCCGCGGCATGTGGGATCCTCCCGGATCGGGGCACGAACCCATATCCCCTGCATCGGCAGGCGGACTCTCAACCACTGCGCCACCAGGGAAGCCCGAATTTTTCATTTTAGATACAGTATTTTTTCAGTTTTGTCATTTCCATTTACTTTTACTATAATTTTCCATTTTCATGATGATATTTCCTAACTGTTCATTAATGAAGAGCAAATTTTCCTTTACCTTCTTTAGCAGAATAACTCATATGCATAGTGGATACATTTTTATTTATTTATTAACATCTTTATTGGAGTATAATTGCTTTACAATGGTGTGTTAGTTTCTGCTTTATAACAAAGTGAATCAGTTATACATATGTTCCCGTATCTCTTCCCTCTTGCATCTCCCTCCCTCCCATCCTCCCTTTCCCACCCCTCTAGGTGGTCACAAAGCACTGAGCTGATCTCCCTGTGCTATGCGGCTGCTTCCCACTAGCTATCTATTTTACGTTTGGTAGTGTATATATGTCCATGCCACTCTCTCATTTTGTCACAGCTTACCCTTCCCCCTCCCCATATCCTCAAGCTCATTCTCTAGTGGGTCTGTGTCTTTATTCCTGTCTAGATTAGATTCCATATATATCTGTTAGCATACGGTATCTGTTTTTCTCTTTCTGACGTACTTCTCTCTGTATGACAGACTCTAGGTCCATCCACCTCACTACAAATAACTCAATTTCGTTTATTTTTATGGCTGAGTAATATTCCATTGTATATATGTGCCACATCTTCTTTATCCATTCATCTGTTGATGGACACTTAGGTTGCTTCCATGTCCTGATTATTGTAAATAGGGCTGCAACGAACATTTTGGTACATGACTCTTTCAGAATTATGGTTTTCTCAGGGTATATGCCCAGTAGTGGGATTGCTGGGTCGTATCGTAGTTCTATTTTTAGTTTTTTTAAGGAACCTCCATACTGTTATCCATAGTGGCTGTATCAATTTACATTCCCACCAAGAGTGCAAGAAGGTTGCCTTTTCTCCACACCCTCTCCAGCATTTATTGTTTCTAGATTTTTTGATGATGGCCATTCTGACTGGTGTGAGATGATATCTCATTGTAGTTTTGATTTGCATTTCTCTAATGATTAATGATGTTGAGCATTCTTTCATGTGTTTGTTGGCAATCTGTATATCTTCTTTGGAGAAATGCCTGTTTAGGTCTTCTGCCCATTTTTGGATTGGGATGTTTGTTTTTTTTGATATTGAGCTGCATGAGCTGCTTGTAAATTTTGGAGATTAATCCTTTGTCAGTTGCTTCATTTGAAAATATTTTCTCCCATTCTGAGGGTGGTCTTTTGGTCTTGTTTATGGTTTCCTTTGCTGTGCAAAAGCTTTTAAGTTTCATTAGGTCCCATTTGTTTATTTTTGTTTTTATTTCCATTACTCTAGGAGGTGGGTCAAAAAGGATCTTGCTGTGATTTATGTAATAGAGTGTTCTGCTTATGTTTTCCTCTAATAAGAGTTTGATAGTGTCTGGCCTTACATGTAGGTCTTTCATTCATTTTGAGTTTATTTTTGTGTATGGTGTTAGGGAGTGTTCTAATTTCATACTTTTACATGTACCTGTCCAGTTTTCCCAGCACCACTTATTGAAGAGGCTGTCTTTTCTCCACTGTATATTCTTGCCTCCTTTATCAAAGATAAGGTGACCATATGTGCGTGGGTTTATCTCTGGGCTTTCTATCCTGTTCCATTGATCTATATTTCTGTTTTTGTGCCAGTACCATACTGTCTTGATTACTGTAGCTTTGTAGTATAGTCTGAAGTCAGGAAGCCTGATTCCTCCAGTTCCATTTTTTGTTCTCAAGATTGCTTTGGCTATTCGGGGTCTTCTGTGTTTCCATACAAATTGTGAAATTTTTTATTCTAGTTCTGTGAAAAATGCCAGTGGTAGTTTGATAGGGATTGCATTAAATCTGTAGACTGCTTTGGGGAGTATAATCATTTACACAGTGTTGATTCTTCCGATCCAGGAACATGGTATATCTCTCCATCTGTTTGTATCATCTTTAATTTCTTTCATCAGTGTCTTATAATCTGCATACAGGTCTTTTGTCTCCTTAGGTAGGTTTATTCCTAGATATTTTATTCTTTTTGTTGCGATGGTAAATGGGAGTGTTTTCTTAATTTCACTTTCAGATTTTTCATCATTAGTGTATAGGAATGCCAGAGATTTCTGTGCATTAATTTTGTATCCTGCTACTTTACCAAATTCACTGATTAGCTCTAGTAGTTTTCTGGTAGCATCTTTAGGATTCTCTATGTATAGTATCATGTCATCTGCAAACAGTGACAGCTTTACTTCTTCTTTTCCAATTTGGATTCCTTTTATTTCTTTTTCTTCTCTGATGGCTGTGGCTAAAACTTCCAAAACTATGTTGAATAATGGTGGTGAGAGTGGGCAACCTTGTCTTGTTCCTGATCTTAATGGAAATGGTTTCAGTTTTTCACCATTGAGGATGATGTTTGCTGTGGGTTTGCCATATATGGCCTTTATTATGTTGAGGAAAGTTCCCTCTATGCCTACTTTCTGCAGGGTTTTTATCATAAATGGGTGTTGAATTTTGTCGAAAGCTTTCTCTGCATTGATTGAGATGATGATAGGTTTTTTATTCTTTAATTTGTTAATATGGTGTATCACATTGATTGATTTGTGTATATTGAAGAATCCTTGCATTCCTGGAATAAACCCCACTTGATCATGGTGTATGATCCTTTTAATGTGCTGTTGGATTCTGTTTGCTAGTATTTTGTTGAGGATTTTTGCATCTATGTTCATCGGTGATATTGGCCTGTAGTTTTCTTTCTTTGTGACATCATTTTCTGGTTTTGGTATCAGGGTGATGGTGGCCTCGTAGAATGAGTTTGGGAGTGTTCCTCCCTCTGCTATATTTTGGAAGAGTTTGAGAAGGATAGGTGTTAGCTCTTCTCTAAATATTTGATAGAATTCGCCTGTGAAGCCATCTGGTCCTGGGCTTTTGTTTGTTGGAAGATTTTTAATCACAGTTTCAATTTCAGTGCTTGTGATTGGTCTTTTCATATTTTCTATTTCTTCCTGGTTCAGTCTCGGCAGGTTGTGCATTTCTAAGAATTTGTCCATTTGTTCCAGGTTGTCCATTTTGTTGGCATAGAGTTGCTTGTAGTAATCTCTCATGATCCTTTGTATTTCTGCATTGTCAGTTGTTATTTCTCCTTTTTCATTTCTAATTCTATTGATTTGAGTCTTCTCCCTTTTTTTCTTGATGAGTCTGGCTAATGGTTTATCAATTTTGTTTATCTTCTCAAAGAACCAGCTTTTAGTTTTATTGATCTTTGCTATCGTTTCCTTCATTTCTTTTTCATTTATTTCTGATCTGATCTTTATGATTTCTTTCCTTCTGCTAACTTTGGGTGTTTTTGTTCTTCTTTCTCTAATTGCTTTAGGTGCAAGGTTAGGTTGTTTATTTGAGATGTTTCCTGTTTCTTAAGGTAGGATTGTATTGCTATAAACTTCCCTCTTAGAACTGCTTTTGCTGCATCCCATAGGTTTTGGGTCGTCGTGTCTCCATTGTCATTTCTTTCTAGGTATTTTTTGATTTCCTCTGATTTCTTCAGTGCTCGATTATTAAGTAGTGTATTGTTTAGCCTCCATGTGTGTGTATTTTTTACAGATCTTTTCCTGTAATTGATATCTAGTCTCATAGCATTGTGGTCGGAAAAGATACTTGATATGATTTCAGTTTTCTTAAATTTACCAAGGCTTGATTTGTGACCCAAGATATGATCTATCCTGGAGAATGTTCCATGAGCACTTGAGAAGAATGTGTATTCTGTTGTTTTGGGATGGAATGTCCTATAAATATCAATTAAGTCCATCTTGTTTAATGTATCATTTAAAGCTTTGGATACATTTTTAAATGAAAAATTGCAAAACAGTGTTTATTACACAGTTCAGTTTTTTATTAAGAGAAGTGTGTGAAAGACTGTATATCAGTATGTTTATGTGAACACAGATGTCTGCATTATTATTTACTGTGACCAGTGCCTACCTTGGTGGGGATAGAATTGGAGAGAGTGGGGCAAAGTGTTTCTGGGAGCGTTTTTTACTTGGCATTCTTTTTAAATGATAGAGGTATAGATAACTTTAAGGAATTGTGTGTGGTTTTTTGTTTGTTTTTTTTTTTTTGGAGAGGGGGTTGTTTTTTTTTCATCTTTTGGCCATGTCATGCGGCACGTGGGATCTTAGTTCCCTGACCAGGAATTGAACCCACGCCCTCTGCGTTGGAAGCGCAGTCTTAACCACTGGACCGCCAGGGAACTCCATGGAATTGTGTGTTTTTTAGTTTTTAAAATACTTTTGACAATTTTATAAATGTTTCATACACAGAGAAGTATATGTTTTCTTTTTCTGTGTAGGAAATTTTCTATTTCTCAGTTTTATTAAATTTAAAAGAAACTTACAGTTAATTTTATCTTAGAATCAAGGGAATATAGCATATATAATAGAAACTATTTCTATTTTTCAAGTTTTTATATTCTTGTTTTTTGTCTGCTAAGTCATAAAGCTCCCCAATGTCATGTAATTTATATCAAATCCTCCATTTATTTCTAAGTTTTTGCCTTATATTCCACTTCAGTGTACTGTTAGGCATGTAAAGTTTCATGACAATTTTATTTCATTCATTAATGAAGTTTTTAAAATTCTTTGTTCCATGTGATATTCCTTTAACTTTCCCTTATTTCTTGTTAGTCTTAGCACCCACTTTGTTGTGGTTTTTTGTTTGTTTTGGGTGGGGGTGGGTTGGTATGGTATTTAATGCGATTTTGGTGGTTTGTAGCTGGTATTGCATTTTATGCCAGACCAACTGTTGTCTTTGAATAGGAACTTTTGCCCTTTCACATTTACTGTAATAACTGATCAGTTTCATGGGACTTACTTAGGGGCGAACTCTGGGGCAGATGCAGAGGTTCTTGACTACAGTGATAGGAAAGGTCAGGGCAAAGGAAGAAAGCATCTGTCTTAGCTTAGGAGGCTGCTAAAAGAAAACACAACACTGGGTGGCACAAGCACAAGAGTTTTTTCTCTGTTTTTGGAGGCTCACAATTCTTGGCTGATCAGGGTGCTGGCAGATTCGGTTACGCAGGAGTCCTGTCTCCTTGGCTTGAAAATGGCTGCCTTCTTGCTCTATCCTCACCTGGCCTTTCCTCTGTGCCTGCACATCCTGGCTCCTCCGCCTCTTACAAGGAGGTCACCAGTCATATTGGATTAGAGCCTTATGACCTCTTTAAAGGCCCTATCTCTGAAGACAGTAGCGTACTATACAGGATGGAATAATTCTAGAATGTAGATGTGTACACAGTTGGTTTTTGAAAGTTCAGTTCACTGATCAAGGCAACTGTTCAGGTAGATACAGCAATATCTGTACCTGGATTCTCAAACTGTGTGATCATTTATTGTCTTCAGCTGACTAGAACCAGCTGTGATGAAACAATGCACTCAGTGTTGACATCTCCTTACAAAGAGGTATATAAGAACAAAATTTTTATATTGATTTCTGGGGAAATTTTGTGTGTGTGTGTGATTCCAAGTAAATTTCTTAATGTTGACAGTTCCAATGAGAAAATTAAAAATGTTTACAGTACATTGTATGTCTCTTAAAATAAAAAAGACCTATTCTCCTTCAGTAACTTCTCCCTATTTGAAATTGTCACCTATCCTAGTCCATATTTTCCATTGACCTCTAAGATACTCTCTCTCTGTCTTTATTGATTTTAATACCTGGCTGCATTTGTATTTCACCTCCTTCCTTTGTTACCATCTTGGGGTTGTATACCATATTGGACACTCTGACCTCAGAGTTAGTTCTCTTTCTTACCGTTAGGGAATATAACCCCAGCTTCTTGCCACTTCTGATACCTTCAACTCTAAAATTCTCCCGTTTTGTTGTTTCCTTATCCTTCCATCCTCTCCCATTAAATCAAGCTTATTGCACTTTTCTAAGCCAGTAACTTTTCCTCAGTCTCTTGCTTCATCTCCATTTCTTACCAGCATTCTCATTTGTTTCTGTTGACCTATCATAGCCACCCTTTTTTTTTTTTTCCAATTGATTTCCACTCCTATACCCAGATGGCTGGCAGTGCTACAAGAAAATTCACATAATCTATAGTTTTCAACTTGTATTTCTTTGTTCTGTTGGTGCCAGATTCGACTCACCCGTTGACTCCCCATCATTCTTTTTTGGGGGGGGGGGGATTTTTTTTTTATTCAAACAGAAAGTCACAAAAATTATAATCATCCTCATCAGTTCACTCAGTCCCATGTAATTAATTTTATCTTGATCTTTTGTTAGCACTTTTATGAATTCATCAGTTTTCCAGTAGAGTTCTGAAAATGCTCATTCATTCAGTTCAGCAGTGTAGTCAGTTACCAGAAACCTGTACTTGTCAGAGTCTTTTCCATGAATTCCTTGAAGATGAAACCCTTTTATAGGAACATTTTTGCAAAAGCATCAGAGTACACCCAGAACTGTCTGTAAATGACAAAAGACTTAAAAATGACCACGGTTAAAGATTTGATAAAAGTTCATAATAATGCAATTGACAAGGAAATTTAGTTATTTCTGAGATATACATTTTAAAGTAATAACTAGAATTATGACTTATAACATTATACCAGAACATATAAGATTTTTAGAAATTTCATGTAATGTCTGAAACATTTATATTAACATATTGTCATACAAATAACCCGAAGAAAGTTTAGTATTGTTTTTTCGTTTTTTTATACTGCAGGTTCTTATTAGTCATCAATTTTATATACGTCAGTGTATACATGTCAATCCCAATTGCGCAATTTAGCACACCACCATCCCCACCCCACCATGGTTTTCCCCCCTTGGTGTCCATACATTTGTTCTCTACATCTGTGTCTCAACTTGTGCCCTGCAAACCAGTTCATCTGTACCATTTTTCTAGGTTCCACATACATACGTTAATATACGATATTTGTTTTTCTCTTTCTGACTTACTTCACTCTGTATAACAGTCTCTAGATCCTTCCACGTCTCAACAAATGACTCAATTTTGGTAATTCTATTTTTAGTTTTTTAAGTAACCTCCATACTGTTCTCCATAGTGGCTGTATCAATTTACATTCCCACCAACAGTGCAAGAGGGCTCCCTTTTCTCCACACCCTCTCCAGCATTTGTTGTTTGTAGATTTTCTGATGATGCTCATTCTAACTGGTGTGAGGTGATACCTCATTGTAGTTTTGATTTGCATTTCTCTAATAATTAGTGATGTTGAGCAGCTTTTCATGTGCTTCTTGGCCATCTGTGTGTCTTCTTTGGAGAAATGTCTATTTAGGTCTTCTGCCCATTTTTGGATTCGGTTGTTTGTTTAATATTGAGCTGTTTATATATTTTGGAGATTAATCCTTTGTCCGTTGATTTCTTTGCAAATATTTTCTCCCATTCTGAGGGTTGTCTTTTTGTCTTGTTTATGGTTTCCTTTCCTGTGCAAAAGCTTTTAAGTTTCATTAGGTCCCATTGGTTTATTTTTGTTTTTATTTCCATTACTCTAGGAGGTGGATCAAAAAAGATCTTGCTGTGATTTATGTCACAGAGTGTTCTTGCAATGTTTTCCTCTAAGAGTTTTATAGTGTCCGGTCTTACATTTAGGTCTTGAATCCATTTTGAGTTTACTTTTGTGTATGGTGTTAGGGAGTGCTCTAATTTCATTGTTTTACATGTAGCTGTCCAGTTTTCCCAACATCACTTATTGAAGAGAGTGTCTTTTCTCCATTATATATCTTTGCCTCCTTTGTCATAGATTAGCTGCATGGGTTTATCTCTGGGCTTTCTATCTTGTTCCATTGATCTATGTTTCTGTTTTTGTGCCAGTACCATATTGTCTTCATTACTGTAGCTTTGTAGTATAGTCTGAAGTCAGGGAGTCTGATTCTTCCAGCTCCGTTTTTTTCCTTCAAGACTGCTTTTGCTATTCGGGGTCTTTTCTGTCTCCATACAAATTTTAAGATGATTTGTTCTAGTTCTGTAAAAAATGCCATTGGTAATTTGGTAGGGATTGCTTTGAATCTGTAGATTGCCTTGGGTAGTATAGTCATTTTCACAATATTGATTCTTCCAATCCAAGAACATGGTATATCTCACCATCTCTTGGTATCATCTTTAATTTCTTTCATCAGTGTCTAATAGTTTTCTGCATACAGGTCTTTTGTCTCCCTAGGTAGGTTTATTCCTAGGTATTCTATTCTTTTTGTTGCAATGGTCAATGGGAGTGTTTCCATAATTTCTCTTTCAGGTTTTTCATCATTAGTGTATAGGAATGCAAGAGATTTCTGTGCATTAATTTTGTATCCTGCTACTTTACCAAATTCATTGATTAGCTCTAGTAGTTTTCTGGTGGCATTTTTAAGATTCTCTATGTATAGTATCATGTCATCTGCAAACAGTGACAGTTTTACTTCTTTTCCAATTTGTATTCCTTTTATTTCTTTTTCTTTTCTGATTGCCATGGCTAGGACTTCCAAAACTATGTTGAATAATAGTGGTGAGAGTGGACATCCTTGTCTTGCTCCTGATCTTAGAGGAAATGCTTTCAGTTTTTCACCATTGAGAATGATGTTTGCTGTGGGTTTGTCATATATGGCCTTTATTATGTTGAGATAGGTTCCCTCTATGCCCACTTTCTGGAGAGTTTTTATCATAAATGGGTGTTGAATTTTGTCAAAAGCTTTTTCTGCATCTATTGAGATGATCATATGGTTTTTATTCTTCAATTTGTTAATATGGTGTATCACATTGATTGATTTGCATGTATTGAAGAATCCTTGCATCCCTGGGACAAATCCCACTTGATCATGGTGTATGATTCTTTTAATGTGCTGTTGGATTCTGTTTACTAGTATTTTGTTGAGGATTTTTGCATCTATAATCATCAGTGATATTGGTCTGTAATTTTTTTTTTTTTTTGTAGTATCTTTGTCTGGTTTCGGTATCAGGGTGACGGTGGCCTCATAGAATGAGTTTGGGAGAGTTCCTTCCTCTGCAATTTTTTGGAAGAGTTTGAGAAGGATAGGTGTTAGTTCTTCTCTAAATGTTTGATAGAATTCACCTGTGAAGCCATTGGTCCTGGACGTTTGTTTGTTGGAAGATTTTTAATCACAGTTTCAATTTCATTACTTGTCATTGGTCTGTTCATATTTTCTGTTTCTTCCTGGTTCAGTCTTGGAAGGTTATACTTTTCTAAGAATTTGTCCATTTCTTCCAGGCTGTCCATTTTATTGGCATAGAGTTGCTTGTAGTAGTCTCTTAGGATGCTTTGTGTTTCTGCAGTGTCAGTTGTAACTTCTCCTTTTTCATTTCTAATTCTATTGATTTTAGTCCTCTCCTTCTTTTTCTTGATGAGTCTGGCTAATGGTTTATCAAGTTTGTTTATCTTCTCAAAGAACCAGCTTTTAGTTTTATTGATCTTTGCTATTGTTTTGTTTCTATTTCATTTATTTCTGCTCTGATCTTTATGATTTCTTTCCTTCTGCTAACTTTGGGTTTTGTTTGTTCTTCTTTGTATAGTTCCTTTAGGTGTAAGGTTAGATTGTTTACTTGAGATCTTTCTTGTTTCTTGAAGTAGGCTTGTATAACTATAAACTTCCCTCTTAGAACTGCTTTTGCTGCATCCTATAGGTTTTGGATCGTCGTGTTTTCATTGTCATCTTTCTCTAGGTATTTTTTGATATCCTCTTCGATTTCTTGAGTGATCTCTTGGTTATTTAGTAACATATTTTTTAGTCTCCATGTGTTTGTGTTTTTTACGTTTTTTCCCCTGTAATTCATTTCTAATCTCATAGCATTGTGGTCAGAAAAGATGCTTGATGTGATTTCAGTTTTCTTAAATTTACTGAGCCTTGATTTGTGACCCAAGATGTGATCTATCCTGGAGAAAGTTCCGTGCGCACTTGAGAAGAAAGTTAATCTGCTGTTTTGGGATGGAATGTCCTATAAATATCAATTAAATCTATCTGGTCTGTTGTGTCATTTAAAGCTTCTGTTTCCTTATTTGTTTTCATTTTGGATGATCTGTCCATTGGTGTAAGTGAGGTGTTAAAGTCCCCCACTATTATTGTGTTACTGTCAATTTCCTCTTTTATAGCTGTTAGCAGTTGCCTTATGTATTGAGGTGCTCCTATGTTGGGTGCATATATAATTGTTCTGTCTTCTTCTTGGATGGATCCCTTGATCATTATGTAGTGCCCTTGTCTCTTGTAACATTCTTTATTTTAAAGTCTATTTTATCTGATATGAGTATAGCTACTCCAGCTTTCTTTTGATTTCCATTTGCATGGAATATCTTTTTCCATCCCCTCACTTTCAGTCTGTATGTGTTCCTAGGTCTGAAGTGGGTCTCTTGTAGACAGCATATGTATGGGTCTTATTTTTGTATCCATTCAGGAAGCCTGTGTCTTTTGGTTGGAGCATTTAATCCATTCATGTTTAAGGTAATTATCGATATGTATGTTCCTATGACCATTTTCTTAGTTGTCTTGGGTTTGTTTTTGTAGGTCTTTTTCTTCTCTTGTGTTTCCCACTTAGAGAAGTTCCTTTAGCATTTGTTGTAGAGCTGGTTTCGTAGTGCTCAATTCTCTTAGCTTTTGCTTGTAAAGCTTTTGATTTCTCCATCGAATCTGAATGAGATCCTTGCCAGGTAGTGTAATCTTGGTTGTAGGTTCTTCCCTTTCATCACTTTAAGTATATCATGCCACTCCCTTCTGGCTTGTAGAGTATCTGCTGAGAAATCATCTGTTAACCTTATGGGAGTTCCTTTGTATATTATTTGTCATTTTTCCCTTGCTGCTTTCAATAATTTTTCTTTGTCTTTAATTTTGGCCAATTTGATTACTATGTGTCTTGGTGTGTTTCTCCTTGGGTTTATCCTGTATGGGACTCACTGCGCTTCCTGGACTTGGGTGGCTATTTCCTTTCCCATGTTAGGTAAGTTTTTGACTATAATTTCTTCAAATATTTTCTCTGGTCCTTTCTCTCTCTCTTCTCCTTCTGGGACCCCTATAATGTGAATGTTGTTGCGTTTAATGTCCCAGAGGTCTCTTAGGCTGTCTTCATTTCTTTTCATTCTTTTTTCCTTATTCTGTTCCACAGCAGTGAATTCCACCATTCTGTCTTCCAGGTCACTTATCCATTCTTCTGCCTCAGTTATTCTGCTATTGAGTCCTTCTAGTGTAGTTTTCATTTCAGTTATTGTATTGTTCATCTCTGTTTGTTTGTTCTTTAATTCTTCTAGGTCTTTGTTACACATTTCTTGCACCTTCTCGATCTTTGCCTCCATTCTTTTTCCAAGGTCCCAGATCATCTTCACTCATTATTCTGAATTCTTTTTCTAGAAGGTTGCCTATCTCCATTTCATTTAGTTGTTTTTCCCGGGTTTTATCTTGTTCCTTCATCTGGTACATAGCCCTCTGCCTTTTCATCTTGTCTATCTTTCTGTGAATGTGTTTTTTTTTTTTTTCCCACAGGCTGCAGGATTGTAGTTCTTCTTGCTTCTGCTGTCTGCACTCTGGTGGATGAGGCTATCTAAGAGGCTTGATGGGAGGGACTGGTGGTGGGCAGAGCTCAGTAAAACTTTAATCCACTTGACTGCTGATGGGTGGGGCTGGGTTCCCTCCCTGTTGGTTGTTTGGCCTGAGGCTACCCAACACTGGAGACTACCTGGGCTCTTTGCTGGGGCTAATGGCAGACTTGGGGAGGGCTCACACCCAGGAGTACTTCCCAGAACTTCTACTGCCATTGTCCTGGTCCCCACGGTGAGCCACAGCCACCCCCTGCCTCTGCAGGAGACCCTCCAACACTAGCAGGTAGGTCTGGTTCAGTCTCGCCTGGGGTCACTGCTCCTTCCCCTGGGTCCCGATGTGCACACTACTTTGTGTGTGCGCTCTAAGAGTGGAGTCTCTGTTTCCCCCAGTCCTGTTGAAGTCCTGCAATCAATTCCTACTAGGCTTCAAAGTCTGATTCTCTAGGAATTCCTCCTCCCGTTGCTGGACCCCCAGGTTGGGAAGCCTGATGTGGGGCTCAGAACCTTCACTCTAGTGGGTGGATTTCTGTGGTATAAGTGTTCTCCAGTCTGTGAGTCACCCACCCAGCAGTTATGGGATTTGATTTTACTGTGATTGAGCCCCTCCTACCGTCTCATTGCGGTTTTTCCTTTGTCTTTGGATGTGGGGTAGCTTTTTTGGTGGGTTCCAGTGTCTTCCTGTCAATGATTGTCCAGCACCTAGCTGTGATTGTGGTGTTCTCGCAAGAGGGAGTGAGAGCACGTCCTTCTACTCTGCCATCTTGGTTCCTCCCCCTGGAGAAATTTTTATTTAGATTAATTATGGAAGTTAACAGGGCTTGAATTGGTCAGGGGCACCAGTCACTGGGGATGGGCCTAGACTATGTATGTGTTGTTTATTGCAGAAAGCCTACTGCCTTGTAGAAATTCTGGTACAAAGTAATCCTCTAATGACTATTTGTTAGTGAGGCGGGACACTCCATTTCAGGTGTTTTCGCTCGTGATCTCTTTAACTGCGACTATGCTTCCTCCTCCACCAGGGGTCCTCCAGTCTGAATGACTGCTCTCCTTCCACCCCATTCTCCTAGGGAAACAGGGGAGACAAGACCCTTCCACGAGGGTCCTGTGGTTAGATCTGTCTGTCATAGAATATCATTTGGGCCCAGTTTCTATCACTGTGGTGGCTGGGCATTAGGAGGTAAATGTAGCAGGTCCTGTGAAGGAAGTCTTGCCGGGTAGCCCATAAGCTCTAAGCATTTGGAAGAACAGGGAATCAAGTCTTAACATCAGACGAGGCAGAACTGCTCCGGCTGCCTCGGGTCTCAGTTCTGACTCAGGCTCCTCTCTCTGCAGGAGAACCACAGCCAGAACTCCACCTCGGTCCCTTCCGCCCTCCGGACTTCTCCAGTCAGCAGTTCCGCGTGCAGCAGCACGTGCTGGGTAGTCACCCTCCCTGGATCTTCACGTGCTGGTGTGCAGAAGAGCCTGTCCGGCCAGGAGATCCGTGCCCTGGGGACCAGCAGCAGCAGCAGCAGCAGCAAGCCTCTGATGGAAGTCCCTGGGACGATAAAGCAGAAGGTCAGGAGAGAGAAGGCACCCAGCCTTTGTTTGGAAAGGCAAAGAAAAGGACTTCAGGCGCGTTCCCCAGGCCGCCACCCCAGCGGCAGCCAGTCAGCTCTGGGGATGGCATCCAAGGCGTGGAGGTAGCGGCCAGCCCAGCTCAGACGGGGAACCCCGAGGAAACAGACAGACTGTTGAAGAGGATAGAAGTCTTAGGGTTTGGAGCAGTCAACTGTGGGGAGTGTGGACTGGGCTTCAGCAAGATGACAAACCTGCTCAGTCACCAGAGGATACACTCAGGGGAGAAGCCGTATGTGTGCGGGGTGTGTGAGAAGGGCTTTAGCCTAAAGAAAAGCCTTGCCAGACACCAGAAGGCACACTCGGGGGAGAAGCCCATCGTGTGCAGGGAGTGTGGGCGAGGCTTTAACCGGAAGTCGACACTCATCATACACGAGAGGACACACTCAGGCGAGAAGCCTTACATGTGCAGCGAGTGCGGACGAGGCTTCAGCCAGAAGTCAAACCTCATCATACACCAGCGGACACACTCTGGGGAGAAGCCCTACGTGTGCCAGGAGTGTGGGAAAGGCTTCAGCCAGAAGTCAGCTGTCGTCAGACACCAGAGGACACACTTGGAGGAGAAGACCATCGTGTGCAGTGACTGTGGACTGGGCTTCAGCGACAGGTCGAACCTCATCTCACACCAGAGGACACACTCCGGGGAGAAGCCTTATGCCTGCAAGGAGTGTGGGCGGTGCTTCAGGCAGAGAACCACCCTTGTCAACCACCAGAGGACACACTCCAAGGAGAAGCCTTATGTGTGTGGCGTGTGTGGGCACAGCTTCAGCCAGAATTCAACCCTCATCTCACACAGGCGGACACACACTGGGGAGAAGCCTTACGTGTGTGGGGTGTGTGGGCGAGGCTTTAGTCTCAAGTCACACCTCAACAGACACCAGAACATACACTCAGGGGATAAGCCCATTGTGTGTAAGGACTGTGGGCGAGGCTTCAGCCAGCAGTCAAATCTCATCAGACACCAGAGGACACACTCAGGGGAAAAGCCCATGGTGTGTGAGGAGTGTGGGCGAGGCTTCAGCCAGAAGTCCAACCTTGTTGCACACCAGAGGACACACTCAGGAGAAAAGCCGTACGTGTGCAGGGAGTGTGGGCGAGGCTTCAGTCACCAGGCAGGTCTCATCCGGCACAGGCGGAAACACTCGAGGGAAAAGCCTTACACGTGCAGGCAGTGTGGACTTGGCTTTAGCAATAAGTCAGCTTTAATCACGCACAAATGGGTACACTCAGAAGAAAAGCCCTGTTTTTTCAGAGAGTGTGGCCAAGGCTTTCCCCAAAAGTCACACCTCATCTTACATCAGATGACACACCACGGCAGGAAGCCTTATGTGTGCAAGATGTGTGGACAAGGCTTTAGCCAGAAGTCTCACCTCAGCAGACACAGGAGGATGAAGTCCGCCCACCACAAACTGCGACTTCAGTCTGACCCTGAGGCCTACTCAGAGCAATCTTCTGACCCCTTACACTCTCTTTGAGAGTGAAGATGGTGGTGAGGACTGAATAATCAAACATCTTACACTTTCATGAAACGCATTCCGTAAGTGGTCAAAGGACATTTGACTTCGTTTACTTCCTCCATGCTACGTCTTCATGTTTTGTGGTCTTTTGTTCTAATAAACTGCTTCTTTACAAACCGTGGCTGTGTATCTCATTCATTCCTCTATAAAGATAGGGAATAAGGAGTGTTATGGAAATCTTGAGCTGCTGAGTCCACTACTCCATAAAAATTCAATTCCTTATAAGACATAAGAACTGAGTCACTCTGTATTTATTGGAAAAGTCTGGTCCCCTGTATAGGGAGAGAATCTGGGGACTGTATTCAGGGGATTCAGGTGAGGGGAGGGAATCTTCCAGGAAATATGGCTTCCCCTAGCCATTCCTCTCATCTGTAGCCCCCTTTCTTGCCCCTCTCCTCCTGGCTCTGAAACATCTACATTGTTGCCTTTGCTGAATCATCCCCTAACTACCTTTATTGCTTTTTTTCAGGCTTTGGTCCCTAGTCCTCATGTCTTGGGGCCCCCTTGACAATATATTGTCCCCAGCACTCCAGTCCCAGAGCCTGGTCCTCTGGCTATGACAACCTTGGGTCTCCAGTCACACCCATTCAGATCACCAAGAACATGGTGCTCTGATAATGAGACAGCCTGTAAGCAGGTGCCCTCCTAAGCCCTTCGATAACAGGAATAAGACTTGAAGCCACATTCCCAAATCAGCCCTGTAACATTAGGGTTAGAACTTCCAGTTGTGCTCCTTGGCACTCCACCCCATGCCCAGCCCTCATGCCAACCATCCAGTAACTGGTCTAAGGTCCCTTAGCCACACACCCTCAAGAGTTAGAACTTAGTAGTTCTCCAACCACAAGGCTATTTATCATAGTGAAAAGGTATTTAATCATATTTGAAGATTCTCAACCATACATCCTTCATTGTGTTCGCATCCACAGTGGTTTTGCTCTAAACAAGTGGCCTTTAAGGTAAGGATCATCTCAAGGTTGCAGCTATGAAAACCTTTAAGACTTCAGAAGATTTCAGTGTGCGGCTCCTAGACCCTACCAACTCCACAAAATGGCTTCTATGAGTTTTAAGGGTATCATCCCACGGCACCCTACACTCAACCCAAACCAGAGAGGGGCCTGACTTGAAAAGGTTTGTAGGTTTGGTTTCATCTAATGGAGTGAAATTCAGGAAGAGGCAGAGGAAACCCAAGACATTTGAAATAGAAACACCAGCTTAGTCTGAAAAGGACAGAGAAAAACGCCTACGTTTATATGGGCAGGGAGGCAGGCTGAGAAATATACTGATCTGTAAACAGGCCATTTCTTAGGGAAAAGGAAGAATAACAGTGCAGACACAAAAGCCATGAGAGTCACTCCCAGGGGGCAGTGCTGGGCACTTGTCAAGGAACTGATGGCATGTGTCCGGCTCAACTTCACAGTCCACACCAGGACACGTGGTCGGACTGTCAAAAGAGAATCTTGAAAGCATGGAAAGAGACGTGCCACGTATGAGAGATCCTCAGTAAGACTGACTCCGGTTTTTGTTAGACACCATGGATGCCAGAAGGCAGCGGGATGGTATATTTAATGTGCTTGAAAGAAAAAAAAGGTCAACCAAGAATTCTATGTCTGGCAAAAGTAGAGAAGTTAAGACATTCTCAGAAGGTCTGAGGGATTTCATAACTAATAGACATGACCTACAAGAAATGCTCAAGGCTGGAATGAAAGGACACTGGAATAGTAACCTGAAGCCATACAAAATGATAATAATAATGCCAGTAAAAGTAGCTGCATAGTTAAGTATGAAGTCAGTATCATCATATTTTTGGCTTGTAACTTTCTTTCTCATATGTGATTTAAAAGACAAATGAATAAACAATAATCATAAACCTGTTAATGAGCACGTAATGTATAAAGATATAAGTTGTGACAACACAACATAAGATGGGATGGAATTGTATAGAATAATTTTTATATGCTATTGAAATTAAGTTGGCATTAATTCAAACTAGATTGTTAGAAAATTAAGATGATAATTATAATCTCCAGGGTAATTCTGAAGAAAATAACTAGAAAAAATATACAGAAGTATATCCTGTACATATGTAAATATGTATATACAGAATTTATATTTTGAGAAAAAAATGATACACTTGAAAAAAACACAAAAGAAGGCAGTATTGGATGAATTGGGGAACAAAACTTACATAAGCTATACAGAAAATACCACAGTTGGAAAAGTGTGTCCTTTCTTATCAGTAATTACTTCGAATACAGATGGATTAAGCTCTCCAATTAAGAGGGACACCAGCAGAATAGATTAAAAAACACATGATCCAACTATATGCTATCTCAGAGATACTCACTTTAGAGCCAAAGGCACAAACAGGTTGAAAGTGAATGAATGGAAAAAAGGATATTCCATGCAAATAATAACCAAAACAGGTGAGGCAGCTATACTAATATCACATTATTGGACTTCAAGTCAAAAACTGTTTCAAGAGACAATGACATTCTATGTTGATAAAAGGGTTAATCCATCAAGAAGATGTAACAATTACATACACAGCTAATAACAGTGCCCCACAACATATGAAGTAGAAAATTAACAGAATTGAAGGGAGGAATAGTTCTACAATAATAGTTGAAGATTTCAATGCCCCACCTTAAATAATGGATGGAGAAACTAGACACAAGATCAATAAGGAAACAGGACTTGAGCATTACTATAAACCAACTAGACCCAACAGACATGCACAGAACACTCCACCCAACAACTGGAATACACATGCTTCTCCAGTGCATGTGGAATATTCTCCAAGATATGTAGGGCCATAGAAAAGTTATCAATAAATATTAAAAGACTGAAATCATACCAGGTATCTTCTCTGTCTGACCACAATAAAATGAAACTAGAAATCAGTAACAAGGAAAACTGGAAATTCCACAGATGTGTGGAAACAACACACTTGCAAACAACCAATGGGTCAAAGAAGAAATCGCAAGGGAAACTAGAAAATGCTTTGAATGGAGCAATGAATGCCTGCTGCTAAGGTTTCCACCACAGGTGCAAGGAAGAAGTTTTCTGATGCTTTCTGTCTCATTATGACAGCTAAAATCAAATGGGGAACATGGGAATTTTAAAACACAGAGGGGGCGGATAATTTTTCAGCTCAACCTTGTAAACAACAGAGCCTGTTAGACTCCAAAAAATGTAAAACGTGAAAAAAAGGAATCTAAACTTTGAGTTTATATTAGCAATGCTGGAAAATTATTTCCCGTACACCCTTGCCTTCTGGTTGAGTCCACTTTAAAAACTAAAAGATCAAAATGAATTTTTTTATTTTTTGTCAAAATTAATTTAGATTAAAAGGAAACCAATGACTAGTCCATTTAAACTTGCTTTGAGATGAATGAAATGAAAACACACCGAAACTTATGGTGTACAGCAAAAGTAGTGCTCAGGAAACTGAGAGCTATCAAGGCCTACGTTTAAAAAGAAGGAAGGTCTAGGGGCTTCCCTGGTGGCGCAGTGGTTGAGAGTCCGCCTGCCGATGCAGGGGACACGGGTTCGTGCCCCGGTCCGGGAAGATCCCACGTGCCGCGGAGCAACTAAGCCCTCTTGCTGCAACTACTGAGACTGCGAGCCACAACTGCTGAGCCCGTGCGCCACAACAAAGAATAGCCCCCGCTCGCCACAACTAGGGAAAGCCCGCATGCAGCAACGAAGACACAACGCAGCCAAAAATAAATAGATTTTAAAAAATTAAAAGAAGATCTCAAATCAAGGAAGATCTCAAATCATGAACCTAAGCTTTGATCTTAGGAAACTAGAAAAAGGGCAAACTCAAACTTGAAGCAAGGATAGAAGAACAAAGATTAGAGTGGAAATTAACATAGACAATAGAAATTAATAGAGACAAATCAGTGAAACCAAAAGTTTCTTTGAAAAGAGCAACAACACCGACAAACTTTTAGGGAGACTGACCAAGACAAAAAGAGAGGAGCCTCAAATGACTAAAATTAGAAATTAAAGTGGGCCGTTACTAATGACTTTACAGAACCGAAAAGGATTATAAGAGCATGCCGTCAGGCTTCCCTGGTGGCGCAGTGGTTGAGAGTCCGCCTGCCAATGCAGGGGACACGGGTTCGTGCCCCGGTCTGGGAGGATCCCACGTGCCGCGGAGCGGCTGGGCCTGTGAGCCATGGCCGCTAAGCCTGCACGTCCAGAGCCTGTGCTCCTCAACGGGGGAGGCCACAGCAGTGAGAGGCCCGCGTACCGCAAAAAAAAAAAAAAAAAAAAAAAATAGAGCATGCCCTGAATTATTATGTCAACAAATTAGTTAACCGAGATGAACAGATAGCTTGAAACATACAAACCCTTAATCCTGTATAAATAGGAAATCTGAACAGACCAATACGAATAAGGCGATTGAGTCAGTAATCAAAAACCTTCCAACAAAGTAAAGCCTGGAAATCAGATGGCTTCGCTGGGGACTTCTACCATTTAAAGATTTTACACCAATTCTTCTCAAAATCTTACAAAACCTCTTCCTAATTCATTCTGTGAGGCCAGTACTACCCTGATAACAAAGCCTGACAGAGACAACACGAGAAAACTACAGACCAATATCCTTTATGGACACAGATGGAAAAACCCCCAACAAAATGCTAGCAACCAAATCCAGCAGCGTGTTAAAAGGATTTTACACTATGACGGAGTGGTTTCCTGGTTCAGCACAGGAAAATCCATCAATACAATACACCACGTTCATAGAATGACGGTTAAAACACACACACAAACACGCACACATTCCATTTATATGAAATATCCAGAATAAACCAATCCAAAGAGACAAAAGGCAAATTAGTGGTTGCCAGGGGCTAAGGAGAAGGGGGAAATAGGGAGTAACTTCCCTATTAGTGATAAAGGGCTGCCTTTTGGGGTAATAAAAATGTTCTGGAACTAGACAGTGATGATGGCTGCAGATCATTGTGAATGTGTCAAAAGCCACTGACTTGTATACTTTAAAAATGGTAAAGTGATACATTTTATATTATCTGAATCTTATCTCAGTTAAAAATTTAAAAAGTCTTACCTACCCAAATCCTGTAATAGGTAGAAGAATAAAAATCTAGGGACAAATCTGGTGCCACAAAAATATTTGAGGCCTAAAATTGCCAATGTAAAATAAAGCTTACGGGACTTCCCTGGTGGTCCAGTGGTTAAGACTCCGTGCTCCCCATGCAGGGGCCCGGGTTCGATCCCTGGTCAGGGAACTAGATCCCGCATGTTGCAGCTAAGACCCGGTGCGGCCAAAGACATATTTTTTAAAAAATAAAATAAAATGAAGCTCACACACACTTGGTAAAATCCTAAACTGGCAGCAACAGCATTTCAATTGTTTTCTTAAGTTTTTCCAAAACAAATTGAGAGCAACAGTTCTGAGAAACCAAAGCCTTTGCTCTGTGTATGGAGCACAGCTGATTGTTTGGGATTGTTAAATCCTCTAAGTACCTGTTTATCGATCTATAAAGAGTGAAAGCAAACATCCCAGAAGCAGGTGTACCATCCTGCTGGCCCGCCAGAATGAGTGCTTGGTTTTGTGATGTCAATTTGCAGGGAGTCTTTCTCGGGAGAAGCAAAATTTTGTGTTCTAATCCCTGTTCTCAAGCTCCATACAGTATTATAGAGAAGAACAACGCAGTCCTTACAGAATATTGAGACAGTCCACGGCAAAAGGCTCATTTCTGTACCCCAGTCTCTCAGTGCTACTGGTGAGCCAAAGGGGACGCCCTCATTGAGGAGAGGGTTAGCCAAGAAAGTTTTCATTAAAGGTGTGGAACTTTAGGGAGAGATAAGGGAATGATGACAAGGACTTGGAAAGTCAGAGGAGAGAAAGAATAACCCAGGAAAAACTGGAAGTAGAATTTTTAGGCATGGAAATAACAGCTATAGTTTCCACAAAGAGACTGCTTTGCCTGGATTTTAGGGAACGTATTAGGGAAATAAGATAAATTGTTACCAATGGTCAGGTCAAATTCTAGAGGCTTCAGAAGCCAGTTTGAGGAGTCTAGAATTGGAATTATGAAGGAAAGGGACAAAATAAACAAAATGCTGAGGCACTTAAACCGTGGGAGAAATTCAGTGAAAGGTGGAAAAAAACATCACCAACAGCCTGACAATAAATGGTACTCAAGTCTGGATATAGAGGTAGGAGAGAAAAGGTAAGATGCCTGGCCTTTTCCAAGTCAACCATTAAATATCTTTCAATGCTAGTATACTTTTCTACTTTTGCTATTTTAGTTTATCTCAAATCCAGAGGATACCCTATGCTTCCAACTGCATCTGTAGCTTTTTTTTTTTTTTTTTTTTTAACACATCTCCACTCTCCTTCATGTGTCTAACTGCAGAGATTTCCACCAGGGCTCAGACTGCTGAGTAAACAAGGGTGTTTTCCATCCTGAAAAGCGTGTGCTCTGCTGCCCCACTGCCCTGAGCTTTGACAGGAGAATGTGGGAACCAAGAGACGATTAGGTCCTGATTTGTAAAATTTTAGTGCTGTTTAGTGTTGATGAGCCTTTTCAGATAGTTCCTTCACGTTAAGTTAATACAACCCCAAATATGTATACTGTGTTCTTTACTTGAAGGGAGACACTTGCTGACTGGCCCAGAGTCTGAGGTCCTGATCGACGACGTTCTTTTATTCCTATTTATGATTTGAGTCTAGAGAGTATAACAATAAGTGGTGAAGCTGCCTGGGTTTGAGTCAATATAAACACCAAGGCCCCCCTGCCTTCCCTCTGTACCCAAGAAGAGAATTTATAATCTGTGTTTCTGCTTCCAGTTCTCTGAAACAGAACCTGTTTCAGCCATATTCCCTGAGAAAACGGCAACAAATTCGAAATCACTATCAGTTTAAAAAAAAATCTATCTAAACACAAATTTAATGGCAATTTCTCATGGCCTACTGGTTAATAAATCGCATCTGAGAATTATATGTTAAAGAATGAAGAATATGAATATTGGTAAGCTTATAACTGAAAATCCACACTTAGCCAAGTACTGTGGTTGCCCTACTAGTCACTACTAATTAGGCCTTTTTTATTGCATTAATTTGAATAATAGTTTTATTTCTTTCATCTTTTTTCTTGGGTTTCTTTGGCTGAATTTTTTCCTAGGTTCTTTTTTTTTTTTTTTTTTTTTGCGGTATGCAGGCCTCTCACTGTTGTGGCCTCTCCCGTTGCAGAGCACAGGCTCCAGATGCGCAGGCTCAGCGGCCATGGCTCACGGGCCCAGCCGCTCTATGGCATGTGGGATCTTCCCGGACCGGGGCACGAACCCATGTCCCCTGCATCGGCAGGCAGACTCTCAACCACTGCGCCACCAGGGAAGCCCTCCTAGGTTCTTGATTTGCACACATACCGTGTTAATTTCTACTCTTTCTGTTTAAAGCTAAGAATTATTTTTTGAAGAACATTTTGAGGCTTAAATGCATATTGCTAAGTGAAAGAAGCCAGTATAATAGCCAAGATATGAAAGCAACCCAAGAGGCCATCAACAGAAAAATAGGTAAAGAAGATGTGGTATATATACACAATGAAATATTACTTAGCAATAAAAAAGAATGAACTTCTGCCATTTGCAGCAACATGGTTGGACCTAGAGAATATTATGCCTACTGAAATAAGTCAGACAGAGAAAGACAAATACTGCATATGTGGAATATAAAAAATACAAATGAATGTACATAGCAAAATAGAAACAGACTCAAAGATACAGAAAACAAACTAATGGTTACCAGAGGGGAGAGGGAAGGTGAGGGGCAAGTTAGGGGTGAGGATTAAGAGATACAAACTACTGTGTATAAGATAGATAAGCAACAAGGATATATTGTACACAGGGAATTATAGCCATTATCTTGTAATAACTTTTAATGGAGTATAACCTGTAAAAATACTGAATCACTATGCTATACACCTGAAACTAACACTGTAAATCAACTATACTTCAATTAAAAAAAATGAAGCCAGTTCCATCACATCAAAAAGACTAAAATATGTAGGAATAAACCTACCTAAGGAGGCCAAAGACTTGTACTCTGAAAACTATAAGATGCTGATGAAAGAAATTTAAGACGACAAAAACAGATGGAAATATATACTGTGTTCTTGGATTGAAGAATCAATATCATTAAAATGACCATACTACCCAAGGCAATCTATAGATTAAATGCAATCCCTATCAAAATACCAATAGCAGGACTTCCTTGGTGGCTCAGTGGTTAATACTCCGCACTCCTAATGCAGGGGGCCTGGCTTCGATCCCTCCTCAAGGAACTAGATCCCACATGCATGCTGCAACTAAGAGTTCGCATGCCACAACTAAGGAGCCCACACGCTACAACTAAGACCCGGTGCAACCAAATAAATAAATAAATAAAGTTTATCTCTTAAAAAAATACCAATAGCATTTTTCACAGAAATAGAACAAATTGTTTTAAAATTTGTATGGAAACACAAAAGACCCCAAATAGCCAAAACCACCTTGAGAAAGAAGAACTTCCCTGGTGGTCCAGTGGTTAAGGTTCCACGCTCCCAGTGCAGCGGGCCCAGGTTCAATCCCTGGTCAGGGAACTAGATCCTGCATGCTGCAACTAAGAACCTGCATGCCGTAACTAAAAGAGCCCTCATGCCGCAACAAAGATCCCGCACGCAGCAACTAAGACCTGGCGCAGAAAAATAAATAAATAAATATTTTTTAAAAAGTAAAAAGGAACAAGAGAAATCAATTCGAAAAAAAAGCTACAGTCATCAAAAGAGTATGGTACTGGCACAAAAAAAGGACACAAAGGTCAATGGAACAGGATAGAAAGCTCAGAAATAAACCCATACACTTATGGTCAATTAGTCTATGACAAATGAGGCAAAAATATACAATGGCGAAAAGACAGTCTCTTCAGTAAGTGGTGGCAGGAAAACTGGACATCTACATGTAAAAGAATGAAATTAGAACATTCTCTAAAACCATATACAAAAATAAACTCAAAATGGATTAAAGACCTAAATGTAAGACCAGAAACCATAAAACTCCTGGAGGAAAACATAGGCAGAATGTTCTTTGACATAAATCGTAGCAATATTTTTTCAGATCCCCTAAAGCAAAGGAAATAAAAGCAAAAACAAATGGAACCTAATTAAATTTAAAAGCTTCTGCATAGCAAAGGAAACCACTGACAAAAAGACAACCTACTGAATGAGAGAAAATATTTGCAAATGATATGATCAGTAAGGGGTTAATATCCAAAATATATAAACAGCTCTTTCCCTGCCGCCACGGAGCAGCGCGGAGGCGGAGGCATGGGTGCACTCAAGGTTCGGCTCCACCCGTAACCCACCGCCCTGCAAGAGGTGGTGAAGACCGTCCTCATCCACGATGGCCTAGCACGTGGAATTGGCAAAGCTGCCAAAGCCTTAGACAAGCGCCAAGCCCATCTCTGTGTGTGATGAGCCTATGTATGTCAAGTTGGTGGAGGCCCTTTGTGCTGAGCACCAAATCAACCTGATTAAGGTTGATAACAACAAGAAACTAGGGGAATGGGTAGGCCTCTGTAAAACTGACAGAGAGGGAAAACCCCATAAAGTGGTTGGCTGCAGCTGTGTGGTGGTTAAGGACTATGGCAGAGTCTCAGGCCAAGGATGTCATTGAGGAGTACTTCAAATGCAAGAAATGATCAAATAAAAAAAACTGGGCTCTTAAAAAAAATATATATATATATAAACAGCTCATACAACTCAATATCAAAAAATAAACAACCCACTTAAAAAGTGGGCAGAAGAACTGAATAGACATTTTTCCAAAGAGGAAATGCAGATGGCTAACAGGCACATGAAAATATGCTCAACACTGCTAATCATAGGGGAAATGTAAATCAAAACCACAATGAGATGTCACCTCACACCTGTCAGAATGGCCATCATCAAAAAGAACACAAGTAACAAATATGGGCAAGGATGTGGAGAAAAGGGAACCTTCATACACTGTTGGTGGGAATGTAAATTGGTACAGCTGCTGTGGAAAACAGTATGGAGGTTCCTCAAAAATCTAGAAACAGAACTACCATATGACCCAGTAATTCCACTCCTAGGTATATATCTGCAAAAAGGAAAAACACTCATTCAAAAAGATACTTGCACCCCAATGTTCATAGCAGTATTATTTACAATTGCCAAGGTATGGAAGTAACGTAAGTGTCCAACAACAGAAAAATGGATAAAGAAGATATGGTGTACACCCACACACACACAATGGAATACTTGAGCCATAAAAAATGAAATTTTGCCATTTGCAGCAACATGGATGGACTTGGAGGGCATTATGCTAAGTGAAATAAGTCAGAGAAAGACAAATACTGTATGATATCACTTATATGTGGATTCTAAAAAATACAACAAACTAGTAATATTTTTAAAAAGCAGGGACTTCCCTGGTGGTGCAGTGGTTAAGAATCTGCCTGCCAATGCAGGGAACATGGGTTCGATCCCTGGTCTGGGAAGATCCCACATGCCGCGGAGCAACTAAGCCTGTGTGCCACAAATACTGAGCCCGCGTGCCACAACTACTGAAGCCCGTGTGCCTAGAGCCCATGCTCTGCAACAAAGAGAAGCCACCACTATGAGAAGCCCATGCACCCCAACGAAGAGTAGCCCCTGCTTGCCACAACTAGAGAAAGCCTGCGTGCAGCAACAAGACCCAATGCAGCCAAAAATAAAATAAATAAAAATTATTAATTAAAAAAATTTTTTAAAGCAGCAGCAGACTCAGATATAGAGAACAAACTAGTGGTTACCAGTGGGGAGAGGGAAGGGGGGAGGGGTTAGACAGGGGTAGGGGATTAGGAAGTACAAACAATTATGTATAAAATAAGCTACAGGGATATACTATACAATGCAGGGAATATAGCAGATGTTTTATTAACGATAAATGGAGTATAACTTTTAAAAATTGTGAATCACTATATTGTACCTGTAGCATAATATTGTACATTTACTTCAATTAAAAATTTTTTTAAAAGAAGCCAGTCTGAAAAGGGTATGTAATGTATGATTCCAACTGTATGACATTCTGGAAAAGGCAAAACTATGGAAACCATAAAAAGATCAGTGGTTGCCAGGCATTCAGGAGGAAAAAGGGAAGGATGAGGAGGTGGAGTACATGGGATTTTCAGGGCAGTGAAACTACCCTGTCTGGTTCTGGGATGGATATGTGACGATATGCATTTGTCAAAACCCATAGAACGTACAACACAAAGTGAACCCTAATGTAAACTACGGATTTCAGTTAGTAATCACTTATCAATAGTGGTTCCAGTGTAACAAACGTGCCACATTAATAGACATTAAACTAGGGGAAACTATCTACAAGAACTCTCTGCCACAATTTTCTGCAAACCTAAAACTGCTCTAAAAAAAAGTCTTAAATTTTTAAAAAGAGGTTTTTAGTAAAACCATGAGAAACACATAAAAATTCTTATATATCTGCAAAATCCAATGAGAAAATATAATTAAAGATAACATCATTTTGACTTCAAGAAACACTTTACCTACCATTAAGCTATGAAGAAATATCTAAGGTTTAAAAGAAGAACACTGTAAGATTTTACTGAGGATATTTTAAAAGGCACATATAATTGAAAAGACACAAACATGAATTCTGGAAAAGACAATACTTTAGAGGTGTATATTCCTCCCTTGATCTATAAATACAATAAAGTAAAAATAATTTAATAGGGCTTCCCTGGTGGCGCAGTGGTTGAGAGTCTGCTTGCCAATGCAGGGGACATGGGTTCGTGCCCCGGTCTGGGAAGATCCCACATGCCATGGAGCGGCTGGGCCCGTGAGCCATGGCCACTGAGCCTGCGCGTCCAGAGCCTGTGCTCCACAACGGGAGAGGCCACAACAGTGAGAGGCCCACGTACCGCAATAAATAAATAAATAAATAAATAAATAAAATATTTAGTGGACCATCATAGATTCCAAGTTTCATCTAGAAGAGCAAATTTTGGAGAAAAGCAAAGAATTTTGATAAATGGTGGGAGACTTCCTCTAAGACATTTCAAAAACATACTATAGAGCTGTAATAATTAAGACAGATTTCTATACATGCAGGCGTTGGGTTTATGAGAAATACTGCATTTCAAAGCAGGAGCAAAAAGGAAAGATTGTTTTTGAAGTATAATTGACATACAACATTATATTAGTTTTGGGTGTAAAACATGATTTGATATTTGTATATATTGTGAAATGATCACCACAGTAAGTCTAGTTAACATTTGTCACCATAGTTACAAAATTTTTTATTATGATAACTTTTAAGATTTACCCTCTTAGCAACTTCAAATCTACAATACATTGTTACTAACTATATTCACCATGCTGTACATCACATCCCCAGGACTTATTTTATAACTGGAAGTTTGTACCTTTTGACCACCTTCACCCATTTTGCCCACCACCCGGCCTCTGGCAACCACCAATTTGTTCTCTATATCTAAAATGTTTTTGGTTTTTTTTTTCTTTTAGATTCCACATATATGTGAGATAACACCCAATTTTTCTTTTTCTGATATTTCACTTAGCATAATGCACTTGAGGCCCATCCATGTTGTAACAAATGGCAAGCTTTCCTTCTTTTTCCAACTGAAAAATATTCCATTGCATGTGTATATATATATAAATCTTCTTTATTCATTAGTTGATATACACTTAGGTTGATTCCATATCTTGGCTAATGTAAACAATGCTGCAATGACTATGAGGTGTTGCATGTATCTTTTCAAGTTAGTACTTTCAGGTTTTTTTTGGATAAATACCCAGAAGTGGAATTGCTGGATCATATATAGTTCTATTTTTAATTTTTTGAGGAACCTCCATACTATTTTTCCATAGTGGCTGCACCAATTTACATTCCCACCAACAGTGCACAAGGGTTCCCTTTTTTCCACATCCTCACCAACACTTGTTATTTCTTGTCATTTTGATAATAACCATTCTAACGGCTGTGAATTGATATCTCATTGTGGTTTTGATTTGCATTTCCTTGATGATTAGTGATGTTAAGCCATTATCTCTTCATGTACCTGTATGTCTTCTTTGGAAAAATGTCTCTTCAGATCCTTTGCCCATTTTTTAATCAGATGGTTTCGTGTTTTGTTATTGAGTTATGTGAGTTCTTTATGTATTTTGGATATTAACCCCTTATTAGATATGATTTGCAAATATTTTATCCTATTCAGTTGGTTGCCTTTTTGTTTTGTTGATAGCTTCTGTGCACAGCAAAGGAAACATTTCAGTTTGATGGAGACTCATTTATTTTTGCTTTTGTTGACTATGCTTTCAGTGTCAAATCCAAAATATCACTGCCAAGACCAATGTCACAGAGCTTACTGCCTATGTTTTCTTCTAGGAGTTTTATGGTTTCAGGTCTTACATTCAAGTCTTTAATCCATTCTGAGTTACTTTTTGTGTATGGTGTAAGACAGTGGTCCAGTTTATTTTACATGTGGCTGTTCAGTTTTCCCAATACCATTTATCAAAGAGACTGTCTTTTCCCATTGTATATTCTTGGCTCCTTTGTTGTAAATTAATTAACCATATATGCATGGGTTTATTTCTGAATTCTATTCTGTTCCATTGATCTGTGTCTGGCTTTATGCCAGTACCATACTGTTTTGATTACTGTGGCTTTGTAACATAGTCTGAAATCACAGAATGTGATACCTCTGGCTTTGTTCTTTTTTCTCAATATTGCTTTGGCTATTCGGGGTCTTTTGTGGTTCCATATAGATTTTATGATTGTTTGTTCTATTTCTGGGAAAAACGCCATTGGAATTTTGATAGAAATTGCATTTAATCTGTAGATTGCTTTGGGTAGTATGGCCATTTTAAGAATATTAATTCTTCCAGTCCATGAGTATGGAATATTTTTCTATTTGTGTCTTCAACTTCTTTCATCAGTGTCTTATAGTTTTCAGTATACAGGTTTTTCACTATCTTGGTTAAATTTATTCCTAGGTATTTAATACTTTTTTACACAATTGTAAATAGGATTTTTAATTTCTTTGATAGAAATTTCTAGTATACAGAAATGCAACAGATTTCTATATATTGCTTGGTACTCTGTAACTTTACTGAATTCATTTATTCTAACAGTTTTTGGTGACGTCTTTAGGGTTTTCTACATATAATATCTTGTCACCTGCAAATAGTGAGTTTTACTTATTTTCAAATTTGGATGCCTCTTATTTTTTTCTTGCCTAATTGCTCTGGCTAGGACTTCCAATACTATGTTGAATAAAAGTGGCAGGAGTGGGCATTCTTGTCTTGTTTCTGATCTTCGAGGAAAATCTTTCAGCTTTTCACCATCAAGTATGATACTAGCTGTGGGCTTCTTATATATGACCTTTATTATGTTGAGGTATGTTTCCTCTCTACCCACTTAGTGGAGTTTTTAATCAAAAAAGATGAATTTGTCAAATGCTTTTTCTGCAACTATTGAGATGCTCATATGATTTTTATCCTTCATTTTGCTAACGTGGTGTGTCACACTGACTAATTTGCACGTGTTGAACCATCCTTGAATCCCTGGAAAAAAAATCCCACTTGATCATGGTGTATGACCCTTTTAATGTACTGTTTTGTTTGGTTTGTTAAATTTCAAGGATTTTTGCATCCATGTCCTTCAGGAATATTGGCCTGTAATTTTCTTTCTTTGTAATGTCTTTGTCTGGTTTTGATATCAGGGTAGTATTGGTCTCAAAATGATTTTGGAAGCATTTATTCCTCTTCAATTTTTGGAAGAGTTTGAGAGCATAGGTATTAAATCATCTTTGAATATTTGAGAGAATTCAGTGATGCCATCTGGTGCTGAACTTTTCTTGGGATGTTTTTGACTACTGATTCAATTTCTTTACTACTAATCTGTTCAGATTTTCTATATCTTCATGATTTAGTCTTGGAAGGCTGCCTGTTTCTAGGAATTTGTTTCTTCTAGGTTGTCCAATTTGTTGGTGTATAATTGTTCACAGTAGTCTCTTATTAGCCTTTGTATTTCTGTAGTTTCAGTTTAACACCTTTTATTTCTGATTTGAGCCCTCTATCTTCTTTGTTGGTTAAGTCTAGCTAAAGGTTTGTCAGTCTTGTTTATCTTTTCAATGAACCAGTTCTTAGTTTCATTGAGCTTCTCTATTATCTTTGTTATTCTCTTTCTTCTACTAACTTTGGGCTTAGTTTGTTATTTTTCTAGTTCCTTGAGGTATAAAGGTTGAGATTTTTCTTGTTTCTTCAGGTAGGCATTTATTGCTATGAACTTCTCTCTTAGAATTGCTTTTGCTGATCCCTTAAGTTTTTGTACCTTGTATGTCCACTTTAGTTTGTCTCAAGGTATTTTATTTTGCTTTTGATTTCTTCATTGACCCATTGGTTGTTTAAGTAGCATGTTCAGTAGCATGTCTCCACATACTTGTGAGTTTTCTAGTTTAAAAGGAAGCATTTTTAAAGTATTGTTATAAGCTATACCTCTCTTTTGGAAAATGTAAGTTAGGTTGCCTATTTTCTAGCCCTCCCCAACGTAAATTCTGGGAAGCAAGTTCTTAGTACTAATAAAGGTACTAAGTAGTACCTACTAAAGAGATGTCTCGGGGGGAACAAAGTAATGCTTCTGGCAATTTACTCTAGGAGGAGAGACAGGACATTCGACTCTGGACACTTGTTGCAAGTTGAGGGGATCAACGTTACAGAATTACAGCTAGAAAAACTTGCACTGCCCTCCCCAGAGGCAGCCCTCACTTTGAGCTGTGTGTGCTTCTTATATTCAAGTTGTCTGAAACACAGAACGCATGGACCTCATGGAAGGACATTTTGGACCATTAATAAGTCAGCAAGGTGGCATCTCTGGGCTTCTGTGGCAACTAACCACCACCAATGCAATTTCCAAGACAAGACCATCTCACAAAGGATCCAGGAGTAATTCAAGTTTGGTGTGCCACCATTGAGGATTTGTTTCTACCCAATATACCTGAGTTTTTAAATTTATATCATTGTTGCCATTTTCAATAAAGAGTTTAGAGAAAATTAAAGGGATTGACTAACTTGCCCCAAACAGCTCTTTCTGTAAGCATAATTTGCACCTAACCACAGAGCCTCAAAATACACGAAGCAAAACTGACAGGACAGAAGGGAGAAATAAACTCAACAACAGTCATTGGAGATTTCAATACTCTGCTTTCAAGAGTGGTCAAAACAATTATCAGCTCAGCAAAGAAACAGGAACTGAATACCACTCTAATCCAACCAGACCTAACAATACCACTCTAATCCAACCAGACCCAACTGAATACCACTCTAATCCAACTAGACCTACAGAGCACACCACACAGCAGCAGCAGAATCCATGTTCACAAACCTGTGGAAATTTAAATAACACCCTCTTATATAATCAATGGTTCAAAGAAGAAATCATAAAGGAAATTAGAAAGTACTTTGAGATGAATGAAAATGAAAACACAACATATCGAGAGAGATGGGAAACTGAAAGTAGCGCTCAGGGAAAATTTACAGCTATAAATGCCTACGTTTAAAAAGATCTCATCAGTAACAAACTTCCACCTTAAGAAACTAGAAAAGGAAAGTTAAAAGTACACTCAAAGTTAGCAGAAGGAAGGAAATAAGGATTAGAGTGGAGAAAAATGAGAGAATAGAAAACAACAGAATCAGTGAACCCCAAAGTTTGTTCTTTGAAAAAGATCAACAAAAGAAAAAAAGAGAAAGATGCAAATAACTAATATCAGAAATTGAAGTGAGGACATTGTTACTGACCTTACAAAAATCATAAGGAATACAAGGAAATACTATGGACAACTGTACACTCTTCAACTAATTAGATAACCTAGACTCAATGTTCAAATTCCTAGAAAACGATGAACTACAGAAATTGATTCAAGAAGAAACAGAAAATCTAAACAAGTAAAGAAATAGAATACTTTAAAAAACAAAGTCTAGTATGGATGTAAGGATGTCAGAGGCATAGAGCTCAAGCACAGGGCACTCTGGGCCATCTCCAACCACGTGGGTAGGATGAGAGTAAGGAAGTCAGCTTTGCCCTGGAGGAAGTGAGTTAAATTCCTTCACCTACTCAGCAGTCTGGAATGGGGAAGAACCGCCTCCCTGCCTGCTCCATATCTGTGCTCCTTAGAGCAAAGCCTGGGAGCTGACAAGCCCCTGACACAGGCCCAGCATCACTATGAACCTGTATGTACCAATCCTGCCAGTCAGTCACTTACTAATACTGACCACCCACAAAGGCCCACCAGCCACTGAAGAGCATCAACAATAGTACATGTAAGTGAGCATGACATCACGTGTGGCAGCCAGGTATACACACATATTTGATTATGTCCATGCGGTTTAAGAGAATTAAAAACTTTCCAGTTGTTCCTTTGGGGAAAGAATGGGAGATTAGTGAGAATTCCAGGAATGAACTTCTAGACACTGTACACATTGACAGTTTTCAGTAGCTAGATTCCTGTACTGTGTGAAAATTTACATATGTTTTGCATATGTGAAAACTTACAGAGTTTATATTCACGTGAGGTGAGTGTCCCAGTTCAAATTCATATTCCCTAAATAAACAAGGGGGTCTCCCCGTGAAACACTGACATGAGTCTTCACTGAGGAGAAATGAACAAATTAAAGCAATGAGTCTATTAAGGTAAATACAAAATACCGCCTCTGGGAAACAAGAGGGTGAGGAAGAGATGGTGGGGTGGGTAACACTTAGAAATACAGGTGAGGAGGGGAAGGAGGGGGTGGGTAGGAGGATGGGGGAGGGGAGTGAGAGGGGAGGGGAGAAGGTTAAGGGGGGCGGGGAGGGAGGAGACAGGAAGGGTAAACAGAGAGATGAAGGTAAGGGCGGGGGAAGAGTTGATGTAAGAGATGAGGAGGGAATTTTAGGGGAGAAGGCGGCAAAGCAGGTCCAAAATATTCAGCAAATTCCATGAAGATGTTTCTTAGGTCCTATCCGAACGGAACCATGTTAGACTGGATTTGCATTCTAATAAAAAACTTGGCCCAAACCCAGAAAAAGCCTGTTTTAAGAAATGTATAAGTTCCTCTGTCATCAGATGATCCACGTATTTAAGAGCTTTCGCTACAGATACATGCCGGTCTGGCCAACCAAAGGGCAACAAGAGCCCTGCGCCGCCCCCAGGCTTGGATCCCCACCACATGCAGTGCCCGCTCCCGACTCACCCAGGAAAGGGTCCTCAACAGAAGGGGGGCAGCAAGAGGGTGACAGGGCTGCCTTTGCGGGGAGCCCACAGCTGCTCCCCGGGCCCAGCTCTGTTCTCCTGAGCCCCCTACCCACTTCCTGGGACAAAACCACCAGCAGTTTGTGGCGTCCAGTTCTTCCCTGGAAAGGCAGGAGACGGTCCAGCTCTCTGTACAATTCGAGCCTGAAAGCATCTGTGCCCTTCTGTCCGTCACTGCAGGATCAAATGGAGGAGGGAGGAGCAGACTACGGAGTCTTCCGGTCCGTGTCTTTTTTTTTTTTTTTTTTGCGATACGCGAGCCTCTCACTGTTGTGGCCTCTCCCGTTGCGGAGCACAGGCTCCGGACGTGCAGGCTCAGCGGCCATGGCTCACGGGCCCAGCCACTCTGTGGCACGTGGGATCTTCCCGGACCGGGGCACGAACTCGTGTCCCCTGCATCGGCAGGTGGACTCTCAACCACTGCGCCACCAGGGAAGCCCCCGGTCCGTGTCTTTGATGTAAAGGAAGCCCCCTGAAGTTGCTGGGAATGCAGCTGACTGACTGGAGTGCTGGGAGAAACTAAGTCTTTTCAATTTTGTAGTTGGTCAAGGAGGAGCAGGAACCTGGGACTGGAGCATTTTTGTAAACAGACAAGGGGAAAAAAGCAACTGGAGTGAGTTCTTGGGACCCCCTGCAGAAGTAAATCAAAGAAAAATGAAAAATGGTGTTTGGGACACACTCCAACCAGAGATGTACCTCCATGGCCCAGGGCCAGGATGCCTGAAGCTGGGGTCCCAGCTCCAGGCAGGGACTTCACCGTTACTGGATCAGGCCAGAGAGAGTCCCACCATCCACAGAAGCCATGACTGGTGAGTTTGTGGTCCTGGTGTCCCTGCCATGTGGACTCAGGATGCAGCAACTTCTTGGTGTATTGTTACAGCCAGGAGGTTCTGGAACACCACGGGCACAGTCCCCTGGAAACCAGGGGACTGGTTACTTAAACATTGTTTTAAGTAAAAACATTCTAAGTTACAGACTGTTTAAGGATCTCAATTGTGAAAACCTTAAACATGTTTTCTACCCAATATCCTTATGTAACTTTGGGCACCTCAGATGAACAGTTTTCAGAGAAAAAGCTTATCAGAATGATCACCTAGGGGCTTCCCTGGTGGCGCAGTGGTTGAGAGTCCGTCTGCCGATGCAGGGGACATGGGTTCGTGCCCAGGTCCGGGAAGATCCCACATGCCGCGGAGCGGCTGGGCCCGTGAGCCATGGCCGCTGAGCCTGTGCGTCCGGAGCCTGTGCTCCGCAACGGGAGAGACTACAACAGTGAGAGGCCCGCGTACCGAAAAAAAAAAAAAAAAAAAAGAATGATCATCTAACTTGATCCAGGCAGCTTCTCCACCGCCCCCCCCATCATTGTAGCATAATATCAAGATTTTTTCCATTCTTTATCACAGAACACCTCTAAATCCTCAAGAAAACTGTTTGAAAAAAACTTAATATGGCACATTGCATTTGGTATGTGCTCTATAAAAATTTACTTTGAAAACTTAATGAGGGCTTCCCTGGTGGCACAGTGGTTAAGAATCCACCTGCCAATGCAGGGGATGTGGGTTCAAGCCCTGGTCCGGGAAGATCCCACATGCCACGGAGCAACTAAGCCCGTGCGCCATGACTACTGAGCCTGTGCTCTAGAGCCCGCGTGCTACAACTGCTGAGGCCCGCGCGCCTAGAGTCCGTGCTCTGCAATCCCCCGCTCACAGCAACTGGAGAGGGCCCAAGTGCAGCAACGAAGACCCAATGCAGCCAAAAATAAATTAATTAATTAATTTAAAAAAAGTTAATGAATGTGTGAGTGAATGTATAAATCAAAAGGAGAGGCACAGAAATGCAGACCAGGCTAGCATCTGTCCTGCTATAATTAAAATTGTGCCAACCACTGAGAAAAGCTGGAATTCCAATAGTCATTCCACAAAAAACAAAACCAAAAAACCCCTGAGGCTTAGCACAAATAGTTTTGGAACATGTAATAATTTAATGCTTTGTTAGAGATTTCCTTTTTCCATTTCTAGTAAATCTGACACATACAGGCCTCCTCCTCCAGCCACCCCCAACCTCATTTCAATGACACTTGGTGGCATGTTGGTTTTGCTGCAGCTACACCCTCACCAGCCTGCCCAGCCTCAGCCTCCTCCTCCAGGGCTTGGATAAGTAAGCAAATGGCTCCACAGACATAGTGGCTCCCCAGCTTCTGGAAACCAGAGAATCAGTACAAATTATAAGAGAGCTAAGGAATGAAGCCTCTGATTTCTCTCAAATCACAAGAGAGATTTGGACCTGCCTTCTCCTCTTCTCGCTGGTAGTGACCAGCTGCATTTGATCACAACTGTGATCAGAGGTGGGTAAACCCACATCCTGCACACCTGCAGGTTCTGCTTGCTGTTTACACAGAGCTACAAGTCTACAGGGATTGGCTGGGGACGGATCCTGGAGCAGAGGGAAGACAGGAAGACAGAGCGAAGCTGGTGCCCTTTGAGGAACTTGCCTTCCTGACAAGTGGAGGGACCCACGGACTAAGCTGTCACTGTCACAGTCACCAAAGGGCAGGCACACGCTACATGCTCTTTAAACACCTTTTGATTGGATAATTTCACTTCCCTTGTAAAAGCTGTTCCTGATCTTAAGGAATTTAAGAAAAAAGGAGAGTAGGAGAAGCAGGTATTCTTTCCCAACAAGTAACATATTTCTTGGCATATGGAGCAAAAAGTCAGGATATTATTTTTTTAAACAAGGAAATCGATTTCAATATTATTAGTGTGCAAAAATATTTACATGGGCTTCCCTGGTGGCGCAGTGGTTGGGAGTCCGCCTACTGATGTAGGGGACGCGGGTTCGTGCCCCGGTCCGGGAAGATCCCACGTGCCGCGGAGCAGCTGGGCCCGTGAACCATGGCTGCTGAGCCTGTGCGTCCGGAGCCTGTGCTCCGCAACGGGAGAGGCCACAACAGTGAGAGGCCCGTGTACCGCAAAAAAAAAAAAAAAAAAAAAAAAAAAAAATTTACATAAAATAGTCTATCCACAGAGACGTTTAGAAAACTCTCTGGATGGTACAATTTTTCCCTCTTCATTTGAATTTTCTGCATTGTTTTAATTTCTTACAATAAGCATGTAATGGTTTGCAAAAACAATAAATTATCTCAGTAAGAGAATTAGTAAATCATTTAGTCTGTCAGAATTTGATGAAGCCTAAATATCTACCTTGATTATAAATGTGTCTAAGAGACAAAACATACTGCAACGTTACCCGTTTTATAACAACACATAAACCCACGTAACCAGGATATTATCTGAAATTTAAAATAGTTTGAAGGTTTTTTTTAGGTTATAAAACAGTTGATACCCAAACACTTTCTAGTCTACTGACACACGTACTTTTATTTTTATCTACAACGTTATATCAGAACTATCTGATAAAAAAAATAACATGTTTTTCAAACCTCACAGCCAGAATACCCCTGCTGAAAAACCTGCAGTTTGGCTACAAAATTCTTTTGCCCAAACCCAAAGGCCACAGTGAATTTTCTCCACAGCTCTTTGCTGAGAACCTACCTCACCGTGTTCAGTTTGCCAGACACGCAGAAGCCGAGATGCCAGGGTTTGCAGCAAAGAAAGGATTTATTCACAAAGCAGCCGAGCGAGGAAAGGGGAGAACAAATCTCAAATCCACCTCCCCGAAGGCGCGGGGCTGGAGTCTTTATGGCATAACCAATCAAGCAGCAAGGCGGTCTGAAGCGTGGGGAGCGTGGGGAGAGGTGATTGGGAAAAGGTGTGATAATCATCATTCTGCGCAGGTATCCCTAGGCTTCAGGCTCCGCACCTTCTAAAGGTCACTCCACGACGCTGGCGCATCTTAACTGGCTGACCTCACACAAACGCAGCTGATTCCAAGCTCCTGGAAACAGCTCGGGCAAACATCTTACCGTTCAGGCTCCATGCGGCTTGCAGGACGTGCGAATCTGAAAACGACCTTGATTAGTGCCGGCAGGTGAAGTGGATCAGACTCATCAGCCATGTGCCAGGAACTGGGAGGAGGCACCAAGATTCTGCGCCCGCAGGTGTTTAGTCTCCAGGGAGACGGGCCTGTGACCCGGGAGGTACCAGCTGGACGCGTCATCTCTGCTGATGGGAGAGGCACATGCGGCTGGGGCCAGTGGTGGGGGGGCAGGAGGGCAGCCAGTCCTGCCTGGCCCGGAGCTGAGGGGCCAGGTAACTTTTTGGAGCCCAGGTAGGACCTCAGGAGCAGAACCAGAGAAGAGCCTGCATGATGGCCTCAGCCTCTGGTCCAGGAGTCCCTGGCCAACTCGGGAAGGGGGTTTGGTTTTCTCACGAGGACAGATGAGGCTGCCTGGTGAAAGGCAGGACGTGGGCAGGATGGGAAGGAGGAGGATGGAGGGCCCAGGGGAGGAGGGGAGGCCAGGCCTGAGCATTGGCAGGGTCTGGAGGTGGGCAGATGGGGTCGGGAGCCCAGAGAGAGCATCATCCCAGCCCGTGGGTATGAGCATCCTGGACACAGCGGCCGCGGGGGGGACCCACGGGGGATGCACTGGGGTGGCCCTAGGTGGGCAGTGTCAGAACAGAGCAAAATGACCTGAAAGCCCAGCAGCACCAAAGCCAAAGGCCACAGAAAAGGGAAAAGACAGAAGGTGAACCGTGCAGAGGAGCGAATGCTGCCACCAACCCCCCTCCCTGGGCGGGCGGAGACACTGCGGGGAGAGGTGTTGTGGGCAGGAGGGCCGAGGGGAGACAGGCCCCCTGCAGCTCCCGCCCCAGCAGGCTCGTGGCCGAGTTCAGCTCCGAGGCCTTGAGCTCCAGGCGGCCGCCCATGGGTCTCCACAGCCTGAAGTGTGCTTCTTCAGAACCAAAAGAAGGACTCGGCTGTTTTGAGTCTCTGACCTTGAGCCACTCTTTTAAAGGGCTCCACTGATAAAGTCAAGCCCACCCAGGATCACCTCCTGTTTGATTAACTTTAAATCAATTGATTATGGTTTTTAATTACATCACAGACTCAACTCACCTTTGCCACATAACATCCAATGACAGGAGGGGCACCCCACGGTGTCCACGAGAGGGACTCACTGGGCGTCATCATAGAGCTGCCTGTCATGCCTGGTCCTCAGCACTTTGTACCCCCAGTTTGAAGGGAAAAAAGAGAGTGAATACGGGGATGAATATCAAAGAAAAAAAAGACAGTAAAGTACAGAAGTGTATTGGTCAGCGTTCTCCAGAGAAACAGCCAGTCAGATAAACACAGAGAGATTTATTATCGGAACTGGCTCGTGCTCTCACGAAGGCTGAGAATTCTCACCGCCTGCCATCTGCAGCCGAGACTCAGGAAAGCTGGTGATGTAGTTCTGGTTTGAGTCCAAAGGCCGGAGAACCAGGGGCACTGGTTTGGGCCCAGTCTGAGGGCAGGAGGAGATGGAGGTCCCAACTCAAGAGCCAGGCAGAGAGAGTGAATTCTCCCTTCCCCCGCCTTGTTAACTCCCATCCCCTTGTGTGATGCCACCAAAGTGTGAGCTGGCATGGGCCGGGGCACATAGCGGGTGGTGGGGCTTGGATGGAAGAAAAGCCTGGGGTTGCCTGTCTGGTGAGGAGGAAATCGTCCGAGGCCTGAGGGCACCGGGGAGCCCAGTGGGCGCTGTGATTGTTTTCCCATTACCATCCTAGAATAACGCTGATTGTAGAAAGATGGAAGCAGCAGCAGGGAGCCGGGTAAACTAAATTTAATTTATTTTAATGTGAGGAGTCAAATCCAGATATATTTGTTGTAAAGATGTCCGCTTAAAGTAGCTAATAAAAATAGCGAATAAAAGAGCTAACATCTAACTCTTCATATTTTATACATGTGTGCTTTTTATATTTATCTACAGAGTAAACTTCTGTTTCAGGTGGCCGCATATGGAAAAGTAAGGAAAGTGTTTTCTGAAGCTTATTGACGAGCGCAGAGCCTTATTCTCTAGACAACACTCTAACCCACTCTCATTTATTCATTCTGTTTATTTACTCACCAAAGTAGCCTCCAAGATGGCCTCTCATGATCCTTACCTCCTGGTATTTGTGCCACGTGGAGCTGAGCACAGCGGGATGCCGTGGAAATGATGGTGGGTGGTCCTGAGGCAGGTGATAAAGAACAACAGGACCCGGCCTTACTCTCTGGGACCCCGACTCGAGGGCAAGCGGCCGCCATGTTGTGAGGCCACTCAAGCAGCCCGGGAGGCTCTGTCGGGGCTGCGGGGCCACCAGCCACTCCCCCTGCCCAGTCCCCTTCTCCTCCTCTCACGGGTGTCAGTCACCAGTAAACACTCATGCCCTCCGTCCCAAACCATCACGGCACCTGCTTCTGGAGAGCCCGGCCCCAGAGCAGGCTCCACGGTGAGGAAGGGGGAGGGAGACGCGTCCAGGGCTCACGTGGCTCCACCCCTCCCCACATCACACCTGCCCTTTGTTCCCCACTGCGGCCCTGCTGCGCTGCAGCGAGTCGGCCACAGTGAGACCCACTCGCTCCCCGGCTGCCTACCATCCGGTTCCTTTATTAAAGCCCTGACTTTTGATCACTATAGCAGTTCTGCTCCCTTGTCAAGCCCTGATACACCGTCATTAGGCAAAGAAAAAGAAAGGTCTATAAAGGATAAGAAAAAACATGACTTTTGAAACCAGAAAGGTCCTGCCTTAAAAACGTGGGTTTGATTTTAATTTTCTTCCAAACATGTAGTTCAATGTTTATATAATGTTTTATGTAACCTTGTAGGATTTCATCAAGAAAGTTTCTGGATTTGAAACTGTGTTCCTGCATCTTAACTATTAAACTACCTGTTCCCTTTTTAAATGAGGTTTGATTCTGAAGGAGTGAAATTCAAGGGCAGTTTGTGTGAGAGAACAGAGCCCCAGCGTGAGATGTCAGGCAGCCGGTGCTGGGAGGGCCTCTGGGTAGGGAGGGTGGGACCCTCCACCAGAAGCGCAGAAAACCCAGGGAGCAATGTTTCCTGCACTCAGGGTATGAAAGCTTCGCCCAAGAGCCCCGAGGGGATTGTGGTGGAACCTGCAGGTCCCTGGGGCCCTCCCTGCTCCCTGAGGTCTGGGGAAATGGCCTAGAACTGCACACCCTACTCCCCCACTGTCAATTCCAGAGCCCATGGGGTGCGAGCCACAGTGTCGGGTGCCCTAACCCACCTTCCTGGGGTGGTGGCCGCCGTATCCCTTCCATCTTCTGAATCTTGAAACTTGTGCAGTTTCTCTTGCAGCCAACCCTGAGCCCAACCTTAAAGGAAGAGAATTCTGGAAAGGTTGTCCTGGCTACATGAAGCAGACACTGTGCAAACCACCCAGACACCAAACCAGATGACTGTCCTCGGCGGGGCTCTCCGGACACTGGTTACCCTGGCAGCCACTCCCTCCCCTTCTGCAGGCTGCCAGGCCAGGCGTCTACCTGGGAAGCCAGGGTCGGCACCGCCCAACCCCACTGGGGCTTGGGTCCCACTCTGCACCTGTCCCCCTGCAGACAGTCATCCACCCTGGGGAAATAAAGAGTAGGCAGTGGTGCCAGCAGAGTCTGTTACTTATTGTCATGAGTTACTTATTCTAAAGTAACAAATATCCTGTTTACAAATGTTAACAGGAACAATTTAGGGACTCCTACTGCAGCATTAGCACCCAAAGATTGAAATGACGATCTGAAAAAAAGAAATGAATCAAAATTACACATTCCTGCAATTGGTTTATTCGAAGCTTACTTGTCAATCAAAGAACAAGCCATAACCACAGGAATATTGATGAGTTTAGCTTAATAAGGAAAAATTCTAATAAGCTCAATCTTTATGCACTAATTTGAAACCACTTACTAGATATATTAAGCAAACAACATGCAGAACAGTACGTGGTTTCCCACCATTTGTCTTAGACAAGGGGACAGAATATATGTGTTACCTCTACTTATATTTTACGTGTACTCTGTATGAACACATACACATACTACGCACATTTGCTTATATAATCCTACACTACTTCTGGAAAGACACGACAGACACGGATGTCACTGGCGGCCTCTGTGGAGGGGACGTGGGTGGTTGTGGGGCAGGGACGAGAGGGAGACTTCACAACATTTTATACCTTTTGGCTTAGAACCGTGTGTAATTTTATCTACTGAGAAATAAAATTAAAGAGCAAATTCTAAGACAAGCAGCAATACACCACAGAAAGCATACACTAAATTCATCACTCTCCAGGGCATTTGGGGAAATATTCACGGGGTGTTGGGGGCTTATACTGTCACATAACTTTTAAAAGCTTATGAGTGCCTCTCGAGCTCAGTTTTCAAACCTCAAATACGCATTTCAGAAGGAAGAGAACAAAGCACAGCCAGAGCTGGATGGTTTCTTTAAAGGAAGCCTGCGGGGCCCTCAGGGCTAACGGTCATCCAGGCTGAGCTTAGCAGCAAAGAGCGAGACGCCGGGGTCATCCCCAGTTTCCAGGGCCAGGTCATACGCCGTCTGGTCTCTTGCGTTCTTCTTCTGAACGCTTGCGTTGCATCTGCGAAGGAAATGGGGGTGAGCGGACGGACTCAGGTCTCCGAACCTTCCCTGCCTTGGAGGCCAGTCTGGGAGCTCCTGGCCCCTGTCCCAAACTTCCCCCAAGAGGCCACCGTGACCAGCCCTCAAGGGCGGCTCTACCCTGAGACCTGAGGGGCACTGTGATCTCACACGTCCAGTGCCAATCCCGGCCGTGGGTTCCCACTGCATCAACGACCCACAACCAAGTGGGTTTAGGGGGGCAACGTTTTCATTGTGCTTTTAAAAGCCCTTAGTGCCCTGGGAGCCATGGGGGGATGGTGGCCCCATTACTGGGTCAGCTGTTCAGGAACCAGGACCCTCTGAAATCCTCACAGGCCAACAGGGGGATCACTGTGGCCATCAGTGTCCCTCAGAGGCCAAGGAACATACCCCAGTAAGGTAGTGATGCACTCCCTTCCTGCCAGGCCAAGCAGAGCTGCTTCATGAAGAGCTGCATTTTGGAGCCTGTTTGGATGGGAAAAAATCCCTGGCTAAATCCTTGGTTTGCATCCTCGAGAAAGTGGAGAAGGAGCAGGTGACCAAAGGGGCCTTGGTTTCACCCACGACCTATTTAACTAACCCAGGAAAATCTCTTGACTCTGCCCTCTCTTCTCCTTTCCTTGGAGGATTTGGAGGGTAAGCTCTGATATCAGAGAGAAAGTGAAAATCTATACACATATTCATGTTTTAAAGTGAGAAACCCCACAAGGATATGGTTTGTAGTCAATTTAGCAAATGCTAATAAATACTATGTTAGTATATTTCCTGCAAGAGTTCATGGAACGCGTTGGACACGGTCTCACCCTTGGCTTGACCCTTTGGGCACTGTCTGTATGATAATAACCTTTCAGGGCTGTGGCTCTTATTCTTGTATAGGGACAATGACCTTGGCTTTAGTGAGTTTGGCTTGTGTGATATGAAAATAAACACCAATCTTAGAACCCAGAGGGCAGGCCCGAGAGGTCAGACAGCATATTTCGCGATCTGCCAGACTGTCTCTACCTTGCCTGGTCAGCTTTGGCCCAGTGAGTGAGCAGTGGATGCTGCAGTGGAGGATGGGGTGCTACCTGCATTCTAGAGTTCATGAAAGGCTCCTGCCCAGAGATGGCAGAAGTGATGGAAGGTGGGAGTTGTGGCTGAAGACAGAGATGAGATGAGCAACTGGAGGTCTGCCTTCTCCTGGCCCTGATCTTTTCCTTGACACCCCCACCCTGTCCCCTGTACCTGCAGATGTACCTGCAGCCATACATTTATCCCAATAGAGAAAAAGGATGGTGGCCTCTTTTCTGAAGGAGATAAACGGAGCCTCTGGCAACTTCCATGCCCAGAGGGAAGCCTTCCACTTGTCCCAGCCTGAGAGCAGCTTCATACACCCACAACCCACCCCACCCCCACCCCAGATGATAAGCTCCTGTCATACACACAGAATTCCCACTCATCTAGCCCATTCCGCATTCTCAAACATGGATGGATGACAAAGGATCACACACATCTGAGAAAAATCTGTAGCATCAAAGAAAAATCAAACACAAATGTAAGAAATTAAAAATGACTGAAGACAATAGTAGACAAAAACAGAAGGCTTTGAAGAAGAAACAATCAGAACAAAAAGGAGCTCTTAGAAAGTAAAAATATGACCTTTGAAAGAAAAAGTATTCAGCAGGAAGGTCAAGAAAATCTCTTAAAACAGAGAGAAAAAGGGAAATGAAAAATATGGGGGAAAAAATTAAAAAGACAGACAGAGAGGGTCAATGCAAGTGGTCCACCACCTAACTAATAGGAATTCTAGAAAGAGAGAATCAGAAATAACGGAGGGGAGAAAATACCAAAGAGATAAAATTTCCCTGAGCTGAAGAAACACATGACTTTTCAGACTGAAAGGGCCAGGTGGATGAATGAACAACAGCACATCAAAAAAATACCCCCATGAAATTTCAGAACCTCAGGGATAAATGGTTCCAGAAGGAACAAAGAGGTCAGAAATGAATAAGAATTTGCTGTAGCATTTTCATGGGCTATGCTGGGTGCTAGAAATCATGAGAGCCACTGTGCCACCAGGGAAGCCCCTCAAGCGATTTTTGTATCAACCACAAGCATTATATGTAAATGCTATTAAAAATGCTTATCTGAATTATCCAAATATAAAGTATACCTTCACACAAAACAAGGTGTCATTATTTCTATTAATAATGATAATGTAAGTGTAGGAATGTAAATGATGAAGCTGACAAGGTATGACCGCCTGTGAACCCCAAGAGAACTTGAGAAAGTAAATTCCAGCCATCGAGTGTGTACACCCACAGGCCAAACACTCTGCTATAAAATTAAACTACTGATAAAAAGGGGGTCGTGTCTACTGACACAGGAGTCCTATTGGGCAGAAACTTTAAAAACCGCACATAGAAAAATTAAGAGAGAGATATTTTGAATAAAAACGCTAGAGGAAATTTTGAAAGAGGAGAATAGAAGCAAAGCTATTTAACTTTTGTCCCCTGTGCTCCTTGCCATCCTCGGCAGCATGGTTCACGGACCGGGGCCCCCAGCTGCCTCAGTAACAGTGCGGGCGGCAGAGTGGTTGACCTGCGATTCCCCCAGATGACTTCCAGTTCAATAGATGGTCAGCGGATGTAAGCAGTTAACGGCGAGGACGTGGACTCAAAACACTGTCCACCCCAGGTCCCCAAAGTAATTTGCAAGAGAACAGTGGACTCACAAGGCTGGGTGGGGTCAAGGGTGGGAAAGGAACAAAACCATCCCACGTGACTGAGGATCTCATCATCCCACTTCCCAGCTGTGGAAACAGGAGATGACGTGGTGAACCCACATGCACCGCCTCCCCCCGGGGCTGTTCGCATCCACGGACGACCGGATAAGGTTTTCTTTCTGCAGTAACTTCATGGGTACATTTCCCATCGTGATGAAAACACTGCTTAACACCCAATGGCTAAGGATTTGCGGGCCCACAAATATAAATAAATTCATGAGTTAACAAAATGGATCATCATTTATCAAAGCTACTAAAAGTTAGACAATCCAGTAGTCTGTTTAAAAACCTTTGTTTTACCCAGATTTGGAAAACAGAAGCAGTTACGTCTCTCATTAAGGCCAAAATGGGTCGAAGTGGTTCCTAAGTGGTTCACGTTGAACAGGGCCTGCGAACTGACTGCTCGGAGGAGCCCCACCGAGCACCAGCTGGCTGTGACCTCACCCACAACTCTCCCTTCCTCGTGTTCCACTCACGGGCCCCACTGCTGGTCCACGTCCGCTCCCCTCTGCACGAGAACCGGGATCGCTTCATGGTGCTTGTTCGTGACCGCCAGGCTCTGAACGGGCTGGTCTTCGTTGTCACTGCAGGTGGGATCTGCTCCCTGCAGCGTGTAGAAAAGGACAAACTTGCACAAAGCCTAAGCTCAATGGCGCCCGCTCGCCATCCTAGTAAGTATAACAAACGCTTGATGGAACTAAACTGCTTTAACTCAAAAGAAGCAGTAACCCCAAGACCTAACCTATAAAGACAGAGCTGCCAAGTCATGTGGGCGATAAAACTTGTGTTTCTGCTCCCCCAGCAGGAGGCCAGGCACCTGGAGGGACAACCTTGCTTCTTTAGGAAACATCATGGTCACACAGGGTCACAGACCAGGGATTCTGTCCACCTTCCTGCACTTTATTTGGGCTCCTGTGCACTTTTCTGCCTATTTTCTTTGCTATAAAAATTAGCAACAGGTAACAATTAATGTAAAGTTTTTGACTAGCCATTTAGCCTACTTCCAGATGGTTTTAAATTAAGCGGCACTGTGATTATCACAATATCGAACCAAACTTCCATCTGAAAGAGACGGGGTGACAGGCCTGGCTGAGAGCCTCAGGGAAGTGTGTTCTTGGGCTGCACTTACTTCATCACGTAGCTGTTCCATCACAGACACTCTTCCTTCCCCTGCTGGTCTGACTTCCTTCAGTAGAAGCTTGTTTTCAGGCTGCAGGATCACAGAAGGTGGTCGTTTCCAAAGGCCGCAAAATCTTTTTACTGTCACGCCCCACTTGTCCAGGCTCAACCCTCAGGGCAAATGTTTCCTCTCCTGGGTAAGTTCTGAGTCCCAGGGACAGGTGAGTGTGAGTACGAGCGTGTGTGTGTGTGTGTGTGTGTGTGTGTGTGTGTGTGTGTGTGTGTGTGTGTGTGTGTGTGTGTGTGTGTGTGTGTGTGTGTGTGTGTGTGTGTGTGTGTGTGTGTGTGTGTGTGGTCTTCAACGGCCAGCAGCACAGATAAACACATCTAATGTAAATCTAGCCAGTCTCTGAGGCCTTGCCTGGGGGAAGGACACCACACTGACATTTTTTTGTGTTATTAAGGGCAGGGATGCAATGAGAAACCTCATAAAACCCCAGAAACCACACACTAGTTTTATTATGAATATTTTGAGGAAAAGCAACCAGGTGAATCCTAAAGTTTACGCTGCATGCTTTATAAGGTGTTCAAAATCAGCCTGAGTGTGACCACCTGCCTGAGGAGAACCCCCCGCCCCCGACCAGGCTGGGTGCCCGTGTGCGTGCTGGGAGGCCCCGGGGCCCCGTGGGACTGAAGTGGTGGGGCTGGAGGGGGGAACTGACCCTGTGTCCACCTCCAGCTCGCTGCCACAGCCAAAGAAGGCCGACCGGAGGGCAAGGTGGTGGGTGAGCAAGGGCACCCACTGTCTCTCCAAAGCTCCTGTTAAAACTATTCATGGTCCATAATTGTGAAAAACAAAACTCTAACAGCTGAGGGAAACCGGGAAAGGGTACCATGCATGGATGAGAAATGGTGAAGAATCCCAAAGATTGAAAGCAGATGGAATCAGACTGACAGGGAAATCAAAGCCAAGAGGAAAACCAGCTGTAGACCCCAGACATGTGAGTGTATTCTCTCCAGGGGGCCCAGCAGGAGGGCGGGCGTTGGGTGTGGCTGAATCCACAGCTGTGTTATTAAAGGGCTTTACCATGAATCACGGGGATGGCCGGCATCCACCCCGCTCTCCCGAGTAGAAGGGCGGGAAGCTTTTGCTCCCTGCTTAAACCCTGATACTATTTTCCATACAGTTCACAATTTGCCTAACAGAGGCTTCTCCTGGGAGCACTGGGCCTGAGCAGGGCGAAGCGCAGAGCCCAGACATGGCACGGGTTTGGAGAGCCAGGAAGGAGGGGAAACCACCACGGCACTCCCACTACCGCGCTCACCAAGAGAGGGAAGGCCTTCCCACCCTGGCAACTTCGAGGACCCTCCACCCACAGAGACCTCAGGCCCACAGACCCAGCTGGGCACCCGTGCTAATCAAACTAGCCCTTCGTTTATCAACATGACCTAGCAACCAAGGATCATCACATGTTCGAGACAAACCAAAAGCAAGAAAGAGAAAGATAAGCAGATAGAACGGACCCCAGAGGAAACAGGTGATTCAGGAGACTGAGGAGAACTTTAAAATAATTCCAGTGAATAATCTCGAGAGATTGTAAAGGTTTTGCCTCCATAAAATAAAAACACACTGCTATAAAAGAGGGAACAGAAAATGAACAAGTATTCTTCCATTTAATCAATCTCAAAATAAAACATTAGATGCACAGGCTGAAGAAGACAGCTCTAAGGATCAAGGGGAACACATACCGTAAGCTGCTGCTTCTTCCCTTGAAACGTTTTGGTCTTGAAATTCTTGGTCCTTGTGACTTTCTCCATGGTGTCCGGGGTGCTCTGGCTGTAGTCACTCACTGGAATGACAGGAGTCGAGGACCAAAGTGAAGCCCCCCACCACTCCCATCATGTAAAGAGCCACTCTCCTGCCATGCCCCCCTCTACAGGTCGGAAGGAGGAAAAGGCTTTTATAGAAATTTCTATTTGATGAAACCTGGCCCGAAGGACTCCTGGGGCTGTCCTTCTTGGTCCAGAACCAGAGGATGGGAGGAGGGAGGGGAATCAAAGGGGCTACAGTTCTCAGGCCCCAAAGAGCAACCCCTGCCCCAATTTATCTCCCCAGTTCCTGTGAAAGACTGTAAAGGTCTCAGGCCTGACTTTGGGGTGGTCAGAGGAATAACATGGGTGGAATGTGAAAGTAAGAGGCCTGGCTGGGCCAGCAAATTTTAAGCAGCTCTCTCCAGCCTTGCCAAGTCACTGTGTTGTTTTTGGTCAACGGTTCTTTAGGTTTCTCTTTTTTAATTATTATTTTTTCTTCCAGGTTTACTGAGATGTAACTGACATACAGCGCTGTGTGAGTTTCAGGGGCACAGCAGAAGGATCTGACTTACATACACCATGAAATGAGGACCGCAAGAAGTTTAGTGAACATCCATCATCTCATATAGAAACAAAATGAAAGAAATAGAAAAAAAATTGTTGCCTCGTGATGAGAACGTGTAGGATTCACTTTCCTGTAACAACATCCATATATAACTGGTCAACTGTTTTAAAGTCCCCGGAAGGCGACAACTCACCCAGGTTGGACCCGCTGCCGAACTGCCCGTTCCCGCCCTCGGTGACACTGCTCAGAAAGTGGTCGCTGAAATTCACCGCCTTGTTCAGGTAAAGGTTCTGGCCAATGAAAAGATTCCAGCACCATGAAAGAGGAGGCTGCCGCGTCCCAGCAGAATGATCTCCCTGTTCACCTGCTCCTCTTTCTGTTCACGACAGCCCCGTCTACCCAGACAGTCAAGCCTGCAGCGTGACCATGCTTCCAGACACCTCCCCCACCTCACCGTGAGGTTCTGTCCATTCTGCCTCTTACGCAACTCCTCATTCTGGCCCCCCTTCTCACGGCGAGATCACTGCAACAGCCTCCAAACAGGTTCCTGCCAGCCCACCTTCCCTGTGGCTGCCCCAGCCCCTTTATACAATGAATGTATACGTAACTGTGTCCCCCTGTGCTTACAACCCTTCCATGTCTCGGGATTAGGGTGGCCTGACGGGGAGGCTCAGGCTGCAGAGTCTGTATCCTGGTTTGGTCACTTAGTAGCTTAGGGGTCTTGGAAGAAGCAAGTGGCTTAACTTCTCTGAGCCTCAGTTTCCTCACCCGTAAAGTGGAAATATTATGACCAGCCTCAAAGAGATGCTGTCAAAGCAAAATGAGGTTACACGGATGTCTATAAAATGAGGATGGGTGATACACAGGCCAGACCCAGGATTCTGTATCCACCTGGACCGGTTCCACAGTGTGGCACCCTGCTCCTGCCATCGGGAGCCACCTGCTACTTCCTGAGCACAGAACACGCAGGCTAAGAAAAAACACACACAGAACCTGGGGCACATCCCCGACTTCTACGTGATGGACAGCACATTTCAGATACTCTTGTGTCTGTCCAGTTCCTCTTAACCAGTCAGGTACCAACCCAGCTGCCACGTTGGCTGCTAACAGCTCACAGCTGACCCCCGTCTCCAGCTGCCCTCAGTAGGTGGGTGCTGACCTGCCCGAGCGGTTATGCCCCTCCCCCACAGCCTCAAGTGGGGACAACTGTGTGGTGTAACTCTCCATGTTCTGCATCCCTCAGTCCCATTCTCCTGAAGCACCTCCCCGCCCAAGCTCTGCTGCAGCCACACAACCGAAAACACAGCATTTAGTGCTTTCCTTGGTTACAAAGCACATTCACGTGTATCTTCCCACTGGACACTCCCAGCCTCCCTGTGGGTCAGGCAGGGCCCAGGTATCTGTCCCAGTTTTAGAGACATCGTTAGCACCCTGACAGGTCAGGGCCAGGCCCGAGTTCCCCTCCTTTTCCTTGCCTTCTTCACTCTCTTCTCAATCCATTAATTATCCTTTTGTATGTTGTGACTTCTTGTCCAATGAAACTAAAGCTGCCTGTATCACTTAATGTTTGTCACACACTTACGGGCTCCATGGCAATGTTCCAGTTACCAAATAAGAGGGAAGATCAAGGGAGACGTGGCCACAAAGTATGGCTTATTTTTATAGGCAAATAGGTCAGAGTACATATCAGCAAACATTTCTGTCAGTCTTTCGCCTATACTCAGACTTCAGTGGGTATAAATAAACCTGAGAACTACAGGACCAATAGGGTGGGTGATAATTTCTTTCTGTTCTTATGACATCTTTATGTGCCTGAAAGCTGGCTTCTCTGAGGTTTAGCTCAGTTGTTTATCTAATTCTATGAAATTGCTGGCCTCCAGTTAAGTTTCATAATATTCTAAACTCTTCCTTTCTATGGATTATGCAGAAGCATTTCAATAAATCATAAGCTACCATTTACTAGGTCAGTCAATTTTTAAATGAATAACTTCCAGTGGTTTTACTCACCTTGTTTGAGACTTGAATATAATTCAGCCTGATGCTAACTTCATAGCCATCCTCATGGACGGTAGCAGAGATGAGCTTGTAAAAAAGTATTAGAGAGAATTCACAACCATGAGTGTGGGACTCAAAGCCCAGAGCCACAGCCAAGAAATTCTGAGATGCTAAGCTGTACATTTAATCAAACATTTAATTAACACAAAGGAAGGCAGGAAAAGAGAAACAAAAACTAGATGAAATAGGACACAAATGGCAAAATGGCAGACACAAATCCAGCCTTCTCTATAATTCCATTAGTTATAAATGAACTAAATACTCCAATCAAAGAGCAGAGACTGCCAGATTGGTTAAGAAAGCAAGATCCAAATTGATACTCTCTATAAGAGACACACTTTAATGAAGCCACATGGCTGCAAGTCATCACCTGGCAAAAAGTGACCTGGGGGGGCCAGGCCTTGGCAATCAAGGGCCAAGTATTCAGGTGAGCAGCTGTCTCTGTTAGTAGCGGGAGGAATTTAGATCAATGGGGCTCAGCAAATGCTTTAAGGATCAGATAGTAAATATTTTAGGTTTTGTGGGCCATATGGTCCTTGCCATTGCAGTACAAAAGCAGCTACAGACAATAAGTAAATGAATGAGTGTAGCTGTGATCCAATAAAACTTGATTTATAAAACTGGTGGCAGGCCAGATTTGCCCCACAGGCCACAGTTTGGAGACCCCTAGATTAGGCCAAGGAATTAATAAACCACCAAAATAGATTATCAAAGGAAATTGAGCAATACTTGACAATGACACAGTTCCGATGTTGGCCTAACTTGGTGGCAGAGGAGTGGATGGGCTAACTTTGAAAGGTTCTTTTAGTCTCATGACAGAGGAAGAGGTCTTCTCACAGATGTGTGTCTTTATAACAGCAGTATCCCTGGGGTCTGACAGACCTGCTTCAAATCCTGAATCCCCTGGACCCAGAGTGTAGTCTTGGGCAGGTCACCAAATCTCTCTGAGCCAGTTTTCCTGGATGTCAAATAAGGCGAACAGGCATGGAAAGCGGGGCAGGAAAAAGAGAAAGGGCAAGCAAAGTGCAATTTCAGGACAGTCCATGGGGGCAGCCTCAGCCTGATCCCACGGGATGCTCCAGAGAGGAAGTTCTGCTCAGAGGCCACCCACCTTTCCCATCCTGGGCTCTGCAATCAAGGCCCGGAATTCAGGGTTGTTCTGAGCGTAAGACCGGAGGTGAGCGGAGATATGGTCCACCTGTTTTCTCCAGTATCCTAAAGAAGGAGAGGAACCCAAACACAAGGATGATTCTTCTGAGGTGAAGGAGGAAAAGTGTCAGCATGCAACATGGATTTTCAGAGAGCTCATTTCTCTTTGCCAAACTCTGTGATGGTTTTTGCTTTCTGAACCTCGACTATGTACTAGAATAAGTTCCATGAATATTATAGAATTCCAAAGGAACGTATTTTGATTGCCATATCTGGGGTCTTTTTCTTTTTTTCTTTTAAAATTAACCATATTGAGAAACAACTTACTAATAAAGTGCTCCTATTTTAAAGATAAGTGCCCGTATTTTGAGTTTTGGCAAGTGTATACACCCCATCGATATGGAGAACATTCCCATCACTCCAGAAAGCTTCCTGTGCCCCTTTCAGTCTGCACAGGGTTTAAAATAATTCGAATTTATTGCCACCATTTAAGGCTTGAGAGATTTCACATGAGTCTGGTTTCTTGTGCGCAGGTGGGCGACGCAGCAGCACTGGGCCTGCCCTTCTGCCGGGTCCGGCTGCCTGGGGCCGAGGGGTGGCTGCCCGCTTTGGACAGGGCAGGGCGCTCCAGCCGGCCACAGCCCTTGCAGGCCTGGCTGCCTGCCTTTACTTCCTGGCTCTGCTCTGTGGCCACTTGAGTACAAAAACCTGCATCGGATCCCACCTCATCATTTTACCAGTGAGGACACTAAAGCTGAGAGCAATTGGGTGGCTTTTGCAAGGTCATCCAGACATCTAAATCTTACTCAGCCTTACTTTCCTTACCTATAAAATGGGACTAATACCTCTTACCTCATACGTTATTGTGACACCAAATAAGAGAACCTCAGTGTCTTAGTTTGGGTTCCCCTGACAGCAGAGCCTGAGACGAATACTTAGGACAGGTAGTTTCTTTGGAAGGTGACCCTGGGAAGCATGAATGATGGAGCAGAAACAGCAGGACAGGGCAGGAAGGGAAGTCAATTAAGAATCTGTTAAAAGCTGCTCAACGCCGTGGGCAGCAGGGCTCCGTCCTGCTGGGACCTAAGAGGAACCAGGCAGAACCCACCCCAGGTCTGTGCACTAGACAGAGGGACCGAGGCATTCACTCTCCACCCCCGGCCCCTTGTGTGAGCTCCAGCACTTCTGAACTGCACCTGCCTGTGGACTGGCGGTCTTCTGCTGCTCTGAGGCAGCAAAGTAAAGAGATGCTGTGGCACGTTTTGACGAGGGATGCGAGCAAAGATGCACAGAACCAATCACCACGCCGTGCTGGAATCAGGCGGGCAGAGGGGTCTGGGCATCACGAGAGTCATTTGCCAGTAGCTGACATAACACCAGAGGGAGCACTGAGCCCAGCACAGGGTTTGGCACAAAGTAGGCACATTCATCCCACAAGCAGTCACTGAGCAGCTCCTGTGTGCCATGCACTGAGGGCTGGGGATACAGCAGTGAACAAAGTTCTTGCCCTTGAGGAGTTCACAGGTGGACCCAGAGAAAATACAGGTAAATAAATAAATACACAGGCAGGAGTATGCTGAACACGAAGATCTTACTGAGAATCTACAACAGATGTACAATTCCAAGATCAAATGTCAACTCTCAAAAAAGCCTCCAGGGAGGGCTTTATGGAAAGGCTGGGAGGGGTGAGGGGGGTCTTTTGGAAAAGGTCCTGGCAAGACCGTTAAGTCCTCTTTTGGGGGGTGAGGTCTGCTCCCTCCCAGCTTGGGATGAAAGAAGGGGTTCCAGGGGCTGCCTTCTGCCATAGGGAACTGAGGTTCCATGTCTATTTTCTGTTGGTGCCAAGCAAAGCGCCCCAGAACTTGGTGGTTTAAAACGTCCACCACCTGAGGCCTCACACTTCTGTGGATCTGGAGTGTGGTCAGTGCCCAGCAGGGACGGCTCATCTCTGCCCTACATGGTATCAGCCGAGCCATCAGCTGAGGCTGGGGGTCCGAGATGGTCTCATCCCTGTGGCTGAGGCCTCGGCTAAGATGGCGCAGAGCTGGGGGCCGCCTGGCCTCTCTCTTCCAGTGACTGCCGCCTGCACCCGCTCAAATGTCAGCAGTCTTTCTAGTGGCTGTTGGCTGGGCCCTGAGGCATCTGTCCTCATTCAGTGATCTGTCCTGACCTCTTTACACGGCACTCACTTCCTGGGGAGTAAGTGCAAGCTCCCAGCCCTCCTAGGTCCAGGCCCGGAACTGTTGTGGTGTCTCTTCTGCTACTTCTGCTGATCAAAGCAACTCGCAAGGCCAGTCTAGATTCCAAAGGAAGGGAAATAGCATACAGGGGTGGGAGGGGTCATTCTGGTCATCTCTGCAGACGATTGACCAGGACACTCATGCCTGGAAGACAGTGGACTGGGTCCTGACTCCCAGCTGGGAAATCCACGAGGCAAGAGAAGAGCTGGGAATGACTGACTCCCAGCTCTGCAGCCCAAGGAACTCAGGGGACCTCATCCCCATGGAACTATAAAATAAACAAACATTTAAAGTGGCTAGGGCTTCCCTGGTGGCGCAGTGGTTGAGAGTCCGCCTGCCGATGCAGGGGACACGGGTTCATGTCCCGGTCTGGGAAGATCCCACATGCCGCGGAGTGGCTGGGTCCATGAGCCATGGCCGCTGAGCCTTGCGCGTCCGGAGCCTGTGCTCCGCAACGGGAGAGGCCACAACAGTGAGAGGCCCGCGTACCACAAAAAAAAATAAAAATAAAAATAAAGTAGCTGGAAATGGTTCCAGGGACATAGAGCAAACACAGAAACATTTGAAGAAGAAACTGTGATAAAACTCAGAACAGCAAGAGTCTGTGGTATTTGAACCATGACTCACCCCTCCTCCCCTCTCTCAGCTGAGCACGATGAAAACTTCACTCCACATGGTTCAACCATAAACACACGGCTCCCTCTCCTCCCAGCTGGAGAGCTACGGAATCTTCCCAGAAGAAGCAGGATTTCAGTGTTTCTCATCCCGCCCCCATTACCTGCTGCAGAGACCAAATTCTGGGCAAATGCAGTCATAAATGGTGGTCCAGCCACCATTTATGGGATGGACGCTCTCCCTTGGGTCTGGTACACTGAGAATACTGCGGTCCAGGTCATCCTTGTCCTGGCTTATTTGTAAAGCAGAGGTCTCACAGCAGAAGAGGCAAGTCAAGAAGACCAGAGGACAGCAGCACCCCCTTCACTGAGTGCCCAGCCGCTGAAGAGAAACACCCCATTGTCCCCACCGCCCATCCAGAGCATTGGCTCAGATATTTTGCACAAGGGAAGATAAGACAGAGAGCTCCGAATCTCCATAGGAACCCACTGCTTTGGCAAGAGTGTGAGGAAGTTCAGGCCCAAGGATAACAATGAATGATGTGGTAAAAAGCAATTAAAAGAAGCCTAGAGATAGGAGTTAAACCATAGGCTGGCCAGTTTACCAAAGAGAACCACAGAAGTCAACAGCTAAGAAGAGCTCTCCTGAAGTCTGAAAAATATCTCAAAAACTATCCCTATAAAGAATCTCAAATTTAATTGGATTAGGGAGTCAGCAGCAGCCGCGCGGCGGGCCCAGACCCACGCGGCTGAAGCTCCCGCAAACTTGGGCGCGCGCTCGCGCCTCTGCGCCGGCGGCCCGAGCGATGAAGATGGTGGCCCCCTGGACGCGGTTCTACTCCAACAGCTGCTGCCTGTGCTGCCATGTCCACACCGGCACCATCCTGCTTGGCGTCTGGTACCTGATCATCAATGCCGTGGCACTGCTGATTCTATTGAGCGCCCGCCCTGGCTGATCCAGATCAGTATCGCTTTTCAAGTTCTGAACTTGGAGGTGACTTGGAGCTCATGGATGATGCCAACATGTGCATTGCTATCGCAATTTCTCTCCTCATGATCCTGATCTGTGCAATGGTTACTTATGGAGCATACAAGCAACACGCAGCCTGGATCATCCCATTCTTCTGTTACCAGATCTTTGATTTTGCCCGGAACACCTTGGGTGCAGTCACTGTGCTTGTTTATCCAAACTCCATCCAGGAATACATACGACAGCTGCCTCCTGATTTTCCTTACAAAGATGATATCAGGTCAGTGAATCCTACCTGTTTGGTCCTTATTATTCTTCTGTTTATCAGCATTATCTTGACTTTTGAGGGTTACTTGATTAGCTGTGTTTGGAACTGCTACCGATACATCAATGGCAGGAACTCCTCCGCTGTCCTGGTTTATGTTACCAGCAATGGCACTACGGTGCTGTTACCCCCATACGATGATGCCTCTGTGAATGGCGCCGCCAAGGAGCTGCCACCACCTTACGTGTCTGCCTAAGCCTGGAAGTGTGGCATAGCTGGGAGCAATGGCTTGACTTTCATACATCAGGGCAATAGTTCTTTAATTTTACTTCTGAGATGAGCTCTCTGCGCTTATTTGTTGCTGAAAGGCTCCAATTAAAAATTTTAGATGTTAAGTTGAAACCCTCTGTAGTTTGAAACCTATGCTTTAGCTAGAGCACCGTGATAGAGTAACTGTAGAATTCTTTCTGTGGGGTTGGGGCGGGCTCCCCTAGTCTTTCCTCAGCATTGAAACTACCCAACGATCCGGATGAACCTTTTGTCGGAGGAGTCCGTTGGACGTGCTGAGCCCCAGAGTTGAAGAATTTGTGACACTTTTCTCTCCATTCCCTCCTTTCTCTTTTGAAAGCGTAAAATAAAATCAAAATTATACAATGCTTTTCTTAGGCCACTCCAGTTTATAGAACAAACCCTTAGGAGAAAAGGAATGTTAATCGTGTAAGGAGTCCATATATACACATAAATAAAACAAGAATTTCCTTAGATCCTTTATGATTTAAATTCAGTGACAATTTGAGTTTGCTGGTCAAGGATTTTGTGCCCGGGTTAAATTGAGACCCTTTGTCAGTTCCCGGCAGTGAGGACAGTCAGTCACCACCCTGGTGGCTGCTCTTGTACACCCATGTCTGGGGTCACGGCACAGTGTGCTAGAGGGGAACCGGTTGGTACTGTGTTGTATCAGGTTCTCCCTTTCTCACAGTTTCCCATCCCCACTCAGAGCCTAGCCTGACTCAGGGAGGACATCCATCAGCTTCTGTCAAGTGGAATTGCTGATATGTATTTACCCAATAATCTGAAAAAAGGTTTTCTTCTCTCCCTGCAAGGCACATCCTACTACTTTGAATTTCTGAGTATGCCTCGTCATCTTTTAAAATGAGTGTAAAACAGACTTCAGAAAAATGGGAGGTGGCGGGGGTGCTTTCCTTGTGAAATGCCCTTATCTTGACTACCTGAATTTCAAGGGACTTTTATATATTCATATGTTTAAAAGTCACAGCTCTCCTGTTTGTTCATTATTGAATGTGTTGTAAATGAAGCCATTTGCAATTAAAGTGAGATTTGCCCACATCCCCCCCCCAAAAAAGTAATTGGATCAGCCTGCAGAGCAATTTACACCCCCAGAGTGTGGTGGAAAGTAATAAAGCAATCAGCCAGCAATAAGTGGAACTTGAAGGCTGGTTATGGTCAGGGAAAGAGATGGTCAAAGAGAGCCTCGCCAAAATCGCGGTCATCCTAGGGTGACAGGGTGCATGGCCAAGGCCTCACTCTCCAAGGAGCAACTTCAGAGGTGTCCCACTGTGGGGGCGAGACAGAGCCCAGGAACCTGGTCCAGCTGGTCACGAAACAAACAGACAAGCAATAACAGTAACAAGCCTGGAGGTGAGGTCAGTACCCAGAGCTGCTACAATATGTTATTTTAAATGTCCAGGTTCCAAAAAAAAAAAAAAAATTAAGAGACAAAAAAAGAATGCAAAGAAACTGTGATTCATACACAGGAAATAGAACAGGCAACAGAAACGGTGAGAGAGGTCACATGTTGGAGATTTAACAAAGATTTCAAAGCAGCCATTGTAAATATATCCAAAGAACTAAAAGAAACGATGCATGAAGAAGTAAAAGAAGGTGCCTCATGAAATACAGAATATCAATAAATACATAGAAATTATATATAAAGAGAACCAAATAGATATTGTGTAGCAGAAAAGCATAATGATTGAAATTAAAAATTCACTAGAGAGGCTCAGAAGTTAATTTGAACTGACAAAAGAAAGAATTAGCAAATTCAGAAACAGATCGACAGATATTATGCAATGCAAAAAACAGAGAGAAAAAAGAATGAAGAAAAATGAACAGAGCCTAAGAAACCTGCAGGAAACTATCAAGCATACCAACATATGCATAATGAGAACCGCAGAAGAGGGGACAAAGCAAAATGCAAAAAAAATTTTGAAGAAACAATGGCCCCAAACTTCCCAAATTTGATGAAAGGCATGAATTTACACATCCAAGCAGCTCAACAAATTCCAAGTAGGGTCCACACCAAAAGACACACTTTTAAGAGACAAAAACAGAGAATCTTGAGAGCAGCAGGAGAGAAGTGACTCATCACATACAAGGGATCTGCAAGAGATTAACAGCAGATTTCTCACCAGAAATCATGGAGGTCAGAAGATAGTGGGATATCATATTCAAAGTGCTCAAAAGAAAAAAAAAACCTGTCAACCAAGAATCCTATTCCCAGAAGTTATCTTTCAAAAATGAAGGCAAAATGAAGACATCACCAGACACTAAAAAACTGAGGGAAGTCTTTGCTAGCAGACCACCCTATAAGAAACACTAAAGAAAGTTCTTCAGGCTCAAAGCAAATGACTCCAGACAGTAACGTGAATCCATACACACAAAAAAACAAAGAGCACTGATGAAGTAACCATGTAACTATAAAAGACATTATAAATGCCTATTTCTTTTCTTCTCCTAACAAATATAATAATATATTGCATAAAATAATATGTATATAGGTGTAGTATTTGTCCTATAACATATAGAAATGTAATATCTTGGCCAATAACAGCACAAAAGAGGCAGACAGCAGCAAAGCTTGATTGGGCTAAGGAAATGGCTCCAGATGGTAACTAAAATCCACAGGAGTAAACAAAGACAACTAGAAATGGGAAGAAAGGAGGCTAATATAACAAAAGCCATAAATATATAATACAGTTGACCCTTGAACAACACAGGGGTTATGGGCACCAACCCCCCATGCAGTTGAAAATCTGTATATAACTTTAGAGTTGGCCCTCCGTATCCATGGTCCCTCATCCGTGCACTCAACCAACTGTGGATCATATAGTACTGAAGTAAGCATACAGTGAAAACAAAAAATCCACATATAAACAGACCCACACAGTTCAAACCCATGTTGTTCAAGGGTCAACTGTAGTTTTTTCTTCTTTCAGCATTTTAAAAAGACATAGGTTATATAAAGTAATAAATATAACAGTGTTTTGTTGGGTTTGCAACATATATAGATGTAATATATATGTAGGCATTGTTGTTATATATACCTATAAAACCAGGAAGAAAGAACAGAACTATATACGAGTAGCATTTCTGTGTCACACTGGAATTAAATTACTACAAATCTGAAACATATTCTGATAAGATGTGTAAGGTAAGGGGCTTCCCTGGTGGTGCAGTGGTTAAGAATCTGCCTGCTAATGCAGGGGACACAGGTTCAAGCCCTGGTCCGGGAAGATCCCACACGCCCAGGAGCAACTAAGCCCGTGTGCCACAACTACTGAGACTGGGCTCTACAGCCCGTGAACCAAAACTACTGAGGCTGCATGCCACAACTACTGAAGCCCATGCACCTAGAGCCCATGCTCTGCAACAAGAGAAGACACTGCAATGAGAAGCCCACACATCACAATGAAGAGTAGCCCCTGCTTGCCACAACTCGAGAAAGCCCATGCAGCAACGAAGACCCAACACAGCCAAAAGTAAAATAAATAAAAATTTTAAAAAAAGATGTATAATGTGAGCCCTAGAGCAACAACTAAGGGAATAAGCTGGTATGGAAAAACCTGAACGAACTTTTTGGCCAACCCAATATATAGGGGAAAAAATCCATTAAACATTCAAATCTTACATTAGAAAATATGCAACACAAAAGCAAGCAGTAAAGGAGGAATACAGGAACAAAAAGACACAAACATTTAGAAAAGAATGAGTAAAATGGAAGACATAAATCCAACTTTATCAATAACATTAAATGTGAATGAATTTAACAACCCAATCAAATTACAGAGATTTTAGACACTTTAGATTCAAAGATACAAACAGATTAAAAGTAAAAAAATATGGAAATATATATATCATGCAAACAGCAACCACAAGAAAGCTGGACTGGCTATACTAATACCAGACAAAATAGATTTTAAGACCAAATAAAATGTTACTAGATAAAAATAGGGACATTTTATAATGAAAAAGGGTATCATGAAGGTATAACAATTATAAACAATTTTAAGTATGTACCTAATAACAGATAACCAAAATACAGGAAGCAAAAACTGAGGGAAATGATGGGAGAAACAGACAACTCAGCAATAATGGTTGGACACTTTAATACTCTATTTTCAAAATGGATAGAACAACTAGGCAGAAGGTCAGCAAGAAATAGAACACTTGAATGGCACTCTAAACTAGCAGGACCTAATGGACATCTACGGAATATTCCACCCCCAAAAGAATAAATATTCTTCTCAAGGGCACATGGAACATTCTCCAGGACAGATCATATGTTAGGCCATGTCAAGTCTCAATAAATTTAAAAGGGTTAAAATCATACAAAGTATGTTTCTGATCACAATAGAATGAAACTAGAAATCAATAACAGACAGAAATTTGGGGAACTCACAAATATTTGGAAATAAAATAATTCTTAAACAACCAGTGGGTCAAAGAATAAACCACAGGGGAAATTAGAAAATTCATTGTTGAAAGAAAATGAAGATACAACACCAAAACTTATGGGATGCAGTGAAAGCAGCACTCACAGGGAAATTTATAGTTGTAAATGCCTACATTAAAAAAGAAGAAAGGTCTCAAATCAAGACCTGAACCCCACGAAATAAATAAATACATAATTTCACCTAAAAAAAAAAAGACCTGAACCTTTGACCTTGAGAAACTAGAAAAAGAGCAAACTCCATCTAAAACAAGAAGAAATAAGGAAATAATTAAGACTAGAATGGAAATTAACAAAAGAACAGAAAAACAATACAAAAAATCAACAGGGCTTCCCTGGTGGCGTAGTAGTTGAGAGTCCGCCTGCCGATGCAGGGGACACGGGTTTGTGCCCTGGTCCGGGAAGATCCCACATGCTGCCGAGCAGCTGGGCCCGTGAGCCATGGCCGCTGGGCCTGCGCGTCCAGAGCCTGTGCTCCGCAACAGGAGAGGCCGCAACAGTGAGAGGCCCGCGTACCGCAAAAAAAAAAAAAAAAAAAAAAAATCAACAAAACCCAAAGTTGGTTCTTGAAAAGAGATCAGCAAAATTGGCAAATCTTTATCTAGACTCACCAAGAAAAAGAGAAGTGACTCAAATTGCTAGAATCAGAAATTAAATAGGGGATATTACCACCAATCTTATTGAAATAAAAAGGATTATAAAAGGATACTATGGACAACTGGATGCTAATAAATCAGGTAACTCAGATAAAATGATGCTCAGCATCATTAGTCAGCAGGGAAACGCTGATCAAAACCATAATGAGACGCTGCTCCACACCCACTAGGATGCTTGTAATGAAAATGTCAGATAATAACAAGTGCTGATAAAGATGTGGAAAAATCGGTACCCTCATCCACTGCCAGTCAGAATGTAAAATAGTGCAGCCACGTTGGAAAACAGTCCAGAAGTTCCTCAGAAAGTTAAACATGTTACTATTTGACCCAGCAATTGCACTCCTATGTACATACCCAAGAGAAGTGAAAACATATGCTACAGAAAAATTTCTACGTGAATGTTCAGAGCACCATTATTCTTAACAGTCAAACCTGTTCACACACACACACACACACACACACACACACACAAAGCTGGACACAACTCAAATGTCTATTACTGATGAACATACAAATAAATGTCATATATCCACACAATAGAATATCACTGAGCTATTAAAAAAGAGTTATTAAAAAAGAATGAAGTATTGAAAACATGTTACATGGACAAAACTTGAAAACATCATACTAAGTGAAAGAAGCCAGTCACAAAAGACCATATTATATGCTTCCACTTATATGTCCAGAATAAGCAAATCCATAAAGACAGAAAGTAGATGAGTGATTGTTACACCCTTGGGAGCGGGATGTACAGGGTTTACTTCTGGGGGGATGAAAAGGTTCTAGAAATGCAGTGGTGATGGCTGTACTGCTCATGTACTAAAGGCCACTGAATTGTACCCTTTAAAATGGTTAAGATGGTGAATTTTATGTCATGTGAATTTGCCACAATAGAAAAAGAGATTATGGCAGCCAGCAGTAACGACGCAGACTAAGCACATTTCTTTGTTAGTAGTACACATTCTTATGTGCGACTTCAATTACCAACGCGACAACGGGGCTAAGAGTCAAAACATGCTAAAAGTTTAAGGAAGTGCTATTATTCATACAAAGCAAAATTACTTGAAAAAAGAAAAATAAAGGCACTTCTTGTACATAAAAATGAATCGAAAGGAAGATAAAAAATGGAATTTTCTTTCAGGGAAAGAGTGGGTTCCCTTCTGAGAGGAGAATGTGTCTCACCTCTCCCTGGGCTGACGGCTGTGAGGAGAGGTTTATGGTCACTCATTTTCTCCTGCCTCTGCTTCTGAGAAGCCATTTCCAGTTCTTTTTTTGCCAGGAGGGTCCCAGACGGGTAGAACAGGCCAGTGGTCTGTGTGCCCACATCCTTCTTAGGCCCAGCATCAGGCTTGGGCAAAGGAACATTTAGGGGCTGCCAGGCAGATCGAGGCTGTATGAGCAAGGCAGAAAACATTAAAAAAAAAAAAACCAAAACTATAATATAAATTAATTAATTCTCCATTTTATCACAGAAAACAATTCTAATCAGGAGTAAAAGTATCTCCAAAACACTGTGCTTTGAACTAAAAGGGGTTTTCAGGCCTTGCTTCACCTTCTTTGCTTGTTTTTCCCAGCAACTCCCAGCCTGAGCCCTGAAGCCAGCCCCACTCCTTATCCACTGACTGTCTCAAATTCGGCAAATCAACTGATGCTCCCTGTCCTGCCGCCTGAGGTCTGGAAATCTATCCTTTCAGCTCTACAATCCAGAGGAGCATAGACTTTACTACCCATCCACACTCAACTACTGGGCACCAATATTTTCTCTGAGACACTCTCCTGCATCTGGGCCTGGGGACCTGAGAGGACCACCATGCAAGGATATGTACATTGCACACTGCACAAAAGCACTGCATCTAAAGGGGTAATATTCACATAGTGGACATTGTATGTTTGCATATTTATTAGGACAATTTTTATGGTAAAAGAAAATGTCTAACAAAATTAGTAAATTACAATCCATTTCTAACAGATGGCAGTCAATTGTCTTGAGAAAAAAGACACCATGTCTCATTTGCACAAAGGTGCCACCTCGGTTATTGGCAGTCCTGGGATCTGCAAGTGTTTTCATTTGGGTTAAGAAACCATGAACTCCCTAAAAATGAATGCAAAGTTGCTGAGTGCACGTGCATTCTCTCTAACAATCATCAATCTTCAAATTCTTCTAATGAAGAGATTTGAAGAATCTAAAGAGGAGAAGAAACCCAAAAAGTCTTTCTGTAGCTTAGACAAATTCATAAAAGTCTAACACAAAGCTGGTTACAGATTAAGTCCTTCTGAAAATAACCTTGTGAGATTTTCCTTCAATATGCCCAGTTGTTATAAGTGGCGAAAGCAATTTTACGAACCCAATATAAGTTTTCTAAAATATAAAAGAGCAGGGGGAAAGTTCTTGGCGCGCTACATAAGAAATTCATGAGACGAGAGTACATTCTATCCCACATATTTTAAAGCTCCCTAATGACATTACATCTATTACCTTGCACATGCAGTTAGACCTCGATTTTCTACAGATAAATGCATATTTACATCTTTGAATTCTGAAGAAGTCACTCGAGTGTTTAAAACATAATGTGATTGAAGTTATTTACACACCCAGTTGAAAGTCCATGAGAAAGGTCTAAGTGTTTCAGCTATCTTCCCCTGGGTTGGCTCACAGGGTCGAGAACACAAATTCAGAGTCACAACCCCTTCCTGGGTCCAGTTCTTACTACCACGGAGGCCTCACCTCAGCAAAAGGGCCAGGTTCTCCAGCAGCTGGAGCCAAGCTGCTCTCCACACTAGGTCTTGCCAAGGACTTCACGCAAATACCACAGGAGCCACAGAATCGTGCAGTTGGGTGATTGCTGGCTCCACATTTATAACAAACGGAGTAGCAAGTTGCAACGCCAGGCTAGAGGATAGAAAATACTTTTATATTTTCATGAATATCAGAGACACAATTTTCCCATACAAATTACGCCCATACCATACAATCTGCAGCCATCCAAAGAACACACGCCCATACCCTCTCACCCTGTAATTCTACCTTCTAGAATTTATCCTACAGATGGACAAATTCACAAAGACGTATATTCAAGGCCATTCCCTGCAGGATTGTGGCTTTAGAGGAAATAACTGGAAAGAGCCAGCCCTAAACGTCCAGCACCAGGGGATGGTCTGAACACACCACAGGACATACAGACAGCAGAAAAAAATGAGGAGGTTAGTAACGAGATACACTGCTAGGAGCAAAGAACTGGGTCTGTGTTCATATTAAACTACCAGTTACTTATTAATGCATCTAATGGCTGAAAGAAGACCTCAGAAAGTGGGTAACAGTGATTACTTCTGGGGGTAGGAGCCGTGGGACTAGGATGGGAAGGGAGACTAACCCTTCACACAAAACCTCTTGCATTATTTACATGTGACCCTTACTCCAATAAATAATTCTGAGTGTTTCATTAAAAAGGTAAGCAGACAATTCATAAAAGAAGAAAACACCAGGAGTCAATAGATGAGTGAAAAGTTTTAACCTCAAAAAATGCAGATGAGAACAGCAATGAGAGACCTTCTCAATTTGAGAGAACTAATGATCTCTGTCTGCAGATTCTTAGGGAAATAGGGGCTAGGACCCAAATCCCAAGAAGCGATTTCAGCAAGCCTGTGGAAGGGAGGAGCCTGGCTCGGGGTGGTGGGGGCGGGGCCCTGAGGCACAGAGAAGCTGTGTTAAAACCCCCATGGAGGGCTTCCCTGGTGGCGCAGTGATTGAGAGTCCGCCTGCCGATACAGGGGACACGGGTTCGTGCCCCGGTCCGGGAAGATCCCACATGCCGCGGAGCGGCTGGGCCTGTGAGCCATGGCCGCTGAGCCTGCGCGTCCGGAGCCTGTGCCCCGCAACTGGGGAGGCCACAACAGTGAGAGGCCCGCATATCGCAAAAAAAAAAAAAAAAAAACAACCCATGGAGGCTCCGAAGCAAGCTTCCCCTGCTCTCACGTGGACGGGTGGACACAGGGACGTACAGGCGGGTCAATACTCCAATCCCCCTCCCAATCCAGAAGAGAAGGAAGCCCCAGACCAGTGCAAACCTGGAAATACGGTGGTACTTCTGGCCCAAAGAGTAAAACTATGATGAGCTTCACCAGCGGATAAATTAGAACAAAGAGCGTGCGCTCCTTCATGGAAAGTCGATGAAACTGGTGCCTCACCTATCTTGAGGCTCCCGTTACCTGGGACGCCAAAGGCAGCGTGCCCACCGCCCTCGCTGTGAGGATGTTACTAGAGAAAAAGCCCGAGGAGAGGGGGCGGCCTGAGGGGTCACGGCTGAGGCTCACGCTCTCTCCTTCGGACTCTGGTTTCCATCTGGCAACGTCAACTTACTTGCCACCCCTGACACAGGAGAAGAATTATTTTCTTCGCGGGAGGGAGTTGGGATTGTCTCGTGAGACTTTCTGAGACTCTGGCAGGCGGACCTGGACTAGAATCTTTGCTCCGGCTGCTAACCCCCCCGGCAGAGCTGGCCCGCGGGCGCCCTGGTCGGCTCTGTTTACAGATGAGGGAAAGCGAGGCACCGAGGGGGTGAGCCCCGCGATCTGAACCCAGGCCAGCCGATTCTACGCTATAACCTGGCTTTCATCCACGACTCCATGCAGCCCCTTCAACACAGTGGCTCCCTCACGGGGCGCTCCTGCGGCGGGATTTCACCTGGTTAGGCGCAGCGCAGTCCGCAGGAGTGCTCAGCACAGGGTCAGGCTCCCTGTGTCAGCTTCCTTCCCACTAGACCTGATTTCCTGAAGGGAAAGGACTCTCATTTCACACTTTTCCCCACAAGCACAGGACCTGGGACACTGGCACCTGGGAGCCATTCAAGTAGTTACTGAATGAATCAATCGATCAATGAGTAACTGACTCCACTGATAACGGAATGTGTGCACACATTACAGGAAGTGTTTACTAAGGATAATTTTTCCTCAAAGAAAACTATGCGCCCAGTGTATCCTGTTTTACTTCAGGGACTGCTCTGTTGTCCTAAAACAGACATCTATCCAGAAAGAGGCTACACCAGCTCCCAACATCCACAGATTCTAAGAAGACCCCTTTAGTATATACTTATCCTCGCACCATTTATGTGCAATTAAAGGAAGACTCTTTGGGATAAAATCAAAGGAGAAACCCTTTGGAAACTTTTCCTTCAGACTTAGATTTCAATTTGTCCTGCTGTTAAAGCAGGGTTTTGATACAAAACTTGCTAATCTGGGTTTCTAAATATAAAGACTTCAGACCTTTCATTGAAATGCACAGTGATTCAGTTATACATATATACATTCATACGTATATGTGTATATATATATATTCTTTTTTCTCTTAATTTCTTTATAAGCCATACAATTGTTTAAAACATAAACCACAACATTCTTGAAGGGTTTATGATGTATAAAAGTGTAATATGTATAACTGTAACATAAAGGATGGGGGAAAGGATATGAACCTATATAGTTGCAAGATTTCTGTATTTAACCTGATGTGGTACAATAATAAATAATTAGACTAAAAAGTTAAAAATGTATATTTTAATCACTAGGGCAACTACTAAAAAATAATGCCAAGAAATACAGCTAAAAAGCCAACAAGAAAATTAAAATATAATTCTAAAAAGTATTCAAAAACCCCCAAAAGGCAAGAAAGTAGGAACAAAGGAAACAAAACTGATGGGAAAAATAAAAATCAATAATCAATAATAAGGGCTTCCCTGGTGGCGCAGTGGTTGAGAGTCCACCTGCCGATGCAGGGGACACGGGTTCGTGCCCCGGTCCGGGAAGATCCCACGTGCCGTGGAGCGGCTGGGCCCGTGAGCCGTGGCCGCTGAGCCTGCACGTCTGGAGCCTGTGCTCCGCAATGGGAGAGGCCACAACAGTGAGAAGCCCGCATACAGAAAAAAATAATAATAATAATAATCATCATCATCATCAATAATAAAATGGTAGATCAAAACCCAAACATATCAATAATTATATTAACCTTTGATGGACAAAACATTCCACTTAAAAGGCAGAAATTATCACAGTGGATTTTTTTTTTAGAAAGGAAAAACAAAATTTAAAAATTTAAAAAATAAAAAGGAAAAACAACTATATGGAAGCCACAGACAAGGTCCAACTATGTAGGCTGAAAGTAAATAGATAGATAAAAATATTCCATGTAAACAATAAAAAAGAAGGCTGGAGTGGTTCTGTATCAATATAGGATGAAACAAGTTTAGGGGAAAAATGTATTACAAGAGATAAAGAGGGAAATTTCATAACAATAAAGGTTAGATTCACCAGGAAGACATAACAATAAAAAATGTTTATGTGCTTAACAAAATACATGATGCAAAAAGTGACAGAATTAAAGACAGAAGTAAACAATTCCAGAATCATTGTTGGAGGTTTTAATACCCCTTTCTCAGCATTTATCAGAACAATTAGAATATGATCAGCAAAGACATATAAGATCTGTGCAACATTACACTTTGACTTCATTGACATTCATAGAATACCCACAATGACAGAACACACTTTTAAGTGCAGCTGGTATGTTTTCCAGGTTAGACTATATACTGGGCCATAAAACAATTTTCATTGACTGAAAATAACTCAAATCATACAGGGTTATAAATGAGTAACAATAAGATAAGGGAAACCCCATATATTTGGAAATTAAACAACCAACCTATAAATAAATCATAGGTCAAAGGAGAAATCACAAGGGATGTTAGAAAATATACTTTAATAAAATTTTAATAAAACTAAACTGAATTATAATAAAAATACAATTACATAAATTTGTGGAACATTGCTAAAGAAGTTCTTAGAGATAAATTTGTAGTCTCTTTTTAAAAAGAAGAAAAATTTTATTATTTTTTTTTATTATTATTATTTGTTTTGTTTTGTTTTGCAGTATGCGGGCCTCTCACTGTTGTGGCCTCTCCTGTTGCGGAGCACAGGCTCCAGACGTGCAGGCTCAGCGGCCATGGCTCACGGGCCCAGCCGCTCCGCGGCATGTGGGATCTTCCCGGACTGGGGCATGAACCCATGTCCCCTGCATCGGCAGGCGGACTCTCAACCACTGCGCCACCAGGGAAGCCCAAGAAGAAAAATTTTAAATCAAAGATTTGAATTCTCATCTTAAGAAATCAGAAAGAGAATATTAAATAAAATCTAAAACAAAGAGAAGGAAACAATAAAGAGCAAAATTCCAAAAAACGAAACCAAAAAATAGAGAAAATCAATGAACCAGAAGCTAGTTCTCTGAAAAGATCAATAAAAGTTTTAAGTCTCTATGGGACTTCCCTGGTGGTGCAGGGGTTAAGAATCCACCTGCCAATGCAGGGTACACGGGTTCGAGCCCTGGTCTGGGAAGATCCCACATGCCAAGGAGCCACATGCCAATGCGCCACAACTACTGAGCCTGTGCTCTAGAGCTCGCGAGCCACAACTACTGAGCCCATGTGCCACAACTACTGAAGCCTGTGCACCTAGAGCCCGTGCTCCACAGCAAGAGAAGCCACCACAACGAGAAGCCCACACACCGCAACGAAGAGTAGCCCCCCTCGCCGCAACTAGAGAAAGCCTACATGCAACGAAGACCCAACACAGCCAAAAATAAATAAATAAATATTTTAAAAATTGTAAGTCTCTAGCTGGAGAGAGAGACTGAGAAAAAGAGAGAAAAGGCAGAGAAAGGATGAGAGAGAGAGAGAGGAAACTGAGAACACAAATTACAAACATCTGGAATGAAAGAGGTGGTCACACTACAGATCCTACAGACATTAAAATGGTAAAGAGGGGATGTCATGAAAAAAATGCCTGATAATACCAAGCATTGGTGACAGTGCAGAGAAACTGGAACCTCCGTATCTCACTGGTAGGAATGTAAAACGGTACAGACACTTTGGGGAAAAAGTACGGCAATAGTTTATAAAATTAAAGAGGAACTTAGATGGAACCAGCAATCCCAGTCCTATGTATTGACCCAAGAGAAATGAAAACTACGTCCACACATAAACTTGCATGTGGAATGTTCACAGCAGCATTATTCATAATAGCCTGAAACTGGAAACAACCCAAGTCCCTGTTAACTGGTGAATGGATGAATTCGTTATATTATATCCATACGGTGGAATAGTACTCAATTATCAAAAATTTTTAAAAATTAATACATACAACATGAATGAACCTCAAAACATTATGGTTAGTGAAGGAAATCAAACACACACACACAAGAGCTACATACTTCCTTAAAAGGCAATGCCACAGTGTCCAAAGGGATGAGTATTTTCTGGGGCTGGTGATTATGGGAGGGGCTCAGCTGCCAAGGAACATGAGGAAACTTTTTACGGTAACGGGACTGTTCCGTATCTTTACAGTGGTGGTGGTTTAAATGACTGTATATAACTACCAACAGTCATTAACCTGTAAAATTAAAATAGGTGAGTTTTATTGCTTAATACCTCTATAAAACTTGGAACAAAAAGAGTTCCTTCAAATCAGCTAGTCTTAGACTGTCAGTAATTAGATACAGCATTAACAGATACCTTGGGGAATTCCCTGGCCATCTAGTGGTTAATACTCTGTGCTTCCACAGCAGGGGTGCATGGGTCCGATCCCGGTAGGGAACTAAGATCCCACAAGCCACGTGGTGTGGCCAATTAAAAAAAAAAAAAAAAGATATCTTGGCCAACCTTCCTGTTAAGGGGGGAATTGTTGTAAATCAACAATTAAAAGGAAAAATTTAAATAAAAAGCAGAGAAAAGAAGTTACAAGTATATGAAAAACAAAGATTTTTTTAAAGGTAAATTGTGTCTCCTCCAAAGAGGAGTCCTAACCCCAGCACCTGGGGTTAAATTTTTTCTTAAAAAATGTGACCTTATTTGGAAATAGGATCTTTACAGAGGTAATCAAGTTATTATAAAATGAGGTCATTAGGGGGGCCCTCATCCAGTATGACTGGTGTCCTTATAAAAAAGGGAGACAGAGAGACACACACCAGAGGGAAGAGGGTGTGAAGTCATACAGGGAGAAGGTGGCCAGGTGACTGGGGTGATGCACTCCACAGGGAGCTGGAGAGAGTCCCTTCCCTAGAGCGTCATGGACAACAGGGCTCTGGCAGCATCTTGATTCTGGACTTCAGGTGCCCAAAACTGTGAGACAATGAAATTCTGCTGTTTCCAGCCACTCGGTTTGCGGTACTTTGTGTTGGCGGCCCCGGGATCGCAACCCCCTGCCTGCTGATACTAACGTGCTGACTACACCGATCATCACATGCTTGTCCAGCTTCCCAAGTAACTGCTCCGAGATGAGAACAAACCCCCCAAACAGAGAGAAATATTATACAACAGCCCCAAGGAAGCAAGTATTTTCCTTCTAAATTGGCTAGTAAATGCCAACTTCTTCATGGGATTGTTAGGCCAGGGCAAGAGCCACCAGGAAGTAATTTTAAACTTCATCAGAACATTTTATAAACATAAAACAGATCAGCTACACGGAACCTATTCACTATATTTAAATTCCTTCATTTTAAACACTCAAGTTAGGCTGGCAGGAAACCCAACGATGGGTGCCCACCATGCTCTCAATTTCAAAACACAGCAGGCACACTGTGGAATTGAGTCTCTTTTTGATTAAAGCCTCATTTCACTTAAGTGCTGAAAACTCACTTATTTTTGTTTAAAATACTACCTATAGTTGTTACCAGCACTTGTACTTTGCAACTTGCTTTCCTAGGATCGGGAATTTGGGACTTGACATGTAGTATAAAATCAGTATGTGTACATTTTGCTTATTGATATGCTGTGATCTGAGGGAATCTGAAATGTTTTACCAAAATAAAGCTTTAATTTTTCTTAAAAACAAAAACAAAAACAAAAACAAAAAACACAGCAGGCACAGTCCACACAGACGTGCCTGCCTGTGAGTGAAATGTGAACGGCCTCTACCCCACTGGCTGCCGCCAGCCTTCCATGCAGTCACTAAATGAAATTGTAAGAAATTGCCAACTTGACTGAATCACCATGAAGACTTTGAAAACAGTTTTGTACTGGTGAACATAGAAATGTTGCTTTCACTTTACCATGAGCAGCTTCTTTTGGTCTCTCCCCTCTCTTCCCCTACAAACTTCCTCTCCCTTCTGCAGACTATATTTCATATCACTAACGCTGAACATTTATCAGCCATTAAAATACAGGGCTGGCACATGCAGTCAACCTACCTCTTGTGATGAAGGCAGGGGCCCCTCACAGGTGACACAGTATCTCAGGTGAGTAGGGTTCCCTGTGCCGCAGGTGCGGCAGATCACTTTCTCCTTGAAAACAGAGAATGAGAAATACATGTTTCCATGGAGGCTCTCTAATTTCTTCACAGATAAATGTATTCATTTTTCCTGTCAATTCATCTGCATAGTATAGCATACTAGGACAAAAGGGTGTTAATAAGGTGGAATAATATAAGAGGTACATTATCTACCACCATGATGATTAGCAGTCAGATATTCTGATGATTTCATGATCTAAAACTTATCTTTCAAAATAACTTACATGGAACACAAGTTTGAATACACACACACACACACACACACACACACACACCATGCAGAAAGGGAAACCATATGTAGCTGTGCTGATTTGAAGTGGCATCTGTAGGTTGATTCAAGTTTAAGGTTTTATTTCAAGGCATGATACTCTGAAAGCCATGAAAGCCAGAACTGAGAAGTTTCATACTTATTTAATCATGCTTTTTATTTCTTTCTCTTATTCAGTATTTAGTATGTAAATTCTTTAAGTCCAATAAATCAAAGTACTGTTCAAAAAAAAGAGAAAGAGGGCTTCCCTGGTGGCACAGTGGTTGAGAGTCCGACTGCCGATGCAGCGGACACGGGTTCGTGCCCCGGTCCGGGAAGATCCCACATGCCGCAGAGCGGCTGGGCCTGTGAGCCATGGCCACTGAGGCTGCGCGTCCGGAGCCTGTGCTCCACAACGGGACAGGCCACAGCAGTGATAGGTCTGCGTACCGCAAAAAAAACCCCAAAAAACAAAAAAAATCACCACCTTAAAGATATGAAATTTTTATGAAAATAAATAAATAATGAAAACTAGCATGACAGGGGCTTCCTTGGTGGCTCAGTGGTTAAGAATCCTCCTGCCAATGCAGGGGATATGGGCTCGAGACCTGGTCCAGGAAGATCCCACATGCCGCGGAGCATCTAAGCCTGTGTGCCACAACTGCAGAGCCTGCGCTCTAGAGCCCACGAGCCACAACTACTGAGCCCTCATGCTTAGAGCCTGTGCTCCTCAACAAGAGAAACCACCACAGTGAGAAGCCTGTGCACCGCAACAAAGTGTAGCCCCTGCTCACCGCAACTAGAGAAAGCCTGCACGTAGCAATGAAGACCCGATGCAGCCTAAAATAAATAAATTTATTAAAAGAAAAAACAACTAGCATGACATAACTCTGCCCAATCCCAATACTGCCTTGCAAAACTCTCTTTAAACAGAGTGAAGTAAGTCAGAAAGAGAAAAATAAGTATCGTATATTAATGCATATACGTGGAACCTAGAAAAATGGTACAGATGAACCAGTCTGCAGGGCAGAAATAGAGACACAGACATAGAGAACAAACGTAGGGACACCAAGCGGGGAAAGCAGTGGGGGGGGTGGTGGTGGGATGAATTGGGAGACTGGGATTGACATATATACACTAACATGTATAAAATAGATAACTAATAAGAACCTGCTGTATAAAAAAATAAATAAAATAAAATTCAAAAAAAATTTTTTTGAATTTAATAATCTTTGTATTTTAGAGCAGTTTAAGGTCCATGTCAAAACTGAGCAGACATTACAGGGAGTTCCCATATACACCCCTGTCCACACACACAACCCCCCAGTATGAACATCCCGCACCAGATGGTGCATTTGTCACAACCAGTGAAACTGCACTGGCACATCCTCATCTCCCAAAGCTCACAGTTTACCTTAGGCTGCATTCCTGTCAAATTCTCTTTAAAATCGCCCAACCACAGTACTGAAACCCTATAAATACCTTTCCCCACCTTCTCTCTTCTGAGATGCTGCTAAGATGGTCAAAGTGCTGGTTTATCTCACTGTATTCGGTCCAGTAAGCACAGCCTTCTTGGTCGACAGGTTTTCCTCATGGTTCCTGGGGTGGCTTTTTGACACCACGTGGCTCACTTCTTGAAGAGCAGTGACCATGACCCACAGATAAAAACCCTGTATCACAATCACTACATCATAGATTCATGTATGTCCGTAGGGACAATGTGGGACTCAGGCCACCACCAGACAGCCTTACTGAGGATCCTAAACATTTACAACAAGCACTTTATAAAAAGCCAAAACCCTCATTTGCTGCCTCATCCACAGCATTGGCAACACATTGACCAGTTGAACGGTTCCAAGCAATTTCGTGGACCCGGCTTAGTCACTGGGGTAACACTTTTCCTTACAAAGCAGCTGGAAGATGAGAACAATTTTCTAATCTCCCAAATGATAAGCTTTAATTGACACAAACCAGTAGGTAGTGGCAAACTTAATCTCAAAGAGGATTTTGTAAGATGCCAAGGTCAACTTGACACAGAGCTGTGGTTACACTGGCATTAGCCCTGAATCATTGGGCGAGGGGCTGGGGTCTCATAGGAGGTACCTGTGACCTCGCTGTGTGAATCATCAGATCTCTTTCAGAGTAATGACTTCACGAGGATCCCAGCCCTAAACCTCACAGATTCCAGGAACCCCAGACACAAGGGGAGTCCTGGAGGTAAAACATGTGTTGCTAGTTAGAGCCAGAAGGAAGCTGAAGGTCTCTTTCTAAAAGAGTTCATGTGTTCTGGTGAAAGGGGAGATGCTGACATTAGTTTTCAACTGTAGAAAACGGCCAAAGGGATGCCTTTGTTTTTTGTAAAAGAGTGAAAGAAAGAAAGAACGAAAGAGGGACTTCCCTGGTGGCACAGTGGTTAAGAATCCACCTGCCAATGCAGGGGACACAGGTTCGAGCCCTGGTCTGGGAAGATCCCACATGCCGCAGAGCAACTAAGCCCGTGAGCCACAACTACTGAAGCCCGCGCGCCTAGAGCCTGTGCTCCGCAACAAGGAGAAGCCACCACAATGGAAGCCCGCGCACCGCAACGAAGAGTAGCACCCTCTCTCTGCAACTAGAGAAAGCCCGTGGGCAGCAATGAAGACCCAACACAGCCATAAATAAATAAATATTTTTTTTTAAAAAAGAAAGAAAGAAATGGGAGGGAGGCAGGAAGAGGCAAACAAACAAAACCAAATTTAAATGTGTGAATATATATAAATATGTTTCTGTGCATCTAGAAAAATACATAGAAGGACACTCACTAAGCTGCTGTCATTGGTTATTTCAGGGGATAGAAACAGAGGTGGGGTGGGGAAATTACACACTTCATTGGGTATCTTTGGACTATTTCACGTGTTACTGAAAGCTAGAAAATTTAAAAAAACGTAAAATCCTCTCCTATTCTGAAATACAGGCCAGAGGATAAAAGAAGAAACTCCTGCTACTGTATCTTCTAATCCTGGCAGTAGAAAAAAGTATCTGATGCAGCAAAATTCCTCAGCGTTGACAAGGGCTTTACATCAACACAAGAGAAGCCTGCCACAGCGGGTGGGTCTGTCTGCATCACAGCAGGAAGAGGACCGATGGTGCTTTGTGCACTTTGTGGAGTGAGATGGAGACCAACCTAGAAATGGGAGGGAGGCATCAACTGGCCTTGCTGGCGCTTTGGGGAGGGAAGGCACGCTGGCTTCCGTGAGCAGCTTACACAGGTGTTCCCACTGACCTCAGAGGAGGCTCTCTGGGTGAGAATGTGATCTAAAAATCTGTCGCCCTTGTAACATCTGGGAAAGCCACTGGGATGAAGATTTCCAACCAGGGTCCTTCTGTGGGTAGCAGCAATACTGAATGTCCCGTCGTAAAAATCAGGCATTTCCCACCAGATCAGGTGTTACGGTGACAAAGGTCTCTCTAAAAATCAAGTCTGATTAAAAGCCGTCCTTGCTTTTAACCCTCCAGGGTCCACGGGGAAAGAAGGGTATAGAAGGCACCATTTTCCACAGCCCGCGGGCCCCGCCAGCATTTCTGCAGCTCACGAAACCCAACTGCTTGCAAAGTTTTGGAGCACATCCTGCAGTTTCTGGTCTCTGTGCATCTTTCTGGCACGCCCCCCTCCTCCACCTCATACCTGGACACACACCCACGCATCACTTCTCTTTGTCCCACCCCTTCCCATATGGCAAATGCCTGTGCCTCCCACAACTTCTGCTCAGATGATACCCCCTCTTCAAAGCTATCCCTGGCCCTGGCCCCCGACAAGAGCTGACGAATCCTCCTCTGTGCCCCCTGCCACCATGGCAAGCGGGGGCCCAGATCATTGGGGCAGTGGGTGCAGGGGTCACAGCCCGGGGAATGCTGTGAGCAGAGCCCTAGAGGGTGGTCCGGGAAGCAGCAGCTGGTAAAGCCACATCAAAAGGTGCCTTTGAAAAAGCTCCTCAGTACCTGAGGGCTGGCACGGGAGGGGCAAGGTGGAACCCAGAGAAACTGGGTGAACCTGAAGGAAGGTTCATGGCTGTGCCTTGGTGAGGGATGCCAGCTGCCTGGGGACCTCGCTCCTTCCTCAGGCTCCTTCCCCTAATCGTCCCTGTTCAGTGACCCTAGAGCAGGTGTCCAGCGACTGCTTCTCAGGCTCACACCACTCCCTGTGCCACCTGGCACTGCTGGGAGCTCAGACTTATTCCAGTAAATTCTTAGGGTGCAGAATGCATTGTGTACGTGGTAAAGTACACAAAAAAGAAGAGGATGGAGTGCCAAGAGTGACCCAAATGCTTTGGTAAAAGCAGCACACCTAAAGCAGTATAACTAACAGTATAAGACATACAGCTGTTGAAGTCATGTCTTTATTAAAAACAATAGTAAATCATATGAGTCCAATGTTAAAACAGACAAAACACCAGGGAAAAAAAAACACCGTGCCAACAGAAATGGTCATGAGATTCTCACTTCTGGAGATAATGATAAATGTACCCTAAATCATTATTTCCTAACATCTTGAGAAAGTTAATGTTTCAGAGAGCCCTTTATTGAAGCTGTGCCTATTTGAGGCATTTTTAGCTAATGTGAAGCTTGGGTACTCAGTAATTTCATGATTCCCTTTGAAAACTCAACATCAGAAGGCAAACAGGCTTGATTTTCTAAATTTCATCTTTGAATTATCAATTGATTTCCTCATTATAAGGTATATGTTCTGCCTTTGGCCCATTAATAGAGTAGAAATCAGTTTCAAGTGATTGTCTCTCTCTCATCAAAACTGTACTTTAAAAAGGGGTCACTCTCAGGAATAAAGACGCAGACGTAGAGAATGGACTTGAGGACATGGAGCGGGGAAGGGTAAGCTGTGACAAAGTGAAAGAGCGGCATGGACATATATACACTACCAAATGTAAAATAGATAGCTAGTGGGAAGCAGCCCATAGCACAGGGAGATCAGCTCGGTGCTTTGTGACCACCTAGAGGGGTGGGATAGGGAGGGAGGGAGGGAGGGAGACACAAGAGGGAAGAGATACGGGAACATATGTATATGTATAACTGATTCACTTTGTTATAAAGCAGAAACTAACACACCATTGTAAAGCAATTATACCCCAATAGAGATGTTAAAAAAAAGAGAGAAGGCAAAAAAGGGGTCACTCCTGGATTTGACCCTCCTAATCACTATAGAAGTCCTATGTTTATCCTCAACCGAGGACTTACTTATACCTTTGTACCCCCTGTCTCTCCACAACATGGGAAGAACTCTGGATTTCAAATGCTGAAGGTGACATGATATATACTGAACTTGGCTCTCAGCCAACACTTACCCCCATTCCCCCTGTTTTGAATAGTTCAAAGGGTTCGAAATGATATTATCTTCAAATATCCCGGATAATGTAAATATTAGTGAGAACAGGTGCTGCTGTGATTGACAGAACAGCCAAAACCATGGTGACTTAAACAAGAGAGAAGCTGGTATCTCACTCTCAAGTATAGGACGTTTGGAGATGGGCCTCCAGGGCTGTATGGTGGCTTCCTGCAGTGACTTCTAAAGTTTCTTAAGATTGAAAATAGTCATCAAACAAAAAGATGAGTAAATTTTCATCTACCTGACTTTGGCCCAGCCAGTTCTTCAGAATCTCACTTCTGAAGGTTTACTTAGCCTGGGATACTTTTGAACATTTTTTTTCACAGTGAAAGGGAGCTGGGACATGTAAGAAAAAGTGGACTCACCTTTTCTCTCATAAACTTTGCCCGCATAGACTCCACAAGGTCATTTTCAGAGTGTTACAGTTCTAATTGTACGTTAAGTCCACGCACTTCCCTTATTGCTAAAAATTCTTGCTTTTTTAATCCCCAAAGTTATCTTTATTAAATCTATTTCATCCTCTAGTGAGCTTTACTTGAGGTCAAGTAAAAAAGGAGGTGAATGGGACTATAAATTTAAAAATGGAGAAAAGATACAGTTGTATCTTTTCAATTTTGCTCAATAATTCTACCAAAAAAATTTTCACGGCATGACGTCATTTGTCTAACAAGATTTTTTTAATGTTCGTGATGATACTTAACTTTTTCATCCATGTGACTAGTTGTAATCCTTCTTTTCTACGTAATAGAGACCCATAATCAAACAAAGAAAACGAAAACATGAAGTGACTTTAAGGACAAGATGAAAAGTCAATATTGATTACACTGTTCGAGTTTAAATATATGAAGTAAACAATTGTCTGTGTTAGCTGCAGTGCAATTTGTCCTCCAAATCCATGTTCAGGGAACACATTTCTGTGTATCTCTCTTGATATTTAGATCCTACTGGCAAGTCAAACTCTTGGGCAGATGCCTTTCCAAAAATGAGAATGGATTTTGTTCACAGGTATTAGCTTATCAATTGTTAGCCAATTCCATCAGCTGAAGAAGATGTTTAATGGTTCGAACATTAATTTCTATGTGTTTTATTCACACTTTTACAGATTCTCATTTCATTACCTTCAAGCGGAGGTTGGCCTGTGGCTGCAGCTGTGGAGTGAGAGGAGCCTCACAGACCACACAGATGGGCGTGTTCATGGGCACCAGGTTTTCACATTCTGCACATAAGCCCATCTGCACAAAGAATGAGGTCAGGTTGGCAAAAACTGAAGGTATAAGTAGATCTTAAAACGTAAGGTTGAATTTGCTTTCGTAAAAATTCCTTTTAAATAATTACCACTTTTATTCTTATTTCTTTCCTATTAAAGTAAAAACATGTTTATTGTAGAAAAGAGAGGTATAAAGAAGAGAAAAAATAGCTTACAGCATGATGGAGTGAGGAAATGGACACATCTTCTCTCCAAAAAGCAATGATAAAGTTGGATAAAACTTTAAAAATTCTGAAAGTCAACCAAAGACAGACAACAAACTGAAAAGTAATGAACTTCGGGCAAGGACACCACACGTCTGTTGGGTCTTGCTTGGGCTGTCCCCATCCTCCTCCAGCTCCGTCAGCGCGGAAGCTCCACAGAGCAGGGAGGGCTGTGAAAAGCAGCAGGTTTGCGGCTGCTGATGAGCAGGGCTCGTGTGATTTGGAGCATGGTTAAGGTGATGATCTCAGTGGCAAGCAAACAGGGAGGACAGTGGATCCACTAGCCTGAGCTCACGGTCCTGTTTGGGGCAACTGATGAACCAGCAACTAGCCAGGGACTTGACGGGGAGTTCCAGAAGGTAGGTCATCTCTAGGGGGCTTGATAAACTCCTCCCACACCCTCAGTTGACTGGAGGATGTTTGCATGTGCAGCGTTAGACCTAAGAGGGTCCAACAAAGTGAAAGAGCGGCATGGACATATATACACTACCAAACGTAAGGTAGATAGCTAGTGGGAAGCAGCCGCATAGCACAGGGAGATCAGCTCGGTGCTTTGTGACCGCCTGGAGGGGTGGGATAGGGAGGGTGGGAGGGAGACGCAAAAGGGAGGGGATATGGGAACATATGTATATGTATAACTGATTAAATTTGTTATAAAGCAAAAAAATAAAATAAAAATAAATAAAAAAAAATAAGAGGGTCCAAGCCACCCACACATCCTTGGCTGCACATGAAGGTACAAGAGAGCTCAGCATAAAGTAAGAGCTGGGGAAGACCTGAAAACAGCCTGAAGTTTGAATGTTCCGCCCAGCCCACAACAGATCCCTCAGCAGAGACTGGAAGCCTTGGAGGACCAAGGTGTTTGAGCACAGCTTCTGGCCAATCTTCAGTTGAACTCTAAGCTATGCACACCCAGGGCTGATCCCAGGCTTAAAAATAAAACAAGGGGGAAACTCTGATATTAGTGGCTGAAAACTGCAGGGAAGACAGGCTTGAAAGAGTTAATCCAAGTAAAGAAACAAAAAAACCAAAACAACAACACAAGGAGAAAAAGTCAGAATCCAGATTTATTATACTATCTAAAATGTCCAAAATTCAAGAAAAAATTGTGAGATGTGCAAAAAACAAGAAAGTGTGACCAGTACTTAGGGGAAACAAATAGTCAATAGAAATTGCCCCTGAGGGGAGGAAAAGAAGATATATTGGAGCAAAACTTCTGTGTATTACTGGATTTAAGTTAAATTATTCTGAAATAGACTGTGAGAAATTAAGGAGTATGTTGTAATCTCTAGCGTTCTCTTAGAAAATAACGTTTACAAAGAAAAGAACTTTTTAAAATAGTGAAAAAAAAGTAGGAAACATAGGAATGAAAATGGCATACTAAAAATTATTTATTTAACACAAAAGAAGGAAGCAAAGGAGGAACAGAGGAACAGAAAAGACGTGAGACAAATAGAAAACAAACAGCAAAACAGCATATGTAAATCCAACCATATCATTAAAGACATTAAATGTGAGTAGACAATAACACCACATTCAAAAGGCAGAGACTGTCAGATGGGATAAAAAAATGAGAGGTATACCCGACTAGAGACATGCCCTAGATTCAAAGATACAAATAGGTTGAAAATACAAGTATAGAAAAAGGTATATAATGGAAATAGTAAGGGTAAGGGAGCTAGAGTGACTGCATAAGTGTCAGGAAAAAAGGACTTTAAAAACAAGAAATAATCCTAGAGACAAAGAGAGACATTTTGTGATGATGAAAGGGTCAATAAATCAGGAAGACACAGCAATTATAAGTGTACATGAACATAACAACAAGTCCCCAGAATACATGAAGCAAAAACTATGAGTCAGCCTTAAGATAAGCCTCCATCTATCACCTGACGACTCTAAGCCCCAACTTTTACTGGTGGACCACAGTGGCGTTTGGGAACTCTAAGGATCAGCATCAACTCAGAGCTAGTATCTAGTAATATCCCAAAGGTTTAGGCATTTCCTTTTCCTCAAGGCACAGGCCTCTCTGGAAAAGGCTTCAAGGATGACCTATGACATGTACTTGCAATGATGCAGGGTCCATCCTCAAGGACACCCAGCCCCCCTTCAGTTAGGGAGCTGTGGGTTTGTGAATCGACTTAAGTCTTGAAACTGGGTGACACCCTTGGATGTTCCACTGTGGTGGCTCAAGTCACATATTTGGCTACAAAACATGTGATTTTTTTTTTCTATTATATAAACCAAGCAAGACACTAGTAGGCTGCCCATCTGTTTCATTCTTAGGAAGACAACGATCAGATTCTGATTACTGATATGTTGCTGCGGCCTTTTACAGGAGATGTGCCCACCCTGTCTTTGGCAGTTAAGTGCTGCCACTTGACCTCTGGAATCCCGTTAGCTCCCTGAAATCAGGGAGCCCATCTCAAGAGTGGCATCGCCCCATGATCATGTCTGGCCTCCAAGGAAAGCAGCCATGGAACTTTTCAAGGATGCAGGTGCTCCTTTCACTAATATGTATTCCTAACTCTATGCCTTAGTGAAGGACATGTCTTCTGGGCCTTCCTGTGAAATGCAGGTGAGAGTTGGGGGCACACAGGACACACCTGACAAACCTACTCCAACATGATATCAGGAAAGACTTAGCATCGAGTCTCACTAACCATAGGCTACTACTGAGTCCAAGTTTTAGTCAGCCAACCCAAAAAGCAGCTGGAGTCACCGCCAGCTTCATTAGCTAACATATTAAATCAATCCAGAATCTATAAAAGAGGCATGCATATCAGTGAATTTGGCCCAACTTAGTGTTATATTCTGCCCTCATTTAAAATCCACTCCCAGACTTGTCCCCCAAGATTCTGCCAATATACGTTAGCAAAATTGTGCTCTTCTTTTCATGTGTAAGCTTTTTGTCCTGGATCACAGAGTACACCTGTCCCTCTAGAGAAGCTGGGATTGGACCATAGTCATGCTACAGGATGGCTATGGTGAGTCTTGATGAGAAGACACATCCCCTTTCAAGGCCACTGTCCCAGGCGAGGTTATCACAGAGATTTCAAGGAAAGGAAGGCTAGCATCCTCAGACAGGAGGGCCAGCTCATCCACTGGCAGAGTAATTTAGGGAATCAAGAATGTGCGTTTCATCTGGGTCCAAGCCAACATCTCCATTCCCAGTTTCAGGATCCTGTTCTGTCCCAATACACACCCAAACTTTCGCAAAAGAAATGTGGTGATAAAGTGAATTCAGCTTATGCTGTAACTCACCAACATATTCAACTAAAGTTTGTGTTTGCTTTCAGCAGCAAATCCCTGGAGCTACAAGAAACAGGTTCTTTTGGGGCTGCCATGGGGGCACTCTGGTTCTTGGATTATGAGTGAAAGGTCCTGAGCTTGTCGGTTTCTGTGATGCTCCCAGATGCTCAGGAGAACCGTCCACACCACAGCCCTGGTATCATCATTGCTGCCACAACCGTCAAGTGCAGCGGCCACCTGGCCGCCCAAGAGGCTTGCTTTAGGTGATGCTTCCTCACCACCAGACCCATGTGATAGCTTGATTTCTTGTGATGCCACTTCATGCTATGAATTACCAGCAGCCTGTTTCCCATGGGCAAGGAGCTCAGCACTGCTCCCGAGCAAAGGGAAGGACCAAACCCCTTCTTTGCAGGTCTAGTTCCTGGGGCTGCTCCTGTACCAACTCTGTATCAGTCAAAATCCAGTCAGGAGACAGAAACCTCAGGGTAATTTAAACAGGGAAAGTTTAATATAAATAGTTATTAACTAATAACAGAGGACTAACTGCTAGTGGTAAAGCTAGGGTAAAGCAAACTCTGAAGGATACAGGACTACCCAGGATGGGGAGAGCCACTGCTGCTCCGGCTGAGGCAGAGGACCTGAAGAGGATCCAATCTGGAAGAGGCACTTACTGAACCGGGTGTGGCTGTCACCCACTGGATGGCAGAGAAGTTCACTGGGGTGACACAGACCAGAGCTGGCCCCAGAGCAGGCGGGATCCTATGAAACTCATGAGGACTCTCCCCCTGGGGAGCTGGCAGGACATGCTGGGAAGCCACGTGCAGGCTGCTGATGAAACGTGCTGGGAAACTGCCCCCTGGGATGCCTGAGGGGCTTTCTGGAAGCTGGCTGGGTACCTGTGGAGCCCACTGAGAAGTGGTTCATGAGATGCCATGCAGTTGACCGGGCTTCAGCACAACCAGGTGTCCTGCAGGTTCGCTGAGCACCGTCAGAGCACAGGGAGAGGGAAGCCCGGCAAAAACAGGAAGAGGAGTCAAGACCGTTCTCCCGCAGCGTCCCTCCCAGCAACGGGCCTCTACTGACAAAAATTAACATCAACCAGCTGGCAATGGAGAAATCCACAAGGCAGGATGAAGAGGCACCCCTCTGCATCTCTCTAATGAGACCCTGAGTGTCTTGGGTCTGGGATCCTAGGAGTAGGATCGCCCCTTTGAGTACCAGAAACCCAGCTGAGAGCAGGACACAATAAGAACTCAATAGGTCAAATTACAAAGCTGTTTATACATTAGAGCACGTTAATAAATATCATTTACAGGCAGTGTAGATGTTGCAAGTGTCATCATTTTGAATATTTATAATCCCTGATAACCTTTTCTCCCTGTAATAACAAAGAAAGTCTTGAAAATCTGTTTGCAGGCCAGTAAAAAATAACTTTGACATCACACCCATGAATATAAGCAGGGAAAATTCAAACCAATGAGACCTGTTCATGTTTTATTTGCTGCACCATCTTTTACGAGGAGTTCAAAATATATCATGGAAGTAAATTGACTTCTACAGCATATCCATTCAGTATCTGGCCACCTGCTTAAATGCATAACTCAATCCTAAAACTCTGGACTTTGAATTTATTGAATAGTGACTTTTTCTCAGTGACTATCTTTTTAAAATGGTCATTTTCAGTCAACTTCACAGACCCTTTTATATCATTTTGTAAACCTTAGTCCAAAAAAGCCCCAAAGTGGGCTTCTCTGGTGGCGCAGTGGTTGAGAGTCTGCCTGCCGATGCAGGGGACACGGGTTCGTACCTCAGTCCGGGAAGATCCCACATGCCGCAGAGCGGCTGGGCCCGTGAACCATGGCCGCTGAGCCTGCGCGTCCGGAGACTGTGCTCCGCAACGGGAGAGGCCACAGCAGTGAGAGGCCTGCATACCACAAAAAAAAAAAAAAAAAAAAAAAAGCCCCAAAGTATCACGTGTATAAAAGATGAACACATTGTGGTGAAGGTTTTGATTTTTAGTAAGCCAAGTATGTTTTCTAACTAACTACAAACTTAATGGTAGGATAATATCAATTATTATCTACACTTAGCTAAAACTTTTAAATTTAGATATACTGATCAATCTATAGCCTACATAAACAGCTTCTTTGGACAGAATGAAGTATCCTATGGATATACAGACTTGTAGTTAGTACTCCTGGTCATTTATTTCTAGAATATATTTCCTTATTGTCCCCAGGTTATGAACAGAAATATCATATAAGTAGGAAACATGTATTTATCCATATGTGAATCATTGAAATAAAAAGATTTCAGTCTTTTTCTGAGCCTATGCTTCTTCAAGGCCACACAAAAGAAATGGCATTGCAAACAAGTTTTTCATTCCTAAGTAGCAGTGTGGATAGTACAAGAGTCACTTGCCAGTAATTTTTTCAACAAGTATTTATGTTTGTGGTTCACGTGTGCCGGGACCTCTGCTCCTGCTGCAAACAAAGATCAGATAAACCAATGGAAGAAGATTTTAAGGATTCTGCTGCTCACCTGAGCTCCTTCTGGGGGTGGGAGACGACAGCCAAATATGGGCGGGACAGAAGAGCCACACTCTAGACAGTAGCGGGCAAAGGGGTCAGACGGGCGGGGCACAAGGCAGTGGGCACACCTGCAACAGAAGAGGGTCCTGACTGGCCATGTTCTGAGGAGTGCACACTGAGAAGTCAAGTGTCAATCTTGACAAGCATTCAAACGTGTTTTTTGAATAAAATAAAACAGAAAGCAGAATACACTCAAAGTCTACGGAACAAGTTCAAGATGGGAGATGCTTGTCTAGTCATTTCATTACAAAGTGGCCGTACGGCTGGGACTGATGGTGCCCTTCACCTGAAGGCCAGGCCCATCTCACTTCCCGGCCGCGGCAGCAGTCTATCAGCGCCTTTGACCCCCATTCCCAAGTGGGGCCCCAGTCGTCCCATCACCTTGGATCTGGCGTGTGTGAGGGTGAGACGTGGGAATTCCAGGAATGCCCACGCTGCCCTTTGCCGACTCCCCACCTGAGCACTGAGCTCAGCCTCAGCGAGAGGTCCTCTTACCTGGCACTCCGGAGTCACTGTCAGTCAGGCCCTGCCTTTGTCTTCACTCACCTGGGTGGAGTCCGAGGCTCTGCCCCAGCAACGTCTGGCCCCATTTCCTAGGCAGCCGGGTCCCATCCTTCAGCCCTCACCCACCTACCTCGTTCTGGGTATCAGCCAAAGTGAAAGGACTCCAGGAACTGGGCTCCCCTGTGAATAGCACTGCTGCCGCCAGGCATTTCCAGGCAGCTTGGGGCCCCGATCCTGTGACCTATCTGAACTGCTCAGCATCTACGACGTTTGCATACTGTGCATGGATGGCTTGGTTGCCTGCACCAGTCTCTACCATGGCCTCTCACCAATCACTAGCCTTTGTAGTTGAGTCCACTTGGGGAAAGGATAGACTTTTCAACAATGGTGCTGGGCAAGCCGGATAGTGACATGAAAAAGAATGAGGTTGGACTGATTGATACCTTATGCCATATACAAAGACTAATACAAAATGGACCAAAGACCTAAATGTAGGAGGTAAATTTATAAATCTCCCCGAAGGACACATAAGAAAAAAGCTTCATGACACTGGATTTGGCCATGATTTCTTGGATGTGATCCCAAAAGCACAGGCAACAAAAAAAATAGATAAATTGAACTTCATAAAAATTTGAATATCAAAAAATACTAGCAAGACTGAAAAGACAACCTACAGATGGGAGAAAATATTTATCAATCATATATCTGATAAGGGATTAATATCCAAGGTATATAAAATATTCTTGCAACTAACAACAAAAAACAAACAACCCGGGCTCCCCTGGTGGCGCAGTGGTTGAGAGTCCGCCTGCCGATGCAGGGGACACGGGTTCGTGCCCCGGTCCGGGAAGATCCCACATGCCGTGGAGCGGCTGGGCCCATGAGCCATGGCCGCTGGGCCTGTGCGTCCGGAGCCTGTGCTCCGCAACGGGAGAAGCCACAACAGTGAGAGGCCCGCGTACCGCAAAAAACCAAACCAAAACAAAAACAAACAAACAACCCAATTCAAAAACGGGCACAGGACTTGAATAGACATTACTACAAAGAAGATGCCCAGGGCTTCCCTGGTGGCGCAGTGGTTGAGAGTCCGCCTGCCGATGGAGGGGACACGGTTCGTGCCCCGGTCCGGGAAGATCCCACATGCCGCGGAGCGGCTGGGCCCGTGAGCCATGGCCGCTGAGCCTGCGCGTCCGGAGCCTGTGCTCCGCAACGGGAGAGGCCACAACAGTGAGAGGCCCGCGTACCGGAAAAAAAAAAAAAAAAAAAGAAGATGCCCAACATCACTTGCCATTAGGGAAATGCAAATCGAAACCACAATGAAATACTACTTTACACCCATTAGGATGACTATTAGAAAAACAGAAAATAAGTATTGGTGAGGATGTGGAGAAATTGAAACCCTTGAACATTTCTGGTGAGAAAGTAAAGTATGCGGCTGCTGTGGAAAACAGTTTAGCAGTTCCTCAAAAAGTTACACATAAAATTACCACATAATCCAAAAATTTCAGTTCTAGGTAAATACCTCAAAGAATTGAAAGTAGGGACTCAAAGAGATACTTGTACACCAATGTTTATAGCAGCATTATTCATAATAGTCAAAAGGTGGAAACAATTCAAATGTCTACCAACAGATGAATGGATAAATGAAATGCAGTATATATATACACAATGGAATGTTTTTTACCTTTAATATGGAATGAAATTCTGATACATGCTACAACATGGATGAACCTTGAAAATATTATGCTAGTGAAATAAGACACAAAAGGTTAAATATTGTCTGATTCCACTTACATGAGGTTACTAGAACAGGCAAATTCATAGAAACAGAAAATATAACAGAGATTACCAGGTGCTGGAGGGATAGGGGGTTGGGGAGTCATTGTTTAATGGGCGCTGAGTTTTGTTTGGGATGATGAAAAAGTTCTGGAAATGGAGGGTGGTGATGGTGGCCCAACACAGTGAATGTACTTAATGCACTGAATTGTACACTTAAACATTGCTAAAATGGTAAATTTTATTTATGTATATTTTACCACAATAGAAGTATAAAGGACTGTAAAAAAATAACTGATTATGTCAAATAAAAGTAATAATGTATTGTGGGGTTCATAATATTTGTAGAAGTAAAATAAATGACCACAAGAGCACAAAGGCTATAGTTATCCAGTTACTGGAAGTATACTGTCATAAGGTTCCTAGGCTATAAATGAAGTGGCATGATACTACTTGAAGACAGACTGTAATAAGTTAAAAATGTGTGCTATAAAGCCTAAAGCAACCACTAAGAAGAAAATTTGTAGCTAATGAGTCAACAAAGGATAGAAAATAAAATAAAATCATAAAACATACCCAATTAATCCAAAAGGAAGCCAAAAAAAGGGGGGGCAACAAAGAATAGATAAGACAAACAGAAAACAAATAGCATGACAGCTGACAAATTCAAACATATCAATAATCAGAATAAATATAAATACTCTCAGCAGCCCAATTAAAGTGCAGAGATTGTTAGATTTTTTAAAAGCAAGACCTGATTATATATGCTGCTTAAAAGAAACCAACTTTAAATAGAGAAACACAAATAGATTAAAAATAAAAGGATGAAAAAAGATACATCATGCAAATACTAATCAAAAGAAAGCAGTAATGGCTATTTTAATATCAGACAAATTTGATTTCTGAGCAAAAAATATTATCAGGGTTAAAAAGGGTTATTTTGGGGGGGAGGAGGGATAAATTGGGAGATTGGGATTGACATATACGGACTACTATTATTTAAAAAATATACCTAATAAGAACCTACTGTATAGCACAGGGAATTCTACTCAATACTCTGTAATGACCTGTATGGGAATAGAATCCAAAAAAGAGTGGATATATGTATATGTATCACTGATTCACTTTGCTGTACAGCAGAAATTAACAAAACATTGTAAATCAACTCCACTCCAATAAAAATTAATCTTTTTAAAAAAAGCTATTCTGTAACGATAAAGGGGTCAATTCAGCAACAGGACATAAGATTCCAAGAGGTTTATATGTTTAATAATAGAGCTTCAAAGTACATAAAGCAAGAGCCGATAGAAATACAAGGACAAGTAGACAAATTCATAATTATAGTCACAGATTCAGCATAATTTTCTCAATAATTGATAAAACAATAGACAAAATCAGTAAAGATAGAGAAGACTTAAATAACACAACATTGTATTAGTTTCAGGGGTACAACATAGTGATTCAGGAATTGTATATACTGCAAAATGATCACCACAATGTCTAGTTAACATCCATCACCATACATAGTTACAGAATGTTTTTTCTTGTGTTGAGAAGTTCTTAGATTTACTCTCTTAGCAGCTTTCAAATATGCAACACGGTGTCATTAACTATCGTCACCATGCTGTACGTTACATCCCCAGGACTTATTTATTTTACAACTGAAAGTGTGTGCCTTTTGGCCACCTTCACCTATTTCGCCCACCCTCCCAACCCCCAGGGAGATGCAAATTAAAACCACAACTACCACCTCATTAGAATGGCCAAAAATAAAAATAAAAGTGTTAGTGAAAATGTAGGGAGACTGGAACTCTCATACATCATACACTACTGGTGGGAATGTAGAATGGTACAACCTCTTAGGAAAACAGTTTGACAGTTTTCTTAAAAAGTTAAACATATGCCTACCATATGACCCAGGCATTCCACTCCTAGCTATTTACCTAAGGGAAATGAAAGTATATATGCACAGGACAACTTGTATACACGTGTTCATAGCAGCTTTATCTGTAACGGCCCAAAACTGAAAACAACCTAGATGTACATCAATAGGAAATAGGATAAACAAACTGTGATGTATCTGTACAATGGAATACTACTCAGCATTAAAAAGAAATAAACATCTGATGCATGCAACAACATGGGTGAACCTCAAAGTAATTAGGTGGAGTGAAAGAAGCCTGGCAAAGGAGTAAATACCGCATCATTCCATTTATATACGGAATCAAATGCAAACTAAGCTGCTGGAGATGGGGAGGGACACGTATGAGGATTTCAAAAGGGTGCGATGTAGGACATTTTTGAAGGTGACGGATTTGTTCATTTTCTTGATTGTGGTGACAGTTTCAAGATTATATGTATATGTCAATTGTACTCTTTAAGTGCAGTTTATTGTATGTCATTTGAACCTTTAAATATTGTAAAAATTTAATAAAAAACAGTTGGGGCAAACACCACTGTTATGTCCCATCCTCAAATTCTTCTTGACCATACTGTGTCTTAGCAGGACTTAAGAAACAGTAAAGAGAATGCAATACTTACTTGAGAAAGTCTGTCTCCCTTTGAATCCTCATGATCTCTGTGCTTGTCAAACTCTTCTGGCCAGTTATATGTGCAAAGCCAGGGAACTAAAATTAAGAATATGTATAAAATCATGCTACAGTACAGTAAAATTACATTAAGAGTTCATTTCAGTGCTTTGTCCTACCATATCTAGCGGCCATCTTTTAAAAACCATGATGGGGAAAGTCTTAAGTAATGATGAATTGTTAAGTAATAATTTTAATTAAAAAATTAAAGTGATGTTCATCATCAGACACATATATTTCATTAACAACAAGAGTTTACAAGAAAAGAGATCTGAATTACCATCAGACAGACCAGATTTCAGAATTTAGAAACCCAAGTGAGCATCCATATTTCTCAAAGATTAAATCCCTAGGAAAAGGACTCACCTGAGAGAACAGTCATCTGCTGTTATCCAGAACCATTTAACTCACTTAGATATATTTTAATGTGAGCATCCTCTTTGTACCAGGCACTGTATTTGATGCAGGGTTGGGGGACAAAGATAAACATTACATAGTCCCTGCCCTCAAGGAGCTGAACTGGTGTGCATACAAAGTACTGAAACACATGGGCTCAGTGTCATAACACATCTGTGTTGAGTCCCACGAGAACCTGGGGAGGTTACGATCCCATTCACCTGCTCGGGGAGAAGGGCTCCCCAGGGCTGTAATGTCTGAGCTGGGCCTGGGGAAGTAAAGAACAGTTTGTTAAGTAGACAGAAGGACAAAGGGAATTCCAAGTAGAGGAAACCCACGTGTGAAGACACAGGCAGGGCAGTGATGGCCCATCCTGCTTGTCGGATATGGTCCAGGGGTCGGAGTGGCAGGCGAAGGGAACAGAAAGGACGGCTGAGGGAGAGAAGCTAACACTTATGGAGGGTCTGAGAGTAGGAAAACGTGCCTGGCACATTTCACAGTTACCTCCTAAGGTCAATCGGCAACATTATCCCCATTTTATTTTATTTTTGTAACATTTTCTTCTGATATAATTTCCAACATAGAGAAAAGGCGCAGGGATAGTACAACTAACTCCTTTGTTCGTGTTGACATCTTGCCCCAGGTGCTCCATTCTCTCTCGGAAGCCTGAGAGTAACCTGCAGTCATGACTCCCCTCCTCCCCCCCACAAACACTACAGCATTTCCCAAGAACGGGGGCGTCCTCCTACACAACAGTGCAAACATCAAAACCAGAAGAGTCAGCGGGGATACGATACTAGTATCTAATCCACATATCTTTGTTCACATTCCGTTAGTCGAGCCGGCAATGGCCTTCCCAGCTATAATTTCCTCCTGAACTAGGGTGCAGTCCAGGATCACACTTTGCTCTTAGTGGTCATGTCTTTTCTGTCTCCCTTAATCTGGACTCTCTCCTGAAGCCAGCACGCCGAGAGCCCGTGCTCCGCAACAAGAGAAGCCACTGCAATGAGAAGCCCACGCACCGCAACCAAGAGTAGCCCCCACTAGCCGCAACTAGAGAAAGCCCGCGTGCAGCAAAGAAGACCCAACGCAGCCAAAAATAAATAAATAAATTTATTTAAAAAAAAAGAAATAGAAGTGTCTTTAAAAAAATTTAATTTGATTGTTAAAATTTTAAATTCTATTATAACACAGAAAGGTACAGGTGTGGGTTTCTCTTGCAAATTCCTCAGATGTGGCAGCGCTGAGCCTGCTGGCCTTCTCGCCAGTGGCCAGCTGGGCTTTCACTCCACATACGGGTTCCAGAGAACCCACAGCTCTGGGCCCTGACACTAAAGCCAGGCGTCAGCTGTCATCTACCTTCTGCCCAGGCTGTAACGCACGGCTACTTGGCTGCCTCGCCCCGATGGTGACCTCACCCCTGATGGCGCCCCCTGGCGCCCCCCGGCCAGAGGCTCGGCTCAGAGACACCTGTCTCCCTGGTGACTGACCTGTTGTAACAACCACCAGCATCCTTAACGCTGATGTTTGCTGAAGTAAGCTTCAGTTAGGACTGAGCAAGAATATTGAGAAGAATCTCTTACCGTATGAAGAAAAAGAGTGGAAGATAAAAGTTTTGTGGTCCTTTTTTGGCCTCCTTTGTCCTATGAACTCTAGTCAAATTCCCCAAATGTGTCCCCATGTTCCTATTTTTGGGAAATCCGAATCTTGGGATCTTTATTCTATCTTTTCCTTGGAAACAACTCTTAAATTACTAGGTGGGCAAGGAAATCCAAATACTCATGCACAAAGGAAGTAATTCTTTCTAGACACATTAATTATGGACACATAGACTTTTTCTGAAAATAATTATGAATATGTTTTGTCATATACCATTCATCCTTCAAAATGATGTTGTTTCATCTCAAAAGCGGTATTCTTCTTTGGGCTACAGTGGCAAGCACTGATCGTAGGAGTCGTGTGTGCTCAGCAGTCCATTTGGAAACCAGGTCAGCATTCTTCCCAGAAGACTGGGAAGGGCAATCTTCTATTGCAGGCATGGCTCTCCTTTTGTTTAGTGGGGTTTACAGGCAGGCCTTATGAGGTCTGTGGTCCTCTGGCCTGGGCTTTGGGGTCCTCCAGAAAATACAGTGGGTGGGCAGATGAAAGAACCCAGGAGGTCAGGCTGAGTTATACCGCAGCACTGGAGACTGGAAAGGAAGGAAGGAGGTGGACCTCGGGATCAGGATAATTGGTCTTCCAGGCCAGTGATCTGGTGATTCTCAGGTTGGGTTGACATCGGTCATCCACAGCCTCCATCACAGGCTTATGGACTTAGACTCCCTAGGAGCACTGCAAGAGCAGGTAGCTGGCAATCTGTCTACATACTTAAAACTCCCCCCAGGTGGCTGTGACGGGCAGCCAGGTTTGGGACTCATGCTTCTGACCTCCCTCATACTTGATGATTAGCGCGAGCAGCCTTGAATCATGGGCACACAAGAAGCAGTTGTGGTTGGATAGAAAATGTGACTCCAGGAAGGCTCTACCTGGCGCTCAGAATTGGAGGAAGAGAGCAAGGTGTCCTGGGGCCAAAGAGCCCGTGCTCCGCAACAAGAGAAGTCACCGCAATGAGAAAATCAGGCACTGCAACGAAGAGTAGCCCCTGCTCGCCGCAAGTAGAGAAAGCCCGCACGCAGCAACAAAGACACAACACAGCCAAAAATAAATTAATTCATTCATTTAAAAAAAAAACCCAAAAACACAATAGGCATTTAGTACCCTAAAGATTGTCTTTAGAAGTTACCTGGGGCTGCTGGGTGGCTGGTCGAGAGCCTGATTCTTCACGGAAAGCTGGGGGTTCCCGTGGGCTTTCTGAGAACCGAAGATCTTTCAAAGTTTTAGGGTCAGTTCTTTCACCCACGTCTACGATTATATCAAAAACGTCATTCTGTGAATATCTATAATTATATATGCATTCATGCAACTGTGTCTTCATAGTTAGGAACCTTTTAATAAGGGACCACTGTTGTCACATTCTTTCTCTAAAGTAGAATTATACAAAGAAGCTCCCACTCGGTTAAATTAATAGCAATAAAGAAAAGAATTAACCCAGACTGAGAAAATTAAAATCTGCCCTGCAACATTCCATAACATTCCACACCAGGCTGGGAAAATGGATAAATCCAGTTGCAAGGTTAGCAGGAAACATCATGTGTCCCAAGGACACACTGCAGCTGTAACATGTCGTAACAGCCCCCACTTTGAGTGACTACTGTTTCTTACTTGCCAAGAAACCTTGTTCCCTAAAATCAGATTATCAGAAATTTTGCTGTTTGAAATCTTATCAGTAAGAATGAAACATCCAACTCTTGCCTGGAGGACCCAAGTCACTTTGACATAGAGAGGCAGCTTCAATTTCCAACCCTGGTACAGAGCTTCAGAGAAAGGTTTCTGAACACAACATTCCACATTTATCTTTGTTGTTTCCAAGGTAACAGAACCCTGGTCCCCTTCTCGGGTCCATACCTCATACCTCGTGGTGACCATTTCACACCGAGCCCTGCTTTGCTTGAGCCTATCAAAACTCTTCTTTCATTTAAATTTCATCCAAACTCCACCCTTCCCCCTATAACTGTTATCTGTGCTTTGGTTGATGAGATCCCATGGTTCCTCTGGTGTGTGGTCTCCCACGTTGCAATGAATCGATAAATCTGACTCTGCTGGACAGCTGGACTATCCCTCATGGTCTTAAGCTGTTGGCTAGGACAGCATTAAAAGTCAAATTATAGCTTACTTTATTGTTCCAGTGTTTCTTATCCAACCCTTCTGCAGACAAGAACACAAGCACTGAACCTGTTTGGTGGTTTAGAATATAAAATCTTATCTTTGTCCTGTCACGTCATACCTGGAAACTTTCCAAGGTTAACATTCCAACCCAGTTTATTTTCAACATTCTTATATTTCTTCTTCCCTTTTGATTCAACAAATCCATTTTTCAGTTCCTAGGAGGGAAGAGATTGCATATCAATCCCTTGATTCTGCCCATTTAGATATGAAAATTAAAAGTTCCATGGTAGAGACAGTGACATAGCCTGCACTTCTCACTGGAAAGGGTTTACAGTCGTTTTCACAAAGTGACCTCTGTCTCACCTTTCCCTGGAAACACACAGCTTTGAACCTGGGCTGCTTGGTGGGCAGCATGGGCAGCGTGTCTGCTTGGGAAGCCCCACCAGTTTGAGTGGCCAAGACCGGAAGCAGGTGGCAGCATATACAGGCAGGATGTCACCATCGTGGGAGTCAGAGTAATAACAGAGGGACCACCAGACCCAGGGGGCAAAGACAGGTTGGGGTCAGGCCAAGACAGTACTTCTGTCCACTACCTGCCCACACACGGCCCTGAAACATAAACACGTTTCTCTCTGGACTTCCTTCTCCTTGGGCTCAGTCCCTCGTGCTTGGTTGAAGCCTGAGCACCTGCTGCTACACGTGGGTTCAGCCCCTGCCCAGTGTAGACCCCTGACCACACGTGGGCCCCACACGACACCTGTACCCACTGCTCTGCTGCCACAGCCTCCTCTCTGGCTTCTGGTCAATCATTAGACTGAAGGGACTCCCAAAAAGCTGCCCGTCACCCCCAGCGAGACCTCCATGACTGAGACTTTTTGGTTGGTTGCCTTGCCATGGGCTGGCGCATCCTCTGACCCTGGGATCTATCTCACTGATGCCCAGAACCCAAACGTCCTTTCAAGACAGGTCTAGTTCATTCTCCAAAGAGATGAGGCTTTGCAGCTATTTGGCAATGAAGGTTTCAACATAACTGAAGGCCATGCCCACTGAGGGCTTCTACTAGTCTGATGCATCTAGTCAACAAATATACACCCTCTGCCCTCTCCTGCCTGCCCCCGTGCAAGATGCTGAGTATGGCAGACATGCTCTCTGACACCTGGGAGCCTACAGTGCATGGGGGAGACAGATAGGGAGCAAAGTATTCACAGCATCAAAGCATTTTATAAAAGGAGAAGACCTGGTGCTAGGGGAGCAGAGACGGAGCACCGACGCCCAGTTTAGTTTGGCTGGAATATAAACAGGGGAGTCACAAGGCAAAGAATGACTGAGGACAGAAACTGCTTCTTAGGATGCCAGGCTAAAGGGTCCTGCTTTCTTCGACAGGTAAGGACACAGGATGCTTGCTAGGAATCTCCAATGGGCAGGGTGGGGGAGGAACTGGCCAAAGGGTGGGAAATCAGCAAAGATACTTTGCAATGGTTGATACTGACTCCAACGATAAGGACCTGAAAATGGGCAGAATGACTGTGGTGGTAAAGGAAGGGGAAGACGCGACCACTGAGAATGGGAGCTGAGAATGCGGTGAGGCTCCAAATGCCTTAGAGCGTCATTACGTACCTGCTCTGGAGGGTCTTTGAGAACATTTTCCACATCGTCTTTTGAAGGGACTGTATCTGGCAGTACATAGTCCACCTGAAACACCTTTGTTACCATGGCACTCTGTCTGCAGTCTCTGAACATTATTCAGAACAGAAAAGGTCTGCGTGTTACACAAAGATTCAAAGACAAGGTGCCTGGCAATTAAGATGATTCCATAAAGTCCCTTAGTCTAGAGACTAAATTTATTGCATTTTAAATTTGGAGAAACCAAAATACAGCTTCTATAATCTTTCCCTCCCTTATTCTTATTCGGGATATCTCTTGCTATGTAACAAACCACCCCAAAACATAATGTCTTAAAACACAAAACTGTGGGTTCGCCATCTGTGCTCCCGGTTGCCATCTCTCATGTGGTGGCTGCAGTCAGGTGTCAGCAGGAGTCGATTCAAAGACCAACTCAGCCGGAGGTCCAAAATGATCTCTCCCCTCATGTTCCAAGCCTGGCCTGGGCTGGCCATTCAGCTCTCTCCTTCCCTCTCTGTCCATCTCCCTCTGCAGGTGGTGAACTTGGGCTTCCGCACAGTATGGAAGTGTCAGGGAGGTCAGACTCCCTACACGGTGGCTGGCTTCCCCCAGCATTTATGTTCCGAGAGACCAGAGCAGACACTGGAACATTTCTTGTGGTCTGGCCTTAGCGTCATGTCTGGTGCGTTATCTTGGTCAAAAGTAAGTCACAGGACCAGCCCAGGTCCAAGCGGAGGGGCTGCCCTGGGAGGCGTGGTTCATGGGGGGGCCATTCTGGGGGACCATCTATCGCACTCACCATAAAGATGTCATACGTTAAGTCTCAAACTATTCTAAAACAAAGAATGGGGTTACCTATATATCATTCATTCCATACGAGTCATGGGGATTTTCCATACCCCAGTTGTGGGTAGCACTATATAGGCTGCCCTGGGAGATTTGAACTGTTATTCCTCAAATACCAGCAAGTTCTCAATTTATTCATAATATTTCACAATGAATCTTGTTCCTCTTGGAAGCAATAGGAGTCCATTGAGAAAGCAATGCAGAGGGCCCAGAACTGAATTCTGGCAGTGATTTCATCTCAGAACCAGAAGCTCATCTATACTTTTTAGTTTTTAAAAGTTTTATTGAGGTATAATGTACATCACATAAAATTCACCTGTTCCAAGTATATAATTTGATATTTCATAAATTTACACAATTGTGCAACCCCCACCGCAGTCCAGTTTTAGAACGCTCCATCACCGAAAAATTCCCTTGTGCCTGTTTGTAGTCATTCCTTGCTTCCACCTCCTACTCCAGGCAACCATTGATCTGCTTCCCATCTCCATAGTTTTGCCTCTTCTAGAAATTCAAAATAAATGTCATCATATAAATATAGTCTTACATATCTGGCTTCTTTCATTCATCTTTTTTTTTTTTTTGAGGTTCGCCCATGTAGTTGCATGTATCAATAGTTCATTCATCTTTATTCTTGAGTAGTATTCCATTTTATGGATGTACCATAGTTTGTTTATCCATTGCCAAGTGGATGGTCATTTGGATTTTTTCCAATGTTTGGATTATTATAAATAATGCTGCTATGAGCATTCACATATAATTCTTTGTAGTATAAGCCCTGGAGGTTGTATTTTCTCTTGTTTGTAACAAACAAGTGCCTGACATAAGCTTTGCTTGCTGAGGCATCCACTTCAAAGGCGTCGATCTTGAGAATATACACTGCCGACCATAGGACTAGATAAAGATCCATGCCACCTCCCCCGACGGAGGCTCCTTTATCTTAGAGATCTTGGTTGGTTTCAATGACTGACCAATTGGGTTGCTTGTTTTTTCTCTTCCTGCTTTAAATTCTCACTCTTACATTTAAAATTCACCAATAGTGAGCCCATGGAACCCTAGTCCCCTCCCTCAACCCCAATAAAGGCAGAACCTCTGGCCTGTGATTTCTCCCTTCCTCACTCCCTCCCTCCATCCCCGTCTCTCCCTCTGTCTCTTTGTCTCTTTCTCTATCTGTGACCTCACTATGTGCCATGTAATTTCCAGGACTTGTAAGTCATAAACCTCATCTCTTTCAAATCTTCCTGATGATTATTGCTAAGGGCCTCTTGCAATCATAATAAGAACAAGGCCCTGTCCGGCCACATGTGTGGATAGATACACATGAGCAGAATTGCTGGGTCATATGGTCAGTGGGTTTAACTTTTTGGTTGTTCCATCTTACATTCCCACCGGCATCATCTGAGGGTTCCGGTTTCTCCACACACTCGCCAACACTTGATACTGTTGGCCTTTTTTGATCGCCTGTACCCTTGAATGTGTTCTCTGTAGGTATTTGCTTGAGATGTGTCCCTAGTGTATTAGGATGCAGGCTTGGCTGTTGTAACACAGAACCGAAACAACAGTGGCTTAAACAAGAGGGCAGCAACGGGCTGTAATCCACCCAGAGCTGTGCAGAGGAGCCATGGTGTCAGGGTCTTGGGTCAAGTTTCCACCGTGTTGCTCCACCATATCTAGGACATTGCATGTGTCCTCTGACCCAATGTGGCTGCCCACCACAGCCACATTCCAGCCAGTAGGAACCACAGGCCACCTCTTCCTTTAGGGTACAATCCAGAAGTTGCCATATCACTTCCACATGCATCCACTGGCCACACCTGGTGACATGGCTCCAGCTAGTTTCAAGGAGGACTGGGAAATATCTTTCTTCTAGGAAACACATGTCTGGCTAAAAATCATGGGCCCTATGATTCTTGAAGAAGAGAAACACAGACATTGGGAAGAGCCAGCAGCCCCTGCCGCATCATGGTGACCATACTTGGTGTATTTGTTTGATATGTTTAACTCTGGCTCCCACTAATTTGCACTGAAAGCTCACAGCTGGAACACAGGTGATTCTGTTTGATTGGCCCAGGAACTTAATACTGTTTACTTCGCCAGCTGCCTTCTTTCTCTGGTGTTTCTTTGTCTGCTTTGCTCATTGATTTTCATATTGGCCTTTGATTTAGTTTATCTGTTTCATTATCATTTCTTTTGCAATTTCTCAGATTTCTTACATGTTGGTTTTTTATATTTCTTAAAATTCTTGAAGCTTCAAATAAATATGTGTCCCAAAATGCTTAAAATTCTTTAAGTAAACATTCAGAAATGAATATACATCAGTTCCAAAATAGTTGAGAAATGTTTAACACTAAGCAATGCAGAGGTTGTAAGCCACATTTTTAGAAGGAGAAAAAAATTCTCAGAAATACACAATTGATCTAAATGGCCACTACCTATCAGTGAGTGACAATATTTAAGAAATAACATGATCAGAGGGTACTTGCATGTTCACTGGTTGGAGTGACTTATGGGTGGCTAAACTTTGGGGAAGCATGTGTTTTGTTTTGTATTTAATAACAAAACCAAATTTACAGATGTGGATGTGTGGATGCAGATAGAGACAGTCTTTTAGATGAACTGCCTGCTTAACTCGTTCACCTCAACATCCATCTCATCTGAATGCTCATCTTTGGCCCATGGTCTGTCATCCAAGATACAGTTGTCCTCCTAGTTAGACACTTCCTGGACCTCACAAACATCTCCATCCAGGGACCATTCAAATCCTGGCGAATGGCCAGCCTTCCTGAATGTGCACATACCAGCCCCATTACTCTGAGCAGAAGCCTGGTTCCCACCCACTTGCTCTACCCCTTTTAAGGTCTAGGTTGTCTCCCCACCATAGCTAGCCCTTTCCTTGGGGACCTAGCCAGGGCTCCTACCCATAGACCTTGTCACCCAGAAACCAGCTCAGACTGCCCGCTAGGTGGAAGGATTTTCTGATGGTAAACCGAAAAAGGCTTAGGTTTGGGGTTGGAGCTAGGAATACTACTCAGAGCCCAAATCTCATTTGAACACACATAAATTTTTGCTAGGATTGGAATCAGATGCCATAAATATGTATCTTTAGGAATACCAATATAAGGTACACTAGACATAAAAAAAATTACTCATAGCTCTATCCCTGTAAAGATTATTATCCTCTCCATAAAACACCATAATTACTTGAATGGTTGCAAGGGAGTGAAAAAAACTGGATCTGGAAGAATTCTGCAACTTGTCCAGGCCAGGTTTTCTCAACCTATTGGAAATTATTGATATTTGGGGCTGGGTAATCGCTGCTGTGGGGCTGTCCTGTGCGCTGTAAAATGCTCAGCGGCATTTTTGGCCTCCACCCACCAGATGCACCAGATGCCACTAACACACTCCCGTTTCCAGCATGACGACCAAAATGTTTCCCCACGTTGATAAATGCCCCCTTTGGAGCAAAATTATGCCCAACTGAGAACCTCTGGTTTAGGAACATGAAGGGGTTGAATAGAAACTGCTTATTCACCCAGGCATGAACTTTTCAAATAGGAGGCTGACCTTCTGAGGTGGGTCACATGACAGCAATCTGTTAGCCCTTCATTAAGAATTTGAAAGACAATAACTACAGCTGCCACCTCCCTGATCCCAAGTGTATCACCTCTGCCCTTCACAATGGCTTCCAAGGGCGTCCTGTTAACCTCATGTGACAAAGGAAGAAACTGAGATGCCAAAGGCCACATAACTTAGCCAAGGTCACACGAAGAGGAGGCAATAGAACTGGGATTAAAATCCAGCTCTGCAGATCAACAAACTCCATCCTCTTTCCCACACTCCAAGCAGCGTCTTCTTGCTTTTGTCGCTGCCTCTGGAGATGGCATTTGGATCTGTCATCCACGCAAACACAAGGTTTTATGTCCAGGGGCGGTAGATAGATGCCTGTGAGATGCCCTGGTAGCCTGTGGATACGTTTACTTTATTAATCATTACTGCCAAACGGGGAAGTCCCTCTTGGTTCTGCTGAAGGAAAACGATTGTTCTCAGGGGACTCTGACTCCCCCAGCTACCTACCTTCAGTTGAAGCAGCTTTTACCTCAGCCAGGCTTGATTTTTCTTGGCCACCATATAAGGTCATTGACAGAAAAAGGAGAACCACGCAAGTTCATTGCCAAAACACTACAAAATGATGATATCAGAGACAGGAAGCTCTTGACCACAAAGGAGGATTTTAAAGAATCAAGGCAGATGTCAGAAAGTTTGCAGACCCTGGATTAGACCATCATACACAGACCATCAAACCTGAAACCCTCTCCCTTTGCTGAGATGTTCCCGAGTCCCTGGCCCCTCCTGCCCACCTGTGTTCCTTACCAGAGCATTCTCTGATGTGAAAGTCATAGACATACATATGGGGACATGAAAGTACATGTATGGCAAAGCACTTATTCATTTCCTTTCAAGAACTATTTTATCACAAATGGATACAAGCACTAATTTTCTGCCTTGAACACTCAAAAATTTTTTGCACAGATACTTTCCCTAAGCTGAGCGCATCTGAAATACTAACAGTTTTTCAGAGCAGACACTTAGTGGGCACAGAGCAAGATGGTGAGAGGCATTAACAATGCCCTTACTTTTCAGACTCTTTTGGAAGCTTTATTAACTCCTTTGAACTACATAGTCATTAACTACTACTTCACTTTATGACCACCTGCAGCTTACAAAGGGGGCTGCCTTGCAGCATTGGGCCCCAGAGTAATTAGCTTATTAATTTTTAATAATTGAGATGACTTGTTTCAATAGAAATGGTTTGGCAAGTGGGAAAAGACACAGATTCCAATCTTTAGTAAAGAATAATAATGTGTAAGGAGGTTGTTTTGTTTTATTTATTTATTTATTTATTTATTTATTTATTTGTGGTACGCAGGCCTCTCACTGTTGTGGCCTCTCCTGTTGCGGAGCACAGGCTCCGGACGTGCAGGCTCAGCGGCCATGGCTCATGGGCCCAGCCGCTCTGCGGCATGTGGGATCTTCCCGGACCGGGGCACGAACCCGTGTCCCCTGCATCGGCAGGTGGACTCTCAACCACTGCGCCACCAGGGAAGCCCTGTTTTGTTTTATTTTTATTTTATTATTAAAAAAATTTTTTTAATGCCTAAGCAATCATCTTTGGTGTAGAACTTGTAGCTCTTGTCAAAAAGCCACGCAGTAGTTTAGCCAGCAGGGGGAACCTGGAGTCTCCTTTAAATTAACTGGGCCAGCCAGGTATTGGTTTGGGGCTTAAAAGTCTTCCAAAAATGTGGCCAAACCTGTCTTGCTGCACAAAATAATTCTTCTATCACAGACACACAAATCTGCCAAGCACTTGAGGGTTTTCTTCTCTACAACCCACAGTGAAGTTTACCAAATTAAGTGCTGTTTCTATATTTGAAAATGAAAAAAAATCACTGACTAGGAAAGAAAGGACAAAGAAAAGAGTGAAGTAGCTAATGTTTAACAAACTGAAATGACAGTAGCTTTGAAGGCCAATAAAGTCAATACAAAATCAGAGAGAGAACCACAGTGGTCGTAGGCCACGTCCTGGGAAATAAAAGAACCATTCACTAAAAACAGAATTCTCCTCAGAGCCAGGTGAATCTCTTCGGAGGTCCCAAACCCTGAAAAGGCTGTTCCTTCCCAAAATCCCAATGTGGATTTCAAACTAAAAACAGTATTAATATACATAGCACTTCACTGAGCTGCACCCTTATGATTTGTGTACTTTACAGTATAACTCAACAGAGGACAAACAAAACACAAAAGTTACAGATATGTGCTGAAATTAAGATAACTTTTTCTTTAGTGTACTTCTAATCCAGAACTGATTCTCACTGAAATTAATAAAATTAAAACATAATAAATACAAATTATCTTAATCATTATGCTCTTAACTTACTTAGACACTGCGATAGCTTTAACTTGTATTTTTCCATCAGGCAGAGTAATAGGCTTTGTATACTTCAATGTAGTGTTTTCACCATAACCAATTTTCTTTAGGAATTCAGGTTTGCTGCCATCCAGGGTATAATATATGTTGACATCTGGGGTGTCTGAAAAACCCAAAAGAGGATATCTGGAATTAACATTAAAGTAGCAAGTCCCTGAATAACACCTATGGGTCAGCTATTTAATGAGTTTTTTTTAATGTACTGCAGAAATGGATAACAATAACTAACAATAATTGAGTTCTTTGTGCCAGGCACTGTGCTTTACATGAATTAGCTAATTTTATCAGTACAACCTTATGAGATAGGTCCTATTTTATACCCACATTATAGATGAGGAAACTGAGTCCCAGAGAGGTTAAGAAACTTGTTAAATAACAGCAGAGTTGTGGTTTGACTTATGGGAGGTTGGATCCATAGGCCATGCTCTTGAACCACTATGGTATTTTGCCTCCCCAATAGAGCAATGATACAAATCAAGCAGGGGTGAATTTTAAAACTACAATGCCTACTTAGAAAGCAGAAGCTAATTTTTCATTCTTGGAGCATTGCTTAAGAAATGCTTTTCTTATATTTTATTTGGACTAGGTAAATGATTCCTACACTTCTTAGAACATTTGTAAAGGTAAAAAATTCATATGATCCAAGATTCAAAAGGTCAAAAAGGGATATACAATGAAAACTCTCCCTCCCACCCCTGAAATAAGTTGCCCAAAGGCAACCAATAATATCAAGTATCCTTCCAAAAATAGTTTACATTCATACAAGCATATATGTACATATGTTTCCGCCCTCTCTTTATATACAAGTGGTGGCTTATCATGCCCTGTTCTACACATTTCTCTTTTCATTTAACAATCTGTCTTGGATATTGCCCTATATTGGTACATAAAAGCATCCCCATTCTTCATTACGGCTGCACTGTATTCTGTCTTTCTATGGATGAATCATTGGCAAACAGCCAATCCCTACAGATGAACATCTAAACTGTCTTCTTTCCTTTTCTTCCTTTCTTTTTCTTTTCCTTTTGCTGTTACAAGCACTGTAATGAATAACCCTATAAAGAGTTCTTTTTATAAGTACATCTGTAAAATGTGTAGAACTAGTACTGTTGAGTCAAAAGCTATGGCCACTTGTAATTTTGGTTAACGGTGCCAAACTTCCCACCACAGACAGTGAAACAATTCACACTGCTATCAGCAAGGCACGGAAGGGCGTGTTTACCCACAATCTCAGCCATATTGTGTGTGACCATTTTTTCTTTTCTTTTTGCCAATATTTCTTTTATATTTTCCTAGGTTAAAAAAAAAGTATCTCATAGTTTTAACTCACATTTCTTACATTTTGAGTAAGATTCACTCATTCATTCAACAAATATTTACCAAGTACCTATTACATGCCAGACACTGTTCCAGGCACTGGGGATACACCAATGACCAAAGTCCCCGCTGTCATAGAGCTTCCGTTTTAGGAAAAACACACAAGCAGTAAACAAACAAAATAATACATATAATCTGTTAAGTGGTGATTAAATGCAAGGGAGTAAAACAAAGCAGGGGACAAGGTCTGCTCAGCAAGCTGGTGAAGGGGTGAGTAGAGGCATTTTCTCATATGTTTAAAAGGTATTTGTATTTCCTTTCCTATAAAATGTTCTTTCACATCCTTTGTCCATTTTTCTATTGGGTTATTATTATTTTTGTCATTGAATTGTAGAATCTTTTATTTATTAGACATTTTAAATATTAGATAATTTGGATATCCTGTCATCATTTGTCAATAATCACCCAACTTCTCCTGAGGGTTATGGGCACATATACTAAGATTTGTATTTTGGTTTGAGAATTTTTGAAAATAATATTGGCTTTTAAGATAAAGGGAGACACAGTATAAAGTAATATATTCTTAGTTGGAACTCTTAGTCTAGGAAGCCCAGGTGTCACACCATCAATACAGTTAAATAGTTTGTATGCACATTACTTATTAAAATACATAACTGGAGTCTCAGAGTCTGTTTTTTTAAATCGAAGTATAATTTATTTATGATATTGTATTAGTTTCAAATACATAGCAAAGTGATTCAGTTATACATATGTATACTATATTTTTCTTTTTCAGGTTCATTTCCATTATAGACTATTACAAGATATTGAGTATAGTTCCCTGTGCTATATAGTAGGTCCTTCTTGTTTATCTATTTTATATATAGTAGTATGTATACGTTAATCCCAAACTCCTAATTTATCTCCCTCGCTCCTGCTATCCCCTTTGGTAACCATAAGTTTGTTTTCTATGTCTGTGTGTCTATTTCTGTTTTGTAAATAAGTTCATCTGTATCACTTTTTTTAGATTCCACATATAAGTGATATCATATGATATTTGTCTTTCTCTGTCTGACTTACTTCATGTAATATGATAATCTCTAGGTCCATCCATGTGGCTGCAAGTCAGAGTCTGTTTTAAACAAGTATTTGTTCATATGTTCTATCTATAAAACTTTTCCTTCTCCTTATGTTAATTATATATGTATATGTGTATGTGTGTGTGTGTGTATATTCCTGGCATTAATAGGAAATGCATTCACTGCTTTATTTCTGCAGAAATAACTAAGATTTCTTTTGGCATTGCCATGTGACCCTGTGCCCCTCACATCACATATCGATTCATTAAACCTCACAATGGCTGTAAACAGTAGATAATATTATCACTCTCTTACAGTGAGGAAGCTGAGACTTATAAAGGCACAGCAATGTATTGAAGGTCACTAGAAGTTCTCAAAGCCAGGATTCACTCTCCAACCTGTCTGACTGGGAAGCCTGTGTTAGCAGGTCAAACTGAAATCCCAGAAAAATAATGAGGATCCTGGGAAAGTCTGGGGAAGCATCAGGAAATCCTCCCCTGGCTAAGGTGAGTCAAGGCATTGCTACAACTATTACCCACACAAATGGAAGGTTGGCAAGAGCCAACCGTTTTAATCTATATAAATACCACTCTATAAACCACCATTGTTTCAAATTTTGGAAGTTTTACAAACTTCCCAAGATCCTGATTATAGAAAACATGTAAAGAGGTAAATCAACAACCAGATGAATATAAAGAATATGGCAGTGTTATTTTAAATGATTTCAAGTATATTTGATTCTTACCTGATTTCATTTCCAAAAGCGTATTGTTATCGATTTCATGGTTGGCTTTTCCAGGCTGAGGCACCCGCAGGGGAATGATTTGAGGGACACACACTGAACCAGCAGTCATTTCCCCTCCTTACAGTAAAAAACAGTGGATGAAAATAAATTCCAATGGGCACCTATATTTGAACACAAACACTGAAGAGAAGCACCTCGTTCAAATACAGTGAGACCAGTAAAAACGAAAGAGAATACTGTTAATCCATCATCTACAAATATCATTTTATTTTTTATTTTTGGGAGACTCATCTCAGTTCTTTGTGTTTTTTGTCTTTTTTTAATTGAAGTACAGTTGATTTACAATGTTGTGTTAATACAAATATCATTTTTAATTGAAATAATTATTGTTTCAGCTGTATTTTTGCTGTTGAGATCTTGTGTGGGGTTTTGATTATCTAAATACTTACCTCACTTTGGGGGAAAAAGCATGAATGTATGGGATGGGGGAACAAAATTATTTTAAATGGGCAAATTAAGTGAACTCATCAGAGCAGAGACCATCAGTGATGACCTGACCTGAGCCACCCCTGGATCATTACCACATTTTTATGCCACCTCTCTTGGTTTCAGGCAAGTCAGCACACAAGAGGAACAGAAGTAACTCTGTATGTAGCATGAAATGTTAATTTAGAGCCAACTCCTTTGGGAGAGCTCCAGGTTCAAAGCCCTGCAGTTGCCACCAATTGGTTCTTGCAGGTGAAAGCTGCAAAAGAAACTTTAGAAGCATGGCAGAGGATCACGCCTCAGCCGGAAGAAAGCTGGCATGGATATAAAGTGAGCAAAAAACACAAAAGTCTCCCACTCCATCTACTGTATTTATAAATAATTAAGTACAAGTATGGAGGCCTTAGGGATCTTTTTCTTGGGGGTGAGGCTCATAATTATTAATACATAAAGGATTCAGGGGGAAACCCCCCCCCACCTTAATACAGCAACCATTTACATCTCCGATGGTCTGTTCAAATTTCAATGATAATAGGTTTTACTCAATTAAAATCTATATTAAAACTCGAATTTTATAGTGTACTTCTTGCATCCTCCACTAGTATTTACAATTTTCCAAGTACTTATATAATCTTATTTACCAATTTGTGATTGGGCATTTAGGCATTTACTAGTTTCTTTTTAGTTTTGGGTTTTGCTATTCTAAATAACGTTGCCCTGGGAACTCCCTGGTGGTCTAGTGGTTAGGACTCCGCGCTTTCACTGCAGGGGGCCCAGGTTCCATCCCCAGTCGGGGAACTAAGATCCCACAAGTCTGCGGCACGACCAAAAAAAAAAAAAAAAAAATTAAATAAATAATGTTGCCCTGAACATCTCTGTGGTTTGAGGTTTGTCACAGAATATAACCCAAAGGTGGGATAACTAAATTTAAGCAGTGAACTTAATGCCTGGTTGGACAGTTCCAGGTCGGAGGCTAAGAATTTAAATTGCAGATACAGATATAGATAGTGGAGCAACAGCCCCCACAGAAGGGATGGACTCTGGAGCTTGCCCATCCTCACACTTTCATTTAAGTGAGAGACAGTTAAAATAAAAACAGTTAAAAACTAGTTGAAAATAAAAACATTTGGGGAGGAAATAATTCATGCGGCAACTAGGAGCTGCCCTTGGAAGGCTGTGGGTAGGCCAGTGGGCCCCGAGCGAAGAGGATCAATCAGTAGACCGATCCGCTAGGCCCAAATGTCAGTGTGGCGTCAACAGCATCCCCTACCCCCCAACCCCTCCATCCAGACTGCCCCCTCACCGCCCGCATCCGGAACCGCGTCTGGTCCTTGTGCCCGTCCTTCAGGTGCACCCAAGGACGTCCGCTACCTCTCAGCTGGAGTGAGGGCTGCCGTCCTCCTCCTCCTCCGGCCACCGGGACCCTATTGGGAACCCCGGAGTACCTCCGCAGCCCCCACCCAGGAAGCCCACCGCTCACTGCCCTTCGTCCTCTCCTTCACAGCGGTCCGGGTTACCAAAGACGCTGCGAGCCGCGCCCCGCCACCTGAGAGTCGGGCAGGTGATTGGCAGGAACCCGGCTTCCTAGCAACTAGCCCCGCCCCTGCGCTTGGCCCGGAGACTGGTACCCGCCTCGAGCTCCTTTCGTCAGGCTTCACCGTAGGCGACCGAGAACTTTCCCTCACAGAGGTTGGAAAGTGCTACAAGGTGGCGTCCCAACTCAGAATAGGGGAACCAGGCTCGTTCGTCCGACAGGCACTGACATTCTGGAAAAAACAGAATAAGAATCTGTAGCGGCACAGGCGCGCCTTGGCCACCTCAAGGCGACTGGCAAAGAAGGACCGCTTGCGACACGAGGAAGAAGGCCCATGTACCAGCTGCTGTCTTCATAGGTTCCAGGGATCCCCCGCTTGCTGTCCAGCTATCCGGAGCGTCTCTTCCCCCAGGGACCGGGACCTGCGCCCTCATGGCCGAGGTGAAGGTGAAAGTGCAGCCGCCCGACGCGGATCCGGTCGAAATCGAAAACAGGTAAATCAGTGAGTGAGAATTGCTTCCCGGCTCGGGAGCCCCCGCGAGGCGCTGGACCCCGTCTCCGGGACCCTCGCAAGTTCAGTGGACGCGCAGGGAGGGGACCGCGGGTGTTGGAACCCTCCTCCCATCCCCGGAAGACAGAACTCTTAATTTCCAAACGAGTCGGACAGTTAGCAAGATTGTGTAACTGACCTTTCCCTGGTGCTGTTCGGGAAGCTCTACTGATGCACTTCTTTCCCACATTAAGGTGATCCACGCTCTGAGTGAAGACTCGGCGTTTTCCCCGTAGTACTTGTAGATACACGTTCTGATCCTGGATCGCCCTTGTCAATAAGGGAACTCCCATGGCAGAACGTTTAGCCGAAGTTAGGGTGCAGTTTTCTGTTATGAAGCAACACAAGTCAGATGGTTTTAGTTCAGTATTTAAGTGAAGATTTTAGGGCGCCCAAAGCCTCTGCCGATTTTATATTCTCTACCGTGCACTGCAATTTTTAGGTTACCACATAGTTTTTAAAGGACCCCAACTTTCTTAAACTATTATGAATAACACATATGATGATCCTAGGACAAGATGAAAATTCGGGTTTATTTTTGTTTTTTAGGGATAATTCTAAAAGCAGGCCCCAGTTGTGGTGAATTGTAACAAATTTTGACTTCCCACCAGAAGTGTTTGATTTACCTCCCACTCACAGACTTATGGCTATCCAAGGCACTGTATCTTCCCTTTGTCATACTTGTTCCGTCTGAGAAAACTGAAGCCTCAGCTTTAATATGTCTTTCTGTGTTTTCATTTGACTTTTGTTCTAATTTAAAGTTCATATGAATAGGGAAAAGAAATGCTTCTCTTAAATACAATAAAAATGTAAACGTGTATTTGAAAAGCATCGTCCTCATTTTTAACATGCTTTGAATCAGAACCATTGTAGAAACCCAGATTATCTATCAGATGTGAAAAAAGGCACAATTCCAAACTGTTCTTGTATTTTTTCCCCTACCACCTCTTGAAATAGGTAGAAACATGAATATCATTAATGCCTTTGTTCCTAGGATTATAGAATTATGTCACCAGTTTCCTCATGGAATCACAGACCAAGTAATTCAGAATGAAATGCCGCATATAGAAGCCCAGCAGCGGGCAGTGGCCATCAATAGACTGTTGTCCATGGTAAGGTGAATCCAACTAGTTCATGTAATTACTTAAATGTTGTGATTGTCATTACTTCCTGTTATGCAGTCACGAAACCATTCTCAAAAGTGTGTTAGGTTGTGACTGATAAGACTCCAAACCAGGAAACAGCTCAGACTGCCTGAATTAAGGAAAGAAGAAGTAATATGCATTTTACAAGACAAATGAAATACTTGTATTTTAACTGTTATATTTAGTAACTTAATTGTCACTAAGCTACATAATAGCATACAACTACCTATAGGCATAGTCTATTCACACCTTCTGTTTGCTTCTTACTGCTAGTAAAGGCAAATACATAGTAAAGGCTTTGGATCAAGCACTTAAATAAGCTAGTATGAAGATTAAAAGACAAAAATGGAAAAATCAACTATAACTACAATAAACAGTTAAGGGATAAACATGTGATGATCAGGAAGAAATAGACAATCTGAACAGTCCAGTCACTAGTAGTAAAATTGAATTAGTAATCAAAAAACTCCTGACAAACAAAAGTCCTGGACTGGATGGCTTCACAGGGGAGTTCTAGCAAACATATAAAGAAGAGCAAATACCAGTCCTTCTCAAACACTTCCAAAAAATTGAAGAGGAGGAAACACTCCCAAATTCGTTCTGTTAGGCTCCCATTACTCTGATACCAAAACTAGACAAAGATACTACCAAAAAAAGAAAATTACAGGCCAGTGTCTCCGATGAATATACATGTAGAGATCCTCAACAAAATATTAGCAAACCAAATTCAACAATATGCAAAAAGGACCATACAGCATGACCAAATGGGATTTATTACAGGAAGGCAAAAATGGTTCAATATGCACAAATCAATCTGTGTAATACACCACAGTAACAAAAGGAAGGATAAAATTTACATGATCATCTCAATTGATGCAGAAAAAGCATTTGGCAAAATTCAACATCCATTCATGATAAAAACTCTTAGCACAGTTGGTATAGAGGGAACATATTTCAACATAATAAAAGCCATTTATGACAGACCCACAGCTAACATCATATTCAGTGGTGAAAAGCTGAAAGCCTTTCCTCTAAAATCAGGAAGAAGGGAATTTCCTGGCAGTCCAGTGGTTAGGACTTGGTGCTTTCATTGCCATAGCCCAGGCATACAAATGGGAAGGGAAGAAATAAAACTGTCCTTATTTGCAGATGACATGATACTATATATAGAAAACCCTAAAATCTCAATCAAAAAACTATTAGAACTAATAAATGAATTCAGTAAAGTTGCAGGGTCAAGATTAATATACAGAAATCTGTTGCTTTTCTATACACTGATAATGAACTATCAGAGGAAGCAAGAAAACAATCTTGTTTAAAAATCATATAAAAGGAATAAAATACCTAGGAATAAACTTAACCAAGGAGGTAAAAGACCTAACTTTGAAAATTATAAAACACTGATGAAGGAAATTGAAGGTGCTACAAAGAAATAGAAAGATATCCAATGTTCTTGGACTGGAAGAATTAATATTGTTAAACTGGGGACTTCTCTGGTGGTCCAGTGGTTAAGAATACACACTTCCACTTCAGGGGGCATGGGTTCAATTCCTGGTTGGGGATCTAAGATCCCGCATGCTGCGTGGTGTGGCCATAAAATAAATAAATAAAAAATAAAGACTATATTAATATTGTTTAAATGTCCATATTATCCAAAGCAATCTACAGATCTAATGTGATCCTTATCAAAATACCCAGGACATTTTTCACAGAACTAGAATAAATAATACGAAAATGTATGTGTAGCCACAAAAGAGCCCGAATAGCCAAAGCAGTCTTGAGAAAAAAAGAACAAAGCTGGAGGTGTCATGCTTCCTGACTTCAGACTATACTACAAAGCCACAGTAATCAAAATGGTATGGTTCTGGCACAAAAAGAGATACATAGATCAATGGAACAGAATAGAGAGCCCAGAAATAAACCCATCCACTTACGGTCAATTAATCTAAGATAAAGGAATCAACAGTATACAATGGGGAAAAGAGTCTCTTCTACAAGTGGTGCTAGGAAAAATGGACAGCTACAAGTAAAAAATGAAATTAGGACTTTTTCTCACATATATATAAAAATAAACTCAAAAAGGATTAAAGGCTTAACTGTAAGAGCGGAAACCATAAAACTCCTGGAAGAAAACACAGGCAGAACACTGGCAAATTGTAGCAACATTTTTAGAGAAATGCAAATCAAAACAACAATGAGATATCACCTCACACCTGTCAAAGTGACTATCATAAAAAAGACCACAAACAATAAATGTTGGTGAGGATGTGAAGAAAAGGGAATCCTTGTACACTGTTGGTGGGAATGTAAATTGGTGCCACCACTGTGGAAAACAGTATGGAGGTTCCTCAAAATACTAAAAATAGAACTATCATATGATCCAGCAGTTCCACTCCTGGGTATATACCTGAAGAAAATGAAAACACTAATTCAAAAAGATATATGCACCCAAATGTTCATAGCAGCATTATTTACAATAACCAAGATGTGGAAGCAACCTAAGTGTCCATCAACAGATGAATGGATAAAGAAGATGTGGTACATATATACAATGGAATATTACTCAGCCATAAAAAAGAACAAAATGATGCCCTTTGCAGCAACATGGTTGGACCTAAAGATTATCATACTAAGTGAAGTAAGTCAGACAGAGAGAGACAAATACACATATGATATCACTTATATGTGGGATCTAAAAAGTAAACAAAGGATTGAATATAACAAAACAGACTCACAGATATAGAGAACAAACCAGTGGTTACCAGTGGGGAGAGGGAGGGGCAAGATAAGGGTATGGGATTAAGAGGTACAACCTACTATGTATAAAATAAATTGGCTACAAGGATATATTGTACAGCACAGGGAATATAATCAATATTTTATAATAACTTTAAATGGAGTATAATCTATAAATATGAGATCACTATGTTGTACACCTGAAACTAATATAATATTGTAACTCAACTATACTTCAGTTCAAAAACAAAAGAAAAAAGCAGTGCACCAGATTGCTGAACGCTGTGCTAGCCAAAGGAAAAAAGGAGTGTTGTTTTTGCCTAGTCAATTCACCATTGTGAAGGTCTTCAACTCCAGGATGGATAGAGCAATGGATGCTGGGAAGTGTGGCAATTAAAAATGTTTTTGTTCTTGGACCCTCCCTTTTAGCCTTTTCTTTCTGTCTGAAAATTATGCTCAGCACCTCACTCTCTTTCACCACCTCTGCAGCCCCACCTATTGCCAGTTCTATCGGCGACAGGCTGCAGGCAGTGGTAGAGCTACTGAAGAATTTTAAGCAAGGGAGTAATTATTAATAAATCACGAGTGTTGCTGATTTTAACTCTTAAACAATTCTCAAATCGGTTCCACTGTTTCCATTCCTACTACCCCTGCATGTGTTCGGGCTCTTGGCTTTTACTTGGACTCTTACAGTGCATCTTAACGTAAGCCAGGGCTTTCCTGGCTCCATGTGCCTCAGAGCAACCAGCCTGCTCTGTCTTAAATACAGATCTGACCAAGTCACTTGCCCACAAAAAACCCTTCTCTCAACTCTAGAGATTCAAGTCCACACTCCTGGGTTTACCACACTGAGCCCCTCCCTTCTGCACCCACCTCATCTCCCTCTACCCCTCCAACTCAAAAGTTAGTTTTCAGAAGGAACACATGGTTTTTGGTTCCCTAGCAGATCACGCTGTTTCATGCCTCAGTTCCTTTGCTCATGCTGTCTTCCCGCTTAGCAGGCCCTTTTTCCCTTTCCTCACAGACTGACTCCTCATTCTCAAGACTCATCTCTGCTGTCGACTCTAGGGATCCTCACTCACCCCCCAGGCTGGGCCAAAGCTGCTTCTCTGAGAGGCCGTCCCACCCTTTACTTAGCTCTGTCTTAATGAACCCGATGGTATTGAAGTTAGCTGTGTAATTCTCTTCCAGAATCCATGTTTGTCTCCCCCAAACATATATCACAGTACAGGTGTTCAGTAAATGTTCATAGGCTGAGATGAACAACTGAATGGAGCCTCCACATTGGGCTTTGCGGTTTGAGGGAGGGAGGGAAAGTATTGCTATTCATCCATATATCAACCTAATTCCAAGTCATGGGTCTGCCCAGCCTTAACTTGTGGGAATGGGGCCTCTCTACCCGTGCTTCCCTGAACTGCCAGAAGCCCAGTGGTACAGCCATCTGGGTTCTCCTAAGTTCAGACCCAAGGAAATGCAGGAGCGTGGCACACATGCTTTGTTTTACTTGTGACTTGTGTAAAAAAACAGAACTACTACAGGCCTTTTATTCATTGGTTGACCTTTCTGCCTAATTTTCATGTAACACTACAGAAATCACACATATCAGTAAATGTTATTATTAACATTGTAAATTTCATTTAATCATTGTATCATAGAATATTTTTGCATGAATAGCCTTTATCTGAACTTTTTTAGACAAGTTACATTTTACTATATTTATTTATATTATATATATTTATTGAATTTATTTGACTTAAGTATGGATTTTTATTTATTATTCTAAAGCTGCTTGTTTAAAATTCTTTACACATTGATCATATAACCAAGCCAGGATCTAACATGTAGAAAATTGTTAGGTATTAATATTTGGGGAAATGGCGAGATAAAGAGCTAAGTTTTAAAAAGTACATCACATGTGACATGTAGGAAAAAACTTAAGTACTCAAGTGAAGAACTGGCAACTATGGGAGGTAGGCTATTTTAGTCCGTGTAAAATATTGAAGAATGCATTAATGTTTGTCACTGGATTTGATATATCTCCAAAATAATTCACTGTTATTTTCTTTTTTAAAAAAAACAACTTTAGGGTCAGCTGGATCTCTTAAGGAGCAATACAGGCCTTCTGTATAGAATAAAGGAGTCTCAGAATGCTGGGTAAGCACCTAATTTTTTATTTTAAGAAAATTTTAATATTATAAAAGCAATATATGTTTGGGGAAAAAAAAGCCAGTACAGAATAGCATCATGTAAACCTGGCCCATGTATCATCTCACCTCCCATATGTGTTCCATTTCCCAGAGATAGCTGCTGTTAATATTTTGGCATATATCCTTTCTTATAGGTATATATAAATACATATAGATGATTATATATTTATATACCATATATTTATATATAATCTCTCTCTCTCTTTTTTTTTCTTATTTTAACAAAAATGGGATCATGATATCCATACTGTTTTGCAACTTGTTTTTTTTCACTTACTATATCTTGGACATCTTTTCATTTGGTACATACAGCCCTGTCTCATTCTTTTTAAGGTAAGCCCTTCTTTTGGTAAATAAGTCAATGTGATGACCTTGTCTGCTCATTCGTTTAAGTAGTCTTGTAGATTATTAGATTATCCTGTACCTCTTTGCCTTTTTAATTCTACTTTATTTCCCTGCAGTAAAATGAAAGGATCAGATAACCAGGAAAAGCTAGTATATCAAATCATAGAGGATGCTGGAAATAAAGGTAAGCATGTAGAGGAACAGCAGAAACAACACTGTCTTTAGGACCAGATGGTGGGGACTGAGAGCCTGGCTTCCCAGGGTATAGATCAGTCAGTTCAGTATGCTGCCGTTTGTTAAAAGGAGAAGAAAATAACACACACACACACACACACACACATATATATGTAAAAATATATAATGTACATACATTTGAAGGACACCCAGGAGTGACAGTGTTGCTGCCTCAGGGAGGTAGGAACTAGATGGCTGTGGGCAGGGAAGGAAAGAGACTTCTGAATCTGGACCATATGAATATATGATCTATTCAAAATAAATAAATTAAAACTTTTTTTTTAATCCTTACTTGTTTTTTTTTAATCCTTACTTGCTAAATTTTGGAAGGCTTCGTTTCTTCCTCTTATTTGTAAATTGTGGATAATAACATCTCTCTGGTTTTTGCACAAACCCGAGGGACGCCTAGTGCGGTGTGGCAGTATCTGGTGTAGCTCCCTCAACAGCTATTTAGTTCCTCTCCTGTTGCCCTTAAAGAACTTTATCGAAATTGCTGTTATTACAACTTAAGATCTGTTTGAGTCATTGATATTAGCTTTAACAATTACTATGTAATCTGAAGTCATATAATTTTTATATGTGTTGGGAAGTTAAATTAACATTTTAAAAATAAATATGAAGAAGGCATTCTCTATTTTAAAAAAATCTGCCTATCTTATTATGCCTTCATGTTGGGAAGAAAATACAGCAAAATGTTTTTACATAAATTCCTTTTATACATATAACGCATATTTCCTTCTTTTTTTTTTTTTTTTTTTGCGGTATGCGGGCCTCTCACTGTTGTGGCCTCTCCCGTTGCGGAGCACAGGCTCCAGATGCGCAGGCTCAGCGGCCATGGCTCACGGGCCTAGCCGCTCTGCGGCATGTGGGATATTCCCAGACTGGGGCGTGAACCCATGTCCGCTGCATCGGCAGGCGGACTCTCAACCACTGCGCCACCAGGGAAGCCCACATATTTCCTTCTTTGAAAGAAAAATCATAGCTTTCTGCACAGGCTTTTAGTGACTATGGGAACTGTAATCTTTCTATTTTCCAAATATAGTGCTGTATAAATAATGGACATACATGCACACAGATGCTCTCATAAAGTGTTTTTTGCTCTCATCAAGGATGGCAGCCAACCCAGACCCAAACTTAAGTTTGTTTTTCACATATACAATCTAAAGTGATATTTAAAGAAAAAAAGAGGTTGGGATGTAGGGGGGCATGGAAAAGGCAATATATGTTAATTCAGTGACATTCAAGATTTTTCTTCCATTACAAAAATGTCCTTTTCATATGATTTTTAAAAGGTGCCACACTGGCATTCCAAGAAATTTCCAGTTAGAAAATAAAACATATAACTTATGTATTGTTTTGCATATTTTTGTTACTTTATCTGAGACTCTTACCTCTAATTCATTTTTCCTATAGCTATGCTCTAGGAATATATACATATTTTGCTAGATTTATAATGAGATATAAGCAATGGGAAAAGAAACACACATCCTATACTGTTCAACTTATTTTACTTTACTTTCTTATAGGAATATGGAGCAGAGATATCCGATACAAAAGCAACTTGCCATTAACAGAAATTAACAAAATTCTAAAGAATTTGGAAAGTAAAAAGCTAATTAAAGCTGTTAAGTCTGTGGCAGTGAGTAACCATCTCTTTTCTTCCCCTGAATGTTCTCCGTACATATATTGCTCCAAGTATATTTCAGGTTTTTATTCTTTAAGCTATGTCATGATTTAAAACAACTGGTCAAAAAAGATTTTTAGAATTTTAGCTCATATCGGATGGTTTGGAGATACTGCCTTTTTTTTTTTTTTTTTTTTTTTTTTTTTGGCGTTACGCGGGCCTCTCACTGCTGTGGCCTCTCTCTGTTGCGGAGCACAGGCTCCGGACGCACAGGCTCAGCATCCAGGGCTCACGGGCCCAGCCACTCCGCGGCATGTGGGATCCTCCCAGACCGGGGCACGAACCTGCGTCCCCCGCATCGGCAGGTGGACTGTCAACCACTGCGCCACCAGGGAAGCCCGAGATGCTGCTTTAGATATGTCACTGCCAGTTAACTCTTAGAGTCTTACCCACTCAAAAATCTAAAACTACTTTACTCTCTTCAGTAAAGAATTTTGGGGATCACAAACATTTTTTCTGGATTTTTGTGGTATGTAAGATAATTTATTTCAACCTGGGGTATGAGATTACCCATTCCACAAATACCCGTCGTGCATTTGCTATGTGCTGGGCACTGTTCTGGGGGCTTGGAATACGTTAGTGAGCAAGTCACAGAAAGTTCTCTGCCCTGGCCCTGGTGGAGCATCTGTTCCAGCGCATGGGATTTCTCCTCCTCCTCTTGCCAGCCACCCCGTCACATCCTCTAGGGGCTCCAGGATCCAGAGCTGGCTCCAGCAGACATATTGCTGACTTCACTGATTGAGGCATCAGAGGAGCTGGGGTACTCCTAGATTAAAGTGTGCTTGAACACAAAATCCAACAAATAAGAATTTGATAGTCATCAGTGGATTTATTTATCAATGGTATTTATGTCCTACCACTCCCTCATTTAGAATATTATTTCTCTTCCACATTTTTATTGGATAATTTCAAATGTATACAAAAGTATAGAAAATAACAAAATGAATCCCCATGTACCCTTGCCTAGCTTCATTTTGCCAATCATGCTCTACATCTTTATTTTTAGTAGCAGCTTTATTGAGATTTAATTCAGTGGGTTTTAGTATATTCACAGAGTTCTGCAGTCACCACACTGTTCTAATTTTTTTAATTATATCTTTTTATTTTATTTTATTTTATTTTTTATTTTTTATTTTTTGCGGTACGCGGGCCTCTCACTGTTGTGGCCTCTCCCGTTGCGGAGCACAGGCTCCGGACGCGCAGGCTCAGCGACCACGGCTCACGGGCCCAGCCGCTCTGCGGCATGTGGGATCTTCCCGGACCGGGGCACGAACCCGTGTCCCGTGCATCGGCAGACAGACTCTCAACCACTGCGCCACCAGGGAAGCCCCTAAATTATATCTTTTTAAAGTTGCTGTGTTTTGTTTTGTTTTGGGTTTTCTTGGCCATGCCATGTGGCTTGTGGGATCTTAGTTCCCTGACCAGGGATTGAACTTGGGCCAAGACAGTGACAGCACCGAGTCCTAACCACTGGACTGCCAGGGAACTACCAATATGTGGTCTTTAGTGTCTGGCTTCTTTCACTTAGCATGATGTTTTCAAAGTTTCAAACTAAAGTAGTATTAGATTGTAACCCAAAGTATAAAATAAATATTCATGAGAACATACTAATATAAATGTTTGAATAAATAAATCAATGGGTGAGAGTAGACAAGTCTTCATGCAGAAGAATTCCAAATAATTTGTGTAGACTCTTCATCTTCAAGGAAGTAGAGTGAAGTCCCAGTCTTTAAGTGTGGACTGTGCGTGGTGGCTTCCTTCCACATATGGAAAGGGCAGGACAAAAAAGTAACTTTATAGTGGAGAAAACTGAGAAACACTACCTCAAACCAGGTGATGGATTTATAATGTCAAGGCTGATAAGTTATATTGATGACAGTCAATAATCATTTAGTGATGATCAAGTACCCTTGATATGACATGATGAGAAGGGCACTTTACCTCTGTGGTCTTTTTTCCAGTCTACTCGGACAAATCCCAATTAAGGGACATCCTGCAGAATTTTTTGCCAGTAATTCTAAAAAATGGCAAATTCACCAATAACAAGGAAAGTCTGAGAAACTGTCACAACCAAAATTTGCCTCATGTATAATAAATGTGAAATAGTATGGTATTCTGGATAGGATCCTGGACCATTAAAAGGACATCAGGGAAAAACGAAGGGAATCTGAATAAAGTATAGACTTTTTAATTAATATTGACCTATCAATATTGCTTCATTAGCTGTAACAGATGTACTCTGGTAATGTCAGGTGTTAGTACTAGAGGAAGCTGAGCACAAGGTCCCATCTTCACAATAATTTTGTAAATCCCAAACTGCTCTGAAATATGAAGTTTTGGGGTTTTTTAAGTCTTAGCTTTGGAAGACTATTTTGTTACCTTTTAACCATCTACTGTGCGTGTTTTTTCCTAGGCCTCAAAAAAGAAGGTGTACATGCTCTATAACCTGCAGCCAGACCGCTCTGTGACCGGTGGAGCCTGGTACAGTGACCAGGATTTTGAATCTGAATTTGTAGAGGTGCTTAACCAACAGTGTTTTAAATTCCTACAAACCAAGGTGAGGCATAATTGAGGAAACATCACTCCAAGTATAATTTTTTTAAGTTTCTTCATAAGGAATGTTTGATCTTATGTATCATATCTTACAGGAATTGAAAACATTGGAATTGGTCATTTTTACTAAACAAAATATGTCCTGTTCTTGTTCTCACTCTATATGAATTGTATTCAGAAGGCACCAGTATTCTTCCTGAAATTTACGTTTCTACCCTTATAGGCAGAAACAGCACGAGAAAGCAAACAGAATCCAATGATACAAAGAAATAGTTCATTTGCTTCATCACATGAAGTGTGGAAGTACATCTGTGAATTGGGGATCAGTAAGGTTGGAACTCGGTTTCTAATTTTCATCTTATTTTTAAAAACTTATTCTTCATCATAGGGATGTAGTTTACAATGTATTGCAAACACAGCTGACCCAGACCCTTTTTTCTGGTGATACCCATGTACATTCTGCAGAACCCACTTTGAGGAAGTACTGTCCTAAGGCAGTCAGGCAACGGCGGTCATTGCCGTTGGGCACTTTCTGAACTGTATGTACCTGAGCTTGGGCTACAGAGCAGCAGAGTGGAGGCCTGGCAGTGCATTTCACTACCAGATTCAAAAGTCTGTTCTGACAAGTTCTTGATTGTCTTGGGGACATTTCCATATATGTGCCAAACATCCATCATCATAGCAGTTGTCGTTTATTGGTATTTTCCTACTTATGAGATGTTAGTGGCATTGTCAGCACATTCTCTGAAGATCTGTACAGACACACTGTGCTTGATGCTTTTCATCATCAGAGAAGAAGCTGAAGTGGCCGCTTGGACAAGTCATTTTCATTTCCTGGGCTCCAGATCTCTCTTTCATAAAAAACAGGAATTTGGACTATTGGATGTCTAAAATACCTTTCTGCTCAAGCATTTTATAGATCTCCATCAAATTCTTGCCAAAGAAATGTTACAAGATGTTTAGATTTTCCTTGGGCGGGTGACGACATCAGCAAGTGTCAAGCTCAGTGTGAGCTCAGAGCCTTGCCCCTGGCATTTCAGGGTCTGCGCTCACTTGGGCCATTGTTCAGCCTCTCCGTGCCTTCATTTACTCTCCAGCATAATCCTTCCCCGTTTCACCAAGGAATTGTGGCGTTTTACGTTTTTCAACACCCTCCAAAAGGATGTCTCCTTGTCCTTTCTGGGTCCTTTCTAACATATCCCCTTTGTAGGTAGAGTTGTCCATGGAGGACATCGAGACCATCTTAAATACACTCATTTATGACGGAAAAGTGGAGATGACTATCATCGCTGCGAAAGAAGGCACCGTAGGCAGTGTGGACGGACACATGAAACTGTACAGGGCAGTCAATCCGATCATCCCGCCCACGGGATTGGTCCGGGCCCCCTGCGGACTCTGCCCGGTGAGTTACGATGGCTTCCCTTTACACTCTCCTGCCACCAAGTGCAGATGCCACATAATGTATTGATACCAGCAAGCACACCCTAGTTTTCTGAAACTCCGGGTTGACCAAGAACTGCTGAAACCTCCATGTAACCTTGATGACAGAGCTTTAATGAACAAATCATCACCTTGTATTTTCTTAGAATAACCATGTTAAGGAAATTTGTTTTCTGCTCTTGGCCCCAAAATGGACATTTTTTTTTCTTTTTGACTACACTGCACGGCATGTGGGATCTTAGTTCCCCGACCAGGCATCGAACCTGCACCCCCTGCAGGGGAAGCGAGGAGTCTTGACCACTGGACTGCCAGGGAAGTCCCCATATGGACGATTTTTGATGAGGGCTGATCATTTCACCTCAGTAGGGAGGGAAATGAGATTTGTTGAGAACCTACTATGGGCCAGACATGTTCTTGAAGATTTCTGTGGTCTCATTTAATCCTCCTTACGTCCCTTGGATCTAGTGGTGTTACTTCACTTTAAGTGTGAGGGAACTCAGGCTGAGGGCAATCTAAGCATTCAGCTGAGACGTGACAACCAGGACTCACAGCCAGAGGTGATGTGCTTTCCCTCGAGGCCCGCCCCACACTCTTCATTCTTTTGTTCCCAGATAGTCTCTGAAAGCCACCTGTGTGCTGCAGGCACTGTGCCAGCCCTTGCGGCATTTATATTCTTGGGCTGTTAGTCCGTGTTTTATTGTCTACATGCCTAAGCTCTCTATGCCCTGGTTTCAACTCCTAGAAAAAAGGCTAACCTGTTGGGAATTCTATTTAGCACCCTTCACAAAAAGGAAGGTGGCTAAACATGAAACATTTGGTTAAGATGAAGTCATTTGTGTATCTTTCTCTCCCTTCTTGGACTCTTGTTACCTGCCTTTTGCCCAGTGGGTAGGTGGATATGGTCGGCTTAGTGCTACAGTGAAAGGTCTCTCACTCACTCTATGATCACAGAGCAGGTCCTATTCCAGTATGTTCTTATTTACAGTCCTAACCTCTTCCACTTTGAAAGTGTTGTTTTTAATATTGCTTTAGATAAATGCTTGGGTCTTGGATATTTTGTTAGAATTTTGTTGTAGGTGATATTTAAGACATTACCTATAATGTAATAATTTTAAAACTTCAGTTTGAATATAACCTTTTTTCTTTTTTAAAGGTTTTTGACGACTGCCATGAAGGTGGTGAGATTTCACCATCTAACTGTATTTACATGACAGAGTGGCTCGAATTTTAATACAGATCTATGAACTTTACTGACATTTTGCAAATGAAGTTACTTTGGGAACAAATAATTTGATTCATGATGGAACATCAAATTCCCTTGAAAGCAAACTTCAAGATACAAACTTGCTGCTATGAAAAAAAATTTTTTAATCAATGAAGACTAAATTACATTGGTAGAGTAGGCAACAGGACATGAAACAGGTAAGGTAAGTAGTGAAATCCATTCTTCCATAAGTAAAATACTTTGAACTCCTGGAAGACCACCTTCTGAAGCTTGCAAGACTTTTGATGATTCACGGGAAAAGAAGCAAATATGTTCATATTCACCAAGTACTGTGATAACGGCTAGAGCTTTAAAATGCCTGTTTTAAAGTTACTTATTAAGGTCTTCATTGGGAACTTTTTATATATGACCCAGTGTCACCATTTGTTTCATTTTCTCAGTGGTTTCATTGAGAAGAAATGAAAAGTGGTGAAGGCAGGAATAGCAGGGGAGAACACAGACTTGGGGCATGAGTGGGGGACACAGTGGACCATCCCTTTTCTACACACTATTGATGCCTTTTTATGTCCGAAATATTCTTTCAGAGGATTATGCCTCTGTACTTACCTCAAACCCAAATAATGCTGTTGTCAAGGATATCTTTTTAGTGCACAAGTATTAATTACTCTCATCCTAAATGGAATATTTTCACTGATTCTTCTTTGTTAAAGTCTTACAAGTTTCACTCTGTGACTCAATTGTGTTATTTGCTAGAATTTTCCCCTAGATTCTTATTTAACTAAAATTAAAACTAAAAAGAATCCATTGCCCTCCATTCACTTTATTGGGCTGGGGGGGGGATTATCCTTCTTTCCTTATTCTGTTTTAGGTTTTTTTCCATATTCTGTTCTAAAATTCATGCTGTAATAGGTCTAAACTAAGCAGGAAGCCATTATAATTGTCCTCAGTTCTAATAGCACTTTCAGTCCCAATCTTCAGCTAAACAGAATAGGTTACTTGATGTATTGTTACACAGAAGTTAGCTGTAGGTCTTTTTAGGATCTCAGCTGTCATATTTTCACTTTGTAGCGCCACTTAAAAGTTTCTGTGTCCAGGCCAAAAGCGGGGGACGGAGGGAAAGGAAAGCTCTGCTGGGGTCTGAGTTGAAACACCAGGTTTGGAGAACAAACACAACGGTTATTTTGAGATAAACAGTAAAATAAAATTCAGCTCAGTATCCAGTTTTTAAGAACCAGATAAATTCTGTGGCCAGCTGTATAGAATTAGCATTTGATGACACTGGTGCTTTGAAACAAAGATCATTTCAAGTACTAGATGTGTAAGATCCAGAAGAATCTGGGAGCCTGAAACTACAAAGGGTTTCCGATCCACTCTCAGTGAGAGCTGGAATGCTAAGAACAATATCTGCCCTTCCTGGGACCTGGCCTGTCCCAGGGGCGCTCATCTTATTTAATGACAAAACCGAGCTTGGAGGAGACTTAGAAGTGGAACAAAGGAAGCAGTTTGTGTTTTAAATACAGACTTTGTACTATATCTTGACAGCCAGAGATTTTTTAAAGTTTACAATCAGTGGCTAAAACAAAAGTGTTCCTTGCCTACCAGAATAAAAAGCCCCTATAAACTTTTATCCCTTAGCATGTTTTTCATTCTGAATATTAACTAAAGAAGGATAGAGACAATATTTTTTTTAATTCATTTATTTTTTAAATTAAAAAAAATTTTTTTTTAGCTGCGTTGGGTCTTCATTGCTGCGCCTGGGCTTTCTCTAGTTGCAGCGAGCGGGGGCTACTCTTCATTGTGGTGCACAGGCTTTTCATTGTGGTGGCTTCTCCTTGTTGCGTAGCATGGGCTCTAGGCGCGTGGGCTTCAGTAGTTGTGGCACGTGGGCTCTATAGAGCGCAGGCTCAGTAGTTGTGGCACATGTGCTCAGTTGTGGCTCGTGGGCTCTAGAGCGCAGGCTCAGTAGCTGTGGGGCATGGGCTTAGCTGCTCCGCAGCACGTGGGATCTTCCCAGACCAGGGCTCGAACCCGTGTCCCCTGCATTGGCAGGTGGATTCTTAACCGCTGAGCCACTAGGGAAGCCCCGAGACAGTAATTTTAAAATACAGCACCTCTGTTGATCATTAAATGGATATTTACCCTACAGGAGTAAATTTTGACCAAAACAAATTGTGGTGCTCTAGACTCACGACAACACCAAAAAATCAAATTGTAAGTTAAGTCCTAACCTTACACTTGATTTCCATTTAGTGTAAGGTATTTTGCTCACCTGAAAATAGATATTCCCTAGAGTCTATCAAGGCCCCTCTCTGCTTTATAAAGATCTGTAGAGAGTCAAACAGAGAATCATGAAAGGCCACGATTTGACGGTTTAAATGAACAGTCCATGTGGGGTTCTTCCCTGAAACTCCTCTGATCTCTTAGTTTGGTGATGAATAAGTTTTATAGGAACATAATTTTTATGGTGATCAACTAAGCAAACTAGTCAAACAAAAGTAACTTCAAGTTGAGTCACTTCTACGTTGGTGGTGGGTGAGGGAAGCATGTAAGACGCGCTCTAGCGCAGTGCTGTCCGATAGAACCTTCTATCAGGATGGAAATGCTCTATATCTGTGTCCAGTACGGAAGCCACTAGTCAGCCGTGGCTGGTGAGCACCTGAACCGTGGCTTCTGTGAATGAAGAACTGAACGTTTTCTTTGCTGGCGCCCTGTGGTTACTGGTTACCGTACTGTCAGCCCAACTCAACCATCGTATGCCTCTATATTCAAGTTATTTTTATAGGAATGAGGAGTATCAAATTATTTCTCAATTGTATATATTTGGTTTTCTCTACAGAGGAAGAGGACAATAAAGTATTATGAACTGTTATTTGTATAAGTTTGTAAATTTTTTTAAGAAAGGACTTCAGAAAACAAGGCAGAGAATATGTAGAACAGTGACTACTTCCAAATAATTCAAATAGAACCGGAGCTTTGATTACAGGCTTGGTCAAATCAATGCTAAACAGCTTCTCTAAGAAAAGTATTCGATGGATTTATCTACTTTTTTTTTTTTTTTTTCTTTTTTGCGGTACGTGGGCCTCTCACCGTCGTGGCCTCTCCCATTGCGGAGCACAGGCTCTGGACGCACAGGTTTAGCGGCCATGGCCCACGGGCCCAGCCGCTCCGCGGCACGTGGGATCCTCCCAGGACCAGGGCACGAACCCACGTCCCCTGCCTCGGCAGGCGGACTCTCAACAGCTGCACCACCAGGGAAGCCCGGATTTATCTACTTTTTCACTAACTTGTCAAATAAGCCGTTTTTTTTTTGTTTGTTTGTTTTGTTTTTTTTGCGGTATGCGGGCCTCTCACTGTTGTGGCCTCCCCTGTTGCGGGGCACAGGCTCCGGATGCGCAGGCCCAGCGGCCATGGCTCACGGGCCCAGCTGCTCCGCGGCATATGGGATCCTCCCAGACCGGGGCACGAACCCGTATCCCCTGCATTGGCAGGCGGACTCTCAACCACTGCGCCACCAGGGAGGCCCAAATAAGCCGTTTTTAATCTTTATTTTTAATTATGAAAGACACAGTGCACAAACTCAAATAATCCCCAGGTGTATAATGTAAAAAGGAGACGTCCACCACACCATAACTACCATAATTCCCATCCCCTAAGATAATTGCAGCTAAAAATTAAGAGAATCTCTCCTGACATTTTTTGAGCACATTTAGAAATCAAAAGCCTTTTCAGGTTCAAATGATGGCTCTGAATTTTTGTTAGGTATGAACAGTGTGGGAATTTACATTATTGCAGCAAATATCAGGTGTGAATTTACTGGAAATTGTTCTGAGATGTTACTTGGGGATAATAATAGCCAAAAAAACGTTGGAAAATGAAAAAGGGTTTTTTTGAGGGAGTATGATTAGAAGAAAAATCATGGAATGATGCTGAAAGAGATATAAAGGACCATGGAAATTAAAAGGTAGAACACTTTACAGAACAAAATTTGAGATATGGAAAGATCATTTTAAAAAATAAGACTTTGTAACAAAATCCCAACTGTTCCCATGATTTCATCCTTTGACGTCATGTCTATTTCTCAGGCTTTTCTCAAGCTCTAAAGCACTGGCTAAGTGAATACTTAGAGCAGAGGTCACACATGGATGGCTTGGACTTTGTGTCTTGCCGTGTTTGCAAATTTTTTATTTACGCTGTAGTTGCCAACTAACATAACCCATGTCTGTGGACTGAACGTAATTCATGTACATGTGGATTATATATACATACACTTATGGTCCCTAAAAACAAAAGTGTATTAATTTCTTTCCTTGAAAATCAGAAAACTGGCAATGCCTTGCCAAATTCCCACATGGCAACAATCCAGACAGGGCCCAGCAGTTCTCCCCGTCGCCCTAATCCTCGCCAGTCTGGTCTTAGACGGATCCCTGCCTGACCCTGCAGACCCCTGCCTCAACCTCCTTGTGTGTCACTCTCTCAACATGTTAAGGACATGTTATGCTGCAACTCCTACAGCAAAACATGAAACCTGTTTAGTTTTAATCTGGACTAAGGATCAGGAAACCTGGGTTTCGTTTCTGTCTTATTCACTTTGGATACGTAAGGGTGGTTAAGCTGTCCCATGTCCCTTATCAAATGGGAAAAATACTGTTTTAGGTCAGAGCAATTTGAGGAGATGTAGATTCTATGGAAAATGAAAATACCGTTTGTAATTTAGTTTGAACACTGAAATGTGTGTTTTTTAGACCTTAATTTGATCTGGTTTGCATGCCCACTATTCATCTGATAATAGATGATTGTCATCTGTTAATAATCTGATCGTGGCCCTACTCCCATGTTGTTACACAGAACAGCAGGAACGACCCTGGCTATCCTGGCGCTTCCAGCATGGACTTGACCACACTAACCAGTTCATGAAACTCCGTGTTCTGGAAATGGCCACGGTCAGTGAATCTGTACAATTTGGCTTCCAACCTGTTGGCCACTTCTTGTTGTTCCTTCCAAGGAAGGAAAGGATCGTCGGTGGAGCCAAACTGCACAATGTGAGGGCAGTTGGCTTTGATCTTCTCCCACTGCCAGGGGCGGCTGAAGTATCCTATGAGAAGAACACACAACCTCTCAGTGTCGTGGATACTTTCCATCCTCGCCACTCTAGTGAGGACCACGGCAGAGACGCAGGGAATCAGAGCCCAAGTGTGAGTTAGAAGCCCTTCTTCAGTTTTCAGATCCGTAGGGCTTGGTACCATAGCTACTGGTGAAGGGGGAGGATAGGGCTCCGGGGTTCGGTTCTAGACTACGGGTTAGACAGTGGCTCACTGCCCGCTCTAAGTGCCTACCTTATACCTAAAGATGGGGGGTAAGTATTCCTACGTGCTGTTAGATTTTGTGTTAGCCTGTCGGAAGACAGTGCTGTTTTACTACCTGAGCGTGCAGCCCTGTGGCTACAGGAAGGGCTCTTCGGTTTCTGCCTTCAGACTTACCGCTTGCCCGTTCGTTGTCATCCCCCAGGTCAGATGTGTATGCAGACACTAACACGATAGCACACACCCGGTGGGTCTCTGCGTACCTGGAGGGAGAGGAATGGAGTAGCTGATGTTTAATGTTAAATCTGGTCCCAGAAAGTCAGTAAGCCACCCAAAACTCATTTGATTTAGCTGACAGAAAGCACGTGCTATAGGCTGCTGAGGTTAGTAGGAAAAAGAGCAAGGAAAATGCAGAAATATGAGCCTGGTGGTTAATCACCTCACCTGGGCTACCTGAGTTTCTACTCTGTTTTCAAGGTAGTGCAAACCTCTTCCGTAATTCTTTCTGAATAAACATAAAAAGGGTAATCATTCCCTTTGATGTGTGCATTCGTCGGCGTTACTTGGTTAACGTGTGGATTCCCAGGCTCAGCCCAGAGCATCTGATTCAGAGGATTGTGAGGGAGGCACAGGAATCTGCATTCTAAGGCGTGACACCTCCCCAACCCAGGTGACAGATGCAAGTGGTCTGTGACTGTACCATCCCAGAACTGTGCCTCTCTCACACATGCTTGTTTGTGTTGTCTTACCTCTGTCCCCCAAGGGCAGCTCTCAAGGGCAGGTCTGAGCCTTCTCGATTTTTGTGACCCTGTTCCCTAGAACAGTGCCCGGCAAACAGACACTCAGCTAACTGTAGACAGTTCCCTCACTGAGCAAAGGCCAGGCTAAGGAAGGACCTAGAAAGGTAAGAGCTCTAGGAGGCCTTGGTGCCAGGCAAGATTTAGGGTTGGTATTTTGTTCTTGTGCCTAAACTTTTTCCCCAATCTTTTGCTTTGAAAAATGTCAAACTTACCAAAAAGTGAGAACAACAAGCACCCAGATTCGTTAATTTTGCTACAGTTCACCCCTAAATACTTTAGCACGTATCCCCTAAGAACACGGCTGTGCTCTTATGTAAGGACAGTATCATTCTTACACCTAATAAATTTAGCACCAAGACAGTAACATTACCTGTATTCATTTTTCCCTAGTTGAACCAAACTGTTCTTTAAAACATCTTTTCAATCCTATATTTGGTCAAAGATCACGCATTTGGTTTCATGACTCTTCAATCACTTTTAAATTTGTTTTAAATGAGATTGACGACTTTTAAGAATTTTAGGCCCATTTTCTTGTACATTATCCCCTAAACTGAACTTGTTTCCTCATGATTAGGCTGAGGTGAAACATTTTTGGCAAGACCATTACGTAGGCAATGTTGTGTCTTTCCCACTCCTCCACAACGATGGGCACACGATGCCAGTTTGTCCCATTACTGCTGAGACTGTCAGATTCCCTAGGGTGATACCCCTCAGATCTCTTCACTGTAAAGACACAATTCCCCCTTGTGATTAATAAGTAACTGTGGGGTAGTCCTCTGTATCCTGTTCCCCTATGATCTTAGGCCCCATGGCTTTAGCAACTGGTTTTCTCCTTGCCTACCTTAACTTTAGAAGTTAATTTTTAGAAGGTTCCTGACAATCCTACAATAAATTTCAGGAGTCTTTAAAAGAAGCCACATCGTTATTAGCCAGTGGCCTGAGAAAAATTCAGTTGGCCTTGGGTTAGCACAGATTTCAGCATAAAGGGCTTTCTTCATTTTCCAGACAACCCCTGGCAGCTTATAAACACTATGTACCATAATTCTGTAGGTCCACATTGGAAAGCATTATTCTCATAGCTTCCAGAGGTGTGGCTGAAAGGTTATGGAACTTGGCAAGATTTCTCTGACAATCGATTCACGTGACGTCCTGAGGGGCTGCTGGGGACAAGAAGCCACACAAAAACCATAATCCTGGGACTTCCCTGGTGGCACAGTGGTTAAGAATCCGCTTGCCAATGCAGGGGACACGGGTTCGAGCCCTAGTCCGGGAAGATCCCACATGCCCCAGAGCAACTAAGCCTGTGTGCCACAACTACTGAGCCCAAGCGCCTCAACTACTGAAGCCCACGCACCACAACTACTGGACCGCGCGCCCAGAGCCCGTGCTCTGCAACGAGAAGTCACTGAAATGAGAAGCCCGTGTACCACTACGAAGACCCAATGCAGCCAAAAATTAATTTTAAAAAAACCCCATAATCCTTTGTCATCTAGCCTCGCAAGTACAGAGGAAACCCAACCCTAACAGGCTATTCAGCCAGCTCCATCCTTACACTCCAGGCCTTATAAGCCTGCAGGGTGACGTTCTAATGGGGAGCAGCAGGGAGGCGCCCATGACCTCTGGGGGCAGGGGCTGGCTGGGGGGGAGGGTGGTGGGGGGCGGTGCAGGTAACAGCCTCCACCCTCCAACGGGGAGTTATCAGCACCTACCATATACCAGACACTCTGCCAGGCACCAGAGTTTCGTGTCAGAGTCAACAAAGCCCCACCCTCACGGAGCTTACATTCGACTGGCAGGAGACAGACAAGAAACGAATAGGATGTCAGGTGGTGAAAAGTGCTACAGATAATAAGGGGGTGATAAGATATAAAGGGGGTAGGATTCAGTGGGGTGAGGCTGCTGTTTCACGTGGAGTGATTACAGAAGGCCTCACTGAAAGGGGACGTGGAGCAGAGACCTAGAGAGGAGAAGGCCATGCAGGTGTCTGGGGACAGAGAGTCCAGGTAGAACAGAGGCAAGCACAGGCCTAAGGAAGGCACATGCTCGGCGTGTTCAAGGAACTGCACTGAGGTCTGTAGACCAGGCTGGGGGCAGCGAAGGGGAGACGGCGGAGACGACACGGCGGGCGAGGGGCTTGAAGGCCGAGAAGCTCTTCTGAGGGTGACGGGAGCTGCTCGGGTTTGGAGGCACTTGTGTTTTAAAAGGGTCACTGTATCCCAGTAAAAGCAAAGTATCTTTTTAATCCACTAACCAAAACAGGAAGGAATTAGGAGAGATCCTGTTACCACTCACTGTCTCCTCTGCAGTGTAAACTTAAGATGTGCATGAAGTATTTCCCAAGCAAGCTTGACTGGAGCCCACAGGGGTAGGGGGCATGGTGACAATTCAATAAGGACCACACCTCATGGCTGCAATGGCGCCAGAACTGTGGCCTATGATGATGGTCTCCTCGTCACAGTGCAGCTCCGTCTCCATGAAGGGCAGCCAGATGCTCTCTCGAGCTGTGACTAAGGTTCAGGGGAAAGAAAAGAGCCCGTCACTCAACAGGGACATTCCAACGCTGCCCACCTTTCTAACAGAGGACCATTCAGCAAACCACAGGACCACAATGGGGGATGGGGCTATCTTAACAGGGCCAAAGTTTTATGTGTTGCTGTCTGAAAGACTCAAATCTGTACTTTTGGTAAATAGTTTTGTTTTTATTTTTAGCATTTTCTTGAAATACTAAGGAAATAAAACTCTGAAGTTAAATGTAAACTTTCCAACTTAAAAACAAAAATCCTCTTGACAATATTGTCTCTCAAGTTCATGTCCATATATATTCTTTCTTTCCAAAAAGGAAATTCCTGAGACAAGTCATAGGCACTCAGAACAAAAGTGGCCACGTTACATTTTCTAATATTAGGATCTCATAGAGATGCTGTAAGTTTTGTCATACCTCTGCCTCAAATGAAACACCCATAAATTTTGTCTGAAAATATTTGACTTATAGAAGGGAAGATCCGTTGCTTACAAAGTTGAAAATTAAATTCTTCCGAGCCCAGGTGCTCTTCTTGATCCTTACTAGAATTTTCTATCATGTTTTTTGGTTTGCACCCTCCTCCCCCAAATACTTGCCATCATTCACTCTGAGGTACGTATTCCCTTACGCTTCTCTGCTAGGCTATTCCTCTTCTCTACCGGAAAATGACAAGATCAAAACCCAACAAGAGGAGGCTTTTTAAAGACACATTTAAAAAACTTACTTGGGTCAGGCATGTTTTTAGCCAAACACTGGAAGCCAGGTATCTACGATATGAGGGGGAGAAAAAAGCTATAATAAAGAGCTTAATTACAACTAATACTTTGCTAATAAGAAATGAGACACCTGATATGAGCTTTGTCAATTCAATAAGCAGTTGTTTATATCATGAAATGAAGCAGGGTAAGTGCTACAGGATTACATGTGAATATACAATCCCTCCTCATAAACTCCATCTGTCTGTAGTTCTCTATCTAGCCAGCTCTGCAGATCTCTTCATATGTGTAACTGCACATGTACATTTATCACCGCTGGCATATACATATAGAGAGGGCATAATATATTCTAGACAAACTGACCTGGAGCCAATGAGACTATGCTCCAGGGAGTAGGTAAAATGTGGTACATAAACGTGGTACAGTAAGTTGGAGATCCAATCCTCTTGGACAGCTGCAGCCCTGACCTTCTGGTTTGTAGCTCTAGCCACGGCTCTCAGCCACAAGCCTGGAATTTTATTCTAGAGACCCACTCTAGAGCTCTAGAGGTTGGCAACTCAGGAAACAGTCTTATTGCCTAGTTATGGAAGAAGGTTTAAAAAAAAATCAGGATGCACAAGACAGCCTGCAGTTAGATGCCATTTTTATAAAGTTCACAAAGCGGCCAAATTTAACAATATATTGCTTAAAGGATACATACATAGGTTGAAAAGTACATTAATTTACTTTTTAAATTAATTTTTAAAAGCGAAACAAAATTTTTAAAATTTCATATGGCAGGGAAACGGGATGGAGAGACATACAGGTGGCTCTGAAGGTATTGATAATGTTCTAGATTTTAGTTTGGTGAGGGACCCTCAAGTATTGGTTACATTATGCCTCATAATGTACGTACGTGTTATACATACATCCTTTGTAAATATCAATATTACATATTAAAATGTTTAAAAATCCGAGACAGGGCTTCCCTGGTGGCGCAGTGGTTGAGAGTCCGCCTGCCTATGCAGAGGGCGCGGGTTCATGCCCCAGTCCGGGAGGATCCCGCATGCCGCGGAGCGGCTGGGCCCGTGAGCCATGGCCGCTGAGCCTGCGCGTCCGGAGCCTGTGCTCCGCAACAGGAGAGGCCGCAACGGTGAGAGGCCCGCGTACCGCAAAAAAAAAAAAAAAAAAAAAAAAAAAATCCGAGACAGAGAGCAGAGAAGAGAAGACAGGTGTAGAATTATCTGGGAGTCCCATATCTGAACCCGCAGGAGATACGGGGAGCGGGCTCGGTCTCCAGTTTCTAGAGGTGGAGCTTGTACTCTGAGCCCTGAGAGGAGCCCTCCTGGCTATTTCACCAGCCGAACTTCCTCCACTACTTGTAGAGTCTAAGACGGGGTTCCCAGCAGGGCTCTGCACAAGGGGGTGGGAGCGGGGAGCCGGTCTCTCCGGTCCTTCCGGTCTCTCCCGCGCCAGCCCGACCTCCCAGTGCAGCGAGGCGCGTTTCCTACCTGCTCCAGCCCCCTCTTCACCCAGCCGTACCAGCCGTGGGTGGTCACATCCCCGCCCCCGTTCCCGGGGACGATCACCGCCTTGCAGGGCGCCGCCATGAATGCTGCCGACCTGAGGCGCTCAGAGCGCGTGCGCGACCGGGGAGCCTGCCCGTGGCATTCTGGGAATTGTAGTTTCGGGGCGCCAAGAGCGCACCCACCGAGCTTCTGGTTCCCTACTGCACAGGGCAGCCGCAGACAAACCTTGCGGGTTTCCAGCAGCTGTAAGTCACCTTTCACTTGCCTCTTACTGGCGCTTCCATTTCCCCCCCCTTATTTGGGACAGACTGTGACATGCCCAGAATGTGTTATCTCTTACCTAGACTAACTGATATTTGTATAGAAAAGTATGTTTTAGTTTCAAAGCAGAACACAACCCGTTTTCTTTGTTGAGGACTCCTGATTTCAAAATAGTTCTTAATAGAATAGTCAATATCAGCCAATAACAGTCAATACCAGCGCGGCATGGCAAAAAACAAAACAAAAAACAAAAAGAAAATTAGGACTCAAACACTAGTTCTTAAAAGAAAAGCTTTGCTGAAACCCTTCGGGGCATTTCCGGGTTTTGGGGGGCATGAGCCACCCATTACCTTGCACAGCCCTTCAATAAACCTTTCTCTGCCCTAAACTCTGACGTTTCAGTATTGTTTGGCCTCGCTCTGCGTCAGGCACATGAACTTGTGTTCATTAGCATATCTAGGGGTCCGTATATCCAAAACACTGAATGGTTCATCCTGGTTTTTGTACTGAATTCCTTTCAGCGTGTGTTGTAGGTCGGCTGCAGTGGCTCATGACTTGATCCTTATAGAACTGGATGGCAGACAACATTGTTTTACACTCTCTATGTGTTTGTGCATCTGTATGCCTTCATGGCTGTAATCGCAAAGGTCTTCACCTCTTGTAAGAGTGTGAAATGGTTTACTAACTTTAGAGTTCTAACAAATTCGATTATTACATCTTTTAAAGAAGTTTTGTTCTCATTGCCTCTTGCCATATTAATTATTTTAAGCTGGTTATTTTCTAAGAAACAGCAGACGTGGAAAAAACTCTTAGACAAGTAGGAATTATCCTTTTGTAAGACACATTTACATTTGTAAGGGAAATCTCCATTTGTAGGTTGTCTCCCTCTCTGTACTAGAAAGAGGATTACCACATCTCTATAAAGTTATCAGTGGAGAAGGCAGTGACTTAAATCTGCTCAACAACCTTACCCTTGTTTACTGCGCTTTTCCTGGTGACTTCCCATAACTGACTCCCCACCCTCAATATCCTCTTTTGTCTTTAGCTGAGGATGGTTTTTAAGGTGAGGACTTCAAACATTTTCGCAAGTTACTCATTTTCCCTAGGTCTCTCCCATGTATACATGTTACTAAATTTCTATTTAATTTTCTCCTGTTAATCTGTCTCATGTCGATCTAATTCTTAGGCCAGCCAGAAGAACCTAGAAGGAAGGAGGAAATTTTCTTCCTTCCCAATGCCTATCAAGATAACTACACAGTCGCATAAATCAACTATTCCTAAAATTCACTATTCCTAAAATAAGGAAATTAAACTTCTAATACATTAACGTGCTAGATTTTAAAAAATCCTTCTTACAGTAATTTCTAGTACTAGGAATCCAGGTTCAAATAAGTCAAGCAAATTTTTGGCAAATGATATTTTCTTAATGTTTGGTTAAAAAAAACCCAGCTATGTCTTTCTGTAAAAGAGAAGAATAAATCTGACTCCACACTGGATCTGTTTCTTTTACTTTAACCTTTGTATTCTATTGCTTTGTATTCTATTTTGCTTCAAGTTAATCACTAAAGGGATGTTGCCTACAGCTTAAAGTATACATAATGGCCAAACTCGAGAAATTCTGCCTCCCATGCCTGAGTGTTTAGCTCACAGGAAACATCCTGACCAGGCCCCCCTGTAAATGGCTGCAGGAAAAAAAGAAATTAACACATCCCCTCCTGAGTCTGGCTGGAACTGTGGCAGGAGGTAGATGGGCCCCAGGCTGAACAGTTTCTCCCCTGGGGACAGAAACTCCATAAAAGCAGGATGATGGGGCTTCCCTGGTGGCGCAGTGGTTGAGAGTCCGCCTGCCGATGAAGGGGACACAGGTTCGTGTCCCGGTCCGGGAGGATCCCACATGCCGCGGAGCGGCTGGGCCCGTGAGCCATGGCTGCTGAGCCTGCGCGTCCGGAGCCTGTGCTCCGCAACGGGAGAGGCCACGACAGTGAGAGGCCCGCGTACTGCAAAAAAAAATAAAAAAAGCAGGATGATGGAGGAGGCTGGGCTCTGCCCATATAAGAGATAAAAGACCACATATTCCTCATTCTTGAAGTCAAGGAGACCTCCCTGACTGCACATGTGCAGAAAGCTTCCTTGGAGGTCAAAAAGGGAGGGGGTGCCACCTCCTAGTATGTGACGTCAACTACCCATAGGCCTCTTCACTAGAATCCATCTTGGCTAAGAGATGCGCACCCACACAGGGGAGAACCCTGAGATATACCAAATTCGGACTCAGAACCAGACAAAACAAGATGATTGGTCAGAGGAAACCATGAAGAAGTGCCCCATAAAAGTGATTCAGACTGCCACGAGGGCATGATTCTCTCCCTGAGCCCGCCCGTGTGGCTCTCCACACGTACTGTGTACCCTTTTCCCTCTTAATAAACACTTTACTTGCTTCACTACTTTCCGTCTCTATGTAGTTCATTTCTACACAGCTGATGGGCCGGGGCCTTGTCACTGGCCACTGGTCCCTGGTGGTCTGGTGGCTGGGATTCAGCGCTCTCATTGCCGCGGCCATACCTGAAGCAGGCCGAGGCCACCCGAGGTCAGAACCAGACTCCTGGCTCTGCGACTTTCTGAATAAAGTCGCTAGTCCTTGCCCCAACTCATCTCTCAATTGGCCTGTTGTGCGGCAAGCGGCACCAGCTCGGACTTGGTAACATTTTCTCACTGTGAAGTATGATACAAATGTGTATTGTATCTTAACTGAGTGCGTCTCTTTACTGAGAGAATAATTGATTCGAACTTCCTGAACTTATACCAGTTTAAGTATTAAAAAACCTACTATTACTCTTACATAATGCTTTAGATACACGAAAAGTGTAAACTTGTTCAATAAAACAACCATTATTCGACAAATTTTTAATATTAACAGCAATTAATTTCATAGCACATCGGCTTAAAACTAACTTCTATGATTTGTTAGTCACTTAAAACTTTGTACTAGTATTAAATTGAGCTAATTAATTCTTGGACGCCTTGATATGCTTTAAGCATACTTTTAAGTTTATATAATTTTGCTTATTTTTATATGCTACAGACGGGCTATATCTCTGGGTCAGATTAATAAACTGGTTGGCTTTGCCACTTATAAGAAGGGGTAAAAAGGCCATGGTGGCTGTAGAAAGCCGTGCTCTATGCAGTTTGGTGTTTCGTTAGTCTCTTAAAATGTTTGACTACGACAGTTCCCAATTATTCACCTTCTCATGGAAGGATGACAGGGATCGAGAGGGATTAGCCTCTGCGCTAACTAACGCCAGGCTCCGCAGAGAGCCGGAAGGCACCTGTGCGCGAACGAGGGAAGGAAACCCTGCAAGGTGAGGAAGAATAACTACACCTGTTTAACTGACAGGACTCCTGCGCGCATGCGTCCCCACGCTCAAGGCTCACGCTCCCTTAGCCTCGCCCCTTTCTGCGCGCCGACACCTCCTTCCGGCCAGCTTCGGTTTCCTCCGCGAGGAGCCCTGCCCTCTTCCGGGGCCACACGTCAACGTTCTCGCTTCCCGGTAACTAAGGCGATGAGAGGGACTTCCCACAGAAGCGAGCGGACGTCTTATTGGAGTAGGGCGAGCTCCTGAGGCGCGCAGGCTGCGCCTAGGAAACAGTTCCCTAGGCGCCGGTGTTTCGTGAAGCAGAAAGGTTTAGAGGTGAACGTGGAGAAACGTGTATTCTGAGTAATTGTGATTTTGAAGAGCCAACCACGTCTGTCTTGCCCTGTTCCAAGATGGCGGCGCAGCCTTTCTAAGTGTCTTGCTTCCGCTCGCCCGCCGGGGAGGCGCTCTTTGATTGGCCAGCGGGCGGTGCCGCGTCGTGACGCACAGGGCGCTAACCAATCGGCTTAGGGCTGAGCTGGACTTGGCGGTGGGAACTGGAGTCCCGCTGTTGCAGCGGTGGGTGCTTACGGCTGCGGCCAGGTGAGCGGCTCCGGCCAGGTGAGTGGGGAGCACAGGTTATGAGAGGCCGAGGGCAGGGACCGGAGTCTCTGCTAGGGGCGGGTGGGTTGCTTCTGGGGCGAGGCCTTTTCCCGGCGGTCAGAGGAGCTGAAGGGCCCGAAGACCCAGGGGTCTGCTGAGAGTGACGTGGTCCCAGCCAGGTGGGGCGGCCGGCTGGCCGGATTCTGGCGCAGAATCCCTCGGAGTCGCGGGGGACGGAAGGACCCAACGTCCAGTTTACAGTTGAGGAACTCGAGATTCAGGTTAAATGACTTATGCTTCGTGACAGAGCCGGAGCTAGAACCCAGGTCTTCGGACTCCCTTTAAGGATTAAACCTTGCTTTACCTTCGTTGTGTCCTGAAAAGTCATACCTTAAGGTGGAATGAATGGTACAGATTTTTTTTTTTTTTTGGCAGATACGTCTACAGGATCTTTACAGTTTTACTTATTCGTTCATTCAGCTGTTAACCTATTCTGAAAGCCTTCCCTTTTGAAAATATGGTGTTAGTGGTAGACCCGTCTCTCTAGAAAAATGCACCTTGGCTCATGCACACAAGTTTGCATGCAGTTTCAGAGGACTTATTGACCCTGTGAAGTCCCCTGTTGGCTATGTGCCCAGAGTTAAGAATCCATGCTCTTGAGAGAGTGACCAGAAGAGGCAGTGGGAAATGGAGAGCGCAGGTTTTAATATGTGGATGCCTGGGGACATGGGATGGAGATAGTGCCTTTTAATAATGAACTGTTTTGAGAAGGAAAACAGCCACTTAATGAAGTCTACCGAGGTGCTTGCTGAGAATTGGGATGTTAGAACTTGCTTTCATTCCCACCTGAATTACCCTTTACCAGCCAGGAAGCTGCAGAAGTGTTTTCTGTGTACACAGAACTACAGTTTCCCGCTTTTGCCAGAGATAACAAATAGATGCCTTAGAGTTTCAGTTGGAACAAACATTTGGAATTTTTGTGGTCTGCGTTGTGTGTAATAGAGTAATTCATTTGCATTTATAGCCCTGTGTTGTTCCCTTAGTCCAAATTAACAGTATGGCATTTCTCAAAATAGCTTGGAGACAGTCATTATTCAGCATTGCATAAGTGAGCACTAGAGGCCACTTACAGAGTCTTTTTAAAAAAAAATATTTATTTATTTTTGGCTGCGTTGGGTCTTTGTTGCTGCTCACCGGCTTTCTCTAGTTGCGGCGAGCGGGGGCTACTCTTTGTCGCTGTGCGCGAGCTTTTTGTTGCTTTGGCTTCTCTTGTTGCTGTGGCTTCTCTTGTTGTGGATCACGGGCTCTAGGTGCGTGGGCTTCAGCAGTTGTGGCTCACGGGCTTATTTGCTCCGCGGCATGTGGGATCTTCCCGGACCAGGGCTCGAACCCGTGTCCCCTGCATTGGCAGGCGGATTCTTAACCACTGAGCCACCAGGGAAGCCCTATAATAGATTCTTTAATTTCTTTTTTTCCCCATTGTTCTCGAGAGTTTTGTTCCCTTGAACCCTAATAGCTGAAGTGTGTGTTAGCCTAGATTTTAGTATGTAAACAGGATGGAGTTGGCATTATCTGGTTTGAAAAACGTACTTAGTCTGAATGGCTGTTTTATTAACTGGAATCTTCCAAGGCATGAGCATAAGCAACTGTGGTGAGGGGACAGGAGCTGGTGAGGAACTCACTTAGCATAATAGCAAGTGTGCCTTTGTAATTTTGGGGATCCCAAGTAGAAGTACCTTGGCTAAGAACTGGTAGCTGTTCTTGTTGTGAATAGGATTCGCACTTCAGTATCCAGTTCTTTTCTCCATAATTAACAACGGAAGGAGGGAAAGGGGACAAAACCAAGATCGCTTGGAATGTAAATTATAATACAGTATTTACTGGAATAAAGCAAGGAGGAAAGGGGGTCAGGGAGGAAGGTAGCTGGGTGCTGAAACAGGGTTTGAGACTTAACCCTTGGGCACGGTGCTGAAATTGGCTTGGCTGAGATGATATGTGATCCAAGAGGAGACTTAAATTACTATTATTCACCTACATGCAGCTTAGAGATAACCAAATGATTGTAAGCCTTCCACCCCTTTTATTTTTTTAAGGCTAGAAAGGAGGGTTGAGAAAGGAATGGGAGAGGTAGCTGTGAAGTTAATTGGCTCTTGGGGGTCAGAGAGAAGTGAGATGTTGTCATCCTCCAGTGACAGGTTCTTCCAGACTAAGTGTTTGAGAAACGTGGTATTAGGTGGTCATCTTTTTTTGAAGTTCAGTTGAGAATTTCACATATGATTAAACTTTATCTTTAGTGTTTTTTGTTTTTTTTTTTTAGACAATGGCAACATACCTGGAATTCATTCAGCAGAATGAAGAACGCGATGGCGTGCGTTTTAGTTGGAATGTGTGGCCTTCCAGCCGTCTCGAGGCTACAAGAATGGTTGTTCCCCTGGCTTGTATCCTTACTCCTTTGAAAGAACGTCCAGACCTGCCCCCTGTACAGTATGAACCAGTGCTTTGCAGCAGGCCAACTTGCAAAGCCATTCTCAATCCACTTTGGTATGAATTCTTTTAAAAACTAGTAAAAATGATGAATACAGTAAATTATGACTTTCCTGTGATTCTCCTAAAAGTGACTCGGTTGGGCAAGATGTCAAGTTTGAGATGAGTAGTAAATGGTGAGAGTCTTAGGTGATGAATGCTTGTGGAAATCTCCGTGGACTGATATTCCACATAGAATTAGAACTTATGGGAATGAGGTGGAGGTAGAGGGAAAGGATTTGTAATTTTTGTTTTTTTCTGATTTTCAGTTTGCTTTTGCTTTAACTGTTGTTTTTATTGGTGCCTTTTAAAGCATTTTCCAAAAAATATGCAAAAGCTTTAGAGAGTTTTGTTGTACCTACCTGGTATGGTGATGCTGTATGGCAGGAAGAGGTAATAGGCAGAAGAAATTTGAACTCTTGATGATTTTATTGTTAAGTGTTAACTTTTTTGTGCCTGAAATGGTGACCTATGATAGCTCTCTTAAATGTGGGCACTCTGAAAGAATTTTTTTTTTTTTTTTTTTTTTTGCGGTACGCGGGCCTCTCACTGTTGTGGCCTCTCCCGTTGCGGAGCACAGGCTCCGGATGCGCAGGCTCAGCGGCCACGGCTCACGGGCCCAGCCGCTCCGTGGCATGTGGGATCTTCCCGGACCGGGGCACGAACCCGTGTCCCCTGCATCGGCAGGCGGACTCTCAACCACTGCGCCACCAGGGAAGCCCAGAAAGAATTTTTAAACAAGTGAAGAGTGTCATAAATACTCTTTAAAAGATAAACTTTTTATATGAGGGAACATTTTTTACTTCATTCTCTTTGCTCTTACTTGGTGTGCCCACGTATAAGATGCTGCTGCTCTTTTAAAATAATAGCTGATTGTTAATTTTCTAAATGTAGAAAGGGGGGGAAAGCAACTATAAAGCATTATCTTGAACCAGTTCTAGGAAGTGTATCAACCCAGAAGCATTCTGCTCAACTTCTTCAAGTGAACTAAGTGTGGTTAAAGTCTGAGTTGTTTTTCCTGTGTGTTAAATGTCCTTTTAGTATTAAAATTTCATAGTTTCATATATTTGAACAATAAAGACATTAGAAAAATCATAAAGAGTACGTTTAGATAACAGGGCAAAAGGAAATAGCCTATAATTTTTATAACTCACGAATTTCTAAATATTATCTAGGAAATCGGAAAAGAGCAAAAAGGCTTTAGTAGTTGTTCATTGTTGCTGCTTGAAAGAACCTTTCGGTGCACTCAGCAGCCAGAACTCTAGCTGCAGAGAATGTGTTGCATACCTTCATCCATTGAGGCACCCACACAGGAACACACATCCGTGTGATTTACTGAACAAGAAGTTTACACTTAAATGCTTTCTACCTTAAAAATGAAAATGGTATCTCGTTGTAATATTTCTTTTTCTCACAGTCAGGTTGATTATCGAGCGAAGCTTTGGGCTTGTAATTTCTGTTTCCAAAGGAATCAGGTATGTGAACTGTAATTATTTTACAAGTATTTCCTGTGTTTCAGTTTAGTTGTCCTACTCTGCAAAAAATTAAGTGAGGTTGAATTTGTGTCTGCCCTGGCACAGGGCACCTGTCAGGGTGATATTTCTTAAGCCTAATAATGAATGTTGAACATATGTGATTTTTGTTTTGAATGGTCATTCAGTTTCATTATATGAGTCTTTGTCTTTGCTGTGGAGGGGACATAGATTTCCTTTTTTTTTTTTTTCTTAAATAGGTTTTCTGTAAGCACTGAGAATGTTACTCTAGAGAACAGATAAGGTGTTTATATTACATTTGACTTCAGTTTATTCTAATTGGATAGTGTACATTACTGGATTTTCATTTTCTGGTCTTTCTAACTTTTAGGGTCAAGTTGATCTTGTTTTGATTTAAACATTTTTAACTACTAAACTAGGAGCTCACAAATGATGAGAGAGACTTTTCTTTGAAATGAACTGTGCCTATGGAGGAAAATGTTCAAAAAGTGGATTATGGTGATTATTGCACAATTCTGTGCATTTACTAAAAATCATTGAATTGTACATTTAAAATGGGTGCATTTTATGGTATATAAACTATACCTCAATAAAGCTGTTAGAAAATAATTATGCCCAACATAATATATAGTGCTCTAGCAGATCTTAAGATATTAATAACATCCACTTGTTTATTCTTATATTTGATCATAATTGATTAACAGCCTCATTCTCAGATAGCACACACTGAGTCCAGTGGTGAAGAGACCAGTGTGCAGTTGATGACTTTTAAGTATAGTCTTGGGAATTAGAAGCAGATACCATACAAGATTTATCTCCCTGGGCGATTCAGAGTATATGCAGATCTTAAAAACATTCCTACCCCCTATTATATTCAGAATTGATGTCTGTTTAATGTAATTTATTGTTAAAATTATAAGGCATCTAAAGACAATGTCAACAGAGTAAAAGTCCAACCCATAGAATGGGTGAAAATATTTGCAAATCATGTGTCTAATAAGGGATTAATATTCAGAATATATAGAGAACTCCTAATACTCAACAACAATAGGAAAGCCCAACTCAGAAATGGACAAAGGACTTGAATAGATATTCCTCCAAAGACGATAGACAGATGGCCACTAAGCACATAAAAAGATACTCATCGTCACTAATTATTAGTGATGTTTACCAAATGGTCCAGCATTCCCACTTCTGGATATATACCCAAAAGAACTGAAAGCAGGGTCTTGAAGAGATACTTACACACTCATGTTCATAGCAGTATTATTCACAATAGCTAAAACATTGCGACTGATCTGAGTGTCTGCTGACGGGTGAATGGATAAGCAAATGTGGTCTGTATGTTCAATGTAATATTAATAGCCTTAAAATGCAAGGTGTTCTGACTTATGCTACGTGATCGAACCTTAATGATATTACTGAGTGAAATAAGCCAGTCACAAAAGACAAATACTGTATGATCCCCCTTGTATGAGGTACTTGGAGCAGTCAAATTCATACAGACAGAAGGTAGAGAGGTGGTTGCCAGGGGCTGGGTTGGGGTGATGGGGAGTTACTGTTTAACAGGTTCAGAGTTTCAGTTTTGCAAGATGAAAAAAGTTCTGGAGATGGATGGTGGAAATGGGTACACAACATTATAAGTGTATTTAAGACCACTGAACTGTACACTGAAAAAAGATTAAGATGGTAAAATTTACCATGATTTTTAAAGATTGGGGGAAAAAATCAATGTACAAGCTACAAATTTAAAATGTTTGTAGAGAAAAAACAAAACACCTATGACATTATGTTAAGCACCAAAAAGCAGGTTGCAAAATTGTGTGTATAAGGTAATCTCAGCTGTGCTTAAGTAGAAAAAGTGTGGAAGGAAATACACCGGGATGTTGACAGTAGCTGCCTCCAGGTGATAGGAGCATGGGGGGTTTGTATCTTTTTCTTGTACTTCCCAGTTTTTCTACAATGAACATGTATTACTTTATTGATAACAGCTAGAGTAGTAAACCCAAATAAAAGCTTTAGTCTTCCATGTAGATTACTGATGAGACAGCTAAAATTTCAGCCCTTAATTTGCAGGGCAACAATTTGGAAATGGTTTTTAATAGTGTGTGTTTTAATGATTTAGAAGTTACAAGATAACCTAAAACTGCATTAAGAAAAAGTTCCAATGTGATATAGATATAGAACAGGGTTATAGATTTTAAATTCTGATTAAAAAATGATTGATTGATTGATTGATGCCCCAGGTCTTAGTTGCAGCATGCAGGATCTTTAGTTGCGGCATGAGAACTTTTAGTTGCGGCATGAGACCTTTTAGTTGCGGCATGCACGCGGGATCTTGTTCCCGATCAGGGATTGAACCTGGGCCCCCTGCATTGGGAGCTCACAGTCTTACCCACTGGACCACCAGGGAAGTCCCTTAAATTCTGATTTTTGTATTTTAGTAACATGTTCTACATCTTGTGCTTTCAGAATTGATATGTGGTCATTAACTATTTTTATAAATGGAAAATAAAAGGCATAATGTATCTTTCAGCCCTCATGAAGCATTGCTTTGTTTTCTTCTCTTCAGTTTCCTCCGGCTTATGCAGGCATATCTGAGGTGAATCAGCCTGCTGAATTGATGCCCCAGTTTTCTACAGTTGAGTACGTGATACAGGTAATTGTTTGCTGCGCATTTAAGGAGCAGTGTTAAATTGAGCTTCTTTTGAAATACTTTGTCTTCTTTGTCTCTTGCCTGTCTGGACGATTTAAAGCTGTGAGGCCCACAGGATCCTGAACATTAGGTCATGGCACGTGTGCACGTGTTGGCATCGTTTTCCCGTCTCCATAGAAGGCTACCAAAAAGGTAGCACTGATTGAGTTCAAAACCTGCCCTCCACAGCCTTGTCCATCTCAGTTGATGGTACCCCATCTTCTAGTAGTTCAGCTTAGAAATCTTAGATTCATCCTTGACGTCTCTCTTTTTCTCACATCCCGTATCTAATCCGTTAGGAAATCCCTTGCAGTCGATATTCACACTTGATCCAGAATCCAGCCACTTCTTTCTCCCCACAGCTCCTGTCCTGGGCCAGCCCCCGCCTCTCACTTGAACTATTGGGGCAGTCTCTTAGCTCTTCGCCCTGACTTTACCCTTGCCCACTTTTATTTTATTCTTCACCCAGCAGCCAGGGTAACTCTTTAAAAACATCACATTAGGTCTGTGTTCAGAAACCTCCAGTGGCGAAACTGGCTCCCTTTTCACCTGGAGTAATAGACAGTCTTCAGAGTTCTGTATGATCTGGCCGTGTTACCCCTCTGACCTCAGCTTCTTTTAGGGTCCTCGTTCAGCCAAATGGGCCTCCTTGACTTGGCTCAAGCGTGCTGGGAACAGACGTGCCCCTGGGCCTTTGCTCTGGCTTTTCCTTAGGCTAGAGCTTTCTCCCCTATATCTGTATTGCTCCCTCCCTCTCCTCCAGGTTTTTGCTCAAATGTTACTTTCTTAATAAGGCTGCCCTGACCTCCCATTTAATGGTGGAGCCTCCCTGCCCCCCCACCCCCACCCCATGCCCGGCCTTCACAATCCCTCCCCCTTTCTCTGTTCCGGAAAGTTAGCTCCTGAGGCAGGCAGGGATCTCTGGCCTTTTGGTTCGCTGATGTATCGCAGGACCTGGAACAATGCCTGGTGTTCAAAAATGTGGAATAAATTGTTGGATATAAAGTAGTCTTTACGTCTAGTTTGTTTTGATAAAACTTGTTGTTTAATGAAGTAAGTAGAGGTTTGTTTCGATGTTCTTATCTCTGACAGTTAGTATAAATAAAGACTTGTTACTTACATAACCTGTTTTGCTTCTTTTTTGGCTGAGCCATGTGGCTTGGAGGATCTTAGATGCCCGACCAGGGATTGAACCTGGGCCCCCATAGTGAGAGCGTGGAGTCCTAACCACTGGACCACCAGGGAACTCCCTTGTTTTGCTTTAAAAAGAGCTGGTTATGTCTATTTGTATATTGATCATTGTGCTGTTTTTCTTTGCATAAAGCGAGGTGCTCAGTCCCCTCTGATATTTCTCTACGTGGTGGACACATGCCTGGAAGAAGACGACCTCCAGGCACTCAAGGAATCCCTGCAGATGTCCCTGAGTCTCCTTCCTCCGGATGCACTGGTGGGCTTGATCACGTTTGGGAGGATGGTGCAGGTCCATGAACTCAGCTGTGAGGGGATTTCCAAGAGTTATGTCTTCCGGGGGACGAAGGATTTAACTGCAAAGCAGATACAGGTTAGTGCCTTGCTTGTCCCCAAGCAGGACCAGGGATGTTTCTTAAAAATTCATTAGGGAAAAGGGAAAAAAATGTCATTCACTTGTAGTGTTAAGGGAAATGAGTCTTTCTGGTTTGTGTAGGACATGCTGGGCCTGACCAAGCCTGCCGTGCCCGTGCACCCAGCGCGCCCGGCACAGCCGCAGGAGCACCCTTCCATTTCCAGCAGGTGAGCTTGGACGTGCATATGCACAGCGGCAGCCATGGGTGGGAGGGAGGGACAGCGGGAGGGCTTTTGTTTTTTATTTTTAGAGGGGGAAAAAAAAGACTCAGCCTAACCAATATTTAATGTTTAATAACAAACATGACAAATCAGTGTACGTTTAAAATTTATAACTAAGTTAATATATAAATATATATGTACACACACATACACGTGGGGCAGATTTGCTCAAAATATTTTTCCTGTTAGAGTTGTATCATCACAGAGGTTTTGAGACCACTGTACGCAGTCATTCCCCTCTTATTAGATACATGGCTCTTGTCCTTTTTGATTCTTAAGTAAAGCTGGGGAAACTGAAAAGGCTCCTGTTGGGTGTCCTCTAACAAGCCTGAGATTGGGCACTTCGTTTACATGGCCCGCTGTGCTCCTAGGGCTTCCCAAGGCTGGGTTAACAGTCGGCAAACATGATAAGATGCTTTGTTGACATGCCTGGCACAGCCTCTTCTCTAAGAAACTGGTGTTCCTCCCTGTATGACTCCCAAGGTTTAAGAGAAACGCAAATGGAGTCTTCAGAATGATGAAGATTGTCCACGTCCATGAACCTTACATGGACTGAGTTCATGTTAGCGTGTCCTTAGGGTTTTTTGCTGCTTAAGATTTAATTGAACTGATTTGCTCCTATTTGAAATTGATTTTTTTTCCATGTTATATATGCAGGTTGCTATATACTAGGCTTTCTGTTTGTTTGTTTGTTTTTGTGGTACGCGGGCCTCTCACTGTTGTGGCCTCTCCCGTTGCGGAGCACAGGCTCCGGACGCGCAGGCTCAGTGGCCATGCCTCATGGACCCAGCCGCTCCGCGGCATGTGGGATCTTCCCAGACTGGGGCACGAACCCATGTCCCCTGCATCGGCAGGCAGACTCTCAATGACTGCGCCACCAGGGAAGCCCTATACTAGGCTTTAAATGACATTCCTGAATAAAATTGCTTTGAGTTTTTTGTGTTTGTAGTTAGAGACAACTTTGAAAGAAAAAAAACTGCAGGTTTTTTCTACTCTGATACTTATTTTGAAGAGCAGTAACTATGTGTCATGCAGGCTGAAGACCAGAGTACTTTATTAAATCAGGCTTGACGTGTCCATTCAAAATCATGCAGATTTCTGCAGCCCATTCACAAGATCGACATGAACCTCACTGATCTTCTTGGGGAGCTGCAGAGGGACCCATGGCCCGTACCTCAGGGGAAGAGACCGTTGCGATCCACTGGTGTTGCTTTGTCCATTGCTGTTGGCTTGTTGGAGGTAACTCGGAATTTACTGGGACCTATCAGACCACACAAGCTTTCTCACAGAAGGTGTGTTTGTTGGCCTTGTCTGAAAAATCAGCTGTGACCGCAGTCAGCTGGCAGTGTTAATTTATCAGAACGTGGTTCAGTGATTGTTATTATCCACACTGAAGGAGCCCTTGGTGTTTTGAAAATACAAAACGTTTTCATGAGAAACACAAGGCCATTAGGGCACCAGGATCACAGTAAATAAAAGTGCGCCAGACCCTCAGGTTGAAAGAGAGAAGCTGCTTCTCAGCAGCGTCATCTGCGTTTTGCTGCAGTATCGTCAGTAGTCACGACAGCTGAGGACAACTCACATTTGGAGCATTTCTGTGGGAAACATGCTTGGGGTGGGCTGTATGTTCCTAAAATGCTGCCACTTACTGCTTTAGGGCACTTTTCCAAACACGGGAGCCAGGATTATGCTGTTTATTGGGGGTCCCCCTACCCAAGGACCTGGCATGGTGGTTGGAGATGAACTAAAGGTTCCCATTCGTTCCTGGCACGATATTGAGAAAGATAACGCCCGCTTCATGAAAAAGGCAACCAAGGTAGGTGCTCCTGGCTCAAGGCTGTAAGTGTGGTCACCCAGGTGGGGTTTAGGCTGCCCTGGAGTGACAGCTGCCCTGCTGTGGCCATGCTTTGTGGTCAGTGAGTTCCTCTTGCTGAGATGACCTTCCAGATCTCGGCTGATGTTAAGTATCTCTCCCAGTTCTGAGACCTTGGTTAGAGTGAGTGGCCCTAAAACTGCTAAAAGTGTTTTGAGACTGAAAACTGCAGTTTTATTTTATTTGGATGTTATGAAAGAAACTGTCTCGATATTCCTCTCTTTGATCACATCCCTTTGGTGTGGTAAGGCACGCCTAGTGAGTGATGTTGCTGTTCCATAAAGATAATTTTTCTCTCTTTGCAGCACTATGAGATGCTTGCTAACCGAGCTGCTGCAAACGGTCACTGCCTTGATATTTACGCTTGTGCCCTTGATCAGACTGGACTTCTAGAGATGAAGTGCTGCACAAACCTTACTGGGTATGTGGACAGTGAACCCCTGGGAAAAGTGAGAGTGCTTATTCTAAGGAATGAGACTTGAGTGATGGAACCGTGGGAATGGCCAAGGCTGGCTCAGATGAGTGTTCAGGTCACTCTGGGCTGCAGTTTCGGTGCCTGGGGAGGGTGTGGGGGCCTCTTGGAGGAAGAAGCTGTGATCAGAAGGGGGTCAGGGGTCACTGTGAACTTGTCGTGTCAGAGTAACTTCATTTCTTAGAGTTGTTGCAGACACCAAGGCAGGAAAGCAAGCATGGGGTATGTGGCCTTCGGCACTTCCTTGTGAGAAGGGGGGAAATAGGCTGAATGCTAGAGCAATTAGGAGCCCCCTCACCTGGCTTATTAACCTCACCTCGTGACAGCCGGCACTCGCTCAGCCTGGAGGGTGCGGTGCAGGGCGGGCTGGGAGCCCAAGTCCTTAAAGCGGGATGGTGCCCGGCCAACCGCCTTTGGGGCCCGTGGGCACACTCGAGCCTCTCCCCAGACCTCCTGAATCAGAGGCTGAGGATGCAGCCTGGTGGTGGGTTTTAACAAGCTCTCCGGGGATTCTGGTGAGGACCACCGGTGGTACCACTAGTCTGAAGGCGCTGCAACATCAGCCTCACCCGGGAACGTTCAAAACTACTTTTGGTCTGGGTCTTGTCTTAAAGTCGGATTTAATTGGCCCGGGCATCAGCATATTTAAAGTTCCCGAGCGTTTCCGACGTGGAGCAGAGTTTGAGAAGCACTGGTGTGGCCCCCGTGTGCTCCAGGCACGCCTGAACACAGACAGCGTCTGGGAAACCTGCATTTGTGTGCAAGTCCCTGGAAAAGCAGTGGCAGAGAGCTGTGGGTGGGCCTGGGGTTCTGCATTTCTAAGGAGCTCCCAGGTGGTGCTGCGGGTCCTCACTGAGTAAAGGGGAGGGGGTAGAACCCTGGTCATCTGCAGCTGTCCTGGGGACCAGCAGGCGCGTGAGGTGATAGAGGACCAGCGATGCTGGCCTGGCTGTGCCGCTGAGTTCACTTAATACGCCGGACTCCCCCCAGTGCCCTGCGGGAGTTCTCGTCTTGGAACATCACAGGAAAACTTCCACGTGTTTGTGAACACCCCCGAGTTTATACACCAGAGTTCACGTGTGTGTGTCTCTCCTCTGTGGCGAGGGACCAGCACTTCTCTCACACTCTCAGTGAGGCCTTTGACCCCTGAGTGACAGTATTTAGGGCACATCACCTGTTGCACAACTATAGTATCGGGGAAATGTGTGAACAGTGACACTGAGGAAAAAAAAGACTTAGAGGTTTCAGTTGATGGCTTGAAGTGAGCCAACCGTTTGGGATGACTTCCAGCAAAGGCAAGGTGACCCTGGGCTGTGTTATGGGGTCCATTATCTTCAAGGAAGATCACAGTCTTGGTTTCCTTGGGGCTAGTCACACCTTATCCAGATTATATCATCATTTATTTTTTTAAACTTTTAATTTTGAAACAGTTAACAGATTCACAAGAAATTGCAAAAATAGTACAGCGAAGTCTGTCCATACTTTTCATCTGGCATCTCCCAGTGGTAGCATCTTACATAAAACATAAATACAGCACCATGTCAGAACCAGGAAACTGACTTGGTACAGCACAGTTAACTGTTGATACATCACGGACCGTACTTGGCTCTCACCAGTCTGTACATGCTCTCATTTTTAAAAATCTGTGTGCATGTCTAGTTCTTTGAAATTTTTATCCACTCTATAGGTTTGTATAACCACCACAGTGATCAAGATACAGCACCGTTCTAAAGAATTCTATGTTTAATGTTTTAAAAATAGTGTCTTTCTTGAGTACAAATTGAACTGGCTGTTTTCCATTGTCAGTAAGTGATGAGTAGCACCTCTGTGGACAGGCTTGCTTTTTTCCTCTTCTCTAAAATAATTGTTCATAAATACCCAGGAAGCATCTGAATGGCTTTGAGTCATCCTAAAGGTTCACTTTCTTTTTCCGTTTTTCTTTCCTAGAGGCCACATGGTGATGGGAGATTCTTTCAACACTTCTCTCTTCAAGCAGACATTCCAAAGAATTTTTAGTAAAGATTTTAATGGCAATTTCCGAATGGCATTTGGTGCTACGTTGGAAGTAAAGGTAGAATAGATTTCTAAAACCTTAATGAAAGAATAGTGTTCTTACTTACTTAGTAGTCATGGTTGGGGGAGCCTCACCCTCGGGACACGGGCATCTAAAGATAAGTTCAAAAGTTCCTAGCAAAATAATCCCAACAAGGTATATTCATTCTGTCCTTTGCTTCTCAAGAATGACCTGCATATTTATCAGTGTTTTATTTATTTTATTTTATTTATTTATTTATTTATTTTTTGCGGTACACGGGCCTCTCACTGTTGTGGCCTCTCCCGTTGCAGAGCACAGTCTCTGGACGCACAGGCCCAGCGGCCATGGCTCACGGGCCCAGCCGCTCCGCGGCATGTGGGATCTTCCCGGACCGGGGCACGAACCTGTGTCCCCTGCATCGGCAGGCAGACTCTCAACCACTGCGCCACCAGGGAAGCCCCAAGTGTTTTAAACCGTGAGATGTCTGCTCTCCCTGCAGGGAGGGCAGGCCTTACAAAGGTGGTGGGCTAGGTGCCCACCCAGCCACCGGTTTGTGTTTAGCACCTGCCTGCAGACTAGCCAGGGCGCTCTAAAATGGGGCAGCATTGTGAGTTTGGCTCTTGTTTTTCCACGTAGGGACTGATCGCTCTACACGCTTGATTCTGAGTCATTGAGAAAACATTCAGAGGGGCCGTTAGAAAATGTGATGGCAAATATTTCTTTGCAAATTGGCAATAATCATTAAATCATCTAGGTTAAACTTTAAACAACATTGTCAAATGTTTGAGGTTTTTTTAAAAAGATGAAGAAGGATGGACTTTGCTGAAATGAATTCAGATTTAAAAGTCTGAGTATGTTGGCCTCGTCATGGTGTCGGAGTTCATAAATTAAGTATTTTTAAAGCAACACAAAACAGCATATTCCCTGATTGACATTTGTAACTAGTTACAGCAGGTTTGTGGCACAGGAGAAGAATGCGGTAGTATTGGTAGAATTGCTGTCTTCCGTGTGCATGATAGTTTCAGAGTTGAGAAGGCAGAGCATGCTGCTGCATCTTTGGAACAAAGATAACTCTATTTCTAGAGGAGGGTTTTATTAAAGTTTTAGCCAGTTCACAGCAGCCCTGGAGAAGCATATACAAGCTTTTGCATGCTAGAATCCCTGTAGGATTTTCCCTTGGTGGAATAATAACCCTGCCGTTTTGGTTGTGTCCTTTGTGAGGGGTGGGTTCTTGGTGGTTGTTAACTGTCTGCTCTCATGTCATTCTGCCTCAGACCTCGCGGGAACTGAAGGTTGCCGGAGCCATCGGCCCTTGTGTGTCTCTGAATGTGAAAGGACCGTGTGTGTCAGAAAACGTAAGGAAAACTCCTCCATCACCCTCACCTCCTGTGCCTGGGATTTGACCCCTTAGACGTGTCGGGGCTGGCTGACCTTGCATTGTGTCACCTGTTGGCTTGTGTCTGTGGTGAGGGGAGAGGGATAACTCACTGACGCCCACAGCCCTGAGGGGTAGTGTCATTTCTGTCTTTTTTCCATCCATCGGTCTGAACGGTCAGAGAGGAGAAAGCTGAGGCTCAGAGAGGTCAAGTGTCTTGCTTAGGGTCAGAGATGACAGCGGGGGAGCTAGGTAGGGACCAGGTTCCCCACCCAACTACCCTTGCTTGGGTGGCCACGCCAGAGAGCCACCAGGCATTGCATTCTGTGCAGCACAGTCCTGCAGGGACAGACCCATGTGCTTATTGCCCTTGGAAGGACTCCCTCTGTCTCGCTTCGCAGAGACCGTTTTGAGCTGGTTGGGCGGTGGGTGACACTGTGGCACATGGAGACAGCGGTGTTCCTTGAGTGACAGATTTGAGTACATGGAACAAAGTTCAGCTCTCACTAGGTGGGGCGATGGCCTTGCTGGTGGCCCACTTCCTCTGATGACACTTGAGCTGCCAAGTGTACACTTTTGGTCCAGTGAGGCCTGTCTAGGGTGGGTCTGGGCTGGGTTGTCACAGTTACGTCCTTCCTTCACCGTCCTCTTCAACGTGAGGCTGGATGGGAGAGTCAGGCATGGGCTCAGGGTGCAGGTGTGGCCCTGACGAGGTGCTTCATGGCTCTGGGATCCAGCATCTCTGTCCGGGAAATGAAAGTAGTAATGGGACCTACTGTACAGCACTGTTGGGAGGACTCCATGAGCAGCCCAGGTGAGGCACTTAGGACAGTGCCCAGGATGCCCACCCAGGGTTTCACCTTCCCATTGAAGTTTTTGTCCTCATCAGCAAGGAACACTCGTTAGTGACTACTTAGAGTAAGTTTTTATTGAAGTTACCAGAGGCAGGCTGTTTGAGAGGATATTCCTGTAAGCCTCTGGGTGAGGCAGGTTGTTACCCAAGCCCCTGTGGTGAGTCCCTGATTACCCCCATGTACTCAGGGACGTGTACTCTTGTTTCTTGGCAGGGCTTTGGGAGGCTGCCCTGTTCCAGCATATTCTCCATAGACTTAATACCTGCCTAAGAAGGTATTACAACTTAGTACAGCTGTTCCAGGATCCAGTAGGGATCAGCCGTGAAATTTTTGGATGGGGGGTGGAGGAGGCAAAGGGGAGGAAAGTACAGTTTTCAGACACGCAGGGAAGTTCTGAGAAGAGCGTAATGCGTCTGTGTCCCCACCACATAGAGTCATCGTTGACATTTGGTCATAATTCCTCTGCCCTCTTTTTGGCCACATTTGTGTTATCTACCTGATTTCATCTATTTGCCACATTCTTTTATCATATCAATATTTTGCCTTTGAAAGCAAGTTGCAGACGTCTCAACACTTAGTCTGTCAGTGTTGCGGTGTGCATCTTCTGAAGACAAGGGTCTTCTATGTTATTCTCAAACCTGAGAAAACAGTGATTTCCTAATATCATCTAACATATAGTCATATGCTTTCCTTAATTTCTCTCCAGATGCCCTTTGCAGCTGTTTTTCCTCTCTAACCACTATTGTATTTGATAATACATATCCTTAGTCTTTTAAAATGTAGGATGGTCTTCCTGTCATTTTATTTATGCTTTTTTGCTTGTTTTGTTTTGTTTGATGATGTTGGTCTGTTGAAGAGACAATGCCAAGTGCCAGGAGTTTTCTGTAACCGAGTGTCTCTGTTTCCTTGTCTGACTTGTTTTCTGTCCTCGCTGTATTTGCTGTGAAGTGGAGGTTAGATGAATGATTAGATTCGGGTTAAACCTTTCTGTCCCCCATGCTTCCTGAGTGATCTGTGTACCTCTGTGCTGAGTTGTGGTGAGGTGATGACTGTCCTTCAATTACAGGGGCCCGTTTCCTTTTTGCCATTAGCAGGAGATCTGTTGAACAAGATTGTAGCACGACATGAGTATCTTGTTTGCCAGTAGCCTTTCACCTTACGGTTTTAGGTTATCCATTGATTATCCTGAATCAGTGTATTTGAATCACAATAAACTGCTGATTTCCTAATTCCATCTTTACAGTTCTTCTGATCAAGGCAGGGTAGACGCTTACATAAGGAATTTGTATATTAGTGAGAGAATACAATGCTTGTGGGACTCTGGAGGGTTTGTGGCCACGCCTGGGGGTTGGTGCTATAGGGGAGGGAAATTTTTCTTTTTCCTCTACCCATCTTAGTTTCATTGGCTGGGACCCTGCAAATTAGACTGATGAAACACAGCTTAACAGGAGAAAAACAAACAAGTTTATTAATGTGTGCGTCACACACATAACACAGCGCGTACATACTCAGCGATGAGTCACTCAAAGAGGGAGTTAGACCTTGGGATTAGTTGCATCTTAACAATAAATGTTCTTTTACAATAAATGTGCAGATAAGTGACAAGACAAAGGAAAGGGACCTTGATCTTCTAGGGGTGGCAAATTGTGGAAGTGTAGACAGATGGGGGAGACGGATGGGAAAGGAAGGTGGTTTTGCCAAGAGTTGTTACATATACTCTTCTGGTGCTGCCTCTGGACTGATAAGCATCTAGCGTTGTCTTTGGTGGTTAAGAAGCTCCTGCCTTCCTGGTAGGAGGAGGACAGAGAGTTTTCTATGTCTGCTTTTTAAAAATTACCTACAGCCTAAAATAATCTTTATGCCAGCCTGGCATATTTTGGGTGACATGCTCTGAATCCCCTTGATTTGAAATTTTAACAGGTTTTATATTAAAAATGGAGTCAAAAGGTGTGGAGAGAGATTGGAGAGAAGGGATTAGCAAGGCAAGAAAGGGGGGCAGACAGGCTCCTCTTACTTCCTTGCCATTGTTCATGGGTGCAGCCTTCACTGTCCAGCAGATGTTATGTGCCTCTTTTAGAAAAGGCCCTGAAAGGGAAGGTGAACACCTAGGAATCCATCCATCTCACGATCTTGCTTAGGAAAGACTTGTGAAACGCAGGGTGTCCTCCCCAGCCTCCACCGCAGAGCTGTGGCTCTTTCCCCTCTGACCATCACCTTCCTGAGATTGCTGGTTCTGTGGCCAGGGACATGGGCTCCTGGCATGGCTTTGTAGAGAGACCGGACTGGTGTCAGCTGTACTCAGCTGACAGCATACAGTTTGGGTGGATTCAGAGTAACAGAAGAGGTATCATGACTCTCTTAATGCATAATGGTGTTACTTTCTAAGGATGGTATCCCATGTTATAATGAGGTGTTAAAATGTATAATATTCACTGTCTCTAGAATGATCAAATGTATGTTTCAGAGTCTAGTCTTGGTTAATGGTTCTAGGTATTTGACACCTGCAGACTTTTCTTCTAGATGTCATGCTTAAAACAGTGATACCCTTCATGTTTTAGTGTACTTTTTTTTTTTTTTTTTTGGCAGTACGCGGGCCTCTCACTGTTGTGGCCTCTCCCGTTGCGGAGCACAGGCTCCGGACGCGCAGGCTCAGCGACCATGGCTCACGGGCCCAGCCGCTCTGCGGCATGTGGGATCTTCCCGGACCGGGGCACGAACCCGTGTCCCCTGCACTGGCAGGCGGACTCTCAACCACTGCGCCACCAGGGAAGCCCAAGTGAACTTTTTATTTATCACTGGGAGCCATTCAACTAGTCAACACAATGCAGCCTTCACATGATTAAAATCTCAGTTCTCTTACCAAGAATTTATATGTAGCTCTTGCATAAAGGAATTGGGTTAAAAATTAATATTTAACAGCTAAAGTTCTGTAATTATTTCTTGTTCTAATCATGGTGGAAGAAGTACATAAATCTTTCAGGCTAAGCAGGTAATTCTTTTTCTTTTCAAGTATTTACTTGTTCCCCATCCCTGACTTGATTGTCTCAGTTGACATCAGTGTTATGTATCGTGTGTGTGTGTGTGTGTCTGTGTAGAGATAAAGCTCAACGATGTAATGAAAACTGACCAGAGTGCCAATATAAAAAGCCTAATCGTAAAGTACTGTAACAAATGTTAAACTTTATTCTGGTCTGTAATTGTACTTTTTTCAGTGAAATTAAATTTTTTTTTTTTCCCTTTTCTTGGCCGCACTGCATGGCCTGTGGGATCATAGTTCCCCGACCAGGGATGGGACCCGCACCCCCTGCAGTGAAAGTGCAGAGTCCTAACCACAGGAACACCAGGGAAGTCCCGAAATTTAAATTTTCATTTGGAATGAGATATTCTAAGGGACCTGCCCTTCTCAGAGTCAGTGCTTTTCATCAGCAGGTAATCACAGGAGCATCTTTTTTGTTTCATTTCTTTTTAATCCCTCTTCTCTCCCCTAGGAGCTTGGTGTTGGTGGCACGAGTCAGTGGAAAATCTGTGGCCTGGATCCCACATCTACGCTCAGCATCTACTTTGAAGTAGTCAATCAGGTGGGCTGCATTTTTTCATGAATCGTCGCGTCTCAGTGTTGTGTTTTCTGATTTGTTACAGGCTGGTGGCCTCCGGTTTCTTTCTCCACAAAGTTATGCTACTTTGGGCTTGTGTTTGGCCTGATCTTAGTCTGACATCATCTTTTTTATTCCTTCCAGGGTTTGGTCAGAGTCAGACAGCAAACTGCTTTTGTCACTTTGTTGTTGAACTGATAAGGTCATCAGAAGAGGAATGGCTTTTGCCAGCCATCATAATGTTGGTGAATTTTTGAGTGTGTCAGTTTTTCCCCAGTGTTTTATTTTTTAAAATTCAAAAGTACAGAACGATAAGTAGAATTGTACAGTGAATACCCAAGTATCAACCACTCAGGTTCTGTAACTAACATTTTGCTCTGTTTGATTTGTTACACATCTAGCCATTCCCCAATTCATAGTGTTTGGATGCATTTCGAAGCAAATTGCAGTCACCAGTGTCTTTCATCCCTAAACCCTTCAACATGTATATCAACTCACGTTCAGTATTTATTTCCATATGGTTCTCTTTTTTGAGGTAAAAGTTGCAAACAGTGAAATGCCCCGAATTTAAGTGGACCATTCAGAACGCATCAAGAGCCTTGTGGTCACTGCCGTGTCGGTCGTCTTAGGATGAGTGCACAGGCTCTGTGACCACTTGTGTGGGGTCACGCGGTGACAGTAACAGGTGCTGGCCTCTCATCCTGCAGCACAACGCCCCGATCCCGCAGGGGGGCCGCGGCGCCATCCAGTTCGTCACGCACTATCAGCACTCCAGCACCCAGCGGCGCATCCGCGTGACCACCATCGCCCGCAAGTGAGTGGCCCCGGCTTCCTCTCCGCTGAACCTCTGGCTTTTTGCTTGGAGAGAGAGTCTGACATCTAGTAGTTTATCTCTGTGATTCCGCTGAGTGAATGGTTCTCACCAGCCCTCACTGGATCAGTTGATCAGAGCAGGACAAGGAGGAGGCACTGCCGGCGTATAAGACTCTCCTTTCAGTAGGAATAAGTTCATTAAAAGTTATTTTTCATTATTTATGAAATAAGTGACCCATTAATATACCCTCCTTATAAAAGATTCAAGCAGCACATAATTATGTAAAGAATGGGTCTCTCCCACTCTCCCCAGAGGTAAAATGCTATCACTGTACTGACATGTAACTTCACAATCCCATTTCTGTGCAGTTATAGACCACGTGTGTGTATTATATACATGATGGCTTATGTGAAGATATTCATAAGCTTTTCTCAAGAATGTGTCAAGGACACCTTCCATGTCAGTGCATAAAAGCCTCTACCTTATTCATTTTATTTTATTTTATTTTGAAAAAAAGTTTTTCGAAGTATAGTTGATTTACAATATTATATTAGTTTTAGGTGTATCATATAGTGGTTTGAAACTTTTATAATTTATACTCCATTTAAAGTTATTACAAAATGCGGGCTATATTCTCTATGCTGTACAGTATATTCTTGTAACTTATTTTATACATAGTAGTTTTTACCTCTTATGCCTTGCCCCTTCCCTCTCCCCACTGGTAACCACTAATTTGTTCTCTATATTTGTGAATCTGTTCCTGTTTTGTTATATTCGTTTGTTTCATTTTTTAGATTCCACATATAAGTGGTAACACAGAGTATTTAATATTTGTCTTTCTCTGTCTGACTTATTTCACTAAGCATAATACCCTCCAGGTCCATTCATGTTGTTGCAAACGGCAGAATTGCATTCTTTTTCATGGCCGAGTAATATTCCAGTGTGTGTGTGTGTGTGTGTGTGTGTGTGTGTGTGTGTGTGTGTGTGTGTGTGTGTGTGTGTGTGTGTGTGTGTGTGTGTGAGAGAGAGAGAGAGAGAAAATACAGGAACAGATTATGTGTGTACACACACACACACACACACACACCCCCTCGTCATGTATCCACGTCTGTGTCTTACTGGAGAGCCAGCTCTCAGGCCTCTCCCGCATGCAAGGGCAGCACTCACTCTGGAATGGTCAGTTGGGCAGATGCACAGAGTCAGCTCAAACACATCGAAGCAGCGTTTGACCAGGAGGCTGCAGCGGTCCTGATGGCGCGGCTGGGAGTGTTCCGAGCGGAGTCGGAGGAGGGGCCGGATGTGCTCCGGTGGCTGGACCGACAGCTCATCCGACTGGTAAGCTGGGGACAGTGGCACTACGTTCAGTCTTGGTCTCTGCTCTACTTTTGAGAAAACTGTCGTTTAAACCTATTATTTTATACAGCCAGTAAATAAGAATTTTATCAGTGGCTTACCACATGCCAAACACCAGACGTTCTGAGAATGATGTAAAAGAAGTGTTAAATATGCATCTCCCCCAAGGGCTCACATTACAGTTGGGAAGAAACACCACACACAGGCCGTTTAGGTAATGGTACAAATCTGAGTGTGTTGAGGGTTGACTTAGATGAGTCCCTGTGAATCCTGTGGTTCTCTGTTTTCCCTCTAGATCTTGGAGGGTTTGGGGGGAAGTAGGGGTCCATGGCCCAGTGAGTGTGAGGAGATGCCTGGTGTGTCATTCTGGGTCTAATCAGGAGAGAGAAGCCACACGGTGGTTTAAACGGGGGGAGTGTTATATAAAGAATTAGTGTCACAAAGGGGATTAGAATAATGAGGGATTGTCTAGTAAGAGGTAAAAAGAAGTCTGAAGGATACAGGATAGTAGATCCTAGGGGTGCTACTTCCAGGCTGAGGTAGAACACCCCAGCAAGACCCGCATCCCCCCAGGGCTGACGGAGCCCCAGGTGGGGCAGGGCCATGGCTCATTGGGTCTCTCAGAGCAGAGACGTTGCCGTGGTGCCTGCTGGAGGGACTTAGTAGAAATTCACCCTCTGTGGCGCCGAGAAAACCGTTCACCAGGAGGCGTCTCAGCAGGGGCGCACGGGGCTGGGGGGCTGCAGGCGCCAGTGCTGCGTGAAGACGCTGCAGCTGTCCGCTGACCAAGCCTAACTTAGTGCCCTGGCAGGGGAGAAATATTTAAGGGCCCCAGATCCATTTCACAGCCAGCGAAAAGGGTAAGTTTGGAGCCACGAAGCAATAAATCAGTAATTGAGATACCTTATGATCTTACCGTTTGGGAATTCACAGCACGTGTTAGTGATCGAAGGTCCTGGAAAGCACAGTAACAGAACTTACTTAACTTTGTTTTGCCCTATGTGTGCCCCTGCTGTCCCACAGACTCATTTTTTCAGGGAATGTCAGCATTGCAAACGTAATCTGAGATTGAGCAGAGGGTCCAAGTGGTTGGCGAAGGCTTCTGGTGGGAAGTGAGCCTTGAGTCAAGTCTTTTTAAAGAGAGTAGAAGGCAAGGCTTAGCAAGTGGAGGGCCCAGCACCCACAAGCCTGTGGGGTGTAGCTGGGCATTCAGTTCATGCTGGGGACCCTGGAGAGGCCGCTGTCACGGGTGGCCAGTGACTACGGTGGGGGAGCAGCAGTGCAGGTGCAGGTCGCTTGAGCAGTGCCTTGACTGTAAAGTGAAGTCTCTGCCTGGGTGTTAGGGGGGGGAAGGGGTGAGTGTGGTTCTCAGGCAGGGGCGTGAGAGCAGCATGACGCTGTGTTCACACTGCCTGTCCCTGTGTAAGATAAATCGGAGGGCGAAAGGGCTGCTGTTACGGAGGCCAGCGGAGGATTTCGCCGGCTCCAGGGAGCTGAGACCAAGGTGGCGGTGGTACAGTTGGAGGGGAGAGAAGCTTTGGAATCAGGCTGTATGCCGAGAGAAGAATTGACCAAACCTGGTCGAACTATACGTGGAATCAAAAATGAAAAACATCAACGCTAACCCAAGTTTTAAGTGTGGGCAACTGCAAGCGTGATGGAGCAGTGGGAAACAGGAAGGGAGAGCAGCTGTGAGGGGGAGGGAGGGGAACCCCCTTTTCTAATGGACTAGTTTAATTTATTTTGAATGTGAACTTGCACGTCCAAGGAAAGCCACCCTGTAGTTGGGATAGGTCCTGACAGGAGCTCGGGTCGGAGGTCAGCACTGCACGTGGGGGAGGGATTTGGGTGACTCTGGTCTGGCGGTCATGTCGTTTGTAGCCGAGGCAAGGAGGATGGGAGCAGTGGGCCAGGAACTAACCTTGGAGGAACCCGCCGCCGTCAGGAGGAGGCAGGGAGACGGGCTGTCGGATGAGGGGAAGAAGATCAGTCGGAGAGGTGGCAGGATGTAGGAAGGCGCTGCTGCGGCGGCTGAAGGAGGGCTCAGGAGGTTCGGGGAGTCACGTGGCTCGTGCTGGCAGGGAGTTGAGGAAGGTGAGGTCTGTGCAAGGATGCGGTCGGAAGAGGGTCACTCCCAGAGATGAGCTCTCTTTAGACGGTGGGCATCTGACTCCCTGGTGAAATGAAGTATGTGACATGAAGAGGAAATAAAGGCAGGAAGAGAAAATGTTCAGAGATTTGCCTGTGAGAGGAGGAAGAAAATGGAGTTGTAGGATAATAGAACATTAGACCTGTCTGTAACTGCTAGGATGTCAGAGTCCTGGAGGATTTTCTTATGGAAGAGGCGCTTGAGAAGGCTTCTCTATCTAGCCCCTCGCTGTTGGAGCGGCCTCGGCCGGCATTGCCTGGAAGCTGCTTAGAACGTGGGGCCTTCAGCCCTCCCCCAAGATCTGCATTTAACACCCCCTGGGTGTTGGGTGGGGGCAGGCAGGGGCGGAGCTGAGAGTGGGGCATGGCCCTCCTACTCCAGGGAGTTTTCAGGTGACACTCACTTAGGTTTTCTGTGTGTTTTTTTTCTATTTTCTCTCAATAGTGTCAGAAGTTTGGACAATATACCAAAGAAGACCCCACATCTTTTAGGTTATCAGATTCCTTCTCTCTCTATCCTCAGGTAAGTAATATATGTTTTTTAAAATAACTAAAGAAGGGCTTCCCTGGTGGCGCAGTGGTTGAGAGTCCGCCTGCCGATGCAGGGGAAACGGGTTTGTGCCCCGGTCCGGGAAGATCCCACATGCTGTGGAGCGGCTGGGCCCGTGAGCCATGGCCACTGAACCTACGCATCTGGAGCCTGTGTTCCGCAACAGGAGAGGCCACAACAGTGAGAGGCCTGCGTACCACAAAAAAATAAAATAAATAAATAAATAAATAAATAAGAAAGTGATAGAAGTAAAACTTGCTGCTCTCGGGGTCAAGTCAGGACTCTGTGTGTTTCAAGACTCCATTTGGAGGTGATGAGGTCCTTCAGTTCAAGGCCAGACAGTGCCTGCGCCCCACGGAAGATGCAGGTGACATGCAGAGAGCAGGTGCACAGACTTCGGGGAGAAGGCAAAACAGGATTGTTGCTGTGAGGCCACAACACGACCTCTGATTTGTAGAAGTTCTGGGTGGATGGTCACCCGTGAACACGAACACAGCAAAATGAGACCGCAGTTACCATAGTAGACGTTGGTGATGTGTCTGTAGTGGCTGTGCTGTGTCGTGACTGAGGACCCTCACGTGGGGGGACCAGGTGTGTGGAACCGTTCAGAGCAGGGAGGGGGTGGTGGAGCGAGGCGCCACAGGCGGGGGTCTGGGTGCTGCCTTTTCTGAGCCTCCACCCTTGTCTGTAAGTGTGGCAGCTGGGGCTCAGCTCCGCTTCAGGGGCGAGGCTGGCTGACCCCGGGTCCGCTACAGGCTAGGCACCCATTTGGCTTGGCGGCTTGGAGCCAGCTCCACAGCTGGGCCCGGGGTTTGCGGGTCGGGCCCCTCACAGATGTAGCTTCCCCAGAACTGGAGGCAGACTCAACCTTTTTCCCCTCCTCCCTCAAGGATGCCTTAATGAGGAATAAGTAGGAAGAAGCAAACTCTCAATCCTAAGTGAACTTGTTAGGACTTCGGTACTCCATCGGGTATTACCTTTCTGAATACTCGATTTGGCAAGTGGACGTAGGCCTCAGTCATGAACTTGTGCAGCTTGCACTCTCAGGGCTAAAGGAGGGGGGCTTCAGAGGTCACCTTACTGGACGCTCAGCCCAGGGTAGGGCTCTGCAGTCCCCGCCGTGTGCCTGTCCTGTGCCCGAGCAGTTGAGGCTGGACGGTGCTGTGGAAGGAGGCCGGGCCCGGCCAGGGTCGGGGCTGAAGCAGGTTCCAGTGCAGGCTGTGTTGCTGCCGGTCTTGGATGAGGTCCCGAACCTCTTCAGAAGGATGGAGCTGGTCTGGGAAGTGACATGCAGTCTTTCTAAAGCCGGGGAATCTTTTCTTCAAGAGGAGCCTCTCAACAGCCAGCACAGAGAGCAGACAGACGTGGTGGCCCGCACCCCTGGACCCCAAGGATCCGCTAAGGCTCGGAGGGCAGTTGGAAAACCACCAAATTTAGATGATTTCTTAGATTCCTTCTGTTGAAGCGTCTAGCATAGAGTTCCAGAGCCAGGCAGCCTGGAGCAGAGGCCGACTCTACCGCTCAGTGGCGAGGGGTGTTGGGCAAGTTGCCTGCGCCTCGGTCTCCTTGCCTGTGAACTAGGGGTGGTAAGAGAGCTTTCCTCGTGGCTTGTCGCGGGGACTCGATCATTCTTGTCCAGTGCTCTGTGCCCTGCATGTAGGATGTGCTGACTGTCAGCCTGGGTCATTATTTAGGAACCTACAATTCATTATATTCAAAAGCTTCTCAGGAAGCTTTGTTTGTTTGTTTTATTTTTGTCTGCGTTGGGTCTTCAGAGCTGCACACGGGCGTTCTCTAGTTGCGGCGAGTGGGGGCTACTCTTTGTTGCGGTGCGTGGGCTTCTCATTACGGTGGCTTCTCTTTTTGCAGAGCACGGGCTCTAGGCGCGCGGCTGAGTAGTTGTGGCTCGCGGGCTCTAGGCGCACAGGCTCAGTAGTTGTGGGGCATGGGCTTAGTTACTCCACGGCATGTGGGATCTTCCTGGACCAGGGATCAAACCCGTGTCCCCTGCATTGGCAGCCGGATTCTTAACCACTGTGCCACCAGGGAAGTCCCTCTCAGGAAGCTTTGTACTTCTCAAGGCAGGTCATTTTCATCTTCTGGCAGCTCTTTAGCGTGAGCTCACAGCTGCTTTCCCACCCCTGCTCCTCGGGGGCTGGAAGGAATGCATCTCTGTCTGCAGTGGCGACTCCTGGCCTTTTCTCCCTTGAGCTCCTCACTCCCAGCAGTCTGCCTCTGTCTCAGCACTCTGGCCTCTCCTGTGCTGTCACTGTGCCTGGCGTCCCTCCCGTGCCTCTGGCTTCTTCTCGCACGTCTTTTAGGCCCCAGTGGCTTTGGGGATGCTCCTGCTGCACCTCCACCCCCACCCCATCATACCAGGACTTTCCTGCGCTGGGTTCCTGAGTGTGCCTTTTCCCCACTGGAGTGTGACCTCTTCAGAGCAGAAACTCTGCTCTGCAACCTGGCCCGGTGACTCCAGAAAGCAGTGCTTTGCCTTGCCTCTTTCACGCAGAAGCTTTGACATGCCCAGAGGGCCCCCTCTTTTTCTAAAAATTATGTTTATTTCTAATTGTAGTGAAAACCCCATAACATAACATTGACCACCTTAACCGTTTTTAAGTGTGCAGTGTGGTGTAGTGTTACATATGTCTGATTGTTGAGCAGGGAATCTCAAGAACTTTCTCATCTCATGAACCTGAACTCTGTACCATTAAACAGCAGCTCTCCCCTCCCTCCTCCCTGGCCCCCGGGGCTGCCATTCCACTCTGGTTCATTGAACCCAGAGGCCTTGTTCTTAAGGGCTGGGTTCTCCTGTTTCCAGGGCGGGGGCAGGTCTGCTCTCTGCGTGTCTAGGAAGGTGACAGCTGTGTGCATTTGTCTTTTTCTCTGTAAATGCAGTTCATGTTCCATCTGAGGAGGTCTCCATTTCTTCAAGTCTTCAACAACAGCCCTGATGAGTCGTCGTATTATCGACACCACTTTGCCCGACAGGACCTAACCCAGTCCCTCATCATGATCCAGCCCATCCTCTACTCATATTCCTTCCACGGGCCTCCAGAGGTAAGGGCCGCTGTGAGTGCTTCTCCCACAGTTGGAATCACCTAATACAGACTTTTTTCTAGCACATTTACTCTTAGAGCAAAACTGTAAAAAAGAAAACTTTGAGTCTTTATAGTAATTTAACATTATTTCTGAATATTAAAAAAATGTGCGTAGGAAAAAGTCATAGGATGTGTAAAATTAGAAAACAGTTTAAATGTTCAATAGCAGGAAAATTAAGTAATCTAAGAAATATTCACAAAGTTTATGTAACATAATAAAGTAAATCCTTATGTTAAATAAAAAAGTAGAAACTTTTCTAAATTATGACTTTTTAAAAGCCTGCAAGAATTAAAAACTATAAGGAAATAAACCAAAATTTCAATATTTGTTGTTCTTGAGTAGAAATTTTCAAATTTTGCTTAATGAATGTAAGTTTAAGTTACTTTTCTTATTGAAATAAAAGTCATAGTCAAATGTATTTTGTAGTAAACTTTAAAATTTGTATTAAAGGATGTTCTTTTTCATGTAGGCATTGGACTTCTCTGTCATCTACAGCAGTAGATTTGAGAGAAATGTGTCTCTGATAGAATGTACTTCTAGCACAAAACTGAGAAAATTTGGAATTATTTCTGGTTCCTAGAGCAAAAGATCACATTCATCTCACTTCGCAGTTGATGAGGGATTATTTGGAGCCTGTTTTTCCTACAAAGTTGAAATCTAGAACTGCCTAGTCAGGGAGCAGAATGTGGGAATTTGGCATGAAGCTGAGACCCTCCCTGCTGGGTGTGGGGTTGGCGGGTGGCCGTGTGGACACCGAGGGAAGACCCGTGCCATCTCTCCCTTTTGCTTCAGCCTGTGCTCCTGGACAGTAGCAGCATTCTAGCTGACAGAATTTTGCTGATGGACACATTCTTCCAAATTGTCATTTATCTTGGTGAGGTAAGATGAAGTTAATTTCTTTCTTACTATCATTTTTTACTAATTTAGGTTGTTATGACATTTGAAAAAAGAATTTGGGCTTAGAAAACCCACAGTTTATTATAATGAGTATAGTGGCTTTTATGCTAGTGAATAAAATTTTTTTTTAGGACCCTGAAAAAAGGGGGTATTTATATATTTAGTAATTTTAATATTACTTGCTATAAGTAAACGCCAGGTTGTCCTTTTATTTTTTTTAATTTTTATGCAGCTTTTTTTTTTTTTTTTTTTGGCCATGCTGCAAGGCTTGCGGGATCTTAGTTCCCCAATCAGGGATTGAACCTATGCCCTCGGCAGTGAAAGCGTGGAGTCCTAACCACCAGGGAATTCCCTAATTTTTTATACACTTTTTAAAGGTTACTTTTCTCATGTTGTACAACACATCCTTGAGCCAGTAGTTTGTACCTCCCACTCCCCCACCTGTATATACAGTGCCCCCCACTCCACAGACCACTCATTTGTTCTCTATACCTGTGAGTCTGCTTGTTTTTTGTTACATCACTAGTTGTATTTTTCAGATTCCACATGTAAGTGATATCATACAGTATTTGTCTTTGTCTGACTTATTTCACTTAGCAGAATACCCTCTAGGTCCATCCATGTTGTTGCAGATGGCAAAATTTCATTCTTTTTTATGGCTGAGTAGCATTCCATTGTATATATCTACCATGTTTTCTTTATCCATTCATCTGTTGATGGACACTTAGGTTGCTTCCATATCTTGGCAATTATAAATAATGCCACTATGAAAATTGGGGTGCATGTGTCTTTTCGAATTAGTGTTTTTGTTTTATACAGATACATACCCAGGAGAGTAGAATTGCTGGGTCATATGGTAGTTCTATTTTTAGTTTTTTGAGAAAACTCCGTACTGTTTTTCAGGTGGTCCTTTTTTTTTTTTTTTTTTGCGTTACGTGGGCCTCTCACTGTTGTGGCCTCTCCCATTGCGGAGCACAGGCTCCGGATGCGCAGGATCGGCGGCCATGGCTCATGGGCCCAGCCGCTCCACGGCATGTGGAATCTTCCCAGACCGGGGTACGAACCCGTGTCCCCTGCATTGGCAGGCAGACTCTCAACCACTGCGCCACCAGGGAAGCCCCACCTGGTCCTTTTAAATCACTATGATTTATTGCTTTCTGAGTTGTCAGGCAAGATCAGTTTACTTTTCGTCAGTAAACTTATATTCACACTGTCCTTTCAGAGTTATGTTAGAGTCACTAGTAAATACTGCTAATTTGGGGACTAGAGTTTTTTCTCTGAGATAATATGGCCCAGTGAACCTTATGCCAGGTCTGTGGATCCCTAGGATGGCTATGGATGCTGTTCAGGGCAGCATGCATTTCTTTCTCAAAGAGGTTCATGCCCTAAGGAAAGGAATGGCTCCTCAGGAGAAAATTCTTTAACTGAGTGTTATATTCATGGATATATTCTGTTTTTTGTCTATTGTACATTTTTTACCTTCAGTACATTGTTTTGGCAACTGACTTGACTTCCTGGTGTCTGTACATCAGAAGTGATTTCAAATGTCCTGAAAAGATGTAAATTGTGTTTCAGCATTCTTTAATGCCCTAGAAAGAAATGGTTTTTCTAATACTAACAGGCATTTTATAACTTTAAACTGTTTTCAGCATATTAACAGCCACTCTGCTAGCCACTTGCCCACAGGTGCCAGGTCATCAGTAGTGGTCCTAGACTTAAGGCTGGGTGACCGACCAGCTGCTGTTCCCACTGATGCCTTCAGGAGCTTCCTGTGTCTTCAGCTCATCCCTTATAGACATCTCTGACTACAGCCGCTATCCTGTTCCTTCACACGTTGATTGAGCACCTTCTGTGTGCAAGGGATAGGTTCTAAAGATGAAGGCAGATGACCTCGCTCTCGCCCTTTAAAAGTCCTCAGCCTTCTGATTGCGGGGGTTCTTATGAACTCTTGGTCCCAAGCAAGCCTATGGGCATTCCCTCCACACCACCACCAGTCAGAAATTAAGACCTGGGAAACAGTGCTGGGGCCGCGGGAGAGGTGAGAGCAGGCTGGTCTCCTGACAGCAGTTCTGTTTCCAGAACACATTCCTCACTTGTTACGTCTTCTTACTCCATTTTCTCTCTCCATTGCTTTCTTTTTTAGTATCCCCCAAATAACATGTGAAAGCACTTCTGTTTAGTTATAAAGATATATTAATCAGTCAGTGAGTATTCATTTCCGGCATGATTAAGGTGTGTTTCCTAGCACAGTTGCTGACGGGAATGAAAGAAGGATTGAGACACCATGTTTAGTTGGGGAGACAGTCTTTCCTTTCCACACTTTGGTGTATTGCCTTCTGCTTGTTGCCTGATTTACACCCATGCTTTGATTCTTAGAGTTTATCTCCACCACCAAGAGGCTCGGGGCCCGGGGGAGCAGGGGTTGGGGTGGAGTCGGTCCCACCCGCCCGTGGGGCTGCCGAGCACTGGAGGAGGGCATGAGATGTGTGCCACCAGGAAAGAGAAGGGACAGTGGAGTCTGTATAGGAAGCCGGCAAACCCCGTTCCCTACCAGGGGTGGTGAGGACGTGAGGGCTAGACTGAGTGATAGCGGGGGAGGTGGAAAGCAGGGGAGCCTGGGGCTCCTTGGGGCACCCGATCCAGGGTGTTTGTCAGTACAGTTAGAAAGGGGAGGGGAGGTGTGGTGGGCACTGACATTTCTGGCGGGACTGTGTAGGTGGCAGTGTCGTGGGCACAGTGCTCGGCTTACTCATGCTCCTGGTCAGCTCCACGTGGCTCCCCTCAGACACTTGTCTCTCTCGACAGAAGACTTTGTCACTGGAAATAAGTTCCGGGTGGGACGTTAGAATGTCAGGGGCGTCAGAGAAGGCTGTCATCACAGCACCTCCACGGTAGTTTTGATTTCTTTGTTTTGGTGTAGACCATAGCCCAGTGGCAGAAAGCGGGCTACCAGGACATGCCTGAGTACGAAAACTTCAAGCACCTTTTGCAGGCACCCCTGGACGATGCTCAGGAGATCCTGCACGCGCGCTTCCCCATGCCGCGGTACATCAACACGGAGCACGGAGGCAGCCAGGTGAGCGAGCCCAGCCCGGCCCTGATGCTCTGTTGGCTTTATGATGCATTCTCATGGCTATAAATCCAGACTGCCTGGTTCGTATCTTATATGGTGACATAAATTGACTTACAGGTCAGCTTCCAAATATGACTTCTTTTTAAATGAGTGGTCAAAATATGTTGGTGTAAGGTAGAGGATTGCCAGAATGAAATACACTTCATGTTTCAGGAACCCTAATAAATGGAGAGGCTTTGGGCTTAAACTAAAGAAATGGGTTCCTATGTGGTAAAAATTTTCTAATTTAACAAAAAAAAAGTAAAAAGTTATTTTTCCTGTTACACTAATATTAATGCCACTTTTAATCTTTAGATCTAAATCTCTCCCTCTTTTTTTTTTTAAAGGCTCGCTTCCTTTTGTCCAAAGTGAATCCATCTCAGACACACAATAACCTGTATGCCTGGGGACAGGTGAGTAATTGTCAGGTATTTGAGGAGGAGGCCAGGCTGCTTTTTTAAAAACTTGTTTTTAAATTCTACAAATTGGGGAATTCCTTGGTGGTCCAGTGGTTAGGACTCGGCGCTTTCACTGTCGGGGCCCAGGTTCGATCCCAGGTCCGGGAACTAAGATCCTGCAAGCTGCAAGGTGCGGCCAAAAAAAAAAGAAAAGATAAATAAATAAATTCTACAAATTTATTGAATTGAATCCCTTTTGGCCCAGAGACAGAGTAACTTGGGTATTTTGCTGGGAAGAAAACTTTGAATAATACAGTAATCCCCCTTATCCATATTTTCGCTTTACAAGTCTTTAGTTACCTGAGGTCGGCTGTGGTCAGAAAATTCCAGAAATAATGCATTAGTTTTGAATTACACACCATTCTGAGTAGCCTGGTGAAATCTCACACCTTCCCGCTCCCTCCCACCTGGGGAGTGCGTTATCTTTCTCCAGTGTTTCCACATTGTATATGCCAATATTAATTAGCACCTGTACAGGAAAACCTTAGTACGTGCAGGGTTCTGTTCTACCTGTGGTTTGAGGCAGCCACTGGGGTCTTGGAAGCTGCCCACCCTGGATAAGGGGGGGCTAGGGACTTCTGTGTAGGCTGGGGGTGGGGACATGCCCTGTGTGGATCCCCTTCTGCAGTACACAGCGGAGTCTGACAGGTTCAGGCCAGAGGACAGAACGCTGAACTGTGGCCTCTACGTGCTTCCCTCGGAGACACAGTGGCATTGCCCAGAGTCCCCACACCTCTGTCTCCCCCAGGAGTGCAGGGCAGACACATGGACTCACGCTCGCCGTTCCTTCTGCCGCCTCTTCACTTTTTAGCTCCAATTTCCTTCTTTATCTAATTAGTCCCAGCATTTATGTCTCCCTCAAATGAGTCTTTTCTTTCATTCTGTTTTCTTATAACATTTTTTGGGAGGTAATTGTAAGTTTATATGCAGTTGTATGAAACAATACAGAGAGATCCCCTTTGCTCTTTACCCAGTTCCCCCCCCCCACCAGTGGTAACATCTTGCAAAACTGTAATACAGTATCATAACCAGGACGTTAAGATATGCATTTCCACCAGCACAATGATCTCTCATGTTGCCCTTTTATAGTTATGCTCACTTCTCTCCTGATCTCCTGTTTTATATTTCTATAATTTTGTCATAAAAAAGTTAACGTGTTACATACACAGGGAACTGTATTCAATATCTTGTCATAGTCCATAACGGAAAAGAATATATGTATGTATGTATAGCTGAATCACTTTGCTGTATACCAGAAACTAACACAGCATTGTAAATCAGCTATACTTCAATTTAAAAAAAACGGTTACATAGGGCTTCCCTGGTGGCACAGTGGTTGGGAATCTGCCTGCCAGTGCAGGGGACATGGGTTCGAGCCCTGGTCTGGGGAGATCCCACATGCCGCGGAGCAACTAAGCCTGTGAGCCACAACTACTGAGCCTGCGCGTCTGGAGCCTGTGCTCTGCAACGGGAGAGGCCACGACAGTGAGAGGCCTGCGCACTGCAATGAAGAGTGGCCCCCTCTCACCGCAACTGGAGAAAGCCCTCGCACAGAAACGAAGACCCAACACAGCCAAAAATAAATAAATAAATAAATGTATTTAAAGAAAAAAAAAAAACAGTTACATATATGAAACCACATGGTACCTAAACTTTTGGGATTGGCTTTTTCCCCTCAGCATACTTATCTAGAGATTCATTTAAGTGTCAAATTTATAGGTAATTTGTTCCTTTTTATTTGCCAAGTAGTATTCTGTGGTATAGACATACTGCATTTTATTTAATCATTCACCCATTGAAGGACAGCTGGGTTGTTTACAGTTTCTTTTTTTTTTTTTTTTTTTTTTTGGCCGTGTTGGGTCTTCGTTGCTGTGCGCGGGCTTTCTCTAGTTGCGGTGAGCGGGGGTACTCTTCGTCGCGGTGCGTGGGCTTCTCATTGTGGTGGCTTCTCTTGTTGTGGAGCATGGGCTCTAGACGCGCGGACTCAGTAGTTGTGGCTCGCAGGCTCTAGAACACAGGCTCAGTAGTTGTGGCGCATGGGCTTAGTTGCTCCACGGCATGTGGGCTCTTCCTGGACCAGGGCTCAAACCCGTGTCCCCTGCATTGGCAGGCAGATTCTGAACCACTGTGCCACCAGGGAAGCCCTTGTACAGGTTTCTTATAAACTTTTTTTTTGGGGGGGGGGCCATGCCGCACAGCTTGTGGGATCTTAGTTCCCCAACAAGGGATTGAACCTGGGCCCTCGGCAGTGAGAGCGCCAAGTCCTAACCACTGGACCACCAGGGAATTCCCTGAACATTTATTAAATCTATTTTTATTTCTTTCATCAGTGTTGTGTATTTTCACTTTCTTTTTTTTGAGTGATTGTGAATGGTGCTGTACTTTTAATTTCAGTGTCCAGTTGTTCATTGCTAGTACAGATCTTCCTCAGCTTGTGATGGGATTGCATCCCAATAAATCCATCATAACTTGAAAATGCATTTAATACACCTAACCTACAGAATATCATGCCTTAGCCTGGCCTACCTTAAATATGCTCAGAACACTTAGATTAGCCTACAGTTGGGCAAAATCATCTAACACAAACCGTATTTTATAATGAAGTGTTGAATATCGCATGTAACTTATTGAATGCTGTACTGAAAGTGAAAAACAGAATGGTTGTGAGTGTCTTGGTTGTTGACCCATATGATCATTGTGGCTGGGAGCCACCCAGTATCACGGGGGAGGATCGTACTTCATGTTGGTAGCCTAGGAAAAGACCACAATTCAAAATGTGTATGGTTTCTACTGAATGAGTACTGCTTTTTTTTTTTTTTTTTTGCGGTACGCAGGCCTCTCACTGTTGCGGCCTCTCCTGTTGCGGAGCACAGGCTCCGGACATGCCGGTTCAGCGGCCATGGCTCACAGGCCTAGCCGCGGCATGTGGGATCTTCCCAGACCAGGGATCGAACCCGTGTCCCCTGCATTGGCAGGCGGATTCTTAACCACTGCGCCACCAGGGAAGCCCCATAACAAGTGATTTTTGATTGAGATGTGGACATTTTCGTATTTGTTTTGAGTCTCTGGATCGATTTCAACCTGTTTTGGCTGGCTTTTTGTCACATTGCTCTGGCAGGGAAGGGGACGGTACATTGTTTCATTTCTGCCAGGTGAGACGGGGGTTCAGGTTTTCCATTGGCCTCTGTTGACACTTGAGGTGGAGGGCGACTTCTTGTTACTGTGTGTGGGAACGGGAGTTCCAGCTCCCCACCTGGTTCCCATTGATTCTCCTGTGGAGGTGGCCTTGTCTCTGGTGGGTGATGGTGAAAGTGCTTTCTCTGCACTAAGCCTTCTCTGATACCACCCCAGTGGGTGGGGTGTGGACATCTTATTACTACCAGGTGTGGGGTGGAAGTCCAGGCTCCCTGTATGGTCTCTGCGGACACCATGGGTGCAGGGAGACTTCTTACTGGCCAGCAAGGATGAAATTCCTGGCTCCATACTTGGCCCTTTCTGATACCACCCTGGTGGGATTGTTGGTTCCCTCAGTACTGCCATGTGAAGGTGCAAGTCTACACGATCCGCTCAGCCTTTTCTGTCTTGCTAGGCTGCCCTGGTCTTTTGCTAGAGAAAGTGGGCTCTTTTTGTTGTAGTTTTTGTCTGTGCTCAATAACTGTTGCCAGCTTTTTCAGCTCCAAGTCTGGCGTGCATGCATGAGGCAAAAAGGAAGCCCTGGGAACTGGCCACTGTGTGGTTCCCTGCATCCCAGGGTCGCTAGTTAATCTGCTGTCTTTTCACCACCTTTCAAAGTCTTCTTATGTTTGTTTTATATAAAACATCTAGGGTTTTTACTTGTACTTAGTTGAAGGAATGAGGAAAAGTACATCTACTCTTTCTTCCCAGAGAAATCCTTTTATAAAACTTTAATCATGCTTATATTTTTCTGATTATAACAGTAGTACCGTTTCTTTTTTTTTTTTTTTTTGCGGTACGCGGGCCTCTCACTGTTGTGGCCTCTCCCGCTGCGGAGCACAGGCTCCGGACGTGCAGGCTCAGCAGCGTGGCTCACAGGCCCAGCCGCTCTGCGGCATGTGGGATCCTCCCGGACCGGGGCACGAACCCATGTCCCCTGCATCAGCAGGCGGACTCCCAACCACTGTGCCACCTGGGAAGCCCCCCGTTTCATTTTTAGAAGACTAGTATATGTAAAAAAAAATTTAGAAAGAAAGTTTAAATTACATAGAATGCTAGAGTTAAGTACTTCTGGCTTCTTTCTAGTTAATATAAAAGGTATATATATCATGTATATCTGGGTGTGTGCATGTGTGTGCATATATATATACATATTTTTTAACAAATTGGAATCTTATTAGAAATCAAGGTTTCTATTCAGTACTTTTTCCCTTAACGTTAATTGAATCGTAAGCATTTCTTGGTATTGCAGAGATCCATCTGTTTAGTGGATACTGATTCACTCATTGTGAATACGCTGTTACCAAGCTTCTGTTGTAAGCAGATCATTTAAGAGCATCATGCTGGTTGTGGCAGGGTGGTGGGGAAGATGAGAGATGGGGCATGTGGGCCCCCAGGAGTTCATGCCTGCTGGGAGCCAGACCCTGGATGAGTCATCAGAACTACACAGAGGGGTAAAGTAGAAGGGCATATGCTCAAAACTGTCTGTAGTGGCAGGAATGACCTGATATGAGTGGATCAGGGAAGGGCTTTGTGAGGAAATTATGCTTTAGTTGAAAAGATTAGCTAGGCAGAGGATGGGGCTGGGTGGCAGGAGTGCTCTTGGCAGACGGACAGCACTTGCTAATTTTGTGAGGGGAAAGGTCCTTAATAACATATGAATTCCAACCAACTTCTAAGAGACCTGCCAGTAAACCTTTTTCACTAAACTTCAGGAAACGGGAGCACCCATCCTGACTGATGACGTCAGCCTGCAGGTGTTCATGGACCACTTGAAGAAACTGGCTGTCTCCAGTGCCTGCTGAGCTGAGGACATGAGAAGGAAATGGAAGAAAACACTGTTACACTGTGCACACAGTTGTATATAAAGTCTTAACATTCCTTTTACTTTTCTGCTGCATTTTAATAAATAATCAAAAGAAGTGTTATGTAACTCTTTAGATTTTAATTTGCTTGTATTCCTTATCTGTGCCCTTTTCTTTACACCATAAAATTATAAGGTCATAAACGTTTTGGTACTGGTAGATGTTTATATGCTTTTTGTATCCTAACTTTTAGAGTCTGTATAAAATCAGAGCTAATGTATTTTGGCAGCTTGCTTACATGAAAATAGTAATGATCAGAAAGGAAATAAATCTGGATGAAGAAGCACTGGTTAAAATAATGCTAATACAAACTTGATTTCTGAGGTCTCTGTGTGTGGTTTTTTTTGCTGTACGCGGGCCTCTCACTGTTGTGGCCTCTCCCGTTGCGGAGCACAGGCTCCAGACGCACAGGCTCAGCGGCCATGGCTCACGGGCCCAGCCGCTCCGCGGCATATGGGATCCTCCCAGACCGGGGCACGAACCCGTATCCCCTGCATCGGCAGGCGGACTCTCAACCACTGCGCCACCAGGGAGGCCCCTCTCTGTGTGTTTTAAGTAAATTCCCCAAGAGGTAATTCCTGAACTTAATCTTCATTTACTGTCCAAATATTAACAGACAAGGAAAAGTAAGAAATATGTGAAACTTTATTGAGGCAGAGTGGTCTGGAGTGGCACTGTTCCTACCTCACCTGAGATGCAGAGAACAGATTGCTGGTCACCAGAGGGGAAGGGGTGGGGGAGGGTGAAATGGGTGAAGGGGGTCAACTGTAGGGTGCTGGATGGTGGTGAGCACACTGTAGCGCATACAGAAGTTGAATTATAATGTACACGTGAAACGTATGTTATAAACCAATGTTACCTCAGTTAAAAAAAAAATTCCAGCTTATTCTACTCAGTGGAGTTCATCCTTGTTTAGAAGTTTATATCCCCTTTTAACATGGGCCAATTGCTAGGACAACTGTCATCCAGGAATTTCTTTTGTTTGGACTCCTAGGTTAGTTCCAGTTTTCCTTTTATCTCATAAGTCATTTTGCTGCCTTAAGTGACTGTTCCTAAAAAGAGCAGACGAGATAATTCACAGAACCTGTTCTGCCTTCATACCTGACAGCTTTACTGAGTATAAAATCTAGGCCCAAAATAATTTTATCTCAGAACTTTGGAGGCGTTTTTTCAATCATTCAACAAATAATTATTCAGTATTTGCTATGTTTGGAGTAGTCTTCTAGGGCCTGGGAATGTAGTCAATAAAACAACAATTCCTGTTCTCACAGAGCTTATATTCTGGGTAGGGGAGACCAACATTAAAAAATTAGAAGTAAAAAAGAAAAAAAATTAGAAATAAATTATATAATTTTTTAAGAAGCTAATGAGTGCTATGTAGAAAAGTAAAGCTGGGAACTCCTGTTAATTGGCTGTCGGACCATCTGGATTGATTCCAACGCTCTACCTTTTGAATTTGTACTTACTGCCGTCTTAACCTCTGCTCAAAATTCTGAGAGGGTTTCCTATCTTAAAATGTTTAACAATTACATTTTAAATGCCTAAGGCTTTTATTTACCTTTTCCATAGAATATTCTTCTTATATTTGGGATATAATTTTGAATTGAGGTAGATCATATAGAAGAGTACATAAGCCTGTGTATCCAGTTTAGGGTTGAAACGTCCTCCTTGGGCCTGTTTCCAATTGACAGGAGGAATGTGATAGACCCAGCTGGCTCTGGTGTCTCTCCAGTGACAATGAGTGAAGGTGCTGAGGGGCACCCTGAGCCATGCAGGTCCCACTTGTGGGTGCTGGTGGCTGTTTCCAAAGAACGTGGAGGTGGGTGTTAGTGTTCTTTGGAGAGCAGCCATCCCGAGAGGGAGACACTGAGCCAGTGTGCCTAGTAACTGTAAACTCCATCTTGAAAGCAAGGAAACTCCTGAAATGATCAATTAGGAGAGTGGCAGCCTGGATAGAAGGCTGGAATCCAGCCAAGGCCTCAACAGAGGCAGCTTTTAGACATAGGTGACGGATGAGGTGTTAGGTGAGAGGGTGAGTCAGGAAAGGTTTCTTTCCTGTTGCGGGGTGGGGCACAGTAGGGGTGGCATTGATAAATTCAATCCTGGCCGCTCTTGAGTTTCAGGAGCTTGTGGGGTAGAACTGAAAATGTCCTTCAGGTTGGCAGTAATTAGTATGCATTTATCTTTCAGGAGAATGTGGCGTATATTTGAGAGTCATAAACGTATAAAGTAAATAACGTGAGTAAAGTTGCTCAGTATGAGAAGAGAAGCAAGCTTGGAACAGAATACTGGTTTTCCTGTTTTGTTTTTAACAACCTTATTGGGGTATAATTTACATATGATAAACTGCACCCATTTAAAGTGTACAGTTCAATGAGTTTCAATATATGTGCACATCCATGAAAGCACCACCATCACATCACCATCAAGACACAGAACATTTCCACTGCCCCCAAAGTTTCTTCAGGCCCCTTTTAGTCCTTCCCTTTCTGCACGCCCTGGTCGGAGGTAACTACTTGTCGGCTTTCTCCCACTATAGATGAATTTGCTTCCAGAATTTTATGTCTGGTTTCTTTTGTGCCTGGTTTCTTTCACTTAGCATTACCCATCTGTTATCCATGCAACTGCATGGATCAGTACAGTAGTTCCTTTTTTTTTTTTTTTAATATTTATTTATTTATTTATTTATGGCTGTGTTGGGTCTTCGTCTGCACATGGGCTTTCTCTAGTTGCAGCAAGTGGGGGCCACTCTTCATCGCAGTGCGCGGGCCTCTCACTGTCGCGGCCTCTCTTGTTGCGGAGCACAGGCTCCAGACGCGCAGGCTCAGTAGTTGTGGCTCACGGGCCAAGTTGCTCCGCGGCATGTGGGATCTTCCCAGACCAGGGCTCGAACCCGTGTCCCCTGCATTGGCAGGTGGATTCTTAACCACTGCGCCACCAGGGAAGCCCCAGTAGTTCCTTTTATTACAGAGTGGTAGACTCACATTTCCTTTATCCATCCACTAGTTGATAGACATTTGGGTTGTTTCCATTTGGGGGCTCTTATGAATAAAGCTCTGTGAACACCCATATACGTACGTTTGTGTGGACATAATGTTTTCATTTCCTTTGGGTAAATAACTAGGAACTGAACGTCTGATTCATACAGTAGGGGTACTTCAATTTTTAAGAAACTGCCAGTATTGCAAAGAGGTGGTGATATTTTATGTTCCCACCAGTAAGAGGTTTGATTGCTCCAAATCTGTACAACCCTTGGTATTCTCAACATAATTTTTAGTCATTCTAATAGGTGTGTAAGGGTGTCTCGTGGTTTTAATTTGCATTGCTGTGATGACTAACAATGCCCCTGTACTTATTGGCCATTTGTATATCTTCTTTAGTTAAGTGATTGTTGCCTGTTTTTCAGTTCGGTTGTCTTTTTTTTTTTTTTTTTTTTTTTGCGGTACGTGGTCCTCTCACTGTTGTGGCCTCTTGCGTTGCGGAGCACAGGCTCTGGACGTGCAGGCTCAGCGGCCATGGCTCACGGGCCTAGCCGCTCCGCGGCATGTGGGATCTTCCCAGACCGGGGTACGAACCCGTGTCCCCTGCATCGACAGGCGGACTCTCAACCACTGTGCCATCAGGGAAGCCCATCGGTTGTCTTTTTATAATTGAATTGTAAGATATCCTTATATATTCTGATATAAGTCCTTTGTCAGATATACCTACTCTGAATATTTTATCTTGTGGCTTGTTTCATTTTCTTAACTGCCTTTTGAAGAGCAAAAGATTTAATTTTGAAAAAGTCCAATTTACCAATATTTGTTTTGTGGTTTATGCTTTTTGTATTCTAAGAAATCTTTGCCTATCCCAAGATGGCAAAGATCGCTTTAAAAAATTTTTATTTTATATTGGATGTAGTTGATTTCCAATCGTTGTGTTAGATCTTTTCTCCTCGGTTTGTAGTTTTAGCTTTTATATTTAAGCCTATGATCCATTTAGCGTTAATTTTTGTGTGTGGCAAAACACCAATTTCTAGAGGCTGGGAGAAATGGGAAGAGCCCTGAAGGATAAATAGATTCTGAAGAAAATTATGTTTTCGAAGCTATGAAAGGAGCAGGTGGAGTCGTATGCGCTGGAAATCAAGTCTGATTATGGCTGCAAAGTAGTTACTGACTATGGCAGTTTACTGAGTGTCCACTCTGTGCCCAACACATCCCTTTTGCTCTCAAGTTGTTTGGTTTCTTGGAGTGGAGGTAGATTATGCTTCGAAGAAATGTACGGATAAGAGAAAAGCTGATGGTGGATCGAGTGGAGACTTGTTTTTGAGGCGCGGGCTCGTTTGTATGATGGAGTAAAAAACAACAGAATGAAAAGGGCGTGAGATGGAGGTGGACAGTTAGAGTGTAGTTGTTGGGCCAGGGCCGAAAGGCAGAGAAGAATGGGACCCACAGCCCAGTGGAGGGGCTGATTCAGACATGGAGGGACCCACGCGCACCAGACAGGGCTCCAGGCAGGAAGATGGGGAAAATGAGTTGCGGGGCGTAGACGGGGTATCCTCGCAAACCTGAGAGCTGGAGGAGGGAAGGAATTATAAGCTTTTACAAAGGCCACCCAAAGCCTATGTAAAGCAGGCCTTACAATTTTGCAAGTGGGAGGTTTGCCTGAGAGAAAGTGTCATTGGGGCCCGTCACATAGGAGGCAAAATCGTCTCCGGAGCCCAGGCGCCAGACACGAGTGCGCTGCCCAGCGCGACGTCCGGACTACACGCCCCAGGATGCATCGGGGCCGGCGCAGGAAGCGGCCACCCGGGGAGGCTCCCCATTGGAGGCGGCGGCGGCGGCGACACGCCCACCGGAAGGCCCGCCTCCGCCCTGGGACTCCGAGGAGCGAGGTATTCCCGGCGGCGTCATGCGTCCGGAAAAGGCCCTGTCTTGGTACCGGCGGATGTCTGTGCTGTACGGACTGGGCGCCTGGACCATGCTGGGCTCCTTGTTTTTGTGGAGTCAGAGAAAGAGCAAACCGCCAGGTACGGCCCTCGGGCGGGACCTCCGGGGGACGCGCGGCATTGCGTGGGGCGTGTCCGGGGGGTCGCAGAAGTGGCTTCGCTGTGCTGCGCGAAGAGACCGGGAGCGGTGCTTAGAGCCGCGCGTTATCGTGGAATCTGCCAGCCATGACCTTTTAGAGCCTCTTCCCCGAACCTTGCTGGTTTATTGAGCGAGGCCGCCCCTATCCTCGGAATTTGAAGAATCCGTGAGGTTCCAGGTGGAATTTCAAAGACCCTGGATGGTGGTTTAAAGAGGCGATGCTTCTGTAACTTCAGCCCTGCTTTGGTCACATGGTCGCATTTGGCGACCAAACGATTTCGCTGACTTACACCAGCGAAGGAGTATTGAAATCTTCCCAGTTGCTGGGAGGAAAAGGAAATCCCGCAGCTTTCAAAAATGATCTGGAAATCTATGGCTTCGTTTAGAGTAGGGGCTGCCTGGGGCTGAAGGGGAGGAGCTGGTGGGGGAGCGATTGCTACAAAATAAGGGGTTTCCTTTTGTGGATGAAAATATTCTACACTTTATTTTGGTGCTGGTTGCACAGATCTGAAGATATTAAAGACTGAATTTACATTTTAAATGAGTTAATTGTATAATAAGGATTATCTCAGTAAAGCTTTTTATGTAAAAACTGTGCTGAAGATTACATTTGGTGATGAAGATCACCAGTGGCCTGAAAGTGCACATGTCAGTATTAAGCATTTTAAAACATTTATCTCTGTAGTGGTCATTTTTTAAAAATTACCTAAATTTTATTTTTTACAGAAAGAAAACAGTGTCAGGAACCTGATGGGGGTGGGGGTGATTCTTACCTTAGTTTATTTTATTTCAAAGACTTTACTAATAATTTTAATGACTGCTGCCTAAGTTAAAAGTTAGTGATCGGGCTTCCCTGGTGGCGCAGTGGTTGAGAGTCCGCCTGCCGATGCAGGGGACACAGGTTCGTGCCCCGGTCTGGGAGGATCCCATATGCCCGCGGAGCGGCTGGGCCCGTGAGCCATGGCCGCTGAGCCTGCGCGTCCGGAGCCTGTGCTCCGCAACGGGAGGGGCCCCAACAGTGAGAGGCCCGCGTACCGCAAAAAAAAAAAAAAAAAAAAGTTAGTGATCAACTATACTTCAATAAAAAAATAAAGTAAGATAAAATGAAAGTTAGTGATGCAGCTGTTCCTTTTTTTTTTTTTTAAGGTGGTGAAGTAGAACAAAAGGATGTCTCAACAAATGAACTGTCTGAACCCCCGAAAGGGTTTTATGTGGAAACAATTGTCACATATAGAGACGATTTTGTTCCAATTACTGCCAGGATCATCAACTATTTGAAATCATGGACCGGTGGCCCTGGACCAAAATCATGATGGATGGCTGAATTCTGAAAACAGGACTTTGGTTCAGCATATAAATTTGAGAGCTACTGTGATTTCCACTTTCTCTTTGTGAAAAACGTATACATTTAATTTTGCTGTAAAATAGAATCACTAATAATATGCAATAAATATTTCCTTGAAGAAAAGTAAATTTGCATATTCAGGAGGTGTCCTTCTATACTCAGGAGTAAAAGGTTGAAGTGAAATGTCGTATTGAGTTTCCATAAGCTTGGTTTTCTGAAATTAGTTCATGTAACTTTATATTCCTTTCATGTTGCTGTCAGACATAGCTTTTGTGGTCCCGTTAAGCAAATCTCCATGTTCAGTTTGGGACTTAGAGCAACCCTTTGGGCACTAGTGGGTGCTTGGTAAGTATGTTGTGAATTAGATTATAACTCCTGGATTAAACAGACTCGATCTGTTCTTTAGGAGCAGTACAGATACCCTCATTCTTTCAGCAGGAGTGGATTAAACCCCAACGGTGGTTACCAGTATTCTAGAGATAGGGAATACAAAGTGAGGACAGCGGGGTTCCTGCCCTTGAGTGCTGCAGTGTTCTCTCCGCTGGTCTCATTTGGTTGCAAGTAACAAACCCACATAAATGCGATTAAATCAGAGAGAGATGTTTATTAAAAATGTGTGTGGACAGGGAATTACCTGGTGGTCCAGTGGTTAGGACTCGGTGCTTTCGCTGCTGCGGGCGTGGGTGCAATCCCTGGTCGGGGAACTAAGATCCCACAAGCTGTGCAGCGTGGCCAAAAAAAAAAACAAAACAACTGAGTATAGACAGCTCAGAATTCAAGCAGAGTATGTTGAGGTCTTCGGAGGGCCTGGCAGCAGGAACCGGAATGTAGCCACTCACTGAGCCTGCCTGGGGATTGCCTGCCTTGTTGCCTTTCTCACTGCACACCAGTTTTGTCCCCGTTATTTCTGTAGTAACATCACTTTGCAGCTGCCGTGTCAAAGTCTGATCAGCTTCTTCCCAAGCCAGAGTTTGTCTTCCACTCCTGTGAGAGTCAGTGCCCTGTGTATCAGATCCCTTCCCGTGGATCACTGGGTCCTGCCTCAGTTAGTAAGAAACCAGCATTCGTTGCCCATTTGGGTAGTGTTTCTTGTGCGCAGCTATTTGGGACCCTGTGAGGACTAGGGATTCCTGGTAGGACAGGAATGGGACACTTCTGGATTGCTGCTATAGTACTGTCACCTTCAAACCTTTGCCTTGATTTCTCCTTGGTGTCAGTTCTACCTTGTGGGTCGCCTGAGCAGTGCTTTGGGGGCAGTCAACCTAAGTGACAGAGGCTCCAAGATGACAAGTAGCAGCTTCAGATGTCAGCAGCAGAGGCTCCTCACTGGACATCAGAGGTCAAGAATGGGTCAGTGCCAGGGGGGTGGGCACCCTGGTGGGCCCCTGTGATGGGCATCAAACGTGCAAGAAGCAGCATATGATGGTGGAAGGGAGTTTCTGAATGGCTTCCCAGAGCAGCCTGCTTCTCATCACTCACCTTGGAATCTCAGTTTCATGCCTGGGCCCCGGCTGCCAGGGAGACAGGGAAAGTGCGTTTCTGGCTTCCGCATCAGGGCTGTGTTGACCCTCAAAGTGGGGCATCTTCTAGATATAGGAAGGATGATCACAGCATGCTGGGCAGGTAGATTCCAGGACAAATGTCCACTCCAGGCAGCAAGCCAGACTTTCATCGGGAGGCACTAAGATACCTGCCTCTGTAGGTCAGTTTCCCCAGAGAAGGTTTCTCCACCCCGGGGTGGATGCCTGGCTGTAGGAATTCTGGGAGCTGAGTGTGTGTGTGTGTGTGTGTATAATATATATATTATATATATATATAATATATATATATATATTCCTTCTTGTTTAAAACACTTCAACCCCAACTGCTTGTGCTAAGACCATGTTCTCTCTCCATAACACTTATTACTGACCGACGAATAAAACAGTTGTGGCTCCAAACAGCCTGGAGCTTCAACAATTCCCGTAGTTCTGCTGAATCTTGGCTTAAATAGGCCTTTGTGGACTAATCTAACAACGAAAATATAATTTAAAGTGTTCTTCTAGGAAAAGGTTTTCAGAATTCCAAACGTCTATCTTGCAAGTGCAGTTGGAACGCGGTCTGTTCAGAAGTTGGGAATCGCCCATTGAAGGAGAGTTTGCAGGATTGGAAATAAGTTTCCCGAAATTCTGAGATCTGGTAGTATTTAGAGGGAGTGGGTTTTCTTTTTTTTTTTTTTTTAAGATGTATGTATCTCCGGGGCGTGCGCCCCCTTCCTGACATCCGTCCCGCTGGAGGAGCCATCGGGGACCATTCAGATGAAAAGGACTCCTGAGGGATAGTGGAGCAACAAGAGACAAGGAATTGGGTTTTCCGGCCCTGTGGAGTACCACACAGCCCAGGGCTTTAGGAGAGAAAGAATCAACTTCTACATAGTTTAAGCCATTGTGACTTTGGGTCTCTGCTACAGTTGATGTAACTCTAAGCAAATCACATCTCCCTATTAATTTATTTTTAAAAATGGAACCTAACTTTTCGTGATAGAAAAATCCCCTGTGTTTTCTGAGCTTTGGTTTCTTTTGAAGAAGAGGTATAATATCTAGCCTGTCTACTAATAGGGTTGTGACTGTCAAAGGAGAAAGTGTTTGTGCACACATGATTATTCTCAGGAATAGAATGTCTTAGCTACTCCTGGAAATGAGGCGTGAAAGGCCTTCTTTCTGGTGATAAATGCAGTCTGCTTCTGTCGTCCTCCAGCCGCTTTGCTTTCTTCCCTGTGCCTCCCCACCCCCGCCCCGGGAGTTACCTCGTCACAACTGACCTGTCCTCTGAAAACAGGGCTTCCATGGGTAGTAACTTGCTTCTTCAGCACAGCAGGTTAGCAGCGTGTATCAGCATGGAAAATGGCACATCCTTGGATCCGGCAATCTCACTTTCAAGAATTTGGGAGATTCCTGAAAAGATTTAGGAAGATGCCTCTTCAACATCACTCGTTCAACATGGCCTCGAGCTGAAACAACCTCTTGGTCGACCGTGCTGATTGCCTTCCCAGCACCCACTGATCCCACTCCCCTTTTATAGCAGACCCTGAGCTCACCCCGTCAGGCGCTTCAGGGGGACTGGCCCAGGTCCTGATTGGTCCAAGTCAGTGTTTCTCCAGGGGGCACTGCAGCCTCCGTGGATGTGACAGTCCATTTCGTGGGCTGCCCCAGGTGTTGCAAGAGCTTTAGCATTTCAAGTTCCTTGGGCACTAAACGCCTGTAACAATCTTCACACCTTGTGACAGCTTCAGACACCCCTCCCCACACACATTTCCGGTAACCCCTGGGGGGCTCTATGCCCCAGGTGAGAACCTCTTATCTGAGCCAGTCAGGGGGAGTAGGTCCCATCTCCCTTGCTAGTGATTGGGTTAAGCATGGTCATGTGATCTCACGCTGGCTGGTAAAACTCGAGGGGCTTCTGGGCAGGGTGTCCCAGCTTCAGAGGAAGCACCGGGAGGAGATAGTCTCCCGTACTTCTGAATGTTGTGTCTGGTTAGGATGCCCAGTACAGCCACAGCCATACTGTAAATCTATGACCCCTTGTTAGCCAAAAAATCAAGTTCACACCTGTATTCATTCAGCAATGTTATCTGAGCTCCAGGCAGTGTGCTAGATGCTTAGGATAGAATGGTAAGCGTGAGATACTAATAGAACACATTATCGGGCACTGGAGTGATTGGAAGTTGCCAGGAAAAAAAAAAAGTTGCCAGAAGATTATGAGGGGAAAACCATAGGATAGTGATGGAGAATAATGGGGAACCAGGACTCTTTGTCTGTGTGGTCAGAGAAGTTCTCTCCGATGAGGAGGCATTTAAGCTGAAAATGAAAGGAAGGAGAGGAGTGAGATGGACAAAGAATGGGGGAAGGGCATTCCAGGTGGAGGACCAGCGGATGCTGAGGTCTCGAGGTAGCAGCGAATGGATGACCTGAGCAATTTAAAGAAGATCAGAGTCTGGAACGTGAAGACTGTATTCTAGGAACCACTTGTATCTCTTATGGAGAATGGCTTGGGTGAAGACGAAAGTGGCAGTCAGGAGACCACTGAGCAGCCGTAGTAGATGCAGGTGAGAGATGACGGGGCCATGGAGCAGGATGGCACTGGGGCTGGAGAGAAGAGGGCGCATGGGGTTCGTTTGGGGGAGTGAGGAGGTTTGTTGATGGACTAGATACTCAGGGAGAGGGAAAGAGCAATCATGAGTCACTTATGGCTGGAGGAAACAGTGGAGCCATTTATTTGAATCAGGATGGCCCAGCTGGTGGAGTGGGGGGGGCTTGGGGGGATTGCAATTCAGTCCTGGCACTAACCACCCAGACTTAGCACAGACCCTGCAAGTCTAAGGGCATGTTCCCCTAAAGGGCAGCCCTCAGTTCAGATGCCAGGCGCACCTTGGGGGTCCCCAAGCCACCTTTACTTCCGTCCAACTGGCTACAAATTTGGGAGTTTTTTTTTATGACTCCTACAGGTTTGATAACTTACTGCAGTGACTCACTGAACTCAAGAAAGCCTTATACTTACAGTTTTATTATAAAGGATACACATCAGGACTAGCCAAACGAAGGAACACATCAGGCAAGGTCTGTGAAGGTCCCCAACAGAGAGCTTCAGGTTTCTCTCGGTGGAACCAGGGTGCAGTTTCCTCAACCGTGTGTTCACCAGCCAGGACGCCCTGCTAAGGTTCAGTGTCCACAGCTTTTATTGGGGTTCCATCTCGTACGCCCAACTGATGGACTCATCTGCTGTGTGACTGAACTCGATCTCCAGCCGCATCCCACCACCCCTCCTCAAAGTCCCACCCTCTAACCACAAGATTGGTCTTTCTGGTGACCGGCTCCCACCCTGAAATGTTTCATTAGGAACTCTTATCCCTTGGGAAATTCCAAGGATTTTGGAAGCTCCATGCCAGAAACCCAGAACAAAGACCAAATTCTTTTTTATACGGCAGGGGTGGAAAGCCTGAATCCCATTTTCAGTCTGTTAATTTGGTTCATGGAAGTGGAGAGGTCAAGAAGGCATTTGGAAGCACAAGCACAGAGGATGTGTTGGGAATGGAAATGAAAATGTGCAAGTCAATAGCACAAGGTGGAATTCAAAAACAGGAGGAGAGTGGTGATTTAGCTGGCAAAGGAGAGCGTGCAGAGGGAAGGAGGCACCGCAAGAGGTGCTTGCTGGATGCTTTTGCCTCCTGATATTGACCTTTCCGAGCTTGATAAATATGTAAAAAGAATCCTGGTGTTTTGGTATATTTTTTAAATGTTTTATTTTGAAATAAGTTACCTTCACTTATAGCCCAAGTGGTCAACATTTTACTTTGCTTTATCACTCTCTTTATTTCCTCTGTATATATCATTCTTCGCCAGATCTGAAAGTTGCAGATATGTTGTCCCTTTACCCCTAAGTACGTGTGTGTATTTCCTAAAAACAAGGATGTTCTCTTACATAAAAATCAGGATATTAATATTGATTCAATGCCATTATCAAATCCAGCAGTTCTCAAAGCATTCTCTGAGATCCTCCTTAGAGCTGAGATTTCCAACTATTTTTATAATAACATATAGACAATATTTGACTTTTTCATTCCTATTCTTTCAAGAGTGTACAATGGGGTTTTCAGAGGCTTCATGGTAAGTCATGATCTCATTGCTCTAATGTCAGTATATAACGGATTTATTATTGTCATTTAAAAAATTATCATAAGTCAATATTTAACAATTTTTCTAGGTTGTAATTTCTAGTACAAGTAAAAATCTTAAGATATAAGCTATTTGGGGTGTTCAATAATTTTTAAGAATGTAAAGGGGTCTTGAGATCAAAATGTTTTGAGATATGTTGATTTGATGCAAAATTTTTAAAAAAATGTACCAATTGTCCCAATATGCACTTCTTTCTTTTTATTTTTTTTCTGGCTAGGATAAAACTCAGTTCATGCATCACATTTAGTTTTCCTGTCTCTTTAAAAGTCCCCTTTAACTTGGAACAGTTCTTCAGACTTTCTTTTTCTTGACATTTTTGAAGGATCCTTCTAGTTATTTTGTAGAGTGTTCCTTAATTTAGGTTTGTCTGATGTTTCTTCATGATTGGATTCAGATTCTACATTTTTGGCAGAAATACCACAAAAGTGACATGGTGTCTTTCTTGGTGCAATATCAGAAGTATATGATGTTTGTTTCATTACTGGTGATGCTACCTTTGGCAATTTAGTGTGCAGTATTTAACACTCAAGTATATTAGTATAGTCTTTTCTGGCCAAATGACTCTTCCTTGTTCTCCATTGGAAGCTTTTTCTTGTAGGAGAGGAAAAAGTTTCTCTCACTCTCTTGAGGTCCCTGGCTGGGTCTGAAAATTAAAGTGACAAAGACAGATGAACAAGAGAAAAGCATATAAATTTATTTAAGTTTTACATGACATGAGAGCCTTCATAAGGAGATGAAGACCCAAAGAACCAGACCTGTGTAATTTTTCTTTTTTTTTTTGCGGTACGCAGGCCTCTCACTGTTGTGGCCTCTCCCGTTGCAGAGCACAGGCTCCAGACTCACAGGCTCAGCGGCCATGGCTCATGGGCCCAGCCGCTCCGCGGCGGCATGTGGGATCTTCCCGGACCAGGGTACGACCCTGTGTCCCCTGCATCGGTAGGCGGACTCGCAACCACTGCGCCACCAGGGTAGCCCGACCTGTGTAATTTTTGTTGTCAGGTTTGACGAAGCATGAGTAGTCATGGAGGAACATGATAGGTTGAGGAATATGAGGTAGGCAGAGTAAACTGGGGGAAATTTATCAAGGCCTGTTGGTTCAGATTCTTCTTGGTGTGCTTTTGTCTTTGGAGATAAGGCTGCTTCTTCCCTCCCAGTATAGATAGGGCACCTCTCACATTTATGACCTGTTTCAGGAGAGAAGGGTGGGGACCTGGGGCCCTCTACCTGAGCGCTTGCACCTGGACAAACATCTCCTACAGCAACAGATACAAAGAAACTATGAGACTGCAAATAACTGCACCCGTGCACATTCACAGGGGCAGTTATGAACAATAAGACACGAAAAGGCCACAAACCAACTGCCACTTCTGAGGTGCCAGGAGGAAAAGCAGGGTAGAGCAGACCCAAGTTTGGTTCGGGAACATCCTGAACTCCCTCCCTCTACACCCACCAGCATTATTAGGCTGTAAGAAGAAGACACACTGAGAAGGGCTTGTTTTTTATCAGTGATAATAATTTGTTAGAGTAATACTTGTACAGTCCTTTGCAGCTTTCTAATACTTTTGCACAGTGTATATTATTCAAATCTTCTAACAAGTCTGGGAGAGGGGCCAAGTATCAGTATTAGAGGAGGAATTACAATTACAGAATCACATATCTGCGCACTGCCAGGACACGGCTAAGTCAAATGAATACCAAAACAGTTAAATGACTATTTTAGGCAGCAGATACTCTCCTGTCTGGTTTCTGAGGAGTTACAGAGGCAGGAAGACAAGGGAAAAAGAATTTGGGAGAATCTGGGGGCAGAAGGGTGGAAACATGGAAGGAGGCACACGATTAGGATTAGGATTCAGCACAAAGCTGGGATTCAGGGATGACTGTCTCTCAGGCCGGGGTTTGTGAAAAGAAACCGGGGCAGAAACTACTGTCTGGGAACCAGTGAGTCGGGCTGGGGTGTGGGGGCGGGGAAGGGGGTTGCGGGACTCCAGCATCCGGGCGGGGCTCATCTAGCTGTACGGGGCACAGGACCAAGAGTGGGCGGGGCCGGACCGAGAGCGGGTGGGGCCTCTCGCGGGGGCGGGGCCACACGGAGAGCTCAGATGGGCGGGACCAACCGGTGGTGGGCGCGGCCTACGTGGGCGGGCCGTCGACTCGCGGGTTCGGGGGGTCGGAGCGCGCTTCCAGGTGTCCCCGGCAGAGGGCGCGGGCAGCTGCGCAGCCCGCGGAGTCCCGAGGCCGGAAGCCGCGCGGCGCCGCCCCGCTCGCCCCAGCCGTCGCCATGAAGGCCGTGGTGCAGCGCGTCACCCGGGCCAGCGTCACAGGTCAGTCGGGCGGGGCCGGGCCGGGCTGGACGCCCCCGGGCCGCCGCCGGCCGCGCGCGAGCCCGGCCCCCGCCGCCCCGAGTCCCCGCCGTCCTGGGGCGCCGTCCACGGGCTGCAGGGTCTCCGCCTAGTGTCGCGGTGACCGCGCCTCGTCGTCTTCTGCAGCGTTTCCTTTAGTCCGGAGCGCAGGTGGCCTCCCGCATCCCCCGAGCGTCCCCCGAGCATCCCCCGGCCCGCCCTTCCACGCGGTGTTGCACAGACGACGCGTTCGGAGCGTTTCCGGGGCACACACCCCCTCCCCAGCCTTCTGCTCCGCGTTTCCCTTTCTAGCCGGTTTTCTCCGTGTCCCGGTTCACCTGGAGCTTGACTTCCCTAAGGTGCCCGCTCGTGACAGGTGCTCGTAGGGGTGGGTTCTGACCGTGTCTGCCCACGTGACCCGGGTGGGAGCCCAGAGGATCCAGGATTAGATGTTTCTCTTTTCCACCAGTTTCATGTGAACCGAGCCACGCAACCATCAGTCATGGCTTGAACCCTGCGGTCTAGTTTGAACATCAGGGGTCCAGATGATTAATAGGTAGAAGGAAGTCCTTTTAAAAACTCAAGCCAAGATAAGCAGAAATAGAGACACAGAGGTAGAGAACAAACGAATGGACACCAAGGGGGAAGGGGTGGGTGGGATGGATTGGGAGATGGGGATTGACATATATACACCTACACTATTGATACTATGTATAAAATAGATAACTAATGAGAGCCTACTGTACAGCACAGGGAACTCTACTCAATGCTCTGTGGTGACCTAAATGGGAAGGAAATCTAAAAAAGAGGGGATATATATACACATATAGCTGATTCACTTTGCTGTACATCAGAAACTAACACAACATTGTAAAGCAACTATACTCCAATTAAAAAAAAAACCTCGAGGGAAGATAGTATAGATGTTAAAAATTCTTTGAATGATTAACTTTACATTGTCTTATAGTCTTTCCTATTTTTATTGGCAGAATTCTAATATTGTTTCAGTTCAAGTAGTTCTAGATATCCTTTCCTTCAAGCCTATACCAAATGTGTGTTTCTATGTTCAGGAAAGTATAAATCTAAAAACGAAACAACAAAATCCGCTAAAGAAACCATCAAACTCAGTAAAACCATATATTTAGATCCGAGATTCTACTTTTCAGTTCTGGCTAATGATTTCTAAGCTGTTCTGATAAGTGATTTTTTTTTTTTTTTTTTTGCGGTACGCGGGCCTCTCACTGTCGTGGCCTCTCCAGTTGCGGAGCACAGGCTCCGGACATGCAGGCTCAGTGGCCATGGCTCACGGGCCTAGCCGCTCCGCGGCATGTGGGATCTTCCCGGACCGGGGCACGAACCCGTGTCCCCTGCATCGGCAGGCGGACTCTCAACCACTGCGCCACCAGGGAAGCCCTGATAAGTGATTTTGGATATCGTCCTGGAATAGTAGGGAATAGTATAGCTCTGGGATTTATGGAATTTTAAAACAAAGTGTTTTTTTTTTGTTTTTTTTTTAGCATTTTAGTTAATATGTAACTTCACTAAAACTGGGAAAATTCATAGATGAAAAGATTTTCTTGCTTTTTTTGAGAAGAATCTTGCAGCCTGCCCTGTGTGGTCATGATGGCCAGTGAGCAGACTTCAGAGAATGTAAGTTTTGATCAGAATGGAGAACTCTCCATTGTGCTGATCTGGAATATCAAAAACACATTTCTGTGAGATTAGCCGAATAGTTTGAATGATCTTACTTTACTATTTAAGTTGTATGCTTTTAGTTGAAAACAACAAGTTAACTGTGCTGGAGGAAACTTTGAGTTAGCCTTGTCTTCTACTTGCATTGTAATGGAGAGAGGTTTTCTGATTCCTTTAGAATGTGACTGACTGGCTTCACTTCCATGTGGCCTTTCTCGAATGGCATTTTATTTCAAAGGTTCTAAAATGTCACTTCCGGTTTTATAGGTGGGACAGAGTGTTAGGAGTCACATATTACGTGGCAGGCTCACTTCATGAGCTTGGTCAGGCACATTTGATGCCTTAGCATGGTTATTGTGATGATCTAATTTTAAAAGCTTTATGACAGAACACTTCAAACATATTCATGTGGTTACACAGATGGAATAGTACCATAACCCCCATGTCCATCCCTCAGCTTTATAAGCCGAAATCTGAATAGAATCATAGAATGTTGGGAAGAGATTGGTTGGGTTTGAATGCGTTAATTTGCGAGCTAGGGAATTCTTCTCAAAGAGGAGGTCTTGGGTGATGCCACTGTACATGGCATCAAATAAACATTGACCAAATAGCTCAGGTCTTTTCTAGCCCTGTGACCTTTTGTCTAAAATGGTGATTCTCAAGTTTTTCCCCTTGGAAATCCGTTTGTCTATAATAAAACATCCCTTTAACCTCCTAATTCTTCTGCCTGAAGGAGGGACAAAACTTCTCCAAAATGAGAGAGCGAATTGTGTCATCTCAAGGTTTTGGTGCATAATTCATTTCTTATTAGGATAATACCACATTATAAAAATATTGGAACTGTTCAAATAGTGATTTGAATCACTTCAAATAGTGATTCTATTTTTGAGAATCTATTCTAAGAAGATAATCCTAATTATAGAAAAAGCTTTAGAAGGATGAACAGGTGGAGCACAGAGGATCCTTAGGGCAGTGAAACTACTCTGTACGCTACTGTCATGGTGGATACGTATCATTACATTTATCCAAACCGATAGAATGTCCAACACCAAGAGTGAGCCCTCATGTAAACTGTGGACTTTGAGTGATAATGAGGTGTCAGTGTAGGTTCATCATTTGGAACAAATGTACCATCTAGAGGGGGACGTTGATAGTGGGGAGACTGCATGTGGGGCTGAGGGTATATGGGAAATCTCTATGCCCTCTGTTCAGTTTCACTGGGAACCTAAAACTGCTGTATATACGAAAGTATATTAAAAAAAAACACCCAAAACTTTAGTGTATAAAGATTTTCACCACAGTGTTACCTATTGAAGTGAAAAATTTTAAAACAAGCCATTTATCCAGCCAAATAAGATGGTTAGTGCATCCATGAATGGAATGCAAATGTTCCACTGGATGGGCTGCAACTATTAAAAGATGCTTAGGAAAAGCTCATAATGTGGAAAAATCCTTATGAAATGTTAAAAGATGAGACACGGGCTTCCCTGGTGGCGCAGTGGTTGAGAGTCTGCCTGCCGATGCAGGGGACACGGGTTCGTGCCCCGGTCTGGGAAGATCCCACATGCCGCGGAGCGGCTGGACCCGTGAGCCATGGCCACTGAGCCTGCGCGTCCGGAGCCTGTGCTCCGCAACGGGAGAGGCCACAACAGTGAGAGGCCCGCGTACCGCAAAAAAAAAAAAAAAAAGATGAGACACAAAAATTTATACACAATATTATTCTGGTAGTTGAGAACAAATATGAAGTAAAATCTGTGAATAGAGGAAATATCAAAAGGAAATCAGTAACGTACTAAAGTGCTTGTCTTCGGTTGTTCTTTTTTCTTTCCTGTTTCTTTTATTTTTTAAAGTTTTCTATACTGCATATGCATTACTTTAATGGTGGACATAGTTCAATCATCATTCTTTTTTAAGTTTTTAAAATATACTCGGGAAAATTTTAAAAATATATTGATATTGTAAGAAAATAATATTGACTTACTTAAAGAACAAATAAAGCCACAGTTTTCTAAAGCACTGCAAACAAGCAAGCAACCCCAGTTGTTTACTGCTTCTGTCAGGATAGCTTATTTCTGTTTCAGATTTTGAGTCAGTGGCTCAAAGGACAGTAAATCACTCATAGTCCATTATAAAAAAAAGCAGCACAGAAGAAAATATTAAAATATTTGTGTCTTCTTAATCATAAAACTAAGAGAAGTTAAGCTTTAATAGGAATTATTTCAGGGACTTTCCTGGTGGTCTAGCGGTTAAGACTCCATGCTCCCAATGCAGGGGGCTTGGGTTCGATCCCTGGTCAGGGAACTAGATCCCACATGGCGCAACTAAGATCCTGTGTGCTGCAGCTAAGACCGGCTCAGCCAAAATAAATAAATCAGTAAATATTCTTTAAAAAAGAGTTATTTCAGGAACAAACTGATGCTTGTGCTCCCCTTGGGTCTGTCAGATGGTCCCTCGTCAGGCACCTGCAGGAAGAGGGTTTCTCACTCTTCCTTAGCTTGCAGGATGTGGCAACACGGTACAGTCTGTGATGCCTTGTCGGGTATATTTATAAATATTATTATCTAGCAGAAGCAAATAACAAGAAAATGGCAGAGTCGACCTTTCTCCTGATTGGAACATTAGGTCAGTATACAATAAAATAACCAAACATCAATAATCTAATGAGCTTTGGCAAAAAGTTGGCCAAAAAAAAGGAAAATTATGAAGATCAACGTTTGAAACATGGATTTAGTTTCACCACCATAATGATGTGTCTTGACCTAAGTACTGTGCCAGCACTGAGATACTGTCTAGTGGTAGCAGAGTGTACATTTGATGCTAAATACATATGCAAATGTTTGGAATAGGAATCTATGTTCAAAGAATTTTTTTTATGCATGGGCTGCCTCACTCAAAATGATTTGGAGATCATTGGCTTAGAATGCAACGTTAGTAATAAACTGGGAAATAATAGAAGTTTGCTGACTTGAAGCTTAACTTTTATTTTTTTTTAAATTTATTTATTTTAAATTAAATTTATTTATTTATTTATATTTTATTTTTGGCCACGCTGGGTCTTCGTTGCTGTGCGCGGGCTTTCTCTAGTTGCAGCAAGCGGGAGCTACTCTTCGTTGTGGTGCGCAGGCTTCTCATTGCGGTGGCTTCTCTTGTTGCCGAGCACGGGCTCTAGGCATGCAGGTTCAGTAGCTGTGGCTCACGGGCTCTAGAGCACAGGCTCAGTAGTTGTGGCGCACGGGCTTAGTTGCTCCATGGCACGTGGGATCTTCCTGGACCACGGCTCAAACCCATGTCCCCTGCATTGGCAGGCGGATTCTTAACCACTGCGCCACCAGGGAAGCCCCTGGAAGCTTAACTTTTAAACTGTGTTTTTTATGTATGATATATTTATCTTTTCTGCAGTAAGTAGAGAAATCATTTCTTTATTTTTATGACACAAATGTTTTCCATTGTGCATTGTGTATTGTGTTATCAGGTTTGCTGATTTCCAAGAAGAGCAGGCATCTCCTTTTTGAGAATTACTGTAGCTGAGCTGGATTCTCTGGGGAGAAAAACTTTTGTTGTTACAGATGGGCAAATTCATAGAAAGTTTCAGGGGTCTCACCCAAGGTAGCACAGATGAAAACGCAGCCTGAGAATCCTGCGTAATGGTTGTTCACTTCACACCTCATTCATTCCAAATGTAAAGTCAGAATGGACAAAATATGATTATCATACTGCATCGACGTAACCCCTTTCACGTTTCAGTACCTACTGACTTTGCCAGAGAAGTTATGAGAAGTATGTGTGATGTTTAAACTTTCCTGTGGATGCTCAAATGTGCTTCACAGCACCTGTTTGGTTTTCCTTTTGTTTCCTTTCCCTTTTGTCTCTTTTCCCTTTTGTTTCCTTTCCAGTTGGTGGAGAACAGATAAGTGCCATCGGACGGGGCATCTGCGTGTTGCTGGGTATTTCCCTGGAAGATACACAGAAGGAACTGGAGCACATGTAAGAGGCGGATTTCCACGTCACTGCCTTTCTAGTGGGACATGTGCTGGTCATCTAGCTGGCTGGCTAGCTATTTAAATAAATTATACATATATATATATATATATATATATATATATGGAACTTCCATAGTATTTTGCTCCTATAAAGTGAGACTCTTGTCAGTTTTACCCATGTCCCTTTTTTTTTTTTTTTTTTTTTGCGGTACGCGGGCCTCTCACTGTTGTGGCCTCTCCCGTTGTGGAGCACAGGCTCTGGACGCACAGGCTCAGCGGCCATGGCTCATGGGCCCAGCCGCTCCGCGGCATGTGGGATCTTCCCGGACCGGGGCACGAACCCGTGTCCCCTGAATCGGCAAGCGGATGCTCAACCACTGCGCCACCAGGGAAGCCCCCATGTCCCTTTTGATGCAGTGTGGTTATCTCTGTGTCACAGATGGGGAGAGCGAGGAAGAGCCGTCACCCAGTGAGTCAGCGACAGGGCAGGAGCACAACTTAGCCTCTGTCCCTGTTTGCTGCTGCAGCCTTGAACCATTCTCTTAGTGTGAAAACCAAGCCTCTTTTCATAGGAATGTTTTATGTTTTCAGTTTGAGCAGTATGATCTGGGCACTGTTTACACATGTTAAGAATGCCCAGTTGTTCACCATTCCCATTAGGATATGGAGCTCAGAGAGGTTACGTTACCTGCCGAAGGTCATGCACACGTCCTTAGCAAAAAGCCTGACTCCAGATTAGAACCTAGGCCACCTGGCCTGGAAACCAGTGCTCTTTTTACTAAGGTGGGAGGTTTGTCATTGCTGTTGGCCCTTAGTACAGGCAGCCTGCCCCTCCTCATGTTCATTCTCCCCTGCACCACTTCGCACATGTACTTCAGATGCTTGGATCCATTTTCTCTGCCCCTGGTGCCCAGAGCCTATATGTGATGGTTGCCCAGTTGTCCCTTTTGTATTAGGTTGAAAACCAGACTTGGAACCAAGCTCCTGCTAAGGTGTTGATGACTAGTTCAATAACACTCACGGATGTTGGTATTTTAAAAGCTGTCCCCTGGATACGCAAAGAGGGAACGAAGTGGTATAGTGGTTAAAAGCCGGGGGACTGGTCTGAATCTCTCCGTGGCTCTGACAAAATGGAGAGCTAGTACCTAACTTGGTTAAGAGCAATGACTCAACATAAGGCAGACCCCGCTGTGGAGAAGGGGTGATGAATAGCGCCCACCGCAGAGGGTGCCCATGTAAGGTGTCGGCGAATGAGTATTTGTTCAGGTTTTGAACATGTCTTCAACATCATCCGGAAAGGTGGCTTCAAATGGTGGAATTTTAGCTTTCACGGAGGTAGTTCTTTGTCATTCGTCTCAAGTCTGACCTTATAAATGCTACCTGGTCCTCCTCCTTGCCAGGGTGGCCGTCCTTTGTCATCCACGTGTATAGGGCAAGCCCTGCTGGGGCGTAAGGAGCACGTGACATAGTTGTCAAGGTGTCTTTCCCCAGATCGTTTTGCATATCTGCAATGACCATGAGTTTTCTCCGGGGTATTTGCTGAATTGTTCATTTTGAGAAGTTCCAAGAAAGGGTATAAAAGCGGGGCATCATTTATTCCAGTGTAAAGATGGAATTCTGTAAAAAATCCGAATTGAGCCCATGTTTCATCCGGTTCCCACCGGAAGCTGCTATGAATTGGAGGGGCTGACAAAAAAAAAAAGCAAATCACCAATCAACGCTAATAGGTAGGACTATTATTACCCCTATTACAGATGCGGAAACTGAGGCACAGAGTAGAAAGTAACTTGCCTAAGGTCACCCCTCCTGTAAGTGATGGAGCCAGCACAATGTCCCTAGTCAGCAGGGTGCTGGTGACATTTGGGGGTGTGGGTGTGTCTGGGGGGCTTGTGATTCTCCAGGTAGCTCTCACCCCTGTTTTCCCCCAGGGTCCGGAAGATCTTAAACCTGCGTGTGTTCGAGGATGAAAGTGGGAAACACTGGTCGAAGAGCGTGATGGACAAGCAGTACGAGGTGCTGTGCATCAGCCAGTTCACCCTGCAGTGCGTCCTCAAGGGGAACAAGCCCGACTTCCACCTGGCGATGCCTTCAGAGCAGGCGGAGGGCTTCTACAACGGCTTCCTGGAGCAGCTGCGCAAGGCATACCGGCCGGAGCTTGTCAAAGGTAGGCGGGAGCCCAGAGCCCAGGAGGGCGTCCCCTGGACACTTCCCGGCTGGAGAAAGGCAATCTGCAGATGCAACATTTCCTTTTCCAGAAAGTTCACTGTTTACGCTTATTACTTTCTGAAAACAGCATAAGGGCCGCTGCCGCCACCACTGTTGTGCATGTCCTCTGAATGCCCCAGTACCGTTTACCCTTCTTTATTCATCTGTCCACATTTGGAATGTTTAGCAGCCCAGCAGTGCACTTGATATAGTGGTGGTTCATTTCGGTTGCTTATCCTGCGCAACAGAGAAATACAACTGCCAGACGCAAATGGGAGCCATGTGTCATTTTAAATTTCTAGGAGCCATATTAAAAGAAAAAGAAACAAGTGAAATTAATTTTAAAACCGTATTTCACTTAGCCCAGTATATCCACAATATTCTGCTTTCGCCCTGTCGTCAGTGTAAAGAGTTATTAATGAGATAACTCACATTCCTTCTTCTTACTGAAGTCTTTCATGCTCACAGTGCATCTCGATTCAGACCAGCCACATGTCCAGCGCCTGGTGGCCGTGTGTGGCCCTCAGCTGTCATTTGGACAGTGTAGGCTTAACGGCTTGTCATGGGGACTGCCAGCCTAGCCTGACTGATCAAGATTAAGCCTAGAAAACGCCTGAGAAGAGTGGGCCTGGTTTGTGGGAGGATTATGAATCGGAACTTATGAATCTTCTTAAGAGGGTGTGTTTCTAGTCTAGTTTCATGTTCCTAGTGTGCTTTTCCTTCAGAGTTACTGGGAAGCGTATTTAGCTTCCTTTGGTGATGCACCTCAGGGTGAGAACTTGCTCAGCAGGATGTCTGCTTCCGAGTCTGACCGCAGCTGCTCCTGCTGCTGTCGGACTCTCGTAGCTGTTGAGTAGTTGTTAATAGTTGACTCTGTAGTGTTTCCTACACTTTAACTTTCTCTCAGTGGGTTAGGCAAACCCAGGTCCCTTTGTTATTGGGCCTGTTTTCAACCGTAAGTAATAAAAGTCATGACATGACTTTGGAGCTCTGTAGCAGAGCCCCACATCTCTGAGGATCGTCAGCTCCTCAGATGGCTCGTGTTCTGAGGAGTGATGTTCCAGCCCCTCACTGGTATTTCCTTTCATTTTAATTCTCCTCTTACTTGTGTCAGGTGTCCATTTGCCAAACGGACAAATGGATTCTATGTGATCAGGATCCTCCCGCCTTAAATCAAATCCTGCTCTTTACTTGGGTCCTGGTAGAGTAGCATATATTCGCTTCTTAGGGAACATTCAAGTTTAGAACTCCATTGGCACGTCTGATTGTGGATGTCCACTGGGGTCCTCTGTCCGTCGTGGCTTTGCTGCAAACAAGGTTCTTCCCAGAATTAGCAATTAAGTCAAGTGCTTTGAATAATAATTTTTCTTGGCTGAGCCAAGGATTAATGCTGCCAGCATTGTCTTCTCTGCTTGATGTTTATAGAATCATCCCATTTCTGAGTAATCTCAGTCGTATTTGGGGATGCACTGAAGTCCTTTGAAGGATGAGCAGAAGAATATCATGAAAGGGCTTCCCTGGTGGTGCAGTGGTTAAGAATCCGCCTGCCAGTGCAGGGGACACGGGTTCGAGCCCTAGTCCGGGAAAGATCCCACATGCCACAGAGCAGCTAAGCCCATGTGCCACAACTACTGAGCCTGTGCTCTAGAGCCCACGTGCCACAACTACTGAAGCCCGCCTAGAGCCCGTGCTCCGCAACAAGAGAAGCCACCGCGATGAGAAGCCCATGCACCGCAATGAAGAGTAGCCCCCGCTTGCCGCAACTGGAGAAAGCCCGTGCGCAGCAATGAAGACCCAACGCAGCCAGAAATAAATAAATTTATACATTAAAAAAGGAATATCATGAAAGCACAGGTGAAGGCCCTTTCCATGGGAGAACAGTGATGATCATGAAGGAATGCTTGAGTGAAAACAAAACCACTTTCATCTAAAGCCTTAAAGAGGAACGTTTTATTATTCAGTGCTTTATGTTCCTAAAAACACCTTTTACGTTTTGAAAAAATCTGTATTTCATCAGGTAATTATATGAAGTGCCTGAAGCAATGTACTGTAAACAGTATAATTTTTTTTTTTTTTTTTTTGCGGTACGCAGGCCTCTCACTGTTGTGGCCCCTCCCGTTGCAGAGCACAGGCTCCGGACGCGCAGGCTCAGCGGCCATGGCTCACAGGCCCAGCCGCTCCGTGGCATGTGGGATCTTCCCGGACCGGGGCACGAACCCACGTCCCCTGCATCGGCAGGTGGACTCTCAACCACTGCGCCACCAGGGAAGCCCCAACAGTATAATTTTATAATGTATCAGAATTTAAGCTCATAGGATATGATACCTCTGATCATTTTGATGAAAAACCAACATGAATTATGCCACAGGTTTTAATCAGAATTTATTTTCTGCTCCTTTGGGCTTTCAGAGGCACTGCAGTGATTTCCCAGGGCCTCCCTCACTCTTCGCCTTTTATCTCCTTTATGGTCTTTAGTGGAACGAAGTGCAGGGAGCCTGTTTTACGTGCTTGCTGTCTTTTGGTAAATTTTGAGATTCTGGCTTCCAGCTCCAGTACGGAAAGTCCTCTGTGACCTGGAGGGAAGATGGAACACAAACTGCTAAATACATTTTCTTTCTTTTAGGATTTTCAGGACCTCTTTAGTGACTTTAAGACTTAAAGGAGTTTAATTTGAAAATTAAAACATTTAACCCTAACCCTAAAAAATTAAAAAAAAATTTCCAGTTTTATTGAGGTATAATTGACCTATAACACTCCATTAGTTTTAGTGGTACAACATGGTGATTTGATATACACATATATTGTGAAATGATCACAATAAGTTCACAGCCATCACCTCACACGGGTTGACCGCTAAGGTAAGGGTGCTGCACCTCACATCCCCAGAACTTAGTTATCTTCTAACTGGAAGTTTGTACCTTTTGACCACCTGCACCCTCCAACTTTGGCAACCACCAGTCTCTTCTCTGTATTTATGGGTTTGTTTTTTTTAGGTTTCGTAACATAAGTAAGATCAGACAGTGTCTTTCTTTTTTTTTTTTTTTTTTTTTTTCTTTTTTTTTTTGCTGTATGCGGGCCTCTCACTGTTGTGGCCTCTCCCGTTGCGGAGCACAGGCTCCGGATGCGCAGGCCCAGCGGCCACGGCTCACGGGCCCAGCCGCTCCGCGGCATATGGGATCCTCCCAGACCGGGGCACGAACCCGTATCCCCTGCATCGGCAGGCGGACTCTCAACCACTGCGCCACCAGGGAGGCCCCAGTGTCTTTCTTTGTCCAGCTTTTTTCACTCAGTGTAAAGCCCTCACGGTCCATCCATGTCGTCACGCATGGCAGGATCTCCTCCTTTTGTGGCTGACTGGTATCCCACTGTGTGGCGAGACCACATCTTCTTTATCCCTTCATCACCAGCGGACATTTAGGTTGCTTCCATGTCTTGGCTGTTAGTTGAATTAGACATTTATTTTCACTCCCTTCCTCTTTAATGACTGAAACTTTATTTCAAATGCGTATTTAATCTGCTTCCCTTACTTGTTGTTAAGGGCTGGATGGAGGGTGGCTCATTGTCCTTTTACTCCTCTCTCTTGCTCCTGTGCCTCCACTGGTACCCATTGCCTTCTGGCGTTTTCGCCAGCTGCAGCTCCTCTCCACTGCCCAGCCGTGGCTCATGTGCTGGATGGCGAGTCTGCTGATCTTGGCTCCCGGCCTGCTCGTTGCTGTGACGCCAAGCGCTTTCCCTGGGTTCCGTGTGGAATGGGAACCCTGGAGGGCGAAAGCTGTTTATGGTGTGGTCCTCGTGTGTTTCTATGATAATTGTTACTGTTATTAGTTTTACTGTAAAGCATGCCGGAAGACATCTCTCTGGGGCTTAGTATGTGCCGGGCGCCGTGCGAGAGTAAACCCTCTTCGTGCTTACGTCACTGAACCCTCACAATGACCCTAGCAGGTGGGCACTGGGATCACCGCCATTCTGCACATGAGAAGACTGAGGTGCAGCAGAGTAACCGAGGAAGGTCACTCAGCGTCTAAGTGGCAAAGCCGGGAATGGAACCAGCCGGCATCTCTAGAGCCCGAGCTTCATTCTATAACTCACCCGCTCTTGATTTGTTTTCCTTTTCATTATCCTTCTGAATTCATCACATCTCTGTTGGGATGCCTTCTCTGCTGCTCAGACTCAAGTAGGTCCAGTAAGAGGGGAGCAGGAAGGCTTGAGGCCAGGGGGTCATACATCTCGGAGCAGTGATGTTAATCCAGAATTTTAGTCCTGTTTCTGTTGGGGGAGATTTTACTGGGTCTTTCAAGTCATTTCTGTGCCTCCTGTGTCTGTAAGTCACTGTTTATCTGCCTGCCCCGTGCGGGGCTCTGGGTATATGGTGCTGTCCCTGCTGTGAAGGAGCTTCCAGTCCGGTGGGGAGAGAGAGGGCACATGGCTGCTTCTGTTAGAGCAGAGAGAGCCTCTCATTCTGCAAAACCACCTCTGCAACTGCCAGAGCTCACGGCAAACCACTGTTGACCTGTGGCTGGTCCAGAAGGGTGTGCACGCTTGTTTTCACTTTCATAAAATGCAATCCAAAGAGCTGCTGCTGCCGGTGCCTGGGGCTTTCCCGTGCCCCCACCGTCTCGCTGCCTTTGCCTGAGAACAGCTCTGACCCCGTGCAGCCTCTGCGCTGTGCACACACTCCCTTGTTTACCACTTGTGTATGAGCGAGTTCTCTCTATGGAAACAAGTAAGGGGCCAGAACCTTCTGTCATTTCGGTGTGATGCATGCTTTGAAGGACTGACCGACAGGGGTGGGTCCTAAGATGGCGGTGGCTGATGGTGTCTGTTCCCTGTTTACCTCCTTGACCCTTCACACTAATTCCCATCTGCAGGGTCGTTAACTCTTGATGCGTGTACTGGGCTTCTAAGTAGCACCCTGGCTACTCACAGTGGAAACACCCCGCTTGTTTCTCTTCCCCAAACTCTAGGGCCTCTTCCCCTCCTGTTGCCCTGACCTGGAGCACTGGACAGACGAACCTCAGAGCAGAGGTCAGGTTTACCAGGACTCTCCTGGATTTAGCGCTGGAAACCCTGCATTCCCAGAAACCCTTTGGTCCAGGGCAAACTGGGGCAGCTGGTCACCCTAGAAGCCGCCACGCAGCAGGGAGGTGCCCGGAGCTACCTGAGCCAGGTGGGGTCCTCAGTGCAGGGTGCACAGGTTCAGTCCTGTGAGCACAGCATGGGAGGTGAGGTGGGGCTGAGGGTGACCGTCCTCCCCACACCCACCTCATCTTATCCCCCAGGGCCTCCCCACATTGCTTGGCTTCTCGGAGTAGCTGGATTTCTACCACGGTGCCAGCAGTAGGTGCTCCAAGGGACAGGAAGTGGAAGTGCCAGCCCGTGAACCAGGTCTGGCAAGTGGCCCCACGTCACCCCCCAGATGCTGTTGGTCAGAGCAGTTTCTCAGCCCACCCAGCTTCAAGGGGAGGGGTGGAGACCCACCTTGCAGTGGAAGGAGTGTCAGAGTTTGTGGCCATCCTTACTCCCCGCCAGCTCGTAACTCTGGTACTCTCAAAGGGTTTTCTCTGGGCCCTCTTCAAATAATTGCTGTAGGGGGAAATCCCTACCGCGCAAATCCATCAGCTCTCCCCTCTCCTGCAGAATGAGCCCGAGGTGAAGGGTGCTTTATTGGACCCCCAGCCTGAGTGGGCCCTCTGCAGCCGGGAATCTCCATCCTTCGTGTGAACGCTGAAAGCACCCTTCAGTGGGGGTCATTCACCACTCTCAGACTTGAGATTTGAGCATGCATTGCTTTTATAGTTAGGAAAAAAACAAATGTTATACCAGAATGGAACAGTTGAAAAGAGGGATCTCCACTCTCAAGCGTCTTGTTCCAACTCCGAGCTGTTTGTGATGGAGCCAGGAAAGCATTCACCCAAATCAGAAGCTTCCACGGTATTAAAAAGAGCTACCTGCGTATTCCCTGCGGGGCTGATCTGTCGTGGGCGGCAGAGAGCTAGAGAAATGTGGGAGGACGTGTAGGGAGTGCAGCAGCCGTCTGCCTGCCTCCCCTCTCTTCCCTCTGGGGGACCCCATCATACCCCAGCCCCTACAGGTTCATCTCGCAGAGAAGGTGCCAGAAGGAGGAAGACCACGTCTAGTCTTTGCTTCATGGTTAGTGTTTAATTTTTCACGGGTTTGCTTAATTTTCTTCTCTTTTTACTACTTAAAACATGTTAGCAGCATGAGTGAGCTTTCAGTGGAAGCCTATTTTATGTATTTTGGTGATAGCTGTGATGCCAGAGGCATTATTATTCGTGTAAATTTAGGAAATCACAATGTGGGATCACATTTTTGCTGTGATCTGAATATGCAGACCCTGAATCAGTAAGGTTGTAAACTCTTCCTATTTCCCCTGCTGAAAGATTCAGACTTTTCTTTTCATCCTGAGTTATTTCAAGTCTTTGGACAGTGACAACAGTGAAAGGAGTTTCTTTCCACCTATACCTGTATCTTTTTTTTTTTTTTGCGGTACGCGGGCCTCTCACTGTTGTGGCCTCTCCCGTTGCGGAGCACAGGCTCCGGATGCACAGGCCATGGCTCACGGGCCAGCTGCTCTGCAGCATGTGGGATCCTCCCGGACCGGGGCACAAACCCACGTCCCCTGCATTGGCAGGCGGACTCTCAACCACTGCGCCACCAGGGAAGCCCATGTATCTTCTTTTTTAAAATTGCCTTTATTTCTTCTGATTGAATTGCTATTATAGATTCTGCTGGGCAAGAAGAAAGAGCTGGTCTCGCAATTCATGGCCAGAAGTATGGAGGAAGCTCTGGAAAAGAGATAAAGGGGACAAAAGAGAATAAGAACAGTAGGTAGAAGGAGTCTGAGAGGAAGAGGATGGATGGGGCAGCACAGCTACCAGGATGAGCCTGTCCTCATCTCCCTAGACCCAGAGGTATTCCTCGCACAAAACAACAAGACGCCGTGGTATGTGAGGTGCTGTGCCGTGTCCTCGGGGTCCTGAACCACTGCCTTGTCACTGACCCTGGTTTTAGGTGACACAGACACTTAGGCAGGAAAGGAGAGCTGGTAAAATCAGGTGGTTGTTAACTTTGGAATAATCAACTAAGCAAATCAAGGAAATCATGAAGAGCTAGGATTGAAAAACAAAAATGGGTAGAACTGGCCATTTGGGCAGAGGGAAGGTAAATTATGGTAGCTACAGAAATGACATAGCGTAAGTGTAAAGCAAAAAGAGAAATGAGGAAGTTGATCCTCAAAATACTGAAGAGAGGGCTTCCCTGGTGGCGCAGTGGTTGGGAGTCCGCCTGCCGATGCAGGGGACACGGGTTCGTGCCCCGGTCCGGGAGGATCCCACATGCCACGGAGCGGCTGGGCCCGTGAGCCATGGTCGCTGAGCCTGCGCGTCTGGAGCCTGTGCTCCGCAACGGGAGAGGCCACAGCAGTGAGAGGCCCGCGTACCGCAAAAAAAAAAAAAAAAAAAAAATACTGAAGAGAGTAAAAGAAAAGGAAGAACAGAAAATATGCATGGATTTGGCCAGAATCAGTCACAGGTCTCTATGAAACTCCTGCGTGACAGCTTTGGCCCAGGCTGCAGTCTGCCGGGTGGGCTCTGTCGGCCCTGCACCTTTTTGCGTGTGTGAGGCTGTCGTATCCCCAAAGCTTTGATCTTCTAGGGCTTTTACCACCTTATAGATGAAAATGGCATCTCATTGTAGTTCTAATGTGCAGTGTGTGTTTGAACAGTTTTCAGATGTTTGAGTGACGTATATTAAATTTCTGTGAACTGTTTAGGTTCTTTATTTCTGTGAGCTTTTTACATAAGCTATGACTTGCAGATATTTTTTCATTTATTTTGTCATTTGTCCTTTGACCTTGCTTAGGGGATTATTTGCTAGACAGTCATTTTTCATCCTTAATTAGTTGATTATCATGTTTTGGAACTGTTTGTTGGATTTTTACTGTGCTTTTGTATCATGTAAGGTGTGTCTGGCCCACAGTACTCTTTGGAGTTTTCTTAGTTATTCTTTTTTTGGCCGCACCACGTGGCTTGCAGGATCTTAGTTCTCCGACCAGGGATCGAACCAGGGCCCCTGGCAGTGAGAGCACCAAGTCCTAACCACTGGACCACCAGGGAATTCCCCTAGCTATTCTTAATTGTTATTTTTCTATATGCATTTTTAAATCAGCTTGTCTAGTTCCAGAAAATAATCTGTTATTTTTATTTGATTTGCATTAAATTTATAAATTCATAATTCCTTTGTTTCATGATAATAATTACTCTTAGCGTATTTCCTTACCTCCCTTAACTGTTTTGGGACAAACTGCAGCCCTGGCAGGACGCCAGCCCTCAGCTTACCGTGGGCCCGTGCAGCTGAATGTGGCTGGAGACAATGTCCACATCAACTGGCCTCACGGTCATGACCTTGACCTGCCAGTTGGCTCAGCAATTGTGATACGTCGGCCTGTTCATTCACTCGACTGTTCTCTCTCCTGAAAGCTCCATCCTTACTTCCCATTTTCCTAAGAAAACGGAAGCACTCAGAAGAGAACTTCCAGAATTCCGCCTGCTCCACCTGCTAGCATCTGCACCAGGAACCAGCCTGCCTTCCTTCAAGGTGGCTGACCCCATGCTCTCACCTGTGCAGGGACTGAGCAGGGACGTTCTTCTGCACCGTCTTCTGTCTCTGAGTCAGTTTTGCTCCCTCCGCCCAGACCATCCCCACCAGCTTGCAGATCTGCTGTTGGTCCCCCCATTGTGGAGACAGCCTGTCAGCCCCACCTCCAGCTCCTGCCCCAGTTCTCTGCTCCACTTGACTGCGTGGTCTCTGGAGGGCTGTCTGCCCCCATCCCACTCCAGTCCGCCTTTGCCCTTCTCACCGCTGTCACTGCTCTTGGCGAGGCGCCATGCCCTCCACTTGGCCAGGTTAGTTCTCATCCTCAGCTCAGCGGCCCATCAGCAGGTTTAGTTCTGTTGCTTCCTCCCTCCTCGGTGGGACAGTAGTCGTTCACTGGGCGTTTAGGACTCCGCACTCTCCTGCTTTTCCTCCTGCTTCACCAATTGCCGCTTCTCAGTCCTTGGTTACTTCTTCCTACTTCCTCGGCTTTGTAACATTAGAGGGCTCTGGCCTTTGAACTTTTCTCATTTACACTGGGCCCTTGGGCATATTGTCCAATGGCTTTTAAAAGCCATCTAGGGAATTCCCTGGTGTTCCAGGACTCCACACTTCCATTGCAGGGGGCACAGGTTTGATCTCTGGTCAGGTAACTAAGATCCTTCAAGCCGCATGGTGTGGCCAAAAAAATAAAATAAAAATTAAATTCTTGGGCTTCCCTGGTGGTGCAGTGGTTGAGAGTCCGCCTGCCGATGCAGGGGACATGGGTTAGTGCCCCGGTCCGGGAGGATCCCACATGCCGCGGAGCGGCTGGGCCCGTGAGCCATGGCCGCTGAGCCTGCGCATCTGGAGCCCATGCTCCGCAACGGGAGAGGCCACAACAGTGAGAGGCCCGCGTACCGCAAAAAAAAACCAAAAAACAAACAAACAAAAAAACAACCGAATTGAAAAATGGGTGGAAGACCTAAATAGACATTTCTTCAAAGAAGACATACCGATGGCCAAGAGGCACATGAAAAGATGCTCAACATCACTAATTATTATAGAAATGCAGATCAAAACTACAATGAGGTATCACCTCACATGAGTCAGAATGGCCATCATCAGAAAATCTACAAACAGTAAATTCTGGAGAGGGTGTGGAGAAAAGGGAACCCTCCTACACAGTTGGTGGGAATGTAAATTGATACAGCTGCTATGGAGAACAGTATTGAGGTTCATTACAAAACTAAAAATAGAACTACCATATGACCCAGCAGGCCCACTACTGGGCATATACCCTGAGAAAACCATAATTCAAAAAGACTCATGTACCCCAGTGTTCTTTGCAGCACTATTTACAATAGCCAGGACATGGAAGCAACCTAAATGTCCATCAACAGAGGAATGGATACAGAAGATGTGGTACATGTAATTGAGTTGGCCAAAAAGTTCATTCAGGTTTTTCCGTAAGATGTTATCAAGCCTGAACGAACTTTTTGGCCAGCCCAATACAATGGCATATTACTCAGCCATAAAAAGGAATGATATTGGGTCATTTGTAGAGATGTGGATAGATCTAGAGACTCATACAGAGTGAAGTTAGTCAGAAAGAGAAAAACAAATATATTAACACATATATGTGGAATCTAGAAAAATGGTACAGATGAACCTATTTGTAGGGCAGGAATAGAGACGCAGACATAGAGAATGGAGATGTGGACACGGGGAAGGGGAGGGTGGGACGAATTGGGAGATTAGGTTTGACATAAACACACTACCATGTGTAAAATAGCTAGTGGGAGCCTGCTGTATTGCACAGGGAACTCAGCTCGGTGCTCTGTGATGACCTAGATGGGTGGGATTGGGGGTGGGGGGTGGGAGGGAGGTCCAAGAGGGAGGGGATATATGTATACATATAACTGATTCACTTCATTGTACAGCAGAAACTAACACAACATTGTAAAGCAATTATACTCCAATTTAAAAAAATTGTGTATTTCCTCCAGCTTCTATTGATAATATTTGACATGGCCACAGTGCCCTTAATAAGACCAGGAAATTAACTTTGCTGAAGCGCTGTCGACTGACCTATAGACCTTGCGTGAATTCTGCCAGTGTTCCCACTGGCGTTCTTTTCCTGGTCCCAGGATCCAGTCCAGAACCCACGTTGCACTTGGTCGTTGCGTCTCTTCCTTAATCTCTTCCAGGGGGTGACGGTTCCTGGGTCCTTCCTCGTCTTTTGTGGCCACTTCGGAAGGGTGGCTAGTTTGGTCAGTTTGTCTGTCCATGTCCCGCAGCATGTGTTTGCCTGAAGTCTTCTCGACATTAGGTTCAGGTTGTGCGTTTTGGCAGGAACACCACGGAGGTGATCTTGTACATTAGATCCTGGGTACACGCTGTTGATCAGTCTGCTTATTTGCCAGATTTCTCTCTGGTCAAGTTATTCTTTTCCTCTTTGTGTAAATATCCTGTGTGGAGATACTGTGAGACTGTGCCAACATCCTGATATCCAACACACCCCACCCACTGATTTTATCTCCATCACTGGTCTTTGCTGCAGCAGTTATCACTGAGGTATTTGCCTAGTCGGTCCATCTTTTTAACTGTCAGCTGTGCTGCCTGGGAGGTGGGGAAGGTCATCAGGGTGCCTTCGTTACCAACTGTGAAAAAAGCAGGTCACCACATAGTCTTTCTCAAGTTCAAAGGAGCGAGCTTCCCTTGCTAGCCGAGTGTTTCATTTTTAAATAGGCAGGGGAGTTGATTTTTTTCCAGTGTCTTTTTCTCTAAGTATTAACCTGGTGAATGCCCTTCCTAATCAGGGGCTGTGCTGACTCACCTTTCACTGGTCACTGCACCGTGTTCCTCTGGTGTGTGTGCCTGCGAGAAACTGCCCACATGTTCCTGTACGGTTTTTTGCCTCTGTATTCAAAGGCGAAAATGGACTATGCTTTTTTTTTTTTTTTTTTGGTATATCCAGTTTTTATGTTAGGGTAATACTAGCCTTGCAGGATAAATTGGAAAGCGTTTCATCGTTTTCCGTTGGTCTGGACCAATTTAATCAACAGAAAATATCTGTTTTAATAGATCTTGTCGGTCCAGCCCTTTGGGTGGCCTTCCTTGGTCACGGCCCTGGTCAGGATTCCCAGGACCCTTGAGCCCCTGTAGGCAGTTTGCCTGTGTCTCCTTTCCATCTGGAGTTTCAAATGCATCAGGAGGAAGCGTACAGATTTTTTTGGGGGGTGATTTAGAACGATCCCTGCATCTAGAATCATACCCTTTTCTCATTGTGGTTTGTTAGATGTATTTTCCCCCTTTGCTCTCTGTCAGAGTTTTTAATATTTTTTCAGAAAACTAGCTCTTACTTAAGGAGACACACATAGCAACCAAATGAAATGTGTGCCCTTGTTTGGATCCTGACTGAAACAAACTAAGTTTTAAAAAGATTTTAAGATAATTATGGAAATTTAAACGAGGACTAGACATTTGATACTATTAAGGTATAATATTGTTAGATATGTCGATGGTTTTTTTTTTTTAATTTTCATTAAGTTTATTTTATTTTATTTTTTTTTTAATTTTTTGCTTTATAACAAATTTAATCAGTTATACATATACATATGTTTCCATATCCCCTCCCTTTTGCGTCTCCCACCCACCCTCCCTATCCCACCCCTCCAGGCGGTCACAAAGCACCGAGCTGATCTCCCTGTGCTATGCGGCTGCTTCCCACTAGCTATCTATTTTACGTTTGGTAGTGTATATATGTCCATGCCGCTCTTTCACTTTGTCACAGCTTACCCTTCCCCCTCCCCATATCCTCAAGTCCATTCTCTAGTAGGTCTGTGTCTTTATTCCTGTCTTACCCCTATGTGTCAATGGTTTTAAGGGGTTTTTTTAAGAGTCTTTATGTTAGATGTCATATTAAAATGCTTAGGGGATAAGGAAAAAAAAAAGAAAACTAGCTCTTAATTTATGAAGTCTGGTTATATTTTTGTTTGATATTTTATTTTTTTCCCTTAATCTTCACTTTCGAAATTCTGCGTACCTCTTGTGTGTGGTTTATTTGGCTTCTTTTCCTGGTTCCATATTTCACGTACTTTCAGTCTTCTTCCCTGACAGGCGCATTTAAGGCCCAAAACTTCACTTTTGCTTGGCTCCTCTTTCCCCCATCAGCAGCTCCCGCGGGCCTGACCTTTGACATACACACAGAATCCAGCAGGCCCCCGCCCCGCCTCTCCTCCCACCCAAATTGTCGCGACAGCTCCCTAGTGGGTCTTCCGCCTCCACAGCAGCCCGAGTGAGTCACTTCTCCACGGATGCTGATCATCAGGTTAGAACAAGCTTTCAGGTTTGGGAAACATTTTGGGATTCCCTCTGTCTTCTCAACAACAGATACAAGAACAATTACATATATATGTGTCCATGGGGGTGAGGAGCTTGCCGGCCACTTGAGCCCTGGGGCTCTAGCCCAGGAGGTGGCGGGAGCTGATGGCAGGTGGTCCAGAGCAGAGGCTCCCTCTGGACGAGGGTCAGAGTTTACAGGCTCAGTCCTTTGAATCCATCTTTAAACACTGAGGCTGCTCCTGCTGTGTGTCTTTTGTCCCCAGAGACCCTGAATTGGGTCAGAACCTTGCTGTGAAGCCCCTCCAGGGCCACTCTGCTTCCAAGGTGAAAGACTTCTTCCCTAGTCTGTGTCCTAGACCGTGTCCAGCCTTGGCTCGGCCCAGCACACGAGAGGTTTGCAGTGAGGTGAAATGACGGTATTAATATATTCCAATAATAAACACATGAGAAACTCATAATAAAAAGCCAGCGACATGGAGAGGCCCTGAACTTAACTATAAACCCTCGCCCATTATCACAGTCCCAGGGAAAAGTTACAGGTCAAGTTTAAGTTCTGTGTCGTATTCAGGTCTAAAGGAGTTAAAGTCTGAAATCAGACCCCGTGGCTGGACGAGCTCAGAAGCTGCCCTCCCTGGTTTCTCACTCAGCTGCTCTTGGTGGAGGGGAGTCTGCCTGGTGGAATAGGTTCTTTCAGAGCCCTGGCCTGGCTCTGTCACACACAGAGTCCACTCTGTCACACACAGGTCCACTTGAGCCCTTCAGGGCCTCAGACACTGCATCGTTCTCTCGCGCCTCAGTGAGGAGACCAGGCATCCTTGGACACGGGTATCCCAGGCAGCAGGACGCTGAGGACACCGGCCGAGCCCGGGGAAGTCTGAGCAAAGCTGGTGGTCAGGGATGACCTTGCCTTGAGCCTCCCTGTCGTGCAGGATGGGCAACTTCAGAGCTTCAGCTAGGACGAGAATTTAACCTCCCAGCGAGGGGTTAATTTTGGTCCTAGGCATTTACCATCTTAATGTCCGTTTCCCCAGAAGCTGCTCCTGTTCTTAGGTCTGCAGTTGGAATTGGGTACGCCCCTTTGGGGACAGGTGCCCTCACCCTCCTGCGAGGAGGCACTTTCCATCCTGGGCCACAGGGCCTGTCCCCCAGTGTCTCTTACTGTGGAGTCCCGGTCCCCAGATGCCTGCTGCCTAGAGCGGGTGTCTCACTCCAAGGCCTGGACCACCGCAGACAGAGCCAAGCAGAGACCAGCAGTTGGGAGGGACTTGGGCCCAGGGAGAAGCCGCAAGATTCCGGTCAAGGTTGCTGTTCTGCTGCCTCTGTGACCCTGAATGTGGCATGGAGTCAGATGGTGGTTCTGGCGGGCCCACCTGGGCCAGGCCCTCACGCTTTGAGAAATCCAAAGGGCCTGGAATGTACCCTGTTTCTGACAACTATTTCCCCAGCCAAGGTACTTAGGAGATGCCGTTCCTTGAGCCCTGGTCTCTGCTCTCCAAGCCCCCTCGAGCTAGATCCTTACCCCAGTGGTGGTTCCCCCCTGGGCTGAGCTCTCTGGGGAGCCGGGGGCCAGGAAGCAATCGGACTCTGTAGAACGGACAGAGCTGCCCTAGCGCCAGGCACCCCCCAGGGCCACACTCCCACGGGGACCAAACTCCTCCAGCCCCATGGCCCTAGCCTTACCACCTGCTTATTTTGAGTCCCCGATTCCACACGTTTGCTTGATTTCTTGGTCCCCAGCCTGTCACTCGATGTTGGGGTCTCCATCAGTAACCCCTTTCCCCTGCGTGCCCAGGCTCAGAACAGGTTGAAAGGAGAACAGAGAGGAAGACTGGGTGGTGAGGATGCATCCTGACGGCAGAGGGAGCCGCCTTTGGCGGGGAGCTTAGATGGGCGGGCCGGAGGCTCAGTGTCTGGTGCGGGTGTCCAGGACCGTCTGCAGAGGTGGGCCGAGCCCCAGCCAGGTCCCAGCTGCGCAGGGCCGACCCTGGAGAGCAGAGAACACTTGTGTGCAGGGCCTTCTGCTCTCCCCAGTTTTCTTCAAAAGCATCTTCTTCAGTTTTGTTTTCTGCTATTCTCCCACCCCCCACCTTTTGTTCATATACTCCCCCCCCCTCCCCTTTGCCCATATACCACATGGACAGTGGTAGGAGTGATAGCAGTAGTCGTGACCAGGTTTCCTGCACGCTGACTGCCGGGCTCCGGGCCCGGTCCCCTGCCTGTACTAACTCACGTGCACCCTCCTTGTGGTGACTGGCCTGTTGTCATCCTGGAACAGACTGGGGCACAGAGAGGCGGGGCAGGGCTTCTCGTTGGGTGGTGGCAGGCAGTCAGCCTTTGCAGGTGAATGGGGCGCTCTGGTTTGGGGCTGGTAGAGCCCTTGGACCCTGCAGGGTTGGCCCCAGTGGGGAGTTTTCCTGCTGGAAACATGGGGGACTTATATTTAAGAGTGACTTGGTTATATCATCACTGGAGCCTAGATGTAGTTTTGTAGATATGTTTCTGTCTTTTAAGATTATTTAAAAAAATGTTTTTATTTTCCCTGGCCAATGTAATTTTTCTTGGGGGCTTTACTCTTTGATGTGGACTGGAAAAGAATGTTACCATTTTAAGATCTCTTAAAACATGTCTTTGGATTTGTTATCCGAACAAATGGAAATTCAGATAATAGTTCTGTTCTTAACTGAAGAAAAACAGGAAAAGAAAATAAATTTCTTGCTACTTGGAATGATAAACACGGTGAAGCATATGCCGTATATCCTGACAACAGAAATTCAAGGTCGGAAATAATTCCTTTCCTCCTGAGTCTGCCTTCAGCTTCCCTGCGGAGTGCAGGAGCTGAAATTTGTTCCTAATTGTAGCTGTAATTTTAGCCTGCAATTAAACACATGATTTCATCCCAGCTGATGTCTTTTTAGCTCTTCTGACATGCATAACACAAAAGCTCTGTAGATTTGAGCGGCCACTTTAATCTGATGGGAGGTCACAGGAAGTCACCGTTATCTGAGCATGACTGGCTGCCCAGTGGGAACTAGATTCATCTTGCCTCTAAAAAGGGCACACAGCTCGGTTTCCAGGGCTACTGTGTGTGCCTGTTCTGCTGAGACCCTCTGTGAGGTCAAGGGTCATCGGAGCGAGTGCCAGCAGGTGGGGCGGAGTTGAGCTGGTGGGAGTCCCTTGCTGCTGCATCGGGTCTGGTATCCAGAGCCCTGGAGCCGAGCTGCTCTGGGGAGGGAGCTGGAGGGGCTCCTGGTCCAGGCCCGTCCTGGGCTGCTCTTCTCCTCGGCCTGTCCCCCAGAGATTGGCCTGTCCTCTGGAGGTCAGCCTGTCTCCCTGGAGGTCGGCTTGTCTGCCCAGGGGTCAGCCATCTCCCCGGAGGTCAGCCTGTCTCCCCAGAGGTCGGCTCTCTCCCCGGAGGTGAGCCTGTCCCCCAGAGGTCGTCCGCCCCATGAAGCGAGGGCTCCCTGCCCAGGGGAGCGTGGGGAGCACCAGAATGAAACAGGCTTCCCTCCTCCAGGTCCTGAGAGCCCATCCTTGCTGCGGTGCATGGTGACCCCCAGGGCCGGCATGCAGGCGTGGTCCCCGAGTGTGATGCTGAGAGCAGACCCTGATTCTGCACAGGCACGTGCCGGCCGCGGCCCTGAGCGCTTCTGTGCTCGGTCTCCTTGAACTTTCACCATGACCCAGGGCTTCTCGTTGGTCTCCCTGTAGTGCAGGTGGGATTCTGAGGCCTTGGAGCTGGTTGGGGGCTGGGTCCAAGTCCTGTTGCCCTTCACATCCTGAACCCGGTGGAGCCTCCTCCAGGGAGCCCCTCTGATTCCCTCCCCATCCCCTAAGTGGGGGGACTCTTACCTCCAGGGTCGGGATTCCTCAGGGTTGAACGGTGCCGCATCATCACCACCCTGCACCCATCTGTCGCCTGTGAGACCCTGGGCCACGAGTGCCGGGCTGTCCACGCCCCTGAGCTGAGCAGGGTCTTCTGGTCTCCAGCAGCGAGCCTGGCGCTTCAGTGCTGTGAGTTAGTCTTCAGCGGGGCGTGGATCTCGCGCTCTGTCTGCTCCGTCATGGTGGGAGGGAGCAGAAGGGCTCACGCTGGCTTTGCTCTGTGGACCCGGCACCTTCCCCCTGTTGGGTTGATCAGGAACGGCGTGCAGTCACTCGAGCAGGTGTCCGCATGTGTCATCGGCTGCGTTTGGACCCAGTGCACATCAGAAGTTCTCGGGAGGGTGGAGGCAACGTTCGGATGACTGCGCGGCACCAGCTCTCAGAGCGTGTGCTGGGCTTTCTTTACAAACGTTGTTTGTGAAGAATGTCGTTCAGTGTTCGGGGGTTGATCAGGTACAGTTTGATTGATCGGACACAGTTGGCGTGGGTTTGGGTTAGAAGGTTCGGAATAGGACCTGGAGAGGCGCTCACGGGGCGGTCTGTGGCCACTTTGGGGACGCACCCTGGGGAGCAGGACGGCTCTGCAGCCTCGCTGGGGCGAGGCGGGACGTGGGCCCGGGGGAGCCGAGTGGCCCCCAGCTCTGGGCAGTCCCGTCCTGCGAGGACCGAGGTGTCCCCTCGGTTCTCTGGCCTGTGGGACCTTCTGTAGGTTGACCTGCCTTTTGGCCTCACGGGGAGGGACCCCCCCTCCGCGTCTTACACAGAGGGGCCCGCGGGCCGCTCACAGGGCTGTGTATGAGGTGGTTCTGGGGGAGCCTCCTAAGCTCTTTGCCTACTGTGTTTGATTTGTTTAAAAACGTTCATTAGGAAACACCCAGAGAACAGACACCGGGGGCTCACCGGCCAGGCAGTCTCGTGCTTCATGTGTCTCTCATCCGCCCTGCCTGCCCCCCCGCCCGTGTGGAGGTCGCTACCGCCCTGCCTTTGCCGTTCGTCTTCCTGCCGTGTTTCTTCATGCATCTCTCTCCACAAGTGATAGAATTTGTTTTGGTGTTTGAACATACCATCTAAATGGTGTCGCACTGATGTGTTCTCGCCACTGTTTAAAGATCACATTGTGGGTTTGAGATTTGCTGCGTTGACAGGTGTGGCCGCCGAATGGTATTCTGTGGGAGAATTCAGGCAGAGATTCTGCATTGGTTCCCCTCCGGGACAGTCACACTGGGTCCACTTTCTCTCTTATAAACACTGCCAGAGTGAACACCCTTGGCTGTCTCCTTTTGGATAAGAGATTCTAGAGCAGACGCCCCAAAGTGGAATTCCAGGCTTGTAGGGTTCAGCTTGAACTTGACCTCCACAGTGGTTGTACACTTTATCTTATCAGTGTCTCGCAGGCCTGTTAACCCACGTTTTCCCTGACCCTGCCCTCTTGCCAGGTCTGCAGGGCATGCGGAGGCACCTCTGCCGTGTGGTTTTGTGTTTTCCTTACTCGGGGGCGCAGAGGGGGGAGTTGGGTGGTCCTGCTCCCGGGTTTCTGATTACACTGATGGAGGTTAGCTTTAATCTGAGGTCTCCACCTCTTGTGACCATTGGAATTGCTCTTACAGACGGCAAGTTCGGTGCCTACATGCAAGTTCACATTCAGAACGATGGGCCTGTGACCATTGAACTGGAATCTCCGGCTCCTGGTGCTGCTACCTGCGACCCAAAGCAGGTAAGCCCAGAGTCAAGGGTCGGGTTTGTCTCCTGGGAGCCGGTAACATCTTCTGGCCTTGATTTAGTTCCTGGAGCACTTCTGAGTCTGAGGTGGAGAAAATGCCTCATCGTAGTAACCTAGAGTTTATTTGCTACATCCCTTCCCAAGAACACACCTGTCGCCCCGCGTCTCCTCTGTGCTGCGGCCTTGCCTCCACCTGACTCCATTCCAGAGCCCAGCCCTCCTCCAGGCCGGCCCCGGGCAAGGTGCCTGGGCGTCCACAGGCCGCTGGGTGGCAGCAGAGGAGCGGCACAGCTCCCCTCGGCCGGACCCGGTTCCCGAGTGTGGAATGGTTGCGTGGAGTGGGTTTATCCCAGGTGTGGGTAGATGTGCCACCTGAGGGTCTTTGTAAATCCTTATTTTTCTAAAGCAACGTCTGACCTGGATTTGCTGCCAACTCTGTAAGCTTTCAGAGAAAATTTAATTAAAACAGAAAGGAAATCTGTGCTAGTCCGTGTGAGCTGTGTGCTTCCCATAGGTGCTTAGCACTTCTGAAGGCTTTAATTAATGCAGCTGCTCAGTGGCCTTTGAGAGGCAGGAGGGCGGGAGGAGTGGAGCTGGGGACGGGCAGCCCTGTCCTCCCCCCGCCCCCGCCTTCTGGGACACCGAAGTGGAAGGATGCAGGGGTGGCGGGGAGCATTATGTAAACGTAACGCTCTGTGACCTGTTCAAAGTCATCATTTCCAAGGGGAACAGACCTTTTCTCTTATGTTACTGATTCTTTGGATCGATAGAGAAGCAGGAACACATCTGGCGCAGTAGTGTTGGGCTTGAAAGGTGATAATTGAGGTTCCTGGAATTACTGATAACACGAAAGAAAATCACAAGTGAAAAGTCCACATGAAAAATTAAACTTTTTATTTTGATGTAACTTGAGACTTACAGGCAAGTTGAAAAGAGTCAGAGTTTCCATAGGCCCTTTACCCGGCGTCCCCTAAATTTCCCGTCTTATGTAATCACGGTCTGCTCGTCAAAATGTTGACCTTAATATTGATACAATACTGTTGGCGACGCTACAACCTTACTTAAGTTTCACTAGTTTTCTCTAGTGTCCTTCATCTGTTTCACGATAATCTGGGATCCCACGTGGTGTTTACGGCCTTTCCCGGTCCTCGTGGCTTTGGTCTGCTGCTTCTGTAGAATGTTCCTCGGTTTCCTTCCCTGTGGTTACACTGAGGTTGTGCATTTGATAGGTTCATCTTTACCTGGTTTCGCAGGATACCGGCCTCTCCCGGTTTCCTCTTGCCCCTGGCTGTTCTCCCTCTGCTTTTATTTGATCACTGTTTTGTTGTTTTGATTGATTATTCTGCTTCAACTGTATTTGGAGAGAAAATTTGGTCAAGTTTTTTTCATTCTTAATATTTTTCTAGAAGTGATAGAATAATACATGAAATGTTTAGGCTCTTCAACCTTCTTGAGCAAGCACCCCCTCTTTTCTTCTTTACCATAAAGAAAAAGACATTATTTTAAAAACTTATTAACAGGCCATGCTAACTTGTTACAATAAGAAAGTTAGTTTCGTTGGTTCTGAAGCTTTTAGGAGCTTTCTCTTGAAATGCAGGAATTGTCCTGAGTCAATTTCAATTACTTGTTCTAGTTAATGGACTCCAGAAGCCTCAGACCCTATAAACTGCCCAGATTTCTGTCCCCAAGCTGTCAGGAGGTACCGGTAGGCAGGCACAGGGGGCTCTGGGGGTGGCCTGTCTGCCTTTCCCCTTTCAGTAAGAACAGGCTTCCTCTTCGGGCTTATAGCTGATTTGTTCACTTTTGTGTTGTGTTTTAAAATACAGGTTCTTTAAACCTGAACAAATGAACAATGTGTGTGTGTGCTTTTTTTTTTCCTAATTGAAGTATAGTTGATTTGCAATGTTGTGTTAGTTTCTGCCGTACAGAAGAGTGATTCAGTTATACATATACATGTATCTATTCTTTGTCATATTCTTTTCCATTATGGTTCATTATAGGATACTGAATGTAGCTCCCTGCTCTACAGTAGGTCCTTTTGTGTGTGTGTGTGTGTGTGTGTGTGTGTGTGTGTATTTAGGCATGAGGTGTCTTTTTAGTGTGTGACAGTGTGTTGCGGGGGAGGAAGTGCCGTGACCCGGTCCCTGCTCCGGGGACGGATTCAGGGCAGCATAAACCGGGAAGGTTCTTGACAGTGACGGGGGTAAAGGACAGTGTCCGACAGCTTGGGACACATCACAAGGACACCACTTCATGCTCCGCCTTAAACCCCTCGGTGCCTTCCAGAGACATCTGGGTTCCAACCTGAGCCACATGCCCGGCTGCTGTGGCTAGCGGCCTGCTCTGCACCAGCCCCCTCAAGACCCCCGCTTCCCCTGCCTCTGGACCCTGGTCTCAGCGTTTGTCTCCTCGGAGGGTATCCTCTGACCCCTCAACCCCAGTGGGCCCCCGTCAGCCCCTCGTCCCATTACTCTGAGTCTTTTTCACTGCCTGCGGTGAAGTTTGTTCTGGAGTCGTGTGTCCTGGGCCCGTGAGCTGCGTGTCTGTGAATGTTCTTCTGGCATTGCCGTCGGCACAGAGCTGGCCTGGACTCCCAGGGGACTGGTGGTTTTGCTGACCTTTAAGGATGTGAGGTGGGGGAGGAGGCATTCTCAGTTGTTTCCAAACTTGCACTTGAAATAGGGCTAAATTCCTGTTTTTAAGAGTCCCAGAGCTCTATTCATGGGTCATGCAGCTACTGCTGCTGAAGACTGGGCTGGTAAAGGCAGCTAGTTGTGTGTCCGCCTTAACCAGGTCTCTGCTCGTGTCTGGAAGTGGCAGCCCCTGCACGTTTCCCATGGCTGCATGGGCACCGCGCCCAGCGCAGTAGGGGCTGCAGTGTGGGTCCCCTGATGTTCCCGACGGAGAGAAAGTGGAAGAAGAGGGGTCGTGCTCGCTCTGAGGGACATCCCGCGAAGAACGGGGTGGAAGCAGTAGCAGAGCCACCAGACAGAGGCTGTCTTCCCCGTGGCACTTTCGTGGAAGAACATGGTTCTGGTAGGAACATCCTGATTATAACCTAGAGAAGATCGGCTAGTGCGTGAGTTCTTCTGTGGGTGGCTAGATACAGGGAAATTTCAACACCCTTGCCAGCCGGGCCTGTGGGGAGAAACTTCCTGTTGCTCTTGTTTTCATCTTAATTGCTTTCCCTTAGAGGTGGGTGGGGGGGTGGGAGGTGGTTCTTTAACCTGAGTCTCACATGGTTGGGATTGCACACGGTGAGAGCAGGTGGGGGCTTCCCCCCCACCCCAGGAGGGCATTTCAGTAATTGCAGGGCTCTTTCCTGGGGCCCAGGGCCCACCTAGTTCACAGTGTTGCCATTAAGTATTTATATTTTCACTGATTTAGTGGACTTGTAAACCTCACCAAATCGAAAGGCTGGAAGGAGCTGAAAAAATGAACTTTCAAATACACATCCTTGAATTGGCTCATGAGTTTATTGACAGATCTCTGGGATAAGTTGACCAGTGAAGAATGGTGCCAGAGCTTTCCATTTCATGCTTCTCTGATTATCACCCTCAGTTCACCTGTAACTTTCTCTGCACTCGTCTTACCAGCAAGCACCCATCCCTTTGCCCTGAAACCTTGGGATGTCGAGATTGAGACGCTGGTGGCTTCTGTAGGGTCATCTGTAGGGTCAGGAGGAAATGTGTGGGCTAGAGAGGGGGTGCGGAGGGAGCGCCGGTCAGCCTCATTTACCCGTACTTTTCAGTAACACGTGCTGCAGAATCCAGAAGGTGCAGCGGAGGACAGGCCAGGACACAGGTGGCAGCCCCCCTGCAGGTGCACAAAGGTGGGTCTGAGTAACCGCACAGTTCAGTATGAGGGATGGTCTAACGAGAAGCGTTCCGAATATAAGGACGAGTTATACTGATGCCCATACCTTTGCATTTCTTCATGGAAGAACATTTATTTAAGTGTACGTATTCCCTTTTTCGTCCTGTTTTAGGCTTGAACTCTGGTGCGGACTCCCCGGTCTCTGTTGGTGTCAGTGTGAGGTTTTGCGTGGCCTGAGCCGGGCCACAGGGCAAGCTTCTGGGTCTGGTTGCCACAGTGGCCCTGGATCCTGTCCTTCACTCCGGTCGCTGGTTCATTGTGTCACATTGATCTGTTGGACAAATGTTGACTGAGGGTCCTGCCTTGTTTATACTGAAGTGTTACTAAGACAAAAGCGGGAACTTAGCAAGAGCTTCATCAAAGAGTTTCTGTTGCTGCTTGTGTTCATCTTTTTTTTTTTTTTTTTTTTTGGTTTTTTTTGTTTGCGGTACGCGGGCCTCTCACTGTTGTGGCCTCTCCCGTTGCGGAGCACAGGCTCCGGACGCGCAGGCTCAGCGGCCATGGCTCACGGGGCCAGCCGCTCCGCGGCATGTGGGATCTTCCCAGACCAGGGCACGAACCCGTGTCCCCTGCATAGGCAGGCGGACTCTCGACCACTGCGCCACCAGGGAAGCCCTGTGTTCATCTCTGTCACCGTGTCACCGTGGGTGTGCTGGTGACCTTGAGTCCTGGGACCTCACCTTGTACGGAAACCTTCCTGATGGGGCAGGGCTGGCACCTGCCAGACCGCTGGGGCTGCAGGCATCACTGCTGGTTTTCTCATCCTTTCAGCGCGAACATCCACTGTCCTGCATAACCGTCTGGCCAAGGGTCGGGTTTGGAGGCTGGGGGGCTTCTCTGCTCGAGCAGCCAGGGCCCCTGCTGAGTGCCATCGGTGCCGGGCGCCCTGCCCAGGGCATGTGTGTCTGGCTGGTCGGAAGGGTTGGGAGCCTCGTAGAAGTTCCCACCCAGGCTGACTTCTTCCAAGTTGGGGAGCTGCAAGGGCTTGCTTTTGTTTTAGCATTTTAATTTGTTTTTATACAGATGGTTGTCCTAACTCAGTATATACCATAGAGTTAAAAAGAAGCCTTTCCAAGAGATACATGACTGGCTCTGCCTGGAGACCCATTGATGAATTGATCAGTCGACAGAACTTCATCTGTGCTTCTTCAATCCATAATGGGTCACCGAAATTGTGAAAACTGAAAAGAGGGGCTTCCCTGGTGGCGCAGTGGTTGAGAGTCCGCCTGCCGATGCAGGGGACACGGGTTCGTGCCCCGGTCCGGGAAGATCCCACATGCCATGGAGCGGCTGGGCCCGTGAGCCATGGCCGCTGAGCCTGCGTGTCCAGAGCCTGTGCTCCGCAACGGGAGAGGCCACAACAGTGAGAGGCCCGCGTACCGCAAAAAAAAAAACCAACCAACCAAACAAACAAAAAAACTTAAAAGAGTTTGTTTCCTGCTATTGGAATATGGCTGGTAAATTAAAAACTGCAATCTTCTCCTCTTCCACCTTTGACACATGCAACATTTCTTAATCTCCAACTAGCGAAAAACATCTGTTTTGCTTTAAATAACTCTCTCAGGGCACTAATGGGTTAGTACATTTAAGGTTTAAGGGTTCTGTTTGTTCCTGTGTATGTGTTTTGGGCAGATTCTTAGTATTTTAATCTTCTAATCTCATTTGGGGATGTGTTAGAAAGACAAAACTCCTTACGTTACTGAGTTGGCCTACTGAAGATTAACTAGCATCTTTCTTTATCCCCAAGGGAAGGAGGTAAAGTTTATCCTGCCAGGGATTATACATTGAGCACAGCAGTAATGTAATCATCCAGACTCAGGATTATAATTGGGAATTCTTAGCTTTTTAGCTAAGTTATTAGGAGCTTCATAGTCCCAGGTAATTGTAGAAAAATGTTCGGCCAGTCAGCGGTATTTTGTAGAAAGCCTTGTTCAAACATCTGCATTACTAACAGAGAGAGAAGAATGATCTGGAAATGAAGGAAATAAAAAGTGCAGCTCTTCCTATAATTTTTTAAAAAGGACTGCTCAGTAAATAAAACCCTTAACTACCCAGAGGTGTTTTGCCAACATTTGTCAGCCTGACTGACCCAGGGTTTATCTTTTTTTTAACCTGATCACTCTTTAAGATAAGGTCAAGATGGGAGGGTGGGGTGTGAATTGGGTCACGTGGGGTGTGAATTGGGTCATGTGGGCTTTTAGGGGTTCATGAACCACGCTGGGCTCACCCAGGTTTTCTTCGTGCCTGTGCGCGCCAGTGCTTTTGCTGGGAGGTTCCAGGGCTTTCATCAGACCCTCCGAAGGCCCCAAGGAAGCGAAGATGCTTGGGGGGCCGGGAGCAGTTGGGTTCAGGGATTACTGTTCTCTCTCCACCAGAGTCACTCAGGACCACTGACTGTAAGCGCCAAGGGTTGTATTAAAGGGAGGAGTCTTGGACACCGCCCCACCCCGCCCTCCGCCCCCAGGTTTTCTGAATCCGAGTTCCTGGCGTGTCTGGACCTGGAAGGCAGAAGCGTAGCAGGTTTGTGTTTTTAACCAGTTCTTCCTGGGCCCTCCAAGGACACTGATGTCGAAGAACTGCTGGGCCGGAGGCAACTGGACGGTCGGACGTTGCCATTTTAATCTGCTCCAGGCGTTGGTCTCTTCTGGACCACGCTCCATCCCCAGCTGAAATGTCTAAAAATACAACCTGTGTTACTGCACCTGCCAGGAAGCAGGCTGGCTGGGCTTGATTATTGAGGTCACATATGAGGCCGTTGTCATTCATCACCCCCCTCAGTACCCATCCCCCACCCCCCAGCGGTGATGGAAATATTCCCAGGGCACGGGGCCTTCTCGACGCAATTACAGATGTGTCAGGGAAAGCCGATAGAGCGACAGCGGCTCAGCACGTTAGTGACGTATGACAGGCCCTCTGCTGAGCAGCACTGAGGCCTAAGCTAGTGGAATAACTCGTTTCTGAAGAGAGATGAACCCAAAGTGTGGGCGAGATTGTAGTGCTGAAGCCTCTTAGAGTTTTTAGTTGAAAAGCAATTTATAGTTCTCTTGGTTTTTTGGGTACCAGACATGGAATGCCTTACTCACTGGTCGGCTTATTGATTGGACTAGAATAAAAACCCGGGATGATCAGCACCTCAGTCTTTGCTTGGAGAATTGCAGTTTAAGGAAATGCATGATGTCGAGGCTTCATGGGCAGTTGACTGACCACTTCTGTTTCAACACACGTGGGACACTGTTAAACGTTCATCTTTTATGGTGCATTGCTTGTTGGGTTTATGGTAAAGGCTTTTCGCATTGAGCTGTAGGACTCATTTCCTGCAGGTTATTTTACTGTTTCTTGAATATTGTGTTTCTGTTCATCCCCCTGAAATGAATTCCCTCTCTCTTTACCTGTTGCTGTCTTCCCCATCTTTAAGGTCTGTTTCAGACTGTGCTTCATCCAAGGTGCTCACCTCAGTGCCATCCAGGCAAGGCCTTCCTGCCTTTGAGCCTTCACTGCGTGGTGTGGTCCATGGACTGAATACCAGCCATGTTTCTCCTTTGTTAGTTTGTTTGTTCATTTTTCCATCTATCCTTCCACGCTTGTGTCCATCCGTCTGTCCGGTCCCCTACCTACCACCCACTCATCTGTCCACCCAGCAGATACTCACAGGGTGTGCGCTGCTGCTGGCCTTGCATCGCAAACAGCGCTGGGCAAAGTTGTACCCTCATGGTGCTTGCATTCTAGTGGGAAACATACACAGCAAGTATAATTTAAAACTGTAATATTATAAAGAAATCAAAGCCGGGAGAAGTGTAGAGAGGGCTGCTGGGAGGGGCCACCTCAGGCACAGGAGCTGGGGGTGGGGATGCTGAGCTGGGGGGCCGCCACGTGGAGATGGGGAGGAGTGTGCTGGACGGAGGGGCTGGCGGGTGCAGAGCCCCGGGGAGTGGTAGGGGGAGGTCGGGGGTGCAGGGAGAGAGCGGACACGAAGGCAGAGCCATGACCCCAGCCTCATGGCCAGGGTGAGTAGTGTGGGTTTTACTGGCAGCAAGCTGGAGGGTTACTAGAGGGTTACGTGTGTGTGTGTGTGTGTGTGTGTGTGTGTGTGTGTGTGTGTTCACAGAACTGGCTGAGACTGGATTGTAGAGCTAGCCGGGGCAAAGGTGGCGGGGGGCACTTAGGAGGTCCTGCAGCAGGTGGCCAAGAGCGGTGGACAGGAGCTGGACGCCCCTGGAGGGTCTCGGCTGCCCCGGTGCGCTGCCACCCCCAGCGGAGCTTCCCTAGAAAAGACTCGTGTTGGAAATCTTTTATCCCGTGGTGTGAGCGTCAGGACACTCTGCAAAGTCCATCCCCCACTGGTCACTACAGGAAGGACCCTATTCCTGCCTTCCGTGCAGGACGGTGAGGGGATTCCGAGCTTCTTCGAGTTTCTAGGTTAAGATCAGACATTTCGACATCAAGGCGTGTGACACTTGCCCTGGTCCTGAGTGACCCTGGGCACAGGCTGGATGCTAAACCAGAACCTCTTTTTGAAGCGGTTCAAAAAGAGCAGATTTTGGGGATTCAGTTCCCTGTCTTCAGGTCAGCGTGATGCTTCACTATGGCCCAGCTTTCCCCTTAATGCAAAATACTTTAATTATAAGAAGAAATTGTGAAAAGCCCAAGAATCAACATTTATATTGAACTTGATTTATATGTACCATTTTAGCTTATATTGTCAGGGCAGTTTCTAAGCCTTCAGAGCTTGTCAGGGAAAAGAAAGGGTTTATTTTTGGAAGAGTGTGTCCCCCGGTGTTCACCGCTCTTAGGAATTATGGAGAGTAATTGTCAGGAGGGCGCAGCAGCTCCAGGGCTGGAGGAGGCTGGCGGCAGATCCAGAATCCCACAGCGGCTGCTTTTGCCTGCCTTGTTCCCCAGCCTTCATTACTTTTGTCAATATGAAAGGCAGAAGAATAGCTCTTCCATGAAGATTCTTCACACAAAATGTATTCCTCTGACGACTTTCCATAGAATGTGAAGTCAGTTTCTTTTTCCATTTTTAACCGTGAAAGTGCAGCCTGCAGCTTCCGTGTCTGTGGGACAGGAAGAGCTAATTTGTGGCCTTGTTTGCATTTCCACCCTTCCTGCCCCGTGGGGTCGCGGTGCCCTTGGCAGGGCCAAGCCAGGGTCTGTCAGGGAGCCAAGGCGCTTTGACGGCTCGGAGGGCAGAGGCCGCTGTTAACTGTCGGTGTCGTTGCTGGCTCATGAAACCTTGGGGGATAAGGACAGTATAAGATTTCATTTCAAAGTCCAGACTTCATCTGGCGTTATGCCCTGTGGATTCCTTTTTTTTTTTTTTTTCATTTCATGTTGTCCCTTTGCCCTCTTTATTTGCTACAGGGAAGAGTCTCTTATTGTCATTTAAAAAATTTCATGCCAGCAGTGTATTGACTGGAAAGTACCAGGTTAGAAATGTTAGCATTATTATTATTATTTATTTTTATTTTTATTTTTTGCGGTACACGGGCCTCTCACTGTTGTGGCCTCTCCCGTTGCGGAGCACAGGCTCTGGACGCGCAGGTCCAGCAGCCATGGCTCACGGGCCCAGCCGCTCCGCGGCATGTGGGATCTTCCCGGACCGGGGCACGAACCCGTGTCCCCTGCATCGGCAGGCGGACTCTCAACCACTGCGCCACCAGGGAAGCCCATCATTATTATTTAAAAAAATTTTTATTTATTTTTTATTTTTGGCTGCGTTGGGTCTTCGTTGCTGTGTGCAGGGTTTTTCTAGTTGTGGCGAGTGGGAGCTACTCTTCATTGTGGTGTGCGGGCTTCTCATTGCAGTGACTTCTCTTCTTCAGTAGCTGTGGCACGTGGGCTTCAGTAGTTATGGCTCACGGGCTCTAGAGCGCAGGCTCAGTAGTTGTGGCGCATGGGCTTAGTTGCTTCGTGGCATGTGAGATCTTCCCGGACCAGGGCTCGAACCCATGTCCTCTGCATTGGCAGGCAGATTCTTAACCACTGAGCCACCAGGGAAGCCCAGAAATGTTTTTTTTTTTTTTTTTTTTTTTGTGGTACGCGGGCCTCTCACCGTTGTGGCCTCTCCTGTTGCGGAGCACAGGCTCCGGACGCGCAGGCTCAGCGGCCATGGCTCATGGGCCCAGCCGCTCTGCGGCATGTGGGATCTTCCCAGACTCGGGCACAAACCCGTGTCCCCTGCATCAGTAGGCGGACTCTCAACCACTGCGCCACCAGGGAAGCCCTATTTTCACTTAATTTTTATATATGGTGTAAAGTGAATGTCGTAAGGTTTTAGTTGCAGGCAAGTTGGAAAAACAGCACCAGTGACTTTCCCTGAGCCACATGAGAGTAAGTTGCAGACCTGATACCCCATCACCCCTGAACATGTTAGTCTGTATTTCTTGCAAGCAAAGACATTCTCTTATAGAACCCCCAAACATCCATTAACATCAGAAAAACTAGGGAATTTCCTGGCGGTCCAGTGGTTAAGACTCCACACTTCCTTGCAGGGGGGCATGGGTTTGATCCCTGGTTGGGGAACTGAGACCCCATGAGCTGCGTGGTGTGGCTGAAAAAAAAAATCAGAAAAACTATCATTGGCATTTTAATACCATCCAGTCCTCAGACCCCATTCATGTTTTAGCGGTTATCCCAATAGCTGGTCTTTTGCAGTTGTTCAGAATCACGTTGCGTTCAATTGTCATATGTCTTTAGTTTCCTTCATTCTACGTTAGTTCCTTGGTCTCTCCTTGACTTTCATAACCTTGACTCTTTGGAAGAGTACAGGTCAGTTATTTTGAAAATGTCTCTCAATTTGGGTTTCCTTAGGATTACATTCAGGACGGATGTGTGTACATACATGCACATGCGTGTGTGCATGCACGTGTGTGCACATGCCCTTGACCTCCATGGTATTGTTGGTATTGTTCTGCATTTACTGTCCTGAAACAGGCTGCTTTTCCCACCAGCAATGTTGTTTGTGTTGTGACATCTACAGCTAGTTATTCATTTTAACTGCAAGACAGGATTCTGTCATGTGAATACACTGCCTTTGATTAGCTGTTCTCCCTTTGATGGACTTAGGGGTTGTTGGCAGTTTTTTGCTGTTACTAACAATGATGCAAAAATCATCCTTGTTTACATTTCTTTTGTGGATGTAGATTTTCGAGGCAACAGACTTTTATTATTAGTTTTTTAATTTGAAATATTTCAAACATGCTGAACGTATGGAGAGTAATATAACAGCACTGAACTTGAGCCAGTGTGAATGTTGGGTCCAGAATCTTTAAGTTGGTAAAGTTGTCATCCCAGTCAGTAAACGGGAGTTTTACTGACACTTGCTCAACGTTCCTGTCCCACTGAGTGAGAATTATTGTTAATGATGAGATCGCCTCAAAAGTGTGTAGCTTTAGGGACTTCCCTGGCGGTCCAGTGGTTAAGACTCCGAGCTTCCAATGCAGGGGGTGTGGGTTCCATCCCCGGTTGGGGAACTAAGATCCCACAAACCGTGCAGTGCGGCCGAAACAAAAAAAAGTGTGTAGCTTTATTAAGAGAGAGGTATTTTGGGAAAACCAGTCAGACTTAAAAAGCAGAAAATGTGGGCCTACCACCCAGATGTGAACTGGGAATAAACTACCACATAGGCGCAGCCAACTGTCCTTTTAGTCTTTCTTCACGTCTCTCTTAATAGAATTTAATGAAACAAGTCAGGAGGAGGAATCACCGAAGGTTAAGGATAATGGACCTGAAAGACTTGGTTGGCCCCTGGGGAGACTCACCTCTCAGCTGGGTCCGTTCCTTGGCTCTGGCATCAGGTGACGTGAGAAGTGCCTTCAGGAGTTCATTCGGAGCCTGCTTCAGGCCCCAGCATAGACCTGGGATAAATCAGCTCTGTGCTCACGCGTGACGTTTGGAAAATCAAGGGAAGGAGAGGGAGGGAATCGGGTCAGAGCCCAGCTGGCTTCACAAGCCACGGGAAACAGAATTCTCCGAAGATAAATAAGCCCATAAATTCAGGGCTTAGAGAGACGCGGCAGTGACAGGCAGCCTCTTGAGTTTTGTTGAAGCGCCTCGTTTTTCACCTGTGGAAATGGAAACGCGCTGTCTCCTGATCCCCACCCACACCTCCAGGGAGAGCTCTGCGGGCCACCCTCGACTGCAGAGTCCTTGACTGCTTACAGCCTTGGCTGGAAGCAAGCGTGTGGCCGGCTGTGTCTTCCCACCAGGAGTAGAAAAGCGGGATCCACTCAAACACCAGCTCCTACAAGTTTAGGAGAGAGACACGGTCTCAGTACCTAGAAATGAAGTCTCTGTGTTCCGTCGGTGGGTGTTTCCTGGGTTTTGCTTCTAATGCTAAATAACATTCCTCCTGGCCTGTCTATTAATAGTGGAGTAAAGGGAACCACGGAGGTTTCCTAACATTTAAACTGCTTTGGACTCCTGTTCCTGGCTGAAGTTGTGCTTGATGGGAATGTGGCTTTCACTTTTTAAGTTCTGATACCTGGACTGTGGGTAGAAAAAGGAGAAAAAAGCTCACATCCTGAAAGACAGTGGCAGCAACGGTAACCACAACCAGGCAGCTCATTTGGGGCCCTTGGGGATTCATTTTCCATGCTGTGTGAAGTTCTGTGTCAGCATTTTAGCATACAGCAGAGTGGACATCACTTGTTTTGGTCATCACATGAGGATTCCGGTGTGGATAGTAATCCTGAGGGTTTTTCCTGCATCCTTTCTAGGGATGCAGAGTGTTCGGCCTTTGAAGTGATGCCGTCTGGGACCTCAGGCGGCTGCTGCAGGTCTGTAGGCTGGGAAGTGCCAGTGTAATGGGTACCTACTCACATGTGTCCCCAAGGCCCTGAAAGAGACCAGGGCGGAAGTGAGCCCTCTCTGGACAGGAGTGAGAGCAGAGTGGCCACGTCAGACCTTCACCCTAAACACTATCGCCTGCTTTCTGCATTCAAAGAAAGTTCTGGTTCAGTGGGAATCGTGGCCTCTCCGGGCTGTCAGCACCCCGCTTCCTCAGTCCTGGACCTGACATCCTCACCTGACACCGTGTGCTCCAGGATGCTGTGTGTGGATGGGGCGGCAGACACACATCGTGTGCACATCTGCCCTGCTCACGCGCACGCTCCCTTGTCCCACTGGACTCTGCTGCAAAACACAGAAGTCGAAGATAAAATTATTAAGCATTCCATGATGGCAGCGGCAGAGCAGTGGGCCAAGTGCAGGTCCTCTGAGCACGAGGCCCCGTGTGCCTGCTGTGATTGCGCGCCCGTGAAGCCAGCCCCGCGCCCTCTGTCATATTGCAGTCTGCACCTCCTCTTCCTCCCCCAGCGCCCACGCTCCCGGCCCCGACCCTGATCACCCAGCATCGTACTGCAGCCTGCTCCTGCCCCCAGCCTGCTCTGTACTTCCAGGGCCTCCTACCCGCCCCACTTCTTGCTCTTTTTTAAAGATTTATCACCTTCTAAAATATTATAACTGTAACTTTTGGTTACCTAAAAAAATCATCGTCTATTTCCCCTGCTAGAATGTAAGTTCCCAAAGGGCAGGGATCTTCCACCAAATAAGGGAAGGCAGTTCAGAATTGAATATTTGATATTTACTGCGTAAGAATATGACATGTCATAAAGTAGGCATTACACATTAATGGCAGAGGAAGAATTTCACAGTAAGCAGTAATTGGGCACCTGGTTGGCAATTATGGAAAAATTAATCATTTTACAGCCTTACTTTTTACTATACCTTAAAATAAATTCCAGTGGAATTAAAGAGATAAATGTAATTTAAAAAAATCTCACTGAGTGTACTGGCCTTCCTAGGTATAAAATGTCTTACAGCGTTACAGTTAATAAAAACAGATGGTGCTGGCTGAGCAAGAAACCTATCACCAAGGAGATGAGAGGCCTGAAAGGGAGACCGATTGTCTATGAGAAGTTTGGTTTGTAATAAAGATAGCGTTTCAGAGCAGGGCAAGAGGTGGGTTTTCATCAAAGGTGTTATGACAACTGGCTGGTTCATTTTAAAAATTGAACGCAGTAGCGGTCTATAAACTTGTGTGAAAAACATAGCAGCTCTGTTATTGTATGAAACAAGCACATTTCCAAAGAATACATGTAGTGTGATTCCAGTTTTATAAAAGCAAAGACTATCTGTTGGTATGTAGTTCATTTATCTGCCTCACACTGAGGGACCTGCCATCTCTCATACATTCTGATAAAGAGAGGATTTATCTTTTTTAAAAAATTGAGATATAATTGTCACATAACGTTATATTAGTTTCAGATGTACAACATAATGATTCAGTATTTGTATATATTGTGAAATGTTCACAAGTCCACTTAACATCCATCTCCATATATAGTTACGAATTTCTTTTTTCTTGTGATAAGAACTCTTAAGATGTGTGCTCTTAGCAACTTTCAAATATGCAGTACAGTATTATTAACTATAGTCACCATGCTGTACGTTACATCCCAGGACTTATTTATTTTATTACCAAAAATGTGTACCTTTTTTTTTTTTTTTGCGGTACACGGGCCTCTCACTGTTGTGGCCTCTTCTGTCGCGGAGCACAGGCTCCGGACGCGCAGGCTCAGCAGCCATGACTCGTGGGTCCAGCCGCTCCACAGCACGTGAGATCTTCCCGGACCGGGGCACGAACCCATGTCCCCTGCATCGGCAGGCAGACTCCCAACCACTGCGCCACCAGGGAAGCCCCAAAAATGTGTACCTTTTGACCCCTTTTACCCACTCTGCCCATCCCCCACCCCCCGTTTCCGGCAGCCGCCAGTCTGTTAAGAGAGGATTTATCTTAAACCTCTCAAGACTGGTCCCCTTGAGAGTCTCTGCATCTTCTGGCCCTCCCTGCGGGGCTCCGCTGACTGTATTCCTGGTTAGGTTGGAACTCCTGGGTCCTGGTATAGGGTGAACCCTAGGCAGCCTGCCCCACCTGAGACAGGTCAGTGTGATGTTTCTGGGGGATGATCTGAGCATCAGAGCTTCTCAAAGCTCCCCAGGAGATGCCAACATGCAGCTAATGCTGAAAACCACTGTTCTTGTTGGATCTGGTAAGAATTCCTCCTTTTGAGGCATAACAAGATCGAGGCCAAGAGCCGCTCCAAAGGGTTAGGGCATGGGGCTCAGCAGATTCTCACAGTTATACAGAGACAGACGTGCATCTGCGGTACTTCTGACCAGCCCACTTATTAAAGGGTGCAGAATGCCCTCTGGGGTTGTCTGTCCAGAGGATGGAGATGGAGCCTTTAGCTACTGGTTCCCACCCCTGTTGGCTTTCCAGGCAGGCCAGCAGGCTCCCGTGACTTCTGAGAAGGCCCCGGGGCAAAAAGACCCTTAGTACTTGCTTGAGGGAGGGAGTCCCGGCTGTCAGCTGAGCTGGAACTTGCATGGTACCATCAGCAGCTGTGGCCAAGGGGACGGCGTGCAGGCACTCAGAGTGATTCTGTGTTTAAGTCGCATATCCTTATGCACCCCATCCTTAACATTAAGTGCACTTCTAGGCATTTTGGGGGATTCTCATTAAATGTTACCTGGAAAATTATAGTTGTAAGAGTGAAATATTCTTTAAAGCGGCGAGGGAAAAGACTCATTTCTGTTTATTTTGCAGTCTGGTAGAGGAGCTCCTAGGAAGAATAAGTCAATCAGATCCTTAGGCAACGATTTTTCTTTCGTTCCTGCTTGGCTCCTGTTTGGGAACCAGCGGGCTGAGCCTGGAGGGGCCCATCCAGCCTTTGGACCAAGCCAGGTGCAGCCTGGAGGCCTCGGCAGGTGGTGATGGGTGAGGGGACCCTTCTGGGGATGCATGCAGTGACTTCCTGGGCCCAGCTTTGTGAAATGTGTCGCTGTGTGGGTACCTCATCTTGGGTGTAGTCTTGAAGGACATGGGGTCAGGGATGCCACATACAGGGCCCCTCACAGGGTCAACCTTCCCAGCCCCCTCGGGCACCTGGGTCTCTTTGGGGAGTGCACTGGCTCCTTCAGCTGTGGGCACCCCCAGACGGGAGGGACAGTGGCACCAGGGTTGGAGGACAGGTGCTTGGAGCAGGTGTTGGCTGACTTGCTTTAGAAATGTAATTTTTTTTAACTTTTTATTTTATATTGGAGTATAGTTGATTAACAATGGTGTGTTAGTTTCAGGTGTACAGCAAGTGAATCGGTTATACATATACATGTATCTATTCTTTTTCAAATCCTTTCGCATTTAGGTTGTTACATAATATTGAGCAGAAATGTAATTTTTGCGGATGTGGCATTTAACAAATATATTGTGCCTGAGTACCATGTCACCTAATATTAATTGAAGAATAGTGACCAGATTCATGAATTATCTTTGCTTGAACTTAAATACTGATCTAATGTATACAAATATTTGAAAGTAGTAGTTGAATTTGGTGCTTTGAGTGTGGAATAAAAATATGCTAAAAAATGAAAGCAGCTTATGAAATACAAGTAATTTTACTTACCAGGGGCGTATAATAATGTGAGAGGTAAATCAGCTCAACAGACAGCCAGTCTGCTTGTTTATGAGTTAGCCAGACACGGATTCATCAACTTCTAAACTCTCTTCTCTCTTTGCATAGTAGCTCTGCTGTTCTTTCCAGAAGTTTCTTTTTTAAAAAAAGAAGTGCTGACCAAATGTAAAACTGATAGCTATTGGGAAGCAGCCACATAGCACAGGGAGATCAGCTCGGTGCTTTGTGACCACCTAGAGGGGTGGGATAGGGAGGGTGGGAGGGAGGGAGACGCAAGAAGGAAGAGATATGGGGATATATGTATATGTATAGCTGATTCACTTTGTTATAAAGCAGAAACTAACACACCATTGTAAAGCAATTATACTCCAATAAAGATGTTAAAAAAATAAATAAAATTAAAAAAAAATAAAATGCTTAAAAAAAAAGAAGTGTTGAACTATATCTAAAATAGATAACTAATAAGAACCTGCTGTATAGCACAGGGAACTCTACTCAATTCCCTGTAATAGCCCAATGGGAAAAGAATGTAAAAAAAAAAAGAGTGGATATATGTATATGTATAACTGATTCACTGTGCTGTACACATGAAACTAACACAACATTGGAAATCAACTATACTCCAATAAAATTTTTTTTAAAAAGTGTTGAGAATGTTTTTGTTGGGGAGGGGTGGAGAAATGTATAACTCTAAAAGTAAACCTTGCTTTTGAAAAATGAAGTTGTTATACATGAAGGAGGATTATAATAAATAGCAGACTGTCATTGTTAATAAAAACAAAGTTGAGAACTAACAGTTTCTAAGCTTTGCATCCATACGTATGATTGTCACAACCACCGTGAGAGGGGAGAAGCTCAATTCTCTCCTTGATTAACCTGTTCAAGGTCTTGGAACGCGGCCGCTAAGTGAGTGAGCTGGGTTCCAACAGAAGACAGTCTTTTAGGTCATCCTGCCTCAGGCTTCTTCTTACTGAACTTCCTTAACTACCATCTTTCTGATTTATAACATGGTCTGTTCAAACAAAGACCAGTGGGTGACGTTTGGTCCTTCAGGAGTCAGCTGATCTAGAAGTGGATTCATGTCCTTGCCAGTGACCTCCAGTTTACTTGTAGTTGCACTGAGGTTTACAGGTCTGTGTGTTCCTTTTCTCCCCAAAAGTTGGATGGTATTGACCAGAATCCTCAGTAGCTGCTTGCAAAGCCATCTTTCAGGGCTTACTTATTCTGTTGTATTTCTCCAGGTTCTGGGAATCACTGGCCCATCTCCAGAGCCTCTGTATCTCACAGTTAGAAGTATTGTCTGTGTTTGATAGGCTGGAAACAATTTTGTTGAGTAAAAGTTTAGGTTAATAAGGGAATCATATGCAAATAAAAGTGTCTTACAAAGTTAAAAGAACCTCCTTTTTTGAGCATTAATCGGTATTAACAGTGTTCTTTTTGGTAAGATCACCTTTATCTATCTATCTGTTTTACTGAGGGATAGTTAACATGTAATACTATGTTAGTTTCAGGTATACAACAGTGATTCGACGTTTAAATACATTACTAAATGATCATCATGATAAGTCTAGTAACCATCTGTCACCATACAAAATTACTATGGTATTATTGACTGTATTCCTTATGCTGTGTATTATGTTCCTGTAACTTATTTATTTTGTAACTGGAAGTTTGTACCTCAGTCTTATTCATCTTTTCCCAGCTCCCTCCCTCCTCAACTACCAGTTTGTTCTCTGTATCTATGAGACTGTTTCTGTTTTGCTTTGTTTGTTTTTTAGATTCCACATGTAAGTTAAATCATATGGTATTTGTCTTTCTCTGCCTGACTTACTTCACTTAGCATGATACCATCTAGATCCATCCATGTTGTTGCAAATGGCAAGATTTCATTATTTTTTATGGCGGTTTAATATTCCAGTGTGTGTGTGTGTGTGTGTGTGTGTATGTATGTATACATATATATATATATATATATATATGTATATATATATATATATACACTCTATCTTCTTTATCCATTCATATATTGACGGGCACTTGGGTTGCTTCCATATGTTGGCTATTATAAATAGTGCTGCAGTGAACATAGGGATGCATATATCTCTTTCAATTAGTGTTTTTGTTTTCTTTGGATGAACACCCCGAAGTGGAATTGCTGCATCTTACGGTAGTTCTAGTTTTACTTTTTTGAGGACTCTCCATACTGTTTTCCATAGTGGCTGCATCAGTTTACATTCCCACCAACAGTGCAGGAGGGTTCCCTTTTCGTCACACCCTGGCCACACTTGTATGGTCAGTTCATCTATGACAAAGGAGGCAAGAATATACAATGGGGACAAGACAGCCTCTTCAATAAATGGTATTAGGGAAACTGGACAGCTACATGTAAAAGAATGAAACTAGACCATTTTCTTACGCTATATACAAAAACAAACTCAAAATGGATTAAAGACTTAATCATAAACCATAAAACTAGAAGAAAATAGGCAGAACATGCTTTGACATTGATCTTAGCAGTATATTTTTGGATATGTCTCCTCAGGCAAGGGCAACAAAAGCAAAAATTAACAAATTGGACTACATCAAACTATAAAGCTTTTGCATAGTGAAGGAAACTATCAGCAAAATGAAAGGGCCACCTACTTAATGGGAGAAGATATTTGCAAATGATACATCCGATAATGGGTTAATATCCAGATTATATACAGAAACCATACAGCTCAATATCAACAAAACAAACAATCCGATTAAAAAATGGGCAGAGACCCTGAATTGATATTTCTCCAAAGAAGACATATAAATGGCCAATAGACACATGAAAAGATGCTCAACATCACTAATCATCAGGGAAATGCAAATCAAACCCCCAATGAGACGCCACCTCACACCTGTCAGAATGGCTGTCATCAAGAAGACAACAAATAACTAGTTTGGGCACATTATTATTTTAAAAGGTAATCATGAGTTGGAAAATGAATAAATGTTTATGGATCATGCTTCTGTATTTTATCTGTAAAATATAAAGTTATTTCAAAGAGTGTTTTTGGTTATTAATCTGTTTCACTATGTTTTGATATTCCATTTAAATTTAATTTCAGTAACAACAAAACAAGAACTGAATCTTAGGGTCTACAATATAGTCTAGAAAATGTGGGTCCATTGGAAATGCTTCCTATTCAATATATTTGTTTTTCAAACAAGGTCATGAACTGTCTTAAATTAATCTAGATCTAAATAGCTTCGATTACCACTGAATTTATGTGAGTGATTTTCGTAGACTAATGAGTTAATCGGCAGCCCATTCTAACCACTGAGGTACTAGAGCAATTGCTTTATCTGCCTGGGTTAGTTTTCTTGCCTCTTTTATTGAACATAATCATTTCTGATTATTGCAAGGGTTAGTCAGCTTTAATTATGGCAGTTTTTCTAAAATTTACATTTTTAAAACTTTGTATTATAGGAAACTTCGAACTCACATAAATAGAGAGGATGGATAGTGTAACAAATCCCCATGTACTCAGCATCCTGTATCAGTGCCTATCATCCATCACAGAAAATTCACATCTTATGGGTATCCCTGTGCGTGGCCCGGCTGTGGGCACTGCTGATTGAGTCTAGCAGAACACACGTCAGGGGTGTGTGTGGGGACCACAGAGAATAGGTCGTTGAATGGCTGTATTCTTTCCCTGTTTGATGGGCATTTAGTTTAATTTTTTTTTTTTTTTTTTGCTAACACAAATAGGCAGTGTGGCAGTAAACATGCTTGTATGTAATTTTTTTCGTACTCATGTGAGTATTTCTGTAGGATAATGGAGGAAACATCTACATATGAAGGAGGCTTGGATATTTTCATTCTTCCCTATGAAGATATTGTGTAACCTGCTAAATTTTAGCACTTTTGCTCTTTTCTTAGAAGTTCTAGGTTAATTATTCTCTGAATGGAATTATCTTTATTGGGACTATCTTAAGAAATGCTAGCTGCCACAGCAGACACTAAGAAGTCTCCATGGATTAACACAACAAAAGTTAGTATCACCGAAGTACCGCCTGGGTTGGTAGGGGTCTGCTCCACTTGCTGACCCAGGGATCCAGGCTCCCTCCAGCTCGTAACATTGGCCTCCCCGGCAGAAGGAGAGAGGGGTGGAGGCACCTTACCAGCTCTGACGCGTCACCTCTGTTCATGTTTCTGTCAGGGTCACTCACTTCATGGGGGGCGTGGGGTTGTGCTTGGATGTTGGGTAAGCACCGTGGCTGTGCCCGTCCTCAGCTGGCAAGGAAGGGGATGTTGTATACTTGACCGCCCTTGGCCTCCAGCCCCATGTTTGCCTGTCCAAACGCTTAAAAGTCTTTGCCCCCCAAGGGAAAGGAGGTTTGAAATCAAGCTTAGACTCCTTGTGTCTCAGTCCCCTCCTTAACTATGGCTGTGTTAGAATAGCCTTTCCAAGTGTGTTCTGGAAAACTGGCATCTGAGCCTGAGGAATGGATTTAGTGTCATTTATATTCTAATGGCAATATTCTTTTTTTTTTGTTGCCTTAAATGTATTTTATTTTTTAAACTTTATCTTGAAAAGTTGCAAAAATAGTACCCAGGGGACCTGTATACCTTCACCCAGCTTCCCCTGGATAAATTCCAGTCCACAGATCTTACTTGTATTTTGTCAAAGGAGATACTTTGACAAGTAAAGCCAGAGTTGCTCTCAGGTTCCTGTTTGTACATCCCCATCACTGATGGGTGGTCTCTCTTTGCTCACAGGTACTCCTTTTTTTTAAATTTTAATTTTATTCTATTTTTTGGCCGTACTGCGTGGCTTGTGGCATCTTAGTTCCCCGACCAGAGATCGAACCTGTACCCACTGCAGTGGAAGCATGGAGTCCTAACCACTGGACCGCCTGGGAATTCCAGGTACCCCTTCTTTACAAATGAACAGGATGAACTGAGAATCACCCAAAGACCCCAGTCTGGGCCCCACACTGCTGACTAACCTGTAACCCAGTAGTTTATGCATTATTGATCTACTGACAGGATGCCAGAAAAACAAGAAAGAAAGCCTTTCTTATTTATTAGATGATAACAAAGAACCTTCAATAGTCTTGGAGACTTTTAAGAGAAATATGACCTAAAACTCTTCTTAGATCATCACTTTTCCATAATCTCCTCCGAGGCCACAGATAGCACTGCTAACCTTAATTAACTGAGTTATCCAAATACGGGCTTGGGCACAAAGGATCAGAATGAGGGCGTCTAGATGAATCAGCAGAAAGTCATTCTCACTCCTGCCTTAATTCAAGTCTACTGAATGCCTGGACTCTTGTAAAGAAATACAGGTATATTAGTCATCTGTTGCTGGGTAACAAATTACCCAGACCTTAGTGGCTTAAAACAACCATGAACTTGTATCATCTCATACACTTTCTGTGAGTCAGGAAGTCATTAGTGGGCAGTTTTGATGCAGGGTCTCTTGTGAGGTGGTAGTCCAGATATGAATTGTGACTGGAAGATCTGCTTGCTTTTATTATTATTATTTTAATTTAATTTTTATTTTATATCCGAGGCTAGTTGATTTACGATGCTATGTTAGTTTCAGGTGTACAGAGTGACTCACTTATCACTCAGTTATCAGAGGACCCACTTTTAAGACAGCCCGTGTGACTAGCCATCTGAGGCTGGCTGTTGGCAGGAGGCCTTGGCTCCTGTCCACACGGGCCTCCCCATAGAGCTGCTTGACGTGACCACTGGCTTCTCCGAGTGAGCCGCCCAAGAGAGCGAGGTGGAGGCCACAGTGTCCTTCAGGACCTGGCCTCTCAAGCCACCCAGCACTGTTTCCTCAGGATCCCATTGGTGACACACATTGGCCCTAATCCATGGGGGAGGGGGCGGGCACACATGGCCTGAATTCCAGGAGGTGAGGCTCCCGGGCCGTCTTGGAGGCTGACGACCACGGTGGGAGATGGAGCAGAAGGGACAGGGCATGGTGAGCCTGGACTTGTCGTTTACTGAAGAGGTCATCTTAGTTACAGTTCCCTCATAGTAGAGGTTGGGTAACCTCTACCAGATTTTAATGAAAAACAGAACAGAATCAAGAACCATCAGCATAAGGTGGGCCTCGTTGCACTTAGGTTTGGTGGCAGAAGTGGAGCTGTGGTCAGAAGGTGTGGACCCAGCTCCGACCTCTGCTTCCTGCAGGGGCTCCGAGTCTCCTCAGACACGGTGGGGACGATCCCTGCCCTGCAGGTCTCACAGGCTGTCATGAAGGGTGAAGTCCAGTGCGAGGGGATGCGTGAATTGTACGGCGTGTTGTGGGAATATTAATTATGATAATGAGGAAGATTTAAAAAATGCACTGAGAGGGACTTCCCTGCTGGTCCAGTGGGTAGGACTCCGTGCTCCCAATGCAGGGGGCCTGGGCTCAATCTCTGGTTGGGGAACTGGATCCTGCAGGCCACAACTAAGAGTCTGCATGCCACAACTAAGATCCTGCATGCCACAACTGAAGATCCTGCGTGCTGCAACTAAGACCCGCAGCAGCCTAAACAAACAAATAAATAAATATTAAAAAAATAAAATGCACTGAGATTTGTTCAGTGCTTAAACCTGGAAGCAACTGATTATGTTGTTCAGACCCAGTATCTTAGGATTATTATTATTTTTTTGTGTGCTGGATAAAAGCATTGGTGACTAAGTGTCTTTATTACAAGGAGCTGTGAGGTGAAAGCCCTGGGTTGGTGGCAGGAGCCTTCCCGGTTCTGTAAGGAGGTTGAGACACAGGCGGCACCTGCGTCTGGGGTCTTCTCGCAGCCTTCCCGTCTGGGCCTTGGCCCTGTTGCCCTCTCCCTTTGGCCAGTCCTGAATTATTGCCTCAGCTCCTTGCCATAGATGAGTATTGCAGTCTAAGGATCCCCTTCTGCCTCTCTCGTGGTGTGGATGTGAGAACTGACTCAGGGTCCTCAGCCATTAGGTCAGAAAGAGAAAAACAAATATCATATATTAACGCATATATGTGGAATCTAGAAAAATGATACAGATGAACCAGTTTGCAGGGCAGAAATTGAGACACACATGTAGAGAACAAACATATGGACACCAAGGGGGGAAAGCGGGGGGTGGGAGGTGGGGGGATGAATTGGGAGATTGGGATTGACATGTGTACACTAATATGTATAAAATAGATGACTAATGAGAACCTGCAAAAAAATACGTTTATTTAGTATAAAAAAGACTTAAATAGATGTCCTAGTTGTTCATTTTAGCAACTTAGAGAAAATTGAAAAATGTAAAAAAATTCAATAAATCCAGGAGACATTAAGAGAAAATTAAATTTGACTAGATAAAAATTAACCCTCCTGTAACGTAAAGAAATTCAGAAGATAAATGTTAGACTAGGAGAAAATATTCTCAACATTTTTGATTGGATTTTTTATTGAGGTTATTATAGGTTCACATGCAGTTGTAAGAAACAATAGTGAGATACTGTGAACCTTCACCCAGTTTCCCCTAATGGCAGAGCCTTGCAAAGTATGGTACAATCAGGACATTGAGACTGATGTAATCCATCCATCTTTAGGTAGTTCTTTTTTTGCCTATGGCTGTCTAGTAGGTCCAGCATCATTCGTTGAAAAGACTGTCTTTCCCCCATTTTTACGCTTTCGTCAAAGATCGGTTGGACTTACTTGTGTGGGTCTGTTTCTGGGGTCTCCATGTGTCTGCCGCTCCCCCATCACCACACTGTCTTCTTTGCTCTGGTGTTTATACAGTAAGCCTTGACGTTGAGCACGGCGACGCCTCCCACTTTATTCTCCTTTGTCAGACTTGTTTTAGCTCTTCTAGACCCTGAGCCGTTCCACATTAATTTTAGAATAAGCTTGTTATGTCTATGAAAACCATGCTGGCATTTGGATAGGAATTGCATTAACGCTCTGAATCGATTTGCAGAGACTTCTCTTTTTTACTGTGTTGTGGCGTCTAATCCATAAACATGGTATGTCTCTCCGTTTATGAAACATTTTCTTTTTTAAAAATAAAGAGCTAATTCTTAGAATGTATAAAGAGCACCTACAAATTAATAAGAAACAAGAGGCCAAAAGACATAGGAAACTGGGAAAAGGCTACTATTAGGCAGTTCCCAGAAAAAAAGACAAATGGTAACCAAGGTTTGAATAGAAGCTTAATCTCACCCATGATGCAGGAAGTACAGATTAGAAGATCCCTTTGTTTTGTCTGGTAAAAATTAAAAGTTGATGGCATCATTTGATGAGAGTACAAGGAAGTGGGGCTGTGATACACTGCTGGTGGCAGCAAGCGGGTGAAGCATTGTAGAAGACACTTAGCAACGTTAATCAAAATTAGTAGCAGATAGAACTTGACTGAGCAGTTCCACTGCTTTGAGCATCTCCTTCAGAAGTCTGTGCGCCTGTGCACGGAGATATTGGTACAAGGATGCTCCATACAGTGTTACGGGAACAACCAAAATGCTAGTCAATAGGGAAAAGGCTGGAGAAATTACCTCGTTCATAGTGTAGGATACTGTGCACTAGTTAAAAGACTGAGGCCCACCTGTATGCACTGACATCTCAAATTATATAAGAATGGCCACCTGTATACACTGACATCTCAAATTAGATAAGAATGGCCACCTGTATGTACTGACTTCTCAAATTAGATAAGAATAGAGGTCAAATTATACCCCTCCCCCTTTTTTGGTTCTGCTTTCCTTTTAAACAGATATAAAACAGCCATCTGGTCACTACTGACTTTCTTGTCACATTGTTGAACAGATACAGCTGCTTCAGATAATTCCATTGTGGCTCAGGGAGGCTAAATTACTGATAAATTAACTTTATTTTTATGGCTCTTATTTCAAAATCATTTTTATTGCCTTCATTATGTACCAGGAATGGGCAATAAAGGTCCAGGGCTGGGGGGAGAGCTCGAGCCTCAGCAGGAACGACGTGTCTCTGACTTTGCCCAGTGGTCTGGTCCTCCCAGTTCCCTGGCCCCTTGTCATCCTACTTGGGTCAGAAGGGCATTGCTAACCCCTCTGAGAAATGGCTTTTCCTTTGACAAGGTCTTAATAGGGCTGGTATCCTGAAGAACTCTTGTTTTCATGATCCAGTTTGGGAGAAAAGTTTCATAAAAAGTATTTGACAATAGTTGACTAAGTACCTTGATCTATGCTCCTTTCAAAATGGATTGTGCATTTAATTTAGTAAATCAAAATATTTATTTTTTTCAAAGAAATTTCAGAACAGAGTTGCTTCTCTGAGCCGAGTTCAGTTTCTGTACGTTGTTTTCCAAGTAAAAATACTTTACTGTGAATTATTTAAGATAAATAAGAAGGAGTAAGACAGTAGACACTGGTGTATCCACTCCCCAGCATAACAAAGTGTTCTTCTTACTTGTAGACTCTTTTTTTTTTTGGCCGCACCTCGTGGCATGTGGGATCTTATTTCCCTGACCAGGGGCTGAACCCGCGCCCCCTGCAGTGGAAGCATGGAGTCTTAACCACTAGACCACCAGGGAAGTCCTTACTTGTAGATTCTTGAAGACATTCCAGTGAACGGGGTGGGGGAGGGGGCTGGCCATTTTAATGTCCCTTGTGCTAACGCCTTCTGATTGAATATTGGTGTCTGGGGCCCAGCTCCTTGCTGCTTCTTGTACTGTCCCCTGTGATGGGAAATCCTCCAGCACAGCTCAGATTCTGCAGCAATGCAACACCAGGGGAGCAGACTCAGGAAATGGCTTCTTGTGATTTCTCTGTCGATGAATTTTAATATTCAATACAGGGTTTATAGGAAGCTGTTCCCCTGCTCTTGCCAAGGCTATTGCAATACTGGCACTCTTGGGTGAGGCAGTGCAGGAGTCCAAATCTGGTCCCTTTCCCCCTCCTGCTTCACCACCTCCCCATCTGTCCATCTATCCATCCCTCCATCCCTCCATCCATCCACTCCTTCATCTCTTCATCCATCCATCCATCCATCCATCCATCCATCCACTCCTTCATCTCTTCATCCATCCATCCATCCATCCATCCATCCATCCACTCCTTCATCTGTTCATCCATCCATCCATCCATCCATCCATCCATCCATCCATCCATCCATCCCTCCCTCTTGGCAGTCCTTCATTGACTGAGTGTTCTTTGAGCATTTCCTGTCATAAGGCTCTGTGCCGGGCATGGCCAGGCTGTTGAAGTCCTGCTTAGAGCAATAAGGGCAGCTTAGACCACCCTTGACCAGTCCTACCCATCATTCTGCATCTTCTTCTGGCCCTGCAGTGGCTTCAAGGTGGAGCCACCCTCCATGCTGGTCCTGTACCTGGGGGTGGCTGTGACTGGGGGAGTTGATTTGATTGAGGATCTTGGGTCAGGCTCTGGACACCGTTTTAGGCACTTTGTATTTTATCTTCAAAGCCTTGGGGGGCCCTGGAAGGATTTTAAGCAGGGAAGTGACATGCTCAGCCGTTCTCATTCTACTTCTGGTAGTGGTGTGGAGTGCCTTGGGGTGGGAGGCAGGTGCGTGATCCAAGGCCAGCAGCTGGTCTGTTTGGAGGCCTGTGGGCCTCCCCCCGACAGGGCATCTGGAGCTGGGTTAGAGCCCCCACCAGCCTCAAATCCCACCTCCTCCCTCCCCCTCCTCCAGGAAGGAGACTCGGACACACAGGCTGCAGGGGCTACAGACTTAATACACCAGTGGCCTCCAGAGTGGGCTGTGGGGAAGAAAAGCCGTTTGGAGAATGGGAAGTAAATATCACCACTCCTATTTATATGCATCTGATTTTTAGAGCATTCTATTTTTAGGGCATTTATAACGTTCCTAGTGTGTGAGTTCCACAGGAGATGTACGTACGTTATATGTAAGTGAGTGTGCATCACTGGGGGCACACGCCCCATGCCTTTTACCAGTGGGGTGGATGCTTCCTGAGGGTGGAGACCATTGCTGGGGGGTGCCGGTCCTTGGGGGGCTGGGGTAGGGGTGTTGGCAGTTGTGCCCAGGTCCCTTCCCATGACTGGTTGCTTTACCTGGCGTTGTCTGCAGCACTGTCCTCAGAAGGCCTGTGCTGGCAAGGTGTCCACTCAGCCCTCTGGTGGTGGCTGACCTGCCCACATGCCACCAGTGACTGCCCCCGGTGACCCAGGTCACGGTTGGGAAGCCATCCACAGGCATCCTCTGTTGTGAGCTGGATGCTGGCTGCAGGGTCAGACCTGCATTCCCATCAGGCCCTGGAAGTGGTGGTAGTTCTGCCTGGGGCAGGTCATTCAGATTTTCTGGGGGCCTCTCCTGGTTTGTAAAACAAGGCGGGCCTCCTGCGCAGGGCGCTCCAGTGGAAGGGCCTCAGGCAGGGCCCGGCACGTGGTGTCCCCACACCCTGTCGCACACACGGGCCAGCACAGACCGCAGACTCCTTCCTGACGGTGTCCAAAGCCAGAACCCCAGGGGGCTACCACTGTCCCCTCATTAAGGCCCAGGGTTCCCCTAACACACTGATTTCCAGGAAGATCCTGGCTCACCCAGCCTGGCTATCCACAGTTCATTTGGATGGTGCCCCTGAGTTCAGAATGTGACAAGTGGCTTTGATAACAAAGTGAAAGGTCCTTAGCATTTGACGAACTACAAACACTAAGGCTCAAACATCCTTTGCTGCCTTTGTTTGCAAGGGTTACTTTGTAGTCTGAAGTCTAAAAACGAAATGAAAGTCAATTTTCATAGTCTTTGCAGTAACCTTGGAATATCTTTACAAAAGAATGAATCTGATCTGCAGGGTTTATTTTTATAATCTCTTGCATGTTCCTTGCATAATGTATCTTTTCAAACTTTTTATTTTGAAATGATCTTAGAGAAAAGTTGCCAAAATAGTAATAAGTTTCTTCGTCTGTGTTGACATCTTACCTGAGCACAACACGGTTATCAAAGTAAGGAATTAACATTGGTATAATACGATTACTAATCCTCAACCCTCACGTGAATTTCTCCAGTTTCCCCACTTTTCTGTTCCAGGACCCATGTTGCATTTGTCATGTCTCTTTGGTTTCCTCCAGTCTGGACACTGCCCCAGTCATGTTTATATTTATATCTTCATGATATATTTTTGAAAATGTGTAAATCTGAGTTGGTAGAAATCCTTTGACCGTAATTTTGTTTTCTCCTCGAAGCCCCTGTGCCCCCAGCTACGACCTGGCATTTTCTGCTGGGTCCCAGTGGTGTGTGCCTGGCACGTAATAACGGCTCAGTGAACGGCAGCCATGGTCGGCATGTAAACGAGGCGTGGTCACTGCTGTGCCGCATTCCTCACTCCCTCATGGAGAAGCTGGTCATTGGTCTCCTTACCTGGCCCCTGTGGGCAAATGCTTTCAGTTTTCTCCAGTTCAGGTCTCCACGTGCAGGTGTGAGATGGGCAAGCGCCCCAGGACGCTTGTGTGCCAGGAGCGCCTGTTTCCAGTCAAGACGGCAGAGGCCATGACGAGGCCAGCCCGCTTCTCTGTTACAGACATCCGTGCTCAGGCCAATGCAGGCCAAGCCCGAAAAAGCCCAGATCTCACTGTTCAGGTTTGTGCTCAGTAAACCACACTTCCTCTGGGTAGCAGACTGCTTATAGGGTGGCCTTTCCCACGACTTTGGGGTGCTCTAGAAACTTCCCCGGGGCTGTGGAAGGATGTGTACAAAGGTGGCTCTGTGTTTACAGACTGGGCGTGATATTGGGCAGAAATCTGTTGTGGTGGTAGGTGGATGGCAGAGAGGAGGAAGGGCTGTTTTATTCTAGAGTTTTCTGTAAAAATGAGTTACCTGGACTCTGGAGGTGTGCCCAGCTTTTTGTGTATTCAGTTCAAGAGTCCCAGTATGTGTGCGTGTGTGCAAGTGCACATGTGTGCAAGTGTGTACGTGTGGGTACACGTGCGTGCGTGTGTGCGTGTACATGTGTGTACACACGTGTTCGTGCACGCTGTGTGTACGTGTGTGCGATCACATGTGGGTACATGCATACATGTGTGTGCGTATATGCATGTGTGTGCGTGTGTACATGTGTGCACCTGTGTGTCTGTGTGTACCTGTGCTTACGAGACAGACACATAGTCACACACACGCAGAGAGTCAGAGATCAAGAGGCTCGGGTTTGCCCAGCACCTAGGGCTTCTCTGGGACACGGGACTTGCAGCATTGACCCTGGGACAGTCCCAGCAAACTGCAAAGGACCTACTTGGGGCAGAAAGTGATAGGGATGGTGAGACCTGAGAGATCTCCCGTGTGAAGTTTCTAGTCATCGTCTTCTGCCATTGGCTCATGTCCCTTTTTAAAGAAATTCTTATTTTAAAAAGTTTTTTAAAAATTAAGATTATCAGCACTTAATTAGTCTTGTTTTATCAACTTCCTCCCTATGTTTTGCTGGAGAATTTTGAAGCAGTTCCCTGATACCCTTTCATTCCATTACATCTGATTTTTTTTAAGTAAAATTTTATTTTGGAGTAATTTTAGATTTACAGAAGTGTTGCCAGGAGCACAGACTTCCCAGATACTTCCCACCCATGTATATCATTGTCACCCTCTTGCATTTCCACGGCACGTCTGTAAAAATTAGAAACTGACATTAGTGCGTGACTGCTGATCAAATTCCAGGCTTTGTTTGGATCTCACCCGTCTTCCATTCACGCCCTCTCTCCGTTCTAGGGCCCAGTCCAGGGCACCCCATTACCTTTCCTTGTCTGGGACAATTTCTCCGCCTTTCTCAGCTAACAGAGGGAAAAAGCAGCATTTTTTATGACCCTGAAGTCTTGAGGCATTCTGGCCGGGTACCCTGCAGAATGCCCCCACGTCTGGGTTTGTCCCATGTGTCTTGTGATTAGACTGGGGTTATGGGCTTTTAGAAGGAGCACCGCTGACATGAAGTGCCCTTTTGTGTCTCATCGTATCGGGGGGGGGGTGACATCCACGTGACGTAAGCCTTGGTCACCTGGATGGCGTTGTCTTGGCAGGTCTCTCGGCTGCAGGGTTGCTGTTTTTCCATTTCCCTACTCTGTTTTTGGAAGTGAATCCCTAAGCACAGCCCACCATGAAGGGGTTCAGGGAAGAGAGGGCTCTACCTCCTGGGGGCGGAAATACCTACATGTGTTATTTGTAGGGTTGCAGGACACCCAGATGACTTTGATTTTTAGATAAACAGTGAATAATTTCTTGGTGTTAGTATGTTCCTTGTGATGTCTGAACTTCAGATTTAACTGAGCGTCCTGTATTTTGTTAAATCTGGCAACCCTAATTATTTGGAATTCTTCTGTAAGAAAAATCGGTCTCTTCCTCCCTACATTTGATTTTTAGTTTCATTGCACCATCTTCCTATGATAGTTTTCTTCCCACTTTCTGTCATTCTCTAGCAGAGTTTGATGTATTTTAGTGATTACACTTTGTCTACTTAATTTTCTTTTAAAACAACATGGAAAATTGTTTCGTTTTGTTTGCCTCACAAGATGAATTAGCGTGAGTGTGTGTGTGTTTAATCAAAGGATTTTTCTCATTACATGAGCCAAAAAGCACATTCGTTTCCAGCCCCTATAAATGAAACCCAGAATTGAAGGAAACAAGATTTGTGCTGAATTTGCAAGTGTGGATCGTGGGCGGGGCAGGGGAGCAGGACGTCCACGCTCCTTAAGCAGCAGCGAGCATGTGGATTCCACTGCACTTGACCATGCGTGGCAGGTGTGGTTGCCTCAGCTCCCTGACCTCGGGCAGGTGTGGGAGAGCGCTCACTGAGAGGATGTGCAAGTGCGGAGGGCTGGGTGGGCGGGGACTTCCTGTTTCCTGGCAGTCGCCTCGCCCCTCCGCTGGTGCTGCGTTGCACTGAAGCCGCAGTTCTGCAGCACCGTGGCCTTGGTGTTCTGTTCCCCGCAGCTGGTACCCATCAGATCAGGGCTGTCTTCTCAGTAGCAGGTGTCCCAGGACTGCCCGTTCAAAGGCGCCCCAGCTCCCCCTGAACAGGAGGCCGCTGCGGTCCCAGGGCCCCAGGGGGGCCTCCCCAGAGCTGAAGTCGCCGAGGGGCAGGCAGAGGGGGTTCAGGGCTCAGTGAACGGGACGTGGCTCCTCCCTGCCGACAGTTGCCTTCCTAGTTCATTGGAAAGGATGCACTGGACTGGTTGAATGTCCCTTGGAGGTGAGAGCTGCCTGGCACATAGGAGGAGCTTTAGTAAATGTTGTCCGTGGAATGAGGGCATCATCCTTTGCCCGGCCACGTTTTCGGGTCATCCTCAGTAATTGTGACAAGGATCTACCTGCTCTGCCTAAACAGACTCCCTTTTCTGTGTTAACAATGCCGGTCCCTTGTCTTTGCTTAACATCAGTTTTCTTGAACTATGGGGGCTGACTCCTGCCAGGTCTGCACAGAAAGCCTCCAGCAGTCCCGGGGCTCTGGTGCCCTTCAATCCGAGCGCCCTCCCCTTTTCCCTGCGAGGATGCGGCTGCTTGTACCTCTGCTTCTGGAGGGTCCCTTTGCTGCCCCGTCTCTGGCACCGGCCCAGTCCTTGACCCGTCCTCATCAGGCTGGGATGGCTTTCATGGCCCGAATGAGAAACGCTTACAGGTGCAAAGATGCACAGGGCAACTTATGAAAATACCTGCACATGCGTACAGGTAATACATTTAGTCTGAGGCTGCCAGTGCTTTTTTCATAAGGAAACAAGGAGCATCGTTTTCCATATAGCTTCCCGAAGGTGTTACACGTGTCTGTGTTTGGCTCTTGTAATCCTGTTGAACAGAACAACATATGTTTGTCGATGTGTTTACGTTTTTTTCAGATACCAGCTGTCTGTAGTACAAGTTTTTATTATCTATTTTTGAATTATGGTTTGAAACTTAAAAACACATTGTGAGATATTGCTGTGGAAAGGAGTGCTCCATGCTACCTGACTGTATGATTTGTTTTCACAAGCTGTTTTGAGTTCTGAATTTTCTTGGATTTCTGTTTACGGGATGCCAGCGTGTTAAATACACAAATTGTAAAACAGTGAGGTCAGTTCCTAACCAGCTCTAAGAAGGAGCAGGCAGCTGTGTTTTCGGTGAGGACTCTGGAGGGAATGCGTAAGCCCTGGAGAGTGACAGCTACATTCTGCATTATTTGTAGGTGAGGATGCCAGGGGCTGGGCCCTGGGACAGCGGCCCCTTCGTCGGGTCAAGTCAGCTTGACCCACACCTGTCGCAGGGACCCGTCCTGAGTGTGGCCCGGCAGGGAGCTCATGGTGTGAACGGGGTCACTGTCACAGAAACGAGCCCCCCTATGATTGTTATGTGGCGTGACTCCGGGTTGGTGTCCTTCTGGGTCTGGAGCCGTGGTGGAATTGACAAGTGAAGTAAGCGACACAGCTCTCATTTTCACACAGACCACGACCTCTTCTGAACCGCTCACTGTCCTTTTATGAGGAAACTTAAATAGCTTTACTTGCCCTTTTCCAGATTTTTCTGCTTCTTTTTATAGCTGGACTATGAGGTCACCAGAAGGTTTTCTTTTCAGCTTTAATGTTACTGGATCGAACATTTTTGCAGCTGGGGCGCCTTGTTTTCAGATATTTGTTTCCCTTGGTTCTGGCTAACAAGCATCTCGGACATGGGGAGTGTCTCCCTAGAAGAGGATTCTCTGTGGGGCACAGCCCCCCGCTGTCTGGGCTCCATCCTCTTTAGCGGTTAGGGAAGGGGACACCATGGACCACATGTTTGCAGACTGCCTTAGCGGGGACCCCTTTGTATACATATGATTGCATCCTCAAGACTGTGGGGACCGGTGAGAGCGAGCCCGCGGGGGCTTAGCGCTGCACCTGCAGGAGGCGGTGGGGAGCGCGGGCCCTGAGGCCACCTCCCAGGCCACCCAGCGCGGAAGCCGCCCCTCTGGACTCGGGCGTCCGTGGGCAGGGACGCCGCACTCCTCGGGGTCTGTCCTTGGTGCTGCTACCTTCCGCGGGCCAGCGGCTCCCTCTGACCTTTGGGCCAGACGGTCCTGCTCAGAAGCAGGTCAGCCCCGGTGTTGCCTTGGCCGTGTTCCTTTTCCAGGTCACATTCAGCCTCTGTTGTCGGCCGGGCCCTTGGGACCTGCCCGTCTTCCTCGGCCACCTGCTTCTCACGGTAACCAGGGCCTGTTCGTCAGCGTCTCGGGTGTAATGGTAACGGCACTAGTGGTGGTGACGGGGCCCGCGCCCTGTTCTCACCCTCGCCCGGGTGACCCGTCCTTCCCGTGTCCCTGCTGAAGTGCGGGCCGCTCACCGCAGGCTGGAGTGACTGTAATTGCCCCTCGAGGGTCTGCACGAAGGGTTTCTGTGCCACGCCTCGCATCCCGGGCTTGCTTGATCTTTCTCAGATCTATGATCACAGCCATCCCGCCACGTGTCTGCTGGCTCCCCTGCCCTCGGGGAAGATGGGACCTCGGCCTGTCCCCGCCTGGGTCACCAGGGCCCGTCTCCCACGGCCTCCCTGTCAGGGCTGACAGTGTCAGCGCAAGCTCACTGGTTTCCTCACCCCCAGGATGGGGCTCGAGCCCCTTCCCGCCGCATGGCCGTGTGTCCGCTCTCGTTGCCCTGAGATGTACGTTATTTCCATCTGACTTCTCTAGAGCTCGTGCCCTGTTCTGCATTAAATTACAAACCAGAGCTCCCATCACCGATCACAGAACGGGCAGTCGACAAGCACTCACGGTCTGTTAGATCTGAAGACAGTCACTGCTCTGTGTCCCTGCACGAGGATGCGGGGTTCCTGGGCCCCCGCCTTGTTTTCCATCCGTCCACGGGAGCTTCACACCGAGCAGAACAAAGAAGACGGTGGGGTGAAACTCGCTCAGGTTTCTCTGCGTCGGGACCTCATCTCAGTGTTGTCCATTCACAGGCCGCTGTGGGTGTGGTGCCCTGGGGGGGGGCATCCACGTGCTTCTGAAGCTCAGGACGAGGCCTGGCTCCTCGAGTCTCGGCTATCCGCGGTGACAGCCTCACGGAAGTGGGGACGGGAGTTGCTTTGTCCCTCCTTGGTCAGCCTTCTTCGAACGTCTCCAAGGTGTAGATGCGCTTGAACCCGCGGAGCGTGGGGGGCCTGTGTCGTTGGCGGGAGGGAGGGGCCGCCCTGCATGGCTGTCCTCAGGCCGGGGAGGCGTTGGTTAGGGGGGCTCCTCTCTCCTTCTTCAGTATTTATGCCATTCTGAGACTTTGGTCTGATTACAGTGTAAATTTTGTTCTCTTACTTTCGTGGCTTATTTAATTGAGAACATCTGATGAAAAAACGTTTAAAACATAGCAGTTGTAAAGGATCTGGGGTCCCACAGAGGTTTTAATTGATCCTTATGATGAATGAAAGAGTATCCTGTGAATGGCCTCCCTTCCATTATTTCCCAAGGCCTCCATCCCATCTCGATCAGCGCGGAGCAGCGTCGTGTTTTTGGCCAATTGCACTGTGGGTTATACTGCTTTCAAAGCCTTGACTTCGTAACCGAGAGGCTGCACCAGAGTAAGCTGGACCCCTCACTCCAGTGCTGTTCGTTGCACCAGGCGTTAAAAACGGCATCAGTGTGGTCGTCTGTTCTATTTTTTATAGACTCTGTCATCACTTTAATCAGTTGTTGTTAGAACAGCTGTTTTAAAAGGCAGATTTGGGCATGACTGTATTTGCTTATTTAATTTCTGATGATTTGCAGGACATTTATTTCTACATTAAAAAAAAAAAAAGAGCTGTGGGCCATGGGAGCAGGGCAACCCGTTGGCCCTTTCCAGACCTGGTCCTGGAGAATAATGAGGTGGCTGGGGAGGAGGTTTGCAGGGAGAAAACGTAAACTTGAAGAGCTCGGCCAGCAGGCAGAAACCTCTCCATTTACAGTCAGTAGGACATTCCAGAGCTATCTCAATGCCAAACCACCTTGCAGGATGGCTTTTAAGGATGCAGAAGCCAAGTTACCACTGTTTTCACATCAGCAAAATTAAAAAGAAAATCGTCATCCTGTTTAGAGAGACCATACTAGCCAGTTAAGGCTTTTGCAACTTTGATCCCTTTGTAAAGTACCAAGCTGACTTCAGACTTGGACCTGAGTTTGGTTTACATGCCACACCTAAATAATCCAGTGATTATTTTTGGTTCTTTGAATTTGAGCGCTCATAGAAAAGCTTATCAATACTAACTTGCGAAAAAAAGATTTGCTTCCGTGTTTGTGCCAAAATATACTTCCTAAACTGGTATTTCATAGCAATGTTTGTAAAATAATATTGTAACTCTGTATTTTAAAGAATTTTACATTCAGAAAAAGCCTCTAAGGATAAAAGAATTCTTTTAAAGGTTCTTTATTCTTTTATTTTATTTGAATCGTCTTCCCTGCCTTTAAAAATTTTGGGGTAGCTGGGGGAACTTGTTGGTTAAACTTAGTAAGTCAGCATCGCGTCATCAGTGGAAGTGGTCATGGTGAGTCCTGTGGTCTGGCAGTTTCCTTCTGGCTAATCGATACATTGGCTGATCTGGGGCTGTGTGGTTACGATTGTACAGAAAATGTCTGTTATGAGAAGACAGGCAGATGCTGCTCAACCCATCATCAGGCTTCCTTGGTGTAGACGACGTCTCCTGCTTCTGAGCCACGGGGTGAGCATCTGCTGTCATCCAGCTGTGTCCTGTCTTACTCACTCAGTAACTGCTTGTCTGATGAATGAATTGCCACAGAGTGTACAAGTGACCAGATGTCATTTGTCCCTAGGGAGTAGCTTGTTGGTGGAGTGCCACCTGGTCTCCATGGTGTTGTCATTATCTGTGAGTGTTAATTGATAACCATGCTGATTAATCTGCCCAGTGTATTAAAGTCTTAAATTGAAATTCTGAGGTTTTCTTGGATGTTAGTGTGATTTTTGTTTTTATGTGATGTTTTAAACCATTTGAGATCAATCGATCAACTTTTTTTTTTGAACTCACCTAAGCACCTTATGGTTAATAAAACGTCAAACCTTTTCTGGTGTGAAAAATGCTACAACTCAAAGAACATGTCTATGAGTCATATTTTATTTGGGGGTTGTTATTCATTTATTGGGGAAGGGAGTGGGAGGGGCTTAACTCTTTGCATGTTCCTACGCTTATGTAATAAAAAGGGAAAGGTCTAGAGTGATGAAAATTATTCTTGTCAAGTTTATGATTCTTGCCCTTTACAGAATAATGTCCGTGCCAGTTGATGAGGAAGGTGGGAGTGCGGTTTCTTTGAAATACCATCACTCATCGTCCTCAGAAGAACTTCAACTCTTTAAAACCTGGGTCACGTCTAAATTGACACTAAAAGCCTCCCTTCTACAGGGTAGGAGAAGTGGCATTTCTAGCTTATGCCTGGGGAAGCAAGCACAGGGGTCTTTGATGGCTGAGTGGGCTTGAGTATTTTTCATCCAAGTGTCCTGCTAACCTGTTCTGGCAACATTTATCTGATCCTTTTTCTCCACAAAAACAAAGTATCCAAAACGAAATAAAACCCTACATTGAGATAGTTTTCTGTTTAGAATTCACAGTTAAAACATTTTGTTACATTCTATTCTGATACCAACCATTTGAGAATCACTTTTTCAAAAATATTGGTAATAAAGGGGGAGAAGATGTCTCTTTTCTTAAGTTACCAAATTAAATTTCTCAAGTTTACATTTCCCCCTGTATTTGCATTGCTCAATTTATTTTTCCACGTAGATTTATATCAGAGGTACTTCTCTCCTACTTTCTTTTTTTTTTCCAATTTACTGATTTGATGATATAAATATACATGGAAACTGTTGCAATTGAACTATTCTGAGCGATAATAATTTTGTTGACTTGGAAACCTGAGTTGTCTTGATTTCCAGTGTTTGTTTGCATTGCAGTGTTTAAAGTAACTGACAACCCTGAGAACCTTACCAAAAATCTGTGACAAAAAAAAAAGAAAAAAAAAAAAAGGAAGGGGTAGGGTGGGGAATGGAAAAAATGCTGTTTAAATTACAAACTGCTTGTAGCAGTTACGTAAGGAGGGCAGTTAACCCATGTCACTTAAAATATGGTCATAACATTGAGAGTTAAAAATAATTTTGATCGTAGAAGAACTAGGAGCAGAAATCAAAAAGTCCGGATGAGTTAAAAGTTCATCAGAGACACTTTTGGGCGGCGGGCACCATTTCGAGTGTTTCTTTGTAGAAGGTCATCTGTGCTGTGGGCTGGCCTGCAGTTTGGGGCCACACGTGTGATCTTATGACCCCAGGTTGATTCAGAGCGCTGTCTGTTGATAAGCTCAGGTGCTATCTCCTCTGGGGGGGGGGTGGTGCCCCTCCGCTGCTGTCCCATTGAGAGTGTTCACCAAGCACTGCTGGAAGCTAGCTGGCCTCCCAGCTGTCACCGGAGGAGCCCTGGACCGCAGTGACAGAAACGCATCCCCGCCCCTGTTCCCTGGGGAGCTCCCTGCAGAGCCGCCGCCTGTGCAGAGACCTCCCTGCAGCCACGCGGGTGAGGACCCCCCGCCCCTGAGAAGTGAAGCCTGCCTGGGTCATGTGGGTCGTGCTTTAAGTCAGACCGTGTGTGTTAGTTAGCTAGCACTGCGTAGCCAACTACCCCAAACTGAGCGGCTCAACACAATAGTAAATGTTTTTCACACAGTTTCTGTGGGTCAGGAATTTGGACCGCGCAGCTGGGTGGTTCTACCAGGGAGGCATCTCCTGTTAAGTTACAGTCACCATGTTGGCAGGGCCTGTTTCCTGCGTGGCCCTCGGGGCTGGCGAGCTGGTGCTGCCTGTTGGCAGGAGGCCTCAGTTTCTTGCCACGGGGACTTTGCCACAGGGCTGCTCCGGTGTCCTCCCAACATGACAGCTGGTTTTCCCTAGAGCCCGCCCTCTGAATCACACGCTGTCATCTGTGCAGTGTCCTGTGGGTACACTGGCCAGCCCTGTGCAGTGTGGCTACACAGGGTCACAAGGTCCTGAAGAATCTTGAAGACTGGCCGCCACACCATCCCAAATGTACCTTCCAGTCAGTAAAATCCATCCTGTCTCCCCATGATGAACTTAAAGATGAACAGAACGCTTACTGAGTGCGGGTACCATGTAATGAATCATAACCTGGAAGCTTGCAGGGTGGCTGCCCAGACATAGTAGAGGAAAGCTTCATCCTTGCTGAGTGCGTGGCAGAAGCATTTTATTCAAACATTCTTTTAAAATCAGTGATAATAGTTAATCTTGTCTTTACAAAGGAGAAAATAAAATCACCTTTTAATTCTACCCTCCACAGCACCAAATCTGTTTTCTGTGTAGTGCTTTCCCATACGCCCTCTATTTTAATCCCAAATTTGCAAAATGGGATCACTCTGTACTGTTTTATAACCTAATTTTTCCACTGATGATATCGTGGACATTTTTACACATCTTGAAATAATCTTTTCAACCTCAGTTTTAATGGGTGCCTACTATCCTGCCATGAGATGAATCCTAGTCTCTTTAACTAACTCACACTTGTTGGACATTTAAGTTATGTACTAGCCTCTCCTCTTAGGGGCGGTGCTGCGGTGAGGTGCATCGTGTCCTAAGTCTTGCCCCGCAGCCCGGGTTGATTCTTGGCATAGTTCCCAGACCGGCAACCACTGGACACACACTCAGGGTGTGATGCTTTTATCAAGAGCCTCCTCCATCATGTCTTTAGCAGGCGCCCCTTCCTGAGCATTGGGCTCTTCACATCAATGTGAATTTTTGCCAGTTTGATAGGTTAAAAAGTGGAAAAAGACAGAAATTTTGTTTATTCGGAGTATGCCTCACTTAAAAAAAGGTCAGTTAATTCCTAATTGCCCAAAGAAGTTGTGCTGAGGTGGCAGAGGGAGGGGAGGAGCCTGGCCGCGTGGAAGGAACGGCCACGCCGTTCAAGCAGAAACCCACGCAGCCTCCCCTGTGAGAAGCCAACTCCTCCACCAACGATGGAGCCAAGAAATTGGAAAACTGTTACGTTTCATCCCTCATTTCTCTCTGACCCCCCCCAACCTGCAGGTTCTGTCCAGCTGAAGAGCAGAGAGCACAGCACAGGGGTGCCCATCCCCAGGGCGATGGGTGTAGCTTCCGAGCATGGGGGGCAGCGACATCCTGTACCCCTTTGCTGGCTCCTCGGAGGGCGTTTCGGTCACACCTGCTCTCGGCTTCAGTGCTGTGTGACTTAGGGCTCAGGGGTGGACAGACCTTTGGATCCCAGCCTGGTGCCCAATGCTCGTGTGTCCTGGACAGAGACCTGCTGGTCCTTTGAAGAATTCCGGCCCAGGCCCCGAAAGAGCAGGACTCGGAAGGTGCCGGGAACTGCCATGTATTCAACTCCAGCTCCTGTTTCCCAGCATATTTCTCTTGTTCTTCTTCCTACTAACTGCCCCTCCCCTCTCCAAGAAAGGAGCAGAAACAGGCATTTCGTATACATTCTTTTATTCAAGTGACCAAGTAGTTAATCCCAGTCATAAATAATGTACAACTTAAAAATTTCTCTTGCACGTGAACTTGATGGGGGAGTAAATATTTTCTTCTTCGGGGCTTTTGTTTTCTCTGCCTGGATTCACGAACTTTACAACCCTTTACAGCCTGCGTGCGTTTAAATGTTTGCAGCTTCAGTGTGCTGCTTCTCTCACCCTAAAGAAAACACACACAGCTCTTTCCCTTGAGGAGGTGAGAAGGGGCTGCATTTTTTGTGACCCGGAGCCCTGACTTTTGAACCTGATGCTGAAGAACCCGTGTTGTCTCTGCAGCACTGATGACTCAGGGAACATTTCAGTGAAGAGTCATTCCTGGTTTATTGTACTGTTTTGTTTTGTTTTTCTCTGGGGAGCTGTTTTCTATCATCCAGGATACTGGACACAGGGTGTTGGGGCGGGAGGCTGAGACTGGCTCAGTGGCCCCCAGTGTCCACCCTGTGCTCTAGGTGTTCAGCCAGCACCGCTTAATGAAGACGTCTTACTTCCCCAAATGTCAGAACCTTCCACAGAAACACATCCCCACAGCTCAAAGGAGACCTGCTTCAGCTTTACTGCGGGGAGGGCAGAGAACTGTGGGGCTGAGTCTGGTGAGAACTAGACCCCAAATGCCCTAGTTTCCTCCCTTTCCTTGACTTTGCTAAACTCTTATCCAAATACATCCACAAACAAAGGCACAATTCAGGAGCATCTGCTCTACCACAGTCTTAAGCAGTGATTTGAGAAATAGAGTAGCTTCTTTTTAAAAATTAAGTCTCTACTCTGTACTGGACACACAAGTGTGATCTTCCTAAAACATGGGTGGTGAGAGGGCAGAGAGGGTCTTGATTCTACAACACTGCATCCTTGATGCTCCGGTTTCTTGGGTAGTCAGTGCTAAATGCAGGTTTTCCCGAGGTTTTCGAGATGATGGGAGAGCCTTATGGGTGGAAATATAAAAGAAAGGCATAGAAAAGAATTTGAAACCAAGAGGCAGTCAAGACCCAAATGTCTGTGGCGCCAAGATAGGGCAGCAAAGGAGGCAGTAGAGAGAGATTGCTTGTGCACGGGAGGAATCTGGCGCTGACGGCCTCGGGTCGGAGGGGGTCTTGGGAGGGCCGGGACCCCCACCTCGGCCAGCATCTGCAGGTGCCCCAAGCCCAGTCACCTGATGGGAGGAACTAGAGCTGGTTGTAAGAGGTTCCCAGGTGCCGGCTGGACTGTTAACACCCTCACTGGTAATTCAGCTTTACTGCCTGGAAATTGTTCTTTCTTTGGAACTGAGTCTTCCTAGTTTAACCCACTGCCTGCCTCTCACCACCTCTCGCTGGAGATGTGGTGTCTCTGCAGTTCTGATAACTTGCTGGCTGTTTTCTGCACAATCATGGTAATACACTTCAAGGAATTCGTATTTTGAAACTTGATTACAGGTGAAGCCATATTGTAACTGTGATCTGTTGTGAAAGAAGAGATCTGAAACGTGTGTGAAACTTTCAGGATTTGAAATGAATATTGTCTAAGTGCTTGATGTTGAGATGAACCATTTACCATCCAGGAAGACAACATTTTACCTTTTTGGTGTCATGCTCATTTTCTGTCTTGACCTCCCTCTGTCCTGTCCCTTGTCACCTCCCCAGCCTCCCCACTTGCGTCATCCCGTCCCTCCCTTGCTCACCCCGGGTCCCCATAGAGAATTGATTTCATTTCTTTTCAGTGTACTTTGGACTTAGAATCAGTAAACTCTTCCAGACACAGGTCTTCTCCTTGCTGTCCTGTCCCTTGACTTTCTAGGAGATCGCTTTTCTCCATGTTTGGCTTTACCAGGATGGCTCATGAGGGATGGAAGGAAATGCTGGCGAGATCCCAGGCTTTAAGTCATTTGAATATTAAAGAAATGTCAAATTTGCTGTCAGAGTTAAGCTCATAATGAGCCACGTCCTCCTGAAGTCAATCCAAGAGTGAGCCTGGTTTTCCTGAGGCCACACTTTTGAGTTTTGAAAGCTTTCCTGATTTACATTTTCTTTGATTGCAACTGAAAAGGCCTGTTGGCCTGACAACAGTTGCTATGGCGATGATACTTGTGGTTAGTGCTGTTGGGCAGGTGCCTCTTTGTTCACGGTGTGGAACGAGGTCCTGTTACACAGCGCCTGACGGTGACTCATCCCCGCCTTGCTCTCTGCTCTCTGATGATACTCTGGGAGCCGTGTGACGCACATCCCATCTGTGGTAGTGATTGTCAGTGGCCTCTGCTGTCTGTAATTTTCTAGGGAGTCTGGAACTTGAGGTCCGTTTTTTGAAGAACAGATATTAAAGATGAGATTTTAAAATAATTACCCTCTGATTTATATGTGACACTGACCTGTCTGATGGACAGGAGGGAAGATGGATAAACCGCTGCTGGGAACCGACCTAATCAACCTGGCCATGGCTCATATTCTTTTTGGTGGGTAATAATCACTACCAGAATGTTTGAGGTGGGTGAGGGTTAGTTATTTCCCCCATAACCTCTCTGCAAGATGAGATGGAAACAGTCATCAAACCAAATTCTCCACAGGACTGATTAGAGACATGTGTTAAGCAGGTACGAAGCAGCTTCTCCCCCGTCCTGTCAGCTTGCTGAAGCCCCCATGCTCAAGTAGGTGCTGCATCTTCTAGACTTAGAGGCAGGAACTGTTACCTGTAGGGTCTGCACTGGGTCCCTGGGTCTGCATTAGGATCCTGGTGCAGTACCAGAGTACGTAGCATTGCTCACAGATGAAGGAACCTGGGGCACCTTTCCCAGGCATGGAGAACTACACACCTAGGCGGATACTTACACTCTATTTATGCAGGGTCGGGGAGTTTGCCTCAAATATTGTAGCCACTCCACATTTCATGAATACCATTTATGTCACTGGTGAGAACCTGTTATGCAGATTAACAAATCACTAATTTGCTACTGAGCGCCCACTTTTTAAATTTTTTTAAATTTATATTTTATTTTTGGCTGTGTTGGGTCTTCGTTGCTGTGCGTGGGCTTTCTCTAGTTGCGGCGAGTGGGGGCTACTCTTCGTTGCAGTGCACGGGCTTCTCATTGCGGTGGCTTCTCTTGTTGTGGAGCACGGGCTCTAGGCGGGCAGGCTTTAGTAGTTGTGGCTCATGGGCTCAGTAGTTGTGGCTCGCAGGCTCTAGAGCTCAGGCTCAGTAGTTGTGATGTACAGGCTTCGTTGCTCCGCGGCACGTGGGATCTTCCCAGACCAGGGCTTGAACCCGTGTCCCCTGCATTGGCAGGCGGATTCTTAACCACTGCGCCACCAGGGAAGTCCCCTGAGCACCTACTTCTGACATTCATTTGTTGGAGCATGGCCCGTTGCCAAGGGGTGGATAACGAAGCCCCTGGCACCGCTGCCTCTGGAACTGGGTCCTGATTAGAACACGGGCCGCCCCTCCTGCTGTGTCGGTTCCTGACAAGCCATGTGGCCAAGGCCTCAGGCTTAGGGAGATATCAGAGCAACCACGCAGCTACTTTCTGCAGCAGAGGCAGTGGCCTTTCACAAGGCAACCTGGAGCAAGTGGGAGCCCGTCCTGCAGGGGCTCAAAGTATAGAGTGAATCCCATTCAGAATGGATGATGGGTTGAACTTTGGCAACATCATCTTTTTTTTTTTTTTTTGGCTGCGTGGTACAAAAGTGCGGAGCCCTAACCACTGGATGGCCAGGGAATTCCTGGCAACATCATCTTAAAATGGTTCCCTGAATTAGTGAGTTGATCACAAGGACAGTTTTCTACACTATAAAGGTCTCCCAGTTGGTTCCTTATCCCTAAAACCACCATGGATGGGCTTCTGTTTGAATGTGTATCAATAATTTATTGGGTTCATATAGTTTTTAACCATAGTTTCCGTGATGTTGACAAATAGCCAGCTGCAAGAAGTAAACATTCTCTACTCTTTATCCCAGTGATTTTTTTTTTTCGGTCTGGCAAGTGCTTGGTGGTTAAGTGATCCTGAGTCCGGAGCCACACACCATCCCACAGGAGCCTCCTGAGGGGGATGGGAGTTCGTTATCTCTGGGTCAGATACCAGCTGGACATACTGAGCTATGTGTCAGTTTGGGGCATCTTATCAGCAATCAGATGTAAATCAGATTTACAGCCCGGTTTGCTTGCAAAGCATGGAGTTCTTTTAAGCATTTCAATGCAACAGTCAGGTGAGGCCTTTCACAGATGCTTTTATGACTAGAGGTCATCTACTTGAGTCCCATTAATTTGCCTGGATTGCACGTATTGTTCAAGGTTTACCTCACTGGGAATTTCATGGGCTCCATCAGAGGGTGTCTATTTTTGGAGGAAGGTGTTCAATATGGAAACAAAACATCACTACCTAGAGAGGAATAAGAATAGGAATTAGAGGGGCTTCTTGTCAGAAACCATGCACGCAAGAAGAGAGTAGAGAAAAATATTTCAAGTGGTGAAAGAGAATCCCACCAATCTAGAATTCTACATTCAGTGAAGTTACCCTTCAAAAGTAAAGGCAGGGCTTCCCTGGTGGCGCAGTGGTTGAGAGTCAGCCTGCTGATGCAGGGGACACGGGTTCGTGCCCCGGTCCAGGAAGATCCCACATGCCGCGGAGCGGCTGGGTCCGTGAGCCATGGCCGCTGAGCCTGCGCGTCCGGAGCCTGTGCTCCGCAACAGGAGAGGCCACAACAGTGAGAGGCCCACGTACCACACACACAAAAAAAAAAGTAAAGGCAAAATAAGAACTTTCTCAGACAAACAAAAAGTGAGACCGTTCATCACCAGCAGACCTGTGTTGCAGGAAACGTTGAAAGAAGTTGTTCAGGGCAGAAGGAAAATGATACAGGTCAGAAACTTGGATCTCCATAAAGAAGAGTATCAGAGAAGGAATACAGTAAGGCGAGATAAATGTTTAAATTTTTTTATTCTTAATTGATCCAAAAGTTAGCTGTGTGTTTAAATCTGTAATTGTAATGATGCCCTGGGCGATGCTAGCATGTGGGTGGGTGAGCTGCAGGGCAGCCGTGTCACCAGGGATGGGAGGGAGGAATCGGCATGCCCTTACATGGGACCTGCACTCCAGGCGTTAACACTGCAGTGTTATTTGAAGGTGGACTTGGATTAGCTACAAAATGCATATTGTAAGCTCTAGGGTGGTCACAAAAGTTTTAAAAAGAAGTGTAGTTGGTCCGCTGAGAGATTGAGCACACGTTTGTGGAGACGTGTTTATCTCCTCCTATGTTAGATAAGATGTTTCAGTTGCCCATTTCAATCCTTGATCAGACTCCTCCCCTGAGGGTGGTGTGTGATACGTGTGTCTGGTTGACGTGATGTGTCTTTGCCCATTGTTGGACACTACGTGCTGTAGCGTGACCGTCTTTGGGTAGTTTTACGGTTTGGCGGTAGCAGTGTCCCCAGATGTGGGATGTATGTCCCCCAAACCTGAGCAACCGGACCAGGTGCTGTGCCTCCCGCTTGGTTCCCAGGGTTGGCAAGGGCGGCCGTTTACTTTAGTTGCCTGAGGAATAGCACGGGCGGCTCCTGCCCAGGTTCTTCCTAAGAACTTGACTGTTCCTTTGGGCCCTTGAGCACTGGCTGGGTTTATCGGCCAGACTCTGTGAGTCATGTGTGTCACCACTGCCTTATTCAGGCCTAGCTTGCGCTTCAATTTCTGATATTATCTCATCAACGTGGAGTGTTATCACACTCAGGACCTGCATTCGGTACAGACCCTTCCTAACCAGATTTCAGCAGTAGCGGGTGAATTCAAATAGCTGTGGCAACACAGTAAACGTGAATTGGGATTCTTTCCCTGTGAAGGCGAAGCACAGTTGACGCTTGGGGTAGGTATTGAGACAGATGCACTTCACAGGATCAATGACTGAGTGTCTCCTTTAGTTTGCACTTTGTCTTTGTCAGAATCCTGTCAGACTGCTTATGCTGGAAGCGTTACTACTTTATTCAAGCCTTGATCCCCTGCAGTTCATCTCCATGAGCCACCCGCGTCCTTCTCAGGCCACACAGGGCTGTTACACAGAGAACATGCTGGTACTTCTAACGTGTCGTTAATTAAGGCGGTGATTTCATTTTGTCCACCAGGTATTCTGTGTTGTTTCACATTAATGGTACGAGGTAGGCAACGTGTCCCCAGTCAGACGTAGTATCCACCTCCACAGTACATTCAGGTAAGGGGGGGTGCGGCCAGTTCACATGAAGTCTGTCCAGACATTCTACTGCTCACCCAGACTGCATCCGCGTATCCTCCCAGTCAGGGCCTCACCAGTGCGTCCTGGAGTCACAGGGCACCGGGCTCCACATCAGGGGGCCTCAGAAAAGCTTCTTCACTCGCGGGCCCTTTACCCACCCACGTGCGTGTGGCCTTGGGTCCTCAGCCGGGGTCAGGCTGAGAGACTGGCTCCTTCATCAACTCTCCTCCTGACTAATCGGTCATAATATCACCCCAGTGATCGGGGGTCAGCCTTCACATCACCATCCTTGCCTTCTGGCTTTTACAATTCCTCCAGGCTGTAGGACGCAGAGCAGATTTGTTTGGGTCCTGTCAGTGTCAGAGGCCCGGGGGGGGCGTCCGTCTGTTGAGCTGCCATCGGTAACGTCACATTGAGACCTTTGCATCGACACCGTCAATGTCCAGCTTATTCACCTATTTCTTTCTTTCTTTTTTTTTTTTTTTTTTTGCGGTACGCGGGCCTCTCACTGTCACGGTCTCTCCCGTTGCGGAGCACGGGCTCCGGACGCGCAGGCTCCGCGGCCATGGCTCACGGGCCCAGCCGCTCTGCGGCACGTGGGATCCTCCGGGACCGGGGCACGAACCCGTGTCCCCTGCATCGGCAGGCGGACTCTCAACCACTGCGCCACCAGGGAAGCCCTCACCTATTTCTTGATAACCATTTAGAGACTCTATGCTGTTGGGAGGGGTCTCTTGGCCACCCCCTTAGTCTTTCCCTGTTATCTTGTGAATCGTTCTAATGCTTTTTAGCATCTTAACCACCCTTAAGAGGAAGCTGAGACAGCAAATCTGATACAGTGTCTCAAACTGTTCTCGACTATGTAGCAGTGAGGTTACCTGGGCCCCAGGTTAAGGGGCCTTTTCATCACAGCAGTTTTCACAACCTCAGTAAAGGGCACACATGTGGATGTACATCCCAGTTATACAGCCAGTCCAGAACGGCTTCACATGCAGTATATCAGCCACTTCATCTGGGGTGTTCTATTTTGCATTCAAAGGAGGGGCAGGATAATTCTCCTTCTTCTTGTCAGCAAACTTTACAGTGGCCCAAGTCCAGTCTGTCAGGCTGGCTGTCCCCTTGGGAGCAGGCCGCTGTGTGTTTTCGTCATGTCAGAGCATCACTGATTGTTCAGTCGTGAGCTGTGGGCCCAGCAGTGACCCAGACATGCACCTCTGCTCTGCAGTATTCAGAACCAAGGGTTCTGCTTTTAGCTAAATTCTTCAGGAATCTGGCAATATTGACCTGTAAGATGAGATAGCTCCTTCACTGTACACCCCTTGGTTTCAGCTGCAGTAGTTTTCTTGGTTTTGCCCTGACCCCTGGCCACTTGGAATACTTCTTGGTGACTGACCGCAAGTCACAGATGTGCTATCTGTTATTCCAGCACAATTTTTCCATTTGGTAGTGACCATGAGGGTGGCCATAGCTCAGACTGCCCGAAATCCAAGCTTGATGCAGGGCTGGGGTCTGAGCCAGCACTGTCCGTTGCTTTCATTTTAGTTATCCCAGCTAACGGTAATCAGAGGATTGTTCATGGAGGCTGTTTCTCATCATCTTGCATTGTTTATGCGTCCAGTGAGCCAATTCCTTGGGAGTGAGATCCCTCATTTCTAAATTCCAGTGGTAACTCACCCCCAGCAGTGATCACAGCACAGCTGCCGTCTGTACCGTGATGACTCATTAGCCACCAGACATCAAAGGTTCAGTGAGTCCGTTGTTCTAGGGAATCCCACTTCTGACACGTCTCACTTCTGTCTTGGGGTCTCCAGGACCACCCTCAGGCTCGGTGATTTCCTAGGAGGACCCCGAGGGCTCAGAAGTTGTTATACTTGTGGTTATGGTTTATTACAGTGAAAGGATACAGAGGAAAATCAGGAAACCAGGTGCAAGCCTCCAGATGTTCCCCAGGTGCTTCATTCCCCAGGGACGATGTGTGACCATACGTGTAAAATGCTGCCGACCGGGGAACTCTGCTCCGTCCTTAGTGGCCTGGCCTTGTCCTGCAGGTGGGTCACATGGGCACAGGTACCTGCATGGCTGACCTCAGTTACTGAAGCTCCAGCTGTTCCCCACAATCACCTGGTTAAGTAAACTGTCTGGACAGAGTGACACAGGGCCTCAAGCTGGCAGAACTCTTCATCGTTCAGAAGGTTCCAAGGGCTCAGTTCCCCGGAGCCTTCCCAGGCCGGTCATGAAAATGGGCCTTTCTCAGATGTGTGCCGGGTTTGAGCAGCCCAGGCCTGCACACCTTGTAATTTTTTGTTGAAGGCCAGGTGTGTTGATGAAGGTATAGGTGCTGAGGTCGAGAGACCCTGGATGTGAGGATTTACGTTCGTGAGCCTGGAGTCGTCTCTGCGAAACAGTTGCTGTAGCTGGAGGCGCCAGAGGCTCCGGCCCTGACGTGTCTTCCTCGTTGTCTCCCTTCTCCTCCTTGGAGAAGGTCCGTCTCCAGCCCTTGGCTCTGTGAGCCCTCGTGGTTGCTGGAGCCCATGCCGGGTGGTAAGGGCTGAGTGCGAGGGAGCATCTAGCCGTCTCCCCGTGAGTGTCATCCCCCAGCGAGCCTGTGTCTTGGGCTGTGGCACCGCTTCCCCCTCCACCCCCGGCTCCCTTCCCCGCCGCCTCCTTCCTGGTCTGTTTTCCCTGAAACCCTGACCCCTGTGGCTCTGTTTTTCGGCCTCACTTAGACGGGGAGCCTGGAGAGGATGGAGTGGAAGCAGCTCCCTTTCCAGAGCTGCGGTCAGGCTCTGCTGGGCCGGCTCCCCCGGGAGGAGGAGGCTTTGCTGTGGGCGGGGTCTTCCCCGTGGAGGCCGGCGCGGCGCCTTGTGGTGGGTCACATGGAAGTGTCAGGACCCCAGCGCGCGCCGGGCTCCACGCTCCGTGCCCAGCAGCCCGTCGGCGCCCCCGGTCCCGCGGCTCCTGCTTCCGCAGGCAGGCCTCGCTGTGTCTGTCTCTGGGCGCCCGTCTCTCATGTCACGGGTGGTGACCTTGGTTCAACCAGAGTGGTTGGTTTTCAGTGTTTTCTGCTTTCTCTCTTTGGATGCGAGTGATGCCCAGGGTCTGCACGTGTCGGAGCTGAAGCCGGAGTCTCTCAAAGCCCTGTCTAAGTGACGGGGCCTGAGAACGGGTCCCCACAGAGGCTTCTGGAAGGAGGGAGGGGGTCTAGATGGAGGGCAGCTGAGGGCCAGAGCCAGTCCCCGCCTCGGGGCACGGAAGGAGGGGAAGGGGGGCGGGGCGAAGGCGCTGGAAGCTGGGGGCGTTAGGGGTCCGAGGGAGGAGCGTGTGACAGAGACAGCGGCTCCTGCTGTGCGTCCGTGGCCTCGGGTGACGGGGGACGGTGCAGGGGCAGAGGGTCCCTCGGGGACAGGCGGCTGCCTCCTCCGGCCTGGGTGACCATGGCTCGAGGGCGCATGGCGCCTGTGGTGGCTGCACTCACCCCGTTCACTTAGCAAATTTAGAGGACGGAGAAACAGGGTAGTTCATACCTAGTGCTTTGCTTTGGCTTTTCGCAAAGCTACATAAGAGCTTGTGCTTTGATACCGCGTCACTGAGGACTGATGGGGGCGCCGGGTGATGCTGCCGGGAGTGTGGGGCAGGGACGCAGACACTGGGAGCAGGCAATGCAACAGAGCCTGGCAGAGGAGCCGCCGCTTCCCCCGCTCAGGTCGCCCTGGGCCACGTCCTCCCAGCAAAGCCCCGCGGCCTCTGGGGGCTCCTGGTAACCAGGAGCCTGCTGGGCGCTTCTGGGTCTCACCTCCTCTCTCTGGGGCTGCACTTCTGCCACCTGGGTCTGTACCTCCCGAGCACAGGGTCAGCATCATGTGGGGCGCGGGGACCCAGGCTGAGACACGTAGTTACATGTATAAAGTACATGTTATTTATCTGTACCAAGATAACAGAGTAGCCATAGTTTGTGTTCTGTGCACACTCAGTTATTATGTAAACATTTCCCCATTTTAACTGTTCCTCTGTATCACGATTGTAAATGGCCACAGAGTAGTCCATGATGTGAACATAACAACTTAAAAAAAAAAATCTATCGTTGGGTATTAAGTTGTTTCCTTTTTTGGGGGATGGGGGTGCAGCGCTATAGTGTGTGGCTGTACGTATATTTCTGCCTACACCTCTGGTACCTTCTGTAGGGTAAAGTTCTAGAAGTGGAATTTCTATTATATTTCCTTATATATGTTGGTTAGATATTACCAGTTTGCCCTCAGAAGGCTTATAGTTTACATTCATAACAGCAGGGTGTTCTTGCCAATATTTGTGTATACTTTTAAAATCTTTGTCAATTTTGTAGGTGATAAGTGATCTAGGTGTAACTTACATATCTTTTCTTATATGTGAGATTGACTCTTTTAAAATATTTACCAGGGATTTCCCTGGTGGTCCAGTGGTTAAGAACCCACCTTCCAGTGGAGGGGACGCGGGTTCAATCCCCGGTGGGGGAACTAAGATCTCACATGCCGCGGGGCAGCTAAGCCTGCGCGCCACATCTAGAGAAAAGCCTGCGTGCTGCAACGAAGAGCCCGCGTGCCTCAACTAAGACCCGATGCAGCCAAATAAATAAATGGATAAACAAATATTTTTAAAAAATACATTTACTAGCTACCTGTATTTTGTGTGTGTGTGTGTGAATTGCCTGTTTCTTATTTCTTCTTTTTTTAAAATCAAGGTGTTCTTTTTCCTAGTGATTTTGTCTTGCCTTTTCTCCAGCCTGTTCTTCCTTGCAGGGGGCGGTGGCTTGGACTACTCATAAACCAGGTTACAGCAGACGTTCTTGTGAAAGAGATTTCATGAGAAACTGACTCTCTCAGTTTTTCTAGAGATATTTATCCAGCACCTGCTTTTTGCCAGGTGCTTCTAGACACTGTGATATGACAGTCAGCAAAACAGGATATGCACAGAGTGTGTATCATGCATGGTGTGTTGTGGGGTGTGTGTGTGTGGCGCTCTGGGAAACAGTACACACATAGACAGGTGTGTCAGGTGGTGACGAACGTGATGGAGGAGAGTAAGGCCGGGAAGGATGGGGTGGGGGGGTCCTGGTGGGCCGCGTTTTTAGGGAACGGTTTGCATCAAGGCCTGAGGGAGGGAGGAGCAGTGTCTTGGGAAAGGCGTTCCAGGTGGAGGGAACAGCCAATGTGGGTCCCAGAGAGGGGCAGTGCTGGGTGGGTTTGAGAAACAGCCAAAGAAAAGTGTGTCTAGCAGGGCACGTGGGATGTGAGGGTGGTGGTGCTGGTGGGAAGGAGGTGAAGGGTGCCAGGCTGGGGATGTGAGACCTCAAATCCAAACTGCAGAATTTAGGACTGTGGATTATTACAGAAGGAGCTTCTGATGAGGAAGCAAGCACTCCCCAATGCTGGCAACCCAGGCCGGACTCAGTGAAATAGAGAAGAAAAAGGAGGTTCATTATGATTGCAGTAAATAAATATAGTGTTTTGAATGATGGATTCACAGTCTTTTGACAGCAACGAAGAAGGCAGTTTTCTAGAATTTGAGAAAACTTGTTTGCAGAAGGCTGTTTAACCTTAACTCCTCCTTAATCTTTATGCAAGTCTTCCTGACCTCCTCTTCTCCTACTTCTGAGGTCGTTCAGTTAGTCGTTTCTACCTTTAGGCAGGTGGCCATTTCCCACAAGAGCAGTCTCATGCCAGGGGCTGGTTATCTCTCTGAGTTAGTAAAACCCCTACCCCCGCCATCTGTGTTTGAAGCTGAAGTTACATCTCAGGACAAGAACACATTTCCTTGACTCTCAAAAGATATTTGTTCGTTCAGTAGTTGATTTGTTCGTCTTTCGAATATTTATTGATTGATTACCTGCTGTCCCATACATGGTACTGGGACAAAACAGAGCCATTCCTCACTGTGGGGGTGAGGGAGGCATTCTCCAAATAGTCCTACAAATAAGTACGTAATTATCAACTGCGGTAAATGCCATGAGGTGTAAATACAAGGGGTCATGTGAGTGTGGATCTGGGGTCCTGGACTCAACAGGGTGTCAGGAAAGCTTCTCTGAGGAAGTAGAGTTGAGCTGAAGAATGAGGAGCATTGAATGAGGTGAAGTGGGATGGGAAGAGCATCCCGGGGGCAGGAGCCACGTGTACAAAGGCCCCAAGAAAGAGAGCAGGTGACTCTGGGGTGTTCTTCTGAAATGGCAGGGAAATGCATCACAGTTTTTTGTTTTTTGTTTTTTGTTTTGCGGTACGCAGGCCTCTCACTGTTGTGGCCTCTCCCTGTTGTGGCCTCTCCCATTGCGGAGCACAGGCTCCAGACGTGCAGACTCAGCGGCCATGGCTCACGGGCCCAGCCGCTCCGCGGAATGTGGGATCTTCCCGGACCGGGGCACAAACCCGTGTCCCCTGCATCGGCAGGCAGACTCTCAACCACTGCGCCACCAGGGAAGCCCCATCACAGTTTTTAGATGCATTTAAATACACTCAGGGTGTAAACAGTCACGCTTTGAGCATCTGGAAGGACCCTTTTCCGGAACAGTTTACTTTCCTAGAATAGGTAGCTGAATGCTATTTTTGTTGTCTGCTCTCCTTTTATTTCCTAGTGTTTGGACTTCTAGCTACGATGCATTCACAGAAATTCCCTGAGCAAAGACTTCCTTCTTGGGGAAGCAGTGCTGGATCATGCAGAGCCCTGTGCTGGGGAGCTCGGAAGTCCTGGCCCCCTGCTCACCCACGATGGGGATGGGAGAGGGAGATGGAGCCCCAGTGGCCAGGAGGGGAGGACTGAAGGAGAAATCAAAAATGCAGAACCCTCTGAAAGCATTACAGACCATCATGGGTTGAAATTAGAAGCAGTGTGTGCATTTTTAATATTCTGCTCGGAAAAGGCCTGTAACCCATCAATGTTTAATGCCTGGATCATAATAGAAAGCTGAGCAGCTCTCCCTGGCCCCGTGGGTTCCAGCCTGGTCCAGGGGAAAGAAGTCGGGTTCTATTTTAGGCCTGTCTTTGGGACCTGGATCCCACCGTGTAGCGAAACCCTTGAGATCTGAGTTGCCTTTTCTCTCCCCTATGAATAGGTCCATCTGATAGAAGAAAAGTAGTTTGCTCTGTGTTATCCACCCCACCCCCTTGTATATATGCTATGTGCTGTTTTCAGGGGTTATACACAATTCGGTATTTATAACTTTTTTTTACCAGTTTTCTCTCCAGATTTTTGTAGAATCAGTTGTAGACTTTCTTTAGGGTAGTTCTGTTAGGGATAGAAAAAGGGGGTAGAATACACATTAGCTGTCCCCCCCCCTTTTAGCATTCATGTGAGCAGTGATGCGCTGAGATTTTCGTTTGCTTGTGGATGAGTGACCCCCTGTCCCCAGGGAGATTTATTTGGACAGTGGCGTGTGCGGGGGCTTTGGGGGACAGGGAGGAGTCTTTCATCACTTTTTACAGCTGCCAGTGCATGTTGACAGTAAAGACCAGGGTGACTTTTAGTCAGTATTTTTTTTTTTTTCTTTTTTTTGCGGTACGCGGGCCTCTCACTGTTGTGGCCTCTCCCGTTGTGCAGCACAGCCTCCGGACGCGCAGGCTCAGCGGCCATGGCTCACAGGCCCAGCCGCTCCGCGGCATGTGGGATCTTCCCAGACCGGGGCACGAATCCATGTCCCCTGCATCGGCAGGCGGACTCTCAACCACTGCGCCACCAGGGAAGCCCTAGTCAGTTTTATGATTGTTTAAAACCATCTAGACTAGCACCGTCCAGTAGAGTTTTCTGTGATGTTGGGAGTGTATTGCGTCTGCGCTGTCCAGCACGTTAGCCGCCAGCAACTTGTGACTAGTGAGCACTTCAGATGTGGCTGGTGTGAGTGAGGAGCTCGACATTTAATTTCACTAAGTTTCGATTTAAATAGCCCTGTGTGGCTGGTGGTGACCGTCGTGGACGAGTGCAGGGCGAGGCAGTGCCCGCCTGTTGCCTGCACCCTTGACCCTACTGCTTGGAGGACCTCATGCCTGGTGCCCATCAAGCCAGCTCTCAGGCTGCCCCTCACCTTTTGGTGTCGGTGCCGCGCATAGAGGCAGAAGACAAAGTGTGCCCGTGACAAACATGACCAACTCGCTTGCAACTTAAGGTGCAGTGCCGAGTGTATAAAAAAGCATACTCTTATTGAGTGCCTACTGTCTTCCAAAGATGTGAGCGCCATATCGGAACCGTGCCCTTCTCGGTAGTTTACGCCTCACTCGGCGTGCCCATGGCCAGTGCAAGGACTGAATGGAGATTCCCCTCTTCCGTGTGTGATTAGATAGGAACATGATGTTTGCAGATTGGAGGCTTTCTTTGTCAGAGATGGAGGTAATGGAATGGTTTCTGACTTCGTAGGGGTTAAGTCTCTGGCATGTGGTGCGTTGGTATTAATATGAGCTACACGATCTCTGTATCTTTGCTTCCTCTGGCTGTTTTCCAGTGGGAATGCCATGCGTCTGGGGCACTGGGGGTGTCTGGGGCTCGTGGAGGAAGAAGAGGTCGTCCCCTCTGCCTTTGTCACAAAGTTGACTGATTTCGCCAGAGCAAGGACTAGCCCGACTAGTAGCTAGGGTCGTTGAGGGAAGAGGACAGGTGCTTTGCCAGCCACTGATCTGGTTGTCCATGAGGCCAGTGGCCTAAAGGGACGTCCTGGAGGCAGGCTCATCAGGCTGGAAGAGAGAACTGTGGCTCCAAACTGGGGTCGTAGCAGCTGACACCACCAGCCTAGGAGTTCCACTTACTTTTATAAAATCTGCCTGATGGTCTTCCTGCCAACAGGACAGAGCTGCAGATGAATTAATCAGCCCTCCTTCTTAAAATACCTCATACCTTGAACTCTTTTAATTTGATATATGCTGCTTGTACATTTGCACATTTTCTGGAAACATGACATGGATATAGATTCATCTTTTCTGCTTTTAATTGGCACCTGAGTAACCATGTCTCAAATTTTTGGTAACTGGTCAATTTGGTAACAGAATTATTCTTTGCTTTTCTTCCTGACCTTCTGTGCCCCTTCCTTGTGGTAGTTGGGGGTGGGTGGGAAGGGAGGGGCTATTTGTTCTCAAGACTCACTTATATCAACGAAGAGAAAGTGGTCAGTGAATAATGTTGTTGTTTTCTACCAGCTTTTGTCCCAAAACTGCATCTTCATCATGAGTCATGCTTATGTCCTTTAGCTTCTCTTCTAGCTCCTTAACTAAACACCTTGAAGGTACCAACCTTCACACCCACTGTGTGTTCAGTGCCAGTGTGGTCTCCACATGGGAGTGGACTTGTGCAGGGTGATGTGGGAGCGGAGGTCTGCAGCATCGTTGGGAAGGCATGGCGCTGCGTTACAACAGGATAGGTTAGACCCGGCTGACCAGGGGGCAGGCATCAGCCACATCTGGCTGTGGAAGTTTAAATTCACCAAAAGTAAATAAAATAAAAACACCTTCCTTCTTTATGGCTGGGTAGTATTCCATTGTGTGTGTGTGTGTGTGTGTGTATACACGCACCATATCTTCCTTATCCAGTCATCTGATGATGGGCATTCAGGTTGTTTCCATATCTTGGCTATTGTAAATGATGCTGCAGTGAACAGGGGGGTGCAGTTAGTCTTTTTGTATTCTTTGGGTAAATACTCAGAAGTGGGATGCCTGGATCATATGGTAGTTCTGTTCTTAATTTTTTGAGGAATCTCCTTACTGGTTTCCATAGTGGTGGTGAGTATGCTGTAGGGTGTATAGCAGTGGAAATATAATGTTGTATACGTGAAACTTATATAATGTTATAAGCCAATGTTACTTCAATTTAAAAATAAAATTGGGCTTCCCTGGTGGCGCAGTGGTTGAGAGTCCGCCTACTGATGCAGGGGACACGGGTTCGTGCCCCAGTCCGGGAAGATCCCACATGCCGCGGAGCGGCTGGGCCCGTGAGCCATGGCCATTGAGCCTGCGCGTCCGGAGCCTGTCCTCTGCAACGGGAGAGGCCACAACAGTGAGAGGCCCACATACCGCAAAAAAAATTAAATAAATAAATAAATAAATAAATAAAATAAAATTAAATTAAATGAGGATGGTAGTACGACAAATGTTTTTTCCTGAGCCCCACAGGCCACATTTCAAGTGCTCAGTGGCCACCTGTGTCTAGTGGCTGCCGTATTAGCGGAGACCAGGACATTTCTGTCACAGAACAAGTCCTAGCAGAAGGGCTGTGGAAGGCATTTTGGGGATGAGCTTTATTTATCCAGCCAGCAGGTATTGCTGAGCGTCTCCGTGTCAGGCCCTGTTCTGACCACAGGGCCACCATGAGAAACAGGGAAGGCCTGGCACTCACGGAGACCCCGGCGTAACAAACATCAGGACATCTTGGGGCTCCGGGTGCTCCTGGGCACTATCCCTCTCGTACAGGGACAGCATGTTTTACCAAAGGGGAGAGTGGCTAGTGCTGCAGAGAAACAGCCCAGCACGTCCTAGGCATCAGTTTCTTCAGTGTTCTGAGCTCCATTTTCTTCCATCTGGAGAGTGGGGCTTGCAGTACCTGTCCTGTGGAGCAGCGGTAGAGGTGCAGAGAAAAGAGGTATTTGTGAAACCCAGTGCTCAGCACTCAGCATTAGATAGACTCTTATTACTCTAATCTTTTCCATCACAGAAATGGTTTAGAAGCTTGAAAAGCAACTTCAGCTGGAGGCAGGGGGAGGGGTGGCCTTTTCCGGGAACAGGAACCGCAGGGTCAGGTGCAGCTGCCAAGCTCCATCCCAGCATCCGCGAGGGATGCCGCTCGGCTGAGAGGATGCTCCCAGTGAATCCCTGGTGTAAAGGGGGTGCTTTGCAGACTCCTGTTCTGCCCGTGTTTTTATAGATGTTTTGTTGTTTATACCCAGGCTCCGTCGGCCTCTGTGTAAAGAGCACATCTTCACTCACGAGCCTCTCTTAGAATTCTCCAGGGGAGCAGAATGTGGGCTTCGCTCCCAGCCCTGGTGCGTTTCCCCAGGCTCAGGACTGCAAGTGTTTGAGCGAGTCAGGTCACCTGCTGGGACAGCCCCCTCGTCCGGGCAGGGGACAACAGCCTCTTGCCAAGATGAGACTGGATGGCCAGGTGACACCTGCAGTTTCCACATCTTTCTCCCAGATCTTGTCTGGTCTCCCCAACCCTTCAGGTCATGCTGACCCCAGGTGTCTGCCCTCGATTTGAGGGTCCTGTGTGGGTGATTGAAATGCACGTTAGTGAGGAAATTCTTGGGACTGAATGGCATGTTCCAGCAGTCTAGAAAAATCACTGTTCCAGCAGTGATTGAAATGCACGTTAGTGAGGAAATTCTTGGGACTGAATGGCATGTTCCAGCAGTCTGTAGTTTTTTCTTGTTTTTCATTTAAAAAAACCTGAAAAACTAGAGGAAAATCTTGTACTCAAGACAGAGCACATCTTTTAAAAATGATTAAACAACATTACAAAAAAACCATTGAGCCAATGTACTCTTCTTAATGCAACAATTTAAATTTCTTCTTTATAGTCTTTTCCAAATATTCACATAATCTTTGTTTTGGTGTAATCACCACGGACGTCTTCCAGTTAAATCTTTTCTTAAATATCTTCAGTGAGGATGACTGATTTTTATATTTAGCATTTTTGTGTTTGTATATTAGTTATTAAGTCAGTCTACTATAACTTACTAACTTTCCTTTATGGTTGGACATCTAGATTATTTTTAATTTTTTCACAATTGTAAGTAATGCCAAAGTGAACATCTTTATTCTGATAATGTTTTTTTTTGGTGTAAGAGAAATTCTAAGAAGTGGGTATGATCACATTTTTGGCTCAGATATATAAGCAAGTCAGTAAAACTTCATCAAGGCACACATTGAATTTTACTGTTCTGTTAGGCTTTTCTAGAATCTGCTGATGTATTTGTTTTTAACAATAACTACATAGCTCAGTTCTGTATTGTTAATGAGAAATGACCTTAACTTTTTATTATGGAAACATTTCAACAGTTTAGACAAATATAGCATATAGAACCCAATGGACCCAGCGTCCAGGTCATCATCACTCAGTTATGGCACCTCTGATATCATTAACCCTCTCACCTTTGGTTTTATTTTGAAGCAAATCTCAGTACTCGCTTCAGAATTGTTTCATCTCTTTGATATCTAATTGTGGTTTTGATTTGCATTTCCCTGAGGATTAGTGATGTTGAGCATCTTTTCATGTGCCTGTTGGCCATCTGTATGTCTTCTTTAGAAAAATGGCTCTTTAGGTCCTCTGGGGGGTGGGTATCATATCTTCTTAACGCTTTCTGAAGATTCTGATTGGATTTTTAAATGTTCATTTCTATTTGCCGAATTATCTCTGCTCAGAGTCAGTTGTTCTGTTTATTCTACATGATCCTTCTCTTTTGAGCTGTGGATGCTCCCTCAAGTATCTGGATGTTTTTGGCTGTCTGTCCGTACCTAAGAATGCTGACCGGAGTAGGTTAGGTAGTTGGTAGGTAGTTAGTTTTACAGGTTGGTCGTTTTGGTCTCCAGTGGGTCTCTTCCTACCGGGGCACTCAGCCTACCTGCATATGTGGGCAGGAACCTCAGAAAAACAGTGCAGGAGCCCTGCTTGACTTAGGTTTTGAAAGGGTCTGTGCAAGGAGTGAAAAAAAGGACACTTAACCAACGGCAAATATGAGAGACTTACAGCAATTCTAAGAACGGCGTTTTTGTTCTTATTTGTTTGTGTTTGTTTTTAAAAGTTATTTTTATTTCTCAACCATTTTGCACCCCAAGGACACTTGGCAGTGTCTGGAGACATATTTGGTTGTCACAGCTGGGGGAGGGGAAGTGCCACTGGCTTCTAGTGAGTAGAGGCCAGGGCTGCTGCTGAACACCCTGAAGTCCACAGAATGGCTCTCACAGCAAAGCATTCATCTGTCTTCAAATCTCACTACTGCTGAGGTCAAGAAACACTGATCACGGAGAGTGTAGCCCTTTCAAAGGGCCGTCAGGGCAGGGTGAAGGATGGACCTTCTTCACATAAGAACCTTGACAGCAGTGCCCATTTGGGGTGAAACAGGTCTTTCTCATAGTGCAGGGCGGTGCTGATGTGTTAGGAAAAGCACCTGCACTGTTCCTGGGTCTGTCTAGAAATATGTGTATTTTGAGGAAGGAGAATCTCGAAAGTAAGGTGGCTCTGAGCATTACTTCTGTCCTCTGATTTCATTGTTAGCAAACTTCCTCGCAGAAGGCGAGACTTCCTGGTGGCTTCCTGAAAAGGGACTTGTGGCTGATGACAAAGGTATCTCTGGGCGGGGTGGAGCAGCCTTTGTTTGTACCAAAACTATAGCAGGCGCTTTTATAAGTATGTTTTCTCCCACACAAATGGCATTCATAAAGAAAATAGTAGTGATAACACACGTTAGATTTCTGAGACAGTTTGCCTGCTGTGTCCCTGGCTCCTAGTGGGGGATCTCCGTCTGGATCCCAGGACCGGGAGCTCCGCCCCTGCTCTGGGCGCCTGGAGCCAAGGTTTCAGTGGAATTCCCAGAAGTGCCGTTTTCTCTGACGGGCTGCGAACTCGAGAAGTTTGTGCTCAGTGGTGTTTTCTCCTTGCCTGTTCTGTTTGGAGGCCAGTCAGGTTGTTGGAGCCGCTTGGGCAGAGCAGTGGCTGAAGATGAGGGGCTGTCGCTCGTGTGTGTTCTAGAAACATTTATTGCATGATCTGTGGTCACTGAAAAAGGACGTATGTAACGTGCGTGCGTACAAAGCCTACCGTTAGGGTGACTGCCCCGCACTTTCAGACGGGAGCCCCAGCCGCTGCCACCCAGGGCTGTCCCGGGCCCTCCCCTCGCAACCCCCTGCCTCCCCCTGAGACACCCCGGTGCTGTGTTTTGTGCTGGTCCCCCCCCCCCACTTTGTCCCGAGCGGCTTCAGCCCACGCGTGTGTCCCTGGCTTTCTTGTTGGGGCTTGTCTGCTGCACGTCGTTCTTTTCTGTCGGGCTTGGCCTAGCGGTGGGACCCTCGTGTTTCAACGCCCTCCGCCACCAGACAGGTCCTCGGAGCTGAATTTGTACTGTTCTCAAACAGCTGCTTTTTTTAATTGGTGAAGAGAGGGGAATTCTAGGGTTTGATGGCTGCAGCGATAAATTTTCCATAGCAACACCTCAAATGGTAAATCAGTCTGTACAGAATGTCTCATAATGTATTTAAATCCTCTTTCTGTGGACATTTAGATTGCTGCACAGTTTTTACTGTTGTAAAAAGCAATTCAATGAACACCCTTTTGGATGTATCTTTGTGCACGAAGCCACTTATTTTCCACGAGATAAATTCCAGGAGGTGAAACTATTGGGTCAAAACGTGCAGACACTTAGTGTTTGAGATGTGTGTTGCCAAATTGCGCCCCTAAGGTCCACATGTACTCTCCATCACCAGCATTCAGTGTTCCTTTCCTTAAACCCTTGCGAAGGCTGGTTTATCATTGTTTAGTGATCATTGTTTAACCTGATTATCATTGTTTATTATTATAATTAATAATATATTATTATCATTGATTATCATTGTTTAATCCTTGTCAACTTGATGACTCATAAACTATCTCATTGTTTTTATTTGCATCAATTGCTAGTGAAGTGGCACTCTTTCTCATAAGCTTATTAGGCATTTGCGTTTCATCCCATTTAAGAAGTTGCTTGTGAATCTGAATTTTAGATCCCGATAAGTTTAATTTCTCATTTACATTTTATATTTCCTTCTTCACCAGTTAGTTTTGGGACTTGTCACTCAATTTTATTGGTTATATTACTTAACACAATTTCTTTATTACTCTCTCAAGAGGCTGGAGTTCTTCTGTTATTTATTTATGCATTTATTTTTTAAGGGTGGGAATGGCCATAAAATATTCTGGATACTTGCAAGTTTGGGAACGTCCTGGTTGATCCAGGAATGCTTGGGTCGCCAGCTTTTACCTTCAGGTTCTACAGGTGTTGTCCCGACGGTTGGTTGGCCTCCTTCCTTCCCTCTGTCTACACATCTGTCTGTCATCATGCAGTCATCCCTTTGTTCATCCAACACACGTGTCACCAGTGTTTTACTGCATCCTGGCTCCCTGCTGGCATTTAGTGGTGTGCCCTCCGTGTGGATTTCTTTACCTAAACTTCCCTGATTGTTGGTGCCTCCAGGATATACTGGAGCCCATGGGATGTTCTTCTGTAATGTCTTTGCTTATTGCTTTTTTGGTATCTGCTCTGATCTCTCCTTTTCTCCCATCCTACATATATGACTTATAAGTTTCTATTTTTTCCTCTGAGTATTGGAAGGATTGCATGAATTGATTTTTCTGAGTCATTAATTTTTTTCCATAGTCTTGGATCTGTTGTTAACTATATCTACTGTATGAGTTTTCTTTCTTAAACAAATTTTAAATTGCTTATTAAAGCAATTATGTGCATAACTAAAAATCATTTAGTATATAAAGGCTTGTAATGAAAAATAAACTTTTCTGCCTGTTTTCCCTCGTCCTTGTCCTCTTCCCCACAGGCAAGTGCCTTTAACATATTTTAAGCTATTCTTTGGGTGCTTCCCCCTCTGTCCCTAAATAATAAACTTTTACTGTTTCTTTTTTTAAAAAATAAATTTATTTATTTATTTTTGGCTGCGTTGGCTCTTCGTTGCTGCGCACGGCTTTCTCTAGTTGCGGCGAGCAGGGGCCGCTCTTCATTGCAGTGCGCAGGCTTCTCATTGTGTTGGCTTCTATTGTTGCGGAGCAGGGGCTCTAGGTGCACGGGCTTCAGTAGATGTGGCACGTGGGCTCAGTAGTTGTGGCTTGTGGGCTCTAGAGCGCAGGCTTGGTAGTTATGGCGCACGGGCTTAGTTGCTCCGCGGCAGGTGGGATCTTCCTGGGCCAGGGTTCGAACCCGTGTCGCCTGCATTGACAGACGGATTCTTAACCACTGTGCCACCAGGGAAGCCCAAACTCCTACTGTTTCTTGATGTTTTAAGCTCTGACATCATTTATTTCATGCTACTGTAGAGGGGGAGCCAGCACTGCTCATGCCACACACCCTCCCATCTTTCCAGCGTTTTGATATCATTTTAATGGAATCAGAAAATGGTGTTTATGTTGCCATGACCCTGTGACTGTGGGTCATCACAGGGCCAAGTCATACCCTGTTGTTTTTTTCCTTGTTCAGCCTTTTGCTTTTCTGGGAGTATGTCCTTGTCTTTCTTCTCTTCTTGAAATCTTGTTGGAAGCACTGTATTTTCTGCTCCTGCTCCCAGACCTCGGAGCCCAGGCGTTCTCTTTCGAGGCCCTTCCTGCGGGAGCCCCGTCCACCAGAGCGCTCGCCTCACTCCCCTGCCCTGTGGATGGGTGGCCACCCCCTGCCCCTCCCCGCGTCCCGGCTGCCGAGCACCCTGGCCTTGACTTCTCTTCAGGTTGTGTGCGCTGTTTTTCTGGGTCCCACATCTTCATTATTTTGCACAATAATTCTTCATTGTTCCAAATCTGTTCCGTTGGCATTTGTACATGTAAGACCCAGTGGGGCAGAGAAAAGGTCTCCCCTCTTTTTTAAGACTCTTGCAAATTGAAGAAACATTTTGAATCATTTAAGGAACACTACTAGTTTAAAATGCTCGTGAACAGTTTTCTGGTACCAATTATGCATTGGAATACCAAAGCTGAAATTGTTTTAGTGTCTCCTGAAACTTCGCTACAGCCCGTGATTATTAACCAGACACGTGCCAAGAGAGACTCCAGCCTGAGGCAGATGGTTTTTTGGTTTGGTTTTTTTCTTTTGAATTTTAGAATTTTATTTATTTTTTTATACAGCAGGTTCTTATTAGTTATCTGTTTTATACATATTAGTGTGTATATGTCAATCCCAATCTCCCACTTCATCCCACCACCCTCCCCCCGCCACTTTCCCCCCTTGGTGTCCATATGTTTGTTCTCTACATCTGTGTCTCTATTTCTGCCCTGCAAACCGGTTCATCTGTACCATTTTTCTAGGGTCCACATATATGCGTTAATAATGTTAACGCAGATGTTGATGAAGTAGGTGCCTGTTATTTCTGCCCGCTAAGAGCAGCGGCCTAGAGAGGAGGGGGAACTGATAGCTCAGCCGTGGGGCGGGAGAAGCCGGCCTCCGGCCTCCGAGTGCCACAGCCACTGCTGCTTCTTCAGCGGCGGGGAAATAGTTACCTTCTTGCCCATTACTCTCGAAATTTTATAATTAGCCCCCATCGAAGGAAGAGGCCAGGCCACAGGAGTGGGTTGTGTCATGTTAGAAGTGCAGTTGATACCTTGTCCCCAGTGGGGTTAGGGAATGGAGGACAACATAGTAAAAATCCTGGCTGCTAGAATATATCGTTTGCCATGTACATGGGTGACCAGTTTTCAGAGAATTCACGTGTATAGTGAGATGTCACAGGACTGTACTGCATCCGTCAGCGCCTTCAGTGGGGGTGGAGTCCTCATCACCCCCATGGCCGTCCTGTGTCTGGGGTGCCCACCAGTGGAGAACACTGGTTAACACGGGGCCTGTAACACATAACAAATGATCATGTTAAAATGTGGCTCATTTCAAAGCATGTAAAATGCTTCTGGTTTGGGTGCCCCCCGCAGTGAAAGGTTTTCGGTATAGGTCTTCCCGGTACAGGAAGCACGGTGAGGGGTGGAAGCGAGACGGGGAGGGGGACCTGCGTGTCGGTGACCCCTGGGCACCCCCTGGGGGGCCGCATGGAACACATCTCAGCGTGGGTGCCGTGCGGCCTGAGGGGGCTGGAGGTGGACCCCTAGCTCTCGTTTCCCCCTGGCCGAGATCACGTCCAGAAGTGCTTGCCTCCAGACATGTCTGCTGCCCACACTCAGGCCAGATGCCCCTCTGGGCCCGGGGACATCTTCAGGCCGAAGGTGCAGGTGCTCAGGCTGGAGGAGGTCAGACGTCGTGGGCTGACACTGCAGGGACCTCTGGGCTGGGGGACGTGCAGGCCCTGACAGCGTCTGCCGCGGTGGTAGAGAAACCCACGCCTTTGCTGACCTTGATCCCATGATGGCCTGAAGCAAGCCGCCCCGGGTCCTGAAGGCTGGAGCCACCCCAGCGTGGACGTGGACGGGAGGAGAAGAGAGTAAGAATAATGGGAAAGACAGCCGGGCACCCCACCCTCACTGCCACTCCGCATGCCTAAGAGGGTTTTTGTAAACAATGGGGAATTAGAAAATAAAATTAGATTGCACGATTTCAGATGGGAACGGATGCCTCCTTGCCTGACTTTTTTCCTTTTTAATTCCCACGAAAACCTCAAGCAGAGTTAATAATGTATGAAAATTAGGTACCATGTGTGCACATTGCTGTGTCATGTTTTTATTAAGCAGCCAGTTGATTTAAAAATAACACAACATGACAGTTGACATAATGGCAGATGCTTCAGAGTGTATGGAAACATCCTCTTTGAGGATTCTGTCAGATTTTCCATTACACAAGGACATTTTTAAAAAAGAAGCTTTCAGAATTATCACATAATATGAAATTATATCAAGTTACAATTCGATAAAACAAAGTTGCCCAAATATAAATTCCAATTGCTTTTTAAAAAATGGCCTAGTCAACTAGAGCTAATCTGTGGAAGTAGGTTTCTACAGATTGTTTAAAATTCCACAGTAGATTCACACTTCGGTCTTCTCGGAGTTTTGCGAGTCTCATAGGCTGATGGGAATTTGCCTTTTCTTCTTCCCCCTTCCCACTCTCTGCCCTCTGGCCTGTAGGCGGCAGAAAGAAACAGGGAGAAGCAAAAGGTCATGGACCCAGGGGTGTCCAGTAGCTCAGGAGATGTCCCGCCTGTGGTACGTGGGCTCGGGTGGAGGCGCCCTTTCCCGGCCTTGAGCGCTGGCCTCCGTCATTCCCTGAAGGCTCCACCCCTGAAGGGGTCCCCGCCTCACGTGGAGGGGCTGTGGGCTGCTCTGGTCGCTGTGCACGGCCTCTTGGGCTTTCCTGCATCTCCAGGCGGTGCTGGCAGGCCGCCTCCGTTGTGTGTGGTCGAGCGGAGCCCCGGGCTTCCACCTGACCCCAGGAGGCCCGTGGAGGTGGAGTACTGCTCCACTCCACAGTGCGTCTTGCTGACTGCCTCGAACGTGGTAGTTATTCAGCACAACAGTTCTCTGGTGTCAGCGTGCTCTGCAGGGTGAGAGAATGGTCAACACACTGGTTTCAATGACTCGGCACAGTCAGGGCATCTTTTCCTGGCGGTAGGAGGTGGTGGACACAGGAAAGACAGCGAGCCTCGTGGAGTGAAGGTTCTAGCGCTGTTGAAAAGGGTTCACGGGATGGTGGGTTTGGGGCATTTTGTCCTTTAGCTCCTGTCCTTCTAAGGGGACGTGCCAGCCATGTCCTTCTTCTGCAGCTTCCTGTGGCCGCCCGCTCGTGCCTTCTGACATCAGCAGGGCCACAGGTGTGGGCCAGCGCCTGCGGAGCCATCATACCTTGCGGTATTTTACAACGTAATTGCAGAGGGGACATTTTATCTTTATGACTTTCTTGGAATCTTTGCAAGGGGTTGGTTAGAACAGAACCTTTCCATCTACATCACGGTCTATAAAAATCCTAGTAACTGACTTCATGGGGCTTGCACTTTTCTTTTGTTACTTTCTTCACTCTCTAATTAGATTTTGCTCATTCACGGGACAGAACAGTCTGGCCGGAAATAACAGCATTAAAATAACTCAAAGGCAGGGCTGTACCTGGCATCACCCTAGCAAGATCAGAGCAGGGTTGGCTGCCCCGGACCCGGGGCTAACCTCAGAAGCCCCTGTCCAGGTGAGCTTCGGCCTCAAAGGAGTCAGGTCGACTGGAGGCTCGGCTGGGAGTCTGGTGGCCTGAGGCTCCTCCCAGCCTGGCCACTGCCTGGCCATGGCCTTGAACTTGCTCTCTCAACTGACTCCACTTCCCTTGCGCTCAGAAGCAATCTGGGAGTAATAATACCTGCTCTTGACTTCTTGGAATGCTCAAGGTGACAAATTGGTTGTCACAATCTAAGGGGCCATTTATTTCCCTAGTGTGAAGACAGACTTTACAGGGATGAAATTAAAATCTCAGGTTATATTCGTGGGCCCTTTGAGGAAGGAGTTGCCCCTTTTAGTCAACTGCAGTCAAAAAAGAAGAAGAGGAAGACCTGAAATCGTTTTTGTGGGACTTATGTGAACATACAAAAGCATCTACAAGAAGCTGTAATTTTTCACATCATTTCCCCAAATTGTGTTGGAAGCAAGTCTGAGATATGGTCTCGCTCGGAGAATTACCCTTCCATCAGGGGTTCCTGGGCCCCTGTTTTGTTTGGAAATGACTTGCAAAGAAACCATCTTTCTTGAACCCCTCCAAAACCGCTTCTAGTGCCTGTCAGCTGCGTGGTTTGGACATTCCCGAAAGAGGCAGGCGGGTGGTGGCGACTGCAGACACAGAACTCTCTGCCAGCTCCTTTGAACCCTTCCAGCCTGGACTGGTGTCCCCAGCTGCAGAGCAGAGCCCTTGGCTGAGCTTCCCCTGCACACGTGGAATCTTGGGGACGCCCAGAGTCTGACTATACGCAGAGCGCGTCCTGGGAGCTTGTGGTGTCCACGGCAGCCTGGAGGTGCTCCTTCATTTAATGTTCTATGTCATCAACCACTGGATCAGCCCACAGGGTGAAGGGATCTGCCTTTGGAGATGCTTCAGCAGCGCTGTTCTATGAGAAAGACCAGGGCAGGTAGGAGTAACTCACATGTCTCAGAGCCTGTCCTCTGGTGCCCAGGGCAGGCGGCCTGGCAGTAGAGGCACAGAGGGCAAACTACCAGCCCGAGTGTCTCCGCTTCTCCCCTTCCAGTGGTCTGCTGTCCGCCCCCTACCCCGGGAGGGGTCCCTCCCCTGGAGCGCCCACACGGCGCCCTGCTCTGTGGGTCCCACGTGTTTCCTTCTCTTGTGCTGCTGAAGAGCGTTAGTTACGCCGCCGACAGGGGCTCGAGCCGGAGCCTCCCGTCCCCCGGAGGCCATCACCTGGTCACTCCCCGCCCCCGTGCTCATTTGTCCAGTGTCTCATGCGCACTGCGGACTGCCCATCACCACTGCCGTGGTCATCAATGGAGACTCAGGGCTCTCCCACACCCAGCCCCCCAGCCTGCCAGAATCCCGTTTGTGTCCCAGTCCTGGGTGACAGTGACCCCACAGTGCGCTGACCCCATGCGCTCCCGGCCGGACGCCCCCCTTACTGTGGGTGCTGCGCCCCGGGCAGGACTCGACCCCCTCCCCAGCTTCTCCTGGTGGCCTTGACCTCACTCGGCCCCTCGCTCCTCAGCCTGTCTTGTGCAGCCCTTGATGTCCAGTTCAGTCACCTCTGTGTCATCAACCTGTGCCCAGGGGGCCTGCAGCGTGGCTGGTGGTGAAGCGTGAACACAGAGTCCCGTGCTGGTCCTGGGAGGCCTTCTCCTCCCGCCTCCAGGGACTCCTGTCCCTCCCTCAGCCCTGCTTCCGTCAGCCCTCCCTGACCTTGGGGGCCTGCCCCCCACCCCCCGCCAGCCTTCCACATGCTGGCCGCCCTGTGTTCCCTGCTATGATGCTCTGATGCTCACTGCTTTCCAGGGCTGCCCCGTATCAGTGGCCGGCCTGGGCCAGACTGGTCTCCCTCACCCTGGTCCTCCTCTCGCGCTGCCACTGACGGGCCCCACTGACAGGGCTTTTCCTTAGGTCAGGATCAGGGGCCGTGGAGAGCTCCCTCTGGGCCCTCATTGCTTTGGGGGCTTCCCCATCCCGCTTCCTCCTCCAGCCTCGTTTCCGGCTCACTCATCTTAGGTTTGAGCCTTCTGATTCTTCAGCCACAGGGTAGAAACATACAGTCACGTTGAGGTCCTACAGCGGCTTGTTGCTGAACCACCATGGAGCAGGATCCGGGTTAGGGCCGGTTTCTCTTTAATTAGGCAAAGGGAGTAGGCTGAGGTCCCTGCGTGTTCTCCACCGGCGAGGACAAGTGCTTCAGGCAGGATGCTGGGGGCGCCGGTGCCGTTGGCTTCACTTCAAAGTAGGGATGGTGTTAGCTCCCTTCGTGCATGCCGAGGGCTGAGAACAGAGCCTGGCTCGTGAGTGGGGGTCGCCAGTTATTTATGTGATGGACAGTCGGCCCCGGGAAGCCAGCGCTCTGCTTGGTTCTCCCCTGTGTCCCTGGCACCTAGGACAGGGCATGACGTGTAGCCCAGTGCTCAATAAATATCTCTGACATGAAGTTCATAGATTAAGGAAGAGGGGCCACGTGAAGCCCTGGAAAGAATACGGAGTTTGGCATCTCGAGGCCTGGTCCCATCTCTGCCTTTTGCACACTGTGCATGACACCTGAGCAAGCCCCCCACCCTTTTGAAGGCCCATTTCTCCTTTACTTCGATGAGTGTGTGGTGAGATGCTTTGCTTTCAGCTGCACGTGCTCCAAACCTGGCCAAGTGTGGCTGAAACAGGGAGGAGCTTAGTGACCCCCCGACCCCGCAAGAGGATGGCTGATTCCTCCGGCTTGGCTCCACCCCTCCCCAGAGGCTTCTCTGTACCCCTGGACACCCCATCTTCGTTCCAAGAGCTGCCACCGCTCCAGAGGTCCTTGTCCGTCCCCGGGTCTCCATGCACCTTTGTTTATTTGGGAGAGACACCTTTCTCTGAAGCCCCCTGGCGGTCCCTCAGGTCCAGGTGGCTGTGAATGCTGTCCCCTGCCCATGTGACAGCGGGCTCAGACAGTGCTATTTCTGAGCAGAAGGCTGTTCATGCCAGCAGGGAGAGAGGAGGGAGCTGGAGGATGACTATAGTGTAGGCTGCCGACAGTGGCTTCTCTGGGGGACGCTGATGAGAATACAACTTTTACTGGGTTGTTCAGAGAAGTCGGGATCAGGTGGGCGGAGGTGCAAAGCGGGGTACCTATGGGGGGCTCTATCTACCCCACTGACTTTATACCTTTGTGCAGATGCTTGTTTAAAAAGAAAATGTGAGGGCTTCCCTGGTGGCGCAGTGGTTGAGAGTCCGCCTGCCGATGCAGGGGACACGGGTTCGTGCCCCGGTCCGGGAAGATCCCACATGCCGCGGAGCGGCTGGGCCCGTGAGCCATGGCCGCTGAGCGCGTCTGGAGCCTGTGCTCCGCAACAGGAGAGGCCGCAACAGTGAGAGGCCCGCGTACCGCAAAAAAAAAAAAAAAAAAGAAAATGTGAATGCCCTGGTAGGGCTTGCGGGAGGGCTTGTCCTCTGCAGTGTGGCCGCAGTCTCCATCCTGCCCTAAAGTCTTATAGTTACTTCACTCATTTTGCTTCTGCCTGGTCCCTCGGCATTAGTACATTTGCAGGCCCCCGTGACAGAGCATTGTTCAACTAGTTTATTTGTACATTAGGCAATCAGAGCATGGTCATCTTAATTAAAAAGAAAGTTCTTTATTTTCTCAGTGGATTTAGGCGTGAGTCAGGGAGGTTTGGGTCTAGATATTCCAGCCCGCCCTCCTCTGGCCCCCCTCTTCACAGATCCACCGTGAGAAGCATGGGCTGGCCTTGGGACGGTTACCTGGCCCTTGGCCGTGTCTTGTGCCTAGAGTTGCCTTTGGAAGGTTTGGGTTTCTCTTCAAGGCGCTAGAGCCTGTATGGTTTGGACACTGTCTCCTTTGCAATATGGACACTCAGATGATTAAAAAGCAAACATACAAAGAAGCAAAAGTCCTCCATTTTGGTGTCTCGGTCCTGTGTTCACAGGCCTGTGCGGTTTTTATTCTCCTTGACGTAAGTGTGCTCGTTAACCTGAAAGCCGTGAACATGCTACAGGAGTCCGTGTGCAGCACCAATTTCTTTTCTTATTTTTCTTTCTTTCTCATTTGTTTCCTCAAAAAAAAAATCCAATTGCTTTCTTGCCTTAAGATGTAAATTCCACATTTTGGCTGCATTGGATTCCAAGTTTTCCGAGAAAAGGCTTAAATTTATTAGGTTAGTTCACAATGTTCCCTCAGAGAACTTTTACTTTGAGGCGTGGAGCCATATGTGGTTGGGTTGTTTTAAGATAAATAATGAAGGAGAATCAGCATTACATCGTTTACAGAAACTTGGGCTATGCCTGTCCCTTCGATAATTGTCACTCGTGATTCAGTGATTCACAAGCTTCGTCCAGGGCGGTAGGGATGGAGCTGGGGTGTAAGGTCGCGCTGATGTTTCTGCAGTTTGGCTCGGCGTTGATGGCGCCTCTGGGCCAGTGCAGAGTCAGACGGTGCTGTGGGGCCCTGAGCAGCCTCTGGGAAGCCTGCTTCCGTTGGGAATTATTCCCCATCACCCTGCCAGGATCTGGCTTCTCCGCAGCATTAAAGAGTAGAAAGCGAATAACAGGTTGGATCACAAACAAGCCTTTGCGTGAGATGGAATCTCAGCAGTGTGGGAGCCTTGGTTTGGTTGTGTCACTGGCGATAGTCAACATTTTTTTATATTTACCTCTAAAGAGGGGAAACAAAACTGAGAAGGCCTCTTTTTTTTTTTTTTTTTTTTGCAGTACGTGGGCCTTTCACTGTTGTGGCCACTCCCGTTGCGGAGCACAGGCTCCAGACGCACTGGCTCAGCGGCCATGGCCCACGGGCCCAGCCGCTCCGTGGCAGGTGGGACCTTCCCAGACCGGGGCACGAACCCGTGTCCCCTGCATCGGCAGGCGGACTCTCAACCACTGCGCCACCAGGGAAGCCCTGAGAAGGCCTCTTTTGGAAATAAAAATCATGCTTTCTCAGTGTCTAACTTGGAACATGTTCACGGTTATATATGTGCATTCGTAGATGTATCCATCCACCTACAGATATGTACACATATAACACACACGTGTAAACACACATACAGACACTGATGTGAATGTAAACTGCTGACAGCAGAAGGCGACTATCACAGTTCACTGCTGAACACTGATTCCCAGATGTTTGGATTTCGTGAACTAGGGACATGAAATATAAAAATGGAAGGGGGCCAGCACGAATTGCCAACTTCATGTTTTCTCAGGTCATTAAAATTTTTTTTTGGTGATGGACGCTAACTAGACTTACAGTGATGGTCATTTTGCAGTATGTACAGCTATGGAATCATTATGTTGTACACCTGTAACTAATATAATGTTACATGTCAATGATATCACTATACAAATTTTTTTTTAGTTGCAAAATACACATAACATAAAATTTACCATCCCACCCATTTTTAATTGTACAGCTCAGTACAGCTAAGTACATTCATGTTGTGCATCCAAGATCATTTTGCAAGAAAAAGAGCAAGACAGAAGGGCCCCCATTTACCATCCTAATCATTTCTTAGAAGAAAGAGCACTTAACACCAAAAGGGAAACAAGAAAGGAAGGCTGGCATCTTGATGAAGGAAATTCCTCCCACATCTGCGGTAGAACAGCACAGAGAAAAATAATCGTTCATGGAAACATAATAGCGCAGAGGGAAATATATAGCAAAGAGCTCTTTAAAATGCTAACCTTTTCGTTTAGCAGTGTATACAAATGTCGAATCATTACATTGTACACCTGAAACTAATATAATGTTGTCTGTCAATTTTATCTCAGTTAAAAAATGCTAGCCTGTTGTCGTCGTTGCTCAAGATCATCCTATTCACCGTGCCTGTACCTGAGCTGTTCTTTTTACCAGGCCATGGCCAGAGGAGCTCAGCTTTGCCACTAAGTGCACAGTTTAGCAGTGATACTTTTTCACAGCAAGACTTTGTTGGCGACGGAAGCTGTGTGCTGCTTTACATCCCGGCACGAGTCTTACCGTCAGTGGTCCAAGGGCCAGTAGCAAGCAGTCCACGTCTGACAGCAGTCAGCATCTCTGGCCCCGCAGTCAGACAAAAGCAGTCAGCTGCTTTTGTTGTCATAGAAGTGAACGCTGACAGTTACAGTTGGAGCCCATGTATATTCGTCCCACTATGATCCCATTCTCTTCTCTTTCTTCCCAAAGTTAGCTGGACTTGGTTCGTATGCTCCCAGTCCATCCTCCATTTGCCCGTTAGCGGCACGTAGTGCTTTGTGAAAATGGGATCCTACTGTTCTGGCCTCTGAAGCTTACATTGGTTTGTCTAACGTGGGTTTAGAGACGTATCTGTTTTGTTTTTTTTTTTTTTTTTTTTTTTTTTTTCCAGTACGCAGGCCTCTCCCTGTTGTGGCCTCTCCCTGTTGTGGCCTCTCCCGTTGTGGAGCACAGGCTCCGGACGCGCAGGTTCAGCGGCCATGGCTTATGGGCCCAGCTGCTCCGTGGCATGTGGGATCCTCCCGGACCGGGGCACGAACCCGTGTCCCCTGCATTGGCAGGCGGACTCTCAACCACTGCGCCACTAGGGAAGCCCTAGAGACGTATCTGTTTTGATACATGTCCATCTGCTCTAGATATCGCTCTGTGGGACTGTGCCACATTCTAGTTACCTGTCCTCCTACAGTGGACTCTCAGGTTGTTTCTAGGTTCTTGCTAAATACAAGCAATAGCACGGTGCACGTTCAGAGGAGCCTTTCCTGCAACACGAGAGGGAATTTATCCAGGTGAGCTTTCTGGGAAGGGAGTCCTGGGTCAAAGGGGAAGTGAAGCCTTCATTCAAAAAATTGAATTAGCTTGTTAACCAAGCCAGTTGTTTACTACAGCTGTTCAGGCACCTGGGGTTGGGAGGTGGGGGACATAATATCATAAGTCCACCATTAATAAACTTGGTTTTCTGGACCACATTGAGAGATGCTGATTGTTGATCTACCTAAAGGTTTAATTCAGAGTCTGAGAATAATAAAGCGATGATCTGGCAGGTTGGTTACAGTAACTTTTCTTTGCGTCTTTACGGGGCAGAGATCAGCAGGGAACAGCTGGCCCCTCCCTGTTTCCCCCTTTCCACGTGAATGGGAAAATGTTTGCAGACTTGACCTGGGAGGCCCATGAACCTGGGTGTTGCCGTGTGTCAAGCTTTGTCACAGATGGTCTTTATGGTCCAAAAAAATCCCGTGACCATGGCTTGGCCCATCTCCTTGGATGAGTTTCTTGGCAGGTCTTTCTGGGGTGGCCGAACCGTTGTGCAGAGTGTCAGCGGATCCGTCTTTCCACTCTCTGGTCTGTGGTCTCTGAACAAGCTGGGGAGACACCCAGGGAAGCAGTGGCCCCGGGTGGCCTGTGGGACGTGTGCCCTGTGGCAGTGTCCCCGTGTAGCCACCACGCAGCCCGCCAGGAGCACCCACGGTTTGGGCTGTGGACGAGTCAGGCTTCAGTCTCAGGACAAACCGAGGGCCCAGACGATGTCTCATGTGCCTGATGTACTTTATTCACAGCCTTCTCTCACCTTCAGCAACTGGTGGAGAAAACAGTGAGTGGGAAGACAAAGTGGTGAGAAAAAAGCTATAGAGACATCGAAGAAAAAAATAACAGACGAAAAGCCTTTTCATTTACAGGCTCTGCTCAGCCTGTCAGAGAAGGCTGTTAGTGGACCCTCCCCAAAACCCCAAGACAGGCTGAGTCGTGGGGAAATCTGATGGACGTCATACGTCTGATGTGTCTGTATTAAGGATGCTGGTGTCTGACAGACACTTGGTGTGGGATCTGGCATGTCGGAGCCGCTGCGATGCCCCATGTTATCAGACAGAAAGCGTTTTTAGTGGTTGCTGCCTGTGAAGTAATTGGTGCTTTGGACATACAGGCACGAGTTTACATTTGTAAAATAATTCTTTTTCTTTTTCATAACCAGCTGTCGAAGCTTGAAAAGCAACAGCAGAGGAAAGAAAAAACCAGAGCCAAAGGGCCTTCTGAGTCAAGCAAGGAAAGAAGCGCTCCTCGCAAGGAAGACCGCAGCGCCAGCAGCGGGGCCGAGGGAGACGTGTCCTCGGAGCGGGAGCCGTAGGGGGCCGGGGTGCAGGTAGGGCCCCCCCGGAGCTGCGTCGGCACCTCACGTCGGGGGCACCAGTCAGGGGTAGACGACAGGGTGGCTTTGGAGGCAGGGCTTGTTTTATGGCGGCTCCTTGTGGTTTCCTGAGATCTGCCTCCAGGGCAGAGAGAAGAGTTGAGATGCGCCCATGTCAGGCAACGACTGCGGCTCCTGGCACTTCTAGAGTGTTCCAGACGCGAGCTCCTGCCTCTGCGCTCTCAGCAGCTGCGGGAGGCCTCCCCTCACAGCCTGCGGCCTCCATGTCCCCCGTGCGGCGCTGCCCGTTCACTTTCCCGAGACGGGAGTGCCTCATGGTTCCCTGTAGCTTGGGTCCACCTCCCTGCCTGGAGGTCACAGGCCTCTGGAGCTTGTCCCAGCCGCCCGATGGCCCTCGGCTCAAGTTCATTCCCCGTGAACACATCATGTGGCGGCATTCTCAGGAGCAGGGAGGGGACAGTCCCGCCAGAGCACTGGGCAGTGCGCTGGTGCCGGGACTGTGGGCCGGGTGGACAGGGACGTGGCCATGGCTCCAGGGGTCCAGGGTGGGACCTGGAAGGCCTGGTAGAGATGGGGCGACGGGGACCGAGGGCAGGGAGTGGCCCAGCGGAGAGCAGAGAAGGAGCCGGAGTTGTGGGTTCGGGCAGAGGCGGTAGGGAAGGGACACGGGGCTCTTTTCGGGAGCTTGTCTGAAGGCAGGGGCGGAGGAAGGGCCCGGGCCATACAGGGTCCAGTGTGCAACTCGGAGGAATGTGGGTTTTGTCCTGGGATCATGGGGAACCTTTTGAAAGCTGTCAAGTGCACAAGTGACACAGTCAGATCCCGAGTTTCGAAAGGTGACCCCAGCAGACGTGGGGAGCAGGCTGGAGGCGACAGGCCAGTGACAGGGCAGTTGCAGAAACCGAAGGAGCCAGGCCAGGCGTGCAGTCTGGAGCCTTCGGCTTGTGGACTGTGGTTCAAATCAAGTCGGCCTTGGGTTCGCCCTGGAGATGCCACATGGCGAGAGGGAACACTCGTGAGATGGCTTGTGCCTTCTGAAGGGGGTGGGGACCAGGAGTCTCCTGCGGAGTGTCCCCAGGATGTCTGCTGCCGGTGCTGAGAGAGATTGCCGAGCCCACAGCGGACCGGCCGGCAGACGTTAGTAGAGCAGACGGGCAGGGTGGAGATCTTGGAAAGGAGGGGTTGCTGAATCATAGTTTTATGGAGGGCTGTGGGGGATTGTCAGTCCTGTAAGGCCCTGTTGACTTTCCCCAGTCACCATGTTCTGTCCAAGTGTAACTCCGGGGAGGTGACAACCGTGCTTGCGGGTCTGGGCTCACGTGTGTCACACACCCAGGAGAGCGTGAAGCCGGAGTCACAGGGGAGCCCTTCACACTCGGCCTCATTTGTCGCCCCACCTTGTTCACAAGCCCCACCTTGTTCTGGATCTTGATGCTGTGGCCTCAAGCCGTTGGTTTTTATTCGTGAACTGAAACAGTTGTTATAAGTTAGGGAGAGTCTTCTGAATGTGGAATTTGGTGTATAAATAATGTTAAATATTCATGAAAACACAGTAACCTTTTATGTGGCATTTATGTTACGTAGAACTTCCCCTCCAAGATGATGGGGATTTGCACATCATTGACAATGGTCAGTTTTGTTGTCAGAAATACCGCCAGTGCTTCTGATTTACGGTCCATCCAGAAATCCAAAATCTGGGGGTGAAACGTGCCACATAAAGACAGTGCACAGGGCGGCTCTTTAAGTTAGTTTTCTAATTATGCTAATTAATAAAGTGGGTCCAGCAGGGATTCAGAACCTCGTCAGGCACTTATTTGCATCCTACCAATTTCTGTGTGACAGTGAGTAAGTTATGTAATTTCTGCTTCCTTGGTTTTTCTTCTGTGAACTTAGTGAGTGAAGCTCATCCCTTCAGCGACGTGGGGAGATGCAGGCGGGTACGAGCCACCATGCCCAGCAGAGCACCTGGTTTTAGCCACGCTCCCGGATTTGCAGACCTTAAAGGGGTTAGGCTAAGCGGCAGCTGGTACTCCACGGATATATTGGGGGTTTTGCTGCCCGTGGACTTTTGTTGCCCCTTCTGCTGGACTTTGTCATCCCAGTCAACCCCCAAAACCACCACCCAGTAGTCAGATGTCTGTAAGAGCTGAATTACGTGGTGACAGACAGAAGGTAACCTTGGCATTGGCCCTGTTCCACTGAAAAACAGCAGCTCCCCCGCCGCTCCCCCAGTGAGGGGAGCTGCCGTTTTCATTTGCTGCAGGTTTCATTTACTTTTCTTTAAAAACAGAAAGAGCCCTGGGGAGCCTCACAGGCCCTAAGGGGAGCAGCTTTGAGTTTCCGAGGCATGAGGGAGAAAAAAGAGGCGAGATAAAATGGAATGAGAAGCTGCATGATCTTGGGTGTATGTTTCTTTGAAAATGAGCTCAAACCTCCTTGGTTCGGAGGACCTCCCCAGGGCGCCGCCATCTCTCTCTCACATTGCAGACATTTCTTATTTTACCAAATGGACGTGAAACTGCTAAAATTAACTTCTCCTTTGTCCTCTGTCTCATTCCTTCGGGCTCCTCATCGTGCTGGGAGGATTCACGGTTTTCTGTGCGGCTGCAGCTCAGTTTTCCCCCCATTCTGGACCACAGCTAAAGGAAGGAGGGCTACTTCTCATGAAAAGAGTGTGGTTTCTGCCTGTGATCACAGGCTGCAGTATCCACTCGTTTGAGTATTGACTTAACTGCCGTCGTGAGTGTGTGCACGAGAGGGGCGCGCTTCGGGCCAGCACCCCGTGTTTCTGTCCTCAGATGTCAACCCTCGAAACCAAGCAAGGAAAGCGTTTGGGAAGCTGCCGTCTGTTTGCTTTTCCAACTTGACCTTCGTCTGTATAGTGAGACGTGTCCTGGCCAAGCACGTTTCTTCCTGATGAGCTAGAGCAGGGGTGTGTGTGTGTGTGTGTGTGTGTGTGTGCGCGCGCGTGCGTGCACGCTCTGTAAAAGGCTATTCCATCACTTTGCACTGTTTTTTTCCCTGTAGAAGGTGGGATCTTTTATTCCCAGAGCTTCACTTTGCTTCCCTGTGTCAACATTCATACCACTTTTCAAGTCCCTGTGCATTTCATGGTATAAAACCACTATGCCTCTGAGGTAGTGTTTTTATTTTTTTTAACTTTAAACAGCCTTTTCTCAGTGGCTGCCCTAGAGTTTGCAGTATACATTTTTTTTTCCTTCTTTCATAGGCATAAGCTAGTACTAAAATCCCCAAAACACTTACGGTGTTACTTCATGATATTGAAGTACAATAAGATTTTCAAAGAACACAGTGACAAAATATTATTTACTCCAAATTCACCGTTATATGGGCCTATGCTTTTTAAAATCCATGATGTTTATATTTACTAAGATCTGGAATATTTGAAAAATAATGTGGGGATAATGGGAAATTTTTACGGAATTCTAAGATGCCCAATAATGCCTGGATAGAATATGCAATTAGTGGAAAACAATAATCTATCTTATGTGACATATCAGTCAAAGAGAAATGATACCTTCCATTGTGAGGTTAATGAGTTATTCACAATTATGTCATTTATAGGATATAACAGAGTTTGTGGTATACATTTTTAACAAATCTGAGCCCACCTGCAAACAGCCTGGCCTCCTCACCTGTGCAGGTACCTCATGGCAGCATCTCCCAGTCCCTCCCTCATGTTCCTCGTGACCTGTGTCACTCACGCCACTTTCATGTGCTCCACAACCCAATGCATTGTTACTGTTATCATTTCATAAGTAGTTTTTTAGATGAACTAAGAATAAGAAAAAGAACAGATCTTATTTTACCTTAATTTCATCTCTCATGCTGTCCCTTTCGTTATGTCAGTCCAAGTTTCGGAGCCGTATTGCGTCCCTTCTGCCTGAAGAACTTCTTTGAGCATTTCTTGCAGATCAAAGAGAGTCTTTGTTTCTCCTTCACTTTTGAGGGATAGTTTTGCTGGTATAGGATTCTGGTTTGGTGGTTTTTTTGGTTGAACACTTTAAATATTTTATTCCACTCTCCCCTTGCTGGCATAGTTTCTTCTGAGATGTCCTCTGTTATCTGCAGCCATGTGCCCCCTCCTCCCACTCCGCCCTCAGCTTCTTTCAAGACTTTCTCTTTGTTTTTTTGCAGTTTGCATAGGATTTGCCTAGGTGTGGTTGCTGGTTGGTGTTCTCTGCTTCATGGCTCTGTGATTCAGTGTCTCCTGTCACTAAGTTTGGGCCGTTCTTGGCCATTGTTACTTCTCTGTTCTCTCTGCCTTCTCCTTCTGGTGTGTGTATGTTACCCCTTTTGCAACTGCCCCAGTTCTTGGATGGTCTCTTCCTTTTTCCATTCCTTCCTCTCTTTGCAGTTCGGTTTGGGAAGTTTGTAGTGACCTGTCTTCAGGCCCACTGATTCCTCCCTTGGCTGATGAGCCTGTCGAAAGCACTCTGCATTTCCTTTTGATTCTTTCTGGAGCTTCCATGTCTCCGCTTACATAACCCATCTGTTCTTGCCCGTTGTCTACTTTTCCCAGTAGAGCCCTTAACACATTAATCATAGTTATTCTTCCTTGTCTGATAATTCCAGCATCTGTGTTAAACATCTAAGTCTCATTCTGATAATGGCTTTGGGTTTTCTGAGCTTCTGGAATCTATAAATGTATGTCTTTCAGTACATTTGGGGAATTTTAAGCAGTATTTCTTCCAGCATTATTTTTTGCCCTGTTTTCCCTCATCTTACTGGGAGGAGATTACTGTTGCCAAGCCTAAAGTGTTGTTCTGGCCTTTGTTATACAGGATGTTGTTCTGCTTGCTCGCTGGTATGGAGCAGGCATATTATGTCACTTTACTGGCAGGGAGGTTGGATTTACCTCATGCCCAGGCTTGCTCCTCAGTTGCCTTATTTATTAGAAATAAATTGGCAAGAATCTGGCCATAATAATTGATTCTGTTTATTGCTCAAGTGCAGAGCTAAGCTTGGTGATAACCTAGAGTGTGCTAATAGAATAGGCACTACCTGTATGTGGATATTTAAATGTAAATTAATTAAAATGAAATAAAGTTTAATTTCCTTAGTCACAGTAGCCACATTTCAAGTGCTCAGTAGCCACATACGGCTGGTGGCTGCTGTGTGGCACAGAGCTGATACAGGACAGCCAGTCACTGCAGAAATTTGCTTGGGCGGCACCAGCCTAGAGGGATCAAAGTAAAGTTTGAGACTGTCATCTGAACCACTGTAAGTTCAGTAAGACAGACATGGTTAAATATATACAAATATACGTTACAAATTCTACATGGGGTAGAATTTAATCCAAAAAACAAAAACTAACTGCTGTCAGAGTTTGTTCCTTCCACAATCAGGCGACATCAGCTGGTTTTTTGTTTTTTTTGTTTTTTTCCTGCTTGCTTTATTAGTTCACACCAAGCTTTCCTTTCTCAGTTAAAAATGGCATCACTGTCCCCATGTTCTCACCGCCAAGTCAGGACCCGCATGCAGCACTCACGCGCCAGAGGAGTGTCTGCTCTGACAGTTCAGCGGAGGCCTCACTGGGGTTCCTAACATGCTACAGGGGCTGCGTGAGTCCTTCATTGATGACATCGAATTCCCAGCAACTCACGCGCCAGAGGAGTGTCTGCTCTGACAGTTCAGCGGAGGCCTCACTGGGGTTCCTAACATGCTACAGGGGCTGCGTGAGTCCTTCATTGATGACATCGAATTCCCAGCAACTCATGTTTTTCTGTGGAACAGCCTGCCTTTTCTGTGTAAACGAGCTCATATTAGATTCCCAGCTTTGACTGGAAGTAAATAAATAAATAAAACTTGGATTGGGTTCTTTTGACCGTGGTTTGGAGAGCCGGTCTGTGGTGTGTGCGTATCCTGACTAGCACTCACGTCTTCTGGTTGTTCGAATGGCCTGAAGCCAGAAACAGATCAGCTGGAAGTCAGCATCTTTGAGAGACTCCATGTTTAAGCAAGCTGTGGAGGGATCCCTTGCTCCTGATCCTGGTCTATTCCCTGCTGCCCCCAACGGTTGAATGCAGTGAAAGAGAACCACCCCAGCAGCTTCTTTCATAAGGCCATGAAATGGTGGTGCCAGGCTATTAGACACCTCTTAATGCGTTTATAACATTTTCTCTAAGCAGGTGATTCTATGACTCTCTAATTTTACAAAGTTAGAGACATACTGTCTGCATAAAGGTACCTGCTTTTGTCATAGAAGAGACTATCATGGACATCTTCTCGATCGTTCATTCTTTTGTAGTAAACCTTACCATCTCCATCTGCACAGCAAACATTTGAAGCATAAGTTTACTACCGCAGTTCATTAAAACATGTAGAGTATTTAACTGGTGCAAATGTAAAAGAATAATGTATTCAAGCAGGATCCCAAAGCTCATTTTAAGTTCAAAAGCAAAGGTTTTAATCTGTGCCAGGAAGATAGAGTTCCCCAAAGGTGGAATGTGGGAACTCATTTCAGGATTGCGGTTACTAGTACTGCAGGTGAGGAAAGAGGTATTAAGAGGCCCCAGGTTCTTAAGTTTGGGTTAACATCTTGATTAAAATACAGGAGCAAGTGGGTTGCTTTTCTTGACTTTAAAATGGGAGTATTACAGTCTCCAGGAATTAGGTTGTGTATTCCCCTTGTGGTTTTTCAGATATTTCCTAGGAAGTAGTGTTGTACTTTGGCAGCCGGGGTTCAGAGCACGAGGGTAGACCTGGGGAAATTTTGATTCCTTGTGTGGGTCCAGATAGACCTGAAGAACATGGACAAGATGCAGTTCCAACCAGCCTTTCCCATGTGGGCCTGTGAGCCTCGGTGTCAAGCTGGGCTCAAGAATGGAAGGCTGGTCATTCCATGGAGGCGTCTGCTCATAACGTGACCCTTTCTTGAGAATGTGACCTGTGTTGAGTACATCTGGAAGCATGTTCACAGATGTGGCATCACCACATGCAAATGACTGTAATCTTTTGAGTTTACTGGAGTTCATCCAATTAGAGTTTAGGTCTGAGGGAATAGAAACTGCTGTGTGAAGTTTGGGATTCAGTTAAACTTGGATGACAAATGCCTGCCGCACAAATCTTGGCACAACCAGCTGGCTTTTGTTGTGGGTTCAAAATTGCAAAAGGAAACACAGGATTCTTGGGCATTTTATACGGAAGAACCTGCCCTCCTTTGAGCAGTATTAAAGATATTCCAAGAACAAGCATTTAGTTTATACACTGTCCCTATGCTTTCTTTAGGCTCCCCACCCCTCTGCCTCCCTCATTGTTAAAAGGATGTGGAAATGAGACTTTTGTATTTTTTTCAAGGGATTTGTCCATCCTATCCATGTCTAATTTGTGGGCATAAAGTTGTGGTATACCCTTTTTATTCTTCTAATGTGTGTAAAGTCTGTATTGACGTTGTCTCTTTGATTCCTGATATTCCTAACTTGTTTTTTCTCTTTTTTCTTGGTAAGTCTGACAAGAAGTGTATCAATTTTATTGACCTTTTCATTTATTTTCTCTTTTGTTTTTCTGTTTGAAACTTCATTCCTTCCTGCTCTTGTTATTCCCCTCCTCCTGCTTGTTTTGGGTTTACTTTGCTTTTATTCTTTTAATTCCTTAAGGTGGAAACTCAGATTATTGACTTAAAAGCTTTCTTATTTTCTAATGTACTCATTTAAAGCTATGAATTTTCCTCTAAGCACTGCTGTAGGCGAATGTCACAAATTTAGGTTGTTGTATTTCAATTTTCATTCACCTTAAGATATTTTCTAATTTGTCATGTGACTTCTTTTTGATGCAAAGTCCATTTAGAAGTGTGTTGTTTAATTCCCAGATATTTGGTTGGTGGCTTTTTGAGCTCTAGGTGAAGTTCTAATAAATTGGCATCTCTTTGGTGAGAAGGTATTTGGATTTATACATGACAACACAGCAGATTTTTCACAGTAAAGTGAAACACTGTCATCCTCTTGTCATTGTAAGAACTGAAAGGATATATCTCAAGCTATTTTGTTATGCTTGGTCATATATTTTAATATGAATTGAAGGCAAATTTTGGGACTCTTCTGAGTAATGTGTCTTATCTTTGTTCTTTTTAGTGCATTATCACTGGGCAGAACTGGACCTGAAAAATTCATGAAAGATGCTAGGCACCTACTACTTTAAGGATTTGGAACTGAATCCTGAAAAGGAAGATGGAAATAAGAAACTGGGAACATGAATAGCCCTGCAAATACAAAAACAAAACAAAATGAACCCACCAAAGTAGTGTTACCATTTTCTGTTGCTGCTGTGATTTAGTAGAGGAGGGGGTGCTGCCAGTGTGGGGAAGGCGCCCCATGCACAGGGCAGGCAAAGAATACACCCAAGCGTCCCCCTCAGAATGGCTGTGTTGGTCCCTCTGATGTCTCAGCTTGCTCTCGGAACAGGCTGGCCCAACATCACTTGTCATCAAGTCCCCCTTTCACACTGTGGTGTATTTCTGCGTGTCCATGGTGGGTCCCAAGTGCATTCCTGCTGTCTGTGTTTTTCCCATCACTGGCTAAGCCAGGGCTCCTGTTAGGGTGTAAAGAGAATAGTCATCAATGATAATGTGTTATGTGAGACCTTTGCATCTTGTAAATTTTATCTGTTTTTTCTAAACAGAAATAAACTCCAAAGCTCAACAGACTACTTTATTCTTAAACAAATCCTGCTAATCCTGCTATGTTTCTTTTTAAGGATTTTGTCCGTAGAGACACAATGTGTCTGACCCTTCTCTGTATGTATGTACTTCTTTTCAAATAATTCTTAGCAAGAGGTCTTCCCTGAGTGGTGCACACAGGCCCCTGGTTCTATGGTGAGAGCCTGTCTGTGGTGATGTATAGCTGATGCCCTTTTCCTTGGACACAAGACAGCAGGAATGGGGAGTGTATGTGGGAAGGGAATCCTGTTTCAGAAAGGCCAGATGACTGATACCATGTGCATGAGGCTCAACATCTGATTTATCTACCTTTGGGACGTGGGGGAGAGGCTTCACCATGTCGGACCACACAGCTGCCCTTTTTCCAGGAACTGCATGGTTGTCCGTGTATCCAAGTCCCCACAGCAACATGAAGAAAGAACCACATTCTAGCAAAGAGTTTCTCAGTTAGTTTTGATCTAGTGGTACAACGATAGTGATCATTTTTAGACTTTATGGGATGTCAATAGTAATATATCTATTGCCATACATAATATACATTTATATAACATATCTATAATATACTAATGCTTATATAGTTATCCTCTCTTGAAATACTTCTTGTCTAACTATAGACGAGACGTCCTTATTTGGCATTTTGGTAATGCTGAAACTTTTTTTAAAGCCTACAGCACCAGCTATTCCCAGGCAGTCTCCCATATAAGTACTAACCAGGCCCAACCCTGCTTAGCTTCTGAGACCAGACGAGGTGGGGCGTGTTCAGGGTGGCAATGCTGACACTTGATCTGCGACTTTGTAATAAGATCTGAGTCCCTCTACCCTGACCCAGTTGTCTGCTTCAGATAAGAACATAGCTAGAAAATATGAGGGGAAAAAAGCTCAAATCACATCTCCAGTGTACATTCGAGTACTTGGAACATAGAGCTGGAAAGGGGTTTGCCAAATTGCCTTATTCTGACCCGATGCAGATGGTCCAGTAGAATCCTCGATGGCGTAAACCTCTCGGTGTGAAATGCCGTCCCAGATGCAGAGCCTGGTCAGCTCCCCCAGCTCACAGGCACTCAGGTCCGGGGAGCTCTCCCATTTGCGTGGTCTATGTTGGTTTTTACAGAGTGAATTCAGATTCATGCTAAAGTTACTTGAATCTCCAGTGTTGTAAACTCAGCTGTAGGGTGGTGGACTTGCTGAACAGATTTTTCAGACGTTTTCCTGCCACAGCGTTTGAGCACCAGCAGCTCATGCTCAGTGAGCAGATGCAGCCTGTCATGGGGTGATGGTTGAGGGAACCACACAGAGAGAAGAGCCTGCATGCTCAATGTGTGGATGGTGGTGAAACAAGACCCTCGTTGCTCACACCCCGGCTCACGAATCCCACTTCAGAGGGACTCAGACACGTCAGAGTGTGAGTAGCAGCATGTGGTCAACTTGCTGAAAGGTCTGAAAAAGGTAAAGAGAGACAAGGGGAAAAAACCAGAACTCTGAATATCTGAAGGACGTGGAGGAGATGCTGGGTTAGAAACAAAGCTGGGAGCAATGGGTGTAAGTGTCATTAACACAGATGCTGTCTTGATAAATGAAACAACACAATTCAACAGGGGGTGACGATGTTGAGAGCATTGGAGCAGAAGTTCTGAGCCTACTTACGTGTGGCGGGAGCTTTTATTTATTTTCATCAGAGTTCCACGACCCCCTGCACACACCGAAGTTCGCAGGTGCTCAAGTCCTTTATGTAAAGTGATGTGGGACACTTGGCCCTCTGTATCGGCAGTTTCGCATCCGCGGATATGGAGGGCTGACTGTATTTTAAAAATCTTCCCTCCCTCACAGTATGCAGGGAAGATGGTAGATGTCTACTTTTGTAGCATTGGATGGAAGGAGGCTTTTGCATCATCCTGAAGGTCACTTTCAACTCCTAGCCACAGAGAAGCCGCGTGTGCACACTAAAGACCGGCTGGCGAGGGTCAGATCTAACAACAAGGCAAGGTTATGAAGGAAAAAATGAAAGATTAGGAAGAAACCCCATGACATCCACAGCTGCATCAAAGAGGTCCTTAATTTCTCCCTTCCCCCAGCTCCCTTCACTCTCCTTCTGAAGATCATTTCCAACTCTTGCTGTGGGACGAATGGCTAAAATTAGATTTGGGGTGTAGTTCTGCTTGCAGAGCGTAGAACTCCCAGTCTTCACGTCCCAACATCTCCAACTCCTCCTTTCTGCTTATTTATAAAGCTCGCTGTTTATTGTCCATTAAAACATCGCTTGAATGAGGATGGGAGGGAAAGCCATGTATGGCTTTCCTGAGAGGTCTTGGCAGACCTCAGGCCTGGGACTTTAAACAGAGCACTGCCGGACGGCACTGGCTAGCAGGGGCTGTTTAATCTTGCCTTTCGTGGTTTACTTTAGAGGAGACCAAGCTCTTCTGGCGACACAAAACATAGACCAAATAAAGGCGCCTTCCAGGGCCGGACACTCCACAGTATCACCGCACCTCGGTGGTCCTTGCGAAGGCATCTTCTCTGCCGGGTGGCATCCCGAGTGGAGGTGGTTGCCAACTGACAGAGAACAGAGAAGCCATGCCGAGGTCACGTGGAGGTCAGCAGTGCAGCCGGGACTCCACCCCAGGTCTGCTGAGACCAGCTGCCCAGAGGCCTTGTCTCCCCAGTGGGCAGAGCTGCACTCACTCTCAAGGTCACTCTCAAGGCCACATTGTGTGAGAAACTGCTGAAGAACTAGAACAGATCGTCCTGGAGAAGATGGACAGTGATGAGGCCTGAACGCGTGGCAGTGGCCGGCTCACCTGCCCCCGAGGGGTCTGTTCCTGCTCAGCCTCCTGCCTGTGCACCCCCCATGCCCCCTCCCTGAGTCCAGGCTGCCCACCTGCTGGCGGTGGTTTGGACCTCCCCTGCTCTCCCCCTCCCCCTGGCCAGCCCCACCTCATCCTGAGGGTCTCAGCTCCTCTGGAAGGTGGGCCAAGCCCACCTCCCTGCTGCGGAGGAGCTGTTAGCTGCAGCCCCTCCAACAGACACCCCAGTACACTGCCAGCTCCATGGCGGAGCCTCTAACCCACCGCCCCTCGGGCAAGAGTCAAAAACAGAAAAGTTATTTTAAGGCCCCCTACAAGTATGGAATATATTATCAAAAATGAGTTTAACAAATCTGAAATACCATCACTAGAAGATATTGTGCTAATGAGAATTTAAGGTTCTGTTTACCAGAACCTCTAAAAATTTAACGCACTAACCTCTATACCCCAGGAGAGAACAAGAACATGAATGGCAGTGGCCGGAGACCGACTTCCTTCAAAACTGATTTTCCATCTTCATCTCTGATACCATCAATGGGGGGCTCTACCTTTGATATTTAGTCCATGTCTTCTGAGATGAGGTGCTTTAACTCTATTTTTAAAAAGACCTAAATCAGCAATGAATTGCAAATTTAAGAATTCCCAAAGTGCCTGGCTGAAAAAGGGCAGAAATCTGACAAATCAGAAAGCTCACCTCTCTGGTTTTGGAGTTACACGTGATTTGTTCTCTGAGCTTCATCCCCCATCTGTTCACTTGGCGCATGGTTGTAGGGTTAAAGGAGAGAGTACGCCAGGCCCTCAGCACAGGGCCTCCCGGTGGCGCCCCTGGGCACACCAGGCAGGTCCCTGAGATGACTCAGCCCCACGTGATGGAAGCTGCTTTCTTGCAGTGGCTGCATCCCTTCTTTGGCTCACACCAGGCCTGCAGATGACTAAAACCCCACGCGTATCCCATGTAATCACTGTCTGGCCAGTGAAAGATCCCCAGTGAAGAACTTAATTGTATTCCTGTTGGGTGCAGGCCTCTTGGGCCTCAGTGTCATCCCGGCTATTCCTCCAGCTTTGCGTCATCTTCAGATGAGTTTTCTGCCCTTATCCAGGTCTCGGCTAAATGCGCTGTGTAGCACGGAGTTGGCACCCTGTTTGAGATCTTCTTACAGATCAATAGATGCATCAGTTATGTTCTCACTCACCCCACACTCCTCCTCCCCATGTCGCTGCTTTTGTCGAAATCAAGCTACACTATTTTCACAGTATTTTGGTGATTAATCCAATGATCCCATCAAAAAATACTAGTACAGCACAACCTACTTGTGAACTCATGCTGGCTTCCGATGATCGCTGTGTTCTTTTCCACGGGCTCACAAACGATCTATTTCATCACCGGTTCTAGAATATTTTCAGGAGTATACGTCTAACTGGCCTGATGTGTCTGGAATCCATCTTTTTGAAACTGGGATTTTGGACATGTTTGGTTTTCTGTCCCCTCTCTTCTTTTCAGAATCTTTTTCCAAGTTATCAATGGTAAGTCTGTTCCTTAATTGCATATTTAACTTGTTTCAGAATTTTGAAACTTCATTTCATTCAGAGAACCTAGTCTATGTCTCAACCGACCACAGGGCCCCATATCCCCTTTCTGATGTTTATTTTGCCTTTTCTGAGTTTGAAACAAATAACTAACTTAAAGTGAGCACTTAGCCATGACCAAAGCTATTCTAAGTCCTTTGTGTGTCACCCCTTGTAATCACCAGAGCCCTTTATTTTCCCATTTTACAGATGAGCAGACTGAGGCTTGGAGAGGCGAGGTAGCTGGCCAGAGCTGTGAAGGGTATAGATCTCACCCCATTTACAGTAAAAAGCGAGCAGTAGTGGAAGCTGGCGTCAGCCTCTGCCGGCCCCCGAACCCCATCCCCACCCAGGTGACCCACCGGGCCTGGTGATGTCTCCAAGACAGACCGCCTCCCGGCCCTCTCCGCTCCATCCACCCTGCTCTTCCCGGAGGCTGACTGCTGTTGGGTTTGGACAAAGGAGGTGTCTGTGGGTGGTCCAAGGACCCGGTGACGAGGGCAGGTGTGAGTCCCCCTCATTGTGGCTCTGGGTGCTTCTCCCCCCACCCCTGGCCCACTCCTCCTAATCTCCGCAGCCGAATGGTGACCAGCAGTGGGAGGCGTGAAGTCATGAGGACCGTGGCCTGCTCCCAGTTAATTTCCTTGGAAAATTATGGGGCTGCTTCTCCTATATTGTTCTTTCTGTGTCACATCCATTGTGTCACAGCTTTCTCTGGCCCCCTGCCCCCCTTTACCTTAAAGTCCTGGGTAGAGGTCCCGTGGTCCCGGCCATGCAGTCCTAATGTTGCAGGCCGGAGCCCAGGGCCGCCTTCCTCTCCCAAAGAGTACCTTCAACTAAAGGAAGAGATAGCAATGCCAAGTCTCTTGGTGTCCCCAAGTCTCTTGGTTTCTACCCAGAGTGTCAGAACTTGAGAACTGCACTGTCTTATACAGTGACCACCTGGCCACATGTACCGAATTAATTCAAATATAAATCCAGGCCCTCGTTCAGCAGCTGCATTTCAGCAGCCACGTGTGTCTGGTGGCAGCTGTATCGGCAGGGCCCTTAGAGAACATTTCCATCATTGCAGGACGTTCTAAGGACAGCTCTGATCTACAGATGCGTTCCAGGCTTCCTTCACAGGAAGGAACCTTGGGCCTCAGGAGCAGACGGCAAGCGGAGGCTTGGTCGGCCTGTGTCTCGGCGGGCTCGCTCCCCCAGCTCAGGGGTGCCAGCCTTAGGAGGACAGCAGCCACTTAGCAAGCCCATCACCTCCAGTGCCACATCGTCACCTCCGCTCCTGTATTAGATGACTGTCCTCCTGGGGCGATCACAGCCATTGTTGCTTCTGCTGCCTCCGTTTTATGCGTCTATGTGCGCACCGCTGTGCGTGCATTGCTGTTGGGGCCCCGGGTTTGAGCTCACCGAGGCCTGGAGGAGACGTCTGCCTGTTGAGCATCACACAGTGGCACCAGGACCTTCTCTTTCTCTTACTTCTATTGCTTACAACTCTGGTTCCCTTCTCCTCCACCATCTCATGTAGGTACCATCTTTTTTTTTTTTTGGTAAGTATGCTTACTTCTACTCTTAGAAAATTTCACATACATGATACAAAATTATTAACTATAGTCACCACCCTGTACGTTAGATCCCCAGAACTTATTCGTCTCATAACTGAAGGCTTGTACACTTCTTAAAAAATTGTATGTTTCAGGTGTTCAGCATTACAAGTCGATATCTGCATACACAGCAAAGTGGTCACCACTGCAAGTCTAGTGACCGCGCATCACCACCCAGTTGCCCCTTCACCCATTTCACCCAACTGCCAACCTTATTTCCCTCTAGTAACCACTGATCTGATCTCTGTACCTATGAGTTTGTTTTTGTTTTATTTTGATTGTTTTGTTTTTTTAGATTCCACATATTGTGAAATCATGTATCAAGAGTATGTGCTTTCTCTGTCTGACTTTCTTCACTTAGCATAATACCTTCAGGGTCCATCCATGTTGTTGCAAATGGCAGGATTTCGTTCTCTTTTATGGCCGAGTAGTGTTCCCTTGTGTGTGTGTGTGTGTGTACCACATTTTGTATATATATCACATCTTCTTTTATTATTTATTTTAACATCTTTATAAGAGTGTAATTGCTTTAAATGATGTGTTAGTTTCTGCTCTATAACAAAGTGAATCAGCTATACGTACACATATATCCCCATATCCCCTCCCTCTCGCGTCTCCCTCCCACCCTCCCTATCCCACCCCTCTAGATCATCACAGAGCACCGAGCTGATCTCCCTGTGCTATGCAACTGCTTCCCACTGGCTAGCTATTTGACATTTGGTAGTGTATATATGTTCATGCCACTCTCTCACTTCGTCCCAGCTTACCCTTCACCCTCCCTGTGTCCTCAAGTCCATTCTGTATGGTATGTCTGTGTCTTTATTATTCCTGTCCTGCCCCTAGGTTCATGAGAACCATTTTTTTTAGATTCAATATACATGTGTTAGCATACGGTATTTGTTTTTCTCTTTCTGACTCACTCTGTATGACAGACTCTAGGTCCATCCACCTCACTACAAATAAGTCAATTTCATTTCTTTCTATATATATATATATATATATATATATATATATATCTATCTATCTATCTCACATCTTCTTTATTCATTCCTCCTTTGCTGGACACTTTGGTTGTTTCTGTATGTTGGCTATTATATATAATACTGCAGTGAACATAGTGGGTGCATGCATCTTTTCTAATTAGAGTTTTTGTGTTCCTTGGGTAAATACTCAGAAATGGAATAGCTGGATCCTATGGTAGTTCTATTCTTAATTTTTCGAGGACTCTCCATACTGTTTTCCATGGTAGCTGCATCAGTTTACGGTCTCACCAACTATAGAGTTCCCTTTTCTCTACATCTTCTCCAACATTTGTTATTGTCTTTTCAATGATAACCATTCTAACAGGTGTGAGTTGAAGGCTTGTAACCTTTGACCAGAGTCTTCCCATTTTCCATGCCCCCCAGCCCCTGGTAACCATCATTCTACTTTGTGTTTCTAGGAGTTTGACTTTTTTTTTTGATTCCACATTTAAGATCATACGGTGTTTGTCTTTCTCTGTCTGACTTATTTCACTCAGCATAATGCCCTCAGGTTCATTCCATGTTGTTGCAGATGACAGCATTGCCTTCTTTCTCTTGGCTGAATAATATTTCATTGTGTATATAGACCACATCTTCTTTATCCATTCGTCCATCTCTAGACACTAATGTTGTTTCCGTGTCTTGGCTATTGTGAAGAAGGCTGCAATGAATGTGGGAGCGTTAGTATCTCTTGGAGATACTGATCTTGTTTCCTTCAGATATATGCCCAGAAGTGGGATTGCTGGATCATGTGGCAGTTCTATTTTTAATTTTTTGAGGAACCACCATACTGTTCTCCATAGTAACCGCACCAATTTACATTCCCATCAACAGTGTACAAGGGTTCCCATTTCTCCATACCTTCACAAACACCTGATATCTCTTTTTAAGAATAGTTATCCTAACAGGTCTGAGGTGAAATCTCGTGGTTCTAATTTGCATTTCCTTGAAGATTAGTGATGTTGGGCACTTTTTCATGTACCTGTTGGCCATTTCTATATCTTCCTTGGAAAAATGTCTATTCAGGTCCTTTGCCCATTTTTTAATCAGGTTACTTATTTATTGTTTGCTATTGAGTTGTATAGGTTCCTTACATATTTTGACTATTAATTCCTTACCAGATATATGGTTTGCAAATATTTCCTTTCATTAAATGGGTTTCCTTTTCATTTTGTTGATTGTTTCCTTTGCTGTGCAGAAACTTCCTAGTTTTAGTCCCTCTTGTTTATTTGGTTTTTTTGCCTGTGCTTTTGGTGTCATATCCAAGAAATCATTGCAAAGAACAATACCATGGAGTTTCTTACCTATATTTTCATCTAGGAGTTTTATGGTATCAGCTTTTATATTTAAGTCTTTAATCCATTTTGAGTTAATTTTTGTGAGTGGTGTAAAATAGGGGTCCAATTTCTTTTCTCTACATGTGGTTATCCAGTTTTCCCAGCGCTATTTGTTGAAGAGACTCTCTTTTCCCCATTGAGTATTCTTGGCTCCCATGTCAAATATTAATTGAATATATTTTATAAGCAGATACATAAATTAGGTTTATTTCTGGTTTCTCAGTTCTCTTCCATTGGTCTATGTGTCTGTTTTTATGCTAGTATCATACCATTCTGATTACTTTATAATATAGTTTGAAATCAGGAAGTAAGATGCTTCCAGCTTTGTTCTTTCTCAAGATTGCTATGACTGTTTGTGGTCTTTTGTGGTTCCATATGAATTTTAGGATTTTTTTTCTATTTCTGTGAGAAATGCCAATGGAATTTTGCATTGAATATATAGATGGCTTTGGGTAGTTGGACATTTTAAGAATATTAATTCTTCTAATCCATTAACAGGTGATATTTATACAATTATTTGTCTCTCTTAATTTCTTCCATCAGTCTCTTATAGTTTTCAATGTATAGTCCTTTTACCTACCTTGGTTAAATTTATTCCTAAGTACTTTATTGTTTTGATGCCATTATAAATGGGATTGTTTTCTTAATTTTTCTCTCCAATAGTTTGCTGTGTGTAGAAAGACAACTGAATTTTGTATACTGAGTTTTTATTCTGCAACTTTACTGAATTTCTTTATTAGTTCTAACAGTTTTTTGGTGGAGTCTTTAGGGTTTTGTTGGTATATAATTGTTGAACATAGTCTCTTATGATCCTTTGTATTTCTGTGGTGTACAAAAGTATTAAAGTCTCCTGTTTCATTTCTGGTTTTATTTGAGTTTTCTTTCTTTTTTCTTTTGTCTAGCTAAAGGTTTGTCAGTTTTATCTTTTCAAAAAACCAGCTCCAGGGCTTCGCTGGTGGTGCAGTGGTTGAGAGTCCGCCTGCCGATGCAGGGGACGCGGGTTCGTGCCCTGGTACAGGAAGATCCCACGTGCCGCGGAGCGGCTAGGCCCGTGAGCCATGGCCGCTGAGCCTGCGCATCCGGAGCCTGTGCTCTGCAACAGGAGAGGCCACAACAGTGAGAGGCCTGTGTACCGCAAAAAAAAAAAAAAAAAAAAAAAAAAAAAAAACCCAGCTCTGAGTTTTATTGATATTTTCTGTTGATTTTCTTGTCTTTATTTCATTTATTTCTGCTCTGATCTTTGTTATTTCCTTCCTTCTGCTAACTTTGGGTTTATTTTTCCCCCTATTTCCTTGAGGTATAAAGTTGCGTGGTTTATTTGAGGTCCTTCTTTTTTCTTAAGTAGGTATTTATCGCTATGAACTTCCCTCTTAGAACTGCTTTTGCTGAATCCCATAAGTTTTGGTATGTTGTGTTTCACTTTCATTTGTTCTGAGATTTAAAAAAATTTCCTTTTGGTTTCTTCTTCGACCCATGAGTTTTTTAGAAGTGTGTTGTTTCATTTCCACATATTTGTGAATTTTCTGGTTTTCCTCCTGTTACTTATTACTAGTTTCATATCATTATTGTTGGAAAATATCCTTGATATGATTTCAGTCTTCTTAAATGTGTTAAGACTTGTATTATGACCTAACATATGATCTATCCTGGAGAATGTTTTTGTGTGCTTGGGAAGAATGTGTAGTCTGCTGCTGTTGGATGGAACATTCTGTGTATGTCTATTAGGTTCATTATTATCTAAAGTGTAGTTTAAGTCCAATGTTTCCATATTGATTTTCTGTCTGGATGATCTGTCATTGTTGAAGGTGGGAGTATTGAAGACCCCTACCTCTTGTCTATTTCTCCCTTTGATCAATTAGTATTTTCTTAATATATTTAGGTCCTCCAGTATTGGGTGCATATATATTTACAATTGTTATAGCCTCTTGATAATAAATTGACTGCAAGAAAGTGAGCATCACAAGAAAGCTAGTCACATGAATTTTTGGTTTCCCAGTGCATATGAAAGTTATATTTACACTATACTCTAGTGTATTAAGTGTGTAATATCATTATGTCTAAAAAAGTACATTCCTTAGCTAAAAAATGGTTTATTGCTAAAAGAATGCTAACCGTCATCTGAGTCTTCAGCAAGTTGTAATCTTTTTGCTCATGGAGGGTCCTGCCTCCATGCTGATGGCTGCTGACTGATCAGGGTGGTGGTTGCTGAAGGCTGGGGTGCCGTAGTTATTTTCTTAAAATAAGACAACAATGAAGTTTGCTGCATCAATTGACCCTTTCACAGACAATTTCTCTGTAGCATGCAATGCTATCTGATAGCATTTTAAACACAGTAGAACTTCTTTGAGAATGGAGTCAATCCTCTCAGACCCTGCAGCTGCTTTATCAACTAAGTTCACGTCATATTTTAAATCCTTCATTGTCATTTCAACAATCTTCACCGCATCTTCACCAGGAGTAGACTTCATCTCAAGAAGCTACTTTCTTTGCTCATCCATAAGAAACAACTCCTCATTTGTGAAAGTTTTATCCTGAGATTGTGAAAATTCAGTCCCATCTTCAGGCTCCACTTTTAATTCTAGTTCTCCTGTTCTCAGATGTTCTGTAACATCTGAAGTTACTTCCTCCACTGAAGTCTTGAGCCCCTCAGTCATCCATGATGGTTGGAATCAGCTTCTTCCACACTCCTGTTAATGTTGATATTTTGACTTCTTCCCATGAATCATGAATTTCTTATTGGATCTTGAGTGGTGAATCCTTTCCAGAAGGTTTTCTTTTTTTTTTTTTTTTTTTTGCGGTACGCGGACCTTTCACCGTTGTGGCCTCTCCCGTTGCGGAGCACAGGCTCCGGACGCACAGGCCCAGCGGCCATGGCTCACGGGCCCAGCCGCTCCGCGGCATGTGGGATCCTCCCGGACTGGGGCACGAACCCACGTCCCCTGCATCGGCAGGCGGACTCTCAACCACTGCGCCACCAGGGAAGCCCCAGAAGGTTTTCAATTCACTTTGACCAGATCCATCAGAGGAATCACTATCTATGCCAGCGAAAGCCTTATGGAATGTCTTTCTTTCTTTTTTTTTTTGGAATGTATTTCTTAAATAATAACACTTGAAAATAGAAATGACTCCTTCATCCATGGGCTACAGATGGATATAGTGTTAGCAGGCATGAAAACAACATTCATCTCATTGTGCATCTCCATCAGAGCTCTTGGGTAACCAGGTGCATTGTCAATGAGCAGTAATATTTTGAAAGGAATCTTTTTTTCTGAGCAGAGGATCTCAACAGTGAGCTTAAAATATCCAGTAAACTTCTCCTCTCTAGATACTAAAGTCCTGGAAGGCATCTTTTAATATAAGGCTGTGTCATCTCATTGAAAGTCTGTTTAGTGTAACCACCTTCATTAATGATCTCAGCTAGATCTTCTGGAGAACTTGCTGCATCTTCTACCTCAGCACTTGCTGCTTCAGCTTGCAGTTTTATGTCATGGAGACAGCATCTTCCCTTAAATCTCATGAACCAACCTCTGCCAGCCTCAAACGTTTCTTCGTTTCTTCATTTCTTCTGCAGCTTCCTCACCTCACCCAGCCGTCATAGAATGAAGAGAGTTAGGGCTTTGCTCTGGATGAGGCTTTGGCTTAAGGGAATGTTGTGGCTGGTTTGATCTTCTATCCAGACCACAAAACTTTCTCCACATCAGCAACAAGGCTGTTTCTTCTTGTTTGTGGGCTCGCTGCTTCCTGGGGCCTTTAGCAGATGCCCAGTTGGCCCTGCAGCTTTGCCTCTGCCCTGTTCGCTGCCCCCTGTCCATCTTCACTGTCACGCTGGTCCACGTTGCTCCCACCTGGACGACCATGACCACTTCTGACAGGCTTCCTGCTTTCCCTGCCCGCTCCCTCCAGTCTGTTGTCTATACACTGAACGACGTGAAACAAGCCACTTCCCAACTTAAAACCTTCCTCGGCTTCAGCTCCAGCCTCCTTATCGAGGTCTGTAAAGTTCCCAGTGCCTTGTGCCCACCTGGCTTTCTGCCCCCCGCCCCCCACCCCATTCACCCTCTCTGACCTCACCTCCAGCATCACCAGTGTGTTCTAGTTAGTCCAGGTCTTTCCTGGTCTTAGCACTGAAAGTCTGACATCCCAGGAAATAGGGATGGTTAGTCACCCTACATCAACTCCCTCTGCTCTCAGACCTCACCTCCCACTCCTCCCCTTTGTTCTTTGTGCTATTAACGTCTTTGACCTTTGTTTTCCGAATTTGAGCCAAGCTCCCTCCTACCTCAGGGCCTTTGCACGTGCTGTTTCCCTGCTGGAATTCTACTCTGTCTCCAGCTGGGTTCTCTAAAGCTTCAGGCCCATGCTCAGTTGTAATAGTTCCAAGAGGCCTTTGTGAGCGCCCAGTGTTCAGGAGGATCCCTGTCCCTCCCACCAGTGCTCTAAGAGCACTCTGTTCTTTTCCTTCTGGCGCTTAGTGAAGCGGGACAGTCCACTCCCTGGTGTGTGGCCTGATTGCTGTCAGGCTCTTCCACTGAACTGCAGGCTCCTCAAGGGCGGGTCCATCTGTCTTGTTCACCGGGAAGCCCCAGCCCTGGGCGAGGGCCATGACTCTGTGGAGTAAATGAGTAAATGTACGTGGAGATGGTCACCTGTTCGGGAAGTCAGTTTCCATCTTAACTAGCATTTTTAGTCTTCTCACAGAGAAACAGGTGATTTTCTATTGCTTGAACTATTTTTTTTAAAAATGAAAGCTTCTTATCATGACCCTCATTCCGTTAGGATTTCCCCAGATCTGCGGATGATTCGTGTAGATGTTTCTATCAATATTTGCTCCATCGACCTTCCAGTTAACTCTTAGTTTCCTACTAGGAGGGGAGGAGGATAATAGCATATTTTAGTGACAAAAGGATCCAACCGGATCTTTGCTCTGTCATGTGGGGGGCACGAAGGTGACCGGTTTCCAAGGTCTCATGCCAGGAGCCGGGGTCGAGTGCCGTGTTTACCCCCTGCCGTGGGCTCAGACAGCCTCCTGGCAGGTGCCGGCACCCCAGATGCACGTGCCTCTGGAAGAACACCGGTTTGAACTGCACGGGTCCACTTCCACAGGGATGTCTTTCAATAGTAAATACTATATATATATAAAATAGTAAATATGATCTGTGGTTGCAGAATCCGTGAATGCAGAACCACGGATACGGAGCGCTGACTGTAGTTACACACGGATATTCGACTGCTCAGAGGTTGACACCCCTATCCCCTGGTTGTTCAAGGGTCACCTGTACATCACTCGGAGTGAACGTACACTCAGTGGTTTTCCATATGAGGCTTCAGGACTGCCCTTTTTAAAATTAAACAGACAAGTCTGTCTTCTCAGCCTCTGCTTTCTGTGGACCAGGGCAATGTTCCCTGCAGCCCCGGAGCAGCACAGACTAGAATCAGGCAGTGGAGAGGTTCTCAAATCCACCTGCTTGTCACCGTCACTTGTTGAGTTGGTTATAAAAACAGATTCTGGCGAGGGCAGTTCAGCACCTGAGCTGGCATGTGGTGTGTTTCTGATTTGGGAACTGCTTCTCTAACCAAGTGGTTCTCAAAGTGGGGTCCCCAGACTAGCAGAATCAGCGCCCCCCGGGAACTTGCTGGAAGTGCAGATTCTCAGGCTCCACCCCTGACCTGCCGAATTGGACACCGAGGGTGTGACCTGGCAGCCTGTGTTGTAACCAGCCTCCAGCTGGTGCTGATACAGCTAAGCGTTGAGCACTACTGCCCTCACCTCTCCAGGTAGGAGGCCCGAGAGGCACGCACCAGGGTAACAAGCATCACATCTCTGGGTCTACCAGGGGCTCTTGGCCTTAGCTTTCTAGAACAGTCACCTGGGGAGTTTTTAACAATCCCAGTACCCAAGCTGTGTCCCAAGCCCATGACATTCCCCAGGCGACTCCAGTGAGCAGCGAGGCTGAGAACCAGCGGGGTGGTAGACCTTGCAGTGCACTTTCCCCTTACAAAGCTCCTTAACCACACCCTCCTTCCCTTAAACTATAAAGATAATGCATGAGGGATAGTATCTCATGTTTAAAAATGCTTTTGCAGACATGACCCCTGAGCTGGAACAACCTTGTGCTACAGCCAGAGACGGATCAAGAAGGAAACTGACTTGCTTGAGATCAAAGAAATAGAGACTGGGCCATGGCTTGAGCCCAAGGCTTTGTTCATGCATTCGTTCAGCCGTCTATGTCAGCTACTGTACTAGTTTCCAGGCACACAAAGATGATGTAACTGAGCCCTGATCCCAGGATGCCCTGTCTGCTGAGAAGACGGGCAGACAGATAGACAGGTGTGCAGAGCAGAGTGGCGAGTGCTTCAGTCCAGGGTCTGGAGGAGGCTGAGCAAGCTTTCCAGAGCTTTCGGGGGAAGTGATCTCTGAGGGGCATTTGCCGGGCAGCTTGCTTGGTGGTCGGGGATGTGCAGGGGCTGCTCAGGCATCAACGGACAGCTTATACAAAGGTGCATCTGGAGCACGAACCTGGAGAAACGTGGAGCACCCTGGGAACCTCAGGGAGATTTACTCTCTGGACAGAAGGCGTCATCCAAGACCTTGCAAGTCTTTCCCATCTGAGTCTTCCTGTGATCCATGAGCAGGTTATTCAATAAAATGGGGGCAGTATCTTGAGGGCAATACCAGTCCAGGTTCTGGACCATTTTTGGTGGGAATCAGAGGAAATGGGCTTTGGTATCAGGGTCTTGTCTCTGTCATCTGGGCCAACCACAGAGGAGGCTTTGCCTTCTTTGTGGCATAATGAGAGGGTGCCCTCCTGGGAGGGCTCTGGGCAGGAGGTGACAAAAGCCGATGGTGTCCCAGAGCTCAGCATTTGTAGAAGGTGGAGCAGAGAGGCTGTAAGCGTCCGGGCAGAAGCCGCAGGTCTGGCTTCCCATGTCGTAGAAGTTCTTAGCGGTTGTGCCTTGGTCGGGCCATTGGACCTCGGAGCCTCTTTCTTGTCTGTGTGGTGGCTGTGCCTCCCGCATGGCATTGCTGTGAGGCTCAGGGCGATGATGCCCAGGACCCCGTGCAGCGGGACGGCAACTGCTCAGCCAGGGCTGTGTCTGCAGCGAGGGGAGAAGGGGCTGGGAGTGGGGGACGGGGACTGGGCTCCAATCAGGCGCAGGGGGCCACGAGAGGCCTGCCGGGGGCTTCAGGTTCCGGGTTTCCTTCTGGCACACGTGGACGCAACTCCTGCAGCTGGAAGAAACATAAATACCACGTGGACAGCTGACAGCAAAGAATGTGCTCCTGGCATTTCTCAGTACTTCCTGCAGATGGGGCGCTTCTAAGTAAGGGCAGGGAAAGAGGAGGCCCTCCCTTCCCCGGGGGTGGTGGGTGAGTCCCAGAGAAGGACGGACCAAGCTGTGCTTCGGTTGAGAGCAAGGTCTCAGGCATAATTACAATCCTCCCAACCCCGGAAGGCTTTGGCTTTGCACAGAGAGGGATCATTTCCCCTCACACACGATATTCCGGACACCCCTCCCCAAGATGATGATAACCCCTTTCAGTAAACTCACCTCTCAGAAAAGCAGTCTATATTAACAAAAAATAAATTATGTTTTGGCATTTGGGGGCCAGTGATATGAACACACTAGAAATATGGAGAAAGATCCCTGGGTTTCCAAGAAAGTGGGATTATGACCTATCATAATAAACGGTTTAAAGGATTACATTTTAAACCATTTTTATGGAAATAATTTCAAACTTACAGAAATGTTGTAAGAATAGTGCAGAAAAAATACCCTTATATCCTTTATCCAGATTTGCCTATTGCTGACATTTTGCGCCATTTGCATTATCGCTCCTCCCTGCCCCCTTTGCATATATGCAAGTCCAGGTGTCACGTGTGCTTCTGATGGACGGGCTGTAGAGCAGAGGTCCCAATCACCACCCCTTGGGTTCAATTAACTTGCTAGAGTGGCTCACAGAACTCAGAGAAATACTTAACTTACTGCATTAGCAGTTTATTATGGAAAGATGTAACTCAGGAACAGCCAGATGGAAGGGATGCACAGGGCAAGGGGTGAGGAAAGGCTCAGAGCTTCCATGCTCTCTCCGAGCTCGCCACTCTCCCCAAACCTCCATGAGGCTCTCCAGACCCTGTCCTTTTGGGGCTTATGGAGGCTTCATAACTTAGGCGCAGTTGATTAAATCACTGGCCTCTGGAGATTGGTTGAACCTCCAGCCCCTCTTCCCTCCCCAAGATCCTTAAGTGAGGTCCAAAAGTCACCTCACTCACATAATAAAGAGACCTTTGTTGCTCTTATCACTTAAGAAATTCCAGCGGTTTTAGGAGCTCTGTGCTGAAGACCAAATATATACTTCTTATTATAAACCACAGTATGACACCCGGTAATGTCCTTTGTTGCTACACTTTCACTCGGGATTCAGTCTAGGATCAGGCTGCCTTTCTGTAGCTTCTTTTTCCTCCAGACTAGCCCAGGAACAGATCAGTTCCCCGCTGTGGGCCGTAGTTTCCTCATCTGTAAGATGCGGGGGCCTGAGTTCTGTGATACCTGATGGCCTTTAGATATTTAATTGAAGTCCTGCTTTCTAGAGGGTTGGGACTAGCTTTGTATTTGAGGGAGCTTACGTCTCACTTCCCTCTCTAAAACTGGACTGCTGGCATTGGAAGCAAATCTAAAGACTCTGTCCTGGTCTCTAAGAGATCTCAAAGGTTAATGGTTTAAAGTAATAATAGTAACAATGCATTTGGTGATTATAGCATATGGATAAGTGACATGAATGACACAATGTCACCAGGCATGGGAGGGAGGATTTGGGAATCCTCTGTTATAAGGTACCTGCACTACATGTGAAGTGGTGTAGTATTAATTGAAGGTGGACCTAGATTAGTTTCAAATGTATATTTTAAACTCTGGAGAAACTACTACATGTTTTCTGTAAGAAGCCCATTTTAAATATAAAGACTCTGATAGGTTAAAAGTAAAGGGATGGAATAAGATATACCATGCTAACACTAACCAGAAGAAAGCTGGAGTGGCTGTGTTAATTTCTTCAGAATGAGGAAAGTTATTATGGGTGAAGAAGGGTGCTACTTAGTGGTAAGTGGGTCATTTCCCCAAGAAGACATTACAATGTATGTGCCTGACACCAGATGGTCAAAATATGTGAGGCAGAAATTGATAGACCTAAAATCAGAAATAGACAGACCACCATTAGAGATGGAGACTTCAGCATCCCCCTGTCAGAAACGGACAGGTCAGGCCAGCAGAAAATCAATGAGGATGGAGTTGCCCTGAGCAGCACTATCAATCAACTTCATCTAATTGACTTTCACAGAATACTCCATCCACCACCCGCAGAATCCACATTCTTCTCAAGCTCGCATAGGACATTCATCAAGACAGATCACATTCTGGGTCATGAAACACATCTTAAATCTAAAAGATCAGCAATTGTACAAAGTTCTCAGACCACAATGAATTAAACTAGGAATCAATAACAAAAAAATGTAGAAACTCCCCAAATATTTGAAGATTAAACAGCATACTTCTAAATCGTGGGTCAAGGAAGAAGTCTTGACAGAAATTTAAAAATATTTTGAACTAAATGAAAATGAACATGCAGCTTATTAAAATTTGTGAGAGGAAGCAAAGGCAGTGCTTAGAGGGAAATTTATAGCATAAATGCATATATATTAGAACGGAGGAAGGAACTAAAATTAATAACCTAAGCTTTCATCTTAGGAAACTAAAGAAGGAAGAGTAACTTAAATTTAAGGCAAATAGAAAAAGAGAAATTAAAAATATATTCAGTCCATCCCCCAACCCTGAAAAAAAGATGTGAGAAAGAAGTAGCTCCACTGCTTGGAGAAATAATTGTGATAGTAATTGAAATAATGACATTAACGATGGGGGTGGTAATGATGATGGTGATGATGGGTGATAGTTCCATAGTGCTGTTTAGGTACCAGCACTGCTCTAAGCAGATCTCATGTGCTCACACATTTAAAACTTACAGTAACCCTCTGGGGAAAATACTAGTAGAACCCCCGTTTTACAGGTAAGGCACAGAGCCATTATGTCACTCGTCCAAGGACACACGGCTACTCAGGACAAGAGCTAGTATTTGAATGAGGCCATCTGGCTCCAGAAGAGGCAGAACCACTCGGTTCCTGTTCCGTGTCCTGTCCAGAAGAACAATGGTCTTCTAGAACAACGTAGGTAGATTAGGAAGATGTAAAGGGTAGAAGGTGGAGCCGAAGATGCCATCACAGGCTGTGCAAGAAAGGCAGTTGCTCTTATGACCCTAGGGAAGTTGTTACTAATGTTTGAGAAATCACACAGGATAGGAGTGCTGCCAGGAGGTTTGTGGCAGGTAAGTTCTCAGCAGAAATTTGCTGGGGGAGTGCCACATGCTGTGCTCCAGACAGGACATTTGTCAACAAAGGAGATGAAGTCAATCGCATCAAGAAGGCAAATTTGTACCTGAAAGGAGAGCCTTGAGTGATGCCAGAACCTAGAGTCCACTTTCAATGCAATACAGCTAAACAAGTTTATTTGGGTGAAATAAAACTTGCAAAATACAGGCCAGGCAGGATCTAGGTGAAGAGGAGTTTCTGCAACAATGAACTTGGGGTTTAGCAAACCACAAGCTACAGATGAGTTGCAAGTATGATGTAGCTGCCAAACATCTGGTTCTGTCTCCAGCCTCACCGAAAGGGATCTTGTGTTTGTGCTAGCGACTTTCAAGCTGGACCCCGCATCAGAGTGAAAGGACTGAAACACCTGAGTCCTGCCCCCAGAGATGCTGACTCAGTGAGTCTGGGTTGAGATGAGAGACCGAGAATGCTTAGAAGCTCTCGCAGTGGGATTGAGAACTACCGGTCTCACAGGCAGCTGTCCCAGAAGTGAAGTCAAGGCAGTTCTGAACATCAAAGTGGAGAGAGTGCGAGGAACTGGTCCATCCAGGGTCAGCCTGGTTCACAGTAGGGACCCGAGGCCAATCTCTGTCCAAAGATACCTCCCAAAGCTGTTACTTCACTTTAGTCTTGGTTCTTCAAAGAGCCCTTAACCTTGGTCAACTCCACATGCCAGAGGAGCCTTCCTCAGTTCTGGGCTTTCCCAGCTTTCATGAGAGATGCCGTGGGGATGACAGTGGTGGTTAGAAAAGTGTCTCGGAGGCAGCTGACACACAGCAGGTCCTCCTCCCCAGAGATGCTGGGTCTTTTCCTGTCTCTCCTTTGCTTGCTTTCCAGGTGTGAGGCGTGTACTATAGCCATGCAGCCTTCCCGGGTGGTGTGGTACCTAGCCTCTATGATGGCCCCTGAAGACTGTCACCTCCTGGTGTTCAGGCCCTTGTGTAGTCCTTCTTTCACTGACCTGTGTGATCAGTAGAACAAGGCAAAACTAATGATGTAGGACTTCAGGGGTAAGTCAGAAAAGCATTGCACTTCAACCTTGTTTTCTTGGGGAAGCCAAGCATCATGGTATGAGGACACTAAAACATGCAGTGCCCATGCTTGATCCCCACAAGGAAAGGAACCAGCTATAGCACCAACCTGCCACTCGTGAATGAACCACCTTGGAAATGGATCCTCCTGCCCAGTGGAGCCTTCAGATGATGCAGAATCAGCGAACACCTTGCTGAACTGTCACCACAACCGCACACCTCCGACCTTCTTATCACATGAGAAAAACAAACCACTGATCTAAACTCTAACCCATGGCCTGGCTGCCTGTGTTTTGTAAATACAGTTTTATTGGAACGCAGCCACATTCATTTGTTTGTGTGTTGTCTGTGGCTGCTTCCACGCCACAGTGGCAGAGATGAGTATTTGTGATGGAGACTGTGTGGCCTGCAGCCTAAAATATTTACTATCTTATCTGGCCCTTGGAGAGAAAGTTTGCCAAACCTTTATCTGAGCCATTGCTTTTTTTTTTTTTTGCCATTGCTTTTTTGAAAAAACTTTATTGAAGTATAGTTGATTTATAATGTTGTATTAATTTCTACTGTGCAGCAAAGTGATTCAGTTTATGTATATATACTTTTTCATACTCTTTTCCATTATGGCTTATCACAGGATATTAAATATAGTTCCCTGTGCTGTACAGTAGGACCTTGTTGTTTATCCATCCATATATAATAGTTTGCATCTGCTAATCCCAAACTCCCAATCCATCCCTCCCCGACCCTCAGCAACCACAAGTCCATTCTCTATGTGAGTCTGTTTCTTTTTTGTAGATAAGTTCACCTGTATCTTTTTTTTTTTTTTAGATTCCACATATAAGTGACATCATATGGTATCTGTCTTTCTCTGTCTGACTTACTTTGCTTAGTATGATCATCTCTAGGTCCATCCATGTTGCTGCAAATGGCACTATTTCATTCTTTTTTATTTTATTTTATTTTATTTTTTATTTTTATTTTTATTTTTTTTGCGGTACGCGGGCCTCTCACTCTTGTGGCCTCTCCCGTTGCGGAGCACAGGCTCCGGATGCGCAGGCTCAGTGGCCATGGCTCACGGGCCCAGCCACTCCGCGGCATGTGGGATCTTCCCGGACCGGGGCACGAACTCGTGTCCCCTGCATCGGCAGGCGGACTCAACCACTGTGCCACCAGGGAAGCCCCATTCTTTTTTATTAAGCCATTGTTTTCTCCCCCTTACTTGCAGCTGAACACAATACTTAAGTGATGAGTGGTCCAATCCACAGGGCATTTGCTCTTGAAAAACCAGGTGACTCAGTGATGGGGAAGCTCGTGAAGAATCTTGTCAGAAAGACCACCTGGCTTTCTAAACTCTGCACCGACTGAAGATTTTGTTCATCTACAGCATTAGTGAGGAAACAGAGTCCACCTTAGCTGCTTCAAGAGACTTTAACCAAAGGACTTTTTTTTTTTTTTTTGCGGTACGCAGGCCTCTCACCGCCGTGGCCTCTCCCGTCGCGGAGCACAGGCTCCGGATGCGCAGGCTCAGCGGCCATGGCTCGAGGGCCCAGCCACTCCGCGGCATGTGGGATCTTCCCGGACTGGGGCACGAACCCGTGTCCCCTGCATCTGCAGGCGGACTCTCAACCACTGCGCCATCAGGGAAGCCCCGAAAGGACTTCTTACAGAGGTGAGGGAGGGTCAGGAGAGCAAACACAGGACATTGAGGCAGCCAGAGGCCCTTGCCTCCTGCAGGCCTGTGGGGAGAAGGGAGGAAGTGCTGCCGGAGCCCGCTGGTGCCCTGAACCCCACCGATGCATTAGGGTCAATGAATAATTATGGTTCGAGCTACCTAAGAATGCAGATCCAGTTTGAACGAGCTGTGTCAGGGCAAAATTGGGTGCTGGAGCAACTATCCAGAGGAGGAAGCCTCTGGAATCTCTCTTGCTGCAAGTCTACCATCTGAGGAATTGTGCAGAGTAGCTTGTGGCCTCATCTGTCTGCACCATTACTGCCTCTTTACTTGATTTTGCATGAACTGACTTTTTTCCATCTAATTGCAAATGCCCAAAACCATGTTTTAGTTATCATTTTTAACAGACTTTAAAACCACGAGTACTATCTATAATGAAAAGAGAAACAGACTTTTTGTAGCATTTTTCACCCCCAGGAAAGCCCAGAATGTTCAAACTCGCTCCAAAGTACAAAGGAGTCTCTTCTCTAGAGATTTCCCAATTTTATGTTTATTGGGTCAGAGCAAAAGAGCCCTTGAAAAACAGAACCAGACAGGGTCTTCTCCCACTGTCTCCCGCCCACAAGAGTCTTTGGCTCAGAGCTCAGCACTCCAGGTGGTCTCACGTGGTGACGTGCGCACATGGCTGTGCTGACTGTTACTTTGGGTGTACTGATGGTCTTACGTGCCAGAGCAGGACTGCCACATCCTTTCTTTTGCTGAGACCCAGGTCCAGCCCCTGCCACGGTTCAGATGTTTCAAAAAAGGAGGCCACAGATGCCTTCCCCCGGGCAGCTCCCGAGGACTCTGCCTGCGGTGCAAGCAGCTTCAGCGTAACCGCCCTGCTGTACACGGGCTTGCTTGCCGTTCCAGTTACTATTGCTATTTACAAATTACCGGAGAACTTAGCTGCTTAAGACAACCATCTTATTACGCTTCACAGATTCAGTGGGTCAGGAAGTTAGGCAGGGCATACCAGGGATAACTTGTCTCTGCTCCTTGATTTCTAAGGCCTTCCCTGGGAAGACTTCAGTGCTGGGGCAGGGGTGACTCCACACTTGGGGGCTGGAATCGTCCCAAGGCTCCTTCGCTCTCATGTCTAGTGCCCGAAGTGGGAAGACTTGAAGACTGAGAGAGCTGACACTCACCCTCTGCTTCCCCACGTGGTTGGGCTTCCTCAGAACATGGCGGCTTCCACATGTTGACCTTCCTATGGGCCAGCTCAGGCTCCAAGTTCTGGTGTCCAGTGCACAAGGTGAAGCCGCATGCCTTTTTTGATCCAGCCTTGGAAGTCACACAGCATTATTTCTGACATTGTCTATTGCTCCAAGCAGTCATAAGCCCACCCAGATGCATAGGAAGGAAAAACAGTCCCCACTCTCCCCGAAGGGAGCATCAAATAATTTTAGGGTCATGTTTTAAAACTGCCATACTGGGCTTCCCTGGTGGTGCAGTGGTTGAGAGTCTGCCTGCCGATGCAGGGGACACGGGTTCATGCCCCGGTCTGGGAAGATCCCACATGCTGCGGAGCGGCTGGGCCCGTGAGCCATGGATGCTGAGCCTGCGCATCTGGAGCCTGTGCTCCGCAACGGGAGAGGCCACAACAGTGAGAGGCCCGCGTACCGCAAAAAAAAATAATAATAATAATAAATAAATAAATAAAACTGCCATACTTGCAAATGGGGGAGCAGTTTCCTGTGTCTGGTAGAAAGTGACAGAAATTTAAACGTAGCATTTTCTCATCTGGAGGTTGGAGGAGCCCACCCAAATAGATGCACATGGGGCAGGCTGAATGGATTCTGTTGTCTGCAACTAAGAACCCTGCCCGCTATAAACTCTCACTAGCTCCCCTAGTGCTGTAGTGTAAATGTTGAACAGCAGACTCTGTCCCCCACTGAAAGCAAAAGAAAGCGAAAAGCCCTGTATCATTTTGTGCCTCCATCAGCAGTGTATGAGAATTCCAACTGCTTTGTCTTCTTGCTGACACCTGGTTTTGTCAGCACTTTATTGACGTTGGTAAAAGAAGGAATATAATTTTTAAAAATGATCCAATATCATAATGTGACTTTGGATGGGGACAAGACATTAACACACAAACACACACACACACATTTTTATAAAGCTTGAAATGCAGTTTTTTAAAAAAAAGCATGTTTCTTAGGTCTTTTGTGTCCAGCTCATTTTTTTTAAAATTTTTATTGGGGTATAGTTGACTTACACTGTTGTGTTAGTTTCAGGTGTACAGCAAAGTGAATCATTTATACATATACATACATCCACTCTTTTTTAGATTCTTTTCCCATATAGGCCATTACAGAGTATTGAGTAGAGTTCCCTGTGCTATACAGTAGGTCCTTATTAGTTATCTATTTTATATATAGTCGTGTGTACATGTCACTCCCAACCTCCCAGTTTATCCCTCCCCAGCTCCTCATTTTTTGACCTATATGGTCACAGATGAAGAATTTAGGGAAGTCTTCAAGGTCTTGTTTGATTTAAACTAGAAAACCTCTCCAAATCTGTGGACATAGCTTCCCTAACTGTTCCTGTCTTCTCCTTGAAGAAGGACTGTCTCATCACTGTCCAGGACAGTTTTCTTCACATCCCGGATGGTCCTATGAATGTGGGAGGAGACTATGACTAAAGCAGCTCAGGTATGAAAGTTCAAGCCCACGACCAGTCTGGAGTTTAGGCGTCATTTTCATTTTGAATAAGGAAGCACATTCAGAGAAGAGAGGCATATGGTTAGCAGCTAATTAACGGCCTTGGTGGAATTCTTATCAGTTCAGGAGACGGTGCTAATTTGAAACCATTGCCAGCTCCATCTGTTAATGAGCTGTGCTCCTTCCCTCCACGCTGCCCCCCAGTGTCCCCCCTGACTCCCAGAGTCTGTTGCAGCTGCTGGGGCTGGCATCTGACCTCAGCTGCCCGGCTTCAGCTTTTCATCCACAGGGAATTTTCTTGTATCACCATCCAAGGCAACATTCTCAGTACATGATCCCTGATGCCCAGAGAAATCCTTGGTTATTGGTGTCAGGGTCTTTTACAAAGGGACTAGGACCCAGTGCAGTGTTGTGTTCGCTGGTGTGTGTGTGTGTGTGTGTGGCAGGGATGGGGGAAATAGAAGGCAAGGTGGGTGACGAAGGAGGCAGAGGGGTGGTGAGGTCACTCATTCCAAAGGATCAAATAAATTACTTCCGGGTAGTCCATCATGTCAACATTTCCTGTTGCCTTTTCTTCCCTCCTTGGTGCTGGCAACCAGACCCTTTGGGATCCGGTGACTGGAGGACAGGCACGTGCTGAACCGCTCAGGTCCACGCAGCCCATACTCTGCCTCTTGAAAAGTAGACATAGGAATTGCATTCATTATCTTGTGCTTCACCTTTGAGGCTTGCAGAAAAAGGAATTTTACTGTCAGGCCTCGGTGGAGGGAGTCCGTTCCCCTAACAGTAAGGAAAAGACTAAAACAGCACACAACGGGGCCTGTAAAGTGTGTCCTTCTTGTAGAATGTCAGACCCAGCCTGTCATCTGGTTTTAACTAACTTGCCCAACTACAGGCACAGCTATACTCACTCCTGAATTCCACGATGGCTGTTTATTCCTGTGTTTTCGCATCATTTGTTTGTGATTCTGAGGTGACATTTGATTCCCCTTGATTCTCCTCCCCACTCAGTGTTTGACCCAGAGTATCGGTTAGTTTTTTCTGTGTAACAAGCCACCTCAAAAATTAGTGGCTTAGAATAACATAAGTGATTTTTAATTGACTTTATTTTTTTTTTATTTTTATTTTTTCTGTGGTACGCGGGTCTTTCACTGCTGTGGCCTCTCCCGTCGTGGAGCACAGGCTCCAGACGCGCAGGCTCAGCGGCCACGGCTCACGGACCCAGCTGCTCCGCGGCATGTGGGATCTTCCCGGACCGGGGCATGATCCCGTGTCCCCTGCATCGGCAGGCGGACTCTCAGCCACTGCGCCACCAGGGAAGCCCTAATTGACTTTATTTTTTAGAGCAGTTTTGGGTTCATAGCAAAATTGAGTAGAAAGTGCAGAGAGTTCCCATATACTCCTGTTCCAACACCTGCATAGCCTCCCCCAGCATCAATACTCCCCACCAAGATGGTACATTTGTTAAAATCAGTGAACCTGCATTGAGACATCATTGTCACCCAAAGTCTACAGTTTACATTAGGGTTCACTCTTGGTGTTGTACATCCAATGGGTTCTGACAAATTGATGACATGTATCCACTATTATAGTATCATACAGAACAGTTTCACTGCCCTAAAATCCTCTGTGCTCCAGCTGTTCAGTCCCCACTACGCCCGAACCCTGACAACTACTGATCTTTTTTCACTGTCTCCATTGTTTTGCCTTTTCTAGAATGTCATATAGCTGGAATTATAAAGCATGTGGCCTTTTCACATTGGCTTCTTTCACTTAGTAATATGCATTTAAGATTCCTCCATGTCTTTCCATGGCTTGACAGACCATTTCTTTTTAGTGCTGAGTAATATTCCCTTGTCTGCATGTACCACAGTCTAGTTTTTAACCTACTGAAGGACACCTTGGTTGCTACAAGTTTTGGCAATCATGAGTAAAGCTGCTATAAATATCCAAGTGCAGGTTTTTGTGTGGACGTAGTTTTCAGCTCATTTGAGTAAATACCAACAATAGCTGGATCATACGGTAAGGGTATGTTTAGTTTTGTGAGAAACTACCAAACTGTCCTCCAAAGGAGCTGTATCATTTCACGTTCTCACCAGCGATGAATGAGAGTGCCTGCCTGTTTCTCCACATCCTTGCTAGCACTCGGTGTTGTCAGTGTTATGGATTTTGGCTATTCCAATAGGTGTGGAGTGGTAACCCATATTTTTCATTTCTCATGGTTCTGTGGGTTGTCTAGGCGGCTCTTCTCACATGGGCTGCTCAGCTGGGGCTGGGTGGTCTAGGCATCTCACGTGTATTTCTGGGGCCTTGGCCACCATGGCTGGGGCCTCAATCCATGCAGTCTCCTATCCTCGGGCAGGCTAGCCCAGGCTTCCTCACATGGTGGTGGAATGGTTCTAGTAACAAGAGGGCACACCCAATCGTGTGGCACTTTTCAAGCTCCTGTTTGTCTTACAGTTGCTACATCCCACTGTCTAAAGCAAGTCACTTGGTCAGACCCAGACTGCAGGGATGGAGAGATGGACTTCACTTCCTGATGGGAGGAGCTGAAAACTACTGTGACCCCATTTCCTCCATCTATGACAATTGGTGCCTGGGACATCTAGCTCAGCAATGGGATAACCTCTGACACTACATTTGAAACCTCTAAATCTCCATCTCAGGAGTCACCCAGAGAAGAAGTTTCTTGTTCATACAGGGAAATATTACAGGAAGGAGATTAGATAATCTCATCCTTCTTTTCTAATTACCCAGTTGGTTTTGTTCCAAAGGGGTAGGCATCCTCTCCTCGGATCCATTAGCAACTCACAGCCTCTGGTCTTAATGCTCCATAACAGAAGAGCAATACATTAATTCTTGTCTTCATTTCTTAGCTACTGAGAAAAGTGTTGTTGAGTTTGGGGGTGATAATAAGTCATGCGTCTTCCCCTTCCATCGTTGGAACCAGTTGAGAAGTTGATGCAAAAGCAATGGGAATTGGAGGTCAAAGTAGCACCTCTGTTGCTGGCAGCCCTGGACCAGAGAATGTGGTTTGGGCGACAGCCAGACAGGGCTTTCTGCTTCTTCCCCTCCGGACTTGGGTTGCCCATGAGCAGTGGTACCTGGGTCTGCAGAGCAGGTCCACTGGTTTGAACAGGCAAAAGAATTGTTGCCTCTCACGTTTCAGGTCACGGCAGTCAAGACAGAGGGATCAGAGCAGCGCTTGGGATCCTGGGGAAAATGGGCCACCCAGGATCTGTGTGGCTCTGGTTCCTGCTCCCTCCTCACCGCCAGTCAGCCGTGGCCCTGCTTTTCCCACAGGTAGGAGTGGGGAGGGAGAGTGGAAGGTTAGGTGGACGCTTTCCTCCAATACTTTCTGTTCTGATTTTTGGGCAATTTTTCTGTGTGTATAAATATTTAAAACCTCTCATTGAAGCCTAATATACCTATAGAGAAGAGCACACATCATAAATGTATGGCTCAGTACATTTTCCCAAATGAAAGACACTCATGTAAAACACCCAGATCAAGAATTAGAAAATTACCAGCCCTCTGGAAGCTGTAGGAACTCCTTTTTGGCAGGGGGAGGAGGGAGTCTGGCTTCTTTTGTTCAAAATTATGATTGTGAGTTTCACTATGTTGTGTATAGATGTAGATTGTTAATTCCCATTGCTGTTTAGTATCCTACTTTGTGGATACCCTGTAATTTATTTATCCATTCTTCCGTTGATGAGCATATGGGTGGTTGCCAGATTTTGGCAACACATTGTAATATGTGTCTTTTTTGAAAACAAAATGCAGGTATTTCTGGTTGCTATATCCCTAGAAATATCGTCTGGGGCCCAGCAATTCCACTTGTACAGATATATCCAACAAAAAGACCTAACCATTTTAGATACCGAAACCTCTTTTCCAGAGTGGAACCGTTTGGCGCTCCCGCTGGTGGCATTATGAGAGTTCCAGCTGCCACCTCCTTGCCTTCTAATACTTTGGAAAAGTCCAAAGTTCCTGTTCTATAAATGAGGGTGAAATACCCAGAGAGGGAGAAAATGAATCCCCCTATAATTGAAAAGGGAAACAAATATTTTAAAATAATTTTTTAAAAATTAAAAATGCACCAACCCTTCTTATTTTTTGGTGCCTTTCAGAATAAGTTGCAGACAATTAACAGATGGGGTCTTTTTAGGGGCAACACCACCTTGCAAGCAGAAGAGTGATTTATAATCTAACTTTAGAAATGCGAGATGCTCTCAAAGTCTCACCCAGCTCTTCGGAGGAAGGGTTTTGAGGACAGGAAGTTCCCCGCACAGAATTGTGATAAAGCACCAATTAGTGGCTACAGCAACATGCTCCTTAATTTGAAAACAGGGCACAGAGTGTTAGCAAGTGAAGAAGAGTGATTGTTCATCACTCAATCTGATGCATCTCCTTTGCAGCAGAGGCGAGAGAAGGAAGCCTCTCTGCTCCATTTATTCTGGCTTTCGTCTGACTTCTCAGAGGAAGGACCAGATGCTCTAATGAGGGGTACCAGACACTGAAAATATCTGGACATCAGGAGAGAACATGCTGACAGCTTTCCCTTCGAGAAGGCTACCTCCCCTCCGAGCTCCTCGGGGCACTTTATATGCATTACCTGGCAGCAAGGTTTATTATCTCTTTTTGCAAACAGTAGAAAAGTGGTGCAGAGAGGCTAAAGAGGCTCACTGGAGGCTACAGGGTAGCCAAATGTTCAGCTCAAAATAGAAACCGAGAGCCCTGGGAAATTCAGACAGCCTGAGAGGGTCCTTTAATCTCTGGACCCTTCTGTGTCTCTAGACAATAAGCCTTTCCTTGAAAGAGTTCTTTTCTCCCTAACGACAGGACTGCCAGCTCTCCTCCAGGATGTTGTAAAAGGGTGACATTTAACAGTGGAAATTGGAAACTCTAATTGACTTCTCCTACAGCAGAAAAACAAGTGCCCTGTATTCCTTCTCTTGGCCCAATGTTTGTAATTGTCCCCTTGGGGTTCTACGTTGAGGGAAGCTGAAGAGGCAAAATAGAACAGTTCACTTGAACTGGTGTAGTTACACACTCGAGATTTGTTTTTCCTTCACAGTGGAAGACGTGGAGAGGCCATTGAAGCAGACAGGGACACTAGACCGTGGCACCGAAGCAACCCCAGAATCCCTTGCAGTGATAAATAAAGAGCTGGAGGTGAATCCTCCATTTCCAGATCTGGGTGAATGGGGGAGGCCTGTGATTATTTGGATTGGTTGTGTTACTTGCTTTGGCTAATGGAATTTTAGCAGAAATGTGAACAAAGTCTTGGTATGTACTTGTGCAGGAGGTCTTGCCTTCTTGTGTGGTGGTCTTCCTCATGAGAAGAACCTGCCCCCAGGAGCCTGCTGGTCAAGAAGAGTGAGAGACACTCAGGGCCTGGAGCCTAGCCCAGTGGAGCACCCCCCCTACATTGGCCAATCCCTAGCCTCTCTGCAACCATGTAAGCCAGAAATAATTGTTTATTGCTGTGAGCCTCTGAGCTCTGTGGTGTTTGTTATGCAGCACATTATGTTAGAGCTGACTGATACAGGGCTGATGAATGGAGAATAGGTAGAGACAGATTCTTCGTGTGCTGTGGACAAAATTTGCCAGTGTTCAGCTTGGACTCATCACATAACAAGCACTTACTAACTGTGAGAGGAACTGAATTCAACAGGGTGATTGTATTTCATATATTTAAAAAAGAATAGCATGAACCACACTATGTGTGCTGAATGTCTGGCCTGTCTGTGGAAATCTTCTTTTTAATTGACCGTAACTTTTATGAATCCTTTTCTAACAGTTTTTTTTTTTCCCATTTCTTCACTGGTCAGTATGTTAGCATCTATCTATAATTCAATACTGGGCTGAATCATGAACACTCATATACCCACCACCTAGATTCTACAATTAACATTTTGCTGTATTTGTTTTGTTACATGTCTGTCTATCCATCCATCAATCCATCTTATTTTTTAATGCATTTCAAAACAAGTTGCAGGTATCAGTACACTTTACTCCATAGAGAATTTTAACAGATGTATATACCTGTCATCCCTGAAAGGCTCTTCATGCCCCTTCCTAGTTAAACTCATCCTCACGCCTCAGAGAAAAGACTATTTTGTTTTTTTCCATTATAGATCAGTTTTGCCAGTTTTAGAACTTCATATAAATGGAATTATATACTATGTAGCCTTTTGGCATAACTTTTTTTTTGAGGATTTTTGCATCTATATTCATCAGTAATATTGGCCTGTAATTTTCCTTTTTTGTAGTATCTTTGTCTGGTTTTGGTATCAGGGTGATGGTGACCTCATAGAATGAGTTTGGGAGTGTTCCTTCCTCTGCAATTTTTGGGAAGAGTTTGAGAAGGATGAGTGTTAGCTCTTTTCTAAATGTTTGATAGAATTCACCTGTGAAGCCATCTGGTCCTGGACTTCTGTTTGTTGGAAGAATTTTAATCACAGTTTCAATTTCATTACTTGTGATGATCTGTTCATATTTTCTATTTCTTCCTGGTTCAGTCTTGGAAGGTTATACCTTTCTAAGAATTTGTCCATTTCTTCCAGGTTGTCCATTTTATTGGCATAGAGTTGCTTGTAGTAGTCTCTTAGGATGCTTTGTATTTCTGTGGTGTCCATTGTAACTTCTCTTTTTTCATTTCTAATTTTATTGATTTTAGTCCTCTCCCTCTTTTTCTTGATGAGTCTGGCTAAAGGTTTATCAATTTTGTTTATCTTCTCAAAGAACCAGCTTTTAGTTTTATTGATCTTTGCTATTGTTTTCTTTGTTTCTATTTCATTTATTTCTGCTCTGATCTTTATGATTTCTTTCCTTCTGCTAACTTTGGGTTTTGTTTGTTCTTCTTTCTCTAGTTCCTTTAGGTATAAGGTTAGATTGTTTATTTGAGATGTTTGTTGTTTCTTGAGGTACGCTTGTATTGCTATAAAATTCCCTCTTAGAACTGCTTTTGCTGCAACCCATAGATTTTGGATCGTCGTGTTTTCATTGTCATTTGTTTCTAGGTATTTTTTGATTTCCTCTTTGATTTCTTCAGTGATATCTCAGTGATTCTTCAGTAACATATTGTTTAGCCTCCATGTGTTTGTGTTTTTTTCCCTGTAATTTATTTCTAATCTCATAGCGTGTGGTCAGAGAAGAAGCTTGATATGATTTCAGTTTTCTTAAATTTACTGAGGCTTGATTTGTGACACAAGATGTGATCTATCTTGGAGAATGTTCCATGTGCACTTGAGAAAAAAGTGTAATCTGCTGTTTTCGGATGGAATGTCCTATAAACATCAATTAAATCTAACTGGCCTATTGTGTCATTTAAAGCTTGTGTTTCCTTATTAATTTTCTGTCTGGATGATCTGTCCATTGGTGTAAGTGAGGTGTTAAAGTCCTCCACTATTACTGTGTTACTGTCGATTTCCTCTTTTATAGCTGTTAGCATTTGCCTTATGTATTGAGGTGCTCCTATGTTGGGTGCATGTATATATACATATTTTAATTAATCAATCAATTAATTAATTAATTAATTTTGGGCTGTGTTGGGTCTTCGTTGCTGCGTGCGGGCCTTCTCTAGTTGCGGTGAGCAGGGGCTACTCTTTTTTGCGGTGTACAGGCTTCTCATTGCAGTGGCTTCTCTTGTTGCAGAGCATGGGCTCTAGGCACGCGGGCTTCAGTAGTTGTGGCTCACATGCTTCAGTAATTGTGGCACATGGGCTCTAGAGCACAGGCTCAGTAGTTGTGACATACGGACTTAGTTGCTCTGCGGCATGTGGGATGTTCCCGGACCAGGGCTCGAACCCGTGTCCCCTGCATTGGCAGGCAGATTCTTAACCACTGCACCACCAGGGAAGCCGCATATATATTTATAATTGTTATATCTTGTTGGATTGATCCCTTGATCATTATGTAGTGTCCATCCTTGTCTCTTGTAACATTCTTTATTTTGAAGTCTATTTTATCTGATATGAGTATTGCTACTCCAGCTTTCTTTTGATTTCCATTTACATGGAATATCTTTTCCCAACCCCTCACTTTCAGTCTGTGTGTGTCCCTAGGTCTGAAGTGGGTCTCTTGTAGACAACATATATATGGGTCTTGTTTTTGTATCCATTCAGCGAGGCTGTGTCTTTTGGTTGGAGCATTTAATCCATTCACGTTTAAGGTAATTATCGATATGTATGTTCCTATTACCATTTTCTTAATTGTTTTGGGTTTGTTTTTGTAAGTCCTTTTCTTCTCTTGTGTTTCCCACTTAGAGAAGTTCCTTTAGCATTTGTTGTAGAGCTGGTTTAGTGGTGCTGAATTCTCTTAGCTTTTACTTGTCTGTAAAGCTTTTGATTTCTCCATCGAATCTGAATGAGATCCTTGCCAGGTAGAGTAATCTTGGTTGTAGGTTCTTCCCTTTCATCATTTTAGGTATATTGTGCCACTCCCTTCTGGCTTGTAGAGTTTCTGCTGAGAAATCCGTTGTTAACCTTATGGGAGTTCCCTTGTATGTTATTTTTCATTTTCCCTTGTTGCTTTTAATAATTTTTCTTTGTGTTTAATTTTTGTCAATTTGATTACTATGTGTCTTGGTGTGTTTCTTTTTGGGTTTATCCTGCCTGAGACTCCCTGCACTTCCTGGACTTGGGTGGCTAGTTCCTTTCCCGTGTTAGGGAAGTTTTTGACTATAATCTCTTCAAATATTTTCTCGGGTCCTTTCTCTGTCTCTTCTCCTTCTGGGACCCCTATAATGTAAATGTTGGTGCATTTAATGTTGTCCCAGAGGTCTCTTAGGCTGTCTTCATTTCTTTTCTTTCTTTTTTCTTTATTCTGTTCCATGGCAGTGAATTCCACCATTCTGTCTTCCAGGTCACTAATCCGTTCTTCTGCCTCAGTTATTCTGCTATTGATTCCTTCTAGTGTATTTTTCATTTCAGTGATTGTATTGTTCATCTATGTTTGTTGGTTCTTTAATTCTCCTAGGTGTTTGTTCTTTAATTCTTCTAGGTCTTTGTTAGACATTTCTTGCATTTTCTCAATCTTTGCCTCAATTCTTTTTCCCAAGGTCCTAGATCATCCTCACTATCATTATTCTAAATTCTTTTTCTGGAAGGTTGCCTACCTCCACTTCATTTAGTTGTTTTTCTGGGGGTTTATCTTGTTCCTTCATCTGGTACATAGTCCTCTGTCTTTTCATTTTGTCTATCTTTCTGTGAATGTGGTTTTTGTTCCACAGGCTGCAGGATACATTGTAGTTCTTCTTGCTTCTGCTGTCTGCCCTGTGGTGGATGGGGCTATCTAAGGGGTTTGTGCAAGCTTTCTGATGGGAGGGACTGGCATAACATCTTTGATATTCATTCCTGTTGTGTCTATCAGTAAAGGTCCTCATTTAAAAAAAATTATTTATTTAGGCTGCTCTGGGTCTTAATTGAGCATGCGAGATCTTTGTTGCCACGTGTGGGATCTTTAGTTGTGGCCTGAGGACTGTTAGTTGCGGCATATGGACTTCTTAGCTGCTGCATGTGGACTTCTTGGTTGCGGCATGTGGACTCTTAGTTACAGCACGTGAACTCTTAGTTGCGGCATGCATGTAGGATCTAGTTCCCTGACCAGGGATCGAATCTGGACCCCTGCATTGGGAGTGTGGAGTCTTACCCACTGGACCACCAGGGAAGTCCCAGGTCCTCATTTGTTTTTTTAAAATATTTATTTATTTTAGTTTTTGGCTGCGTCATGTCTTAGTTGTGACACGTGAGATCTTCGTTGCCATGCACGGGCTTCTCTCTAGTTGTGGTGTGGACTCCAGAGTGTATGCACTCAGTAGTTGCAGCACGCAGGCTTAGTTGCCCCATGGCATGTGGGATCTTATTTCCCTGACAAGGGATCAAACCCACGTCTCTTGCATTGGAAGGCGGATTCCTAACCATTGGACCACCAGGGATGTCCCAATCAGGTCCTCATTTTTAAGTGAATAATTACAAGATCTTTGCAGACTCTCTTTATATTTGGGCTTCTGTTACGTGTATACAGTTATGGTAACCACTGTTAAATACTTGTATGAAACATCCTTCCAAAACAGGCATCACTCTTGCTTGTCTGTCAGAGATCTTGTTCTTTGGTTTTCACCCCCACCCCCCTCCCAGTTTAGCATTAATAAATCTTTCAAAGCTGACGAGAGAATTTATGAAGATTTGTCCCATAGGCACAGTGTTTTTGACTTACTGAGTTCAGGAAAACTTAGGGGCTGATCCAGCTCTTACGATTAATTGCATCTGACTTTTTTCCAGGGGGTTGTCAGCAGTTTATTCTTCACAGGTCTCACATCCGGTCCAAACTGTGCATTAGTGGGAGTTGTCTTTTTGCTTTCCTCTGCTCTGGTGGGGTGACCACAGTCCATAACAGTGAGTGGGGAAAAAGGAAAGAAAATAAGAATAAAGCGGCATCTCCTCCACAATAACTAAATGCCAGTGCTCAGCTTATTGGACCACTTTATCCCTTAGACTTAGCTTGAGATTTTAACTAGGATGTTTCTAAAAATCAAAGCACACTGCATGGTTCCAGCTTTGCTCTTGGACAAATTAGTGCAGCTGGAACTACATTTCTCAGAATTCCCCTCCCTGCAGACTTCTCGGGTTAGCGTGGGCACTGACGTCGTGGGAGCCTTGGGAGACAAAAGTGATGCAACATGTGTGTCTTTCTACTGGAAAAAGGTGGGCGCGGGTGCTCAGGTGCCGTTGAGCTCGAGGGAGCATCCTGGGTCCGGCTGGCTCGCCTGGTGAGCGAGGGCTTCCTCTGCCACTGACCACTTCCCCAGTGTCTGGGACGGGCTGCCGCCGCACTGCCCTCAGACTCGGCCCCTGTTGTAGCCAGCTCCCTACCCAACGTGGGGAAGGTCACATCCCTCTAACAGGTCCGTGATCTGTGCCATTCTTACCCCTGCCCCTTGGTGGTCTCCTGAGTGGAGACACCCTCTTCAGAGGATGCGCAGTGTTCACTCTTGGTTCTCCCTTTTCTTTCCCAACACGCCGATTGGGTTCCACACTACTCCACGCAGCCAGGAGGTTAGGGAAAGCTGATTGAGTCCTGCCTCAAAGGTGACTTGGTGAACCTGTCCGCTGAAAAAAAATGCACAACCTAAAAGCTGAGGATTATGTTTTATCTGGTGGACAAAACTGAGGACTTAAGCCTGGAAGATAGCCTCTCAGATGGCTCTGGGGACTGTTCTGAAGAGGTGAGGGAGCAGCCAGCATATCAGGAGTTTTGCAACAACCCCCCCCCCAAAAAAAAACAGGTAGTGGAACATCAAAAGGTTACTGTTCGTTAAAGAAAACCTGACACCTCAAGTTAAGGAATTTAGTTGCTTTCCTTTGTATGGGAAGATCCTGAGATCATTCCTTTGATATGCACCTCAGCTCTCTAGGGTGGTTATCCTGCTTTTCTCCATACTGAATCCCTTCAGGGTGCACCGTCAGAGTTGGCTGTAGTGGCTGAGGGCTTGATGGCCACGACATCCTTGGTTTACTGATCTGGCAGGTGACATTTTCTAGCCACAGACCTAAGCTGATCCTGGTAAGTGTAAGGAACACCGTCCTAGCCAGTGAGATGGGGGCAAAGTTGCCGAAGGACTTGGGGAGAATATGCCCTTCCGGTAAAGCGAGAAGTGTAGGAGAAAATGGCTCTTGTTCTACTGAGTGTTGCCCCAAAGTGTTGCCGCCACAAGGGTCACTGGCCTTAGAAGAACGTGCAGCAGAATGATGGAAGGAAGGACCCTGGGTCCTTGAAGCCTCATTGAGCTGCTCAAGGAACCAACCCTGGAGTAGCCAACGCCTCCAGCTTGCCTGGGACTTGCCGGATTTAACACTGAAGGTCCTATGTCCTGGGAAATCCCGGTCCTGAGCCTGCCTGGTGGTGCGTCCCTCTAGCCCTGTCTTAGGACTTCTTTAATGGGAGATAATTCCCTTTACTATTGAAGCCTGTTGAGTTGTGGCTGTTTTTGGTGCTTGTAGCTGAAAGCATTCTAGATGGTGTAGGACAGTAAAAGAACACGCCTTTTGTTTCTGACAGTGGTTATAAAAGAGGTATTCTGAAAAACGTTTTGAATAATGTCAACATCATTGGAAAAGTGCACTGCTTTTCATAGAAACTTTGTGTTTTTGTTTGTTCAAATCAGTTTTATTAATTTATGGGCAGACATAACTTATACATTTTATCTAATTAAAAAAAAGTTACCACTTGGGCATACATATGGCATATGGTAAGATAAGTATAACTGTTTTATTTTAAGTATTTGCCTGTCTTTGGGCCTTTAGCTGTGTCTTAAAATAAGAAGCCCTTACATTGGCCAGTGATGCCTATTGGGAGTGTAAGAAAGGGGTGATCTCTGTTCTATATATTTAAAAATATAAGTTACTGGGACTTTAAAAATATATTTGTGCATGAGTTTGGTGTAGTTCAGTGACTTTTTTTTCCAGAAAGAAAGGCTTCCAGGGCTTGGCACTGTCTTCCGGTGGGTGTAGTTTATTAATATCATTATTGATCTTTGCCCTTTCCTCTGTCTACACCTGTCTTAGCTTGGGCTGCTATAATAAAAATACCATGGACTGGATAGCTTATAAACAACAGAAATTTACTTCTCACAGTCCTGGAGGCTGGAAGTCCCAGATCAGGGTGCCAGCCTCTTGGGAGAGCCCCATTACATGTTGCAGGCTGTGGACGTCTCATTGTATCCTCATGTTAGAGAGCAGAGAGGGGAAGCAAGGTCTCCTGTGACTCATTAGGGCACTAATCACACTCATGAGGACTCCACCCTCATGACCTCATCCAATCCTAATTACCTCCCACTTCCTAGGACCATCACATGGTGGGGTTAGGGTTTTAGCATGTGAATTTAGGGGTTGTACAAACATTTAACCCATAACATTCTGCCCCTGATCCCCCAAAATTCATGTTCTTTTTGCATGTAAAATACATTCATTCCGTTCCCTGACCCCTCCAAATCCTAACTTGTTCCAGCATCAACTCTAAAGTCTAAAGTCGAAATTACATCTAAATATCATCTAAATCAGATATGACTGATGCTCAAGATATGGTTCATTCTGAGGCAGAATTCCTCACCAGCTGTGAACCTGTCAAGACAAACAAGTTATGTGTTTCCAAAATACAACAATGGAACTGGCATAGGATAGACACTTTCATTGCAAAAGCGAGAAATAGGGGGAAGAAGGAAGGGGGTATGGGTCCCAAGCAAATCCAAAACCTGGCAAGGCAAACTATGGGATCTTAAGGCTGGAGTACAATGCTCTCTTTGGCTCCATGCTCTGCCCTTCAGGTTGACTGGGTAATAGTCCCAGATCCTCTGGGACAGAGGTGCTGTCTCCACCCCCAGGGCTGTGCTAGACAATCCCACCCCCACTACTTTGGGCAGATGCCATCTGGCCTGTTGAAAACAAGGCATTCATCCCCTTTTTGAAACCAAGGAGGCAGCCATGGTCTCTGAATTGCCTTTAGGATCATCCTTCCCTTGCTTTTCTTAGCCAAATCTTTAAGCTCTGCTTCCTTTTTGCTTAACAATTCTGTCTTGAAGTTGTTTCTGCCTTCTCACATTTTGCTACAGCCAGTCAGGAGGAACCAAGCCTCACCTTCCACACTGTGCTTAGAGATCACGTCAGCTAAATATCCAGTTTCATTACTGGCAAGTTCTACCTTCCATAGAACACTAGAACTTGGCCACAGTTCAGCCAAGTTCTTTGCCATTTTATAACAAGGATGGTCCTTCCTCTGGTTTCCAATAATGTGTTCCTCATTTCTGTCTGAGACCTCATTAGAATGGCCTTTACCGCCCATATTTCCACCAACATTCTGTTCACGATTATTTAGGTAGTCTCAGAGAAAGTTGAGGCTTTCTCTACAGCTCTGAACCCATCCTAAATTGCTGGTCCATTAAACCATGAGCTCAATAAATGCTTATTGTTTTAAGCCATTGAGTTTGGGGGTGGTTCTGCAGCGTTATCACAGCAGTTGATAACTAAGACAACTTTTATCCATCAGGGACAGCTGAATGGACTGTCGGAAGGAGTTACATATGTTGGCTTTACAGGCAGTCATACCTTATACACTTTCACTCAGAAGTTACCCAATAATCACCCACTTAGGCATGCTTATATCCTATTTAAAGATAAATGTTACTGGACCATTTTAAGTACATATGTGCGTCTTTAGGCCTTTAGCCTTGTCGAAAAATGGGGTGCCCACCTGAACCAGATCCCACCAATGGGAGCTGGTTTCTGTTCCATATATGTAACAGTCTCAAGTGAGTTATTGGGGGTTTTGGGAAGGGATTTTCGTATGAGTTTGGTGTAATTCAGTGGTTAAAGATGGGGCAACATCCCCTAGATGACCATGTACCTTCTTTACAATGGTTAGGATAATGCTGGGGTTGCTTCCCAGGATGCTGATGGGTAATCACGTGTGACTATCTAAATTTAAATTAATTAGAGCTAAGTAAACTTAACTCAGCTCCTCAGTCATACTAGCCATATGTGAGTCTCAACAGCTACCGCTTTGAACAACCCAGACCCTGAACATTTTCATTATCTCAGAAAATTCTGTTGTGCGGTGCTGGTCTCAATGCTTGTGTTCAACTTTCTTATTTACAGAATCTTTTTGGTCTAAACGTCTAGTTTCTACTTGACTATTTGATTCTGACAGCTCTCACTCTGTACCCTCTGGGAAAAATGAGTTATTATTGTCTAGGTTATCAACTCAAGCTAGTCTGTTTTGACACCTGCAATGTTAAATATTCTTTTTGTTACAGGTCACAAAGCTAAGCATTAAAGTGGAGTCTTTATTTGTTTATGTATACTGACAGAGGGAGCACCCCTTCTGCCAGGCAGAGTGAGGCTTGCGAGGGAGAGAGGGCAGCGGAGAGAACCAGTCTGAGTTTTAAAAACCCTAACAGCACTTCCCTGGTGGCGCAGTGGTTAAGAATCCGCCTGCCAATGAAGGGGACACGGGTTCGATCCCTGGGCCGGGAAGATCCCACATGCCACGGAGCAACTAAGCCCGTGTGCCACAACTACCGAGCCTGCCGCTCTAGAGCCCGCGAGCCACAACTACTGAGCCCACTTGCCGCAACTACTGAAGCCCACGTGCCTAGAGCCCGTGCTCCATAGCAAGAGAAGCCACTGCAATGAGAAGCCCGCGCACCTCAACAAAAAGTAGCCCTTGCTCGCTGCAACTAGAGAAAGCCCGTGTGCAGCCACGAAGACCCAACACAGCCAAAAAAATAAATTAAAAAAAAATAAAGGGAGTGACGGGCTTAGAAAATGACCATTTAGCACACATCACACTGATGGGCCACAGATGGATGCAAGCAGAAGTAGGCTGGAGTATGATATGAAACAGGATATGTGCAAAGTCTCAAAGTATCTTCCTGCAAGATACTTATTCATTACAAAGGGAGAAGCAGTAACTCTGCAGAGAGAGACCCAGTGGACACCACCTTAACCAAGGGATCAAGGTCAGCGTCATCAGCATCACCAGAGGTGGGACACATTGGTACCATGTACCCCCTGATACGATGCACTGAGAAGGTACAAGATCACTTCTGTGGTATTCCTGCCCACACTCCTCAACCTAATCATTAGAAAACATCAGGCAGACAAAAAGTGGGTTCTGGAGTCATTCTACTTCTGTTTAAACCTGAGTGCCCTACTGACTAGTTGTGTGACTTTGGAAAGTCACTTCGTTTCTCCTTGCCTCCGTTTCCTCATCTGTAAGAGGAGGATTAAACTTAGTACCCACCTCAGAGGATTATAAGGAGGATTAAGTGTGTTAATACATGTACAGTGCTTAGAACAGTGCCCGCTCAGTGAGGGCTGTGTTAGTGTGTGCAGCCATCATGTGAGACCAGCAGCTTCTTCTGCTGATCTTAGGGATATTTGTTTCTTTTTTTTTCCTTTCCACTGTGCTTCTGGAAGCTTTCTGATGCAGGCCCTGGTGCTGATTCCTCCTCCAAACAGCTGTTTTGTTCTAACAGCATTTCTCACTCCACCCCCGGGCAGGCAATGCGTGCCTTAAGGATCATCTACTTTTGAAGGAATCAGAATAACTGCTCTCTCAGTTGAGAGAAAAAAGACAGAAGTGAGGGCTTCCCTGGTGGTGCAGTGGTTACGAATCCGCCTGCCAATGCAGGCGACATGGGTTCGAGCCCTGGTCCGGGAAGATTCCACATGCCGCGGAGCGACTAAGTCCATGCACCACAGCTACGGAGCCTGTGAGCCACAACTACTGAGCCCGTGTGCCACAACTACTGAAGCCCATGCGCTTAGAGCCCATGCTCCGCAACAAGAGAAGTCACCGCAATGAGAAGCCCACGCACCGCAACAAAGAGTAGAAGCCCGCGGGCAGCAACGAAGACCCAATGCAGCCAAAAAAAAAAAAAAAATAAAAATAAATAAATAAATTTCTTAAATTAAAAAAAAAAAGAGTTGAAAAGACAGAGCTCATGTCACCAAAGAACCTTCTGGGGCCAGTTTCTCTTATTCCCAACATGGGGTCCAGACCTCTCTGGGCTGGGCTTGTGGAACCTTGTGGTTTGGGGGGTGGTGGTGTGGATCTGCCTCACAATGACCTGTGTGAGCCCTCACCCCATGTCACATTTTAGCATCTGCTTGGCCAATAAGACTGCAGCACACAAACCAGTCTCATTCCCCACTTGGCCTCTCCTTTGATGTCACAATATGAACTTGTGGATATTAATCTGGCTACAGCTGCTCACAAACCAGTTGGCAAAGTCAAGAGGACCAGCACAGTAAGATGTGGAAGAGAATTGACCATCAGCTCAAGATCAAAACCAGGGATGGGCCTCAGGCAAGCCAGCTCAAGGAATTGGGTCCAGCTCAGGAACTCACCGTGCCACACCCTCTAGCGCCGTCAGAATTCCAGAGCTTCCCCGTGTTTGAGGACATCAGTCATCACATCAGAGAAGCGGGGGCCCAGCTGGTAAAGAAAGTCAGTGCCATCTTTCAGCTGGACATCACCAAGAATGGGAAGACCATTCTGCAGTGGACCATTGATCTGAAGAATGGCTCTGGGAACATGTTTCCAGGACCCGCCAGGCTCCCAGCGGACACTGTCTTCACAATCCCGGAGCCTGTCTTTATGGAGCTGGTTTTGGGCAAAATGAACCCTCAGAAGGCTTTCCTTGCTGGCAAGTTCAAAGTGAGCGGCAAAGTTCTCCTTGGCCAGAAGCTGCAGAGGGTTTTCAAAGACTGGGCTAAGCACTGAGCCTGCAAATCTACCAAGGAAATGACCAGCACTTCCCTTCGATTATAACGTTGAGCAGAAATCACGCTTAAGCTGAAATTAAAACAAAAAGTATTCAATATGTTTACTCAGATTCTTCCTATTCAAGTTTAATTAATTTTCCTGCTGGTGTGTAAATTTGGAGCGAGGGTTCTAGAGCCGTAAAGAGTGTTGGAGCGTATCACCTAAAATCTTTGTCTTTTTCTTTTCTTAGGTTCATTTATGTCATAATATGCTAGGGTGAAAGCCCCAGGTTGAGAAATGGGTGGTTTTGACGGTTGGATTTAAATGCTCCAGTGATTGAGTTCCTGGGACTTTTGTTTTGTTTTGAGTCTGGTGCTTTGGGAAAGAAGTGATAACATCACTGTGCAGGTCTGCATTCCCGTCGGTAGCTTGGCTCTTCGAGGAGACCTTAACACGGGTGGCAGCGTTCTAAGAGGGTGGGCTCCAGAGCTGTGTGGATGGCGTGAGGCCGTCGAGAGGATGCGCTCTTGGCGTAGTGTGACTTCTGATGGATTTAATTCCAGGAGAGTCAAAGGGCTTGAACGATGTTCTAGGCTATTTGTGTTTAAACCACAACATGCATCAGATTGCCTGGAAGCCCAGATTGCTGGACGCCCCTCAGAGTTTCAGCGCTGTAGGTCTGGACTGGGGACACGTGCATCCCCAGGTGATGCTGGTGGGACCACCCTTGCAGAAGCCCTGCTGCCATTCATGCACAGCTCTCGGTATTGATCATAACTATTCTACTCTAGACCCACAAGATGCTGCCACCATATAAAGATCTGCTGCAGGCAGATTACACAGCCCGCTTGTGGGCCATTTCTGGAGTGTCAGGAGCTTGTGTGCAGAGAATTTTTTTTTTTTTGTGGTACGCGGGCCTCTCACTGCTATGGCCTCTCCCGTTGCGGAGCACAGGCTCCGGATGCGCAGGCTCAGCGACCATGGCTCATGGGCCCAGCCGCTCCGCGGCATGTGGGATCCTCCCGGACTGGGTCACGAACCCTCGTCCCCTGCATCGGCAGGCGGGCTCTCAACCACTGCGCCACCAGGGAAGCCCCGCGCAGAGCATTTTACAAAATCAGAGGTCATGCTGGGAGACTTTCCCTGCTGGGAACCCTCTCCAGACACTGGGAGGACTGGAATGGAGCGGCTGCAGCCTGATGTGGCCTCCTTGTGAGTGTGTGGGTCATTTGTTCCCATGTGACCAGTGCGTACCTTATCTTGTAGGTTAAAGACACACAGTGTGGACCCTCTGAAACCTGTATGGGAGCTCCGTGAAAATGGCCATGCTCAAACACATGCCTACCAAACGATCCAGCTATTCCATTCCTAGGCATTTTCCCAAGTACAAAAATTTGTACGTGAATGTTCACAGAAGCTGTATTTGTGATTGTCCCAAACTGTAAATGAACCAAATGTCCATCAATGGATGGACAAATCATGATCTGTCGTATCCTGGAATAGTACTCAGCAATGAAAAGGGATGAGTTTTTGAAGTGGGCACAAGTACACAATGGATGTCAGAACTGTGCCAAGTGAATGAAGCCAGAGAAAACCAAGTATGTACCATATGATTCTATTTATATAACATAGTAGAAAATGCCAGCTGTAGTGGCAGAAAGAAGATCAGTGGTTGCCAGGAGACAGGGATGGATGGGGAGTGGGTAGGGTTGGGGGGTATTGTAAATGGCTATGAGGAAACTTGGGGGTGATGGATATATGTCCTGATTGTGGTGATGTTTTCACAGGTGTATATGTAGGTCAAACATCAAATTGTGCACTTTATATACACATAGGCAGCTTATTATGTATCAGTATAACTCAATAACACTGTTTTAAAAGCCTCCTGCCTTCCATTCAAAATGAAGTTGTTATAAAGAGAATTTAAGACTTCATGCTTCTCTGGGTGTGAGTCCTCTGACCTCATCCTGTGTCTGTCTTCCACTTTCACTGACCTGATGCCCCCGCACAGGCTCCCTAAGCTCTCCATGTCGGAACGAGGCAGAACTCACTGCTGACAAAATCTCATTCTCTCAGAGGGACGCGAAGAGACCATTTGTTGAGTTGACGCTCAGCGCTGTGGTCGGGAGTCGCTGACGGTTTGGGTGTGAGACGTGGAGCCCCCCCTAGTTTCTTAGCTCACCTGGGTCACTCGGCAGGTGAGGAGGTAAGCAGTATGATGTTGCTGCCAGCGCCCCCGCCCAGGGCCATGGTGGGCATCTCAGAGACTTCAGATGATATCAGATACCGTTGATATCCACGCTTACCTTGCCTGGTCCAGGCCTCGCTGTTCAAGCTGTATCAAGTGTCAGGCATGGCTGTGCAGGCGTTTGGGGGCTGCTGTTAGGGACATGGCTCGCCCGAGCCTGTTCCCTGAGCGGTCCTGCTTGTACCTCTGGGGATTGGCCCTAAGACGGGGTTGCTTGGAGATGGGGAGGGGGTGGGGAGGGGAGTTAGGATGGGAGGGGTTACAGAGGGTCATGCCTGGTCTGGCATCTGACCACAGGCTGGAAGGGACCTGTGACCCATCATCACTTGGGACAGAAACATGACTCAAACCAGTTAGGCTCCTTCCTCAGGAATTCGGAGCTGGGAAGCTGAGAGATTGAGCTACAAGCGGGCCGTGGGGACAGAACCCAAAAGACTGGGATGTAGGAGGGATGCCTGCCATGGTAGGAGCTGGACAGGAGGGCCAAGCCTTGAATGAGGAGGGGGCTGGTTTTCTAGTGAGGGAGGAGAGTCCAGGCCTCGGGAAACACACAGCAAACCCCTGTGCAATCAAAAGAGCAAAATCACGTGATGCCAGGATGCCACGTGGAGCAGCTAGACGGACTCAGATTTTGGAATCAGAAGCGTAGTTTCAAGCCAGTCACCACCTCACATCCATGTAATCACAGGGGATTAATGAACCGCTCTGGCCTCAGTGGCCTCATCTGGAAATGGGCCCGTAGCCCTGAAAACATCAGGTTGCTGGGGTGCTGGGAGTGGGTCCCCCGCACGGTCACTGGGAGAGGTGGGTCTTCCACGTGTGTGGGTTCCCCTTCCCTTCTGGGTGAGGGGAGGGGGGTCCCTATTGCCTCCTGAAAAGGCCCATGCTCGGGGCCCTTCTGCCTTTTCTCTTACACAGAAGGTCACATCTGGTTCAGGACACACGTCTCTGTGTTTCTTGTTCTGCACAAGGTTGGCCAGCACAGTGTTTTTAAAGTTTGAATGAGAATATTTTATACAAAAATCGGATTTCTGGATTCTCTTGAGGAGCTGGGTTATTTGGTCACACTGGGCCCTATTCCTGCAAAGCTTGGTGTCCGGGGGCCGGGATGGGCCCTCCAGCTGGGCCAGGCCCTGCCCTGCGCTCTGCCTCCTTGCCCCCCAGGCTGTGTTGGCGGCCCTCCTGCCATTGAGACTACGCTGTTGTTTTCTCCAGCGGAGGCTGCTTTGCTGGGGTGCCATGGGTACCTGCCTATGTGACCTCAGCTCCCGCGGTATGGGCCTCACTCTCACCCTGATGGAGCGACCCTGTGTTAGTGTCTAGTGCCCTCCTACAAATCACCACCAGCTCTGCAGCTGCAAACAGCACCGTTGAGGCTCTCGCAGTGTCTGCAGTGGGGCACTGGCTTCTCTGCTTCCGTGTCATCTCGCAGGCCTGAAATCAAGGTGTTGGTGAGGCTAGGCGCTCATCTGGGGCCCGGGGGAAGGATCTGATCCAGATCCTCTGGGTTGTGGCCTCATTCAAATCCTCGTGGTTGTCAGCCAGGGATGTTCTCTCAGCTCCTGAAAGCCACCCATGTTCCTGGTCACGGGGCCTCTCCATCTGCAAAGCCAGCAGTGGCACGAGGAGTCCGTCTCAGGCTTCAAATCTCTCTGAACTCTTCTGCCTCTGGGTTAAAGGATGTGGGTGATAACACTGGGCCACCCAGACAATCCAGGATAATCTTCTCTCTTAATGTCAACTGATCAGTAACCTTAATTACACCTGCGGAGTTCCTTCTGCCATGTAAGGTAATGCTATGTGGACCGAACGATTATGCCCCCCTTCCGCCCAAATTCACACGTGCGTGCCCTTTCTCCACCAGGTGAGGACACAGCAGGAAGGTGCCACCTGCAAACCTGGAAGAGAGCCCTCAGCAGAACCTGACCCTGGGGCACCTGACTTCAGACTTCCAGCCTCCAGAACTGGAGAAATAAATGCCTGTTGTTCAGGACACCCTGTCTACAGGGTTTTGTTGTAGCAGCCACCGTGAGACAGGCAGTGTGTTCATGGGTATGATGTATCATCACATCCACAGTTTGGGGGATTGGGCTGTAGCATCTTCCTGGGGGCAGAATTCTGCCTGTCTCCCCCTTGAACCTACCATCTAAGTTCTACCCAACCTTTGGATCCTCCTCCAGGAAGCTGCCCTGATCCAGCTGTCATCTTCCCACTGCTCTTATGTCCCCCCTTTTTTCCAGCCCTGGGTTATGGCTATGGGTGGGCATTATCCTGTGTGGGTCAACCAGATATCTTGGTGGCCCAGGGTAGTGTCATTTCACACTGCTGTCTTTATTTGATGTTCAGTTGGTGGCACCCCCTTGGTCAGAGGGTCTCAGCCTGGATGACAGGTTACAGGGCTCGACTGCACACCCCCCAGTGCTGGTATGCCCCTGGGGGCGGGGATCAGTCAGGTCCTCACCAGCTTTCACTTTATCTCATTCTCTTAATGCTCGATACCCACTGTACATGCCAAAATTGCTTGTTGAATGAATAAACAAACTCCCTAAAATTTTTTAAAAAAACACACGTGTGGAAAAAATTCCAAATGGTACAAAGGAGCACACAGAAAATTCAATTCTCATACTTCTCCTGACCCCCTTTTCCTGCTTTTGTACTCAAAGGCCCCTGCAGTTACCAGCTTCTTGTGTGTTCTTCCAGATGTGCACACACCCCAATGGGCATGTTCCACCTCTCACCTTTTTGTTTCTACGGGAATGGCAGCTGGTCTCAGATGTTCCTTTCCACCGTGCATTTTAACTTATTCCAAAAGGTAACACATAGATCTCTTCTTCAAAGAATGACCACCTGAAGGGTCAAAGTTTAGACCTGACTTACCCAACTGAAACTTTTCATAGTCACCTGTGTCCTTTAGGGAGACTCTCACGATGGGCTGCTTTACAAGTGAAGGATGCGAAATGGACTCCTCTACCTTGGAGAGGGATTTACTCCCCTTTGCTGTGTGAGCAGTCCTGCAACCCTCAGGAGCTGTGGGCCAGGCTGGGGGATGCCTGTACCTGTGGCTTCTCCTGATCTTTCTGTCCTTCTGGGCTCTGTCTGCCCGAGGCCTCACAGGAGTACCTGGTGTGATGGGCTCCAGGGGGAGGATGCGAAGACCCTGCCAGGCATTGGGCCCTCCCTCTGGGTCCACAGTCCTGATCAGTTGACATCAGTAACCAGTCCCTCTGGGACCACACACGGGTTGTCTCAGCTCGCAGAGGGAGCCCTGGCTCTAAAGCAGGAATCACCAGGTAGAGCTACAGAATCAGGTACTTCTGCAGCCGGCAAACGTGGGAGCAGGAGAGAGTGAGGGACTCTGGTGGGCCCCAGGTTCACTAACAGGCATCCCAGTTTTCCCCATAGCCAAGAGTATTGCATTTATTTGCCTGAGCATGAAAGGAGACAGAAAATCTATTCTGATGAAGTATTTTTTAAATCACTTTTTGGTTAGAGGCAAGGAATCTTTCTCCTGGGAGAATGCCCCCACCCCAATTTTATGTGGATGTTAAGGAAACCCACACTCGTGAGTTTTTCCGTTTTTCAGCGCCAGGTGATGGCCGTGGACAGCTGGTATGGAAGTGAGGGGCTCTTTCCAGGAACAGCCCTGAGGTGTGGGTGTCGGCTTGGATGCTGAGCATCCTCAGAAGCTGGCTCTTCATCACCTATTCATAGCCGCTCTTCAGCTTTCCGGGGACTTGCCTCTCTCTGATTGGGCGGGTAGTGCACGGAAAGGCCTGCAGGCTGTCAGAACTCAGTACAACCTCTTATTGAAATCTTACCATTTCAGGGGTGGAATGGCTCATTCGTGTCACCAGCATTTATGGTGCATCTTCCCCGAGTGGGCTCCGCGCTCAGCGTTGAGATGCAGTGGAAGAAACACTCTCTCCCAACTCAAGGAGACGACACCACCTTGGATCGGTGTCCAAGGGGATCAGAGAGGCGAAAAGCATGCCAAGGCCAGGCGGGTGGAAGGAGTTAGGGCAGGCCCTGGGCTAGAAGAGCTTCCCCGGGATGCCACCTCCTTCAGCACAGGGAAGGCTTGGCCGCGCCTGGAGCCGGGAGGGGATGGAGCAAATGGCTCGTGGCCTGTGGCGGTTTCTCTGGGGTGCCCAGGCCGGGATAGAGACCAGATGGAGATTCCGGAGTAGTGGGGGCCTCACAGCTGATTTCTCCACCTGTCAAATGGGAACCGGGCAGCCTCAGCTCCCACGGGTGGAGCCATCCACACGAGATCCAGGACAGCACCAGCAACGAGGCGAACTTTCCGTTCTGGAGAGTCTGAGTTAGGGCAGGTTTGGGGTTTCAGCAGTGAGCTGCCAGGTTGCATTTGTTCACTGACTTATCCGTTCATCTAATGACCTTACAGCTCCTCTGTCAAGTGCTGGGCACTCACGATATTGAGCGGGTGTGAACCGTTATTCACCAGGCCGGGGTTGGTCCCGGGTGGTCAGGACCAGTGCGTTTCTCCTTCACCACACACGTCATCCAACCTTCTGGGAGTCGCCGCTGGTTCCAGGTGCTGGAGGACAGTGGCCAGCTAGCCCAAGGGCCTCCTCTCCCGGAGATTTTATTCTCGGATGCGGGCAGTGGGAAGACAAACAACAAACAGTAAGTGACCAGACAAGACCACAGAAAGTGAGTATGATGAAAAGAGAAGCACACGGGGACTGTGCCGAGGGGACGGGGTGGCCCGGGGCGCCTCTCTGAGCAGGGCTGCCTGAGTCTGCCGCTTAGGGAGCAGACCCTGGACAAAGAGTCACGTGGGCGGTGGTCCCTGGAAACACCAGTCGGGGTGTGGGGACGTGAGACCGGGCAGGAGCTGCAGGACTTGCATCTGAGCAGGTCACCACTGTGGGTGGCCGGGGCTCAGTCCCACAGGGCATCCGGGGAGATGCTGGGGACGCAGCTCAAGCCTCTCACCCAGGACAGGGCGGTGTGGGCTTCTCAACCTGCCCCTTCAGTCTCTGGTGGGGGGCTGCTCCTGGGATGGGGGTGCTCACTCCCAGGCAGAGCGGGCTCCAGGCACCCGAGGAAGCCCTCAGGCAGCTGCGGTCAGCTGGAGAAGACAGGGGGCAGTGATAGCGGGACCCAGAGAGGGACCTCGGCGGGTTCTGACTCCCAGGCACCCCAGCACTGGGGGCTCTGATTCGTGCAGGCAGCAGGACATGTGGGTGCGAGCCTGGACTCTGGGGCCAGGGTGCCTGGGGCTGGGTCTCGTTCTGGCCACTTCCTAGTTGTGGGACCTCGGGTACCTTGCTGTTATTTATTTATTTTAAAATATACCTGTTACAGGAGAAGTCTGCAAGCTCCAAGTGTGCAGCTCACACAAACTTTCCCGAATGGAACAAACCCTTGCAACCAGCACCTGGCTTGAGAAATAGGACACGACAGCACCCCCGGACCCCCCCTCACGCCCCTTCTGCTCTTCCCTCCTCGAGGGTGCCCACTGTTCTGACTTCTGACATCATGGTGGTGCCTGCTCTTGTATTTTAAGTAAATGGCTTCTTCCTCCCAGCATCCTCCTCTTCCTTCTGTGTCTGAGCCCCGGGCACGTTTGTGGGACGTTATGGTTCATTCACTTTACTGCTGAGCGGTGTCCGTGGTATTCGGATTGTTTCCTGTTGGGGCCAATTTCCACCAGGGCTGCTGGGAACCTCCTCGTGCGTCTGTGTGATCGGAGGTCCCTCTCCATCACACACATGAGCGTGTGTTAGCGTCTCATCCAAGTTTGCAGTGACAGCCACCACATGGCGTCTTGCACCCAGCAGGCGCTTCATGAGTGCTGGCAGAGCCTGGGTTGGGAGGCAGGGTGAGTGCAGGGTGGAGAAGCAGCCCGTGTTGGGGTCAGGCGTCTGGCTCGCTTGGTGTTTGATCTGCTCCATAGGCTGGGACCCCACCTGCTGGACCCCACCTTCTGGACCCCAGAAGGAAGCTCTGTCGGCAGGAGGGAGTCGAGCCGGTGCTCATCTGCCACATGAGTCCCCACAGCAGATGCTGGAGATGCTCTTTTCCTTTACTTTGGGGAAAAAATGTCTTCCAGACCTGCGACTTGGATAATCACAAGAAACATCTGTGACCTCCTAAAAATATCTGCTTCGTGCCATTTTGTGGAGCACAATGTTTATATAGCCTAGCAGTGTAATTAAATGGGTGTTCAGTTAACTCTCAAGAACAGCTGGAGGCTCCCCAAGCCCATGATGGGATCTGCAGGCGCCTGTGAAGCGGGCTGCGCAGGGGACCCTGGCTTTCGGTGGGGCTGGGGCCTGGAGGGGATATAGCGATGCGGGCCGGGGAAGAACCGGGCAAGAGACTGTGATGCAGGGCTCCTGCCCCCCGGACCGTTGTATGGTGCTTAGTTCCATGTTTCCATCTGGCAACCCCTGGAACGTTTCCTACTGAGGAGAGGTTTTCCCTTAAAGAACTCATCAGAAAGTGCCTCATCCCTAAGTGGCTTTTTTGGCTGTTTTGTAGCCTGAGGAGACTAAGTGTGGTTAATGGTAGATTTTTTTCTGGAACCGTTCATGCTTGTTTCCAGGGAACTACATATATTAATCAAGGTTTTAGCCAGTAAGGACTGGAGCTGCGTGCTCTCTCTTTCTTTTCACCAATAAAGAGCACGGCTGAAGAAATCTTTTTGATGAAGGATTCCCCTCGCTTTTCAGCTGAGCAAGTTTATTTGAGTCCCCAGAGGCTTGCAAAGCAGGATCAGAGCCTATTAGGGTAGCGATCTCAGAACCCCTCTGAACACTGTGTGTCCGAAACATGAGCTGGTTGGGGGTGCGATTCTAGGGGACTTTGAAGGAGAAGTCCAGAGTTAGGAAGAAGTCCAGGGACAGTGCCTCTCCCTTGACTACCCCGTCCTTTGGAATTCTGCTCTTCACATGCGGAAAAGGGACAGCCCATTGTAAGCATGTATTCATTCATCAGCAATAATGGCTGAGCACCTACTACGTACTGTACCACTTGGCCCTTCACCCAGTATGAAGGATGCAATGGTGAGCAGAATGGACATCTCTGGTCCTCAGGGAACTTCTGGCGTGGTGCCTGGCTACATACTGTGGTGAGGGCTCCGAAGGAGAAGCTGGATGTGGTGAGGGCAGCTTCATGAGGAATGAGATCAGGGGAGTGAATGGGAGGTAACTTGAGGTGGGGCAGAGAAGAGACCACTCCAGGCAGAAGGAACAGCACATGCAAATGTCCTGTGGCTGGCAGTGCAGGATAAGCTCCAGGAACAGAAGACCAGGCCAGTGGGGCTGGAGCTCAGCAGTCAGTGGTGGACAGTGGCAGGAAGCTGGATGGCAAAGAAGCACCCTGGACAGAAGGAGGCAGCCAGATCATGGCCCTCAGGCTGGGGCCAGGACTTTGCTGTCATCCTCATATGGTCTGAGGCTGGGACATATCTGCTAAGATCTGGATGCCATGCTGGCTGGCCTTATCTTTTTCTGGAAGAGAAGATTGGGTTGGGGGATGACCCTTTCCAACTGGATCCAAAGACTGGAAAGCTGGGATTTCCAGAAAGATTTAATTTTTTCCCCTATCTTGAGATCTGTGACTCCAGACTCCTCCAAGCTCTGATGGTGACCCTCACGAAAGAGGTGGCTCTATGACATCACTGGAGGGACAGTGACCAAAGGACCTAAACCCAAGACTCTGCTCCAGGAAATGGAGGGCTTCATTTCAGTGTCTGTCCAGGCCACGGCCTAATGGGTCTCTAACAGACTCAAGAAGAGAAACAGCTGAGAGAAGAAGGAAAGCCATCCTCTTGTGTTCCCAGTGGCACCATCTTCTGAGTCTGCAGGAATCTCAAGGCCATGAATATGTAGCAAGGCGGTGGTGGGCAGTGGGCAGGCTGGCCCCATGGGGCAGTGGGAAGTGGGCGGCAGGGTCAGAGGATGCTGATGGCATCTTGGTTGTACGGTCAACCAGCTCTGTGACGCCATCTTTTCCTCTTCAATGGGCTTCTTTGTCTTCAATCCCACAATGGCGGGCATGACCCCAGCCAATCCCCACTTCCCTTGGATATTTATAATTGTAAAATAAACTCGGTATTTGGAAGGTAACTGGGAAAGGGGAGGTCAGCTCAGTGATAATAGTAAGAGGTGGCATGTAGGGCACATTGGTCTATGTGCCAGGTACTACATTGCGTGCCTAACACGTATCACCTCTGCTGGGAGAGGTCCTGAAACGATTCCCACTGCTTTGGGAGGGTGAAGACCCGTCAAGGTCCAGACCTCAAAAAGGTGATGGTGCTCCCCCGCCACTTCCAACGCATGTGACTAAAAACAAACAACGTGCACAACTGTAAATCAAGTTCAAGATAGATCAATCAAATTCTGGTTCTATCTCCATGATGACTAGTTGGATGTCTTTGAAATATTATTATGTATACTTTTGGTGACTTTTACGTAAATTTGAATGATGTGATTCTGAAAGAGTTTAATATAAAAATAATAACAAAGTCTCACTTTAGGACCCAAATGTAAAATGAATACCAAGACCTTAAAGGTGGGCAGGAATTGTGCAGGTTCAAAGCCCTCAAGATAGAACGGTTTGTAAGCTGTGTTTAAGCTACTGTCCGTGCCAGGGGGCTGCTCTCACCTGGTAAAAGGAAAGCCCACCATCCTTTGTGAGCACTGTGGAAAGCTTGGTCTTGACCTACATGAGCTGGTTTTTACAGGAGGTTTTCAGGAAAGCATATTTTGGAAAACAAAAAGCCTGAGTGCCTTTGCATTGCATTGCGTGCCTTTGAACTGCAAGTGGCCATGGGAGGGACCCGCTCTGCCTAGTGGGTCATAGGGGTCGGGGTGGGGTGAGAGACCAGGTGACTTGCACCAGGGCACAAGGTCGGGGTGGAGCTGGGATTTGAAAACAGGGCTGTGTGTCCTTGACCTCCTCCCATAGAATGGTGTAAAGAGCTAAACAGGACTTTGGAATTCACCAGATCCAGGGTTTGCCTTTCAGAGTTGAGTAAAAGGAACTCCAGAGAAGAACTGAAGGACCCAGGGCCGTGGTTGCCGTGATTCCCTGGGCTTCACCAGCTTTCCGGGGGAACTCCTGAAGGTGGACCCGAGCTCCGTTTCAAGCTGGTTTCCTGCCTCGCTATGTGACCACCAGGAGGTCACTTGCCCTCTCTGGCTCCAGTCTCTCTTCTCCCAGGGAATCAGATGAGTTGGATTAAGTGTCCTTTCACATTCCTTCAGGATGGAAAGTTCTCTAACTCTGATTCCACCCTCGTCTCATTGAGCTAGTTCCCATGTATCTTGGGAGGGGATTGGGGTGCTGGAAGTGGGCAGGCCCGGCGGGATGGGGTGGTGTAAGTGAACCAGGAATGCAGAAGCAGTCATTTTTCTAAGGGAAGTTTATTTCATAAAGAACAAATTAAATTTTCTTTCCTTTCTTTTCTCTTTTTTAAAAGAAATAGCCAGTATCAGAGCTCAAGGCAACTGACTAGGCATCCCATTAGTCATAAGGCTTTCTCACATCTCCAAATATTCTTTCTGAAGGTGGTCCAGTGTCTTTTTTTTTTTTCATTTTTGTTTCAATTTTTTTTTGGCTGTGCTGCGCAGCTTACAGGATCTTAGTTCTCTGACCAGGAATCAAACCTATGCTCCCTGCGGTGGAAGCACAGAGTGCTAACCACTGGACTGCCAGGGAAGTCCCTCCATTGTCTTTTTTTGCGTGGCAGCATACCTTTACTTACAGCCACAAAAACTGCATCACACGTGACCTCAGCGCTCCGTGGCTTGACGTGGTGTGGTTCATTCTCACAGACCCGCAGGTTGGCCATGGGGCCGATAGTCCAGGCGGACTTGGTTCTCCTCCTTCTGTCTTTCCTCCCCGCTTCCTCCTCCTCAGACCAGCGGGCTGGTCCAGCCGGGCATGCTTTCCCCATGGCAGTGGCACAGAGAGCAGACCTGACCAATCCTGTGTGCACATCCCTGGGTAACATCCCACTGGCCACAGCGCGTCTCAGGGCCAAACCCAGGCCAGAAGTAGGAAAGTGTGTTTCCTGCAGTCAGAGGTGGGGGAAGAGAGTGGCATGTTGGGACAATAATTATTGTCACTGTCCATGATTACGATGGACAGGCTGTGGTGGCTTTGAAACATGCCTACAAATTCTTCGATGCTCCTCCCATGGAGGGGTGGAATCTAGGTCCCCCTGCTTTGAATGCGGGTGGCCTCTGTGACCGCCTCAATGAATAGAATGTGGCAGAAGTGACCAATGTGGCTTCCTAGGCTTCTGCCAGGGCCTCGTACCTGTTCAGCCTCGTGGGAGAAGTCTTGCCACCCTGTGGGAGACCCCACATGGGGAGACCAGGGAGCAATGCTCAGGGGTCCCCAGGTTCCCAGGGAGGAGTCCTTGGAGAGGAATGCAAACACTGCATCTCTCTGAGCAAGAACTGCCTGGCCGAGCCCAGTTAGCCCCCAGACTCTGGGCAAAACAAATGATTGTTTTAAGCCATTTTTTGGGCGGGGGGAGCTGCTGATTATGCAGTATTAGATAAGTAGGAAATCAAGGTTGCACTTGCTAACAAGGAATGGAACTCAGGGGTGAACAGCAGCTCCATCACTGTGCCCAGCTGTGACCTTGGATAAGCCCTGTGACCCCTCTGTGCCTCAGCTTCTCCATCTGTAAAATGGTCGTGTTCCTGGCCTCAGAAGGTTGCTGTCCCATTATATCAAACAGGTAGCACAGACCTGGGTCATAGCAGGTGTTCCGTCAATGTTGATGGAATAAATAACCCCTTGCTGTTAAATGTGGCTCCTAGGGTGTGGAGGAAGGGGGCCAAGACTGGCTGGGAGACACAGGGGCCACGGCGTGGGCAAAGGTAGTGGCTGCAGCATGGCCACGGGTTCCCGGAGGCTGTGAAGTGCGGCTGTCAGCGGTTGCTGAGTGCGCTGTGTGTGCCTCCGATCTTCCCCTAAAAAGGAGTTTCTTGTACACATTTTGGCTCCTTCCTCCTCTTAGCTGCACCATAATTCAGCTTACAAATATTCCGACATTTATTTATCCGTTCTACGGTTGGAGGGTAGTTTCCAGATTTGCTTCCCCTCTACCGATCTCCCCAGCATGCAGAGTTCTCCAAGCTGTCTGAAACACTTAGAGCACGTGCTTAGAACTGAGGGCAATAAGAATGTTTCTTTTGTAAATTCAAATCCATCCCCCTCCAGCTGCCCACACTGCCCATGTGTCCTCACTGGCTACTCCAGCCTCTCCTGTACTGGGCCAGATTTCAAGGGGTGGTGGGTAAGAACCCACTCCCTCTCCTACCCCAACCTTCCCTTCCAACTGAAGCCCAGTCTTGGAGGCTCTTTCCTTTCCCACCATTAACATACAAGTACCCGGGAGGCATGTCTCTTGAGCCTTCTAAGTTGTCTGTGCCCAGAGAGAAGAAAGCCAGAAGACTTTTCCTAAGAACCTGTCTGGACCAGGTGTCTGAGGGAAGTGGTTTTCTATTTAAGGAGGAAGGGAGAGGGAAGTGCCAGAAAGCGAGAGTGGGGACTTTGACCACAGACTCTCTGCGGTTCAAGGTTCTGCCTGACTTTGGCCCCGTCTGGGGCACTGTGATGGAGTGACAGCTTGGATCTGGGTTTGTTAAAGCCCAGGAAATAGTGCTTTCTTCAACCCAACCTAATCCTAAAGGGCACCTTTTCATGATGCCTCACTAAGGAATGGAGAACGTCACAATTAAAACCGTGGCACCCTGCTTTCTTATTATTTAGAATTTGTTTATTTATTTTATTTTATTTTATTTTATTTTTTTGGCTGCACCACACGGCTTGTGGGATCTCAGTTACCAACCAGGGATTGAACCCGGAGCCAAGCAGTGAAAGCACCGAGTCCTAACCACTGGACCACCAGGGAATTCCCTTAGAATTTATCTTTAACTTATTGAAAGAACATTTTCAGACTCAATTACATGAAGATTTTATCATATATTACTCTTGGGTTAACATAAACAAATACAAGCAAAACAAATTGGTTAATGTATTCTAAATTTCTTAACATCCAGAGTCTGATTTTTCTGATTCACTTTTGACTCCAAATTGTTGATTCCTGTGGTCCCCTCTCCCCCCTGACAATAGCATCCCAGTGCCCTCAAGAGCCTTGTTGATGTAGCAATTCTTAGTATCATCCACACAAGAACTGAAAGCCATTGGTTTGGGGTTCTCCATCTGGCTTTGCAATCAGGGAGAGCTGGCCTGCTTCCAGTCCCCGCTTTGGGAGGGCTGCCGACCACAGATTTCCCCTTCCTCTCGTGCCCACCCCAGCCGGGTACTCTATTGCCATGCAAGTTTTGTGCTGGTGCTTTTGACATTCAAACACGTACAGGCCACAGCGACTATATGACTGCTGGTTGTCAGGAAGTGGTTGTCAGGAACCTTTGATAATAAGCTGCATCTCACCCTCAGAGCTGATAAGATGGGAAAACAAGTGTGTCTTAGATTCGAGGCAATGCCACAGCCCCCCAGCTGCTTGCAGGTTGGCTTTGCCATCCACCAGAACCGTAACTTTCCATAATGCTACTGCCTGGTCATGGATTGTGACCTGTGTCTGAATACTTGGTTTTACTTCACCTTTCTGGAAATACTGCATGTAAACTGATGACATGGCTCCACTCCCCACACTCCACCCAAGTAAACCTAGGAACACAGCTCAGTGAGCTTTCTGGAGCAGAATGAAAAAGTCATATCAGACTTTAGACCCAGGAGGTCTGTGGGTGTGTTCACCATCTAGTCAGCATCAGAGCAGCCCCGGAGTCGGGGGGTGGTCCGTGCGGCCTCCCCCTTCCAGTCCTAGTCCCCTCACGTGGGGTGACTCCCGGGTCTGGACTGACAGGCGTCCAGCCTGTGAGAGAAGACGGAGCAAAGGCCTAATTTTCTGCTTGACTGTCCGGGTTTGCCCAGGGTTATGCTTTAGCACTGGTGGATGAATGCTCTGTTCTTCACTGCAGCTCCGTTAAAGCACTGCCTGGAGACCCCTATAAAAAAGTCTGTTTATGTTTTGGACAGGGTTCATTCAGAAAAAGGCTCAGACGATTCCCCAGGGGAACTTTCCTGTTTATTTTTATTGACTTGGGAGCCTGGAAATTCAGTGCTCATCTCCCTGGCTTCAGAGCTTGCCCAGGAAAGGGTCTAGAGGCTTATTTTCCTTTTTAGAGTTTCGTTGCGGATGACTCAGCCACATCCCAGCCACAGACTGAGGCCTCTGCCTCTTTTCCATATAGGTTTTGGGCAAATTTACTTTCTTAGTAAATTTCCTGGAGACGTGTAGGGAGAGATCCACTTTCATTGAGGAGATGCTCTGAGTTTTGGAGACGAAAACAAATGCTTCAAGTCTGAATGAAAGAGAAATAGTTTAGAGATGAAGGGAAGGCTTTTCCCAAAGCTCTGGGGAGAGGGAAGACGGGGGAGGTGGCAGAGGCCTGGGGGGGTTGGCAGGAGACCCCCTTGTGGGAGTCTGAATCATTGATCTCAATTCTTCCCCCAGCCGTAGGACAATGAGCCCACACCCTTGCCATGGCCTCACGGATGGGGGGCTAAATGCTCCCCCCGACCCCTGACTTTAGGTCTGCCCACTTAACTTGATCTGGCCAATGTGGTGTGAGCAGATATGCCCTGGGTTGAGGCTGGAAATGCTCTAGGACAGCTCCTTGAGTGGCACAGGTCACCCAGCTGACATCAAATCTCAATGAGAAAGGATACAAGCTGGGCACCAAAAATGTGGGTGTATTAGTCAGGGTACTCCATGGATATATATATATATATATGTATTATCTATCTATCTATCTATATCTATCATCTATCATCTATCTACCTATCTATCTCTCTATCTGTCATCTATCTATCTATCATCTATCTATCAAGATTTATTTTAAGGAATTGGCTCACACGATTATGGAGGTTGGCAAGTCCTAAATCTGCAGGGTCGGCCATCAGGCTGGAGACTCAGGCAAGAGCAGATGTTCCAGTTCAAGTCCAAGGGCAGCCTGCTGGCAAAATTCCCTCTTGCTCAGTGGGGAGTCAGTCTTTCCTTGTATTCGGGCCTTCAACTGACTGGATGAGGCCCACCCACATAATGGAGAGCAATCTGTGTCACTCAAAGCCCATCAATTTAAATGTTAATCTCATCCAAAAACACTCTCACAGAAACATCCAGAATAATATCTGACTGTATAGCTGGGCCCAGCCAAATTGACACACAAAATTAACCATCAGAGTGGGCTTTAATCTTTCTCTGGCCCTGAGCATAAGAAACCCTTTTGCTCCCATTGGCAGGTTTTAAGTTACCAGTAAGAGGGCTAGCATCCAACCAGAGTGCTTTCCTTCACCTCTCATCTTACCCCACTGGAAGTGATGGGGGCCATTGTGGAGGAAATTTCGATTGGACCTACTGAATTCACCAAGCTTTGTCAAAATATAGTTGCTAACAATCTTTGAAAAATGTTTTACTGAATTATAGCATACGTCCACAAAGGTGCACAAATCAGAACAGCTTGATGAATTTCACAAAGCGGACCAACACAAGATCAACATCTAGACCGTGATGAGTACTCCAGAGACTGGAAAGTCACTATGCCCTTCCTAAGGGTCACCACAACCTCCCTTTCTAAGATCACAGATTAGTTTTGCCAATTTTATACTCACGGCAGGTATATTTCCCAAAGATGGCATTACTAACATACCCCTGCTCTTCTGAAAACGTGGTGCTGATGTTCCTCCACTGAGAGGTGGGGTCTCTGTTCCTTCCCTGGGAAAGCGCCTGGGCCTGTGACTGTGGCAGAAGTGACACCATGTGGCTTCTGGGGCTAAGTTACAAAGGGCAACACAACCAGGCTTGGAACAAGTATCAGACCTTCTTAGTGTCTCTGTGTCTGAATCTGTCAAATTGTCAGGATGGTCATTTTCCCGAAAAGTAGCAGGAGGATGCATCCTTTACTCCTTGACACTGCAGTGTCCCAGAGCCTTTGGGGTGCTCCTAGCGGGAACTGCACCCTTGCCGATGAGGTCTTGGGTATTTGGGCTGGGACAACGTCCTCAGGGCTAACCATGTCCAGGGAAGCTGCTGAGAGGCCGGAGATGAGGACAACGCAGGCAGCAGAACCAGGAAGGAAGAGGGAGAGAAAGATGGAGAAAACAGTAGACCAGGAGGGAGGAAGATGCGGAGGAGGAGAGAGCCACGTGCGACAGAGATTGGCCGGGACCTCAGTGGGCTGCTCCCATGTGCCGCGTAGCACAGAACAATGAACTTGAAGGGGTCACGTGAGCCTCAGGTTCCTCAGCTATAAAGTGGGATCATCTTCATCACCATCTACCTCCTCACGTTATCATGAGAGTCCATTGACATGACGGCTATCAGGTCCTTATCAACGCTGTGCTGTTCACGCCTGCCACCCTCGAACCATCCTCTCCGTCCTGACAGGTGTCCTGAGAGGTTGACCACCATGGGCCGCACCACTGGACTCTCTTGCCTTCAGGTTTCCATTTGGGTCTGGTCCCTGGGTGGCACCAGAAGGAAGGACAGAGGTTGAGGTGTTTCCTCCCTCCCCACTGCCTGCTGGGACCCAAGTGTCTGGAAGGGACCGTGTCTTCTGTGGTTACAGCTCCGGACCAGGGTCCCTCCTCCGAGGCTCCTGCACTCACTGGGCTCAGATGGTCAGGACTCCCTGCCACCTCAAGGCTCTGGGTGTTTCAAGGTGCTTGCCTTTATTCCCTTAATCTCTCCCACTTTGATAAATTCCTATCTTGGACTTAAAAGACAGTCTCTGTTCCCCGTTTTTGCTGAACCCTTAAGACACTTCTCTGCCCAGACTTGGGTCTTGCAAATTTCTTGTGTCTGCCAGTTGATGGTGCTGAGATTGAAATGCTGTCCCACAGGCATCACGATGAAAGGGTGCCTTGAATTTAAGCCCACTTGGAGGGGACAGTCCTGGGGTGTCCTTTGACCAAAACTGTTCTATAAAAACTATCTTGAGTCCGTTTTCGTAGGTCTGGATTGTGTGATGAGCAGGCAAAGGGTCCTTGTGGCAACTGTGGAAGGTTGGCAAGACTGTAAAAGGGCCACATCCCTCCCTCGTAATGTGACTTCACAGCTCCTCCCATCAAGAGGGGGCTAGTCCTGTAGCCTTGAATCTGGACTTGGACTTGCTTCAGCCAGTGGGATGAAGCGTAGGAGATGGGGGCCAGTTCTGGGCCTGTGCGAGAGGCCGTGCCCACTCCTGCTTGCTTTCTGCAGGCCCCGGCCCCTGCGGTGTGCGTCAGCCAGAGCTCACTGCCTAGGGAGGAGAGGCCCACCACAACCGGGCCGCTGCCCCAGTTGAGGCCTGTGCCTGTGAGGGGCCGGGGTAGACCAGCCAAGCCCTGTGCACCTGGCTGCAGACACGCGAGGGCACCTGGCTCAGGTCAGAACCACCCTGCTGAGCCCGACCTAAATTTCTGACCCAAGAATTGGGAGCTAAGTAAGTTGTTACTGTTTCAGAGAAATTTGTTGCAGAGCTATCGCTGATTGGTTGGTACACTGACCTCGGGTGGCCTGGCAATATCTTCCAAGGGCGTGGCAGATGGGTGTGGACATGGGTCACATCAGGCTGTTCGCAAGCTCCCATCAGGTACCTCGGTTCTCATTATGGGGGGTGGGAATCGAAGAGAGACTCCCTTTCTTTCTTTTGTTTTTAAAGATGTTGGGGTAGGAGTTTATTAATTAATTTATTTATTTTTGCTGTGTTGGGTCTTCGTTTCTGTGCGAGGGCTTTCTCTAGTTGTGGCAAGCGGGGGCCACTCTTCATCGCGGTGCGCGGGCCTCTCACTGTCGCGGCCTCTCTTGTTGCGGCGCACAGGCTCCAGACCCGCAGGCTCAGTAGTTGTGGCTCACGGGCCTAGTTGCTCCGCAGCATGTGGGATCCTCCCAGACCAGGACTCGAACCCATGTCCCCTGCATTAGCAGGCAGATTCTCAACCACTGCATCACCAGGGAAGCCCGAGACTCCCTTTCTTATGGAGCTCAGTGAGAGGAAGACGATAGTAGCAGAGCCGTTGCTTCTGCCCTCAGTGTCTGGCTCTGAGCTGAGAGCCAGAACTAGCAGCGTATCTGGTCTCAGTGTCTCGCAACACCGCTTCCTCTGTCCTAACTCCTCTGTTGCTTTTCCTGTGGAAGCAGCTGCCTCCATGCTTCTGGTGCGTCTGTGTTTCAAAACTCGAGCCGTTCCCAGAAGGCAGCCCGCAGAAGCACGGACTCCCAGGTCTTGACTGTTCAGCCGGCTGCAGAGCCATCCAGGAAGCAGAGGGAACCTGCCTCTGTGTTGCTCTAAATGGGCAATTAGCAAACACAATATGATACAATTGCCCCAAATTGGAAGAGTTAACGCAAGGATGTGAGATGGACGGGAACAAAAGCTGTCATCAGGAAGAAAGCCGGCCAAGGATGGAGGGAGGGCTTCCCTGGTGGCGCAGTGGTTGAGAGTCTGCCTGCCAATGCAGGGAACACGGGTTCGTGCCCCGGTCCAGGAAGATCCCACAAGCCGCGGAGCAGCTAGGCCCGTGAGCCATGGCCGGTGAGCCTGCGCTTCCGGAGCCTGTGCTCCACAGCGGGAGGGGCCACAACAGTGAGAGGCCCGCGTACCACAAAAAAAAAAAAAAAAGAATGGAGGGAAATGAGGATCCTGGGTGGCACCGGGGCCCAGGCTCGCTGTGCTCCCCACACACTGCTCTCCCCCAGGCCTCCCTGCTGCTGGGTGAGCTCGCAGGGCCATCCGTCCCCCTCTGCTCCGAGGGACCCGGGCCCAGATGTTTCTGGAGGAAAGGCGGGTGCAGACCCAGGCTGGCTCCCTGCTGGCCACCCCTCCTCTCCCAGATGACCTGGCTGCTCTTGGAATCCACATCCTGTGTCCACAGGGTGTCCTTAGTGTGAATTCAAGGGCACCGGAGCGACTGAGGCTGGTGTGCCAGTATTGTGTTGAGGACTGGTGAACCAGCAAACTTTGTTTTTTCCTCCAGATTTCATGACAATTATACATTTATTTCAATCTTTCCCGAATGCCTGTAGGTTCCCTGAACCTACAGGGGTCTCTTCTGTTTACAGAGGGATCCCCAGTAACTGGTACAGTGCGGGGCACTTACTGGGTCATACGTATATACAATATACATTGTAAGTCAACTATATACGTCAGTTTGAAAAAACAAGCAACCTTGTTTTTAACATCAACCCTGAGAGGGAGGGAGACGGGAGACCGAGGCCACCAGCACCTGTGGTGACCACAGAGGGGGAGGGGCTGGAGGGAGGCAGTGAGCAGTTTTCTTTGCTTGGGGGGGGTTTATGTACTTGGGGGGTCCCGAATTCGATGACTTTTCAAAGTTAGAGCCAGACTCCTCAAGAGACAGGCACTCATGTGCTAATAGTAATCTGAGGTGAGGCTGGCTCCCCGGAGGTCTGTCTGATCTGCATCGGGGTGACCCTGTGATGAGGCTCAAGTGACCCAAATGAGGGATCACAAAGACATGGGGCTCTGAGATGGACTCAAACTGCTCTCCAGAAGGGCTGACTCAGTGTCTGGTCTTCTGCGTGTGTGTGAGGGACGTTTGCTCTGCTGTTCTCAGCACAAGGAATCCTTAGGAAGTGATGGGTGGAGAAGGATGTGTCATGTTGGGTCTCATTCATTGATGACCAGACCAAGACGATATGCTCATTTCGATATTTGTATTTCTTCTTTTGTAAATTTTTTAATTTATTTGTCCTTTCTTTTGGGGTTTAAAAAATTGATTTTGGGGGGAAACCCTAGGTCAATTTTTATTTCAAAATGTCTACAAAGTTTTAGTTCTCCATTATACAAATTATTTTTTATAATTCAGACATTATTCAATATGTCCTGTAGAAAAATTTTGATTTTTGAAGGCTCAATATGTTAGCTATTGAATATTAATTTATTTTTAAATTAATTTTATTTATTTATTTATTTATTTTGGCCGCGAGGCACGTGGGATCTTAGTTCCCCAACCAGGGATGGAACCCGTGCCACCTGCATTGGAAGTTCAGAGTCTTATCCACTGGACCACCAGGGAAGTCCCTTGAATATTATTTTTATACTGCAGGCTGAACCTAATTGACAGTTCCAGGTAACAGCAAACTCTTATTAATTGGATTATCTTTTTTTTTTTTTTTTTTGCGGTACGCGGGCCTCTCACTGCTGTGGTCTCTCCTGTTGCGGAGCACAGGCTCCGGACGCGCAGGCTCAGCGGCCATGGCTCACGGGCCCAGCCGCTCCGCGGCATGTGGGATCCTCCCGGACCGGGGCATGAACCCGTGTGCCCTGCCTCGGCAGGCGGACTCTCAACCACTGCGCCACCAGGGAAGCCCATAGTTGGGTTATCTTTAAATGTTAAAGCCATCAACCAACTGTCTCTCCTCTGTGTTGCACATCTCTTTTTTTCTGGATTGAATTTGACTTTTAGCTTTGTATATGGGTTGCTTTTGTCATTCAGAAAGCTTAAATTTGATGTAATCATATTTGTCTTTTCTTTCATAGTTTCTTCTTTTAGTGCACAGAGAAAACTTCTCTACCCAAGATCATGTGGATCTCTATTAATTCTATCCTAGCTTTCTCTCTCACATCTAACTCTTGAAGGCAGCTGGAGTTTACTTGAGAGTCTGTTGTAAGGCAGGAACATACCTTTGTTTGTAGGAAACGGCATTTAGATACTTCAGTGGGGTCCTAGTCCCATACCTCCTGGGCAGGCGTCAGGGAAAAGTTGCCTTCCAGCACTTTGGCATCTTGAGAGGTGAATCAAGTTAAACTCTGTGCTGCCTTGAGCCTGGGGGTCCTCTGGCAGGGTGGGGGCAGGGGGTGGGGTGGGCAGGGAAATAGCCTGCTGTTAATTGACAGCATGTTGCTGTTCCAGACCACCCACCAGACCCAGAGCCCAGAGAACAGCTGTAGGCAGGATGACCACACATTTATCATCCACCCAGGACACTTTTGAGAATGAAAGGGAGCACATTAATAACTATGCAAGGCCTACAGGCGTAAACTGGAATTTTCCCAGGCAAAACAAAGTGTTTTATTCCCCTACCTACAGGGGACCGACTCTCTCTCCTCTGAGGACTGAGGACAGTTGTCTCCTCCATGTGGTGACAGGGGCATCTGGGCAGCTTACATTACTGACACCCAGCTTCTAGGTGAGCACAAGTTGACTGGCCAGACCCTTTGACAAATAAATATGTCTCTTTTCAGGGAGGAAGCAGGAGGAGAGAATTGAAGAAAAATCGACGTATGTCCATTAGGATGCACGTTATTCCTGGGAGAAAGGAGGCTTGGGGTCACGTCCCCTTTGGAAGGGATGCTGGTCAGTGTTAGTTACATAGGAGATCAGTGGGCAATTGATGAACCAGTTTGCACACCCAGGGAGGCTTGCTAGCACTGAGTACAGTAATGAATTTCCCAGGATAAGAATGGCCTCGTTTTTCAGGGAAGAGATGGTCTGATTGGTGTTCTGAAATAAGCGATAGACGTGAAGATTTCCCTGCCTTCCGTTTCTCTCTTATCAGCACCAGAGCACCTCGTGCAGAGGCAGGATTGGGCATTGCAGGAACTTCGACCCATACGGCTCCTGCAGGCTGCAGCGGGCGATGCTGCTGCTTGGGTTTTTTCCTGCAGAATCGTTGCTGCTGATAATGTGTGTGTGTGTGTGTGTGTGTGTGTGTGTGTCATTGTGCCCCTGCTGCTTCATTTTGTTGATAGAAGATGGGGTTGGCAATGGCTTAGAACCATGATAGGGTGTAAATGAAAACAGAAGCTTGCCCTGGGAACAGGCTCCTGTTTGAAAGTCAACTGCTTCATCGAAGGTGGTTAAAAAGCACTCTCTGATGGAATCAGAGGTTTATTGTGTCCGTTGAGCAGGCCGGGACAGTGGATATAGATGTTAGCTTTGCTTCCCCATGACACACTATTCAGGTTTTACTTATTTCTCGACAGGTTGTAATCGAAAAGTGAGGCTCACATATATAGATGATGGCTCTGCAAATGACAAAGGGTCGTATTGGTTTCCTGCGGCTGCTAACAAACCACCAGAACATTAATGGCTTGAGCAAGATGAGTTTATCCTCCTGTAGTCCTGGAAGTCAGAGGTCTGAGATCGGCTTCCCTGGGCTAAAGCCAGTTCCCTCTGGAGCCTCTGAGGGAGAGTTGGTCTCCTCGCCCTTTCAGCGTCCAGGGGCCGCCTGTATTCCTGGGCTTGTGGCCCCTCCTCTGTCTTCAGAGGGCATCTCTGCTTCCAGTATGACAGCACCTTCTCCAACCCTCCTGCCTCCTTCTGATAAGGACGGGGACGATCACATCCAAATCCACCCATGTAGTCCAATCTCCGCATCTCAAGGTCTGTAGCTTAATCATACCTGCTAAGTCGATTTGCCATGTAAGGTCACATTCCTGGGTTCCAGGGATTAGGATGTGACCTACTGGGGGTCATTATTCATCCCAGCACAGGGTCTCTTGATCAGCCTTTTGGACAATAAATTCTGCATTCAGTCAAGGCCAATGGCTCCAAGCAGACTGTTTCTCCCAGGACAATGGTGATGCCTTTGAATTTGACAGTGTTTTTCCTAATTTATGAGGGAAAACTGGAGGCAGCAAGGCTCCAAGACAAGGCTGCTTGGCAGCTCCTAAGAGGCTGAGAGCTTTAAATGCCAATGGAAATACTGATGGAGGTGGACGCCGTGCACACAAGCAGATGGAGCCAGGCGGTACAATGTTCAGACGAACGTTTACCCAAAACAGGCTCCCAGATGTCAGAGAAGTTACAGACCACGGAGAGAGCAGTAGGAAACAGGGCTCGGTGTCCTAGGCGGTATCCCGAGGGAAGCAGCTGATGGCGGCCCTCAGAGCTGCCGGGAATTGCTGGTGCTCCTGGAACACAGCCAGCGGGGTTTTCAGATCCTGACTGGCTGGTTCCCTCTCCCAGCTTTAGAGCACCAGCTTCTTCTTGTATTCTGCCACTTGCTCCACTGCCTGGAAGTGTGTGGGAGGTTTTGTGTCAGTCACGTCAGAGGGGACTTCACTGCTGTCTTTGCTTAGTCTCCAGCCCGTAGACTGGGTCCTTCTACTCCACGGATTCTTTTAGGTGCATAGAAACAGGCTTAGGGAACAGCCAAGGGAGACCCGGAGGACCTGCTATTTCAGGGTGGGACAAAGAAAGCCCAGACAGTGCCCAGACAAATGAAAATAGGGAATGTGTAGCCACTGTGGAAAATAGTACAGAGGTTCCTTAAAAAAATTAAAAATAGAACCACCATATGATCCAGCAATGTCATTTCTAGGTGTACTTCTGAAAGAAATGAAATCATTACGTCGAAGAGATATCTGCACCCCCCATGTTCATAGCAACTTTATTTACAATAGCCGAGACATGGAAACAATTTAAGTGTCCCTCAACAGATGAATGGATAAAGAAAACGTGGTATGTACATTCAATGGGATACTATTCAGCCATAAAAAGGAATGAAATTATGACACAACACACGCTACAACATGGATGAACCTTGAAGACATTACGTTGAATGAAATAAGTCAGATAGAGAAAGACACATACTGTATGATCTCACTTACGTGTAGAATCTAAAACAAAAACAGTGAGAGGCCCGTGTGCCGCAAAAAAAAAAAAAATTATGTTGTACACCTGAAACTTATAGAGTGTTATATGTCAATTATACCTGAATTTTATTTTTTGGCTGCACCATGGGGCTTGCAGGATCTTAGTTCCCCGACCAGGGATTGAACCCAGGCCCAAGGCAGTGAAAGCACCGAGTCCTAACCACTGGACCTCCAGGGAATTCCCATACCTCAATTTTTAAAAAAGGAAATGTGGTTTGGGCAGCAAGTAAAACCCAAAGACCTTGAAAATCAAGGCTCCCTTTGGGGCATAAAAGAAGAAAATCCTCAGAAAACTGACAAAGGATGGCTGAGATGTTGTTCTCATGGTGTTCCATGCCCCCACCAGAATCTCACACCCTGCCCTGCCATGACCCTTTTGACCATGCAGGTGGCCATGATTCAACATACAGCATCAGGAAAACATTACTTTCTAAGTAGGCTGTGTGAGAGAATGAAAGTCTAGGCACTCTGGATTCTGGTCTGAGTCGCCCTTATTAAGACCCCAAACTTTCATGGACTATCTGTAAAATGAAGGCTTTCTCTAAACCAGTGGTTTTCAATATTTTGGAGGTGTCAGGACCTTCTTCAGGAATCCCACACCAGTAGTTGTATTTTTTAGTTGAAAGATAATATAAAACCGTGGCGTCCTACTTGTGTTCCACCGAAAGTAGACACCCCGAGCAAGGACTTGAGTGCCAGGAGTTGGTCTGCAAGGTGATTCCACAGAAGCCCAGATGAGGGGATGGGGAAAATGAGACTGGAAAGAGAGAGAGAGAAGCCAGTAAAGCGTGTGAGGATGAGCAGGGTCACTCTGTGGGCAGTAGGGGCTCATCCTCTGGGGCCCCCTGAAGTGCTTCTCGGAGGACAATCCCTGAACCAGCGCGTGGGCATAGCCTGGAAGTCTGTTAGAAATACACATCCTCAAATACCCACCCCAGACCTACTGACCAGAAGCCCTGGTGGTGGGACTCAGCAATCCACGTTATTCAAGCCTCCCAGGTGATTCTGCTGCACCCTGATGTCTGAGAACCACTGGTTTTCTAGAAACACCTGCTATTTTAAAGGTGTGTCTTCTCTACAAAGAGAAGTGGCCTGAATTTGGAAATAATGAGTATAATGCTTTTCTTTTCCATAGCAGGGTAATACTATGTTAAAGAATACTTTCTTTCCAAAGATAAACAGATATATTTTCACAAGATCATTTCTCCCTTATAAGGTGGCTTTGGATGAGAAAATTTTCTATAGAGAAGTATCTTATGCTCATTTTGATACTGCTTCATTAATTATTAATAGCATTTTAGGATGTGGAAAGAGGATAACTGTCATTCAAACTGAATGTTTGTTTACCCAGAATAATATGGCTCACTTAAAGTTTAATTTGATTTAACCAAAAACAAAAAAAAAACAAAAACAGAACCGACCCATTGAGAGGTGGAGGGGTGGGGGTGGGGAAGCTGGGGTGATCACTCAGCAACTCTGTTCCTTATTAGTTGAGGTTGCTTGGTGACCTGGACCCCCTGGCATCTACACTGCCCTGAGCACAGTCTGAGCAAGGTCCCCTGGTGCTGGAGAAAGCTCTCAGGCAGAGAAGCTCAAGGACATGGGTGCTTCAGGTGGGATGTTGCCATCCCATCATCCCAGGGTACAGGAACTGCCCACCGCAGCTGCAGGAAGACTCAAGAGCTTAGCTGAGGGTTGCTGGTTGGGATCGCAAGAGAGTCTGCTACACATACTGAGAATTCCATGGCGTCTATACATATTTACGCATACAGGTGCATATAGTGTGTGCATACATATATCACTAGATTTATGGTTAGGGTTTAGTTAGAGGTGGAGGGGATACTTATACTCCTTGCTTATTTAAATCAGTATAGAGCTTGCATGTCCGTGGATTTACTGGTCACATGGTGTGTAATAATGTAATTTTGCCCTGTCATCCATGTTGTAACTTGCGTGGAGAGACATAAATTTTTTTTTTTTTTCTGTGTAAAATGGCTCAAGAAAAAGTCATCAGCTAGGGTTGGCCATGTAGGTGGAGAGAAGAAAGTTCTCAGCTGGATAAGAGACATAAGAAAAGTAATAGGCAGGGGTGTCATCTGTGCAGTATTTGGGGTGATGAGATCACAAAGATGTGGGACGGTACCTCTTCCACATGTCACCGTCTGCAGGACTCTGCCCTTTGTGGTCTCCAGGTTCTCCCTACATGGCATAGAGAAGGAGGCTGGCATGAATTAGGCAGCGTCCCAGCTCAGAGAGCTGGCGTGCAAGGCACGGCTCTCATCCAAATAGGACTGGGGTACCACACGGGAAACTGAGGCAAAGCCCTGTCGTCTGGTCCAAGCCACGTGGTAAGGATTAGGTGAAGGTTGATGGACATCAAGACATGGAGGAGGGCTCCCCGTTTGACGTTTCCCGGCTCATAATTCCACAACAAATTGCTCCACCCCCCGCTGGGTGGGGTGGTATCTCACAAGGCTGACCCACTGTGTTCTCCAAGAAGCAGATGCTGACTGAGTCAGCAGTGCACAAGGCTCCCGGAGCAGTAACGCCGAGGAAGCAGAATTGCGTCGGGGGCGTTGTCAGACCCAGACGCAGACCTGGCGACATCCGGCTCAGCCCAGCTGACCGTTCGAGGCGTGTTGGATAGAAATGTCTAGGCCCTTCTTTGCATTGCTGCCTTGCTCCATCCTTGGCTGTACGTGAGCTCGGCTTAACCCCGAGGACGTAAAGCTGGAGGCTGTCAGCAAGACCAGCGAAGTAATTTGCAGGGCCCAGGGCAAGATGAAAATGGGGGCCCCTGCTCCAAAAATACCAAGAAAGTCAAGATGGTGACAGCAGAGCATTTAGCTAAGGGTGGGCCGGAGCCACTGTGTGGGTCACCTGGCCGAGAAGCCAGCCCTGGCTGGAGCCGACCACGCTGCTCGCACCTGCACGCGTGTCCTGTCTTGAAGGGGATCTGAGCAGTGCAGCCCCGCATCCGCCGCAGGTCAAGACGTTCTGTGAAGTCTTAGGAAGTAGCTCACTCTGTCCCCGGCTCTAAAATACATGCCCTTGTTCAGGACTAACTCAGGAATGGGTGCCTCTGACAGAGCAAGCCTAGAGAAGAAGCTGAGGTTGTTTGCAAAATAAGTGATGTTTTCTCAATTTATGGAGGAAGGAACTGAGAGAAGTAAGTTTCGATGACTTGCCAGGAGAAATGAGGCCATCATTTGCTTTGGCTGCAACACGGATCCCGCCCCACTCCCCACCCCCCCGCCCAGTCAGAGAATCCTCATGACTGGTCCTCCGAGACCACAGAACAACTTTGAGTTAAGGCTTTATGGACCACGTGTTGGCTCTCCCTCTGTGTGAGGGGAGAAGGACATCCTCCCCAGAGAATGGAATTTGACCTTTATTGGTCCTTTCCAGCAAAGACCCTGAGTTGGTGGTATGACACCTACATCTAATTTTTGGAAAGAAGGAGGGAAATTTCCAGAAAGCTGTTAAGATTCGGGCTGCCCTGGCTTCACTTTTTCCCTATTTTATTGAGATACAGTTGACGTATAACGTGTTAGTTTAAGGTGTTTATGATGATTTGACATATGTATATATCGCAAAACGATTACCACATTAAGTTTAGTTAACATCCATCAACTCACAGAGTTATAATTTTTTTCTTATGATGAGAACTTTTGCGCTCTGTAGAGGGAGGAGTTGCAATGGCTTCACCTTTTAAAAAAACAACAGCAGTACCATGAGGTGGTTATTGTTTTTCTTTTAACTTTAACTTTTGATGCAATCTCACATCTACAGAAAAGGTGTAAGAATATTTTTCCCAACTGTTTGAGAATAAGTTACAGACACAATACGCCTCTACGCCTCTGCCCCCTTTATTCTTTTTTATTTTATTTATTTATTTATTTTTTTGCGGTACGCGGGCCTCTCACCGTTGTGGCCCCTCCCGTTGCGGAGCACAGGCTCCAGACGCGCAGGCTCAGCGGCCATGGCTCACGGGCCCAGCCGCTCCGCGGCATGTGGGATCTTCCCAGACCGGGGCACGAACCCGTGTCCCCTGCATCGGCAGGCGGACTCTCAACCACTGCGCCACCAGGGAAGCCCTGCCCCTTTATTCTTTACCCCTTTATTCTTTAGAGTATATTTCTCCAAAACAAAAATCCTCTTACAGAACCACTACCCCATTATAAAAATCAGGAAATTGAACATTTATAGAATACTATTATGTAGGTAGGCATCACTGGATTTCCATCCTTTGTAGCAGAAAAAAAAAAAATCCTAGCTCAAACACTGTAATCAGTTGTCAGGTCCCTTAAATCTCCCACAGTCGGGAGCAGACTTCAGACATTTTGTCTTTCATCACCTTGACGTTTTGGAAGAGTGTAGGCCAATTATGTTGTAGAACGTTCGCCATTCCGAGTTCCTCTGATGTCTCCCCACGATGAGACTCAAGTTGTGCATTTTTGGCAGGAATGTACAGAAGTGCTGGTGCGCCTCCTCAGTGCGTGGTGCCAGGAAGCGTGGGACGCTGATCTGTCTCATTACGGGGAGCGATAACTTTGATCACTCGGTTACAGTGCTGTCTGCCAGACTTCTCCGTTGTGAAGTGGCTATTTTCCCCTTGTAATGCATACGTGTCTCGTGGGGAGATGCTTTGAGACCAGGCAAACATCCTGCTATCACTCAGACTTTCCCCCTGAGATGGTTATTTTTAACCCACACTTTTCAGATGCAGAAACTGATGCTTGGAGACATGAAGTGACTTGTCCAGCTCAGGATGGTTAGCAAGGAAAACTCTAGTTCGAATTTCCTGACTGTACAGCCCACCTGTGCCTTCTCATATCCTGGCTTCACAATGTCAGTTCCTAAACCCATCCCTCAGGTACCAGATGCCGCCAGCGCCCCAGCTGTGTCCCCTCAGCCCATGCGCTGCAGCCCCTCTTCCAGATCCCCGTACTCGAGGGCTTTGCGTGGCCATGGGCACCTGTCTGCCACCTGTGCCCTCCGGCACAGCCCCTGGGAACAGCCCTCAACTCACTAGGGACTGCTCTCTGGGATGGGAGTTGCTGTAGAAATTCCTCAGCGACCCCGCCCACTGGGTGGAAAGCTTGGGGTGAGTTCTCCCCTGTTCCTCAGATGTCCCTGGCTGGGTGGAGTTGCGGGCAGCCACAGCAGCGACCCGCTGCACAATTTACTCTTCCCAGCTTCCCTATATCATGCACCCCACATTGTTTCCTGGGACCACCTCCTAAATAAAGTGTCTGCACAGGAGTCCTCATCTCAGGGTGTGCTTCTGGGGGGGAGCTAAACTGAGGCTCCTTGTGAAGTCTTAGGTTCCCTCCCCAACCCCTTTTCAGGGTCCCTTAAAAAGCAGGGTCCCGGGCCTCCCTGGTGGCGCAGTGGTTGAGAGTCCGCCTGCCGATGCAGGGGATACGGGTTCGTGCCCCGGTCTGGGAGGATCCCATATGCTGCGGAGCGGCTGGGCCCATGAGCCATGGCCGCTGAGCCTGCGCGTCCGGAGCCTGTGCTCCGCAACGGGAGAGGCCACAACAGTGAGAGGCCCGCGTACGGAAAAAAAAAAAAAAAAAAAAAAAAAAAAAAAGCAGGGTCCCCAAGAATGGGCACAGCCCTTGAAGGGGGGTTTGAGCAGGCCAGGTTGTTTCTACTGACATCTGAGAGGGGACCAGGAGGGGAACCTGAGCAATTATACCCTTGCTAAGCTTCAAAGAATAGGTCTGAGACATTTGCTAGTACAGAGACATGGCTGAGAGTGTGTGAGCAGCCAGAAACCCAGAGTCTGAGCCGGCAGCCGGGCAGCCCTCAAAGCCCAAGGGTTTGTCCCACCTCAAGTCCAGGGAGCGGGGCTTGAGTGTCCTGCACCAGGGCGAGCATCTAAACTCTCGTGCGGGTCATGGTTCCCGAAGCGTAAGGGCGCTGGATGACATAGGTCCCAGGTGTGACCAGTGAAGCGTAAGGCCCCGAAGGAGGGGTGGGCGCACAGAAATGGCATCTTAGTTTGCTAGGGCTGCCACAACGAAATGCCACAGACTGGGTGGCTTACGCAAAAAAAATCTGTTTGCTTACAGTTCTGGAGTCGGAAAGCCCAAGATGAGGATGACACTGGGGTTGGCTTTGGTGAGGCCTCTCTCCATGGCCTACAGACACCCCTCCTGCCGGCAGGGTTGTCACTTGGCTTTTCTTCTGCGCCCTGATGCCCCTGGGGTCTCCTTTCTGATAGCGATGCCTGTCATACTGGACAACAGCCCCACCTTAACGGCCTCATTTTAATCACCTCCTTAACGGTCCCATCTCCAAATACAGTCACGTTGGGCATTGCGGCTTCAAGCTCTGGACTTTGGGGGATACAGTTCAGCCCACAGCAAATGGTGAGGGGGCTCTGAGGCCATCTGGGTGGAGTCTGACAGCGTCCGTGCAGGCAGACACCTCCGACTTCAGGTTGAAGCCTGGCTGTGCCTTCTTTAGCGACCACTTCACATTGTGGGTGCCTAGAAAGGGTCCTGTCACCAGAATCCCCAAGTCTTCCCAAGAGCTGCGCCCATCTCCCGGCTGCACACCAACAGACTCTCAGTCTTCACTCATCTTTTTTTCTTGATTTTTTTAAAAAAGGTTTTATTTTATATTGGAGTATAATTGATTAACAATGATGTGTTAGTTTCAGGTGTACAACAAAGTGATTCAGTTATACATATACATACATCCATTCTTTGTTTTTTTAGATTCTTTTCCCATATAGGTCATTACAGAGTATTGAGTAGGGTTCCCTGTGCTATACAGCAGGTTCTTATTAGTTATCTATTTTATACATAGTAGTGTGTACAGGTCAATCCCAAACTCCCAATATATCCCTTCCCCCCACCTTCCCCCTGGTAACCATAAATTTGTTTTCTACATCTGTGACTCTATTTCTGTTTTGCAAATTAGCTCATTTGTATCATTTTCTTTTTTAGATTCTGCATATAAGCGATATGATATCATATGATATTTGTCTTTGTCTGTCTGACTTACTTCACGTGGTATGATAATCTCCAGGTCCATCCATGGTGCTGCACATGGCATGATTTCATTCTTTTTAATGGCTGAGCTTAGGCTTGGGTACTTCTTGCTCTGTGCCCTGCAATAAATGCTGTATTTTCCTTCACCACAGCCCTGGTGTCACTAAACTGACTTTTACCAGGTATGGTTCCGTAACAGAAGGAAGACTCATTTTGTCTCTGGGGGCTTCTTGATTACCACTCAGCTGGAGGTCGAGGCATTGCCTTCCAGGGTGTGACTATCCCTCCAGCTCTGCAGCCATTTCCTCACAGACTGCCTGTAGCCCAGAGGAAACTCCTCCTTTTCCACCATGGCCACCCTAACCCCACCAGATGTCAGCTGGGGCCGCAGACACCTGGGGGCTTATCTGGGTCAAGTCCAAGATGCCTTCTCACATCGCCGCCACCTGGGAGCTGAGCTGGGTTGGCGGCCTCTTCAGCTCAGGGGTCTCAGGGCGGTTGACTTCTTAGATGGCAGCTATCCTCACTCCCCACCCCTGCCCCCTTCCCCCAGGGTGAGCATCCCAAGAGGACCCCGAGGAGCTGCAGGACTTTTCCCACCTGGCCTGGGAGTGACTCAGCATCTCTGCTGTCTCTGTTAACAAGTGAGTCCCTGGGGTGAGGCCACGGTCCCAGGCAGGGGACGCAGAATCCGCTGCCTCTGAGGGAAGAGGGCTGACAGTTGGCAGATGGATCTCAAGCCGTGAGGGTGGTGGCGTGAATTTTCCACATTCTCTGTGTCCTCATAGACATTTTGGTGGAAACTTGGGAGAAGCGAGAGGAGAGTCTGGTTTCGTCATGTTTAGTGGAAGAATCATCTCCCTGCTGTTGTTTGTGGGGTCTGGTTTGTCCCCCTGGTAGTGGGAGGGAAGCCGGGCACAGGCCGAAGCAGAGGGCTTCCCCTTAGCCAGGCTGACACGTGGGGAGCACAGGAGGGGGAAGCTGGGCGCCTGGTCTAAACAAGCACTTACCTCAGTCTGGAGTGGACCTGCCATTCTGCATTTTAACAAGCTGCCGGGTGATGCCGCTGGGCCGCTGGACCACACTGGGAAAAGCAAGGGCCTAAGCCGGACTTGGGCGCCAGATCCTGCTGGCGTCATGTTCCACATGGGCCATAGGCTAGGAGTGGGCTTTATACATTTTTTTTTTTTTTTTTTTTTGCAGTACGCGGGCCTCTCACTGTTGTGGCCTCTCCCGTTGTGGAGCACAGGCTCCGGACACACAGGCTCAGCGGCCATGGCTCACGGGCCCAGCTGCTTTGCGGCATGTGGGATCTTCCCGGACCGGGGCACAAACCTGCGTCCCCTGTATTGGCAGGCGGACTCTCAACCACTGCGCCACCAGGGAAGCCCGGCTTTATACTTTTAAAGGGTTTTAGAAGAACAAAGAGGAGCAGCTGGCAGAGACCATCGGTAGCCTGCAAACCTCACGCTGTTTACCGTCTGGCCCTTTCCGGAAGACGTCTGCTCACCCCTGATATGAGCCGTCCCGAGTTCATGCTGGGCTGGAGCTGTAGCTTCTCTGCTCTTTGGTCTGTCCCAGCTCCTGCGACCCACGTGGGGCCTTTGCCTGGGACCCCTGGGGACCCCACGTTGGGCTGCATACTTGGTGCTGCCTGAGAAAGCTCTTCCCCTTGAACTTTCACCCCCTGATCCCTCCCCCGATGGCCCTCTCGCTAGTGCTCAGCCTTCAGTGGGCCTGTCCAGCCTTCAGCCCTCCCTGAGTGTGGAAGGGGCTGGGCTGGGGGTGAGGGTGGGATGGGACTGCTGCGATCTGCAGGGTAGAGGAGGGGGATGGACTGGGGTGAGTGTGGGAAGAGGCCGATGTGACCTTGGGGAGTAGTGTCTAAGGGCAGAGCCAGCTTTCACCCTGCCAGGATTAATCTCCCACACTTACATCTCCTATATGTAGTAGCCGTGGTCATTTTAAAACAAGGCCCCCAGTTCTTTGGTATTTCCTCCCACTGAGAGGTAGGGTCTCTGTCCCCTTCCCTTGAATCTGGTTCTGTGACTGCTTGACCAGGAGAATACAGCTGAGGTGCTGCGGTGCCAGTTTTCAGACCCAGGCCATTCCTTCTCGCCTGGCCTCTTGGGGTGTTGCTATGGGAACCCAGCTGCCATGCTGTGCGGAAGCCCAATAGCCTGGGGGCGCCCGGGGGAGAGGAGGCAAGGCCGCTGACCTCACCTGGCCACACCTGGCTGAACTCCCATCGGACAGGAGCCCCGCCTGGGAATAATGCGAGTGAGTCATATTATAGCGGCCCGGTCCGGCCCCCACATGCAGCAAGAGATGAGCTGTCCCAGCGCAGCCTGCCCAAACTGCAGATTTGTGAGCAAAACAGTTGACCGGTTGTTTTAAGTCACTGTTTTGCCGAGCAGCATTGTATAACTGGGAGATTCACACTGAATCTTTCTGGGCCTGGGCTCACGTGACAAGGCTCCCAATTGCTCTCCTGGGCCCGGGATGTGTCAGAGCCCAGGAAGCATAGGGTGACAGAGAGAATACAAGCCTGTCTTGCAACAGCTGGATGGGGAGAGCTCACTGGGAGATGACTCACCCACATTTTGTAACTTCCAGCCTGCTTTTCCCACTGGCAGCAGCACTCAAAGGCGATGGAAAATACATTTGTCACAAAAACAATATTTGACTCGGCAGAGACACCATTAGAAGTAATCCCGCCTCCTTCGGTATCCCCGCTAGGAGCAAATCATTTAGATGGGCTGTATTTCTCTTATAAATGGGCTTGGGTCATGAGGCTTTTCTGTTAGCACTTGGGGATTTGGGGCATGTTTTCCCGTTATCCTAGTGTTCCTGCCCTAACGCTGCTCCTTAGGTGCTCCTTTGCAGGAGGTCTGTTATATCGACAGATGCATGTTGGGGGTATGTTTGCAGCCCACGGTGAATTCTTTAAACCACCTCCCTCATCCACAGAGGTGACCTGTGTCAGCCATATTTGCCCAATATAACCCCACCTCTCAGGGCCCAGTGGATCAAACTGGGGTGTGTGTGAGTAGGGGGCATGGGACACTGTGCCCAAACTGTGCTTGTGTCTGTCTCTGAGGGTGGTGGGGAAGGGGGAGGTCCAATGGCTCAAAGAGAAGGATGCAGCCACACACAGAGGCAGATGGAGGCTGGGGGTGAAGAGAAATCCAGGGCTCCGTTCCAGCCCTTCCCGGCCCGACCATTCTTGCTCAGGACTCCCTGGACCCTGACGCCGAGCCTCCTGTGTTACTGATGCTAGCTTGAGTCCATTTCTGTTATTTTTCACCACATTGTTGTGCACAGAACTGCTTTCCCAGAGTCACTCTCGTTGACTTGTAGATGTGAAATGGGCCACGAGCTGTGATCTGGGACCAACTTGCTCACCTTTGCTGAGCCCCCTGCTCAGTTCAGGGCAGACGGAGATGAGCAGCACAGGGTCCTGCATGTGCTCCATCTGCCCAGTCCCTGTGAGTCTGTAGAGAATTGCACTGTGGAAAGATCCTCCACCCCCTCAAAGGACGAGGTACCATGGCAACCATGAATGCCAGATCCTGAGTGTACCAAATTTCCATGCTTTTAGTTCCAAAGAAGAAAATTAAAAAGCCACCTAAATTTGCTTTCTCCCTTCAAAGGTTATTTTCTATTGAGGGAAAAATAAAAACAAAGTCACAGAATTCTTTTTTGCAAGGTACTTTTGGGGGCCTAGAGTGACCTTTTGAGTGGGTGGAGAGGTCTAAGTAAAAGCACAAAATCTGAATAAAACTCTGAGACGATTGGATGAGGACCAAGTAATTTTTTTTTTTTTTTTTTTTTTTTTGCTGTATGCGGGCCTCTCACTGCTGTGGCTTCTCCCGTTGCGGAGCACAGGCTCCGGACGCGCAGGCTCAGAGGCCACGGCTCACGGGCCCAGCCGCTACCGCGGCATGTGGGATCTTCCCAGACTGGGGCATGAACCCTCGTCCCCTGCATCAGCAGGCGGACTCTCAACCACTGAGCCACCAGGGAAGCCCCCAAGTAATGCTTTTATTTAAGATTCCATCAATGCCAAGGGCAGAGGTTAACCGGTAAACTAATTAATTCCCCAAGCAAGCAGGTATTGAGTACCTGCTCCATCCTGGCACTAACCAGGCCAAGGGAGCCCAGGTGTGTGTCAGACACAAGGCTGCTGGGGTCTCATCTCCCATTAGCAGCTTCAATAAAAATGCACGTGTCTGTCGGCTCTTTGCTAGGAGCTTGGAGAAGCCAGAGGAAGTGTGAGACACTGCTCATTCCCTCCAGTGCCTCATCATGCCCATGGACTATGAAAGCTTATATAAAAGGACAAAAAGCTCCAGCACAAAACATGTTCCAAGTTCACATGGGTGGTGCAGATGAGACTTGTCTCTGGGACTCAAGAGGGAGGGCCCGGTGGGCTGGAGTGATCTCGGAAGTCTTCCTGGAGGAGGCAAGTTTTGACTTGTCCCTTAAATGAGAGATTTTTGTTGGGCGGAGAGATGGAGAGAGGGTGTTCCAAGGGGAGGGTGTTGAAGGTGACACAGGCTGTCCGTGTCTCAGCGGCTAGATTGACCGGCTCCTGTACTGGGAAGCCAGGCTGGGTGTGGGCTCTGGAGGCTCAGGGGACTGGACCTTACTCTTCGGGGAATGGGAAACCATGACAAGTTTTGGAATCAAGAGTGGCCATATGAATCTGGGCTCCAGAAATCTCATCCCACCAGGAGTTGGCAGCCCAGGTGGAGTGCTGGAGGCCAGAGCCGTGTCTGGGGATGGATGCTGCAGCTGGGTGAGAAGTGCTGGTAATTTCATGAGTGATAGGACCATCTGTAAATGATGTAACAATGAAAGCTGTGGTTGAACATCTGGAATCACCTCTCCCCCTGGTTCTGCAGGGCAGGGGTTTCTTCTGGGGGACTGACTTTATTATTTGATGTGATGGGGTTCAGGACACGCTACCCAAAAGATGGCACCTTGGCATACGGAACCTCCCCAGCTGGAGGAGTTAGAGAAGCAGCAGAAGCAGGAAGGCCACTCCGATGCCCACCCCCACCTGCCCTCCCTTCTTCCCTGAAATAGGTCAGAAAACTCCCATGTGCGAGATGCCCTCCCTGTGCCAGGATGAAGGGAGACATTTTTAGCATCAGAGATGGGGAACTGGGGCCAAGAAATCTGCAAACAAACTTTGCTGAACTCACTCTCACTTTCCCACTTGTGTTTTCACCACGTGCTCCCCCAAACCCCTTTGTCTGGTCAATTCATCACAAATGTATTGATTCTTCATCTACGAGGTATGAAAGCTGCCTGCTCTGGTCACTTCATCAGGTCTTCGTTTTCTCATGAAGGCTCCCGTGCACATGTGAAAATTCAAAAAAATGTGTATGCTTTTCTCCTGTTAATCTGGCTTTGTCAGTTTAATTTTTGGAGGCAGCCAAGGACCCTAAGAGAGTCAAGGAAAACTTCTTTCTCCCTTACAGCCAATCCCATTTACAGCAACCCCAAACCCCAATGACTATGGGCTTGACCAGGGAGGCTGCCGAATAGCAGGTGAACTTGGCCTGAGAAAGCCACTGCAGTGTCCAAGAAATGGTGCTGGGCAGTATCCCAGGAGGAGACCAGGGTAGATGTATCACTCAGAGGGCTCGGAAAACCCAGCTGTCGAAGCTCGCAAATCTCGCAGTGTTGCGGGTGGGTGGTTAGTGCCCTGCCCATCTGCCCTCCCTGTCACTGTTCGGGCGTGCTGGGCGCAGCCTCCTGCAAGTACCCCCAGCTCTCCACTGGAGGGCGCTCTCTGACACGCTTGGTTAAGGTGGGCAGGCGGAAGTTAGCGTCCCTGGGAATAGCCCTCAGCTAACGATGATGGTATTTGATGGGTACACACCCCACATCCTCTCCCCTGTCCCAAAGTTGGGACAGCTCTGTGCCCTGTTGTACACCGTCTCCCCAACTGCTCGGCGTGATTGACCCTCAGCTGCCCACAGGATGTCCCAATTCATCCCACCTCCTTTATTGGGTGGCTTGACTTCCTCCTCCCTGTAGCGGTACTTCCTGGGACCATCTTCCAAATAAAATACTTACGCTCAAATTTTCATTTCAGGGTCGGTTTCTAGGGGATCCCAACCCAAGATGAATCAATCAAAACCAGATACCCTGATATCCTGCATCTGGACATTCTGCTGTAGCATCAGGCAAATTGGAATCACTGCTCTTTGGAGCATGAGTTCACTCTGGGTCTACTTGTCCGGATGCAGGTAAGTTACCCGTGGCTTGCTGTGGGATATCCCGCAAGTTCCGTGCCTGCTCCCTGCCCGCCCCTACCTTCACTCTGAGTGTTGTAGTGTCTTCAGGTTTCTGTCAGTTGGGACTTTGCACTGTTTGGTAGCTCTATGGATCGAAGAGGGTGCATGGTTGCTGTGTGGCATTTGGAGGCAAGGCCAGATCTAGGTATGGAGGGTAGGTGGCAGCAAAGTCTTGGTCATGTCTATTGGAACTTATCCTCTTTTTCTTAATGTGCTGGAGATGAATTTCAGGCTCACTGCTCCAGGGGTTTGAAAGTCTTTTTCTAGTCATGACTCAATCTTCCAAAAAGCTAGCATCCCCATCCTCGAACCCAGCAGTCTCCATAGCCATATCATTTCTGAACTGTTTCCACTGTCAAATTTGAACACTTAAAGCCAACAGTGGGATGATTCCAATCAGAGCAAATTAGGGAGGACTCTTTTTTTTTTTTTTTTTTTTTTTTTTTTTGCGGTACGCGGGCCTCTCACTGCTGTGGCCTCTCCCGTTGCGGAGCACAGGCTCCGGACGCGCAGGCTCAGCAGCCATGGCTCACGGGCCCAGCCGCTCCACGGCATGTGGGATCTTCCCGGACCGGGGCACGAACCTATGTCCCCTGCATCGGCAGGCGGACTCTCAACCACTGCGCCACCAGGGAAGCCCTAGGGAGGACTCTTAAATCTTACAAATCCACTCGTTTACACATCTGAGACCAACACTTTTTGGTGCACGTGAGTCAAAGTAATTTATTAGCTCCCTTGTCTTTTCTTAGCTTCTCTTTCTGAGACTGACTCTTCCATGACTCCTTAGAGAGAAAAGTGAATGGGACTGAACTGTTTCTGGTAAATGATCTCCAAGTAAACAAATCAGACCAAGCCAGGGGACCTATAAAACAGCAGATGTGCATCAAAAAAGTCAGGCAATATGTAATTATGATTTTTTAAGATCAGAGGTGATTCTAAATAACCAGAAGTAATAGTACTATTGTCCTTTGGGTAGCAGTCGATTGCCAGAAGACTTATGAGGGCATTTTTCTTGGGCAGTTTTAATCCCAATGATGTTTAAAACTTCTCTGTGAGGTCCTAGTTGAGCTCAAATCTCAGCTTGTGTGAGCTTCTAAAGTGGACTTGTATGATCTCAGCCATCAGCATGAAATCTTATTCATTTCTTTTTACATTCTCTTTGGACCTATGCTGATTGAGAAGGTAACTTTGAGGACAAAGTTAGAGCAGTACCATAAGTAACCAGCCCAGCCTTTTTTGTTCCAGAGATATCAGAAAATGTGTCTAGTACCAGAAGTTCTTGATAACATGCTGAGAAGTGGTGGGAGCCTTTGATGAAGGGGTGAAAGTGACTTTTGTGGGAGTGTTACCAACCAGGGTCCTTGGCGGTCCTTAATCAAGGGAAATTGACAAGAGTCCAGACAAGAAATACAGGCAAGGCTTTATTGGGGCCCCTGCTGCAGCAGGAGGGAGTGAAAGCAAGTAACAGGTTCCCCTGCTCATTCTCCGAGGGGGCGAGGGGGTTCCTTACATGGGGTGAGGGTAGGGGCGGGTCCAGGGGTCGGGCCAGAGGAGTGGCTTAGGTGGTTTGCCCACCCATTTGGTGGTGTTGTGTGCAGGGTCATGCACAGTTCCCTGCTTTTGCTCCCAACACCCTGTTTTTGCTCCCAGCTCTTCAGAAGTGGCAGCTGGGTTTTTGGTCTTTTTGTATCTTGTTGTCCATAATTTGCCCTAACTGCATATGCACACAGTTATTTTTGGTCACTCATAGTTTCTTTGTATTTTGTTGCTGGCGGAGATGTTTGTCCAGGTGCAAGCTCTGCAGCAAAGGTTCCCAGGTCCCAGCATGTCTCAGGAGAAGAGGGGAGGAGGGAGATTGGATAAAGTTACTAGAATGAGAACACTGGATAAAGTTACGAGAATGAGAACACTTGTGAACCATGCCCTTTTTTGCACTAGATCTCTAGAAATTACAGTAAAGACATAAAACACATCTATTATACCTCTATAAAATTGCAAGTATAACCTGTATTACCCTCATGGACCTGAAATTATGAGGAATGCATGAAAGCCAGAAGGGAGATGAAATCAGATTGAAAGTGAAGTTCACTAATCAAGCCACGTGCAGGTGAGATTCTTTAAACGGTGGGAGCAGTCCAGGGGTGCTGCATGAGGGCTCCAGCAGAGCTCCAAGCTTGAGGTTGGGGAGGCAGAGAGACAGGGGCTCTTGGGGTCATCCATCCAGGTGATTGATGGCGTATTGCTAGAGCAGCCAAGTGTAGCAGGCAGGTGGGAGCAGAGAGCATGGGTATTCAGGAAAGAGGGTAGTGTACCAGGTAGCTGCTGATATTATGGGTTGACAAGCTGCTGACACATCTGACATAACATCTTGATATTTACCAAACACCTGTAGCATTTGCATCGAAGTTGGGAACAAGACGCATTACTATTAAATGCTGTACTGGAGGCCAATGCAATAGGACAGGTAAAAATGAGACATTTGGAGATGATACGATTACCTAGAAAATCGAAGAAAATCGAGTGACAAATTACTATAGATTTCTAGAAAGTGGTCTGGCATGAGATCAACATAAAAAAATCAAAAGATTTCTTCAACATTACCAATAATAAATTAGAAAATATAATACTAAATAAGATTCCATAGCCATAAAACTAAATAATATCTAGTAATAAATGTAACGACATGCAAGTTCTACATGAAAAAATTATAAATTCTTATTAAATGTCACCAGTTTGAGTAAGTGAAGAGCCATACTATTTCTATGCTGTCTGTTTTTCAATTCTCACTAAATTAATCCATATAATACAAACAGGATTTTAAGAAAGCATATGATGAAGTGTATTACAGGGTTCTTGCATTATCAGCTATAAAATAGTGATAAATCATGATATGCATCATATCTATTATATACAATAAATTAGAAGCCAAAAGTACAAATAATTATAAACATATTAGAAGAAAATATAGGGACATTTGTTAATAATCTTGAGATAGGAAAATTTTCTTAAGCAAGACACAAATGCATAAGGCATAATTGGTAGATTTTGATGGATGACATGAAAATTAAAACTGCAGTAGAAGTGGTAGCACAAAACCATTGAATTACAACAATGTAATGACCAGAAAATATCTGTAACATCGGGCAGTTAAATCGTTAATACTGTGAAAGGCACTCCAAAAAGCAATCATAAAAAAGATAAAACAATGCTATGTAAAAATGACTGAATCACAAAATTACCATATATTCAGAAGTGGAGATAAACTATCAATATATTCCACTTTATTTCTCCGTGCCTGGTCTTCTCTCTCCAATTGGGCCCCTGTGATTTTGCCCACTCTAGGAAGCTTAATATGAACAAGTACATTACGTGGTTTCTTTAGGTTGATGCCAGTCTCATTTGGGTAAAATGCCTAGACTTTCTATCTTCCATCCCTGCCTCCCTCCTCCCTAAGGTGCAGCTGGGTGTGTGAGTGAGAGGGGGGTTTGTGTGGCCTCATGATGATGACAAGCAGAGGGTTTACCTGTTGACTTCTGGCTCCTCCCTCACGGTGCCTCAGTCCTTATACTGATGACTCTCCAGGTGCCCCGCGTCCATCGGCCTCTGCAGCTCAGGTCTGCATCGCTGTCTCTCTCAGCCTGGTCAACACCTGGGGCCCCTTCTGGCTGACCAGGCCCCACTGCTGCCCTTGCTATGTCCCCCTTTCCCCGAGGTCTAGCTCTGTTCTCAAGCCACGTGGCCCATCCTGCCACTCTTACCTACGAGGAAGGGTTAGGGTTAGGGTTAGCGTTAGGTGAGCGAGCCACCTGGAGACGCTGCAGGAAACTCTGGGTTCCAGCCCTGCCACATGTGGGGCTGCCAGATCAAATTCAAGATGCCCGGTTAAATTCAAATTCCAGATAAACAGCAAGAATAATGTTTTAGTGTATGTCCCAAATATTGCACATCTCAAAAATTGTAGAGTGCACAGTTATGTTACGGAGTCCAAGCTCGCTCTGCTCGCTGCACGACAGGCCCGTGAATTGGAGACAAGGTGTTGAGGCAAGGAATGCGACCGAGAGGATGGTCGACTAGTGTCGCAAAATAACCGTCTTATGGGGTCTGGATGCTGGTTTCCTTTATGGAATCAGAGAGGGAAGTAAAGTAAAAAGGCAGACTAGAGAGGGAGAGGCAGGGAGGAAGTAAAGTAAAAAGGGCCGTTGGTCTTGCAACACATCTCCTGGAATGGCCAGCCTTCTGGAGGGGATGTGTTCATTTCCTCTTGCTTGCAGCCATCCGCAGGTGGGCAGGGTTCCCCGAGGCAGGCCGTTCTGTATGATTATAATAACAAAAGCAACAAAAAGCAAAGGCTAAAGTCAAAGAAACAGATCCAACATGGAGTCAAAATTGGCTCTTCCCTGTTACAGTTACACAAAAAACTTATTCATTGTTTATCTCCCAGGGAGCTGAGGGCTGCTTGGGAGAGTTTAACTCAAGCCCCGCCCCCCCTTCCTCTGCCTGGCACTCGGCCACCTTGCACACGGGGTTGACTTGGGTGTGCCACCCCTGCTGGGGCCGCAGGTGAGCGCGGGACCTGGCTCCTTCCACAGTCTGCAAGGGAAGCGAGGTTGAGGCTCTGCTGCCTTTGGCTTTCCCCCCCAGTTTATACACATGTTTCAGCTCCTACAACCCAGAGCAATTAAACTAAATACATTCCTTTCTCAGCTGGAACTATCCTCCCTTCTCTCCCCATCTCCAAGGTCCTCTCTCAGGTCCTCCAGACTCCTGAGGGAGGGAGATGAAGGAATTTAGAAAATCCCCTTTTCTCTGCACAAAGCCTGGCTTTGGAGGCCATTATCTCGTCATAACTCAAACCTCACAGAACAGCTCTTCTCTAAAGAAAAAGGAAAAAGCCGCTGTGAGATTAGAACGTTGCCCAAAGGGAATGCTGCATGTTTTATCAAAATGCAATGAACAAGAATGATGATTTAAACCAAACCAAACCAAACCAAACCACACTTTCCCCACCCCCACCCCCAAACTCTGAAGTGGAATCAGGAAAGATAGAGGAAAAGTCCGAATCTGAACATTAATTCTTGGTATCACCGCTGTAGATAATTCTAAAATCCCTCCCTGGTCCCCAACCCCAAGGGTAGTTGAATTCCTCATGCTGACTACGGAAAGTCGGCTAAGGCATAATTTTTCAAGAAGTTAGAAATGTGGCATACAAATATAAAATGAATACATGTCTGAGCTTTTATTTAGCTCATTAATTATTGAAGGAGTCACTCAATTAAAACAGATTCAAATCAGAATTTGAGTTACAGAGAGTTATATTCTCTCTGGGACAAAATCCATTTACATTGCTGCAGACAGGAACCATTTACATTGCTACTAGCTGTCTTTAATTTAACTGCTACCCCTACAGGCATGTAATATAGCCTAATCAATGGAAAGTCAATTAAAGGCATACACCGCTGCAGAATTTGATCATGTCAAGGCAATGCCCGGATAGCCAGTGAAGGGAGACCCAGGGATCTTTTTTGCTCATTCTCAAATCTTGGACAGTTTTTTCCTGAAAAATTATAATATTCTCAAAAAAAATGTTTAACCTGTTACAAATACTGAAAGATAATAAATTCAAAGAGGAAATATAAATGGCTAATAAATACAAGAGTAAATGTTCAATCTCACCAGCGTATGCATGGGAAACCCATATTAAAACAATGTAAGAATTTTTATGAGTTACTATCCAGGGTGAGGAAGCAAAGATACCCATACTTTGATGTTGGAAGTGTAAATTGGTTACATTTTCTTGAGCACAATTTGGTTGCGTCGATTGAAATTTTAAATGCGTCCATCTTTGGCCCAGCCATTTCACTTATTGGTCTATCACCTAAAGAAATATTCACAAACATGCAAATGACGGATCATGAATTCATGATCATTAATTCATGTATCCAATATTCATAAAGTGCCTACTGTATGCCAAGCTCAGAGATGCTTCTGAGAAATCAGTGAACAAACAAGGCAAAGATCCCTTCCCTCATGGAACTTGTGTTCTTACGGGAGTAGATAGACAGGAAGCAATTAATATAAGGAATGTGATAATTCTCTAGTATTTTAACAGTTTAATTTTTTTTTAATTTTTAAAAAAGTTTTGGCTGAGTTGGGTCTTCGTTGCTGCGTGTGGGCTTTCTCTAGTTGCAGTGAGCGTGGGCTACTCTTCTTTGTGGTGCATGGGCTTCTCATGGCGGTGGCTTCTCTTGTTGTGGAGCACAGGCTCTAGGCACGCAGGCTTCAGTAGTTGTGGCTCGCTGGCTCTAGAGCGCAGGCTCAGTAGTTGTGGTGCATGCGGGCTTAGTTGCTCCGCAGCATGTGGGATCTTCCCGGACCAGGGATCCAACCTGTGTCCCCTGTGTTGGCAGGAGGATTCTTAACCACTGTGCCACCAGGGAAGTCCTTCTCTAGTATTTTAGACCGTAATAAGTATGAGGGAGTGTAAGGCAGGAAAAAGTTTTCCTTGCCCTCTTAGGGTCTCTGGCTGGGTCTGAAAATTCAACAAAGATTAACAGGACAGAGGCATACAGATTTACTTGAAATATGTTTTCTGTGATGTGGGAACCTTCATAAGGAAATGAAGACTCGAGGAAAACGTTAGACCTGAGTATTCTGATGCTGGGTTTGGTGAAGAGACAGTCTTAGGAGGAGGAGTAAGAAAGACCATCGCCCCTCCTCTCCGCTCTCTCCGCACCAGCACGCCGCCCCACCCCGTTCGTCCCACCCTCCCCCCAGAACTGAGAAGCAGAGACACCGAGAGCAAGGATAACGGATCGGAATCCGAGTCAGCCTCGGTCTTGGGAAGGTGGAGGAAGCAGACAAACCTGGCTCGCCCTAAGGGGAGGGGGAGGGGGGTCACCGGAAAGGCGTGGGAACCTGGACGGGGATAGCATTTTCTCGTAATACCTCTTGATGGAAAGTGAGGTTGTGAAGTCAGACATTGGTGTGAGCATTTAGGGTCCCCAGGGAAGCGCTAGTTTTGACAGATCTTGGAGGAAGCCGCTCCTGATCAGCACCCAAGGAAGCTAGTCCCCCAAAACACACATTCAACCCGGTGTCCTGAGGAAGGGGCTCGGTGTTTAATTCACTGTTGGGGTACCAGCCCCTCATGTCATCTTGAGCAAGTCACTCCGCTTTCCCAGGCTTCACTTTCCTTCTAGCGGTGAAAGGAGGGAACGGCACGGGTCCATTGTCAGCATCCGTGGGTCTGTGCTTCCTCCTGTCTCGGGCAGCCTCACCCATTTCACTTTGGCAAATGTGTGCACCCCCTTCCTTCACCATGGTGGCAGCTCTTTGGCACTTGTCTGTTCCTGTGGTCTCTCTGGAAGGGTTCTTCCTGTTGACTCACGGCGCCAACCTCAGGGCGTGAGACAGAGGTGAGTGATGATCAGGATGCTCCCTGGTGGTTGAGAGATGGGCTTGGACCAGGGTGAACCTGAGGGAAAGAACATTATAATGAGTGTGTGGGAGCAGTGAGACCATCCGTGGGATGGTAGGTACAGCGCTAGGGAGATGCTCCCTGCTTCCTGTGTCCCCCCTGCCAGCTCCCCCAGGCTGGCTGCCCCCCAGAGCTGTGCTACTTCATTATCTTTGCCGATACAGATTAATGGTAGTCCTTCAGCTTCTGAACGAGTGAAAAGAGAAGCTGTGTGTGAGTCACCCAGGGTCTTCTTCTAAACCTTGCTGGAAACTAAGCTGTGTTTTTTATGACTTCTGTGCTTTGCAGGGGCTCTGATTTCCCCTGTTGTCAACCATTATGGCACTTTAAATAGAAGGGTAAAACCACATGGCACATTAACCTTTGCAGATGACACAGCCAGATGATGCCTTCGTAAGCAGCGTGCGCTGATGGGAAATGAGACACAGGGAAAATGAGACACAGCTTTAATTATCTTAAAACTCATGCCCTGTGCTTTGCATAGCTTCCCCCCATGGCCCACGCGACACTTCGGAAGGGTCACAGACAACGCCGGCTCTGTCCTTTGCCCCTGGATGTGGGGAGAGGGGCTGTCACAAACGTCCCGTGTAGAGCAGGAGGGGGCGTCCGACCAGTTCTCACAGCCCCCTTGCTCTGGGCCACACTGACTCCCTCCTGGATTATTGCAGTAACTTTGTGCAAGGTGCCTGTGTCTGCAGCTGCCCCACAGTATATTTTCCAGCAGCAACCAGAGGGATCCTTTGACAACATAAGTGAGATCATGTCACGGCTCCTCAAAGCCCACCCAGGCCCCCATCTCACTCCGAGTACAAGACAAAGTCTTTGCAATGCCCTCTCCTGGCTCACGCTTCCTGCACGGGCCTTTGCACTGGCTGTTCCCTCTGCCAGGAATCCTCTTCACCAGATTTCCACAGGACCCCTTCCCTCATCTCCTTCAGGCTTTTATTCAAGTGCTAGCTTTCCAGTGAGCTCTTTCCTGCTCTAAAGATGCAAATGTATCCCTCACATTCCCTTTCCTCTTTCTTAATACTTACCAGCATCTAACATGTCATTTTAAAATTTAAGGCAAATGTCCACTGGTTATTTTCAAAATCACCAGTGTTGCATATAACATTTAAACAAATAAATTGCATTTATATCACATATAGCATATATATGTGATCATATACATACATATATAATATACTATATCATATATAAGTTATATATAAATATATATTTTATCATATAATTTATATATAACTTATATAAATGAATTATATCTATATCATTAAATATATCATATATAATACTTATCACTATTATCATTTACTGTTTATCTTCCCCACATGAAATAAGCTTCATGAAGATGGGACTTTTTGTCTGTTTTGTTCCCTATTCTTGGGATTATGTACTTTGCATCAGTGTTTCTCACACTTTAACATGCCCGAGAATCACCAAGGGATCTCTCTAAAATGGAGATTCTAATTTGGTAGCTTTGGTGTGGGACCTGAGACTGCATCCCTGACAACCTCAGGTGGCCCACACCTGGAATAGCAGGGCTGGAGTCCATGTGGATCCCCGCCTAGAGCCAGGGCCAGTAGCTGTGTTCTTTCTAGCCAAGTTCAAGAGCCCAGAGCTGGGCTGACGGTATCAGAATCATGTGGGAGAGCTTTAAGGTACAGGTTCTGGGCTGTGATGTTACAGGTCAGCAGTAGGGCCTGGGAATCTTGTTTCGTGAAGCTCTCCAGGTGACTGGAATGCACATCCAGATGGTTACCCGCTGCTGGAGAGAAATTAAGAATTTCTTGCATGTGTGAATGTGATTCTGATTTTGCCAAATTGTCGTCTGGTGAGTACAAAATGAAAATTGATGTCTCCATTGAAAATCAAAAATTTTCTTTTTCCTCCTTTGCATCATTTGGTTGGCCTCCAAAAGAATCTAATGATTTCAACAGAGAAAAAAGGAAAACGAGTATAATCAACTCCAAATATCCCCATTTGTCACTTTAAAATTCTATTTAGTGTTATGAAAATAACACAAGTGCATGAGAAACAATTCAAACCATAAAAAGGTATACAATGAAAATCTAGTTTTTCTTCCACCCTGGATTTCCAGTCTCATTCCTTGGAGGAAATGATTGTCAACTGTTTCTTGTGAACATTTACAGAAAATTTCTAGATACACACACGATTTTTTTTCTTGTTAAAAAAAAAAAGGGAAATGTGACCAAAGCTCTTGTCCCAGCCTTTTTCTTGTTTCTGTGTGTCTTGTTAGCCACACGTGGCAGGCTGTATTTCCTAAGATGGCTGCAACCCTGAGATGCCCTGAAACTGAGGTGTGGGAGCTATGGTCCTTTCCTTTGAATCTGGGTGGGCTTGTGACTATGTTGGGAGTGACACCGTGTGATTTTTGAGGCTAGAACATAAAAAGTGATACCATCTGGTCCTCTTGGGATGCCCGGTATGGAACTCAATCACCATGTTGTGGGGAAGGAGAGGGACCACACGGAGAAGCTGTATTTAGGCTTTTTTGGCCAACAGTCCTAGCTGAAGTCCCAGCCAACAGCTAGCATCAATCTCCAGAAAGTGTGGGCGTGAGAGTCAGATGATTCCAGCTCCCAGCCTCCAGACTCTCCAGCATGAAGCAGAGATGGGCTGCCAAGATATTGGAGACAAAATTTCCTAATCCTACTTAAAGGCGCCACAGCAGGGGTTACAGGAGGATGGTATTAAACTGAGTATCACTCGTAGGTGACCTTGAGCCAGTTTGTATGCGTTACACTAGGCCAGGCAATGCTGCGGTAAAAAACAAGTCTTCACATCGTACATCTTGACATCGTCAATGTTCGTTTTTCACTCCCATTACAGTCCAGTGAATGTCAGGTGGCCCTCCTCCACACCATGACTCAGGGATCCAGTTTCCTTCCATGTGGTGGCTTTTCTATCTTCTAGAACCTTCCTGGAATCCTGTACTGTATCCTCTTCATGTCACTAGAGGGCCTGGAGGATGGCCTAGGAGATCTCATGGCTCTATCATTCTGCCCACAGTCCACTAGCCAAGACCCAAGCATCTGTCCCTAGCCCTAACTGCGGAGGAGCCTGGGAGAGCTGGTCTTCTGGAGTCCTCAGGGAGAGCATCCAGCCAGCTCCGGCCACACAATGCCTCTGTGTCTTCTCTGTGCATGAAGACAGTAACAACACTAGCCTCACCAGGCAGCTGTGAGGATCAAAATGTAAGAAGTTGCCTTGTCTCGGAAGGAGTCCACAGGACCGTACACATGTTAGGTATTATGGTGTTTCCCATCAGAGAAGGATACCTGAGTGGATGGACACTTTTTATCATCATTCTGGCGTCCCTGTGGACAATGGGCAGTGATAATCCCTCGTCCCTCCCCAGGGCTATCCTATATCCTCACCACTGGCAACTGTGACCCTAATACCAACAATCACTTCTCCCCAGTGGGGAGAAGAACATGTTACAAAGAACAGCCCGCCCTCGTGTTATTCAAGCTCAAAGAAAGGAGAGTCAGGAACGCAGCCGGTCCCTCACCAGGCAAAGTTCAAGTGGTGCATTAAGCAGAGATGCACTTGTTCCGTCTTCAGCTTTGTACTACGCTGGGACCTACCCAGACTCTGTTTCCATAGCAGCATGTAGACTTCATATAAACAAGAAAAAGATGAAGTTAAAGAAGTTGAAAACAAAGAATGTCAGTTCTTTCAGGTCCTGGTTGTCCACCAGGCTTTCTCATCCATTTCCTCAGTAAGATGCTTACATTTGAGGGAGCCCAGTCTTTTCGTCTGTACGATGGTCATGATGATACCTGAGCTGCCTAGATTAAGCAGTAGCGGAGAGGATCCCTTAAGGAAATGCTCTGGAGGGGACTTTATAAACCACATCAGGTGTACTAGGTTTGGGTGGGTAATGGTGCTTCTCCTACTATTTATTGCTTGAGAAGCAAGGGCAAGGGCCTTGTCATGCAGCTCTAAAAAATCACAGCCGCTTTTCTGATTATAAATTTTCTGTAGAAAACTTGGAAAATACAGGAAAGTCTAATTATAGCTTCTGTATATTGAATAATTTCTGTATTCAATGGATTCACCCCCACAGGATGGGGAGTAGATCCTGCCCTTCTGTTTGCATAACAGACAGCTGAGCAGATCTGTTAGTGTCAAGGCAGGTGTGCCTCTTGCTCTGTCCATCTGTTTGCAAAGCAAGCAGCTCAGCAATTTCACAGCTTGTGTCCAGAGTCTTTAAAATGTCCATTTCCTTTGACCCTATAAATTTCTTTCTAAGAATATTTCCTGAATATATAATCCTAAGCACAGCCCAGATTTATGGCCAAAGATTCAAAGATGGCCGCTGCAGGTTTATTTATAAAAAGTGAGAAGCTGAAAACGTAAATACCTGTCATTAAAGCAATGGTTAAGTAAATCATGGAACGTTCAGGCAGTAGAATATTATGTGATTCCTAAGAATAATATTTATGTTATACTTTTAGTGATATCGGAAATTGTTCATTACATAAATATCCACAGGATGGTGAATGCTATATATAGTTGTATCCCAACTGTGCTCAAAATGCATGGAAAAATGCCAGCAAAGAAATAGGCCAAGAGGAACTGTATTGCGTCTGGATGGTAGAAATATGAGACAATGTTGTGCCTTCCCCACCTCACCCCAACCCTTCCCCTGCTTTTCTGTAATACTTTTAAAAGTTTCTACATGGAGCAAGATTAGAAAAAATAAATTGCCAAACAAAAATTTCAAAACTCTGCAAATCCCCTCTCACGCTGACGTTCCCTATTTCAATTTTGTCTCACTTGTTTACAATTTCATTTGCTTTTTCTTATAAATGCTATGTTGCCATTGGTGCCATAGCACTAGGTGAAATTCAATCCAAAAATATGTAAAAACTGGAGCCACCCACGCACCAAGTCTTTACCTGCAGAGCGGAATCTTCAAAGGAACTGAGAGATAAGTGGTTCTCATGTTCAATTCCCACCTTCAGGCACAGGTCAGAAAACACAATCAAATGCTTTACATAACGTGCATCATATCTTTTGCAAACAAGATTAAGAGGAAAAGGAACTAAAATCATGGATCCAGTTTTAGCAGCAGCCTGAACCTCTATGAAGAATCAGCTCAACTTAGAGGACCAGTTTGCTGAGGATGAGAACAGATGGGGTTTCCTTTAGAATCTGACAACCCCTGAGAACGTTCAGGGGAGTTTCATGTGAGTGGAGACTGAAGGTCCCTTCGAGGAATCTGCAGGGAGGAAAGTCAATGCAACAACCTCCGGGAAGGATGTGCAAACCCCAGCATCAGAAGAGGGCAAAACGTCCCAAACAGGACACAGTGTTCCCAGCAGCCTCCTGTCTACCTCACCTGTTCTTGCTGGCTCCCCACAAAGCCCTCGAGAAGACTAAGTTCCATGTGGAATGGCTTCTGAGCAGAAGCCAAAAAAGTCTGACATGTACTAAATAGCATGCAATTATCCATTTGTGCCAGGTGCAAAGGCAAGGATAGTATTTGCTCTAAGGGTCAATGTTTCACAAGGCCTTGCCGAGCCTTGACAAACGGACCCTACAGATGTTCACGCTGCATCTTTCCTGGTGGGGGAGATGAGTCAAGCATAGATTTCTGTTATTAGAAATTGCCTCAAAACTCAAAATAAAATTGAGGTTTTGCTCAGAGGGTAGACTCTGTGAATGCAGTGGTGTTTGCTAATCCTGGGAATCTCGAGACACCCACACTCAGAAGGGAGCTTTATTTCTTCCTCATCTTTTCTGACTAGTGTCTGACTGCACATCAAGGAAGGCTGGTGAGAAGTCACCACGGGCCTTAAACCTTTCTGGGACCAGGAGTATTTGTTAAGGAGGATGTCATACATGGGATAGTCTAGTTTTGAGACTCAACCACACTTGACTTGCACTGAGAAGACTTTCATTCCCTTGTGTCTCTCATGATGTGGTTCCCGGTTTCCAGCTTTGGTCTCTCCTCCTCTGACCCCACGAGGGGCTCACCAGCTCCCCTTACCTTCCTGGGCGTGTTCTCAAATTTCCCTGGTGGTCTCCCTGACCAGTTCTGCTAAAGGCACTGCCTTTTTTTTCTGTGCACATAAGTACTTGTGGCAGGCGCTGTCATGTCTCCTGTCTTGGAGTCCCTGCTGTGGTGACCTGACTTGTACTCCTGCACCCTCCAAGTCCTGGAAAGCAGCTTTGCCCTTGCAGGATCCCTGGCAGATGTGAGTCCCTCCTTGGAACCCATGTCTAGGTCTTTCTGGTGCCAACCTTGCCTAAGTCTCACCCCCTCCCATTCCCTCCCCGTGGGAGGGTCGCCAGGACTGTTATCGCCTCTGCTATTTCACTTTGGGTCCCCAGCTTTCAGATGCTTTCCTGAAATTCAACATGTTATTGACCTACTCTGAGGACAGCTGCAGGGAGATACCTCCTCCTTAAAAAGAAGCTTTTTAGGTAACTCATTTCTACCCCTCAGACCCAGGAGGTGAGGGTGACTAACTCAGCTTGCTGCTGCCCAGGAGCTACTGCAGGGGGGAGGGTTTTCCCCTTTTTCTTCTTTTATCCCCCCAGCTTTATTGAGGTATAATTGATTGAGGTATAATGGACAAATACAATGTTATATATTTAAAGTGTACAAGGTGGTGATTCGATTCATGTAGACATTATGAAGTGATTACCAAGGTCAAGTTAGTTAACACCTCCATCACCTCACATAGTTACCTTTTCTGTGTGGTGAGAGCACTTAAGATCCACTTTCTTAGCAAATTTCAAGTATACAGTACAGTATTATTACTATAGTCACTGTACTGTACATGGAATCCCCAGAATTTACTCATCCTATAACTGAGGCTTTGTACCCTCTCACCAGCATCTCCCCATTTCCGCCACCCACCAGCTCCTGGCGACCACCGCTCCACTCTCTCTTTCAATGAGTTCAACTTTTCCTTGTTTTCAGATTCCACATGTGGTACCATCCAGTATTTGTCTCTGGCTTAACATTAGCTTCTATTCATTTTGTGTGAGCGAGACTGAAACAAGATGCAGAAGCAGAGACAGATCTCCCCGCACGAAAGGCAGGTCATTCAGGAAAGCAAGACCAAACTGCGAGGATGATCTTGCAGCCTCTGATGACTGGGGTTGTACTGTCCAAGTATCCTCACCGACGTCATGAGATTTCACAGTCAACTGTGAAGCACGTGCATCTTCCTAAATAGAAAAACAAACCCCAGGTTATCCAAGGAGCATGTCCTCCAGGTGTGGGGTAGCTGGACCACACAGCCCAGATCTTGTCCTCCCAAAAGTAACCTTCTTCTTGGAGATTTCTCACCCACGTTCTGGCCTGAGTAGGGATGCAGCCCTTCCCCTTAATTGTATATCTGAAAAAGTCTGACACTCAACAAAATTTCCTAAAGTCTTCCCGATTGTAAAATGGAAATATACACTGAAAGGAACCTAGATAATCTGGCTATAAGGTATGGGTTTTTTGGTTTTGTTTTGTTTTAGTTTATTCTTGGGATGCTCTGCAGAGGATGCACTCCTCTTAGGCCCCAGATTGCTGCTATATCAGATCCCGGGTGGACGTTGGAAAATCCACGGATGACTTTCAGCAAGGTCCATTGATGCCCTGTAATTGTAAAAGAATGTTTGTGTGCCTGTGCATTTTTCTGGGAATGGGGTCCACAGCTTTCATGAGGTTCTCAGAGATGCCTTTGTGTCCCCAAATGGTAGGTACCATCTTAGCCTCTATAACTGAGTCCCACATACCTGGATGTCTCAACTCCTCAAAGCCAAGAGATTAAAAGCAAGAGACATATGGGTCCTCTCTCTAGTTTCCTTCCTGGGCAACTGACCCCAAGAACAACCATCTTTTTAAAGGGGGACCAAGCCATACCAGTAGACAATTCAAAACATAATTGCCCTAGAAAAGGTATACCCCAACATTTGGGATCATGTTAGCCAGCCTCTGCCTGGCTCTTGACAAGGTCCCATACAAACCCAAGTTCCTTGTTTTACGGTGTAAAAACAGGAAACAATTTTGTTTAAAACCCTCACATCTTTTCTTCCTGGACTTCCAGTGAATTGGGTTTTGAGAATGTTTAGCAAATTTTGTTTTTATAGAACCCAGTGGGGAGAACTTTAACTTTAACCTGTTTTATAGTCTCAGAAGGTTAGAACAATTAATACTGTGGAAACAATACCACGTATAGTCCCAGGGATAGCTGTGAATATAAAATGATACATTAGTTTAATTCCCCCAGTGAATGGCTTATCATCTCTGTCAGCAGATGTGGCTTCATGTGTAATAGACAAAATCACACGGATACTTTTCCAAAGAATCCACGTTGGGCTGGTAGGAGAATAGTGGCAAAATCACCTGTTCTGACTTGATCAAATGTTGTTAGTGACGGATGGGGTCCTTGCAAACTGAAATAACAGTTTTGAGGCCCCATGGAAAGAACGCTCCTCTTGGGATGGAGAGGCCAGACTTATGGTGCTACATCGGGCACTAACCAGGTGTGTAAACTTTGGTAAGTTACCTGGTCTGTCTGGATGCTCACCTGAGCTCACCTGGATGCTTACCTCGTCTGTAGAATGAGGCTCTCTGAGGTCCAGTGCAGCTCCGATTTCTGTGGGTCTATTGACTATACAAATTTGAGTGATTCTGAAAAAGCCTGAGAGGGAACACATGGCCTTAAACTTGGGCAAAAGGAGTGAGGGTTGGGGTTGAACTAAAACAGGTTCAGGCAATGGTTGGATTAAAAAATTATTGGGATGGTGATAATCTTATTTCACCATTTGGGATGTTCAAATGGACAGTCCAAAATGTATCCAATGATTATATAATTCCCCACCTGTCTTTGGCTCCATCAAAGGAAGCAAACTTGAGCTGATCTCCAGAAACAAGAAGAGGTACAAACATGTTTGCTAATTAGGGTCACATTTTCACATCTACCATCATCTCTTTGCCCCAGTGCACATGCTTCTTTATCATGGCTGTGATCTGAAATGACAGTTATACATTGGACGACTATGGAATACATTTTAGGCTTATATTTCCCAGGAGGATTCAGATTCATGCAATGTCTACCGTCAGAGACATGGTGCAAGGTCCTAAGCCAGGGAAATATTATCTTTCTAAATAGCTCTACATAGAGAATAATGGACATGCAGAGTGACCTCCACCTGCAGACTTTGGTCAGTGGTTTAAGCAACGTCCATGCAGTCCTGCCAATGATGTGCGTGCTTCTCCCACTTCTCAGTTGATAATTTATTGTTGGTTAAACCTGAAGCAACCTTGGCCCAGTGGTGATATGGTAAAAGTTGAGTGTCTCCACCTACAGTGTCTACCAGCAAACTCAGGTTTGAGTTTCAGAAATTTTTTTGATAGATGAAACTTACAGCGACCCCATTAAAACTTCGATCCAACAGAGGGCACCATGTATAAGTATTTCCCAGTGAGCCCCAGGAGAGCCGAGGATACAGTAATATCCAGGTGAAGATAGAACTCAAATTGTTTTATCCCTCATGTATTGAATGTTTTGCTTAGGCCCAGCCAGTGACCTAGAAATTCATGGCTAGAAAGGTGATATTTCAAAATGTTTCTGAGTAAAATAATTTCCAGTAAATGTTATCTTCAAACACAAGTATTATGCTACGCTTGACACAAATGCAAGTCAGATACAGAAAGCCTAACCTAAATGAGCTTAAAGGGGAGGTGAATTCATAAATAACCAGGACACGTAGTGACATGGGTAGCAGGAGCTTTGAGGCAGTGGTGGAAACTGCCAGAATTTCCACAGGACATGGTGCAGGAAACTAAGCTCAGCTTGGGTAGAAACCAGGTTGAAAGGATAGATTGGAGTCAAAACCTGTTCATAATGTTTTTGGCATTACAGGCTGGGACAACATTAACCTTTACAAAAAAAAGGGGGCTTCCCTGGTGGCGCAGTGGTTGAGAGTCCGCCTGCCGATGTAGGGGACACGGGTTTGTGCCCCAGTCCGGGAAGATCTCACAGGCCACGGAGCAGCTGGGCCTGTGAGCCATGGCCATTGAGCCTGCGCGTCCAGAGCCTGTGCTCCGCAACGGGAGAGGCCACAAGAGTGAGAGGCCCGCGTACTGCAAAAAAAAAAAAAAAAAAAAAAAAAAAAAAAAAAATATATATATATATATATATATATACATTCCCTCAACATGAACCTTTTTAAAGCTAATGTGTTGTCCCATAGACTCCTATAGACCTCTTAGGCAGTTGGAGGCCCCTGTTAGTTACAAGGTTCCCGGGAGGCCCTATCCCAGCTGGACTGTCTTTTGAAACTTTTGAGATATTTATTGAACACCCCTTATGAAAAAAGCTCTACAAAGCATTGCAAGAAATTCTAGGAAGAATCACCTTTGAGATTCTTGAACTGTAGAAACAATTATCATTATCTTAAGAAAGACGCAAGGAAAGAGAAAATAGATGCTGAAGAGGCATTTGATGACTGTCAATCTCTGTTTCTGATGAAGCTCTTTGAAATAGAAAGAGATGGATGGATCCTTAATTTGGTAAAGATAGGAGTAGGGACACTTACGGTTGTGGGGTCACTCCATGACTATTTTCTAATTGACTTAGGCAATTAGCATAACCTGTCCACTTGGCCACAGTGGCTGTTTAGGAATGAGTAAGTGACAGTCCATTGGGCCAGTGTGACATAAGGATATTGCTTCTGGCACCTGGGAAAGCAGCTACCTGGAGAGATGTTCTCTTTCTGTTATACGTGAACAAGAAAACATGCATCCCTGAGAGGCCTCAGGCAGCCATCCTGGGACCAGGGGAGGAAGAGGCCTTGCCCCTAAGACTGGAAAGAAGATGATGGACTAGATCAAGCCTTGTCTGAACTTCCGGGGGGGCTTCTAATTTACTATATAGGCCAGTTTGAGTTTAGTTTTCTGTTACTGAAAACAGCTGAAAAATTGCTAACTGATTAAAACATTGATCTTAAATTAAATGGAAACATCACATTAAATGGAGAAACATTGGAGACATTCTCATTAAAGTCAGAAACAAGAAAAAATTACCACAGTCCCTTCTGAAATTCAATATTGCTTTATGTGGCATTAGCCAGTGAAGTCGGACACATAATGAGGAATGAGATTTGGAGGGGAAGGCTTATAGAGGATATTATTATTATTTACCAATTGTGCTATTTTCTATTTGGAAAACTTAAAATAATCAACCAGAAAGCTATTGTAAGAGACTTCAGAAATATGGCTGGGAGTCAAATATAGGGGGAAAATAATCTGTAATTCTCCTATATACCAGCAATAGTAAGTTATAAAATATGAAAAATGAGTTCACTCACAACTGTAACAAATAATATGTAGAAACCGGCTTTAAAATAACAACATTTTACAGAGGGCAGGCATTTCAGAAACATACTTGAATAATCTGCCATGTCAGTGGGAATGCAGCCCCACTCAGATGAAAATGGTATACTCATTTTTGGAGCTCAGTGATGCAATGAATGCCAAAAGCTTTAACAGCTTCAAAACACGATTTCCTAACCTTTATTTGTCCAGAAATTTATCCTAAGGAAGTTACTAAAGATCTGTTCAAAGATTTAGTTCCAAGGACGTTTACTGAAATGTCTTTTATAAATACAGGAAATAATTAAAATGTGGCACAAAATGGATCAGGTAAATTCATTCTGGTATTTTTATACACAATGGGATAGTTTGCAATTATTGAAAACATGTTATAAAAGAGGATTTGTTGGTTTGGAAAGATATATATGCTTTTTTTCTTTTTCGTATTCTTTTCCATTGGAGTTTATTAAAAGATATTGAATATAGTTCCCCATGCTATACAGTAGGTCTTTGTTGTTTATCTATTTTATATATAGCAGTGTGTATCTGTTAATCCCAAACTCCTAATTTATCCCTCCCCCCTCCCACCTTGCCCCTTTGGTAACCATAAATTTGTTTACTGTGTCTGTGAGTCTGTTTCTGTTTTGTAAATAAGTTCATTTGTATCATATTTTAGATCACACATATAAGTGATATCATATGATATTTGTCTTTCTCTGTCTGACTTATTTCACTTAGTATGAGAATCACTAGGTCCATCCATGTTGCTGCAAATGGCAAGATTTCACTTTTTTATGGCTGAGTAGTATTCCATTGTATAAATATACCACAGCTTCTTTATCCATTCATCTGTCGATGGACATTTAGTTTGCTTCCATGTCTTGGCTATTGTAAACATCACTGCAATGAACATTGGGGTGCAGGTATCCTTTCGAGCCATGGTTTTCTCCCGATATATACCCAAGAGTGGAATTGTTGGATCATATGGTAGCTTTGCTTTTAGTTTTTTAAGGAACCTCCATACTGTTCTCCATAGTGGCTGCACCCATTCACATTCCCACCAGCAGTGTAGGAGGGTATATATGATATAGTAAGTGAGAAAGAAGCTTACTAAGCAGTGTGCCCAGTGCAACCTCATTTTAAAGAGGAGATGATATGCCAGTCAGTGGGGATGGGGAGGGGAAGACTGGACTAGATGTCTTAGAGGATGTCACATGGCGTGGAGGCCACATGTGGATCTCAAGAAGGTGGGAGTTCTCAGGGGAAGGAAACAGCCAACAAGAAAGAAAGCTACTACGTGCTTTGTTTCTAATTCTCTGCCCCTGTGGTTCCACAAATATTCAGTAAAACACACTTGGTGTCATTGGATTTCCTGTGGAGGGCACATGGGGCTGAGTTTCCTGCTGTGTCACTGTGGGGGAAGGAGTTGTGTTAGTTATCTATTGCTGCGTGGCAAACGGCTCCAAAACGTAGTAGCTTTTCTCTCACACAGACTTGATGATCTTGCACAGTTTGAGGGGCTTAGCTGGAAGGTGCTGGTTCAGAGTCTGGTGCTGTCCAGGCTTGACGGGGGCAGGAGGCCTCTGTTCCTCACCACGTGGCCTGTCCATCGGACTGCCCTCAACAGGCTCCCGCCACAGCGAGGGGTCAGAGAGAGAGAGGGCACCCAAAGTGCTTCAGGCCAGTCTCGGAGGTCACAGGGCGGGAGCCACACAAAGGTACAAACACCAGGAGACCACTGGGCCATCTTGGAGACTGTGGGAAGAGAAGAGAGAGTTGGAGAAGGCAGGATGGGGAGGGAACCACGGTGATGTGAGGTCAGACATTTCGAGGGGACCACAGATAGTAGGCTGGATTCACCAAGCTGTGAAATTTGGGTTTGGAGCTAAGCTTACCTACATCTTGGAGGGTCACGTGGGCTCAGCTTGTGAAATGGAATATACACTGGCTTGGCCGCAGTCTCTTGCTCCCTACTGGGGAAAAGTTGGGGGTCAGAGAGAACATGCTGGCGATGGTGCCGGAGAGAATATGGATGGATGGTGTTAACTAGGGAACTGAGGGGCTGAGAGGCTCTCCCAGACTGGGGAGTAGTCTTAGTAAAGGCAGGAAGATGGGGGTGTTGGGGGAAAGTTTTATTTGAGCATAAAATATAAAGAAGGGAGTGATGGGAGAGACGCAGAGAAATGAGCTGCCAGGGAAAGTCTTGTCAGTCGTGCTAAGCCTGCAGGGGGTTTTCGGCATAAAGGGACGTAGTGAGACTCATGATGAGTTCCTACAGCCATCTGGGGCCACGGCGGGTGGAGGCCCACCGGGCAAGGGGGGAGGGGAGAGAGGAGAGCGTGGGGCAGGAAGAGAGGGCATTTGGAGACAAGCTGTTAGGCTTGCACGTGGAAGGTGAAGGAGCGGGGAGGGTCGAGGGTGACTCTCAGGCTCCAGTCGGGGAGCAGGTGGACAGGGCTGCCGGTGGAAGCAGGGACGGGTGGGTCAGGCCCAGCTTCGTAGGCAAGTGTTTGTTTGGTGTTGGCCACATGGGCCAAGGAGGTGTGGAGTCAGCAGGGGACCGGATGCCCAGTCCCGGGGGTCAGGCCAGGGTGGGGGGTAGGCGGGGGTTGCAGGCTACTGCTGAGAGTGGAACAAGGAGCACGGGGGTGGGGCGACGGGGAGGGCCGGGGGCAGGAGAGGATCCTGGGGACCCCAGCAGTCTCGGCACCCACTGTGGGACCAATGAGGGGGGAGGGGCGGGGGAAGGGGGTGGGCTTAAGGCCACAGGGGCCATTGGCTCTGCCTGTGGAGAAGCTTCAGTGCCCGAGGCCAGAGCCTGGGCACGTCTGGCCATGGCAGGAGGATGGCTGGGAGGATGGCTGGGAGGGAGCGGGGCAGGGCAGGAGCTGCCAAGTGTCTGAGCACAGGGACTGGAGAAGAGGGGCCCGAGCGGGACTGCTGGAGCCCAGGATGCTAGCGTTGTGCTGCCTGAGTTCAAGTCCCAGCTCTGTGGCTTGCGGGCTGTGTGACCTTGGGCAAATCACTTAACATCTCTGTGCCTGTTTCCTCAGCTGTTGAATTGCAGGAAAAGTAGTATGTACCTCAAGGGTTGTAGTGAGGATAAAATGAGTCAGTAAGTGTTCTGTTATGACATAATACATAGTCAGTGCTACGCCAAAGCTGCTATTATGTTACGCATGACGTGTAGAGTATATATGTAGAGTATAAGGTATATATTATACAGTACATATAGTATGTATGTATTTTATGTACTATATAGAACTATTATATATGCTGTACATTTAATTATTATAATAAATACTACTGTTATAACATGCCTATAACCTACTATAGCACAATTGTGTTTCATATATTTCATAGTTGTATTTTGCTATTATATATAGAATACTATGTAATTGTGTGCCGCTCTCATAGGTGTATACTGCATATACGAGTACTATAAAGGTCATTACTGTCACCAGCATTACTTTATTTTCTTTTTCGTGTTTTAATTGAAGTATGGTTGATTTACAGTGTTGTGTATCATCATCTACTAATTATTATTAGAATCCTTTCAATGCCACAGATGCTGAGGGTAATAGAGAAGCAGAGAGAACAACACAGAACTCTTGATCCCGGGTAGTTGGGTGAATGTTGACACTGACTAGAAATAAAGAATCTGGTTTGTGTGTGTGCGCGTGTGTGTGATGAATGTGGCCTTAAACGCAGAACCGTAGAAAGGGTTGGTAGAGCTCTCACAAGCCTTCTGGTTCAACCTGCTCATTTCACCGACGAGGATGACGCCTATGTTTCCCTGAGCGGCCTCGGGCCCCTAACCCCTCCCTTCTTGCACACCTGGATTTGGTTGGAATCCGATGGATGTGGTCAGCACAGAGGTCAGGGCGGGGTCGCAGGGGAGGCCCCCCACTGGAAGCTCTGTTGTCCTTCCTTTACTTGGGGTTCAACCCGACCTTCTCTTTTGCCTCCCCCCCCTCCCCACTTTCACTGACCATTTATGACTGCCCTCTGCCATCCAGGGCTGCTAATGTTTGCCTCTGGAGGGACTCCTGGTGGGAGGCTCCGAGAACAGTGAGGAATATTAGCAGATCAATGCTTCAAAAACCCGATTTAATACAAGAGGGAGCTGGAGCTTGTCTTGTCCTTGAGCCTCAGAACAGTGAGTCAGTGTGTCGTTACTGGTCAGTTTCCTTAGCGACATCACCTTGTGGGAACAGGCAGATGGATGAGCTTCCGAGGGGACATGTAGGATCCAGGACTGTTTTCCCGACCCCAAGGAGCCCAGGGACCGCTTGGTATTTCTGTCGAAGACCCTACTGAGGATCCAAACACATTCTCAAGACTTTCCCACGTCATCTTGGCTTGGAAGAAAAGATGGTAATTTCAGGCAGTTTGTGATTCTAGCGTTACTATGAAACATGTTTCCAGGTACATTTTGGGTTGTTGTCAGAATGATTCTAACCACTGACTTTTCTTTCCTGGATTGTTACGGGGCAAATCTGTGATCGATGCTAAGTTTGTCTTTACACCCTCTCAGCCTCCCCACGCCCTGTTCTTCTCAGAGACCGGGGGCTCTCATGCCGTCCAGAGACCCCCAGCGTGGCCGACCACTGTGCCCTGCCCTCTCTGTGCGTGCTCCCACCTCGCCCCTCCTCACCCTGCCCACTCCGGCCTCCATCTCGCCTGGGTCATCCTTGGCCAGAGGATGTCTGGGCCAGGAGCAGGGCTGACTAGGGGACTTCACATGAGGACGAGGGGCACGAGGGCTGCGGGGATCGGGTCCAGCAGCTATTCCCCCCGGATGGGGACAACCCCTGATGGGGACATCGTTGGCAGGTATAAGGGGAAGAGTAAGACCTTAGAGACAACCGAAGCGAGGGTATACTGAGTCCGCCCCATCCAGACTGCCCTTTTCTGTAAGAGTGCAAGCAGCAGGATCTTGACTGTAATTTTCAATTGAGTCTTCACAATTTGGGCCCTTTTTCAAACTAAAGAATTTTTAGAGCATTACTTTGGAGTGATGGAGCCTACTCCAAACTGTACTAAACATTAAACTATAACTACACACAACAATGTAATACTGAGTTTTTAAAAGTCTCAGCAAATAGCATGCACCATGACATACTTTTAATAAAATTAAAAGCAATTAAAGTGAAACCACGTATTTTTAGAAATATATATGTGTTAAAACTATATGTAAGATAAAGCTGATGTTAAATCGGTGGTTACGTCAATTGTGGAAAGATGGGGGTAGAAGGGGGGAGAAGCACACGGGTAGGTGTAAATTATTGTCAACCTTTTGGGTCTTGTGTTCATGCTGTAGTCACACCTGTGAATTATATCTTATTACTAAAATAATATACATTATAATAATATAAATTAAAATGTACAGACCAATTATTGACCTGGTTAATGCCAATTCATATGCCAGATACTGTTCTAAGTACTTTATTCATGTTATCAACTCATTGAATTCTCGAAACAAACCTGTGTGGGAGGCATTATTATGATTTCCATTTCCTCGAGGAAACTGAGGCACAGAGGGCTCAAGTAAGTAACCCAACATCACAAAGACGAGCTGGAGTTCTAATCCAGGTTGTGCGTCTCCAGACTCCTGTTCTCTCAAGACTAGTATTAGGATTGATGCACTTCTGTGAAGCTGAGGTCCATAAAGAAAGGGGAACAGCTAACTGAAGGAACCAGTCTCTTGATGAGCAGGTGTAAGTGTGCAGGAGGAGAGAGGGCTGGCTTTTTGCAGGATCAAAGCAGATGGTTTTGTAGAGGATAGCCTTGCAGTCAGTTACCGTCTCTACCCCCCCAGGCAAAATAATTGCACATAGGCCAGGTCTTTTTGGGTTGATTCTAATAGCGGGAATTTTGTGACGTGGCTAACGGGGGGCAATCTGTTGCCTGAGCCTTTGATCTCCCTTCATGTCGAGGGGCTGAGCTGGCCTCCGGCTGGAAGGACTTGGTGTCTCTCACTGTTCTGTCTCAAGATCTGTCATCTATTGAGCAAATATTGACTTCTTGAATTCACTCGTAACATCTCCTGCAACAAAAGTCAATATTTGTTGATAACATATCTGAGGACTGAATAGTGAATTGTCTGCCCGTCAATAGGAGGACCCATGCGGGAAGCCTGCTTTCCTTTTCCTTTTTTTCTTAACGTTAATGATATATTTTCATTCATTATGTACAAAATATCATTTCTACAGGAAATCATTATAAAAATTATTGAGATATTTTACATTATTTTTCTTATTCTTTCAAATTCAATGTGTAATATCAATATATGCCTATAATACATCACAATTTGTTTTTTTAACTTTATTGAAGAATAATTGACAAATATAATTGTATATATTTAAAGTGTACAGTCTACTGATTTGATATACACAGCCCGCTGCAGAATGATGACCAAGATCAAGATGGTTAATACATCCATCCTCATTGCACATGGGGTTCAGATATCTCTTCAAGATACTGATTTCATTTTCCTTTGTGTGTGTGTATATATATATATATATATATATATATATATATATATATGCAGGAGTGGGACTGCTGGATTGTATGGTAGCTCTATTTTTAATTTTTTGAGGACCCTCCATACTGTTTTCCATAGTGTCTGCACCAATTTATAATCCCACCAACTGTGTGCAAGGGCTCCCTTTTCTCCACATCCCTGCCAACACTTGTCATTTGTTGTCTTTTTGATGATAGCCATTCTGATAGGTGTGAGGTGATGTCTCATTGTGGCTTTAAGCCTCCTTTACTTTTTTTATTTTATTTATTTATTTTTTATTTATTTATTATTTTTGGTTGTGTTGGGTCTCCTTTTCTGTGCGCGGGCTCTCTCCAGCTGCGGTGAGCGGGGGCCACTCTTCATTGCGGTGCGCGGGCCTCTCACTGTCGCGGCCTCTCTTGTTGCGGAGCACAGGCTCCAGTCGCGCAGGTTCAGTAGTTGTGGCGCATGGGCCCAGTTGCACCGCGGCATGTGGGATCCTCCCAGACCAGGTCCCAAACTCATGTCCCCTGCACTGGCAGGCAGATTCTCAACCACTGCACCACCAGGGAAACCCAAACCTCCTTTACTTTTAAGCTAGACGTTCTCTGTTTTCCGAGAGTGGTCTCCAGAACAGCAGGACTAACATTACTCAGGAACTTTTTAGAAAGGCAAGTTCTTGGGCCTCACCTCAGTCCTGCTGAATCTGGGGCTCCAGTGTTGGGGCCCAGCCGATGGTGTGCTGGTAAAGTTTAACAACTTGCTCTCTGAAAAAAATGCAAATATTTATGTATATAAGTTTATTATAAATTTTACAAGTATATAGGATAGTTAGCACACAATCTACAAATGATAATAATATAATATTCAACACTCCTTATTATAAATTTCATGTAGGAAATTGATTTTCACAGAATACTTTCATTGATTTTTGTGACACTTTTGTATCAGAGACAACCTATGGTTGCAATTGATGAATAAGTGTAGTTGCAATGTGAATGTTGGTTGGTATTTTTGTTTAGATTGAGGAATAAGATGAAAGTGAAAGAAATGAAGATATATGTTACGTTAGAATGTCACTTGTTTGTCCGTGACATGAGTAACGTCTTTGCCAAATCAATAATGGTTTTTAAATACAAATACTGGAAGACTGTTTCCTCAATTTTTAAATTTTATTTTTGGTTTTTTTGCTATTCACAAGGCAATAGCTACAGGCTGACATGTTTAAGATTAACCTGTATTATTAAAAATTCTCCATCATTTTCTTAAGTCTAGACAATCAACAAAATAACACATCAAGTCCAGACCTGTGGCCTTTGCCCATTTCTGTGGTGTAAATACTTCCTTGATGGCCAAGTTCATGATACCACTGAATGAGAAATTAGGCAGAGAGGTGCAGCGATGCACCATTTTATGCTGTTTCTACCACATGATCCAATAGATAGATGCCCTCAAGAGCAGTGTAATAGAAACATGAAGTAAAATAATTAGGAAATGCTTTTAATATAGTTAAAAACCATAATTTCTTTATTAAACAATTTTTAGGATTTTTTTTTTAATGATAACTGTGTTTCACAACTGGCTTGCAAAATTCCTGCAAATGTAACAATTGGCTCTCAGGAGCTGTTCTGAATTGCTCCAGGACACCACTGGGTCCAGTAATGTGTGTTTCAACAAGCCCTCCAGGTGCTTCTGATGACACTCAATTTGGAGAGCCACTGCTTGAGCAGATGCCGAAGACAAGAAATGCATTTACCTGTAATTAACCTGGTGCTGCCTGCTTGGATCTGGCCAACCTGATGCTGTGCTTAAATGTTTAAGCAAATTCAGATTTGGGGAGGAAGGGAGGAGTACGTCTAAAGGGGTAGAGAGGAATGAGAAAATGTTTCAACTTTGAATCTTTGATATTTTTCTTCCAGATTTGGCCCAGATTGGTAAACGACTAATAGACAGCCAAATAAACCCTAGACCAAATTTGTGGCCCAGTTTATCCTCTTGAAACAAAATTGCAGCCAAATGTCACTGCTCAAATGACATGTCTTCCGGAGTCTAAAAAAAACTGGTTGATTTATTCAATAAGTACTTCTTAAGCACCTACCCTGTGCCAAGTGCTGTCTGGATACTGGAGATGCAGAACAAGACAGACCAGGACCTGATCTGAAAGGGTTTGTATTTTAGAAAGAAGAGAGTAAAAAAAAAAAAAAAAAAAAAAAAAAAAAAAAACCAACTAAAAGCCAGATAAGCAAGATAATTGCTGGAACTATTATGGGCTACCAAGTAAACAGAATAAAATGATGTCATAGAAGGTGATGGATGGGAAGGAGCTAATTTTTTGGCCAGGGTGGTCAGGGAGGGCCTCTTTGAGGAGCTGATGGTTCAGTGAAGAACTGAGTGGTGAAAAGAATCCAGCCAGGGAAGTACCTGGGCAAAGAGTGTCCAGGCAGAGGGGACGATAGTGGTAAAGGTCTTGAGGTGGGAGCAGCCTTGATGTGTCCACGGCCTGCTTGGCAAGGAGGCCAGGATGCCTGGGACAGTGTGACTAAGGTGAGGATGTTAGGAGATGTGTCAAAGGGCAGACCAACAGGGGCCAGAGCAGGTAAGGTCTTTGAGGCCACAGCGAAAGTTCTGGATTTCATTCTAAGTGATGGGAAGCCTTTGGAAGGCTTGAAGCAGGGGAGTGATTGGTCTTGTTTGTGCTTTAACAAGATCACTGGCTGCTGAGTGGAGAATGGGCTGCAGAAGGCAAGAGAGGAAGCAGGGGATGCATCGGGAGACTGTTGGAAGAGTCCAGGGACCAGACAGTGCGGCTCGGAAAGGGAGCAGCCAGGTTCAGGAGACATCACAGTCAAGAGCAGATTAGACTGGCTGAGGAATCGTGACAAATTCTTTGTAAGAACACGATGAACCATTAACCCTACCATCTTTAAGCAAAATGAACTAGAATTCTCTGTATTTATGCCTGCTAATGTCTTACCCACATCTGTCAATCTATCACTTTCTACCTTCTTCACAGAATCATGTTTACAGTGTCTTGGGAAGGTGGTGGCCTCTTAATTGGGTGGGCGGCTAACGAAGCATCACTCAGAAGACCCTCCGTGAAGACTCAGTTTAATCCTCTGAGTCCAACCCCAAGCTTAGGTTGATAAGGGCCAAGCAGGAGTTAAGAAGAAAGCTCACCAGCAACCCCTTGTGCACCTATGTGCAGGTGGGGACAACTATTACCAGGGTGTGTCTGTTCCCTTCCCACCCTGCTTGAATTGGGACAGTGGGCCCTGTGCACGGATCTGGGAACCTGTACCTTTCCCGTGTTACCTGGCCAGGTTGGGGTGGGCACTTGGCCAGGAGTGGGCTGGGTTCCTGAAGGACACTGGCCTGCAGGCTGCTTCCTCAGTGGTTGGTTGACAATGTCCTTTGATGTATATGGGATAGGAGCTGTCACCGGAAGATTCCCAGGGGTCCTCAGCCGGCTGCGGAGGTCATTATGATGGTGCAGATTTTGTAAATTTTTCAAGACATGGTTTGTAGTCACTGATTAAAAAAACAAACAGAAACACCTCCTTTATCCACTATTCTCTGAGAATATGGCATTTCATGTAAATCCATCTTTCATATATGCCTTTAAATGTCCAGGCAACTTTTACACCATGACCATTTTTGAGCATTTTGGAGAGAAGTCTTTCTAAAGCAGGTGACTCTTAAGCAGCGTGTCTACGTGGTTTAACTCCCCTGCTGACTCACATTCACCATTGTGACTGTCGGTTACTGCTTCGCACTGTAATGCAGTGACACAGCGACTCCATGCCCAAGGAAGCTGACCTCTGAGTGAACTTAATTGTTCTGTGTAGAATTGGATCCTCTGTCCAGTGTTTTACATGATTAGCACCCAGGCTGAGAGTAGCAGCAAACAGGGGTCACCCTTTGCTGTTCCTTGTTAGAAAATTGGTGCTTTTAAGAAGATGGATTTTATGGGAAGGTTTTGCCTAAGTTAGCTAGCCTGCTGTTATTGAAAGCAGAAGTCTCCAGAAGTGATGAGTATGTTTTTTTTTTTTAATCCATCTGAGTAGAACACACTATATGTGACCCACCTACATTCGTGTATTATTTATCAATACAAAACCTTTTTAGTATTGGTTCTGGTTCATAGAAACAGGAATACAGATGAGTCATCAGGATGATAAAGAAAAACAGCTCCTGGGTCATCCAAGCAGAAGCTGAAGGAAGAAATTTGGCTGGGGCCAACCAGGAGCCCCCCAGGATGTAAAATAAGATCAGTGAGATCCCTGTGTCACCAGTCCCTGCTACTCAGGCCATGCTGCCCTCTCACAGCCACAAGACGGGCAGCCACGCATGGACACGCTGATGGGGAGCTTTGGGCAGTCCGTCACAGCTGTAATGCATCGCAGTTTTCTTAGAACTGGTTTGTGCATAAAAAGAACCTGGCTCCTTGGGGAGGTGACATCATGGAATCTTCTAGAGGGCCCATCACCCTGCTAGGATGTGTAGAAGCTGCCTTGCTCCAGAGTTTGTGATGAGAAGAATTTGATGCAGTCACTGACCTGAAAACATAGATGGTGTCTTTCTTCTAGTCCCTGGGTTTTGGCAAACAGAAGGCTCTCCCCAGTGCTCTGGGTCAGACGTCCTTATCTTTAGTAGCAGTTAAGCCTCCAACAATAAAATCACAGGCAGCACTGGGACGAGATTTTTCCAACAGGCCAGACACACCAGAAGGCGGCCTTCTGAACTGAAACACAAGAGAGATGGACCAGGAAAGTGTCCCTGTTTTGCCTGCTGTCTGTTCCCCTCCTTTGGGGACATAAATGCTTCCTCTGCAGCTATTTATACACAGATGCAAGTAATCTTTTCTTTTCTAAAGAAAAAGATCAAAGATTATCATTGTCTGGGTCACATCAAACACACAGCTTTGGCCCCTTCCTCTGTTTTTTTGTGGTAATTGGCTGCGTGAACCATCAATGAGGCAGGTGAGGATTGAATACGATGGGACCCTTTGGGATCGGGCAAAGGCGATTTCCCCGATGGGGGGCGGGTAAGGAACAGGGTTGCCCTGGGCTATGGGCTCTTGCTTGAAGAGAAATCCATGGCCTAAAGACTCTCTTTCATTCCTTGTTTTTCCCCTAGACCCGAGGGACGGGCACTCCACCTGTCCTGCAGGGGGCGCTGTTGGAAAAGTCTTCGTGTCCTGTAAACCGTTGAATTGAGTTTTCTGGGCCATTACTGACCTTGGTTTACAGAGTGCTTTTGATGAGTAAAACCCTGTGCTGGTTACAGAAACACGAGGAATGCCTAAACATTAAACAAGACAAAACAAAAACAGAACAACAAAACAAACAAACAAACAAAATGCCCCCCAAAACAGCCCCCATACCACCCTTCCTCCCTACCTCCAGCAATGTCAGCACATTCATTTCATCCCTGGTCTCTTTTACTTGGATATGTGCTTGTTTGCTTGTTGTGGAGAGGGGCTTACGGATTTCCTGAGCTGGAGATTATCTGTACTTTATGCCCAAATAATAGGGCCAGAAGATCTCCCTGTTTTCTAGGTGCAGGGAACACTGTCTGTAACCCCCAGCCATCCAATGATGTTTTACAAAGAGCTTTCTGAACACTGCATGTCATTTGTGGAGGGAAAAAAATGCCTGCATTTAACTTCTGTCTTCTAATCTTCAGCTGACAGAAACCGGGAAACTGCTCAATTTCATATGTTTACTTCAAAATACCCCATGTTAGCCAAGTGGCCGACTGCTCCGTTTTGCAAACGCAAGGCACCACCATCACACCTGCCCCTCTTTTCTCTCCCTGTGTTGGCTGATGCTTCTGTCCAAAAGGCAGGCTTTCAACAAATTGCATCCTGATTGACTGACCTGGATTTCTGCAGGGAGCTGAACACTAAAGCCAAATGGATTTAACCAAAACTTGCTTTGCTGGGGTTTTTAGTCCCTTTCAGAAACAAGCCTGGGACATGTTTTATGAGACAGCTGAAGGATATTATTCAAGAACAATGGTGCAAGCCAGAGTCACAGTAAAGAGGGTTTTAGGGTTGGATGAAACCTTGGGTTATCTGTCCCAAGTGTTCAGCTATTCAAGAAGACTCCCGGGCTTCTTATGTGAGTATCTGTTGAGACCAAGTTTCTAGGTTCATGACACCGTGGACTGCTGAACAATTACAGCTGGTCTTTTGATTGTCTGTTCACCTGTTCATATTTGTTTTGAGCTCAAAACACACAGCAATTTCAATCCATCTAACCAAGGAGCCTGGTACCCAAAGTGAGATGTGGTCCCATGGACTTACTTCATTATGATCCTTGGTGGTGCTGGGGGTAGATCCAGGGATTCATAACCTCTTGACAGCTCTCATGGACCCTGCTCAAGGCCATCATCACCGACCACAGTGGCTTCCAGATGATTCTTTGGACTCCAGTCATTTCCTCTTTCAATCCAAATGCACTGTTTTCCCAGGCCCCGGAATTATCATGGTACTTTCCCCAGTCGAAACACTTGAATAGCTCCCTATTATTTTTCTAAAACAACCTTTTTAATTTTATAGAGGTTTTAAATTTACAGGGAAATTACAAAGGTAGTACAAAATTCCCAAGTACTCCAAACCCAGTTTCCCCTATTATTATTTACCATTAATGTGGTGCATTTGTCACAATAATGAACCAACCCATTTACATTATTATTAACTAAAGCCCATACTTTATTTAGATTTCCTTAGTTTTAACCTAATGTCTTCTTCTATTCCGGGATCTCATCCAAGTACCACAATACGTTCATCATGTCCCCTTAGGCTGCTCGTGACTGTGGTCGTTTCTCAGACTTTCCTTGTCTTTGATGATCTTGACAGTCTGGAGGAGGACTGACAAGGGATTTTGTAGGACGCCGCTCTATTGGGATTTGTCTGATATTTTTCCCTCATAATTTTGCACTGTAAAGTTTCATGGGTTTTGGCAAGTGCATAGTCACATGGTCATAATTACACTGTCGGTCAGCTAAATAATGGCCCACCAAGGATGTCCACATCCTCAGCCATGGAACCTGTGACTATATCCCTTTGTATGGTAAAAGGAACTTTGCACATACGATCAACTTGAGGCTTTTGGAGTGGGGAGATTATTCCGGGTTATCTGGATGAGCCCAATATAATCACAGGATCACAAGGGTCCTCATGCTTGGGAGCCAGAGCTCACGGTTGGAGATATGATGGAAGCAAGAGGCTGGAATGATGCGAGGAAGGGGGCCATGGTCCCAGGAATGCAGGCAGCCTCTAGAAGCTGAGAAAGGCAAGAAATGGATTCTACCCTAAAGCCTTCAGAAGGAAGACCACTATGCTGCCCTGTTGATTGTAGACTTCTCACCACCAGAACTGTAGGAGAGGAAATTTGTTGTTGTTGTTTTAAACCACTAAGTTTATGGTAATTTATTGCAGCAGCAATGTGAAATTAATATAGATTTTGGTACCTGGAGGTGGAGTGCTGCTGTAACAAATACCTAAAAACGTGGAATTGGGTGATGGGTAAAAGCTGAAGGGACCATGATAGAAGAGGTCAGTGTTGCCTTGAAAAGACTGTTGGTAGAAATATGGTTGTGAGGGCTCAGGAGGAAGCAAGAAGCATGAAAGGGAAAGCCCGTGTTGTCTTGTAAAATACCTCTATTGTCATAAACAGAACACTGGTGGAAAAATGAACATTAAAGGTGTTTCTGGTGAGGGCTCAGAAGGAAACGCAGGAACACGTTATTGGAAACAGGAGGAAAGGGGATCTTTGTTACATAGTGGCAGAACACCTAGCTGAGTTTTGTCCTAGGGTTGTAGAACTTGAAAGGAAACCAGGACTTGTAAGGGATGAATTTAGATATTTAGCTGAAGAGATTTCCGAGTAAAGTATTAAAAGCATAACCTAGTTCCTTTTTGCTGAGAAGAAAGAAATCAGTTGAAGAAAAGAATTGTTAAATAAAAGAGAATAAGGACTTGAAATTTGGGAAATTTTTAACCTATCCAGATTGCAAAAGACACCAAAATTAGAAGGCCCACTGCTGGGAAAGTGTGCTCTGGAAAGAAGGCAAGGTGTAGCTGGACAAGCTTTTGCTAGTATTTCAGAGGAAGAAAAGAGCACAGTTTTCAGTGACACACGGGGCTCTCTAAAGAGATTAGGTTTTTGACTCATGCACCCCCTCAGTCCTCTCAACAGAAGCCAAAAATAGGGATGGAATTACCTGGGAAAGATCTGTGGGAGAATCTCTTGTCTAGTGCAGTGAATCCCCACGACATACGAGGGATTCATCAAAAACCTGCTGGTTTTTGGATGTGATACCAGCAGAAACACCACCAGCCATTATGTCTGTGGTAATTTGTTTTATAGCAATAGAAAACTAATATACCTCCCAATATACACCTACCTAATATCCGTGCGTCCTGTCTTTGTCGAGGTACCAAGTTTTTTTGTTTTTGTTTATTTTTTGCTTTTTTAAAGACTTTATTTGTTTAGAGCAGTTTAATATTCACAGCACATTGAGGGGAGATTGAGGGAAATGTCTCTTATACCTCATGCATCCACAAGTGCATTGCCTCCTCCACACATCGTGCCAGATGATACATCTGTTACAATTGATGAACCTACACTGACACCTCATAATCACCCAATGTCCATAGTTTGCATTATGCTTCATTCTTGGTGTTGTACATTCTATGGGTTTGGACAAATGTATAATGACATGTATCCATCATTGTGGTATCATACAGAGTATTTTTACTGCCCTAAAAATCCTCTGTGTTGTGCCTGTTCATCCCTTTCCCTACCCACCAACCTCTTGCAACCACTGATTTTTTTTTTACTGTGTCCCTTGTTTTACTTTTTCCAGAATGTCTCATAGATGGAATTAAATAGTATGTAGATGTTTTTTTTTTTTAGATTGGCTTCTTTCACTTAGTAATATGATTTTAAGTTTCCTCCATGTCTTTTCATGGTTTGAGAGTTCATTTCTTTTCAGTGCTGAATAATATACCATACATATATTACCACAGTTTATTTATCTAATTCACCCACTGAAGGGCATCTTGGTTGCGTCCAACTTTTGGCAATTACGAATAACTCTGCTATAAACATCCATGGCAGGTTTTTTTGTGGAGATAAGTTTTTAATTCCTTTTGGTAAATATCAAGGGGTATAATTTCTGCATTATATGATAAGAGCAGCAGTTGTGCTCAGCTACATTTCTCAACCTCCTTCCAACTGGAGAGAGTAAGTTCTGCTATTGAAAAATAAGCAGAAAATGGGACTTCTAGAATTGTTTCTTAAAGTAGAGGAAAAGTGGCCAGGAAATGCCTCTTTGGTCTTTCTCTCTTTCCTTTTTCTTGTGCCTGGAATCTAAATAGGATGGCTGGAGATTAAGCCACCATCTTGGACCATGAGGATAAGCCATGGATGAAGCTGGAAGTCATGTGATAAGGAAGGTGGAACAGAAGGAGCTAAAGAACCCATGTCCTCAATGATGTTACACTGTAACTGCTATACTCACTGTAGACTATCAGCCCCTTGGAATGGGGTCTGTAATAGTTTTTCTTTGCTGAGTAACAAGTTACCGCGAACTTAACAGCTTAGAACAGCACGAATTTCTTATATCACAGTTTCTCTTGGTCTGGAGTCCAGGCTTGAAATGTGCTTGTGCTGTTGGGCTTGCCTTTTGCACTTCTGCCATCTCTGTGAGGAGAAAATGCTCAGGATAGCTTCTGGTTAAGATGGGTGAAAGGTACATGGAGCAGAATTGAACCCCACGCATTGTCTGGAGCCAAGCCCAGACAATCCCAGCCAAGGTCAGCTGTTCTTAGCCAAAATGCAGGTGTATACAAGAGTGAGAAATAAACGCTTATTGTTGTATGCCACTACAATTTTGGGGTATTTGTTACTCAGCAAGAGCTGACTAATAGCATTCTCATCTATTCACCCCACTGCCAAAGTCTCTGTTGTGAAATGCAGACCTGGCTTGTTACTGGTTGGTGTACAGTGTCTGATTTTTCCTGCAGGATGAAATGCCAAATGCTTTTCCTGACCTGTGAGCCCTGCCTTGCCCAGTCTCAGCTTCTCAGTCCCATCTTGTTCCACCATGACCCTGACTCATATGCCATACAAAATATTTGAAGGTCAGAATCATACTTTGGATTTTGACTCCCTCATACTTTTGTCTTCTCCTTCCTTCTGCCTGGACTCTCATCCCATACCTGCTTTGTCAATTCCTACTTATTCTTCAAAGCGAGCTCCACCCTGTGAAGCTTTGCTTTGCTCTCCCAGAAGTGGCCCATTGGTGACCCCATGGCACGTCACAGACAATGCTTTTGGAGGACTCATCCCATGGAGTTGCAGCAGATTGTGTCTGTAACCTGTCCTAGGCTGATTGCTTTGTGGTGGGGGGAGTGGCTCTTTTATTTTTGCTGGTGTACCTTATGTCTCTGCCTAACTCTTTTCCTGGCACATGGTAGATGCTCAAAGCAGGTGTAATGAGCAAGTTTTAAGGGGCATCATTTGGCAGACTGCCCTTCTAGGCAGTGAGATGAGCTTGTGGAGAGCAGATAAATTCTAAGGTCTCAGGCAAGCAGCATTCCTGTGGTTCTCAGAGTAACTCTGCCAGGGAAGGAGATGAGCATGGCAGAATCTGTGTTCAAGACTCTGCCGGCTCCATTCCAGGACAGATGAGGAAGCAGCAAGAGCACAGGACAGAGAGTCAGGAGCGCCAGCTTGCAGCCCTGCCTTGTCACCAGTTTATCCCTTGTTTCTCTGAGCTTCAGGTTCTTAGCACAACGAGGCTCTTGGATTTGAGGGTCTCCCCAAGTCCTCCCGACTCTGCTGTACAGTTGCTGCATTCCATAGGAGTTTGGAAGCAAGGAGTCCCTCCAGAGTTCCCAGGTCCCCACGCGGCATGCAGAGCTGTGAAGGATGGGGTAGCTGGATTATGGGAACCAGCCCCTTATTGTGGGCAGGGAACTTGGTTCTTACCAATATCCCCTGTATGCGGACTCTTGTTTGTTGGTTAAAAATGACACCAAAACTTAGTGGCTTAAAACAGTAATTTATGATTATTTCTCATGCTTTTGCAGGTTGGCTGGGATTATCTGGGCAGGCATGTTCTTGTGCAGTTGCAGTCAGATGGCGCTGGGCTGCAGTTATTTGAGGGCTTGACAGGGTTGGACATCCAAGATGCCTCATCCACGTGGCTGACAGTTGAGGCTGGCTGTCAGCTGAGGCTGTCACTAGAGCACCAGTGTGTGGCCTCTCCACGTGGCTTGGGACTTTCACAATATGGTGGCCAGGCTCCAAGTGGGAGCAACCCAAGAATGAGAGTCCCAGGCAGAAGTTGCAGGACTTCTTATTCTGTTTTTTAACTTTTTATTTTATATTGGAGTATAGTTGATTCACAGTGTTGTGATAGTTTCAGGTGTACAGCAAAGTGATTCAGTTATACACATACATGTACCTATTCTTTTTCAAATTCTTTTCCCATTTAGGTTGTTACAGAATATTGAGCAGAGTTCCTTGTGTTATACAGTAGGTCCTTGTTGGTTATCCATTTTAAATAGAGCAGCGTGTACATGTCAATCCCAAACTCCCTAATTATCCCTCCCCACCACCCTTCCCCCCTGGTAACCATAAGTTCGTTCTCTAAGTCTGTAAGTCTGTTTCTGTTTTGTAAATAAGTTCATCTGTATTTTTTTTTTTTTTTTTTTACATTCCGTGTATAAGAGATATCTGATATTTGTCTTTCTCTGGAAAGACTTCTTATGACCTCGGCTCCGAAGTCTTAGAAAATCATTTTTGCCCCATTCTTTTGGACAGGCCAGTCACTAAGGCAGTCCCCCCACCTCTCCATGGAGGAAGGTTGAGGAACTTGCATCATCTTCAGTTCAGCCTGGGAATGTGCTGAGATATGGATCTTGGAGCTGGAAAATCTTTCGAGACTGGAAAAGCCCAGGTGGTGTAGCTGAACATCTCAGGGTGCCTTAGAGGAGTGATCCTCAAGACAGAGAGGGTTAGGAGAGTCTAGATCTCCTCCCATCTTTAATCATGGCACCTTTCTGAGGTTCAGCTTCAGATATTTTTTTTAAAAGCAGTTCTATGGCTTTTAAAGGTAATGTCATGACTGGGGTTCTGTGTGGGTCCCTAATGTCTGCTGAGTGAGTTGTTCCCTGGGGGCTCGAGGCCAGCGCAGGTGCCTGCAGCAGACAGATTCTCCGTCTTGGCTCGACCTTATCAAAGGAGGTGCGTTCTTAGATTGGGGCTTCCCAGGAGCATGGGCAGAGCTCAGAGAGAACGTTTCTCTTCCCATAGGAAAAAACACGCTTTGGACCTTCATTAAATTTCTCACTGGTCTTTAGGTCTCTTAGTGTCTGTTATCAAAATTAAATACAAAATGGAGACCAGAGCTGAGAATTCCCATAAGCCACATAAGCAGAACTAAATCTAGCTTATACTTGGGCTATTTCTTATAAATGTCTCTGAGAATCATAAAAGAAACCTAGGTCACCTTCCTAAAAATGTATCAGATAATCACTTGAAACCAACTCCCTGCCACCTGGACACTCCCACTGTCATCACCCATCACTGTAAAGATGAAACAATCTCCCCTTCCCCATTTTCGTTTTATAAACTACCCTGTAACATCACACCCCTGAACGTCATATCAGTTTTAAATTTGAAAGTTCCCAGTTTGCAAACTGTTCTTAATATGCACAAGAAACTCTTACTAAGTACAATTTCTTAATCTAGTGATTTTACTTTTGCTACTTCTGGATTTGGGACACTGTTAACTCAGTTTTCCACTTGAAAATTGGGTCCACAGTTACACCCTGTCGCACCTGTCACACTTTTGTCCTCTGGTGTATCATGAAATTTAAAGGGAATTACTAACTGAAAATCCTTTAAAAAAAAAAAATAATTAATTAATTAATTTTTGGCTGTGTTGGGTCTTTGCTGCTGTGCGCGGGCTTTCTCTAGTTGCAGCGAGCGGGGGCTACTCTTCGTTGCGGTGCACGGGCTTCTCATTGCGGTGGCTTCTCTTAGTTGCAGAGCGCGGGCTCTAGGCACACAGGCCTCAGTAGTTGTGGCACACGGGCCCAGCTGCTCCGCGGCGTGTGGGATCTTCCTGGACCAGGGCTCGAACCTGTGTCCCCTGCATTGGCAGATGGATTCTTAACCACTGTGCCACCAGGGAAGTCCCTGAAAACCCTTTTTGAAAAAGCCCATGGGCATCATCTTCCTGTGCTGTTAGTTGTCATTTTTCCCATTAGACTGAAATCTATCTGTATCTCACTTGGTGCCTTATTTGCACACAAGCAGCTCTCCATGGGGTTTAGACTGGAGTTGGAAGAATTGCGAAGCTCTAAACTGTCCTACTGTTTCCTTGGGAAGCCCTCCACCAGTCTCTGAATGGCCCCAAGTCCAGTGCTTTGAGGAAGATGTTTTGCTCCTAAAAGGGAGAGGGTTGTCTTTTCTCTCTTGATGGATTGGTGGCCAGGCTAGGTGACTCACCACAGGGGTCAGGGTGCACAGGGAGTGGGGAGGTCTTGGCTGGCCGAGCTGCCTGGGGAACTGCTCCCAGGCTGGGCTTGTCATGCGCCTCGCCTGCTTTTAGTCATGGGGGTCATTGGGTTCTGGGACACATGGCCCTGACTCTCCACTCTGAGAAGCGTAGAAAGATGGGTTGAGGACAGTCCAGGTCCAAAACCTGCCATAAATTTGTCAAGATTCGACATGACAAAAGATACCCTTTTAGGGCACTGCACTGTGTCTGTGTACTTGCGTGTGTCTGATGGAGGCCTGGGAAGAAGACAACTTGAGGACAGTTGGCTCTTCAACCACATGTTCTCTGCCCTTCTGGGTGTTCATGTCAGTGGAAAGAATGCAGAGCAATAACCGGTCCCTGGGAGGGCAGCACTCACCCTGCCACTTCCCTCTCCCTAGCATTAGCGGTTGGCTTGTTCTTCAGAATGATGAAGTTGAGTGGTTCTTTCTGGCACACGTGTCTGTTCCCTGGTGGGCCTGGCGGCAACAAGAAGGGCTCTTTCTGGGCTGATGCAGCCAGACAGTGCTGAGGTCCTGAGTCATCAGTAACGGAATCTATCTTGGTTAGAGTAGAGCCTGAGACCACAGCTTGGGTGCAGATAGTTTTCTGGGAGGTGATCCCAGGAGGCAGGAGGGTGAAAGAATCAAGATGAGCGCGTGCTACTGTAAGAAGCAGAGCTCAATTGTGCTAAGACGTCTGAGAAGCATAGAGCATGTCCCCCTGAAGGATGAGAGGCCAGGGCACTTACCACCAGCCTCTCATGCCCTCACGGTTGTGGGTAGCCCCCAGGGTGTTGACTTCCCTGCCATCTTGGCTGCTCTTGTGCTGGGCTTTGGAGGGTCCTGTAGTGTTGTAGAGCAGCAGTCCCCAACTTTTTTGGCCCCAGGGACTGGCTTTGAGGAGGATAATTTTTCCACAGAAGGGAGAGTGGGGAATGGTTCAGGCGGTAATGCGAGCGATGGGGAGCGGTAGATGAAGCTTCACTCACTCGCCCACCACTCGCCTCCTGCTGTGTGGCCCAGTTCCTAACAGGCCGAAGACCGGTATCTAACCAGTCCATGGCCTGGGGGTTGGGGACCCCCGTTGCAGAAGGTTCTAGGGTGGAAAAGTAGATACACTGGTGGGATGGGCTTGAGGTGAGAAGCTGTCAGTGAGAGGTGAGTCTGTGATCTCAAGGAACCTTCCGTGAAGCAGGTTAGAATCAGAGGTGGGCTGAGTAGATGTGATGTAGGGCATCCTCTACTTTCAACAGGACAACCTCTGATGATCTCTTGAACCATAAGGAGTGATGGGCCCTTGGGACTTAATGAGAAGGAACAGGAGCAGTGGGTTAGGTGGTGGGCTTGACTATTTCTGCAATGTCTAGAATAGAATTGTTACTACTGATACTTAGAAGACCCACCACTATTGTTTGCTCCTGGCTCTATTGTTACCAACTTAATATGTTTTCTCATCTGAGACCAAAACTATTCTATAAAAATATGTGCTTCGAATTTACCTTCAGTTTTACCATTTTTCACTCTTCATTTCTATAAGCAAATCCCAATACTTGAAATACTTGAAGAGACAATGACCAAGAATTGTCTAAAGAGCACAAGCAAGAGGCTTGGTGTAACCAGATCAGGAAAAATATAAAACACACACACACACTCCGTAGACAAACTGCTGATAAATCCAAAGATAAAAACTGGAAGGCAGCCAGAGAAAAAGAAATATTACATAAAGGAGAAAAAAAAGACTATTTCTTCTGTTCGGTTCTCTCTCTCTCTTTTCCTTAATTACATGTATGTCCTCTTGATAGTGTCACACAGTTTCTGCAAGTTTGTTCTATTTTTTCAGTCTTTTTTTCTTTCTGGGTTTCAGTATGTATAATTTTTATTGACCTATCTTCAAGTTCATTGATTCCTTTCTCAGCTGTATCCAGCCTGCCAATAAGTCCAGAAAAAGAATTAATCTCTGGAATTGTATTCTACATTTCTAGCACTTCCAGCTGACTCTTTTTGCCGCTCTGCTGAAACTCCCTGTTGGTTCATGTCCCCATTTGGTTCATTAGATTCACGTTCAATTTTCCCATTAGATTTTTCAATGTAGTCATCATAGTTATTTTAAAGTCTGTGTCTGACCGTTCCCACGTCTGAGTCATCTGAGTCTGATTCTATTGGTTGTTTTATCTCTCTACAGTGGGTTGTTCTTTCTTGCTTTTTTTGTGTATCCAAAATTTTTGATTGCATGCCAGACACTGACTGTAGAAAGATAGTCAAGACTGAAATAAATGGTATTTATGCTCAGAAAAGGGTCTGCCTCTCCTGTCAGGCAGTCAGCCTGGGTGGTTGAGTCATTCTACATAGGTTTTGAGTTTGCTTCCTCCAGGACACCACAGGCTTCAGACTCCTCCACCAGTGGGCTGCTGTTATCTTGGGCTTAGTGTAGGGATGGGAGAGCTTGGAGGGTGGGGTTCCTGTTCCACACTCAGCTTTCAGTGACACCTGTGTGGTCAGTTCTCCACGATCTTGACACCCCCCAGTAACAGATTGATGCTCATGATGGGGAGGGTCTAGCCTTGGGCTTTGGTGGGGTCTGTGTGTCTCAGAGACAGTGATTTATCAGCACATCTCTCGCCCCCCCCCAACCCCCATGGAAATCAAACTCTGCAGCGTTTATCTGTGTTGAATCTTGGTTGAGAGCGACGTTCCTGCCCCTCGCCCAGCAGTAGCAGACCTCTGCTCTGTATTGGTGCAAAGGTTCTGGTCTCAGGAGCATTTCCTCCCTACTCCAGCAGCTTTAAGTCATTGTTTCATCCAAAGGAGGGCATGGGAAGTGGGCTGGGTGCAGGGCCTGGACTGGAGGGGCAGCGGATCACCACCTGCACCCTTGCACCACGCTGGGATGCTTGTTGCACCCATCTTTCCCATGTGCTCCTGGTGAAGGCCCATGGCAAAGAATTTGTGAGTGACTGTGAACTCTCACTGTGTCTGGGACTCCCAATAATTCTAAACTGACATGCTGATCCACACTTGACTTCCAGAATTCATTAAATTTTAGCTGATTTCTGCTCACCTGCTTCTGTCAGGCAGCTGGGTGCTGACAAAGGTGAGACAGGTTGTGTCCCATTTCTCCTCCATCCTTTGGAATTTCGTTCACTCAGCTACATTCAACTCTCTGATGGACTCAAAAAAATTACACTTTTGTAGGTTTCCTGGCCTTCCCTGGTTGTTAGGGTGGGAAGAAATGTCCTCCTGAGACTTTGCACATACTCTGCGGAAGTGGGGCCGCTGTTATTTGAATGTCTATCATACACAGGACACTGGACTGGGTCCTGTTCCTTGACTTTGCACTGTGACTCGTACCGTTTGACCAGTGCACCTGAAAGGCAGACAACTCTTTGGCCACCTTTTTGATTCGTGGAAAAGTCACCTCCTGGATTTCTTCACAGTCTTTGGGATAGTGTAGCCCATCCCAGTTCTGCACCCAGCATTCTGGGGTACCACTTGCCTGGGAGGGGATAGTAGGCACATCTATTTTGACTTCTGGGGGCAGAGTGGTGCAGTCGGAGGGGATCAGGCATGTAGTCGGAATTGCTGACTCCGTGACGGGATTGACCAGATGTCCCTTCCCTCAGGCTGATTCACACCCTCCAGCTGTGTGAGTTCAGGCAAATGCCTCCTCAAACCTGAGTCCCAGTTTGCTCGTCTGTAAGATCAGAGGTTGGACTAAATTCTCTTAGAACAGATGCCCTCCAGACCGTGATGGGCCAATGACTTTATCTGCACACACGTGTTTTCTCATTCAAGACGTAATAAAAGGGCAGCTGCTCTCATGTGAGGTACGAGAGATGCTCTGCGTTGAAAGTGGTGCTCAGATTCAGGAAGTAGGAAACCACGGCTGAGCTCCTGTGGTTTCCAGACAGGGTTGGCACTCCTGTCCACCCCCCACCCCATTTCATCCAGCACAGTTCAGACCTCACAGAGTTTGCTTCCTGGACTTCCCAACAAATGGCTGCTTGAAGGAAGCGTTTTATGAAAAAAAAAATTGAAATCCACTCAGAAATTAGATCCGTGGTTGCTGGGGGTGGGGGAAGGGATCAGCAAAAGGAGGTAAGAGGTTTGGGGGATAGAAATGTTCTGTGTGTTCATCGTGGTGGTTGTTTCACGGGTGTGTTGTGTGTATTTGGCAAAACTCAAGGAAATGTATATATATATATATATATATTTTTTTTTTTGAGATGAAGAGTTTATTCAGCTTATGTTTCAAGGCGATTACCTAATGGTTTATTTTGGTTAACAGAATAGTTGGTTACACAATTACTGCTATTAATCTATACCATCTCTTTACAAGTTGTGTTTTTACACTTTTAAAATTCTTACACAATTGTGAAAGGTTACTTTCCACTTACAGTTATTACAAAGTACTGGCTATTTTCCCCGTGTTGTACAATACATCCTTTAGCCTGTCTTACACCCAATAGTTTGTATCACCCACTCCTGCACCCCTATATTACCTGCCTGGCTCCCCCCTTCCCCTCCCTGTAACCACTAGTTTGTTCTCTATACCTGTGAGTCCGCTTCTTTTTTTGTTATATTCACTAGTTTGTTGTATTCCTTAGATTCCACATGTAAGTGATATCATACAGTATTTGTCTTTCTCTGTCTGACTTATTTCACTTAGCATAATGCCCTCCAAGTCCATCCATGCTGCTGCAAATGGCAAAATTTTGTTCTTTTTATGGCTGAGTAATATTCCATTGTATATACGTACCACATTTTCTTTATCCATTCCTCTGTTGGTGGACACTTACGTTGCTTCCATGTCTTGGCTATTGTAAATAGTGCTGCTACGAACGTAGGGGTGCGTATATCTTTTTGAATTAGTGTTTTTGTTCTTGGAACTGTATGTTAAAATGGGTAAAATGTGTTATATGTAAATTATACTTCAATGAAGTTGGTTTAAAAATTGAAAGCCACTGCTTCAGATTAGTGTTTTTCAAATTTTTAAATATCCACTCCCTTCGATTAGATTAAAAGCCTCACACCGTTCTTTAGTCACTTAGAATTTCAAAATAAATTGTAGTGGGAAAGAGCAAATCAGAACAATGGTAATTTTAGCATACACTCTGTGAATCTGGAGATCAGAATAATAAGACAGGTACCTGTCTTCCACCTACTCGGAACTTGTATTTGCATTTTATCCTTTTTACTTCATTTTTTGTGTGTGAGTAAGCGTGGTGTGTGTAAGAATGTATATTATTGGTACAGTTGACGCTCCCTTGGTAACCACGGTTTCATCCCACTTCTCACCTCCCTCCCTGCTTTCCCTCCCTTTTTTCCTGGAGGCAAAAATGTGGAAGTTAGGTGTACATTCCTACAGTCCATTTTTGACATCTTTTCATATATATATATATATATATATATATATATATATATATATATATATATATATATGTATACACACATATGTATGTAAGAACAATACATAGTATTATTTTGAACTTTTATTTGTAAATTTATACAGTCGGTTTCAAAATATACAGATCATTCCGCAATTGCTTTTTTCAACTACCCTTATATTTTTGAAGTCTACTCATAGTGACATGCATCTAGGTCTAGGTTATTTTTCTTGCTGTTGTGCAGATTTCCATTATACTAACATACCATAATTTAGTTTTCAATTTCCCTTTTTTCATTAACGTCAGGAGCAGTGTGGCTACGATCTTCCTTTCACACGCAGAGTGTTTCTCCAGGTTACGTCTACAGCTGGAATTCCTTGATCACAGGGCTAGAATATGCTTTTCCGACTACGCAGTGCATCCCAACTCCCACGCATAGATTTTATTTGTGGCGGTGTATATATTTATTTATTTGTTTTAAAATTTTATTTATTTATTTCTGGCTGCATTGGGTCTTCTTTGCCGTGTGCGGGCTTTCTCTCTAGTTGCTGGGAGCGGAGACTACTCTTCATTGCGGTGCGCGGACTTCTCATTGAAGTGGCTTCTCTTGTTGTGGGGCAGGGGCTCCAGGCGCGAGGGCTTCAGTAGTTGTGGCTCGTGGGCTCAGTAGTTGTAGCTCGTGGGCTCAGTAGTTGTGGTGCACAGGCTTAGTTGCTCCGTGGCATGTGAGATCTTCCCAGACCAGAGCTCAAAACTGTGTCCCCTGCGTTAGCAAGTGGATACTTAACCACTGCACCGCCAGGAAAGCCCCACCCAAAGATTCTGATGTTCACATTTTCCCTGCCTATTACTTTGGCCCTGAGAGTCACTGTTCTAGAACAGGGGTTGGCAAATGTTTTCGCGAGTAAATATTTCACGCTTTGCCAGCCAATGGGTAAAATCGAGACTATGATGTAGGTATTCATATAACCCTTTAAAATGTAACCATTAAAAGATGTAAAAACCATTCTTAGCTGGTAGGCTATAAGAAAGCAGCGACTGGCTGGATTTGGCTCCTGCACTGGTATTCACTGTGCCCTGCTCTAGACTCCTTCAGTTCTAGACAGTCTTCTAGTTCTAGTGTGAATTTACTAATAAACAGATAAATTAATACATGTATCCACACATGCACATGCACAAACACACACACATGCACAGTGTGAGAGGTTAGGTGGTCGGCACACGCACACTGTTGATTGAGGGAAGCCCCGGGGGAAATGGTGTCCCATTTCCTACAAAGTTGCTGATGCCCTTGGTGTGTAAAAGCAGTGGACCTGAGAGTGGCTCCATTTTCCTCCCCAGTTGCCTCTTGCGCCTCCACTGGCCTGTGCCCCCATCCTCCTTGGGCACAAACACAGCAGTGATGCTCTGTCTTCCCCACACCCTAGGACTCCCTCACAAGGAATGTGACATGTGCCTCGGGCGGGATGTCGCCTGTGATTTTGAGGAGGAGATGCTGTGGGGAGTTTGGAGGGAGAACGTGGAAATGGGTGGCATTTGGAAAACACAGACGTCAGGGAGCATTGAATGCTTGACTTCATTTTTCTAAAGATGGGGGTGGGGATGGGATATGGGGGCAACAACCCATCCCACATTCTTCCCCAAGACAACTAGAGGACCAGGGATTAGTGGAACAAATGACCATTAAATAGACTCAGGTTAAAGAAGTTTTTTTGTTTGTTTGTTTGTTTTTTAATAAAACCCTGGTCCTAGGCAGAACTTGGCATGGCCATTCCATCCTTCCAGTGGGACTGCATCCAGATTCCCCCAGACAACTGACATCCAATCTGCTCTTTCGTATTTCTGGGCAAGGCATCTCCATAATCTCCTTCTTCAGTGACTTAGAAGGTGCCGTCGGGGGGCTGACTAGCTTGGGGACTGTGTAAGTTTCCTCGTTGGTATGAGGGCAACCATGTTGTGAGGGAGGGTTGTGGGGAGGGGCAAAGAGGGAATGTGTGTGCTTGTGTGTGCACGCCTGTGTGTGTCAGGGTGGGGTGGATAGGGACACTTTCCCTTTTCCAAGTGTCAACTCACACACAAAAGCTCCCTCCCAGACCTCCGTGCCTCTCAGATTCTGTCAGTCCCTCCCAACGTGAATCACTCCAACGCCAGCCTTCCTCTCCTGCCATCCTTCCGCCCCTTCCTGTCCACCTCTCCAGATTCTGAGACCCTCCTTTTATTCCCCTCAGCAAACACCCTCCCCACTCCCACCCCAGCCCCACTGGGTCGACAGGACTCAGAGGAGACATGATTCAGGGCTTCCCTGGTGGCGCAGTGGTTGGGAGTCCGCCTGCTGATGCAGGGGACGTGGGTTCGTGCCCCGGTCCGGGAGGATCCCACGTGCCACAGAGCGGCTGGGCCCGTGGGCCATGGCCGCTGGGCCTGTGCGTCCGGAGCCTGTGCTCCACGGTGGGAGAGGCCGTGGCGGTGAGAGGCCCTCGTACTGCAAAAAAAAAAAAGAAAAAAAGAAAGAAGGCCAATTCACACAAGTTCTTCAAGACCCAGTGTCTAGACAGGGGCAGATCCCCCGAGTCTCTTCCCGGCCCCATCCCTGAGGGGTGGGACTTGTGTCCTGGCTGGACAAGGCAACCCCACAAAGAGGTGAGCTGGAGCCCTTCAAGCTCGTGGACTAGGTGAGGCTAATGAGGCTTCCTTTATGGAACTTTCCATCACTGCCTGGGGCGGGGAGCTGGCGGAGCTGGTCAGGTGCAGGTTTCCACCCACTGGTTTTACCCTCTATTCACTAAGCCTCCTGCCTTTACCCAGAGCAGAAAGCTCAGCCGTGAACCCAGCTGCCCAGAGCTCAGAGTAGGTGCAGCCCACACAGAGGGCTGAATTAGACTGTTTGCACCTTGGCTGATGTCTTCCAAATTGTTCTGTGGGTAATGGTGTTTATCCCCCGCAGAGATGGAGTGATGCAGAAGGAGGAACTCAGAGGTAGGAGTCCCATGAAAAAACAAAGCTTGCTAGTGAACTGACCACGCACAAGTTTAAATATTTAAATTCTTGTTTTAGCTGCGGGAGGATGTATCGTTACGTATTGTCAGGCTCTACTGCTAAGTCCCAGCTCTGCAGCATGGAGTTCATCGGAGAGTCTTTTCTCCCCTCTAGCCTTTACAGATGCTGCTCCTGGCCATTCACACGCCTCTCCCGCCCACTCGTGCCCTGGTGAGCTCTTAGTCAGGGCATTGACGTCACCCGCGGTGCCCTTCGGGGCTCCCGTGGCACTGGACTCCCCGCCTGGGAACTTGTCACAGTGGGTTGTAATTGCTCATGCACTTACCTGAATCCTCCACCAGATCAGAAATAGCTTCTTTGTTGCTGTCCTCACAGCCAGACACTGTGCCTGGGACCAGACTCAAAGAGAAGATGCCCGCAGGTATCAGGTCAGAAAAACAAGAGTAGCCGTCAAGCCGGGTGCACAGCGATGGCCAGTGGGGAGAGGCAGGAGGTCAGGAGCTGAGGACGTGAGGACCACGGCTTAGGGATGAGTTCCCTGGGCCGGAGTTCTAGATGCTGACCCGGAACCACACCGGCTGGCCTGGACTTGTTCCCCAGCTGCCAGCTGAGGATGAGGAGGTCAGGCAGGGGTTTCGAGGTGCTGGGACAGCGTGAAGGCTCAGCGCTGGGCAGGCAGTGTCCTGAGCTGATTCCAGAGGCTCAGCCCGGAGGACGCCAGCCCCCAGGGTGGGTCCAGAGGAAGGAACAAACCCAGGGGTGGCTCTGACATGGACGCTCTCACAGTTTAGGCAGGTGAGGCAGACGAGGAGATGCTGGTGACCTGGCGGGTTCACCTCCCACGGAGGTTGATGCAGGGCTGGGGTGCACTGCGGAGGAGCCAGGCCTGCAGGGGGAGGAAGGGAAGGACAGATTCGTGGCCTCCAGGGTCTGCATGGTGCTGGAGAGAAACAACAGCAAGGCTTTGATTAGGCCGAATCCCCCCAGAAGCAGACCCCAGGCAAGAGTTCCAGAGAAAGTGGCTCATTTGGAAGGTGGAGGTGGCCGGCAGGGGTGCAGCCCAGCATCACCAGTGGATGGAAGGAGGTGGTGCCTGGTGGGCACCCAGAACTCCACCTCACCTCCGAGCCGCCCTGCACACGTGTCTGCCTGCCGCTTCCTGCCCGGTGTTGGCTGAGAGCTGCTGGCTCAGGACAGTGATTTCTTCTCCCTCTCGGGTGGTGCAGTGATTTTAATGCCAGGCAAGGTGCCCACAGAGTCCCGATGGGGCCCGAGGGCTGGGGGCACCAGCAGCTTCAGCGTGAAGACTCCGCCCTGGAGCATCAGGCACCAGGGCGCGTTTTGGGCAGCTGCACGCAGTGTGCCCATCAGCCTGGCTGTCGGCACACCTCTTGCCCCGTTGAACTGGGTGTCGGGGCTTCCTGCTGGACTGAGGCACTTGTGCAGAGACCGTCTTGATTCTTCTGTGTCGCTTGTAGAAGACCCTTGAGAGATTTTGATTGAACAGGACTAAACTCCTGCTTGAAAGGGTCAGAGAGGAGAGGGGACCCACAGCTCATCCAAGGGCCCTGAGGCCACTGTCAGGGACCAGTGTTACCAGGTGGGGGCCTGACTCCCCTGACCCCCGTGAGCAGCCGCGGCAGCTGACGGCTGTCCGCCAGACCCTGAACTCCCGTCCTTATAACCTTGACCTCAGGGAGTCACCACTACCCCCGGGAGGCGGGTGCTAGAGGCAGCCCCTTTGTAGAGAGGAGGAAAGCTTGAGAGTCTGATGATCCAATTTCTCTTGAGCCTCTGTTCTTTGATGTCAGTGCCACAGAGGACCCTTACCTGCACCTTACCTATTACTGTGAGTGGGCACCTCGTCCCAAACCCGGGGCTGGTTGTGCCAGGCTGAGCTCGCGGCAGGACCCCTGCATAGTGGGAAGCAGAGGTGGACCCGACTCCAGGTTTCCTGCAGCCCAGCCCTCATTTTACAGCGAGGGTAGGGGAGCGCCCTCTCCAAGGTTCCATAGCTGAGTCGGGAGCGCCCACCCAGAGATGCATCCACTCCTCCGCCACACAGCTGCTCCTGCTGATGGAAGGGCATTCTCTAAAATCATTTTGCTCATGTAGCCATTTTCTCAGTTGTATTTTCCCAGATGAATAGTGTGTGTGTGTGTGCGTGTGTGTGTGTGTGTGAGTGGACGTCTTATAGAATTGTCATTGCAATGTTTAGTCTAGGAGAAAAGGCCAATTATTGACAAGAATTCTGTGGCTATTAGGAAGAGCTTCTCGATGGGACCAAGGGCTGGACCTCAGGCAAGAACATGAGGGAGACAGAGGCAGCCCTGCCCTTGGGCGTCTGCAGGTCCCGCACGGAAGAGGGGGTTGGCCTGAAGGCAGGGGACTCCCTGGGTTCACAAGTCCTACACGCTTATATTTAGGGCACTGACCAGGAGAATATTTAGGGCACTGACCAGGAGAATAACTTTGCTGCCGGAAAGCCATCTTTCTTCCCCAGATTTTTGAATGCATTTCGTTTTCCAGTTGTGAAATGCGGGAGGGATATTTTCCCAGCTGGGCCTGTAGAGAGGAGGGGCCCAGGGGAGGGGCAGGTCACGGTCACTCTCTGGCCGCCCGTCCTCCTCCCACACACTGGTCTTTGCTGTTCGCCGGGGAGAGCACCATGCTCCCCTGGCACCCAGCCATCTCTTGCAGGGATGTTGTATCTCTGTCCTGGCAGATTCAGTTTCCTTCAGGCTCAGGTTTCCAAGAGACAGAAGACCTGAGTGTCCCCTTTTATACCTTCTATGTGTCCACATCTGACACGGAACTATTCTGAGGCTATTTATCCTGATGGTTCCCCTATATCATCTGTGTCTGGAATTAACCTGAAAAATGCCAAGCCTTTCTGTCATTGGTGGGGCCAGACCAACATTCCCAGACCCCACTGTCTTTGGGAACTGAGAGCAAGAGGGTCTCGGTGCAGGGGCCCCAGTGGAGGCCCCTTCACCATGCCTGCTCCCTCAGCAGGGCCCCCGCTGTGCCCACACAATGACACCTAGAGGAAACGCAGGCAGGAGGTGCTGGGGATGAAGGCAAACACAACTGCACCGTCAGCCACGCCTGGAGGGCTTACAAAATTACAGCTTCTGGGAGCTTGTATCAGTTAGCTCTTGCTGTGTAACAACCTACTTCAAAACTTAATGGCTTAAAACATCCGCCATGTATTTAGCTCATGATTCCATGGGGCGTCTTCTGCTCTGTGCCTGCTCATCTGATCTTGGTAGGTTCACTTAGGCACCATGGTCAGCTTGCAGGTGGACTGAGTCCTGGTTTGTCTAGGAAGGCCTCCTGCATGTGGCTGGTGGTTGGCAGTCTATCGGCTGGGCGACCCATGCAGCTGGGCCACATATCTCCAGCAGGTCAGCTGGGGCTTGTTCACACAGAGCCCCAGATCCAGGTGAAGCCAGAGGATGAGCCATAAAGAACAGATGCCTTTCAAGTCTCTGCTAGTGTCATGTTTGCGGATGTCTTATTGGTAAACCAAGTCACAGGGACAAGCCCAGGGTCTTTGTAGGGCAGGACCTCCACAGGTCATGGATATGAGAGCTGTGAGCCCATGGCAGGGGAGCATTACTGCAAACATCCACCACAGATTCTCACTCCAGACCCACAGAACCAAACTCTAAGGGTGGCTCCAGGAATCCCTAGTTTTAACCAGTCCTCTGGGTGGTTCCCATGTGGCTGCTGCCAGGAAAGTCAGCCTGGACAGCTGGAAGCAATGATGGGTTAGTTGTGGGCTCAGAAGCCTGCAGAGGCAGGCAGGTGACATAATATGTGATGTTGCAGCTGTAGGGTGACAGGGAATGCTCTGTCTAGGCAGACTGGACAATCCTGGAAGGGAAGGAATTCTTAATGTACTGACCAGGCCAAACCACTTATGTCCAAGTGGCACACAGCTGTGAGCCAGTGTCCCTCAGTTTTATGATGATGATTTCCCAAATGTTAGAAGGACAGGTGGCCCTGGGGAAGCAGGGCCCCGCATCACCCCACAGAGACCATGACTTTTGTCCCAGCGCCCGGCCGTCGGTGTTTACCCTGGGCAGCTGGCCCTCAGGACCCTCCTGTCCTTCCCAGCTTGGACTCAGACTCACGTTCCTGCTTCAATCTTCCCTGACCGACCTCTCTTTATTTTTCTTCCCCAGCAATTTAGCACCATATGACACATGTTTTCTGTTTACTGCTTTACTGCCTGCCTCTCTCCCACGAGAAGACAATCTCCTGGAATCCTGAGCCTATTGTGTCTACTTCTGGACCCTCAGGGCCTGGCACTCAGTGGGCACTTAATGACTCTTTCTTCAATGAATGGAGCCCCCTTGCTATTGGTTTTCATTTCGACCATTTCTCTTTGCCTCAGGAGTGGCGCCAGCCTGGCCTCGAGCATCATCTTGCCGTGTTTGCCCTGCGGACTGAAGCCATGTGGATGGAATAGTCTCCGCCCATGTAGGCCCCTCTTGCCAAGGTCCATTTGCATCGCAAGAATTTTCTCTCTGGGATTCTCAGAGGTGGATGAAACCTCCTTGTTCCCTCCAAGCCAGGCCTCATGTGGAGGTAGATGGGGTGATGGGGGGTGGATGTAGGACCTGGGAGTAAGAAGGTGTTTGGAGACTTTTGCTTGGGTGCGCCTCTGCTCAGCAGTGATTACTAGTAATTACTAGTAATTAATGCGTGAGGACATTTAAGTTCTACTCTCTTAGCAAATTTCAATTATACAACACAGCGTTTTCAGCTCTATCACCATGTGTACGTTAGAGCCTCACCCTTATGCATCTTACAGCTGGACGTTTATATCCTTTTACCAATCTCTTCCTAATTCCTCCACCACACAGCCCCTGGCAACCACTTTTTTACTCTCTGTTTCAATGAATTTGACTCTTTTTTTGTAGATTCCACATATAAGTGGTACCATGCAGTGTCTGTCTTTCTCTGTCTGGCTTGTCTCAGCACAATGCTCGCAAGCTCCAGCCCTGTTGTTGCCAGTGGCAGACTTTCCTTCTTTCTCATGGTTGAATAGTACTTTGTTGTGTATATGTGCCACGTCTTCTTTATCCACTCATCCACTGATGGACATTTAGGCTGTCCCCAGGTCTTGGCTGTTGTGAACAGTGCTGCACCATCCAGCATCTGGGGCTAGAAGGACTGCGGCTAGGAGAGAGCTGGGTGGAGGGGGGAGAGGTGTGTGCACAGCCGGCACAGGGCACTCAGCTCAGCACATCACAGGGGCTCTTACTTACCTGGGGGAGCACTTCAATTCGCTCCCCTGGATCTTACAGGTGAGGAAGCCGGGCTTCAGCAATGTTGGAACTCTGCCTGGGGTCCTAGAGCTGGCTCGAGACTTCCTCCCACCTCTCAGCATGTTGGGTTCCCACCACACCATCCTGTCCCCTCTCATCCTAAAGGGCAGAGCAAGTCTGAATTTCCTCAGCATGCCAAATTCTGACTTGACTGCCCTGAAGTAAACAATACACATGGGCCCTAAAACACTTTTAGAAAAAGAGGAAAGGATTAAAGCTTTTTACAAAGATAAACAAAAACTCATGGGAAGCTGGGATTCAAACTGTTCAGGAGGGAACCAGAACCCCCGACATGAACTCTTCAGGAACGAGATAGACACAGGGGAGCAGGGAGGATGCCACGGGGGGTACTGATGTTCTCCATCAGGGGAGAATGGAGGCTGGGGGAGAGCTCACGTGGGGAGTCGGGGACGATGTTCCCAGCACTTCCCTGGCTCTCTGTTCTCGCTCAGACAGAATCGTCCAGCTGCTTGTTTTCCATCTCGTTGGAGGTAGCGGGGAGCAGCCCAGGCTGTTTTAGATGAAGGTTTGCTGGCTGGACTTGGGGCGTGTTTCCAAAGGCCAAAGGTTTGAGGCAGATGCACCGTGTTCCCGCTCAGAAACCTGGGACTTTTTGGACGAGAAAATCTCCCATAAAACATGAGAATTCAGCAGCTCCTAGGACCAGAGAAGGTGCGGATCCGGGTCCTTTCCTGATATGCCCCAAAGCGTGTCCAGATGGCTCGTGAGAAAAGGCATGTTCCTTCCGGTGCCGGCAGGGTGGTGTGCAGGGGTTTCCCATCATCTGGTCCAGGTGCGGCAGGGGCTGTCACTGACCGGGGCTCGATCCAAATGACACCTGTTCAGAGGAGATGCTCTCTGCTTCATTTGTGGAACATTGAGTCCCATCCCACCCCCACCCTGCCTGGGGCCTGGTAGGAGGAGAGGCTGGTCCAGCCCTTCCAGAGCATCCCAGCAAGTAACCCGATTTTTGGTTTGAGCCGAGCTGCACAAGGACAGTGTTTGTTCAACCTTCCCACCGTCCCCAGGGTCCTTGGCCTCCATATGGAAAGGCTGGTGCCTGAGGCCAATGGGATGCTGATTCTGCAGGGGGATAGAGGGGAGGAAACGGCCTTTTGCCGATGCCTCACACAGATGTCAGCCGTCCTGGGGGAGCTTCTAAGAGACTAGGCTGGGGACAAGTGACCAATCAGGGTAAACAAAAGAGAAACAGTGGTGAGGGTGAAAGCTCAGCCCTATGCTCGAGAATTTGGGAGCTGAGTAGACGTGGAAGTGTTTCCTACTACAGGAACTCTACAGGGTTGTCCCAGGACCAAGAAAGGAATCCTATGGGGCTGCCGATAGGACTCATTGTCAGCTAACCGAGCCCAGTGATGATTTTACCGAGGGAGGTAGAGGCACCTGCCAGCTTAATGGGGTTATTATGCACTTTTACCCACACATTTATGTGTCCAGCCCAGACCTCAGCCCTTATCTCCAAGTCTGTCTGTGCAGCTGCCAACGTGGCCTCTGCACTCAGATGTCTAACAGGCGTCTGGTGTCCACACCCCCAAAACCCGTTCCTGACCTGCCAGCCACTCCTGAGCCCCCAGCCTTCCCGTCTCGACAGCAATGGCAAACCCCCTCAGCCAGGGGCTTGGGCCGAACACCGTCCAGTCACACTCTACCCAGCAACCTATCCACACTCACCCTGCGGCTGGAAAATACATACCGTCGTACCAGGGTTAACGATTTACTTTCCAGCATCCGGTGGAAGAGAAAGGGCTCCTCGGTTCTCAGGGATCGTGGAATTTCAGAGCCCGGGCTTTGCAGATTGGGCTGCGAACTATGGCTGTGGAACAAACAGCCTGCAACTCAGTGGCTTAAGACAATGACAATACTTATTTTGCTCACAGATCCGCAACTTGGAGGGCAGGGCTTGGCGGGCAGCCCGTCTCTGCTCCCACGGCGTCAGCCTGAGGACATCAGAGGCCAAGGTTGAAATCCTCACGACTCATGTCCGGAAGGTGATGGGAAGGCGTGAGGCACCCAGGTGTCTGTCTCTGCTCGCCATCCCCTCCACGGAGCGATTCAGCATGGTGACTTCAGGAACCAGGCTTCTGCCGTGAAGCTCGGAGCTCCGAAGATGCACGTCCCGAGGGAAAGAGAGCTTCCGCCTTGCTGGCAGCTGAGTTACTTTTTGTGTCTTGACTCAGGACATCACACAGTGTCCCTTCCGCCCTGTCCTGCTGGAGGGCGTCATAACGGTCCACCTCCATTTGGCCGTCTTTGCCACACAGATCTTTGCTTTCAGGTCTGTGGTGTGATGCTCCTCGCGGCCCCAAGCTTCCAGTCTGCGGTGAAGATACCTATGTAGACCCAGAGATGCACCGGCTAATGATGGTGTGATGGGGGGTCTTCCCGGGGCAGAGCTGGTGGGCGCTCCCTTCCACCAGGGTGGTCGGGGGACGTCCCAACCCAAGTGTTTGCACGAGTCCCTGCGCACTCTGTGTGGGGTCGTTGTTGAAAGAACAGGAGGGTGTTTGGAAGGAGAAGAGAAGGAGAGACAAGGGGAGGCAGTGGCAGGGAGTCGGTCCCCGCCCGGCCTCTGGGACTGTGCGTAATCCCCAGGGGGAAAGCCAGAGACGAAAAGGCAAAAAACAGTTCCCAGGGGGCACTTTTGAGAGCTGCCGAGCACAGGCTGCAGAGTTGCAGAGTCCAGGCCTTGACGTGTAGCCCAACCATGGGAGCACGGCATCCTGTACTGCTCCGGCACCTTGGGAGCCGGGGTCTGCAGAACTGTGGAAGCTGGGGCACCGACAGTGATGGGCAAGGACTCACAGTGGGCTGGAGCAGAAGAAGGCAGGGATGTTCATTCCTTTACATGAGGAAAACACCACTCTGGGCACATCCCACAGGAATGGAGGAGATGCAGGAGCACCTCCACCACCAGGTGCCAGCTTGGAGTGATGTGAGTGTGCCCTCGTCATGTTCACGGTCAGGGCATTTGGGGAGGGTCATAGCATGTTCAAGATACAGTCGTATCGTAGCCATACGTGGTGAACTGTGATGGCAGTCATGCGTGCATGCGTGTGTGTGCGTGTGTGTGTGTGAGAAAGACCAAAGTCGAGTGGGTAAGACTGACATTTTTACCGAGGAGCCCAGCCCTTCTGCAGCACACTTTGACACAGGAGACCACTCTTTCATGGTGTGCCTGCCACACCAAGAAGCCCGTCATTTCTGTGGCTGGTGGGTGAATCTCAGTCAAAGAAGAGGAGATGGGAATTTTGGGCTGAAAAGAGACTGCAGGGTTTCTGTGTTTCACTAAGGAAGATGTGATGCTTTTGAGACATCTGGGGACATCACAGCAGTCCTGTGCCTATCCAAAGGGTCTCTAACAATAGTCACTGGGGACTTGGTAATTCCTTCAGGGAAAATGATCAGACTTCTAACTGCTACAGTGTCCAATATATTTTACCATTTAAGAAAAGCTTTTTTCCTCCTTGTTTAGCTAAACACGTTTACTTACGAAAATCTAAGAAAAATTTGAATAGGTAAATAAAGAAAATAAAATCACCCTAAATCTTAATGCTCAGATATATCCAATATTAACTGTATATATATATGAAAGGCATTAAACTATTAAATCATAAGTACTTGCATTTCTCCCCTCCTTTTCTGAGACAGGAGGTCTTTATTTTACTGGGTAGGGAGATTGGTGGGAAAGAAATTTGGACAAGCTGAGAGGCCCTAGCTGATCTCTCTATATAAAGGCATGGAGATACTCTAAGGAGAAGAAGATAAGAGATGGGGAGGGGGGCTTCCCTGGTGGCGCAGTGGTTGAGAGTCCGCCTGCCGATGCAGGGGACACGGGTTCGTGCCCCGGTCCGGGAAGATCCCACATGCCATGGAGCGGCTGGGCCTGTGAGCCATGGCCGCTGAGCCTGCACGTCTGGAGCCTGTGCTCCGCAACGGGAGGGGCCACAACAGTCAGAGGCCTGCGTACCACAAAAAAAAAAAAAAAAAAAAAGAGAGATGGGGAGGAATTTGGAGGAGGTGGGGGGAGAGAAGAGAAGAAGAAGAAGGGAGAGAGGGGGAGGGTATGAGAAGGAGAATATTAGTGAGTAGAAGAGAGAGAGGTGAGTGATGAGGCTCAAAGTCTGGGAGTTTGGGGGGTGGGCAGTGAGCAAGATCAAAAAGAGAAAGAGAAGGAATACAAGTAGCTGTCGTGTGGAGTAAAATTTTGAGGAAAGGAAAGGATGGCAAAAGAAATGTTTCAAAGAAATATTTGTTACAAACACCACCAGAAACCTTCAGTAAAGACATGCATTACTCTTTAATTCTGGCTTGAAAATGACAGCCATTTTAAAGCCTAAAGATGACCCAGTTTTATTCAGTATATTTATATCCATCTATATAATCCCTTATTATTTTTAAAAATCAAAGTAAGGTCTTATTCTACACTTTCACTTAACAATATGTATAGAACATAATCTTTAATGATCACACAATATTCCAGTGTGGGAATGTACCATAATTTATTTAGCTCATCTCTCATTGGCAAGGTGGGTTATTTCCAATTTTTAAAATTATCCTAAGCAATATTGCAATGAATAACTTTGTTAGTAAATCTTCAAGCACATATATGATGATTTCCATATATGATGATTTCCTTAGGACACATTTCTTGAAGTAGTTTTTCTGGATCAATGGGAAAATAAAATGTTATAGCCTTTAATACCTATTACTGGACTGCCTTACAGAAAGGTTGACTAATATTCTCCTATTGGGCGGATAACTCCCAATCTATTGATCCTAAACTACTTTCCCTTGTTCTGTAAGTACATCCTGAGGGTAATTCAACTAGAATGTAAGCTCCAGGAAGGCAGCAGCCCTTTCTGACTCTACGTAGCATAGATCTAAACACATAATGGGAACTGAATAAATATGTTGGGATGAATGAGTGATTGGTTGGATGGATGGATGGATGGATAGATCTGGACTCCCCAAGATCAGGTTTCTTCTTCTCTAAAGCCCTCTAATATCTGGCACACTGCCAAGCACAGGGTAGGTGCCTAACACCGAATCCTCTGAGGAAGCTGGTCTCTGTCCAAACATATAGCCATTGGGAGTCAGACATTCTATCCATTCTAAGAAAGCAGATTGTTCAGTTGACCCTGAATCCAGAAGGAGTCTATGGCCTCAGGAAGGAGTTAAATTCCTGGGAGGATTGGGTCCCAATCTTTACTGCATCATCCATCCCAATGACCTCTGTCAGGAAGTTCCTCTTGGGTGACCCAACATGAGTAAATCGTTATCTTCTTCCAATAACAGATCAAACCACCCTTTGGACAGTCCTTTAAGATGCTGTGTTGTGGAGATGGAGGGAGGGAGGGATGGGAGGGATGGGAGGGAGGGATCCAGCACAATGCCCGGCACAGGGTTGGCTCCCAAATGGTGGCCGTTACTATGATCAAACCAACACCATCATTCTTCAGTGTCACCCCCAGTCTTGTCTACTCAAGAAAAAAAGGTAAATAATTAACATTTTGTTAGTTTTGGAGTTGAACCCTCTCCATGCTGCTGTGACACAGGTATACTTTTTTCCATTTTGTAGCTCAGGAAACTGGACTTTGGAGAGGCAAAGTGACATTCCTGGTTTCTCACGATTATTAGTGGCCCGTCTGACTTGGGGAGAGACGTGTGCAGCGTCAGTGTCAGTCACTGGCCAGGCTCCCCGAGCACAGCTGCCCCTTTGACCCATCACAGATGGAGGGCAGAGCTGCTGGGTCTCGGGTGCATGGCCGATCACCTGGGTGCTTGTAACATTCCTCCAGAAGATGGGGGCTCTTTTCATCACAGGTTCTCTGACAACGAGGCAGGCAGAGGCCAACTCTGTTTAAGAAATTCCTGTGAAGTCAGTCAGATGAGTTGTGATGGCTCAGGCCAGACACCGTCTAGGAGAATGAGGTCGTCTCCTAAAAACACTCTCCCCAACATCGGGGCAGTTCCTGGGAGGAAAGGACAGGAGTCAAGTGTTTGTCACGTCAGGTGGAAGTAACATGATCACAGTCTCCTGTTGAAAATGAAACCATACTGGAGAGGCCGGGTTTTTTCTGCTGGTTGATTCCAGGTGTAGATCTGGCACTTTACTTGGTCCAGATCTATGTGCTTCTTAATCAGCTCCTGAGCTGAAGGCAGGCGGGGAGCTCTGGGCAGCACAGACCACTGTTCTGTCTTCTCAAACCCCATCACTTCGATCCTCTTTCGTGTTCTCCCAGCGATGCTGGTGGCAATGGAAAAGGGAATTAGCTCCAGTGGAATGGTTTTTCCCTTTGAATGTGTGAGTTTTTGCTCTTGGGAACTTTGTTGTGAACCAGATCTCAGAGTCTAAACAGCAGCTGTAGCAACCCTGGTGTTTACGGGTGAAGGGTGGTGTCTGGGGAGGGGGAGCCTTCTGTTCTCTTGGGTCAGCTCTCAGAACGTGGTTGCTCCGGGGAGAGTGTGTCTGGCACCATAACTTGTCCAGAGGATGCTTCCAGGGACAGTGCAGAGCTGAGCAGGGCTGTGGGTAGAGGTGTCTGCGGCCACACATACACAACAAACAGAGGTTTAGGCTTATAGGTTGGGGCTTGCACTCTTGCAATAACCGTGCTCACAACTCTTCCAACCTGATTTTTGTGTGCGTCTCATTAGATACTTGAAAGATGGAGTCTGTGTGACAGCCAAGGCTGCAGTGCGAGTCTGAGTGAGTCATGCACAGCATGGAGCTTTGTCTTCCTGACAAAGAAAGTGGGAGCCGATGATGTCCTAGGTTAGGACAATAGAGGTAAAAGTGCCCAGCACTTAGTGGGCACGTACTAAATTCTCAATTCCATCTTTATTTCTTTGGCATTAGTTTCCTTTCCAACTCTCTGGACTACCTGACATGGATGACTTTTAGGTGGCGAATTGTAAGGACAGTCCTGGCAATCTGTGCTGCTTGACTTGCTGCCTTTCCTAAGGCATCCAAGGTCATCTTCTTAGGAAGTCTGAGAGACAAACATCAGACTGTGTTCATTCTTTCCCAAATGGAAAATGGAAAAATGCGGTCAAGCATCCAAATGTTTGGTCTATAAAATGCTCAGAACATTCAGATGTTTGGTGTTGGGAGGGCAAGGTGCCATGCGAGCATGTGAGTGTCATAAAATCACAACTGGCCCAGCCATTGGGATCGTTGGTTTTAATCAGGTAACCCAGGAGAAATAACCCAGGCCTTGTGGTTTAACTAATTTCTTCTCTTCCTTAGAAAACTTTATATTTTATCCTTATTCCAGAAGGTTATAAAGAAGGTTGCTTTGAAGTTAGTTCATTTGTAGTGGCTGGTTGGTCTTCTTAGAAACTGTATAAATATCTGACTTTATAAGGATTCACATTTGGATACTGGCTCCTTGTTTAGACCCAGCTAGGTCCAAAGGAAATTCTGGATTTGCCTTAGAGGAAAACAAAAATACACTATTTGTTTTCAAGATTGTGTAATTTTTATTTTTATTTTTTTTGCGGTATGCGGGCCTCTCACTGTTGTGGTCTCTCCCATTGTGGAGCACAGGCTCCAGATGCGCAGGCTCAGCGGCCATGGCTCACGGGCCCAGCCGCTCCGTGGCATGTGGGATCCTCCCAGACCGGGGCACGAACCCATGTCCCCTGCATTGGCAGGCGGACTCTCAACCACTGCACCACCAGGGAAGCCCAAGACTGTGTACATTTTTAAAAGCTAGATCCTGTTCAGATCTTTCACCTATACCTTAACCAAGACATTTTCATTTTTCATCTTCCTTAGAATATAGGCTTATTTTCAATGCTATTCACAGATGAAAGTCATAATGTTAAATATTGCTCTGAAAAAAAAAGAAACAGAATAAAAAACTCCCATCATCAATGTTCCCTTCATCCATGGAGGTGGAAAGGGTGCTGAGGATGTGAGATCCACTCTGGTGTGTTACTTGCATGGATGATGCACTTTTTCACTCCTCTCGCTGTAGGCAGAGCCTTCTGCCTCCCACCTCCACCCCATGCCTGGCTCAGCCGTGTGACTTGATTTGACCAATGGGTTGTTAGCACATGTGATGGGTGACACAGCAGAGGCTGGAAAAGTGCTTATGCGTTGGGCTTGCTCTCTTGCAGTAACCGTAAGAACACACCTGAGCTGCTTGGTGGAGTATTACACCTGAAACATGGTCCCATCCTCCCTCATCCCAGCTGAGGCCATGATGACAACCATGAGAGTCCAGCTGAGAGCAGCCAGCCGACCCACAGCTGACCAGATGCGTGAGCAGGCCCGCCTGAGATTGACAGAAAGACCCAGATGACCCACAGACCCAGGAGCAATAATGCTTACATAAATAAATATTTATATAATTATTAACAACTGTTACTTCAATCTACTGCATTTGGGGGTGTTTTGTTACAGAGCATTGTTGCGGACTCATACACTGTTGTCCACACTGCCCTGTGCTCTGAAATCTCACGGACCTGCATCATCCACACTATCTACGTGACAAGGCATGTGTCACTCCTTCTCCTTTCGCATCACCTGAATATGGAGGAAACAACTCCCGTCTGGCAAGATGGTGGAGCAGATTGGTATGGATCACCACCAAACAACCCATAACAGACCCTTAATAAATAGGGACCACTGCTGCCTTCATCTCTGTCGAGAACAAATGGACCAGTCAGGCAGCTGACGTTTGCTTGAACCACCCTGGTTTTTACAGGGACTCTTGGTTAAAGTCCTTGGGGAAAACCCTGGGATGTCCTTGGAAAACAGAAGAAATTTTACTGCCAGTAAATAACCTTCGAATCTGGACTATCATTTTAGCCTCAGTTTTCATTTGTGGTCTTTGAGAGAGGATAAAGTAGGGACAGAAACAAACAAACACATACCCAGGGAAATTTCTAGACCAAATTAGTGTCTTTAATGCTGAGCTTTTGGATAGCCATGCAGGACCCACTGATTGTCTCTCAAGCAAGGATATTTGAGTTGCAGAGGGAAACGTATATAATTTAGGAAGATAAATTCCACCACCTCAATAGGTCTGTTAAAGTGGACACAAGGAATTGAGCATCTGGGGCCCAATTCCTGGATGATGGAGTTGTGGAACTGTCCTTTGGGGTCCATTCTGTGTTTGTTTCTGGCTAAGATATGAGAGTTGACCAGTGAGAAAAAGACCATGTTTGCACTATGTTCCAATATGTTTCCATGCTATGAGACGTCTGTATTCCCAAAATACCATTCAACAGAAGTCTTAACAGTTCAACTTTCTGCAGAATTCATCCAGCATTAGAGCCTGGCTGAACACGAATACTTAAGAAATGATTGTTGGATGGATAAATGAATGGATGAATGGATTTACCCTTGCCCCAAGATGCTAGTCTTCTACAGACACCAATAAAACTGTTGACTAAGCAAGGTTGGAATCTTTGGATGTGCACACAGAAAAGGGGGTTGGGACACTTTGTTCAGTTCTCTCAATTGATGAGGAAATAGTCTCAGGGAGATGAAGTAGTTTGGTCTCGGTCACTCAGGCAGTGACGTGCAGACTTAAGGATGTGTCCGGGCTGAGAATCCAGCTCTCCCATCTGCCATGCCAGTGTTCTTTCCATTTTGGCCTCTGGTCCTTCACCCGATATTCTCTTTTTATTGTCAAGTTACAACATATGGCCCAGGTCATGTGCGGGGCTCTTCCACATTCCTAGCCTTTTACCTTCACTGTGTGTACTCTTTCCTTTGGAAAGTTCCTTGAGTTGTCAGAATTTCCCTAAAGTCCTGGATTTCATAATTGTATATGTGTATATTTATAATTATTTTTATGTAATATGTAATATATGAATACATACATATAAAATGATCCAACCACTGCACAAAATGACTTTCTCCATCCGTTAATTAAGCTACGCCCATCCCACTGGGGCCTCATCGTTTCCGTGGTAACTAATGCACTGCAAAGTGGGGAGCTCTGAGAGGAACTTGGTAGAGGCTTAAAAACAACACCATATATGAACATAAATAAAATGTGCCTTTGGAGGGGGCGCGGGAGAGGTCCGTAATGTTCTCAATGGAATGTCTGCTTAGGAAAATCCCCGTATCTGACTCACAGCTTCGCTACTCGTAGCAATCAAAACTCTAGCATCCGAGGCTTCACATCCTTTCTACTAATGGTGTGGAGGCGCAGGGGAGATGTTTGCTGCTTGTTACCGACGGAGGAGTAGAACAGAAATGTTTGGGTTTCCCATTTTCCATTTGCCTGGAGACTCTAAAGCTTCCCACCCCCGCTGCACTTGTCCTGTAAATCAGCCGTGCGAATTACCACCCCACGCCTGGGGCTGCTGCTGAATCACTAAGGACCTTCCGGAGCTGGACATCCAGTTGCCTGGACTTCTTTCTTCCTTTTTTCTTTTTTCCTATTCGGTTTTGATTTTTCTCTCCTTCCGCCTCCCTTCTTTTTCTCTTTTGTCTCCCCCTCCCTTCGATTTTTCTTTTCTGTGAAGCTTCTAGCACCCGCCTTCCTGTGGGCCCTTACTTTGGCCTCAGTTGCCCATGTGGCCGTCCTCCCTGGTACTTAGTTGCTGCAATCACTTGTCTTACCCTCCCTCCCACCAGTCCCCGGGCAGCAGCTGTCTCCTCCTGGCTCCCAGCACAGTAAGTGATGGCTGACCCATGGACCCACTGGCCTAAGCCAGTGGTCTTCAAATGCGAGCCTGCATCAGAATCTCCTAGATCTCTGGGCTCCAGCCCCGTAATTTCTGACTCGGTAAGTGTAGGGCGGGAAGGCAACTGAGAATTTGCATTTCTACTAAGTCCCCAGGCGATGCAGCTACTGCTGGTCTGGGGAGCACACTTGGAGAACCATGGGCCCAAGTCAAGCATGGACCCTCGATCATTTGACATCTTGTGATTCCCTCTCTCTCTCTCTCCACGTTTAGCAGAATTGCTGTCATGCTACACACAGTTTTGCATCATGCTGGTGCACTCCACCATTACCCAGGGATGGTGTTCTCCAAGCCCCTGTGCAGACCAGCTCTGAAAAATTAAATCTTGCTTGAGGGCAGTGGTAATGGGAAAAGGGTTCTCCTTTCTCTGAACCAAGTTGAAGAATTTATGGCAAGTGAGTCTGAGAGTTTCAGCTGGAAAAGCCGTGCTCGCTGCAGCTTGCTTACACCGACCTGAGCTCAGAAGTGAAGACAAGATGCAGCCCAGCGTCCCACGGCCAGGATGTGCTCACATTTCACCGCCGATGAGCTGAGCTACATCCCGGCGGACAGGCAGGGCCTGCGATGCGTCCTGCCGATGGCCCAGGAAGGGGGCGCTTTGTGCACAAGGGGCGGCAGGGTCAGCCTGCCTGTTCCAGCCTGCAATGGGTCCTGGAGGCACTGGAGGAGGGGGTCCTCGGTGCTGTCGTGTGAATCGGTGCACAGAGTGGCTGAAGTGGGCACGGGGCAGCCTGCGAGGACGTCAAAGGCACATCCAGGGGGTAAGTGCTTCTGCATGAAGAAAGTGCCCAAAGGGTCTCACCTCCATCTCTCATAGGGTTTTTGATAACAAAATATGTGACTTTAAGGGGAGGCATCTTATCCTTGAAAGATAGCCCCATGGCATCCCCAAGAACACGAAGTGGTCCATGTCTGATTTCAGCCACCGCTGGGGGGAACGTCTGTCCAAGCTTCAAGGGTGTGAGTGTGTCCTGGCTGCGTGTCTGTGTGTGTGTGTGTGTGTGCGTGCACCGAACATTGGCCACTGTGGCCAATTCTGGCATCCTGGAGGCTGGGGGAGGAGCAACCCCTGTGGTGCCTCCTTTGTCCCCCTGTGCTCGGGAGACCAGCAGCCCTTGTTCGTGTCATTCAGGGAAGAGGCCAGAGTTCTCTGGTAGGAGCTTCCCGTGATGGGGACAGAAGAGCTGGTTAAATCCCAGATCGGACGGAAATAGCTGCCAGTGACCCTGCCTGCAGCTCTGTTATGTCAATTTGAAATGTCCCAAGTTCTAAGGTTTCTCAGGGGAGTAATCAAGGCAACCTGCTCTCCTTTCTTCTATAAAGCCATGTATCATCCCTCCTCCCTGATGAGATGTTCAAGGACGGGTCTGCACTTGGTCCTATTTCATCCCAGAGAAAAGAGAAACACAGACTGAGGAAGCCTTTGCTCAAAGTGGGGGTGAGGCCCCAGGGTGTGAGGAGATGGGGAGGGAGGGAGGGGCGAGGAGAAGAAAGAGGGACACAGAATGAAATGGAGAGCGGGGTGGGAAAAGACACGACAGGAAGGGGCATAACGGGTGGAAGACTGGACGGCAAGGGGCACTCAGGGCTGCTCCCAGATTCCATAGGCTCTCCTGTGTCCAGGTGGGCGTGGTTATCCACCATCTCCTCCAACGCGCGCAATAGATGGAACTCCAGGGGTGCCACTGATTAGCAGGACCCTAGTGGAAAGTGCTTGGATCCTTGCCTGCCCCATACAATACCTCCATGCTGGGAGGCAACATGGAAAGAGGCATGTGGGACCACCCTGAGTTTTAGGGAAAAGGCTGAAATAAGACCAGGGTCCAGTCATCCGTCCCTGCTGGTGCCTTTGTGAACACAGACGATGGCAACTCTGCGTGGACTGAGAGAATGGACAGCTGACTTCTCATCTTCTGGATTCGGCTCTTGACGTTTCCTTTTGGGAATCTGCTCCTCTTGGCGTTTGACTCATTTCAGGCTGAAGGAGGTTTTGCTTGGGTCAGCCTCGGCAGCCGTGTTCACCTCTTTAGCATGAATTGACTTCTGAGTCTATAGCCTTCCTCTGCTCTGCATCAATATCTGCCTGGTCTGTCGTCAGCTGGGGGATGGGCTGGTTTGGAGGGTCCAGGTAGCTTCTTCTCAAAGCTGATGTCTTGGCAGGAGTGGCTGGAAGGCAAGGCTCAACTGGGCAGTTGACTGGAGCACCTGCATGTGACCTCTCCAACCTGCGACTCGGGGACCCCAGGAAGGATGTTCTAGGGACCAGGAGGAAGCTGCAGCTCTTCCGATCTTCCCCTGAATTCCCAGAATATCACACTCTGCCCTATTCTCTTTGTCAAGTAAGTCGCTAAGGGAAGTACTGATACAGGAGCTGGGGTTAGTGTAGGAAGGGAGATGTGGCCATCTCTCCTCCACCTCGCCCGCTTTACATTCTCTTTTCTGTGGCAGTCATCACCGTCCACCATGCTATATAGTGTACTTATTTATTAGGCTCACTGCTTATCGTTAATCTAGCCACATCTGAATACGAGCTCTGCAAGGGCAAGGATCTTTGTCTATTTTCTTCTCTGGTGTTTTTCTTCACTGAGCACCTAAAATGGTGTCCAAAATATAGTAGGTGCTCAATTAATATTTGTTGAATGGGGAATGAATTCTACTTCATTTATTCTTCTCACTACCCCTTGAAAAAGCTACTATTATTATCCTCATTTTACGGATGAGAAATCGAGGCACAGAGAGGTGCAGTCACTCATTCACAGTCACACAGCTAGTGAGTGGCAGAGCCAGGGCTTGAACTCAGGTCTCTCTGATGTACTTTTGTAGATCAGAAACTAATTCAATTCCAGCATGTAAGAAGGCAAGCAAAGAACAGTAATCATGGCCTTTCCTTGCTTCTCAGACCAAGTAAGTGACTGGCTGGGGCTCCATAGTTTTCCCTTGAAATGGCTCAACTTACGCATTAGCTCTGCCTTCTTTTTACCAGAAAGACCTACAGGAAGATGGCTGTGGGGGTGAGCTGCGGCCTCTCTCAGCGCCACTGGCACTGACAATCAATACAGGGGCCTTGGACATGAGAGACGTTCCTCCTCGTTTGATTATGAAGTCAAGCCCGGCTGAGCTGTGATAAGCTGCAGCTTTCTGCAGTCCTGTTGAATAACTCCGTGTAACATCCTCTTGGCTGTCTGTAGACGTGACACATGGTCTTTGTGTTTGTTAAGACGATGACACAACCTAGGGGACAATGTCGCTGAAGCCACCCCAGCAGGCGGAGCCCGATGTCCACAGTCTCACCTCCCTTCCTGTCCTGTCCCCTTCTCCTCCCAAATGCCAAGCTTTCAGGTGTCTCCAGGGAGACGCCAGTCTCCCTGGATGCTCTTTGATCTCTGGGACGGCTTTGGTGAGATGACATTATATGACCTTGTCAAATCTGGTGAAACCCTCTCCTAAGTGTGAGTATTTTGGTGCGCGTGGTTTCCTCCAGGCTGGAGGGTAGGATTCTGGCACTTGGAGACTCTATGTGGCTTGTGAAGCATTGCTCTTTTGTCCCAGCTCTGAGAAACCCCTCCTTCCCTGTCCCCTCTGCTGCGATGCAGCCTGTGCAGGGGGCTGCCCTGATTGCTAATTGGTGGCGCTGGGCCCCAGGGGGAAGCAATTTGCAGGGCAGAGTGATACCAGGTGGATGATGGAAGCCGTGGCCCAGTGGGGTTGTGATGTAGCTGGGGTAACAAATAGAGCCAGTAGAAGGTGGCAGAAAGCTACCACTAAGCGGGATGGGTTCCAGAAAATTAATGATTGGGGGCAAAATTAGATTAAGGACCAGAAAAAGCCAATAAGTGAATCAGGGATTAGAACAGATCTAAGGCCCAAGGCTGGGGCCATTCATTCATCCCTGGACTTATTCTTTCAGCACCGCTTACAGAGGGCAGACCGGGTCCCCAGCACTGTGCTAGGGGCTGCGAATGCAAGGCTCAACCAAACAGTCCCGTTCTCACCCGCGTGGAGTTTGCAGTCTACCTGGGGAGGTTGCAGGTGAACAAGCTGATAGATACGCGCTTACAAGTGTGGTGTGTGTGTGAGACAGAAGGATGGGGGGGCCGTATATGGGGGGGGCGTGCTTTCTGAGGAGACCCAGGGGAAAATATGGCTAAACTGGGAGAAGAGCGGCGGGAACAGCGTTCCGGGCAGAGGGACGGGCATTTGAGACGGTGATGAGAGTTTGCACGTTTCGGGAATTGAGCGAAGTCTTGTGGGGGAGGCAGATGTTACAGAGAAGCTGGGATGGGAGTTCTGGCACAGCTGCAGCTCAGGAGGATTTTATGGGTTCAGCAGCTACTGCTGCAACTTGTACCCCAATAACTTCTTTTTTTTTTTTTTTTTTTTTTGTGGTACGCAGGCCTCTCACTGTTGTGGCCTCTCCCGTTGCGGAGCACAGGCTCCGGACGCGCAGGCTCAGAGGCCATGGCTCACGGGCCCAGCCGCTCCGCGGCATGTGGGATCTTCCCGGACCGGGGCACGAACCCGTGTCCCCTGCCTCGGCAGGCGGACTCTCAACCACTGTGCCACCAGGGAAGCCCCCCAATAACTTCTTAACTGTGCAGTTCCTGATTCTCTGTAGAGCAGAGTGCAATGCCCACTCTTCTGTACTTCTGGATGCCTCTTCCAGGAAGCCCCTCTGTATTCTCTGCTAGGACCAGCTCCTCTAGGGCTCTAGGCAGGCACTGTGCACACAGCACCACTGTCTTGTGTGCCACATGTCTGCTCCCTTACAGGACTCTGTCCTTCAAGTCACCACCAGCTAATCCCAGAACACTTCCCTCAGCCCACAAAGCCCCCTGTACCCCCTGTTCTCACTCTCCTCGCCCCAGTCCCCGGCAACCACTAATCTGCTTCCTGACCTGCCTCTTCTGGGTGTGTCATGCAAGCAGAGTCACACACTATGTGTCTCACACCCTTCGCTCCCACCATGAGCTCCGGCCGGGGGTGGGGCGGTCTGGCCACACCTCCCCTCAGTGGTCTCAGGTTCAGACGCTCAGCTCTCCTGGTGCGAACACGCCTGGGTCCACCCTTGACCGCTGGGGGACAGGGTGGGGGGTGTGCCCCTCCCCCACGTCTCAGATGGACGATGCAGGGGTGCATTCCTCACGGTCCTCAGAGTGTCCCACCGGGGAGGAGCCTGGGTGCTGCCAGCGGTGACCAGCTCAGTGAGGTTTAGTCGGATCTGCACGTCTCTGATGACATATCTTAGGTGTTGTGAGAGCTGTGTGGTGGCCCCATTTACCCTCGGCCATGTGCTGGTCAACGGGAGCCGGCGCGGAGAATGTTTCTCATCCAAGTCCTGACACATGCCTGTTACAAGGAGCCCTGGAAGGCCCCGGTCAGAAGTCCAGAGACCAGCCCTGTGGGGTTACCTTTGGACAGGTCTCTCCCCGACTCTGGCCTCCAGTGTTCTCACAAGTAGAGTAGGTGGTCAGGCTAGTGACTCCTACAGCCCCCAGTGGCCCTGAGATGTGGTCCTGAGTCCTCACTTTGTCCCTGGTGGAGGCTGCAGTTGGCCCCGAGGGGATGCACCCTGCTTCCTGATTGCCGTGTCCACCAACCTCTCCAACCTCTGACTCTCATTCTCGCCAACAACGCTGATGTCCAGACTCCCAGAAAGAGGGCTTCAGGACCCACGTTGTCCAGAAGGTGTGGCCGTAGAGTGTGGACTGGGCCGTGCCCGAATATCAGCCTGACCTGGAATCCTGCGACCCTTGCTGGGGGGCAGGGGGAGACCTCGATGGAGCATCAGTGCCACGTTGCAGACTCAGTCAAAGCCAATCCCAAGGGCATCTGCAGCGCAAAGGCAGGATTTCTCCAAAGGCACGGCTGTAGTAGCACAGAGGCCGGTACCCACGTCCGCTGCACACACAAGAGTGTCAGAACAACGGCGTTTAAGTTTCCACAGACGAACTCTGGGCTTTTCTTCCTCAGGGATCAAACGGACTCACATTTATCCAGAATGATTTGCTGCTGGTTTAGAAATTCAGGTTTGGAGACCAGGACGTTTCTCAAAAGGGCCCAGAAAGAGCTGGAAAAGATAATCTGTTTGGTCACTTGCCCTTGACCACAGTAGAAACTGGCAGGATGAGTCACGGCTCCTGGGGAGGCGGCTCCCTGCAGAAGCCACGGGGGGAGAGCGCTTCTCTGGAAGCATCGGCCAGGGTCAGGGTTCCTGGAACAGGCTGGGAACTCGACGGAAGGAGATTTGGAGGCTGCAGGTGCGCTGGTCAGACAGATGGGTGCCAGAGGGGGATGGATCTGGACGTAGACCCCCAAGGAGGAGGGAGGGAGGCGGGCCTGCCCTGATGGGGCGCCTACCAGAACTGGGGCTTTTGCAAGTGAGTCGACCTCTAGTCCACGACCCATGCCCTCCTCTCCCATTTTACTCCACGCGTGGAGCACCTACTGTGTGTCACGCCCCGTGTGAGACTCTAGTACCTTAAGTGAATATGACCCCGAGACCACCAAGGTCGTTGTCACTGCTAATTCTGTATAACAACTACTGTTAATCCGATAGAGATCTTATAATACGCTGGATGCACGACTTCTCTTTCTCACTGTGACCTTAAAAGACAGGAATAATAATGCCTACATTTTATAGAGAAGGGACTTGAGTGTCTGAGAAGTTAAATAGTTAGCCTTAGGTCACGACTAGCAAAGAGGAGCTGGGGGAGGAAAACCATTAGATGGTGCATTCCAGCGGAAATAAAGTGAAGCACAGGAACAGTTTGAAAGTATCTGCTGTCCACATTAAAAGCAGTAAAAAGAAACAGGTGAGATTAATGTCAATAAAATATTTTATTTAACCCAATAGATCCAAAATGGTATCTCCACATGTAACCAACATAAAGATTTTTGATAAGCTATTTTACATTCTTTCTTTGCACAAGTCGTGGTGTACATTTTACCCCTGACAACACATCTCAGCGGGGACTAGTTGATTTCAAGTGTTCCTCAGTCACATATGGCCTGTGGCATCCATATGGGACAGGGTCGTTCTAAGGTGGACACAGGGCTTTAATGGAAGCTGGCTGGGAGGGTGGGGGGCACTCCCGAGATGCCCCTGTGTCAGAGATGCTTCTAGGCAAAGTGCCACCTAAGCTGGACCTAGGGACACAAATGCCACACCACTGTCCCCTGTTGGAACTGAAGCATCTGCCGAGAGTGGCAGTGCCAGGGACAGGCAGGGCGGCAGGGAGAGCAGGGTGTGGCCGACCTCACGTGCCACCCCAAGGAGGCCAAGTGTCACTCTGCTCCAGTGTGGACTTGTGACACGGTGACGTCACCAAGGGCTTGCTTCTCGGGAGACGACTCGGGCCGCTGTGTGTCAGTTGGATTGGGGTGGGGGAGACAGGGAGACCGGGAGGGAATCTCCGTGGGCAGGAGAGCAGTGTGGGAGAGCTGCCCTCGGGCAGGGGCTGGGCGTGCAGCAGAGATACTAGGGCGGGATTCTGGGGTGAGCTGGGTTTGGGGTGAGGGTGAGGGGAGACTCCAGCAGGCTGCCATCCGCAGGGGAGTGTGCTTTTTCTGCAGAAATCCTCAGAAGCAGGACTAGACGCTCAGGAATTTGGATCCCGCCAGCTCTGCTTTATAAACAGAGACAGAGATGCAGGGGGCAGCTAGAATTCCCTTCAAATGACTTTGTCACCTGTGTCCCCTCCCCAGCACAGATGGTCTGCCTCCTGCCCACTCCTCTGCCTGTACTTCTAATGATCGTGGCTACTTCTGTTTGTTTCTCCCGACGGCTCTCTGCTGTATTGGGAATATCTTTCTGTGGGGTCACCTGGGGAACTGCCGTCCGGAGCCCAAGGTTAAAGAGACCGAGGCTCACACACAGAACTCCACCCATGGCTCCCACGTGGCTCCTCCCAGTTGGACCCCCCATCATTTAATGACAGTCATGGTTCCACTTACGTCGAAGTGCCCCCCTTGCTGTGAGGGGCCTGAGGCTCTGCATTTCCAAAAACCCCCAGGGGTACTTTTGCTGCTGGCCTGTGAACCGCACTGGGGGTCCGAGGGGCCAGAGCCTGGTTCTCAGCCTTGGCCACTCACCAGAGAATCTCCTGGAGAGGCTGAACTTCCCGACACCTGGACTGTGCCCCTGGCCAGTTAAAGTGGAACCTCTGAAATGGGCCCCAGGCCTCAGTCACTGTTGAAGCTGTGCTTTTGCTCTCCCTCCGGATCCAGTCTCCTGTGAGGAGGTCGCAGCTGAGAGCTTGGACACCAGCAGGACAATCTCCATCCTCAGCCCAGGCCAGTGGCTCAGCCAGCACCGCACAGAGCAGAGACGAGCTGCCCCATGGACCCTGCCTCAGTTCCTCACCCACAGCATCATGAGCTGGTGTTTTTAAGCCAGATGGCTGTGGTCTGTGAACCTCTGAGCCTGGGGTGATTCCTTATGCAGCAGTAGCTGACAGGTACAGCCCCAGGACCCTAAGTGCCCCCAGAGTGGGACCTGTGTTTGTTCACACTTAGGACCCTATGTGCCTAGCAATTAAGTAGGGATTCGGAGGACACTGGGGAAACACTGGACGCCAGGGGAGGCCAAAGTGAAGGGCACAGTGTTGTCCAGGCCAGTGAAAGGCAGGAGGTGGAGGCTGGTTGTTTGGACATACGTTCAGGGAAAATCAGAGGAAAATGGGCACGGCTGCCCTACTCTCTGGAGGATTGTTGCCTCCCACTCCTCGGCCGGTTCTGGCTGCCGTCCTCCCTCTCCACGCTCTCTCCACCGTCCAGACACGGCCCAGATGCTAGGAGCGATGATCAGTGAGGGCCCCATGGCTTCAGGGAGCTCCCTGCAAGGTACTCAGGGTCACAGCTGGCCTCCCGTGGTGTCTCCATGGTGACTCAGGCTCCTGTGGGTCTCCCGGGGCCATGGCTCACATGTCGTTGCCAAGGACGCCCGGTTCCCTGGGCTGAGGGATTGGTCAGTGTCCGCGGTGGCCCAGGAAGAGGAGTGCTGGGGTCCCAGGCAGACTTTGCGGTCACAGGGGCCCTTGGGGGCAGCAGCTCCTGGCCAGTAAGGCCTGACCCTCCTCTGGGACACGGGCCCAGCTTGAGGGTGCAGGGTGGGAGCTGGACAGAGAGGATGCAACCACAGTGGCTTTGGCTCCTCTTGGGGGGTCTCGTTAGGGCTCCTCCTCAGCAGCCTCCAGGACCCTCTATCTTAACTGCAGAGGACGAAGCCCCAAGGGCGGGCCTGGGGGATGCAGGGGTGGGGTCTGCCTGCCCTCCACTCCCGGCCTTGGTGTGAGTGGACACAATGATGCAGTCTCCCCTGGTCCTTCTCCAGTGGGTCCACACCTCCTTCTGAGGGTACTTCCTCTTTCCAGAGGAAACGTCCACTCAGCCGGTGCCGGGGTGGGCACATGAAGACCTCTATGGGTTGGTGAGGTTGTTAGGTGGCCCCTCCAAGTGGCCCACAGGCCAGGGTCAGGCCATGAACTCACTGGTACCAGTTGGTGACAAGACGAGCAGTTAGAAATTTTGATGGCATTTCAACATTGCTGCAGCAGCCACGCTTATGATGTTGTATTTTACAAAAGTGTCAGTTCATGATAGACTGGAAATAAAATAACATGGCCCCATCACCATGGAGAAGCAACACCATGCGGGGAACCCTGGGCTGTGCATGGAAACGCCACGAGAATCACTCCCGGGAATCCCCCACCTGCCTCGTGGCCCTGATTTCATGCCAATGAAGCAGGGGGGAAGGCGGTCAAGTTCCCCAGTGTTCTGGCTAAGTCCAGCTCTTTCCACTCTGAGCTCTGCTCTCCAGTGGTTCTCCAAGTGTGGTCTTCGGGCCGGTGGCATCAGCACCATGTGGGCGTGTGTTAGACTCCGTCTTCCCCAGACCCCCTGCATCAGGAACCCTGGGATAGGCCCAGCAACCTGCTTCTACAAGCCCTCCAGGGGACTCTGATGCTCACTTAAAAACTTCATTACAAGATGAATGGATAAAGAAGATGTGGTATGTATATACAATAGAATACTACTCAGCCATAAAAAAGAATGAAATAATACCATTTGCAGCAATATGGATGGACCTAGAGATTATCATACTAAGTGAAGTAAGCCAGAGAAAGACAAATATCATATGATATCAGTTATATGTGGAATCTAAAATATGACACAGATGAACTTATTAACAAAACAGAAACAGACTCAGACATAGAGAACAGACTTGTGGTTGCCAAAGGGGAGAGGAGTGAGGGAAGGATGGAGTGGGAGTTTGGGATTAGCAGATACAAGCTATTATATATGAATGGATAAACAACAAGGTCCTACTGCATAGCACAGGGAACTATATTCAATATCCTGTGATAAACCATAATGGAAAAGAATGTGAAAAAGTATGTACGTATGTATGTATAGCTGAATCACTTTGCTGTACAGCAGAAATTAACACAACATTGTAAATCAACTGTACTTCAATAAAATAAGTTTAAAAGAACATCATTACAGACACTTTAAGTCTCTGCTTCTTTTGAACAGGTACTTCTTGGAACCATATTCCAAGCCTCAAGGGCAGAGACCCAGAATTCTACGTCTTCTGTACCTTCTGCCCAGAGCTGAGACGGGGCTCAAGATACCAGCCACCGACAGACCCTACCTCCAGAAATTTCCTCACAATGACTGTACCCATTACATAGCTGGACAAACTGAGGAGCAGAGGAAGCACGATAAAACTTATTTTAGGACCCGACAATGGAAGAATTGGGGTGAAAAGTCTCTCCTCCCTCAACCCGGCATCGCTTCCACCAGGAGTGGAGAATAACTCCCCTTCAGAATCTTGTCTTCACTAATTTTACCAGCCCGATGGCTTCCCAGACCCTGAGCTTGCTGGTTGTGGCCTTTTGTAGCACCTGCCAGGTCTTTTAAATTTACAAACAAAAGGTTGAGAGGTGATTCACTGTGTTTGGCAATTTGGACAGTGAAATCTGACCTCTGCGATGTCACCGCACTGCAGACAACACAGAGACAGCTTTGGGCATTTCTCACATGAAGAGACACTATCACCATCTTCCTAGACCATCCCACGGGCCCTCGGTCGTTAAGTGGTGTCGTGGCACAGCCCTCAGAGGACCGGGGAGTGGGACCACCCATCCTGATGGTGCTGGGGATTCGGGTGGAAGGGCTGGGAGGTGGGCCCTCCTGCCCCTAGGCCTCCAGGTCTGGGGGAGTGACTGCCACGTGGCTCTGGGTCTTGGAGCTCCGTCCGGCCCATGGCCTGCTGAGCGAGGGAGAGAGAGGCTGCGGAGAACATACGTGAGCTGGCAGGTTTCCTGTTCTCACCACCGAGTAATTGCCGTAACTCAAGTCAGGATATGGCGCAGAACAGCCGCGGGGAAGCAGCTGGCTCCCACGCTGAGGACCCCAACACCCCCTGGGGCATGACCCCCTGTCCCGGTCTCTTCTTCCTCCAAGGGGAAGAGAGGGTGGCAGGTCCTAAAGCAAGGCCACCCCTCACTCCTGAAACCCCCTTGTTCAGCCCGGGAGGGCAGGTGGCCTCCGAGCTGGCAGAACTCGGGGGACGCTCAGGATAATCCAGAGAAAGCCACTCCTCTCAAGATCCTTCATTTAATCCCACCATTTGCCATGTAAGGTCGTATCTGCAGGTTCCAGGGATTAGGAATCGGACGTATCTCTGAAGCCACCATTCAGCTCACAACAGATGGGAATCATAAGACGTGCTTTGCTCACTGCACAAAATTGTTGGCAAGATCCAAGGACATTTGCAGTAAAATCTGTGTTGAAACCGAGCAATTCCCTTCAAATCTTTCTCCTTAGTGACTTCTAGAAGAATGCCAGAGGCAACATAAAAGTGAGTTTTTGCACTGACAGCCAGGATGCCTGCAGGCATGCCACCACTGAACTAGGGGCTGGCACGAGGGAAATTTGTTCTGGCCTCGGTCCCCTGGATGTCACCGGCCTGGCCGCCTCTGTTGCTATCACAGCCATGCTCTGACAGCAGCTGCTTGAACTTACGAGTATTTTGCTGAAAAATTAGACAAGGCTAAAACAATGTGAGGGTTGTGGCCCTCTTGCAGTTTTGCAAACTCAGCAAAGATAACTAGATTTGCTTTGTGTGCAGAATACCGTTGCCTCTGGCAGGAAGCCCACAGTATCTTTCCATCAGGAGAATCCAGAGTCCAAATTAATGGCAGAGATGAAGGAGGGTCAGGATGGGGGGAGGGGATCGGTCAGGAGAGAGAATGACGAAGATGACCGTGGGGCTTCCTGGTTCCAACTGGAATCACGTGGCAAATTTAAAGCCCCAACACCTGAGCTCCACCCCAGAGCTTCTGATGTAATCCTGGGTGTGGCCTGGGCAGCAGAGAGATTGTAAAGCTACCTGGATGATTCTAGTGTGTACTAGTCCATGTTCCAGATCACTGCACGAGGCTCCGGTTAGGAGGAGGTTATAACTCCATCCAGGCATCGGGGACATGATGGTCTCAGGTTGGCGGGTTCAGCCAGGTCACTGGATGGGGAGTGGGCAAACTGGGGCTTTCCTTGGGAGTTCTGAAGGTACACACACAGCTTCCCGGGTGATGTATATATAAAACAGGAGCACCCCTGCTTACCAGGTTTCTCTGGATTTGGGGAGCTGGTGATGTGGCCCCTGGGGACAAACTCGCGATCAGTGCTTCTCAGACTTCAAAATGCATGTGAATCACCTGGGGATTTTCAAAGACAGATTGGGATTTGATAGCTCTGGGGGTGGGGGCAGGGCTGAGAGTCTGCATTTCTGAAAGCTCCCCGCACAAGGGGCACAGATGTGATCTGCTTTAGCAGCCCATGCCATCGGGCTTTGCCCGGGAACGTTTTGGAATTCAACGGGGCTGCTTCTAGCAGCAGCAGCAGGATCTGTTAGGAGCTTGTGAGAAATGTGAATGCTTAGGCTCCAGACAGGCCCTCTGAGTCAGGATTCAGGGGTGACACCTGGCAGTCTGTGGTCTGACAGAATTCCAGGCAATCCCGATGCACCCTGAGTTTCAGAACTGACTTTTTAAGATGTTGAAGGGGCATAAAGCTTGCTTATAACCTGCCCACGGCTGAGGGCACCTGACAGGCTGGACACGGCTCTGAATTCTCAGGAAGCCCTGAGCAAAACCGGGGGCTTCTGAGGGGCCTCCTAGGACGCTGTGATGCCGAGAGCCCGTGGGTGACTCAGCACCCTTCTCAGCCCCGCTCCTGGGGGCCTGGCCCCTCTTTCGCAGGCCCTTCCAGCCCCAGATGTAACAGCTATTTAAAGTCTCAGCTGAATAATATTTTCCGCTGTGAGACACAGACTTGACTTAAGGATCCTTTGGAGCTTCCCAGGGTCCTGCTTCCAGCTTATCTCTGACTTGCCTGGACCCGAATCCCTGAGACACATCATCCGTCTCTGTTTTTCCCTCCTAATTGAGGCCTAATTGAGGGGGAGGGAGGGGAGGAGGGAGGAGAATGACCTAGAAGTCCCCCGTCCTTACAGGAAGCCGCCCAGAGCACACATGACCTTCACAAGCCTCATTCATGTGAAAGGGCGGCTGCATTTGCCCAAATTCACACAGCTTGTCTGGGAAGTCCCGGGTTTCAGATAGAAATCTTTGGGCTCAGTGGACTCTTTGTCACGGCCCCGCTGTATTTTAGGGGAGCCTCTCGACCCCCCACTCCATACTCCTCCTGCCCAGGCTTTGAGCCCACCACCTTCAGGGATGGATGTCAGATTTGGGTTAGCGAATTAACTGCCGGGGCAACAGGCCTATTCCCTGACATGTGGGCAGTGGAGTTTGCGAAACACCTCCTGAGAGACGGGGCGCCCGTCGGCATCCCTGGGCTGCACGGCAAAGCCCAGGCTGCCCCTTGTTGGGCTCCCAGCAGCGGCTGGCACACGGGCCCCCTCCCCAGAATGGGGACAAAGGCAGCCCCTGCTCTGGTGCCCCCAGGACCAGTCCAGACACCCAGGGCCAGCGGCCCGCTTCCAGGCCCTCCAAGAGCGCTCGTCTGCTTGTGTGGCCACGGTCCTCGGCAGCACCTGGGACACTGGCCCTGAGCTGGAGGTGCACCCCTGGGGGTGGTGGACGCGGGGGTGGGCAGCGGGCCAGTGGCCTGGGCTGGATGAAAGCCTGGGGGCTGGGCTTTGTCCTCCCCACCTGCCCAACTGCTCTCGCCCAGAGAGCTGCCAGCCAACTCTCGGGCTCCTGGGAGAGCTGGGCCTTGGCCTGATCGAGGGGCCCATCGCAGTCACACACTGGCCAAGAGGGGGCTTGGGCTGAGGGGCCGTGTCTCGTGCAGCAGCAGGGTTAACAGCATGGCCGTTAACAAGGTCTGAAAGCAGCCAGGCCCGAATCAGCCTCCAGACTTGGCAGCTGTAGGGCCTGTGGAGGCTCCAGCGGCTCCCTGTGACCTGGTCTCCTCAACTGTGACACGGACACCCTGTGAGCACACATTTTGTTGTGAGCACTAAAGGGACCGTCACGTGGAGAGAATTTAGCTCAGGGGTTGGCAAAGGGCTTCGGAAAGAGCATTTTGTTCCTGACAAGGACTTCATGAGCTGAGGAACCCCACTGGAGATGGAGAAGGTGTGTCTGAGGACGGATATGGACTATGGGGGTCAAGAGGGTGTGCCCCTTCCTGGCACACGTGTGCACACACACACACATTCACCCCACAGGGAAGGACGGCGGTGGCTGGAGTGCAGAGGACACTAGCGTCAGTGCTCAGGCTCTGAGCTTCTACATATGCTCGTGAAGCCCCATGAGGAGGTTGGGCTCCAAGGGCAGGGGAGACCTGAGCGGGCTGCCTGGGTGGGACAAACCCTCTGTGCACCGGCCAGGCTCTGCAGGGCCAGGTAGAAACAGGGAAGACTTCTCAGGTGTCCCTCCAAGTCCCCTGGGACCTTTCTGGGCCCCTGAGATGCAGGCAGATTTGACGGTGTCCTCAGTGGTGAGGACGCAGAGCCTGTGGACCATCAACCTAGGCCTTCTGGGAACGCAGCCATGGCCGAGAACCAGGCGGGGCCGGGCAGCTCTGTAGACCCCAGGCTGGGCAGATGCCGCTTACGGTCTGGAGAGCCCCTGCCCCCTCCTTGATGCTGGTGTGCTTGCCTCCCCGCCACCAGTTTTATCTGAGCTTCCCGGGAAAAGGAAGGCAAGGGAAAAATCCAGACTAAATCTGCAATGACTGAGTTGATTCTGTTATTTGGGGTAGATTAGGCTTCCTCACCCCCACTGGGAGGAATGGGGTCCAAGCACGTGACTAAGTGACATTTTCGTAGCACCAAGGCTGCGTCGGTGCCCCGCGTTCCGGACCTGGAAGTCCATACCTGCCACTTCTGAGCCTCTGTAGTTCTCTGGAGACTAATCCCCTGCTAGGCATGTCCACTTCCAAGGGTTTCTGCAAACTCCACCCAAAGGACAGCCAGCGGAGTGTTGCAAAGGTGAGAGGTCATCTAGGGAAGAGCATCCCATGGGTGTCACCGAGCCCCACAAATGTCAGAGGTGGGGGGGGGTCACGTGGAGGCAAACCGAGGGGGTCATCCTGGGAAGCTGGCCCCCGTGCTAGTTCTAACTCAGTCACTGTGTCACACGAAGTCCTAGACACCGTTGCCTGTCACTGTTAGAGATGCATTAATACAGGTGAGTAAAAAGCTCTTGAGCAAGTCATACTGGCTAATTCTTCTAATTGGAGGGTTTTTTTTTGTTTGTTTGTTTGTTTTAAGCCCATAGACACTGCCTTGGGAAGTTACCCAGCATAAGCCTGTCAAAATCCCCTGTTTACAATGTTAGAGTGTCACGTTTCCAAATGCAACTTTCCTTTCACAAAGTAGGGGGTCGACTACTTTTCTGTGCCGGGTTTGGCCACTTGAGGAGCAGCGTTTCCACATACAGGTGGGTCCCCCCTCCCCTGACACCGACCCGCCTTCAGGGTGTCTCTCGTCCCCGGTGACTGCTTTGCCCCTTGCTGGGCTCTGAGGCCCTTCTGGGGCTCTGGTCCTGCCTTATGATGTGGGGGGAGGTTTAGAAAGTTCAGGACGGTTTAAAAGCTTTGGTGGTTCTGTCCAAGAAGTTTGGATTCAAATCCTTGTCTACACACCATGCCCATGACTTGGTGATTCAAATTAGTTGGGTTTTCTGTTGTACGAGATGAGTGGGGGTGGGGGGATGCTGCTGGTTCCTAACTCGAGACTCAGCAGCAGGGCTGCCGGGCTGCACACTACGGGTCCATTTCCGTTCCCCCCGACCCCATCTTCTACACAGTTGTTTCTCTAGGTGGATGAGACTAAGCCCCCATCAGCAAGGGGTGCGGTTGAGTGAGACATGCACGTGGTAGTGGATTTGCTACCATGTGTGTTTTCAGGGCTTGGGTACAAGATATGATCAAGCGCCCATCATGACCACTGAACTCTGATTGTACCTGTGGTGGACACAGGGGCATGTGCCCAGGTCCCCCTCTGGTGAGGACTTGCTTCCCATCCGTGAGGAAGGCGGTCAGCAGGCTGCCCTCAGCTGTCAGCTCCCCCGGGTCACAACCTCAGGGATGACCTACGTCTGGTGTCCAGTGACAGAAGGAGGTGGGGAGTGGAGGGCTGGCCATTTCAGCCAGACCTGGGGCAGCTCGGAAGGCACCAATCATTCCAGAACTCCCCGCCAGATAGGCCTGCCTCACGGTTTGACTGCTCTCTGCCCAATGCTACTTCCTCTGCTTTCCTTTACAGTATTGACCCCTCAGAAGCACATTGACCCCTCCTAAGCAAATTCCAGCTCTGTGACTGTTTCCTCTGTAAAACTAAACATGTGAAAATGTCTGCTGGGGAAGCAGGGTGGGGAAAGCTGGTCCCATATACCCATTTGTGACTAAACACTGTCAGGAAAACATGGGGGGCTGCAAGGCGAGTGAAAGATGCCAGAGTTAGGAGCCAGAGCCCCTTTTGTACCTACTCCCTTCCCTCTCAGAAGAGAGCAGATGTGCTGGAAGGCGAGTCCACGCCCTCTCCTCTCCGGGGCCCTGACACTTCCCCACATGTATCCGTTAGCTGTCGCTGAGTAACAAACCAGCCCAAGACTCAGTCTTTGGGCCAGTTCTCAGGGGGCCAGCAGGGCCCTGGTGGAGGGGCTTCTTATGGGAGGGGGGTGTCTGGGGTCACAGAGGCTGAGTAGCTCTTGTTTTGATTCACTTTCTGCTACCTTTTCACTCTGTGTGTTACACACACGAGGGTTCCTTCTGTTCTCTCCCAGACATGCTGCAGGTGCCAGAGAGAGAACCATGAACAGGGTCCAGACCCCCTCCTACCTGTCAGGTGTAGTGAAATGCTACTGAGAATGCAGCTGTAATCATGGCTTCACCTTTCCTTCCAACTTCTGGTCACGTGACCTTACTGGATGACGTCCAGCCTTTTATCCTGCATCCCGTCCGTCACATAGGCTGCCATGTGACTGCGGGGCGGCACCTTTCACATCTCCTGTTAGGCACACCTGTGTGGTCTGTGTACATCCTACTTAGAAGTTTCCTTTGCTTTCCCAGTGCATTGCTGGCCTTGAAGCTGTTAGGTGAATTCTCATCCCTTCCCTTTCTCTCCTGGGTCCTTTTTTTATTTTTTGTAATTTTATTTTGCTCTTATGTATTGATTTTTAAATTTGTTTTGGTTTTAATTTTTAAATTAACATACAGTAATATGAACTTTTGGGGGCATGCAATTCTATGAATTTCAACATGTCTGTAGATTCTTGTAACTGCCTCCACGATCAGGATAAAAAATGGTTCCATCACCCCTTAAAATGCCTTCATGCTACCCTTTTATAGTCTCATTCTTCTTTTCCACCTAACCCCTGGCAACCACTGATTTATTCTGCATCATTAGTTTTGCATTTTTGAGAACGTCAAATAAATGGCATCTTACGTTAAATAACCCTTTAAGATGGGCTTCTTTCACTCAACATAATGGTCCTGAGGTCTATCCAAGTTAATGCAAGTATCAATAGTTCATTACTTTTTTCTTTTTACTAATCAGTAGTGTTCCATTGTATAAATGTGCCCGTTTGTTTATCTAGTCCCCCACTAAATTGAATTGCTTCAAGTTTGGGGGGTTATGAATAGAACTGCTATAAACATTTGTGTACAGCTTTTTATGTGAACATAAAATGTTTATTTCTCTAAGGTAAATACCGAAAGATGGGTCATGTTTAACTGGGTACATGTTTAACTTCGTAAGAAACTGCCAAAGTGTTTTCCAGAGTGGCTGAACCATTCTGTGTTTCTCCTTGTAATGATGTTCCACATCCCTGCCAGCATTTGATATCGTCGGCAATTTAAAAAAAGAGCTTTATTGAGATGTAATTCACATGCCATACAATTCACCCATTCAAAGCATACAAATAGGTTTAAGTATATTTGCAGATACTTGCAACCATCACCACAATTTTAGAACATTTTATCACCTCAAAAAAAATCTTGTATCCATGATCTCTTAATCTATGGCCTCCCATCCCCTCCGTTTCCTCCCTTCTCACCCCCCAGCCTTAGCAACCAACAATCTACTTTGCATCTCCATAGATTTGCCTATTCTGGACGTTTCATACATATGGAATCATAGAAAATGTGATATTTTCTTTCACATAGTGGACAGTTTTCAAGGTTCATCCATGTTGCAGACTGTATTGCTACTTCATTCTATTCTATGACCAAATTATATTCCATGGTATAGATACACTACATTTTATTTATCTGTTCCTTGATTGATTGACATCTGGGTTGTAACCAGATTTTTGCAATTGTGAATAATGCTGCTGTGAACGTTTTTGTACAAGTGTTTGTGTGGATAAATGTTTTCAGTTCTCTTGGATATATACTTAGGAGTGAGATTGTTGGGTCATATAGTAACTCTATTTTTAACCCTTTGAGGACCTGCCAGAATGTTTTTTGAAGTGGCTGCACAATTTTACATTCCCATCAGCAGTGAATGAGGGTTACAAGTCTCCACCTTCTCATCAATACTTGTCATTATTTGACTCTTCGATTATAGCCATTCTAAGTAAGTGTGAAGTGGTAGCTCATTGTGGTTTTGGTGTGCATCTTCCTAATGACTAATGATGTTGAGTATATTTTCATGTGCTTACTGACCATTTGTATGTCTTCCTTGGAGAAATGTCTGTTCAAGTTCTTTGCTTATTTTTAAAATTAGGTTGTTTCTCCTTTTGTTGTTGAGTTGTAAGCATTCTTTATATATTCTCGATACAAGTACCTCATCAGATATATGAATTGAAAATATTTTCTCCCATTCTGTGGGTTATCTTTTCAGTCTCTTGAAAATGACCTTTGCTGTACAAAAGTTTTAAATTTTGATAAAGTCCAATTCATCAATCTTTTCTTTTGTTGCCTGTGCTTTTGGCATCATATTTAAGAAATCATTGCCAAATCTAAGGTCATGCAGATTTGCCCCCATGTTCTGTTCTAAGAATTTTATAGTTTTAACTCTTAAACTTAGGCCTTTAATCCATTTTGAATTAACTTTCATGTGTGATGTGCACATGAAAGAGTGCACACTTTATTGTGTACATGAAGTGCACATGAAGAGTCCAACTTTATTCTTTTGCATATGGATACCCAGTTGGCCCAGAACCATTTTTTTGGAGACTCTTTTTTTCCCCAATCAATGGTCATAGCATTCTTGTTGAACATCATTGGCCATAGATATATGAGTGTATTTCTGGACTCTTAATTCTGTCCCATTGATTAATATGTCTACCCTTATGCCACTACCATATACTGCTTTGATTACAGTACGTTTTTATTTTTTATTATTTATTTTATTTTTTTTAATTTTTTTTTGCGGTACACGGGTCTCTCACTGTTGTGGCCTCTCCCGTTGCGGAGCACAGGCTCCGGACGCGCAGGCTCAGCGGCCATGGCTCACAGGCCCAGCCTCTCCGCGGCATGTGGGATCTTCCCAGACCGGGGCACGAACCCGCGTCCCCTGCATTGGCAGGCGGACTCTCAACCATTGCGCCACCAGGGAAGGCCTATAGTAAGTTTTTAAATCAGAAAGTGAGAGTGCTCAAAGTTTATTTTTCTTTTTGGATTGTTTTGGCTCTTCTGGGTCCCTTGCAATTCCATATGAATTTTAGCATTAGATTTTTCATTTCTGCAAAAACACTCGTTGGAATTTTGTTAGGGGTGGCATTGAATGTGTAGATTACTTTGGGACATATTGCCATCTCAACAATATTAAATCTTTCCATCCATGAACACAGATTTCTTTCCATTTATTTAGGTCTTCTTTAATTTGTTCAGTTATATTATCTTTTACAATTACATATTAATCTGTACTGGTTTTTGTTTGCTTGAATAACATTTGCTCTGGTCCCTTGTGTTCACCCTGAAGAACTTTCATTAGTGTTTTTTGTAAGGCAGATTTGCTAACAACACATTTTCTCAGTTTTTGATCTGACAGTGCCTTTATTTTTGAAAGAGAGCTCTGCTATCTTAGGATGCTAGTGGACAGTTTTTCTTTGATAACACTTTGAACATGTTATCTCACTGCCTTTTGACTTCCATTGTTTCTAACGAGAAGTCAACTATTTTTCTTTCTGGTGCTCCCTTGTAAGTGATGAGTCTTTTTTTTCTTGCTGCTTTCAAGATTTCCTCCTTGTCTTTACATTTCAACATTTTTACTGTGATTTGTCTATTTGTGGATCTCTTCATATTTATCATACTTGGAGTTTGTTGAACATCCTCAATGTATAGATTGGGAAGTTTTTCAAAAGTATTTCTTCGAATATTTTTTCTACTCCATTCTCAACCTCCTTTTATTCTGGTAATTCCATTACGTGTATGCTGGTGTGCTTAATGATGTTCCACATATCTCTGAGATGTCCATTTCCCTTCATTCTTTTTTCTGTCTGTTCTTTGGATTGCATAATCTCTATCAACCTATCTTCAAGTTTGCTAATTCTTTCTTCTGCCAGTTTAAATGTACCCTCAAGCCTCTCTAGTGAGTTTTCAATTATTATACCTTTCAGTTCCAGAATTGCCATTTGGTTCTATTATATAATTTCTATTGCTATTGATATCTTCTACTTAATGCAACATTGTCATCATATATTCCTTTACTTCTTTAATCATAGCTTCCTTTAGTACTCAAACATATTTATAATGGCTAATTTGAAGTCATTTTCTGTTAAATCTGACTTCTACTCTCTCTCAGGCAGTTTCTGTTGCCTGTTTTTGTTTTTGTTTTCTGGTGTATGAGTCATACTTTCTTGCTTCTTTGCCTGTCTTATAATTGTTTTGGGAAACTGGACATTTTAGATAACATATTGTAGCAATTCTGGATATTGGTCTCCTGTCTCTGGAACTCACTATTGTCATTTGCTTGTTTACTTGTTTAATGACTAGCTGGATTATATAGTGAAATCTATTTCCCTCTTCCCTTCCCTCCTTGCTAGAATGTGAAGCTTCTGGTGGTGCTTCCTGGGAGTATATCCTTTGGGAAGCCCACAGTCATCCAGGAATGACAGTAGTTTTATATGATTTCAGCTCTTTTTTACATTTGTTAGGTTTGTTTTATAACCCAGGATTTGGTGTACATTTATGAATGTTCCTTGTGCACTGGAAAAAAATGTTGTGTGGGGATGTTTTATAAATATTTATTAGATCCAGTTGTTCAATGGTGTCTTTCATTTCTTCTACATCTTTGGTGATTTTCATTCTACTAGTTTTATCAGTGACTGTGGGAGGAGTCCTGGAGTTTCCAACTGTAGTTGTGCATTTGTCTACTGTTCTTTCTGTTCTCAGTTTTTGCTAACAACTATTTTGATGCTTATTTTTTTGGTGTGTGCACATTTAGGATTATTATGTCTTCCTCTTGAATCAACATTTTATCATTATATTATGCCCTTCTTTATCCTTAATAATTGCTTTCCTCTATAGTCTACTTTGTTTTTATGTTAATAGAGCCTCTGTACCTTTCTTTTGATTAATTTTGCATGCAATATCTTATTCCATCTTTTTATTTATAAGGATATCATTATATTTGAAGAGAGTTTCTTTCAGGCAGCATATAGCTGTGCCATATGTTTGTTTGTTTGTTTTTCCTATTTATTCTGACAATATCTTTCACTTTTACTTGGTGTGTTTAGACCATTTACATTCAATATCATTATTGGAATTTTGGATTTAGGGCTTTCTTTTTATTATTTTTTTCTCTTTGTTCCCTCTGTTTTTTTTCATTTCTCTGTTCTTCATTTCTTGCCTTCTTTTGGGTTATTTGAACATTTAAAAATATTCCATTTTAATTAATCTATTTTGACTCTATATCTTTTCTTAGATAATTTAGAGGTGGCTCTAGGGATTACAATATATACTTAATTTTTCATGGTTCATTAAGAATCGATATTTTACCACTTTGGGTAAAGTGTAGAAATCCTTACTGTTATATAGATCTCTCTGACTACTCTTCTTTATCATGTAGCTGTCTTATGTATTACATCTATGTACATTGAATACCCCATGAGAAAGATGTTATAATTTTTGCTTTTCACTTTCAATTGCCAAATGTATTTTAAAAACTCAAGAGAAGAGTTGTATATTGAGCTGAAGAAATTTCTTTTGCAATTCTATGAGAGCAGTCCTACTGAAAATGAATTATCTTGGTTTTTCTTCTTTGAGAATGTCTTTATTTTACCTTCATTTCAGAAGGATATTTTCACTGCATATAGAATTCTGGGTTGACAGTTCTTCTCTTGCAACACTTAAAAAATATATCCCTTCCTTTTGTGTTTATGGTTTTTGATGTGAGACCCATTGTTCCTGTATAAGGAATGTGTCACTTTTCTCTGGTTGCTTTTTTCTTTGTTTTCAGCAGTTTGATTATGTTGTATCTGTGTATAGAACTCATTGGGCTTATAATGTTTAAGGTTTGTCCATCTTCTTAAATCTGTATGTTTATCTCTTTTTTTTTTCTTTTTGCGATATGCAGGCCTCTCACTGTTGTGGCCTCTCCCGTAGTGGAGCACAGGCTCTGGACACGCAGGCTCAGCGGCCATGGCTCATGGGTCTAGCTACTCTGCGGCATGTGGGATCTTCCCGGACCGGGGCACTAACCCGTGTCCCCTGCATCGGCAGGCAGACTCTCAACCACTGCGCCACCAGGGAAGCACTGTATGTTTATCTCTTACATCAAATTTGGGAAATTTCCAGCCATTATTTCTTCAAACATCTTCTTCTGCATTGCCTTCTTTTTTTTTTTTTTTTTTTTTTTTGCGGTACGTGGGCCTTGCGCTGTTGTGGCCTCTCCCATTGTGGAGCACAGGCTCTGGACGCGCAGGCTCAACGGCAATGGCTCACGGGCCCAGCCGCTCCGCGGCATGTGGGATCTTCCCAGACTGGGGCACGAACCCATGTCCCCTGCATCAGCAGGCGGGCTCTCAACCACTGCGCCACCAGGGAAGCCCCTGCATTGCCTTCTTTTCACTTTCCTTTTGAGACCTAGATGACATGAGAGTTAGACTTCTTAGTATTCTCTCACAGATCCCTGAGGATCTCTTCTTCTTCTTTTTTTTTTCTTCAATCTAGTTCAGTTTTTATAATTTCTATTGATCTACCTTTAAGGTCATTGATTCTTTCTTCTGTCACTTCCATTTTGCTATTGAGCCCATCCAGTGACTTTTAAAAAAATTGGTTAATGTATTTTTCAGTTATAAATTTTATATTTGGCTCTTCTTTATAGCTTCTGTTTCTTTGCTGAGATTTCTTATCTTTTGATTTATTTCAAAAGTGTTCACACCTACTGTTGGAGCATTTTTATAATAGCTGTTAAAAGTCTTTATCAGATAATTCCAACTTCTCTGTCATCTTGGCATTGTCATCTGTTGACTGTCTTTTCCACTAAGACTTGTGGTTTTCTTGGTTCTTCCTACGTCAAGTAGTTTGGGGTTGTATCCTGGACATTTTGAATATTTATGTTATGAAACTATGGATCCTTAAAAATCATATATAGAATGTTGATATTCTTATTTAACCAGGCAATCAAGCTTTTCAAGCCACAAGTTCTCACCAGCCTCTTTAGTTATGTTTTCAATGTCAGTCACACTTTCAAATCCCTTCAGTGCTGTCTGCATCTGTCCCACATATGCTTACCCAGTCCCATCTGGTATCTGGCTGTGGTCTATCCAACACTTCTGTTCCTGAAGTCTATGGTATGCTTTTCATTTTCAGATCCACGCATGTACAGCTTTATGGCTAAGCTCAGAATCATAACCAACATAGGTGGTTGCTTTCCTGACCTCTGCCCTGGCTGTGGCTTCTTTAGTACTTTCCTGGAGTACTTAGTTTCCCTGGAGCTTCCCCTTTGTGGTCCTTCAGCCAGAAACCTGGCTCTTTATTTATCCTGCTCTGCCACACCTTTCCCCCAAGTGCACCATTCTCTGGGGTCAAGCAGCAGGAGGACAGAGAGAAAAGAAGCAATGGGGGTTCACCCTCCCACTTGGGATCACAGCTTCTCCAATTGGTGAGGAAAGTTTTCTTCCTCAGAGCTCTGGGCTCCTATAGGCCCTGTGATTTTTCTATTGGCACCAGATCTTTTAGAAGCTGGACTGTGAGAGAATGGAAAAAAGAACAAAGAGGGGAGGGTTTCCATGGTTTCCATGGTCTCTCTGAGTGGTAGGAGACTCCTTTTTCCACTCTACAAGCCAGGACTTGAGGCTTCTTCTGGAGCTGTCTTGTCTATGCCTATGCCCACATCTAGGTTTTAGGTGGCATTGAATCCAGGCCAGAGAACTCTGGAAGAAAAGAAAATGGTAAATCACTGCCAGTCCAATGGCACTTGAAGTCTAGTCTTCCCTAATCTGCTTGCCACTGTTTCCTTTTCAGAGTCCTCAAACAGCTACTCTATGCCTTCTGGTGCACATTGTAGCTGCATCCAGTGCTAAGAACAAGCTGGAATGTACTTACTCCATGTACAACCTCCCCTGGGTCCTTTTTTTGCCTTTTGGGGGTCACTCTCATACTTCCCTCATTACTGAAAAGTACCCTTGTGACCCCTTCCCCTTGTACTACTCCTTTACTCATAAGGAACACTCCAACAACAAAATCTGTGGTTAAACTCAACCAGAAGTATTGTCAGCCATAGAAGCCCCTCTACCTAGGATGGAACAAAAGATCCAGACCCCTTCCCCTATGACTATTTGTTAGCCAGGTCCTAAACCAAACATTTGCTGAGCAAGAATTACATAATTGGATCAACAAGGATCAATAATGATCCTTGTTGACCGCTGGGCATTTACTTTTTCTTTTTAAAGCAAATAGGAACAAGATAAAGAGGATGATAAGATACAGTTGTAATAATCTGCCCAGAGTGGGAAGAGAGAAAGATTCAACCAATATTTGTTAAATTCATAGCAGTACAAATTGGTACAGTCTTCTTATAAAGGAGTTTGAAAAAAAAAAGAGAAATGTTTAACTGTTCATACATACATACATACTTGGGAATTTATCCCAAGAAAATAGCTCTAAAAATGAAGCCATATACTAAAAAGATGATCTCTGATAGCCAAGCATTGGAAATAGCCCCAGTGTACCCAAACTAGGGAACATTTCATTAAATTATGGTATATAAATAGTATCATATGGAATATAGTCATATAAAATGAATATTTTGAGTATTGTATAGGAGCATATATAAATGGATCAGTTATCTATTGCTGTATAATTTTAACACTTAACTAGACCAGATTAATATTTTTGTTGCTGAAAGAGACAAAAAGCTGTGGATGCTACCCAAATGAAAGGCAGAGGAAAGGAAGTTTCAACAGAATATTGTTGAAGCCTATAATTAAATAAATATAATTAATTAATATAATACATTAATTAAATAAAAATTAAAACATTTCATGTTTGTACCCAGCATGTTAAAAAAAAAAAAACTCCACCAGATACTTTTATATCACCACATTATTTAATCCTCAATAATTTTAGCAGTTTTGTTAGCAGAGTTCTTTTGGGGGGGAGGGGGTGTCTAAGTATGCAAGCATATAATCTTCAAGTGAAATTACTTTTATCTCTTTAATATTAGTCCTGAGTGTTTTATCTTAAAGCATTAGGGAAAAACCTCCAAAACAATGTTGAATAACTATAGTGATATAGGAAAATCATTTCCTATTCTAGAATCTTTAACATAATGTATTACATGAATAATGTAAAGGAGAAAAAATATGATTATAGCAAGTCACATTTAGCAAATGTTAAAAAGTCATTGTATAAAATTCCACATTCAATCCTTTTAAAAGTTCTAAGCATAGTTGGAATAGGAGGGTATAAAAATGATGAAAGAAAAAGTATTTCCCCAAAGCAACTAACAAGCATTTTATTTTGTATGCCACTATAATAAAATCAAAATAGTCATTTAAAATGACTCTAAGTATATTATGTATCATCATTTAGTGAATACAGTTCAAGAATTATTATGTTAAATTGAATATCCTTGAGAGTTCTCATTACTTTTTTTTTTTAAGGTTCATCTTTTGGGGCCATGTCAATGAACTCTTTGATTAACCCCAGGTCATGAAGATTTTCTTCCATAGTTCCTCTAAAAGTTTGATACTTTTACATTTTACACTTAGAATTATGATCCACTTTGAGTTAATTTTTGTATGAGGTGTGGGTTTAGGTTGGGGATTCCTCTTTTTTGTGTGTGGATGTTAGATCGTTGTTTTTTTTGAGAAGACTATCCTTCCTCCATTTAATTACTTTTGCATTTCAATTTTGCTATTCTTAGTCTCTTAAAAATCAGTTGGCCTTTTTTGAGTGGGTCTATTTTTGGCCTCTGGTTTTGTTCTACTGTCTTAATTACTATAGCTTTATTAAAAGTAGGTCTTAAAGTCAGGGAGTGTGACTCCTCCAATTTATTCTTCTTTTTAAAAATGACTTGGCCATTCTAGTTCCTTTGCTTTTCTCTATATATTTTAGAATCACCTCATTTATAGCTACAAAAAATTCTGTTGGGATTGTGACTTATATTGCCCAAATTCCATGTGACATTAACTTATTCACTAAAAAACAAAGTGTTCATCTGGGAATTAAATCATCTTTACATTCCTGGAATAAATCCTCTGTAGTCATGGTTTATTACCCTTTTAATATACCAATGGATTCAACTTTGAATGCTTCATTGATAATTATTTTGCCTGTATATTTATAAATAAAGTTAACCTAGAGTAGCATTTTGTTTTATTTCTGTTTTTGTTTTTGTACATCCTACATAAGTTTTTGCCAGTATGGTTAAGGTAGCTTCATTGAATGGATTTAGTACATTTTCCATCTCTTTCTATGGTCTGGAATAGTTTGATAGAGGAATTACACATTTTTTCCCATAGAAAAAATTTCTGCGTCTCTTCATATATTGGTTTTGTGTCTGGGTGTTGGATTCGTGGAATACTGCCCTCATTCAGTCACCCTTAAACATTTTCCCATAGTCTTACCTCTGGTATTGTAGGCAAGGTGGCTGATGCCAGCCCATTTCTTTCCATTGGAAGTAATCAGTCATTTCTTTTTATAAGCATGTAATATTTTCTTTTCCATAATTGGAATTCAGGAATTTCATCAGGAAATATATATGGGAGGTTTGGGCTTTTTAAAATATTATGATTAATTTTACTTGGGGCTCCTCTGTCACTCCTTTAACCTGAAGACTCCAAACGTTTTTCTTCTTGGAGAGATTTTCTTTTATGATTTCCCTATTTATTACTTCCTCATTTGTTCCCCTTTTCCCTTCTAGTAAACTTTTACTATTCACATAACCTGGCCTGTCCTCCAAGTCTCTTTTCTTAATTCCTTATGAATTTCACATTTATAAAATACTTCTTCCACTTGACATTCCAAAAGAGTAATTTGGTTCTCTACAAAGGCTACTTCTTCTCAGTTGGTCTACTGAACTTGTAATTTCAGAAATAAGTTCTAGAAAAATTTTTTGTTCAGTGTTAAATGGAATGTTCTTGGGACTTCTCACTTGCTTTTTGTTTAAGATCATGTCTCTTCCATTAGCTCTATTTTGATAGTAGTCATCTGTTCTCTTTGATAAATTTAGTTTTCTCTCTCAGGTTGCTAAATTTCCTTAATTTGGTGGTTCTCACCCTTGGCCACATGTGAGAATTACTCCAGGAGGTTTTAAAAATCCCCAAGCCTGGGACACAGTAAAACCAATTAATGAAGAATTTCTGGGGGTGGTATTCAGGCATCAGTAGCTTTTAAGGCTCCCCAGGTGATTCCAGTGTATCAGCCAAGGGTAAGCACCTCTCTCTTAAATGGTTCTCATTTATCTATTGATGGGTGGGTATTCCCTTAGAATTTGTAGAGGTTATAGCTTTGGTGTCTCAACTGGCTATTTTTGCTCTAGTGAGGTGGTGGTGAAAAACCTGGAAAACCGTTCACTCTGCTGGAAAATGGGAGAAACCTCTCTGTCTCTGGGTCTCTTTGGGGACAACTCACAGTCCCCCCCCATCCACAGGGACTGGTGTCATTGCATTTCCATGTGCATCACCCCTTCAGGTTCACATTAGTCTGTGGAGTAGTCAGGCTTTCTAAGGACCACATGCAGCAGGGTGAATGGGGGTAGGCAAAGACCTTCTTTTTGAAAGTGATCTTGGGTTGTACTTTGCTAGTTGTGTTATTCCAGATTGGAAGATGGAGAAGGGAAGTGAATATCCATGCATGTAAGCAGCCATCTCTGCAGAATCCCCTCTGAGATACTCCTTAGTAATTAAAACTTTATTACAATTTAGATTTTTAGGATCAGATGATCAGTGTAAATGTCAAATGTCTATAGTCTTAAACCGAGTTCATAAAAAATCCATGTACATATACACAACAACATGGATGAATCTCAAATGCATTATGCTAAGTGAAAGAAGACAGATGTAACAAGGCTACACATGGTATGATTCCATTTCTATGACATTCTGGGAAAGACAAAACATTGGGACAGAAAACCGATCAGCGGTTGCCAGGGGCTGAGAGTCAGGGAGGATGCTGGCTACAGAGGGGCACTGGGGGGGAATTAGAAGTGACTGAGCTCTTCTGTATCTTGACTGTGGTGGTTACATCAGCATATGCACCTGTCAAAACTCATAGAACTGTGCACTCAAAAGGGTACATTTTTTAAATTGAAGTATAGTTGATTTACAATGTTGTGCCCATCTGTGCTGCACAGCAAAGTGACTCAGTTATACACATATAGTCTTTTTTATATTTTTTCCATTATGGTTTATCACAGGATATTGAATATAGTTTCCCATGCTATACAGTAGGACCTTGTTTATCCATTCTAAATGTAATAGTTTTCATCTACCAACCCCAAATTCCCAGTCCATCCCTCTCCTTCCCCCTCTCCCTTGGCAACCACAAGTCTGTTTTCTCTGTCTGTGAGTCTGTTTCTGTTTCATAGATAAGTTCATTTGCATCATATTTTAGATTCCACATATAAATGGTATCTTATGGTATTTGTCTTTCTCTTTCTGACTTACTACACTTAGTATGATAATCTCTAGTTGCATCCATGTTGCTGAAAATGTCATTCTTTTTTATGGCTGAGTAGTATTCAAAAATGGTACATTTTATTGTATGTAAATTACACCTCCATAAACCTTCGTGGAAAAAAATCCCATGTACCTCCTCCATTGTACTGAGATTTTTTGCAGATTTCCCCCAAACCTCACAGGCCTCTCAACCTTTGTCCATTCTACTTGCCTGCTAAGGAACTCCCATTTAGCCTCCTCTAGGAAGACATCTTCATGTCTGTAAGATGCCTCCTTGTGTTTCTCTAACACCCAGTGCTTCCTGCTCTCCCAGCTCTCCTTCTGTGGGGTTGCAGGAGCTTGTCTCCGTGTTTGTATTCCCTGTTAGACTCTAAGTCAACAGAAGCTTGGATTTCATCTCATTTACCATTGTGTCCCCATCACCTCACTCACTTCCAGTTACTCAGTCACCTATCAACTTGGTAAGGGCAAGGTAGCTGCCACCCAGCACATATACCGATTTGCCATGAACTTGTGTTTCCAGGTGTAACAAGGAAGAGCCAATTTTGACTCCACGGCGGATCTGTTTCTTTGACTTTAGCCTTTGCTTTTCATTGCTTTTGTTATTATAATCATACATAATGGCCTGCCTCAGGGAACACTAGCCACCTGTGAATGGCCGCAAGAAAGAGGAAATGAACACATCCCCTCCTGGAGGCTGGCCATTCCAGGAGATGTTTTGCAAGACCGATGGTCCTTTTTACTTCCTCCCTGCCTCTCCCTCTCTAGTCTGCCTTTTTACTTTACTTCCCTCTCTGATTCCATAAAGAAACTGGCATCCAGACCCCATAAGACGGTGACTTTGAGACACTAATCTGCCATCCCGTCTGCCGGCTTTCCGAATGTTGTATTCTTTGCCTCAACACCTCATCTCTGATTTATTGGCCTGTTGTGTGGCAAGCAGAGCAAGCTTGGACTCAGTAACACAGGAAGCCCCTAAGAAAATCAGGAAATGTCCCAGAAATTACTTGCAAAATCCTTGCACATGTGCTTTGGCTGTGGAGCTCACAGATCATCCACCTGAGTTTTCCAACCTGAGCAGGGGTAACTCAAGGAAGATATTTTGAGAAGACAAAAGTGAGTTCCCTGAAAATCCATGGTCCATAACACCGCATTCATTTTTATAGCTGTAATCAACAAGAAAGCGTGTCCTATTTGCTTTCCTTGCTTGAAAAATATAATTTCAGAGACTGATGAAAAATGCTTTCAGCACTAGAATCAGTACTTCTGATTACGGCCCCCTTTGTGCTCATCTTTCCCCAGTGGAAACATTGCCAGGAAAGATGGGAAGATTTATGGAAGCCCCACAGCCCTGATTTTTATCTCCCCAAAAGCTGTCTGCTCTAATCAAACGCTCCATTTATTGTGAAGAATTTGAAGGCCGGGGTAAGGCTAACAGAAGAGACATGATAACTTTGAAGCATTCGCTATAAAGCTGTGGTACTTGAACAAATACGGACCCACCCACCTGTCTCTGCTTCAGAATCACATTTCTTTTCCTTCAGATTCCAAGCCAAAGGCATCTTGTAAAAGCTCTTAGTGAAGTTGGGAGATTCCCTATTGTCCTCTTAATCTCTGCTCCCAAGGAATTCTTATTCAAGATGGAAGAGGGAACACTTTCATTGGGAGAAGGGGCCTCTACCTCCCCCAAGGGCTGAAGTCCATGGAAGTGTTGCAATCTCAAGCATACTTCCGGTGAGTAAGAAGTGTGACCTCCACTAACTTCTCTTTTTTAAAATAATTAATTAATTAATTTTATTTTTGGCTGTGTTGGGTCTTTGTTGCTGCGCACGGGCTTTCTCTAGTTGCGGTGAGCGGGGGCTACTCTTCGCTGCAATATGCGGGCTTCTCATTGTGGTGGCTTCTCTTGTTGTGGAGCATGGGCTCTAGGCACATGGGCTTCAGTAGTTGTGGTGCGCAGGCTCAGTAGTTGTGGCTCATGGGCTCTAGAGCACAGGCTCAGTAGTTGTGGTGCATGGGCTTAGTTGCTCCACGGCATGTGGGATCTTCCCTGCCCAGGGCTCGAACCCATGTCCCCCGCATCGGCAGGCAGATTCTTAACCCCTGTGCCAGCAGGGAAATCCCTAACTTGTCTTTAACTGAATTAATTTCTCCTTTGCATTTGGTTGGGTGGTGGGAACTTGGGCGGTGCTTGGTTGTTTCAGGGTTTCTCCTCCTTTTACTTCAGGATTGCGTCTCAGTTCTGGAAAGCTGCAGAGGTCCAAAGTGTCCGGAGGTTAGGTGTAAAGGGAGGCTGTGATCTTGTGATTTGTAATTATAAATATACATATATTGGTCTCTGGGCCTGGTTCCCGACACAGTGCTCCTAAAACCCTTACTAATTCCTAAGGGACAAATATCTCTTGTTCCAGTGTTTGGTCTTTGACCCTGGTTCCTGACACAGGGCTCCTGAAACCCTTGTAATTTCCTGAGTCATAAGAGTGTCTTTTGTTTTAATGAGGTGACTGAGTGGCTCCTGGGTGGGGGCTGGTCGCTGGGAAGAACAAGCCACAATTAGAAGCTTGGAATTTTCAGCCCACCCTCCATTCTCTGGAGAAGGGAGAAGGGCTGAAAATGGAGTTAGTGATCTATCACAGCTACATGGTGAAGCCTCCATAAAATCCCCAAAGTATGGGGTTTGGAGAGCTTCCGGGTTGGTGAACAATCCATGTGGTGGAGGGTGATACACCTCAACTCCATGGGGACAGAAGCTCCTGTGCTCAGGACCCTCCCTGTGTTTCTCTTCCCCTGGCTCTTCATCTGTATCTTTTATCATATCCTTTAACAAACTGGTAAACGTAAGGGTTTCCCTGAGTGCTGTGAGCTGCTGTAGCAAATTAATCACACCTGAGGAGGAGGTCATTGGACCCTCTGATTTGTCATCAAATTGGATGGAAGTTGTGGGTCACCTGGGGACCTACTGCCTGTGATTGGTCTCTGAGGTGGGCTGGGAGCAGTCTCGTGGGACTGAGCCTTTAACCTGTGGGATCTGACGCTATCTCCAGGCAGACAGTGTTAGAATTGAGTAAAATTGTAGGACACCCAGCTGATGTCACAGAGAATTGCTCGGGGTGGGGAAAAGCCTCAACACATCTAGTGATCAGAAGTGAAGTGCTTTGTGTGTAAAATAGACCCACAGGAAAGAAAGACATTATAAGGCAGTACTGGGATTTTCCCTCCACAGGTGGAAAGCTGGGTTTTCCTTTTTAGAGACATATTCCATTCTCTGTTCTCATTCCCTCACCATGTACTTCATCCCACGTGGCCCTTGGTCATTGACTCCTGCAGGTCATTGCCTCCCAGACCTCCAGCTCCATCACTGTGTCCTCTTTCAACCCAGCTGCTGGATGGATCTCTCTCTTCCTATCACTGTGTACAGGGTTTCTGAAGTTATCTTGACCCACTACTTAGATGCTCAAGAGCTATCGTGTCTCTTCCTCTTCTTATGAGAGCACTAATCCCATCACAGGGCCCCACTCACATGACCTCATCTAAAGCTAATAACCTCCCGAAGGCCCCACCTCCAAACACCATCACAGTCTCCTCTCTGTCTTAGGTGCTGGAGGCATTAAGCAAGTCCTGCAGTTCCCAGGTCCATCAGCAAGTGAAGCACAAGGTCCCTGGCTCTTCGGAGTCCCAGTTATGGTCCCCAACTCCTAACTTACCTGAGTGGAGATGGATGGGTTGTGGGGTCCAAGTCCCTGTCTCAGGGCAGCCACAGGACTCTGGGCCACTAGATACCACACAAATATATGTATGAAATTGCCAATTTTATTGGTCCAAACTGGTTAAATAGTAGCAATTTCACACTAAGTTTAATTAAATAGAATAAATGCAGTGTGGGCCAAACCTACCAAATCATAACACACAACTTCCAGTCTGCCCACCAACTTTGCAAAGACTTTTGTTGAAATGTTTCTAGCAAATTGGATTCCTCCTTGATGACATTTAGTTGTTCTTGCAAACTCATCAGAAGGTGTTGTGCTTGTCTATTTTGAACAAATTGTTTCTAAGCCGGTGACAGTCTTTGTTAGGAAGATTGTTGAAAAGGTTATAAAATGCTGTTCCAAGTTCTTACAGTGTGAAGGGTGTAGAGTTTTTACACGTAACACACGTGATGAAAACAAATCACATAATGTTGGGAACATATCCCAACACCTTTGATAAAAATGCTGTCTTCATAGCACACCTCTCTTTAAAAAAGCAGTTTCTTTTCACTCTTTGTTTAAATGTCATCTTTACTTTGACCGGACACGTGTGGAACTTCTTTTAAATAGAAATATTTGTCGGATAGCAGAATAGCGACAGCCACTTGTCATCTCAGGAAAGGTCAGCAAATCTGAAACACTTGTCTTTTTGTAAAAGTAAAGTATATAACTCATCTTTAAGTCTGTCACATCTTTTAAATACTTTGCTGTGAGATAACATACAAGAAGCTGCATATGACACAAACAAGTTTCAAAGTGGGTGCCTTAGTCTGCTCAGGCTGCTCTAACAAAATACCACAGACTGGGTGGCTTAAGCAACAGAAATTTATTTCTTACTGTGCTGGCGGTTGTGAAGTCCAAGATCAAGGTACAGGCAGACTCAGTGTCTGTTTAGAGCCTGCTTGCTGGCTGTCAGAAGGCCACCGCCTGGCTGTGTGCTTCTGCACTTTCTGTGGTGGGTGCTCATGGGGACCACAAGCTCTCACATCTCTTGCTTTTTTTTATAAGGGCACGAATCCCATCAAGGGAGCTTCACCTTCATGACCTCATCCAAACCTAATCACCTCCCAAGTCTTACTGACATCCTATAGCTCTGGCACACTTCTGGCTGCAACAAACTTGTTGTAGGAGTTTGCCTATGAATGAGGTAGCGAATGAGTGTGTCTTACATGTTGCATTATCCTGGCAGCCTTACCCCAGAATTCTTTTTTAACCTCATAAGACCTTGTATTTAATAAAAATCGCAGTTGTCAAGAGTATATCCTTCCTTGCACATCTTTACTGTAGTTACTCTCCAAAAGTACCTCTTGTAGATTTCATTACTGAAACCAATCTGTCAAACCCCAGACACTAAAGCCTGTTAGAAACATCTGTGTTTGATCTGTTTACAACCTCCCGCACTGCCACACTTGTTCCAATGCTTGTTTCTTCAGTGGTGTGTTCTTTGAGTGTCTACTGACAAAGTTATGAATTTTAGTTTGTGACCATATTGTCTTCTGTGCATTAATTTAGTCATTTTTTATTGTTGTAGGAGGACAAGTATTATTCCAAAGCTAAGTGACTTTTTGTCCATCACTAATGAATAAAAAGATTCTTGAAATTTTGTAAAGTCTCTGGACAGAGACTTTAAATATCAATGAAAAAATATCAATATTTGTCTTCTTATGATATTTGATCTTCTTACAAATATCAATATTTGTCATGCTTTAAAAAATGTCTTTCTAAACAGGGTGGCTTCATTCAGCCATTCTCAATTTAAGTAAGCCCCACAGATAATGATTTATTTTTCTGAGTTTCTCCAAGGAAGATGCAGCACTAGTTAGTAGTTGTTGTTTTAGGGCATTAGGACTTAATTTTCTGCAACTCCAGATGAGAAAGACTCAAAAAAGTCCTCAGACAAAATATAATTTAGGGTTACATCTATTATTAGTAATAGTAGATATAAATGTGTATTTTAAATAGGCTTATTTGAGATAAGTAAAAATCGCCACTAGCCCCTTTGCATTATAAAATTCCCATCCTTCCTTCAGAATCTCCAGGGACATGACTGGTGTATGGATCTAGTGAAGAAGCTATGTCATTCCATGAAGTAACCATTAGAAGGCTGAAATCTTTTCTATGTCTTTGAAAAAAACATATAAGTATAGGTTTAAGTACTAAATTAGTTAAATATTTTCTTTCTATACCCCAGAGAAGTGTCTGCTCTATTTTCTGGGGTGTGGGTACCTCATCTTGGAAATCACTGGTTCTTTGTCTTTTTTGAGTCACCATACAAGTTTTCATTGAGAATTGAGAAATTGTGGAGGGGGGATGATTATAAAGTGTTGATTTATATAATAGCAAAAAGCCAGGTGGGGGCTTCCCTGGTGGCGCAGTAGTTGAGAGTCCGCCTGCCGATGCAGGGGACGTGGGTTCGTGCCCCGGTCTGGGAGGATCCCACATGCCGCGGAGCGGCTGGGCCCGTCAGCCATGGCCGCTGAGCCTGCGCGTCCGGAGCCTGTGCTCCACAACGGGAGAGGCCACAACAGTGAGAGGCCCGCGTACCACAAAAAAAAAAAAAAAAAAAAAAAAAGCCAGGTGGACATGGATCCCCAGGAAAGTGTGGGAGATGGCTCTATTTGTTATGCAGCCTCATTGCAACAGCACCCAACTCATTCAGAAGAGGATGCCCCTGTAAATGAGCTGCAGTGCCTTGATCCTGGTTTACAGAACGAAAGTCAAGCAGCAGAACCAAACCCAACCTGCAACCTGGAACTAAGCCCTGTTGAACCCAGCAGAGCCACAGCTGGCCTGCAGGTCCATAAGGAGTATCACAGCAAAATGATGGCAGATAAACTTCTGAACGTGAGGTCTGAGCATGCTCAGCATTAATATCAGCCTTGAGGACCCCTGTGCTCTGTTACCCTAAGTTCTTCAAAGATTTGTCAACACAGAAGCACCCAGATGCATACCACCATTCTCCAAGCACTTCTGCTCAGAATTACTTGGCCGTGACTTGGTTCCAAAGTGTATTGGTTTTGCATCACTGTAACTCATACATGTGGCTGTTGAATACTTGAAATGTGGCTGGTGATGTGTTGTTAGTAAAAGATATGAACTAGATTTAGAAGACCTAGTGCCAAAAAATGTAAAATAGCTCATTAATAATCTTTACATTTACTGCATGTCAAAATTATAATCTGTTAGAGATATAGGATTAAATAAAATACATTATTAAAATTAAAAAAATGTATTGGTATTTGGCAACTATGTCAGACTTTGAGTCACTCCCCAAATACACCTGATTATTTCTCATCATTCATGCCTTTGGGATGGAAAATGCATCAGTCTGTGTTTCGTCAGGGAAACAGACTCACTAGCTATGTTACAAGAAAAAGGGATTGGGGTTTACACAAATGCAGGGGCAGCTGAAGGAGTGACGGTCTGAAGGCTGCAGCGGAAGGATGTGGGAAACCGTCAGTTATAACTCAGAGCTAGAAAGACTGGATTCTCAGATGTCTGAGAAGGGCCTCATGGAGCTGTCAGAGCATAAGCTTGAGATGAGGTCTGCTACACAGCCGTGCTCCACACACCTGCTGAGTTTGACAAGGTGACTTCCCAAGATCCACGGCCCCTGCTTTACTCTGTCTTCTTCCCATGCAAGTTCTTCTCAGTGGTCATGAGTCTTTATCATTCAAACCTAGACCCTCTCAGGGAAGATGGTGTGGCCCCCAGTCTTAGGTGGGACTTCTGGTGGCGCCAGCTGACAACAGACAATTCGGCCAGAGGACTGACATTTGTTGTGTGTTTACTTTGTCAACTTCCAACCCAGGGCTTTACGTACCTGACTCTACTTCTTCTAATAACACAGAGGAGTAGGAGTCCCCCACATCCTCAGACGCTTAGAGACCAAGCCAGGGTGGGCACTGGGACTTCCCTGGTGGTCCAGCAGTTAAGACTCCAGGCTTCCACTGCAGGGGGCATGGGTTTGATCCCTGGTTGGGGAACTAAGATCCTGCATGCTGCTCAGCACGGCCAAAATAAAACATAAAAAGACAGGAAGACAGGATGGGTGCTCTGAAGCCCACGCTCTTGCCATCACATCTCACAACTGCCCATGTAGATCCCTCCTTACTACCTGGTATTGTCAGGGGTTATACACCTGTCTCTTCTACTGGACTCCAGTTTTCTTGGAGAGGGGCATCTCTCTTATTCACCTACGATTCTTCAATTAATTGGAAACTTCGTATACTTTAGTATAGCATCTGTATATAGAAGGAATTCAATAAGTATTTTTTTAAAATTCAATTGTTTAGATCTATAAACAAGAAGCCAAAAACGTAGATGAGAAGATGGATAATCAAACTCACCAATAAATACCATTCTTCTTCTCTGTCATTTAGGGTCTGTGTATTTTGAAACAGGAATTCTTGTCATACTCACCAAAGCCATTCTCTTGACACCAGGCTGGACTCCACTCCAACCAGATGGAAGACCAACTTTTATTTAATTAATTGATTTATTTTAAGATTCTCACTGTCTCTCCTGAATTTTCCCAGAAATACGAAGAAAAGGAATGGACGGGACCAAACATTCTGTTGCAGTCCATCCTCCAACAGCGCGTAACTACCCGGTGATTTGACGGACTATTTGCATTTAAGAAAAGCATCTGTTCACTTGGTCTCTGGAATTTGCTTTCATTCTCAACCCCACCCAGTCTGTCTCTCCCAGCTTCTAAAAATATAATCTTATTTTTGCTCTCCTTTCAACTTGAAACAGACATCAGATATACACATCTCATACCATTTACACCCAGAAGGCTGTCGGCAGAGGCGCTTGGGTAGAGAGCGTGTTTAATCTTGAGAAGGAAATAGAATGTGTACACAACCAGCAAAACGAGAGGTTTCACCTTGGCTCTGGCGTCCACAGCCCCCACGCGTGGTAGCAGCTACCGAGGTTTAGCTGTGAATCTCCATCATTGTCAGAGTCCTGTCAACGAGAAGAATTGCTAAGGCTTTCCTGCTCCATAGGCTCTGAGCCCAGCCAACCCACCAAGCCATCACTCGCCGGGGTTGCTGGTTCAATCCAGTTTGCTGACTACACTGGGGTAACCCTAAACCACACATCAGAAGGAGTCGTCGGTACCCTGAGGGCAGAAGTGCCTGGGCCCAGGGGCGGTGTCACTTGCTGGAGTCGACTGTCCCTGGGAGGGTCAGACAATTCAATAATTATCAGATAATTCAATATTTACCCCCCGCCATCACCACCCCAGAAGCCAGGCTCCTGTAGCAAGAAGCTGTGCTTTTTCCTCACAGCTTTTGAGAAAGGGCAAAGCGTGTGTTATCTTCCCTGACATACTTAAGTGATCTGAAGAGGGAAGACAGGCCACTTTTACCTTTTTTACGGGGTCACTGCTGCTAGTTCCTCTTTCCCCTCCCCCTCCCCCTCCTTCCCTTCCCCTCCTCTCCCCCCTCCTCCCCCTCCCTCTCCTCTTCTCTTTCTCTTCCTTCTACTTCAATGATTTTGGAGTTACAAACTAACTTGCCCATAGACTCAGGCGCTGCTGGTGGAAGTTACATATTTATTAGATGTCGTTTTTATATATAGTGTGTGACCCAGCAATTCCACTCCTAGGAATAAACCCACCAGGAATGCATACATTTGTGCATCAAAAGACTTGTCCTAGAACATTCCCAGCAGTGTTTTTCATACAAGCCCCAAACTGGAAATAACACAACCGTTCATCAACAGTAGAATTAATGACCAATTTGTGCTGTAGGTAGCCAGTGCAGTCCCACAGCAATGAGAATGAACAGCATGAAGCCATATGTCACAACATGAATGGATCTACAAACATAATGTTGAGCTTAAGAAGGCAGGCATGAAAGAGTGCATATTCCTGGGCCTGACTCCAAGTACATAAAGTCTGAAACCAAGAAACGTTTACTGATAGTGTTAGAAGGCAGGATGGGCCATGGTCTGAGACTGGAACGGGCCTAAGGAGGCTTCGGGGCAGGAGGGGGCGGGTGGCTGCTAGGATGTTCCATTTCTTGATCTGATTACACTTGAGTGTTCACTTTGTATAAGTTCTTTGAACAATACAGCAGTCATTTGTGTGCTTTCCTGTCTATCTATATATCTTACTTCAATAATATTTAAAAATATGAAAAATAAAAACATGAAGACCATGAAGACAGAGCTTACTTACATGGGTTTTTTTTTTCCCACAAATTGGCCGTCTGCAGAGACAGGAGTTGCTGATGAGCCCCCCACTGCCCACATACTTGGCAGGGTCCTCTAGCCTGCGGTCCCGCCTCTTCTCCCCGCCCTCAAGCCCAGACTCACCTTCCCCCTTCCCTCTAATCCCACACTATAGGCCCACAGCTACCTCTCTTTCACTTTCCCACCTGCTGGGGTCCCTAACACTTGGGCTCCGCCGCTGTAACTGCGGGCATGCAGTCCGGGCCTTGACAGGGCTGGCCTTGTGCGTAGGTAGCGCCTGGTACATGTTGAGGGCCTCGAAGCAAAACCTCAGCTCTTTAGGTCTCTGCATATCCCTGTGGTGTCTGAAATCCCCATGTTACCCAGCTCTTTTAGACGGTGGCATTGTACGCTCCTACTCAAGTGTTAAAGTGGACGAGGTGCACTAATGCAATTTTGTAATCCATCTATCAGCCAGGCTCTCCTTAAGGCTCCTGTGAGCCAGGGAACCTTCAGCCAATGCTTCTTCTGGAGTGGTCATCAGACAGTTGACCTTGAAGCTTTGAAGAATGGTCCAGACATTTGGGTGTCCTTTTGTGTTTAATAATTGTATTCCGTCTTTCTTGACATAAATTGTGGGTGCCAGAGATCTATCTAGTGCAGTGGGTTTTCCAACTGCTTTTTTTCACCTGCCATCTTCCTTCTTCAAATGCTGGGTAAATTAGAAGCACAAACACTTGAGACAGATGAGGGCAGAGTTGTTGGGTGGTGGGAACAGGGTCTCCCACAGCCCTCCCAGCTCCTCCCTGTGGCCCCTGGGGCCAGTGTTCAGGTCCGTTTGGGGGCTCTGGGGAGCTGAAATCAGAACACCAAGGATCTTGTCCAAGCTTTTCATTTACAGTCTTGGAGAGTGAAATGACCAGCTCAAGGACACTCTGGCCAAAATGGCAGGGCCAGGTCGAGAACCTCCCTCACCAAACAGGGCTCTTACCTCTGTCACAGGATGAAGGTTGGTTTTCCATCTTGCCTCAACATTTGCAAGTCATTGCTCCTTCTCTGCGTGCACTTTGAGTTCTTGAAGTCCAGCTTCTCCCCAGACACTTGTAATCCCTGTTTTAGGCACGGAGGTTTGCACTAGAACAAGGTGCTGGAAAATTAGTCCACGTGCTTGAGATTAGTCCAGGAACTTGAGTCTTGGCGTCAAAGTTCAGGGAGCCTGGAGAAAAGGCTTCTGCACAGATAAAGGAGAGAAGGACCAGCTGGGAGAATAATTAAGGCCTAGACACAGACCTTAAACCATTCTTAAAAATTAACTCAAAATGGATCATAGACCTACAAGTAAAATGCAAAACTATAAAAATTCTCTAAGAAAATGTAAGAGAAAATCTAAATGACATTGGGTTTGGCATTGAGATTTTTGATAAAACATCAAAAGCATGACCAGTGAAAAAGAAACCCAATAAGTTAGACTTTATTGAAATCAAAAGCTTCTGCTCTACAAAAGACATTGTTAAAAACATGAAAAGACAAGTCACAGACTGGGAGAAAATATTTGCACAACAAATAGCTGATAATTCATATCCAAAATATAAAAAGAACTCTTAAAACTCAACAATAAGAAAATAAACAATCTGGTTTTAAAATGAGCAAAAAAAATCTGAACAGACACCTCATCAAAGAAAATATATAGATGGTAAGTAAGTATATAAAAAGATGCTCCACCTCATACATAATTAGAGAATTGCAAATTAAAACAGCAAAGGTATCCCATTATACAAGTATTAGAATGGCTAAAGTTAAAAAAACTGGCAATACAAACTGCTGGTGAAGATGTGGAACAGCAGGAACTCCCATTCATTGCCTGTAGGAATGCAAAATGGTACAGCCACCTTGGAAGACAGTTTAGCAGTTTGTTACAAAGCTAAACCTAGTCTTAACATATGATCTGACAATTGTGCTGCTAGGTATTTACCCAATGGAGTTGAAAACTGTCCACACACATATATACACTACCAAATGTAAAATAGATAGCTAGTGGGAAGCAGCCTCATAGCACAGGGAGATCAGCTCGGTGCTTTGTGATCACCTAGAGGGGTGGGATAGGGAGGGTGTGAGGGAGACGCAAGAGGGAGGGGATATGGAACATATGTATATGTATAGCTGATTCACTTTGTTATAAAGCAGAAACTAACACACCGTTGTAAAGCAATTATACTCCAATAAAGATGTTAAAAAAAGAAAAAAAACTGTCCACACAAAAACCTGTACACAAAGTTGTATAGCAGTTTTATTCACAATTGCCAAAAATTGGAAGCAACACAGATGTCCTTCAATAGGTGTATTGATAAACTGTGGTACATTCATACAATGGATTGTTATTCAAGACACAAAAAGACATGGAGGGAACTGAAGTGCAAATTATTAAGTGAAAGAAGCCAGTCTGAAAAGGCCACATACTGTATGATTCCAATTATATGATACTCTAAAAAAGGCATGGGGACAGTAAAAATATCGGTGGTTGCCAGGGCCTCAGGGAGAGGGAGCACTGTGTCTTGGGGGCTCGTTTAAAGCATATCGTACAGAACAGCATCCCAATCTCATACACTGTTGTCTCCTAGCTGTCCTGCACCTGAGTCCTCAGCACAGCTTTTCCAGCGCCTGTCACGCCAGCTGCTTCTGGGTGATGGGCACATGGAAAGACCAGTGAATTCCATGTGGGTGTGAGCCCTTTGCCACAACTCCTCTGTAGTAAATTATGTCTTCTGAGCAGAAACAATGTTGTCTGTGAAACCATGGCAATGGGTCAGACATTTCCAAAGTTCAAGCCCAGTGGGTCTGGCAGAAATGCTGTTGACAGGATGGAAACCCTCCTGTGGGGACAAAGCACTGCTCCCACCGGGATGGGAAAACCCAATGTAGTTAACTTTCCACCAGGGAGCTGACAGCTGCAGTATTTAGTATTGGCTGAAGCCACATGGAAGCCAGTGAGTTCTAGGGAGGTCATCCATGCTGTCCATACCAGGCACCTTTGGGGAAGATCCTGTTGGAGAAGGATAGAGAGTCACCAGCTGGACCGCCGAATCCCCTGCTCCGAGACTTTCTCACTGGTCTCTGATGTTTTCACACTTCCAGGCTCTTGTGGCCGCCTCCTCTCCCGCCGTCACGTGGAGCCCTCCTCATCGTCGGGGCCACGCGAGGTACCCCGTGGCCTTTCCAGCAGTGTTCGCGGTGTTCACATTTTAACATCACTGTTTAAAGCGCTACTGCATGGAGGTGGCCCATTCCTCCGTGACCACAAAGCAGGGACCCTGGGAGCAGTTATTTGATTTGACTTCTTGGCTCTTGAGAATCACACCTGGGCAGCTGGCTTGCCGGCCAGGTGGACGTGGAAAGCCCCTGGGGGTTCACAGAGAAATTTGGGGGAAGCTTGATTTGCAGCAGTTCTTGGCAAATTTTATAGAATGAGCCAAAGAGCAACATGGCTCTGGAGTCAGAAAATCCTGGGTTCGAAGGCAGAATCTGCCAAGTCCTGGAGGGTATGACTTTGGGCAAGTTACAAACCCTCAGGGAGATTCAACTTCCTTTTCTGAAAATTAGGAAAAAGAGTGACCCCCCCCGGGGGGGTGTCGTTAGGAAGTTGGATGTGATAGTGCAGGTCAATCACAGTGAGGGTCCAATGGATGTCACCTGTGCTCCTTTGTCCCCTCACTGCCCAGGGACACATCGGACCCCGCCAGCCATCTGTGCGTCATCCCTGCACCTTGCCAAACTGCAGAATCTACAGTTATGGTTTTATTAAGGGGTCTCAGCACAGTGGGGGTGAGGCTGGGGGCTGCAGGATGAGTAGTGGGTGTGGGGAGATAGCTCTTGTCCCCAGAGGCTGGGCTCAGCCATCTTTGCTGTAGAAGGGGAAAAGTGGGTTAGTTTCAGTGATTTGCTGGTGAAGGCTCTGCCTGTGACTGTTTTATCGCCCAGGTTCTCAGCCCTGGAAAGACCGCCAGACTGGCATGGTTTGGGAAAATTGTGGACGTCCTGTGTTTGTCCTCATGTCTCCAGCTAGTTTGTAAGTGCCTCGAAGGCAGGAACTGTTAGTTACGTTTCTCTGGTTACCCTGTGTGGGGCATCATATGTGCGATCGTTTAATTTAATTCAGCAAATATTTGTTGACCCCATACTCTGCCCCAGGCACGGTGCCAGGCACTGGGGATTCAGCAATGAACATTTGCTGCAAGGAGGCTTGAGTGAGTCCCTGCAAACTAAGGGAAACCCCTGGGGGTACACCCAGTGGGGCGTCGGCGCTGATGTCTCTCGGCCACTAGGGGGCAGGAGAGGAGGCCCTTTTGCAGAGCCTGTACCACCCCCGAGGCATTGCCTGGAGTCTTAAGAGACCAGGCTCAGCAAACCACCTAAGACCCAAGAAGGCAACAGGGTTGGGAACAGCACTCCTTGCGATTGTTTCTGAGCAATGAGCTTGGGGGTGGGTTTTGGTTTTTCCTTCTTCCCAAGGCATTCTGCAAATTGGAAAATCACTCAGTCATGCTAATCGTGACAGTGTGAGACCTCTGTCAAATTACTGCAGAGCCTGTGCTCTGGGGAACACTGCTTTTTAAACTGAAAAACGTCTTCTTATACAATAATGAACATCTTTTACCAGCATAAAAATGCACCAGAGGGCTCCCAAGAAAATGGCTTTTTCCCGTGGGTAGTTTTCTTCTTCTCCCCCATTCCCACGCCCCCACCCACTTTGGTCTAGAATAATTATGATACAACTGGATTATCCCTAGCTGATGGAGATGGTGGGGAAATCTGCTCAGTGTATGAGCCTGAGTTGCAGACTGTACCAGTTTCTCAGTCCTTGGGTAATTGTGCTGGAATAGTTCATCACTCTCTGGGTTTTGAGACATAGTCACATTCCTTTATTTCATTCTCAATTTTCTCAACTTTTTACGTTTATTAACTTCTAAGCCTGGTTGCATAATGAATAGGAAACTCTTGAATCTCTGTTTTCCCTCTTTTATTGCTTTAAGTTATTCTCATCAGTGGTGGACTGAACCCATGTCTGCCACTGGGGACCAGCTGGCAGGATGCAGGGGACTAACTGGTGCTTGGGATGGGGAAGTAGAGCTCTGAGGCCTGTGTGTACGAGCTCCAGAGGGTCAGAGAAAGAGTTAATCCAGTAGGTTTTATTCATGGCAGGCCACACAGTTAGTGTGACTGTGTGAACTTTCCCTGGAATAGCCTGCTCTGAGTGACCTGCTGCATTATTTTGGAATTATATCCTCCATGCTTGAGGGAAATAGCAAAGGGAATACATTTAATTGAAAACCAGGGCCTCCCTGGTGGCGCAGTGGTTGAGAGTCCGCCTGCCGATGCAGGGGATACGGGTTCGTGCCCCGGTCTGGGGGGATCCCATATGCCGCGGGGCGGCTGGGCCCGTGAGCCGTGGCCGCTGGGCCTGCGCGTCCGGAGCCTGTGCTCCGCAACGGGAGAGGCCACAACAGTGAGAGGCCCGCATACAGCAAAAAAAAAAAAAAGAAAAAAAAAAAAAAAAAAAAAAAAGAAAACCAACAATCATGAACTGTTCGGTCAACAAGGCTTTATTGAGCATTTCCTAAAGTGCTCATCGATGTCTGGATCCTGGGAAAATGCAGGCTGGCTAAGAGGATGTGACCGTGCAGTTGGGCCACATAGCTGTGAATCTTTGTTCTACTGCTTTCAGCTCGTGACCTCAGGCAGTTTGTGTCATCTCCTTGCCCCTCCCCTCCTCCCTGGTGACCACTGAGACTTAAGCTTTGTTTGTCATCACTGCAGAACCTAGCTGAAACTAACACATAGTGACCATCTCCTGTCCCCTGCCGTCCGCCTGTCTGCTGAGCCCTCCTCTGACAGGTCTCCCTGCTGCCCGGACCCCTGCCCCCCTGGTACCTCCAGTCCACCTCTGAGGGCAGGAGGGACCTTTGATCCACCCTGCCCACCATCCTCACCTCTGTGCCTAGCCCGGGTCTCTCGTTGACCACAGGAGTCCCCGCAACCCCGGCCGAGACACCCAGATCACAGATGCCAAACTCAGAGGACAGAGGTCAGAGTTAGGTGATGTCACGGAGAGCACAGGTGGACACGCCCACTCTATACCTCATAGCCTCTGAACTGGAAACCAGGCTGTCCCAGAAAAGACAGCCCTTCACTCTGTCCTATCATGTCAGGAAGCATGGTGGCCACCCACGGCAGAGCAAGCCCAAGGTTAGGGGCGTTCGTTTTACAGCAACTATCTCTCCGGACATTTTCAGACAGAAGAGGTCACCTCAGGGTGTGTTCTGATAGACCGCTGGTCCCCAAGGTGCTGTGAAGGATGCTCTGTGGGCCGGGTTAGCTGGGGCCACACCGCGCAAGACGTTCCTGTCGTGAGACTAGGCTTGAACATCAGTGCATCCAGGCTTTGAGATGTCCTGCAATAAAACAGCCCTCTAGGGCTTCTCTGGTGGCGCAGTGGTTGAGAATCTGCCTGGTAATGCAGGGGACATGGGTTCGAGCCCTGGTCTGGGAGGATCCCACAGGTCGTGGAGCAACTAGGCCTGTGAGCCACAACTACTGAGCCTGTGTGTCTGGAGCCCGTGCTCCGCAACAGGAGAGGCCGCGATAGTGAGAGGCCTGCTCACCGCGATGAAGAGTGATCCCCGCTTGCCACAACTAGAGAAAGCCCACGCACAGAAACGAAGACGCAACACAGCAAAAATAAATAAATAAAATAAATTAATAAACTCCTACCCCCAACATCTTCAAAAAGACAAAAAACAAAAACAAACAAACAAAAAACAGCCCTCTAACTTGGTTTAACCAGACTTATTCAACCCTCGGCACATCTTCTTTTGTTCACTAACACCAGTAGGAACAAATTTAGGGAACTGACCAAATAGAGCGTTTATCCTTATTCGCACAACCTCTGACTTTCAGAGCATCAATTGGAGCTAGACTGTAACAGGAGGTCTACGTTGGCTGTTGGGAACAGTAGAGAAAGTATAATTCTTTAAGGTGGGCACTTTAAGTGATTTTCATAGTTTCACACCGTTGTCTCCTAATGATGATTAATAGGAAATAATGTAGCTAAATTTAGTAAATACTAATAAAATGAAACTATTTTCCTTTTAATATAGGAGTATCAAGGACTTTTCACTGGATGGGACAGGATGGTTTTGACATTGCACATAGTTATACCCCACTTTTCGCAAAAGTGTGTTCTGAAAAAATGTATAAATCAACCTATTGAAAATAACATCTCGTTTCCTCATTGGCTTACATTATCAGTAATGCTTTCATCTCAGTCGATACCAGTCTGGTATTTATTTTTTCCATCTTTTATCCTCCTAATGTTTCACTCAGTTAGCTAATAATCAATAAGCTCCTAAATGCACAAAGAAACCTAGCAGTGAATCTTTAAATAAGTGTTCACTCTCTATAGATACCTTTTGTAGATTTGGATACAGAGGCTTCTACATTGTAAACATTTCCTAAATATTTTCTAAGTGAATAAGTAATTTTTTTCTTTGGATTTTCTTAGTGCAGCGTACACCCAAACATGGGGAATATTTGAGCAAAACCTAAGTTTGTGTCGGCTGTTGGAAATGTATTTCTTGGTTGGAAGTCATTTCCTATTTTTAGAAGGAAGTGGGAGCACCTGTGGGCAGTGTGAATATAAAGGTTTACTAGGATTCTTCTAAAGAAGTTCTCCTGGAAAGCAGGTTCCAGTAGAAAGAGGTGTTACGTGGTCAGGTTGGGGCAAGAAAATGAAACATACCAAGATCCTGAAGAAAGCAAAACAGGAAAGAAGAGTGTGTTTCTCTCAAGAGACAGGCCGTGCGGTAACGTCCGCTTTGATTGTTCTTTTCTTTGTGCTAATTCTGCGTCACACCACACCTCACGTCCCCTTTTGCGCTTGCCCAGTTCAGAAGCGTCTGGGTGGGTCTCGCTGTCCATCAGCAGCTCTGCCTTCAGCGTCACATGGCCCCTCATAGACCTGCCCGCCCCCGAGGTGGCCTTCCTGTCGGCTGTGGAGAAACCCGCCCCTTCGTTTGGGCAGTGCTCCTCTTCACACGCTGTGGGGACAGAAGCGACGTCACCACTGCATGGCCACGGCCACTGGCCTGGGCAGTGCAGAGGCCATCTCCTGACCCCCTCTGCCCTCCTTGCAGCTGGGCCGCCTCCTCCATCCTCCATCGCCTGAGGGAAAAGGAAGGCCTGGCTGACTCTGGGCAGCGGGACCCCCTCCCGCTCGGCCGTCCTCCTTAGCCCAGCATCCTTCTGGGAGATTGGAAGGAGGTCCAGGCCAACCAGGTGCCATGTTCCATGGCAGCGGCTCATGTGGGGCACAATGTCCAGATCCAGGAGAGGTACCAGAAACGTCAGCTGTTTACCTGGCTCAGGTATTTCTCCTTGGTGATGCCTGGAAGGATTCTTTTATTCTTTACATTTTCCGTTGGGATATAACATACCTAATGTGCCTAAAGTGCATTTAGGAGTATATCAGTCTATAAAACTCTGCATGTGGTTTTCTGTGCTAGTCAACTCAGGCTGCCATAACAAAATACCGGAGACTGAGCGGCTTAAACAACATACATACTTTCTGACAGTTCTGGGGACTGGAGTTCCAAGATCATGATGCCAGCAAGGTCCACGGCTGGTGAGAGCTCCCTCCTTGGGTTGCAGACAGCCACCTTCTTGCTGTGTCTCCACACGGGAGAGAGAAAGAATGAGCTTTAGGGGTCTCTTCTTACAGGAGCACTAATCCTATTATGTCAGAGCCCCACTCTTCTGACTTCATGTAACCTTAATTACCTCCATAAAGACCCCCTCTCCAATCCAGTCACGTGGGGATCAGGGCTTCAGCGTGTGAATTTCAGGGGGGGGGTGCGATTCACTCCATAGCACGTGGTGTACACACCCGCATAACCAGAACCCAGATCAAGATTCACGGCCCTCCTGGATCCTTAGTATCCCTGGTTACCCCTCCCAGTCAATCCCCCCAGGTAAACATTCTCACCTCCATCTCCATCAATTAGTTTTTCCTGTTTTGAATGTCCTATAAATGGAGTCACACCACACATATACTTTTGTGTCTGGCGTCTTTTCCTCAACACTATGTCTGTGAGATTCGTCCATGTGGCTGTGTATATTCATAGTGGGTCCGTTTTTATTGCTGTGTAGCATTTCATTATATGAAGATGCCCCAGTGTATCCATTCTCCTATTGATAAAGCTGCTGTGGATACCCTTGTATATGTCTTTGGTTGGGTACATACTAACAGTGGGCCATATATATATATATTTTTTGATTGGCACAGTAAGTGGTTTACTATTCACAATAGCCCCATGAAGTTGGCATGGTTACCCCCATTTTACAGACGAGGAAACTGGGGTTGAGTGGAGACAGAGCCAAAGTCTTAATCCAGTACGGTTTGATTTCAGAGCCCAGACTCTCAGCTCTTACTATCCTCTTAGAGGATTTCCTCCATCGTGGTGTTTCAGTGCTGTGCCGTAACATAGTGCTATAGACAGGCTGGCGTAAACAACAGAAATTTATTTTCTCACACTTCTGGAGGTTGGATGGCCAAGAGCAAGGTGTAGGTAGGTTTGGTTTCTCCTGAGGCCTCTCTCCTGGCTGGCAGATGGCAGCCTTTTAGCTGTGTCCTCACATGGCTTTTTCTCTGAAGACACGCATCCCTGGGGACTCTTCTGTGTTCTAATCTCCTGTTCTTATAAGGACACAGTCAGGCTGGATGAGGGCCCACTCTAAGGGTCTCATTTTAACTTAATCACCTCTTTAAAGGCCTTATCTCAAATAGAGTCACAGTCTGAGGTTAAGGCTTCAGTATATGAATTCTGGGGGGACAAAATTCAGTCCATAACAGGTGGCTTCTGTTTTCTTCTTTTTTTCTTTATAAATTTATTTATTTATTTTTTGGCTGCATTAGGTCTTCATTGTTGCATGCGGGCTTTTTCTAGTTGCGGCAAGCAGGGGCTACTCTTTGTTGCAGTGGACAGGCTTCTCATTGCAGTGGCCTCTCTTGTTACAGCACGGGCTCTAGGTGCGCAGGCTCAGTAGTTGTGGCACACGGGCTTAGTTGCTCCACAGCACGTGGGATCTTCCAGGACCAGGGCTCAAACCCATGTCCCCTGAATTGGCAGGTGGATTCTTAACCACTGCACCACCAGGGAAGTCCCCCTGTTTTCTTTTTTTAAAATATAGTTGATTTACAATATTACATTAGTTTCAGGTGTACAACAGTGATTAAATATTTTTACAGATTATACTCCATTTAAATTTATTATAAAATATTGGCTATATTCCCTGTGCTGTACAATATATCCTTGTAGCTTATTTATTTTATACATAGTAGTTTGTACCTCTTAATCCCTTACCCCTATTTTGCCCCTCCCCACTTCCCTCTCCCCACTGGTAACCACTGGTTTGTTATCTGTATCTGTGAGTCTGTTTCTGTTTTACTATATACATTCGTTTTATTTTTTAGATTCCCCATATTAGTGACAACATACAGTATTTGTCTTTTTCTGCCTGACTTATCTCACTAAGCATAATACCCTCCAGGTCCATCCATGTTGCTGCAAATGGCAAAATTTCACTCTTTTTATGGCTGAGTAATAGTCCATTTTGTATATAACCATATCTTTTTTATCCATTCATGTGTTGATGGGCACAGGTTGCTATTGTAAACAATGCTTCTATGAACATTGGGATGCATGTATCTTTTTGAATTAGTGTTTTCGTTTTCTTCAGGTATATACCCAGGAGTGGAATTGCTGGGTCATATGGTAGTTCTAATTTTAGTTTTTTGAGGAACTTCCATACTGTTTTCCACAGTGGATGCAACAAATTACATTCCTATCAACAGTGTAGTAGGGTTCCCTTTTCTCCACACCCTCACCAACATTTGTTATTTGTGTCTTTTTGATGATAAACATTCTGACGGGTGTGAGGTGATATCTCATCATGGTTTTGATTTGCATTTCCCTGATGATTAGTGATGTTGAGCATCTTTTCATGTGCCTGTTGGCCATCTGTATTTCTTCTCTGGAAAAATGTCTATTCAGGTCTTCTGCCCATTTTTTAATTCGGTTATTTTATTGAGTTGTGTGAGCTGTTTATGTATTTTGGATATTAACCTCTTATCAGTCATATTTCCAAATTATTTTCTCCCATTCAGTAGTTTGTCTTTTCATTTTAGCAATGGTTTCCTTTGCTGTGCAAAAGTCTTTAAGTTTAATTAGGGCACATTTGTTTATTTTTGGTTTTGTTTCCTTTGCCTGAGGTGACAGATCTGAAAAAATATTACTTAACTTATGTCAAAGAGTGTTCTGCCTATGTTTTCTTCAAGGAGTTTGATGGTTTCCAGTCTTACGCTTAGGTCATTAATCCATTGTTAAGTTTACTTTTGTATATAGTATAAAAAATATTGTAATTTAATTCTTTTACATGTAGCTGTCCAGTTTTCCCAGCACTACTTATTTTTTTTTTTTTTTTTCTTTTTGCGGTATGCGGGCCTCTCACTGTTGTGGCCTCTCCCGTTGCGGAGCACAGGCTCCGGACGCGCAGGCCCAGTGGCCATGGCTCACGGGCCCAGCCGCTCCGCGGCATATGGGATCCTCCCAGACCGGGGCACGAACCCATATCCCCTGCATCGGCAGGCGGACTCTCAACCACTGCGCCACCAGGGAGGCCCCCAGCACTACTTATTGAAGAGATTATCTTTTCTCCATTGTATATTCCTTTCTCCTTTGCTGTAGATTAATTGATCATAAGTGTGTGAGTTTATTTCTGGGCTCTCTTTTCTGTTCCATTGGTCTATGTGTCTGTTTTTGTGCCAGTACCACGCTTTTTTTTTTTTCTTTTCCTATTGAAGTATAGGTGATGTAAAATATTATATAAGTACCATGCTGTTTTGATTACTGTAGCTTTTTAGTATAGTCTGAAGTCAGGAAGTGTGATGCCTCCAGCTTTGTTCTTTTTTCTCAAGATTTCTTTTGCTATTCAGGGTCTTTTGTTGTTCCATATAAATTGTAGGATTATTTGTTCTCATTCTGTGAAAATTATCATGGGTATTTTGATAGGGATTGCATTAAATCTATAGATTGCTTTGAGTAGAATAGACATTTTAATGATATTAATTCTTCCAATCCATGAACACAGGCGCTCTTTCCATTTCTTTGTATCATCTTCAATTTCCTTCATCAGTGTTTTATAGTTTTTAGAACATAGTTTTTCACCTCCTTGCTAATTTATTCCTAGGCATTTTATTCTTTTTGATATGATTTTAAACAGGGTTGTTTTCTTGTTTTCTCTTTCTGATAGTTCATTGTTAGTGTATAGAAAAGCTACAGATTTCTGCATATTAGTATCCTACAACTTTTAGTGACTATATTTATTAGTTCTAATAGTTTTATGATGCAAACTTGTGCCATAGATTTAAGAATTTATTTTTATTCAGTTAACTTAAGCATGTGTGAATTGGCACAACAAGTAAGTTTTAGCTGTAAATAAAACCTGAATGTCCCAGGTTTCAATAAATTGCAGGTACAAATGGAAGTTTATTAACATCAAGTCTGATCATTATAGACTACCTAGTTTGAACCTATGCTCTGCCACTGAAGTAGGGGTACTTGAGCCCTTGGTGCCTCAGTTTCCTCCTCTGTAATATGTTGATACTGATCATCATAGCTTCTTCCCAGCAGTGGTGTACTATTTTACATCCAGAGAAGATTGTTTCAACACCTTCTCTTCTATATGACAAAATAATTTTTAGTATTAACCATGTAGTAATCATAATAACAATTTATTCCTTAATTTGTTCTTTAGTTTTAAAAACAATTAACATTAAAAAAGAAGGATTAAAATTCAACTGTAAAGATATTCAAATTTGATGAAATATTTCACGTCTGAACTAAAATAGTCATTTATCAAACAAAACTTTGCACTCAGTTTCCCTGTTTTAAATTTTAGTCACAAATAAAAACTCCATGTGGTGACATAGAATTGAAGTGACTTAAGTTCTGTGTCTTGGTTTTCACAGTCACTGCGCTTTTCTCATTTCTCTGGAAGCTTTGCGCCACACACAGGCATATGCAGGACCACAGGCATTGGAGACACAAAGAGAAGACCAAGCCCCAAGCAGGAAGGGTTCCCAGTGGTTGTGAACTTATGCTTGAAGTGAACGTATGTTACTGAGTCTGTGTGTCAGAGGCCAAATCTAATATTGGGAATTCTCCTCTTTACCTTCCATGTGGAATACAATGTTTATTAAAGGGAAGTAATGAAAATGCAGTCACTGAAGCTTGCACCCTATTATTAAAACTTAGTGGTAACGACAGCAATTATTTCTAACATAGACCAGCGTTTGGGGAGGAATATTTTATCACTAAAGCTGTTCAGAATGACTGGCTCAGGGAAATAAGAAAAAAAAGGAGATGGACTCTGGTTGGTATTATTTCTGCTCTGACTTTCTCTCCCGAAAATGCATCTGCTTATTTTCTGCACCTGGGACAGAGCCCTCCCCGTGCCCTGCTCCTGGGACTCTGCTTCCCCCTGGGAGTCCTTTCTGCTTCCACTTTCTTCATCCAACTAGGATGTACTGAGCACAGCGACATGTGAATCACCCGCCCCTGACACTGAGGCCGGAGAAGGAACAAATCAGGGCCCTGGGCCCTGTCTTGGGGAGGGAGCAAGGATAGATAATAAAAAGGAAACAAAGACTTATATCCTATGTCAGGAGTGAGAAATGTGAACACTAATAACACAATTTAAGGAGGACAGAGAGATGGGGGATCCAATAGCTGATGGATGATCAGGAAGGCCTCTCTGAAGAAGGGACACGTGAGCCACATGTACGTCCAGGTAAACAGAGGCCCCGGCCAAGGGCCCAGGCAGTACGAAGCCATTGGGAGGCTGGGGGGGAGGGGAGCATCTCAGGAACAGGAAAGAGGCCCCTGTGACCAGGGTCAGACAGGAAAGAAGTAGGGGATGAGGTCATGGAAGCAGGGCTGGGTCGGGGGCGAGGTCCTGTCAGCACAGCGGGGACACCGAATGCTACTCTGGGGGAGATGGGAATTCCCTGAGGGCTCAGATTTGAGTGGAGGTCGTGTCCTGAAATGTTTTATGGGAACCTCTGAGGAAGGCAAGGGCAGAAACAGGAGAGATCTCTCAGCAACAGCCCAAGAATGACCGAGGATCCAAGTGAGACCTGAAGGTGGCTGAGCCAGGTCGTAAGAGCGGAGGTGGGAGAAGTGGGGAAAGTTAGGTAGAGCTGCTGGATTTGCTGCTGGAATGTGTATGCGTGTGTGTGTGGGTGGGTGGGTGAGACAGAGACACAGAGAGATGGATGGTCAAGGATGACCCCCTACAGGAGCTTTGGCCTGGCACCGGAAGGATGGGGTGCCTGCCAGTGCCTGGGCTGAGGAATACTGGAACACTGGGAAGAGCAGGTTGAGAAAGAAATCACCAGTTCAGCTGGTCATGCTTGGTTTGAAGTGTCTTTTAGACATCCAGGTGGGTGGAGGTAAAAAGTCAGCAGTCATCCGTTTACATGCTGTGTAACTGGGACTAGCTGAGATCACCTCGGAAGTGATGAAAAGGAGGAGCCCCGATGTTTAGAGAGTTAGGAAGGGGAGAAGTGGATCAAGGCAACTTGGAGAAGCCAAGAGAGAGCCCTTCCAGAGGGTGGGGGAAGAAAGCGCTTTGTGGAGGAGGAAGGACAGATCCTGTATCACGTGTGCTGATGGGGCAGGAGGGATGGAGGGGAGACTGACCAGAGGGTTCCCGAGGATGAAACCAGCTGATGACCCTAGAGCAGGGCCAGGCCCATGAAGCACTCAATCAGCAACACCGTCCCCAGTACTGAATAGTAATTGTACGGTTCTTAATATTTTAATAATCGTTAGTATAATAGTTTTACTTATTATTTACAAACCTTGTCATTTACATCTGGGGATGCTGGCTGTTAGGCAGCCAGTTAAACCCTTTCCACCATTTGAATAGGAGAGAAGAATGTTGATTCTTTCTCTGTTATGATTATTTCCAGTGTCTTGTCACACACTCCTGTGGGCCCACTCCATTCCAGGGGCAGCGCTGGCCTTGAAAGAACTTGTGTTCAGTCTTGCTGGCATATTCTTGTTTACCTCTTCTATGTTCTCTTATGCGTAAGCGTGTTGTGTGAGCACACTTCCCTGCTCTTTTACAGTTTTGTCATGAATGCGGTGATGATGCATCCACCTTGATAAACTGCACAGTGCATCCATCTCTTCCCTCTTTTCCTCAGCCACCTGTTCTCGGCTCCAATTTTTCCTGCCAGATGAGTAAGGATGTGTATGTAGCCCTGTCAAAAAATACTCAGGTGTCAGTGACATGTATCACACAACTATTCAAGGGCAATGTCCCTTGGAGGGTCTAGGGTCCTTGTTTGAGGTGGTGAGAAGTTGCTCTGACACCTCACACCTACACCCCACAGCTCTCACGGGTGGAGAATGGACAGCCAGTGGTGGTTTATCTCCCCCAGTCTGCGGCAGTAAGCAAGATCCCGGTGTGAGGGTACAATCAAACACAGCTGTCCTTCCACTGCTGTGAACACTGCCTGTCACCTGCCCGGATCTGTCTGTCCTCCTCAGCCAGCCCTCTGGCCACTGCCCTGCTCCACGGCATCTCCACCAGGACAAAGATAACAGATGAGCGCATATCCAGCTGGAGTCCTGGGGACAACCCGGAGGAGGGCTGTTGGCCGGGACTCTTGAGTTTATCCACAGGCTTCATGGCGAATTGTAAGTCGGCTGCAGTAAAACTTTGTTATCTGAGAGAGGGGGACAGAAACGTGAACCGACTGGAGCCCAGGGCTGCAGTGGGGAGAACCTTGGGTCATTGCTGTGCTCCTACACGTGAATGGACCCCCAGGTGCCTTCCTGACGGGACTATCCCTCCACCTCCCCACTTGGAGGCTGAATAACTGTCTCAGAGTGAACACATGCAGAGCTGACCCCCGATCATGCCGCCTCCAAGGCTCTCCTCCTGCAGCCTTTCCTGCCTCAGCAACGGTGACCTCATCCTTCCACTGGCTCAGGCCCAAACTCTGCAGTCACTTTTGACTCCTTTTTCACGTTTCTCATTTACCACAAAATAAATCCCGAATCCAATCACGTCTCAAGACCTCTGCTTACCGACAGGTCTGAACTACCTTTATGTCTCACCTGGAATCTTCAGTGGCTTCATGACCCATCTCCCACCTTCCACCCCTGCCCCTCCCCCTCCCTGCCCACTGTCTAGTCTCACCCAGCAGCCAAAGCGGTCTGTTCTAAATATGACTGATCATGTCCACTCCCTACTCAGAACCCTCGGACTGCTCCCATCTCACCCAGAGAACACCCAGAGTCCTCGCCACAGCCTCAAGGCCCCGCACCATCTGATTCCTTTACTCGCCACCTCCGTCTTCTACTCCCCTCCTCTCACCAGCTCCACCCTGGCTGCCCTGGCCTCCCGTTTGTTCCTGGAGCATGGCAGGCACAGCAGGCCACAGGACCTTTGCTCCTGCTGTTCCTTCTTTCTGGAGCTGTCGTCCCCAGTATTCACATGGCTCACGCCCTCTTGCAATGCCGCCTTTTCAGTAGGGACTTTCCTCACTACCCAGTGTCAAATTACTACCCATATACATTCCTCCCACCTCCTCAGCTTTATTTTTCTCTATCATATACTCACCGGACAAACTCCAACACAGAGCAAAAGGCTTAACAGCATGGACCCCAGAGACATACCAGGGCGTCGCCGGGCTTGATTTCATCATGTGGTAGCTCAACGACCTTGGGAAACTTGCTTAACCTTCTGTGCCCTGATTTCCTCATCTGTAAAATGGAGATACTAATACTGCCCACCTGATAGTGAGTTGTTATTATTATTATTAATTTGTGTTGCCTATCTCTACTCATTAGAATGTAAAATACCATGAGGGCGGGGGACTTTGTCTATTTTGTTTGCAGCTGTGTCCTTACAGCTATGTGCTGTAAGAATATGTGCCTGGCACATAGTAGGTGCCCAGTTAATATGTGTGGAATAAATGAATGAATGATGAAAATATAAAGTAAGCAGTTCATTATCTGTTACTTTGCAAAGAAAAGCCTATTTTTATGATTTTTTATATTTTAAAAAACTCCAAGTAATAGAGCAGGTTTTTTCTAATGGAAATTCAAAACAATTCAGACGAATACACAATAAAAATAGTGAAAATTCTTTTCACATCATCCTCCTCCTTCCTCCAGAGGTACACCCAGTTAAGTCTGCTTAGTATCCTTTTCAAGACTTTTAATTTAGTTACGTATATGTGTCTCAAATAAATATATAGTTTTGCTTTATTTTAGATTTCAATAAATAGCAAAAGGCAGGAATTTGTAGTCTTTATGTAGTCAAATATATCAATCATTTTCTTCATGGCATTAGAGATTGTGTCTGGCATAAGATCTTTATGACCCTTATATTCTTGTTTTTAATAGCTATTTTTGCCTTGGGAGCTTTTAGAATTTTCCTCTTCATCCTTACAGGCCAGAAATTTACCAGTATAGGTCTAGATGTAATTTTAAAGTTATCATGCTTATAAAGTTACCATACTTAGCATTTTTTTCAGTCTCAAGATGCATGCTGTTTTTCAGTGCAGATAAATACTCTATTCACATTTCTTTGATTATTTATTCCTTTCCATCTTCTCTGATCCTTCCTTCTGGAATTCCTATCAGAATTCCTCCTACATTTTTCCTACAGGTCTCTCGATCCAAGTTCTTATATTTTCCATCTCTTTGTCATTCACCCATATGTTTTGGCTGCAGAGAATTTGATAAAGAGGAAAGATAGTAAATAAAACACTTACTGGTCTGCTGCACGGCTTATCTGCTCACCTAGAATATCTTTTGCAGGGTGCATGTTATTCAAGAGAACAGTCATCTCTTTATCTCATAAAGACTTCGTGTCAGCTGGGGCCTCCTGGACCCTGAAACATTTAACATTGCCTTGGACCCCAAACCCATGGCTCGTTGATGTCCCAAGACCACCCCAAGATGTCTGTGGGTTCCCTGTATGCTAAAATTCTGGTGGCCTCATTGGACTGGGGTCACTGCTTTGTTGCATCAAGTATTTTCCTGCATGTGCTTGTCCAGGGGAGAAACTCAATCCATGCTTCAGCTTAAAAGTCACCTTCACACAAAACACTGGAGGTTGTTATTAAAAAGCCGGGGAGACGTTGCCTAATGGATCACACCACAAACAATCTAATCGTGTCTTCATTCCTTTTCTTCAAAGTCCTTTCCACACGTTCAGCTGCCTGGGGCTCCTCCGTGACTTGCCTGTCCTACAGCTTCACTGGATGTGCTCCCCGTCCTCCCTTCTCTCCACAGTCTTCCCCCCTGTTAAGCAGGTCACTCAGCTGCCTGCCGCTTCTGCTCCTACAAGAGCTTCACGAAGAATTTCTACATCCAGGGCAGACAAAGAGTTTCCCCTGACAGCATCCATTCTCTTTAAAAGGCAGTTTGGGTCATAAGTAACAATATTTTGTTTTGTTTTACATGGCTAGAGATGCTGCCTGGTGATTTTAATTGAATGATTTTAGCATTTCAAAGATAGATTTTCTAGCAACACTAATGTAACAAATTACCCTTCTACGACTTGAGTCTGTTGCTTTAGAACCTCCCACTAAGTCCGTGTTTGATCTATCATAGAGCACCACCATGCAAAGCTGACACACCTGGACAGTTTCACTGTTTGTATTCCACCTAAAATCTGGTTTCTTGCGGCTTCTCGTTTTTTTCCCCAGAGAGGTAAAGTCAACAGTGATGAGGAGTAACTCTGGGAAGTGATGAAGAAACTCTGAGGTTCTCTAGTTGACTAGGAAGAGAGTGCATCTCTTAGGAACTACATTTGGCTGCAAGTAATAGTGACTTTAAAAAGTAGAGGCCGGGCTTCCCTGGTGGCGCAGTGGTTGAGAGTCCGCCTGCCGATGCAGGGGACACGGGTTTGTGCTCTGGTCCGGGAAGATCCCACATGCCGCGGAGCGGCTGGGCCCGTGAGCCATGGCCGCTGAGCCTGCGTGTCCGGAGCCTGTGCTCCACCACAGGAGAGGCCACAACAGTGAGAAGCCTGAGTACCGCCAAAAAAAAAAAAGTAGAGGCCTATTTGTCTCATGTGAGAGGAAGCCTACAGGTTGGGCAGCCCGGATTAGTTCAGCATATTGAGACATCATCTCTGACCCAGGGTCCTTCTCCCTTTATGCTTTTCCTTCCTTAGTGTATGGCGCTGGTCCTTATAATGACAAGATGGCTGCCACAGCTCCAGCCACCACTTGCTTATATCTTATTAGCCAGTAGTGTTTGCATGACCACACGAAGCAGTGAGAGTTTCTAGGAGATTAAGTTTTTAGATTTCTCAGATTCTAATGTAGAGGCAAGCAAAGGAGAAGGGGATAAATGGAATCCAGGTGAGCTAAGGCACAGGGTCTCCCATACATGGTAATGGCTTCCGGGAACAAGGGGGACACAGGAGAAAGCACATGCTTTGGTGGGGAAGGCAGATTTGTTTGAGGGTAGATTGAATTTGAGCTGCTGGTAGGGTTATCCCAAAAGACTGGTGGTTGGGTCTGCTCCCAGCCTGGCCTATTTTACTGTTCCTTAACATAAAAGTGGCATAGCTAGAAACTCTTGGGTCAGGCCTACCTATCTGTAAATGGTGCACAGGACACAGCCAGGAAGTCAAGAAAGAAATCAAGGCACAGGTCTTGACAGTCAGAATTTTCATCTCCTTGACCTTCATGATTGTCAAACAATACACACTTGACACATGACTGAAAATGTACCAACACGACTCACTTCTAGAGGTTTGGGGGACTACTGGCAAAAGACAATGCATTTTTCACTTGGATTGTTGATATTTGGGATATAAGTGGAGCTACTCATGGCCACTTGGCTACTATATGGCAAGACAGTGTTAGGAGGATGGCCCTGCATCTACCTCATGGCCAATGGACCCGACAAGATAGCATGTGGGGTGAGAAGGCAGATTCTTCTGGGCTCAGGTGGTGGCTGTGAGACTGGGCTGCCCATCCATAGACTAGAACACTTGGTTTTCCTAAAGCAGAAGGGCCAAAATAACAAGAGTGAATAAGGTTTCATTAGAAATTTTGTAATTTCTTACAACTGTTTAACCATTTTTACAGAAGGCAGATTCCATGCAAGATCTGAGGGGGAAAAAAAAAGCATGTAACAATAGATATTGCAGCATTGTTTTTAATAGCAAAACCCGGCAAAATGTAAATAGCCAACAACAGTGAAACAGGTGAATTATGGCATGTCTATGCATGAGCATGTTATGTAGCCTTTAAAAATTATGTGTTGGGCTTCCCTGATGGTGCAGTGGTTAAGAACCTGCCTGCCAATGCAGGGGACATGGGTTCGAGCCCTGGTCCAGGAAGATCCCACATGCCGCGGAGCAACTAAGCCTGTGCGCCACAACTACTGAGCCTGCGCTCTAGAGCCCGCGAGCCACAACTACTGAAGCCTGCATGCCTAGTGCCCGTGCTCCGCAACAAGAGAAGCCACCGCAATGAGAAGCCCGTGCACCACAACGAAGAGTAGCCCCCGCTCGCCGCACCTAGAGAAAGCCCGCCCGCAGCAACGAAGACCGAACACACCCCAAAATAAATAAAATTTAAAAAATAAAAATTATGTGTCAAACAATTTTTAGTGACAGTGGAAAGTGCTCATGATATAATGTTGATACAAAATTACATAAACAGTATAATTCTATTGCTATTTTTTTCTAAAAAGACAATTTGTAGATACGAGAGATTAGCATGAAATACATCAACATATAATGTTTTTCTCTGGATGGTGAAATTATGAATAATTTTAATTTTCTTCTTTATCCTCCCTATATTTTCCAGTGAGTTCCTACTATCATGATTATGGGGAAAAAACCATTATTATTTGTATAAAAATAGGGAAAAAGAAGCACCATCTCTGGTCATCATTTCAAATCCATCCTTAACATTAAACTATATTTCCCTTTTTCCAGCACAGGGGGAATTCCACTGTGAATTCAATTTGAGCCTATATCCAAGTTCATCTTCATTGCTGGACCATAGACTCCTTGAGGGTGGGGTCCCCACCTTGGTCTTTTCTGACCCTGTGCTGTCCTGTCTTGTACACCCTTAAAATCTGATACATATTTGTTGAGGTGAATTGCTGTGTGGAGTCCAGGCTGATATAATTAAGTGCCGTATCAGGAAGAAAAATAAAGAGACAAAAAGATCCAAGAAGTCATCCTAGAGAAGGTTATCCCCGGCAGGACAGGAGGGTGTCCTGCACCTCGTTTTGTTCATCTGTGAAGTGGGCATAATGGTGGCACCCTCTTCATGGCGTGGATGTGAAGACTTCACAACTTAGCAGAGATAAGGTCCTCGTGGAGGTGCTGGGCACACAGGAAGTGTGCAGAGCATTTGTTCTTACTGTCAGAAGTGCTTGGTCAGAGGCTGCCTGTCAGCCCTGCATGGGGACTGCCTCTCCTGTTCCGTGATGGTGAACCTGAGGCTGTGTTTGGGCGCCGTCCCCCTCCCCACGTTCTGCCTTTCACTGGCTCACTCACAAACTACTTTACCCTCCGGGGTCATAAACCCCCTGAAATCGGAGATTTATTAAACTTTATATTCCCTTTGATACGTTGCACCTGGCAGGTACTAAATAAAGCCTATTTAATTAACTTTAAAATAATGTATTTACTTCTCCTCCCAGGTGCCGTAATTGTTCTTTTTAAATCACAGCATCCCTTAAACCTTAGTGTAAACATTCTCTGCTCTCTGCAAGCCAGTTCCTAGAGAAAGGCACACTCGGCTTCATGGCGAAGGGCAGGACTTGGGCCACTGAACGGGAGGTCATTTGTCCAGGCACACAGCCGGGCAACAGGAAAGACGCACTCGAACCCAGGTCCCCAGCTGGGATCCCCTCACCACTTCCTGCCAGGAGCTAACCTTCAATGTAGAGAGGAAGCGACACACTTCTTGTTTCCTGTTTTCAGCCACCTGTGCGTGCACAGATCCCGGACACCCCATACATGCTCTCTGGAGTGAATATTTATTTATCATAAAATCCATTCATGGCCCCGGGCTGCTCAGTCACCCTTGCCCCAGTTCTCTGGCAGGTTTGCAGGGAATGGAAGCCCATTTTTTAATTATTCACAGTTCTGGGTTCTGTTAGAGGTGACCTTCAGAGCATCAGTTGGGGAGAAGCCCTTGCTGCCTTCCAGAGCCAGAACCAGGAGCTTTTTTGGTACCCAAACTCCACCGTACTTAATATAGATCTCAGTATAGATCACTACCACAAGGTATTCATGAAGCACAGGGTCAGCCCCGAACTGGAATTCTGTCTGTCCCACTCGGTGGCCTTTTTACATTAGGCAACCTCATTCATTTGCTCCACTGGAATGTTTTCCTCCAGCGGGTGGCGGGGGGGGGGGGGGGGGGGGGAGAAGTCAGCCTGCTGTGACTTGCTTTCTCCCCTCCAGGAGCAAGGTGAGAATTCACATGTAGATGATCATTTTTCGAGCATAAAGGTGAATGGACAATAACCATTGGCTCTGTTGATTTAGAAGCCTCTGGAGAATGCTTCCTGTTTAATCTGCTAATAAAAGTTCCACGTTTTTTTTTGTTGTTGTTGTTTTGGGTTTTTTTTTGCGGTACGTGGGCCTCTCACTGCTGTGGCCTCTCCCGGTGCGGAGCACAGGTTCCAGACGTGCAGGCTCAGTGGCCATAGCTCACCAGCCCAGCCGCTCCGCGGCATGTGGGATCCTCCCAGACCGGGGCACGAACCCGTATACCCTGCATCAGCAGGTGGACTCTCAACCACTGAGCCACCAGGGAAACCCCCCTTCATTATTTTAAGGAGTGAAATAACTCAGTTAAAATGTATTTGGAGAATTTTGCATCTCTGAGATGTTGAAAAATCTGAATAGGGAATCCCAACTATTTTGACTCAAAAGTAATAAAGCTTTAGGTTTAAAGAATACAGTTGAAACACTTCCCACTTTAATTGGTCCATGCCCCTATGCAAACACATCACAGACACTTAGGACCTGTCGGGGAGGCTGAGGCGTCACCATGTCGTTAGGGTACCTGGGAATTAGGGTACCTCGGTTCTGGTTGTAGTGATGATTCACACACTGGTGTCCTTGGGAAAGACAAGTTAACCCTCTGAATTTAGTTAAAAGTGGGTTTAGGATCATCTGTTCAATCTCCATTTCTTTCTTCACTTTTAAATTTTAAAATTAAATACATGCAAAATAAGTTTTGTAATAAGAAGAGTCACAAATGCGTGAGATCCTATACTCACCACCCAGCTTAAGTGTTGAAATATTAACAATTTCTTTGAAGCTCTTATGCGGCCCTCCCATACCCTCCCGGCCTCCGGCCCCTCCTAGGGGTCATCACCACCTTGGGTTTTCTGTTTATCCCAACCTTGCTTTTATTTATAGTTTTATTACACATGTGAGTATCTGTAATCAACATGTTTAATTCTGCATGCTTTTTCACTTTAAAATTTGATGTGTACCTACCTATTCTTCTGGGACTTGCTTTTTCCCTTAACATTATGTTTTTGAGATTCTTGCAATTTGTTCTTGAGTTCATTCGTTTGCATTATTCTGTGGTTGTCTATTAAATGACTGGACCGTATACCATCTAATTTCATGGTTTCTATTTGTCCAGTTTTTCTTTTTTCTCTATGCCTCCATTTTTCTGGATTGTTTTCTTTTCCTTTTTTTTTAAGCTCCTTCAACTGGTTTGGAAGTTTTGTGTTCCATGTTTAATCTCGCTGACTTCCTCTTTTTCCATCAGCCAAAGCAGTCTCTGCTTTTAAGGGTCCCTGTGATTGGATTGGGCCCATCTGCATAATTCCCTATCCTTTTTTTTTTTTTTTTTTTTTTGCAGTACGCGGGCCTCTCCCTGTTGTGGCCTCTCCCATTGCGGAGCACAGGCTCCAGACTCACAGGCTCAGCGGCATGGCTCATGGGCCCAGCCGCTCTGCGGCATGTGGGATCTTCCCGGACCGGGGCATGAAGCCGTGTCCCCTGCATCGGCAGGCGGACTCTCAACCACTGTGCCACCAGGGAAGCCCTGCATAATTCCCTATCTTAAGGTCACCTGTTCTGTCTAATATGACCTAACCATGGGAGTGATACCTGTCATCCTCATAGGTTCCATGGATCAGGGCCGAACATCTCTGTGGCATCACGTTAGAAATTGTTCCGCAGCTGTGACCGTGTCTGACTAACAGGGTTGGCAGAAATGCCTCTACGTGACTCATGAAGCTGGGTCGTGAGAGGTGACCCAGGCTTCCTCTTTGTGCACTGGCACACCAGGAAGTCAACTTCCCAGAGGCCACCATGCTGTGAGGAAGCCACACCACACACAGGGGTCATGGGGGGCCCTCCAGCAGGCAGCCCCCAGTCCTGAGGCATCCCAGGTGTGGCCCCAGAACTGTGAGGGGCCAGCCCCCACTGTGGAGTCGCTCCCAGTCTTCAAGTCCCCCCAGCCGAGGTTCAGATGTAGCAGAGCAGAAACGAGCCAGCCCCCTGGGCTCTGTTCAAATTCCTGACCCGCGAATTCAAGAGCCTAACGAAATGATTGTCTTAGTCTCTCCTTTGGGTGTAATCTCTTATGCAGCGATGGTAACCGGGACAAATCTGAAGGTAGAAAAAAAAATCAGATTTTCTCACTGACTTTTATTGAAGGGCTTGGGTGGGAGGGGCGTGGCACCCCTGAGCATATACCCTTTCCCCGGGGGCTTCTCATATGTGATGAAAAACACAAATTTAAGTATTATTTAAATATTTGTTGAGAATCCCCTGGTGGTCCAGTGGTTACGACTCTGCACTTCCACTGCAGGGGGCATGGGTTCGATCCCTGGCTGGGGAACTAAGATCCTGCAAGCTGAGAGGTGTGGTCAAATAAATAAATAATAAATAAGTAAATATTTGTTATTTACATTTACCCTGTGCAGGACACTGATCAGGGTGCTGGGACACAGGTGCTGGATGGGGTTGGGGGAGCATCCCTCCCCCTGTGGAGCTTAGAGGCTAGTGAGGAAGAACCAAAAACGAAAATCCAAGCAGGTAAATATTCAAGATGATTTCAGATGTTGACACTCGTACAGAGGAAGGAGTGGAGCCCTGTGTCGGGGTGGGGAGAGGCCCTTCTGACTGGGCAGCGGGTGAAGGCTGCCGGAAGGGGTAGCCGCTGAACCTGGGATATTCTGCTATCATGCTTGTTTTGGAATGTGACTGCGTCCAGTGGGATTGCTATATTAGGAAACACGTTTTGCATTTGCTGATGTGTGATTTCATTTGCAAAAACATTGGGGAAACACAGAAAACTGCACCCAGCTGAACTGAGCTGTGAAGGAATACAGTCAAGGCACACGCGTGGGCCTCCAACACCTGCCGGCTCCCTGGGCTCAGGGCGTTGGTGACCAGCCATGCCCGTGCATGGCTCCTGATTAGCTTCTGTCCGATTCCAGAAAACCTCCCTCCACCCCATTCACAGTAACCACAAGCTACCACCCTGCCAACGTCCACTTCCACAAGCAAACTTCAGGCCTTTTTCTAGGTTAAGGGACACAGCTATGGTCATATTTATGTATTTCTCAACCACTCACATGTGTAAAACTGGGTCACCATTCTTATTAGGTTCCAATCTTTTTTAATGCGTCACTGACAGTTTTGAATGCTGTGCCCCAGGCCCATGGCCCTGTAAACCCTGTGGTTTGGATGGCATGATTCTGCACAGCTCGGCGATTTTCAGGAAGACGTAGGCCATGTTGTAGAAGGACTGGCTGTACAAGAAGGATGTTGGAGATCCTGGGAGTCTTGGAGCGACAAGGCCACTGTCCCAGAGGCAGGAGAGGGCTTCGTGTGCCTGACGAGCAGGGTGACTGCCTGACAGGGCAGAGGGTGACAAGAAAAGATAAAGAGGGGACAACCGGGGTTGGGGGGGGTGGCTGGGTCATTTGCTGCCTTCTAGTCCATAGTGAGGAGTTTGGATGGGGCACAGTGGAGTGATCAAATATACCATCAGCCTCATCACTGGTGGAGCTGGACCAAGGGTCACAGGGGAGGGGGAGGGGAGGAGAGGCGTCAGCTGTGTGCTGCCCCCGGTGGGTAGGTGTGTGCAAGGTCTCTCAAGGAAGCACCAGTGGGGGGAAATGGGTTTCCCCCAACAACTTCAATTCACTTTTTTTTTTTTTTTTTTGCGGTACGCGGGCCTCTCACTGTTGTGGCCTCTCCTGTTGTGGAGCACAGGCTCCGGACGCGCAGGCTCAGCGGCCATGGCTCACGGGCCCAGCCGCTCCGCGGCATGTGGGATCCCCCCGGACCGGGCCATGAACCCGTGTCCCCTGCATCGGCAGGCAGACTCTCAACCACTGTGCCGCCAGGGAAGTCCTCAATTCACTTTTTTTTTGCTTTGCACCAGTGCACAGCCCAGTGCTCAGGGGTGACTAGGAGAAGTGGGGCATTCCCCCTGGGTGACATCATCACCATTACCTGGTCCCACCTCAACTCCAAGAGGGGAATGATTTACTTACGTTCATGATGGCAAATCTGGGACTGGAAACCAAGTCTAAGCCTTGATGGATTCAGTGATGACTGATTGCTTGATTGGCAGTGGGTGAAGACAGACATTTTCACTTTCCCAGGGGAGCAGTGCCTTACATTCCTAAGTTGTTAATAATACCCACATTGAAGGGATTTGAAGAAATTGTGTTTCTTGCCACCAATATCTGCCCATAAGAGTTATGAACTTCCTTGGCTACCTTAGAAATTTTCCATGATGACATTATTCCATTCCATTCAGAAATGTTGACGCCCTTGACTTTCTAATGCTCTCAAGGACAAAGATGTGCTACTCTCTTTGATCTCCCTGTGATTGGGGTGCCTTAATTCTGGGAAGTCTTTTTCCAGCACCAGGATGGGGTTTTAGCAGGGTTGATATGTAATGAGTGGAGGAATTCCAGGTGAGCTGTGAGTGGCAGAGGAGAAGTACAGTGGCTCTATCCTATGGGTGGGGAAACCAAGGCAGTGGGGAAGGGTAACCTACAGCACAGCAGGTCTCAGGTGTCCAGGATGCATGATTCTACTCCTCTCTCCCACCACCTCACTTCCTAAGCTACCCCTCACCCAGACAGAGGGACCAGTGCCCTCCAGGTTTTAGCCATCGGGTGATGCTGGTGGGCTCTTCCCTGGGCATTTAGTTTCTTCACACTGTTTAGGGATTCTGCCGTGAACCGGAGGTCTCTCTTGGTCTTCACTGAGGCTCTTCCTCCCCAACTGCCCATACCCCTCCTTCTTCCAAAAGGACCTTGTGTGGGAACTCGCAAGGACCTTCCCTCAGACCTGCCGAGCTTGTCCCATCATCCCTGCCCATCTTCTGGCTCATCGCCACCATCCAAACCCCTCACATTTCCTAAGGCCTGGGTACATCTTGCTTCCGTCATGAATATCGCCAGTGATTCCAACACTTGCTGACTCCCCCGTCTATATAGGTCTGTAGTCTTTACATCCAAGTCAGAAATCTTTCATTGATGAAGAATAGATTCACACTCAGATGAGCTCAGGTTAAGAAATAACAAAATAAAGGTAGTCTATGGGAAATTTATTCAAGAATTCAGCAAGGAATAGGCATGGCTGAATGACTAGGCTTCAGGCTGGGTGTGAATGGGTCAATTCTGAGAAGGGAGCTGGCCTTTTCTGCATCTCCAGCTCCACCCCACTGCTCCCTCCTTATTTGTTTCTCTCTGTTATTTTTACCCAATCTTTACTTCCCCTTGGCTCCCCTGTCCGCAACTTGTGATGCTCACATGCACCCACAACTCACCAGAAACCTTCCTCTTAATCTCTTGGTTCCAATTCTTGGGACGAGAAGACTTTGGTTGACCCAGTTTACCCTTTTGAACCAGGGCACACAAGTCATAAGTCTGGCCAGCCAATGGACCACCCAACCCTGGGTCAGGGGTCCATCCTCACTCAATCAACGCTGACCCAAAAGATTAGGGTGACATGGCATGACGCCCATTGATCTGGGGGTGCATGAATGGAGGCCTCATTAAAGGGGTGTGTGCAGGGTAGGGGTTAAATTGGCATCTTCAGTTCCACAGAGTTTAGTACTTAATGGTCCTTGTAATGTTTCATACGTCTTACTCTTGCCTCCTTTATGAGATGGGCCCCGGCTGGCTCATCTGTCAAACAGTCCCTGTTCTGCTTGACCTGAATTTTCCAGTGTTGTGGAGAGGATCCACAGAACTGATGTCTGTTTTAAACATGAAATGTCAGCCTGAGTGTCCAATGAAGGCAATTGATTAAATGAATTAAGGCAGTCCTGTACAATAGAAAACTCTTCTACTATTAAAATGAAGTAGCTGCAGAATATTTATGTGGAAGATGCTTAAGACATTGTTAAATGGAAGAAAATGAATTCTAAACAGTGTAAACATGATGATTTTGTTTGTGAGCATGTGTACACACACACACACACACACATTCATCCTTGTAGTTGGAAAGATGCTCACCAAAATATCAACAGTGATCCAACCTGGGTGGTAAGATTACTGATGATCTAAATTTTATCCTATTTGCTTAGCTATGTTTTAATTTTTTCTGTGATAAGCATTTATCGCTTTTGCAATAAGAAAAAGAAATGAAAGGAACTACAGTGTAATGCAAGGATGTAATTTCCTTAAGGATAAGCTTTTTTTTTTTTTTTTTTTTTTTTAGATCTCACTGCAATCAATAATTTGGGGCTCCCTTAAATCTTATCTGGCAAAGTTGTATATATATATACATGTCTATGCCTGAATGTGTATGTATGTAAAAATGTGATTACCTTTCAAACCACACTGAATGGCTTTCTTAGGTTGAGCTTCCAAGGAGTCAGTAGTTTACTTGAGAGGTGATCCCAGGAAGTACTGATAGGAGAGCAGGGAAGTGAGACAGAGAATGGAAGAAAAAAACACAGCCTGTGTGTTACTGAGCACCTGGGGGGCCATCCCACTGGAGAACTCCGAGACAGTGAGAAACTTGCCTCAGAGCTGACTTCCCCAAGGTGTGGGGAAGTTGGGACATGTGTCCACTACTCCTATCTGCTAGCCGTTTAAGACTGCTTCGAGAGAGCGTTTCCTCTGGCACTTCCAGCCTCCAGTGCCCAAGCGGACAGGGCTCCAGGGACCAGAAAAGGCTCTTGGTCTGGCAAAGCCTCTTACAGTTGGAAAGTGTTGAGTTGACCTACATGAGAATGGTAAGTCTCGAGGGAATGTGAGCTGGCTACTAACTGCATCCCCTGCAATGGCGTTCTGCTTTTCTTACCAGCACTACCCCGCCGGGTTTTACTTGAATTTCTGGCCTGGTGGGCCTGGCACTGTGGCAGGAGGGAGTAAAAAGGTTGAGATGTAGAAGGCCTACAGGGGAAATGCTATGCCTGTGCTTGTTGCTACCCTGTCACCCAGCAAACGCCTGTGTGTTCCTTTTGAAAGCCAACCCTCCCTGGTGATGCCGGGAATATTTGAAACAAAAGTTGTGAAATCCAGGTTTCATCACGAACCCACTTTGGCCAGTGAAATTGAAGAATGCACCAGGAAAACAAGATGCACTTAGAGATGTTTATTTATGAGTTTGGCAAGGTCTTTTTTAATTTTTTTATGATGTGTCTGGACTCTTCTGCATATAAGGCAGATTCCATCAACCCGAGTCTATAAAATCCCTCGCCATTCATTTTATGATGTGTTTGAAATACCAAAGGCTGAATTATTAGTTGATGATTTGTCCTTTTTTTTTGACACCCCAGCTGGGGATGATGCTTCCAAAAATAGGGTTGCTAACTTCTTGGAGACCCGTGACCATGTTTGCTGGCTACATCTGTGCACCAGGACAAATAAATATTTATTTATTGGGCCAAGTGGGTAGCAACAGAGTTCTGGAACTTAGAAGCTCTAGGAAGAACATAGACTTGTAGAACTAGACTAGAATCACACATTTTTCATTTATGGTCGAGGAAACTGGGGCCCAGAGTAACCCCAGCAGGTGTGAGGGGGCATTGGAGTAAACTCCACTGTCTCTTCCTGGGAAGTAGCCCGTGCATGAGGGTTTGATTAGTTGGCTGGTAAACGATGTTGATTTTATAATTCCGCGATTCATGTAAATTGTCCAGTCAGGCCCCGGTGTGGACTTTGATGGAGTCTCCCTCTCCTTGGCCACTGAGTGCTCTAGCAGTGATGTCACCCTCTGCAGCTTTCCTGAGCCTTTTCCTTTCTTAGATTCTCCTTCTTCCTCTCCTTCAGGAAAAACAGGCTGATTACTTAAGGGCATTGCCAATCGGCTAGAACAAGTCATCCTGTGTTCCTTCTATAATATTCTGGAGTGTTAGGGATGAGATAAAGAGAAGAGATGGCTGGGAGCCTGTACACTTGCATTCAGGCTGGTCTACTTCCCATCCCTGTGGAGGCAATTTTGAGGATAAATTAATTAATGGGTGCAAGGAAACCACTCTGTTGTGAGATTGAGTTCATCAGAGATTAAATGTTCAGAGGGAGAAAAGGAAGTGGGTCTCCTCCAGGATTCAAGCAGAACATCAGCTGAGGTCGAGGAACCATGTGTCAGAGCTACATGCCGGCTGCTGTAGGAAGGCAGGGGCTTAGCACCAGGCAAGGATAAGGTGGGCGGATTCTGGAGCCCAAGCTTTGGCAGTGCATGTACAAATGGGGCTGAGAACTTTAGGTTACTAAGCTAAGAAAATAACCTTTTCAGCCTCCAGGCATTCATTGGTAAAACTGGGATAATTTTCTTTTATTTCTTGGATAGATTAATTAAGATAAAATAGAACAAGCACATAGAACAGTACAAAGAATGTAGTAGCATTCAATAGATGTTATCTATTATCTATCTATCATCTATCTGTCTATTATCTATCTATCTATCATCAGCATCATTAACACCATCAACAATAATGACAAAGTAATGACCAACAGACACAGCTTCCTCCTTCATCTCCTCCCAGAGGCTTTGTGTTTTCATGCTTATGTCTAGCTCTGTGCTCTTGCTTCCAAGGGAATTTTGAGCGGAGCTGTAGCTCACTCCCCTTGGCTGCTGCCTTCACCTGCTCTGCACCTGTACAGACACGGGGCTCAATCCCTCTGTCCCCACCACCCAACCACCCATGCAAGGTCTCTGCAGGCACTTACTGCAGGCCCTCGGGGGCTTAGGGGGCCCATGGGGCAGCAACACTGTGGCAGACCTGCTTTGTTCCTAACTAATAGCCATTCCTCCTTCTTTGTTAATTACAGAACCCCAATTCTGTTTGTGGTGCTGACATGCTCAACTGAAAATAGTCACTTCCTCAGACTCCCTTGTAGCTAGGAGTGTGACACACTCTGTCTAACAGGGTGAACCTTTGCTTTCCTAATAGGGACACCATATTCTGACTCCTTTGTTCTTTTATCTTCTTTCTGCCTGGGAGGTGATTGGGATGCCTGGAGGTACAGCAGCCTCTTTGTGACCATAATGGGGAAAAAAGCACATGCTAAGGAAGACAGAAAGAATTTTTGCTCTTGAGGACATTAAAGAGCAGCTAGACCATCCCTGAATGTCAACTTTGGACTTACCGTCATGTAAAAAAAACAAAAAACCAAAAAAACTTCCATTTGTTTAGGCCTGAATCAAATGCTACCTTAACATGAAGACAAACGCCAGCTTAAACTGAAGACTGCATTTCCTGTTTTATTACACAGGTCTCCAGCTTTTTCTCCCAGTGTGGGGTCCAGCTTCCAGCTATTGTCCCACCTCTATTCCCAGCCCCATCCTGATCAGCAACTCCAAAATTTCCTCACACTTTGTTATCCAGAGAAATCCAGTGCTTTTTACATCTTTATTTCCCAGTTCCTTCACTTCCTTAAAGATTCATAAGACTTTCAAGGAAAGGAGCCCTATTGACATGAATTAGGACGCCTATTTACCTCGGGAGAGAGAATTGATTAAAGCTGGTATTATTCTATATTATGTACATTTATAAGCATTTAATAGAGAAAGATCATTCACTGTTGTTTCTTTTTTTTTTCGGTACGCGGGCCTCTCACTGTTGTGGCCTCTCCCGTTGCGGAGCACAGGCTCCGGATGTGCAGGCTCAGTGGCCATGGCTCACGGGCCCAGCCGCTCCGCGGCATGTGGGATCTTCCCGGAGCGGAGCACGAACCCGTGTCCCCTGCATCGGCAGGCGGACTCTCAACCACTGCGCCACCAGGGAAGCCCTCATTTTAAATTTTTAAATAAACTTGCTTCATGATTGGACAGTCAGTGTGTATAGCGGGAAAGAGGATTCAGATTCAAAGAAAAGGACTAAGGACACTTTTTAATTCTGACTCTGATAAACAGCCCAGGGAATTAAGGGGTTTTCTTAAAAGGAAAAGAAAAGCCACTCTTTCCTTCAACGGAGCCGGACAATAGCTGTGTTGGAAAACAGAGACACATATTAAGGGTCTGGCCTTCTCTAGACAGTGCTGGGCTCAGCTTCACTTTGCATACAGTTAGGAAGTATAGTTATTCATATACGGAATTCTTTTAGAACAAAGATGTGCAGTTTCCCAAGCCCATGGTAGACTATATGTCTGTTTCTCTTGGTTTCACACATCACACACACACACAAAATCATCTGGGCACAGGTGCGGGTCCTAGAGGCCTCACCCCCTGACCCCCATTAGAGGGATTCACGGGTGGGGTCCCAGCTCTCTCCAAGGGACCGGCTTCAGCCACATCTTCGGATGAGTCCTCATCATGTAGCTGACAGAGCAGGCTCTGTGCAACTCCCAAGCCGTTGGCCTCATAGCGCCTGTTCATTAGTATTCGGAAAGGTAACAGCGGGCTTTTCTTGAGCACCTCCTCTGGGCCAGGCACTGCGATCTCAGTAACTCTGCCCTAAGCCCCCCGCAGAGAGCACTGCTGACACTGGGCGGACTGGATCCCAGAGGGGCCAGCTGACCTGTCCAGGTCACGTGCCAAGAGAACCAAACCCGCCTGTATCAGACTCCAGAGCCTCTTAATCGCCATGGTGCGATGATCTGTTTCTCTTGTAGTTTATTTTTGGGCAATCTTCTCATTTGAGAATAGTTTTAATTTTTAATATTTTAATTAATTTATTTATTTAAAAATTTTATTGGAGTATAGTTGATTTACAATGTTGTGTTAGTCTAGCTTCATTCTAAAAACAAAGGTTTCACCATTAAGGAAAAACTGGGGGCTTTTTTGTCCACACCACGTGGCTTGTGGGATCTTAGTTCCCTGACCAGGGATCGAACCCAGGCCCTCGGCAGTGAAAGCGCGGAGTCCTAACCACTGGACCACCAGGGAAGTCCCTGAGAATAATTTTAAATGTGCAGGAAAGTGTGGGAGACAAGTTCCCATGTGCCTCTCCATTGTGAACAACGGACACTGCCTTTGTTTCTGTTTTATTTTCTTTCTTTCCCTCTTGAATTCTAAGATTCACCTTTGGACTATGAAAAATTGTTTCTTTCCCTGCTTTCTTTTTCTTTTTCTTTAACCTTGGCCTGCCTGATGCCTTCTTTTGAAGGGGAAGCTGACCTAGAACTGTGGAGAACTGACCTCTCAGAGAGGTGAACGCTGCGGCCTGGGAGAGAGAAGGGCAATGAGATGCCCAAGAAACCAGACAACCAACCTCCCGTGGGCTGTGCTAGCAGCAGCCGAGCCCACGGAGGCCTGGCCATTGGGAGGACCCGTGGGGAGTTTTCCAGTGAGAAAGCCAACAAGAGCTGCTTTTCTTGAACAATCCTGTTTGCTTTAGACTATTTGTACCAGCTTTTCAGCAGAAGACAAAGACGTGTTCGTGAAAGCTCCAGCACACCCCTCTGTTCTTGCATTGCTTATTTAAGATGGCAAAGCTCCTTAAGGGCAGGGGGACCCCTGGTCTCCTGCATGTTGTCAGCCCGGCAGGCAGCCCAACACTTTGTTCAACGAACCCAGGAAGAAGGTAGAAAACCAGACCCGCGACCTCATCCTGGGAGCAGCTGCAGTGAGAGAGGCCAGTGCCTTACCGCATCGTGTATGTCGTTTTCTCCACCCCCAACCTGGAGCCTCGTGTCAGTGAGTCCCCATTGAGAGCCCTGCTGTTTCCCAGGCTGTGATCTCACACAATCACAGATGGGATGGTGGGCCCCAGCAGGAGGAGTGGGTCAGGGCCAGGGGCACACTGAATGCATCCGATTGCCAGACATGCAATCCGTATCCTCACGCCTTGGCCTGGTACCCAGGCTTTTCCCATCACACGGACCGTGCCCACACCCTTGTGTGTGTGTCCCGACTCAGTGGGGGTGGGGACAGGGGTCTGCTGCCCTACACCAGGGGCTAGGAGCAGAGAGCCCCATGGAAGCGGGTGAGGGTAGGGCATGCAAAATAGGAGATTCTTAAAAATGTGTGAATTTAAGGCATGAAAACACCTTCACACACACACACACACACACACACACACACACACAAACCCTTAGGCTTATCTGTAAGGTTTTATGGGACTGGACCTGCTTAGGGTTTTCATTTAGGAACAGTAAGAAGATTCAGGAGATTGTCCAACACATTCTCCCGTCCCTGATCACGTTGAAACTCTTTCATCTCTGCCAGAGGCAGTAAGAAGGCCTATTGAAATTCAACCAACAAGGGAATTCTCCCCTCCCACCCGACTTGGCAGTCGTTAGTAGTAGTTCACTAAGAGTCGGCCAAAGCAAGAATGACTAAAAGCGTACATCGGGAGAACACCAGAGCTCAGCCCCCCTGGGTGCACAGGGAAACCCTCGTGATTTGCAATATGTAAGAGCCTTCAACTGGCTCCTTCCGCCTCCTTCCGAAAATAAAACTCGTCCACTTAAAATGTGACGCTACCCACCCCAGGGAGTTCTCCTTCCGCCCGATCCCGCTGTGCTGTGGGTGGACGAAGAGCCAGCCAGGTGTCACCTGGAGATGAGCTTATGAGACGGTCACCGGCGAAGACTCAGCCAGGCTGCTGGGTGAATGAGAGAGTATGCGTGTGTGCATGCACACGTGTGCCCATGCATGTGCCACTTGTCTCCAAAGGGTGTTTGTGTTTCAGTGGAGGCTTGTGCAGAGGCAACGCGAATCCCGGCCCGGGACTGTCTACGCTCGGCATTAGCGTCTGCTTGTTGTTGCTTTGTCTTTCAGGTTTGGGGACCTCTTGTTTGGTTTCTGTCCCCCTTTCCCTTCCTCTCTCCACCTTCTCCCTCTCTGTTACTCCCTAAAGGTTTCAGGCGGGCTTCTGACAACCTGACTCTGAAAAGCAACTGCACTCATAGAGCGCGTGACCTTCACCCTCAGACACTTTTCATCACTGCCTGGGATCCTCACAGCCTTCGGGGTGGGCGATGGCGGCAGGTGACGTAGGAGGGATTAACTGCAGCAGATGCTACCGTCATAGCCTCACCCACAACCCCGAGGGGCTCTTCACCAATTTCCTGCATGCCCAGGGCCCGTTTACGTCTGACAGCCAGCTCCCCTGCTCTGTCAGAAGACAGCCCTCCAGCTGCTGGGATGGGCTCTGCTGCACAGGGAAACCTTAAAGTCCTTGGGAAATGTTCTATTTTGTAATCTACCAATAAGTGGGCGGATTGGACAGGAAGCCAACACAGTGAGATGGCAAGTTCACCCCAGGCCTCTGCCTCTCCCTGCCTTGTCTTTTAAGACATTGAGTCATAATTTATATTCATCACAACCTGCAGATCTTGGGTTTTGACAATCGTATATGCCTGTGTAGCTCACACCCCCTTCAAGATAATGAACATTTTCTTCACCATCAGCGTTTCTTGGCACCCTTCCCGATCAATTCCCACCTCTCCAAGACCACAGACAACCACTTTCTAATTTATATTAAAATCATTTAACTTGGCCTGTTCTAGAACTTCATGCAACTGGAAGCATACATTATGTACTCTTTTTTCTTTTTTTTTTTGAGTTTTATTTTATCTATTTTTTATACAGCAGGTTCTTATTAGTCATCCATTTTATACACATCAGTGTATACATGTCAAACCCAATCTCCCACCCTTACCCCCCCGCTGCTTTCCCCCCTTGGTGTCCATACGTTTGTTCTCTACATCTGTGTCTCTATTTCTGCCTTGCAAACCTGTTCATCTGTACCATTTTTCTAGGTTCCACATATATGCGTTAATATACAATATTTGTTTTTCTCTTTCTGACTTACTTCACTCTGTATGACAGTCTCTAGATACATCCACATATCTACAAATGACCCAATTTCATTCCTTTTTTATGGCTGAGTAATATTCCATTGTATATATGTACCACATCTTCTTTATCCATTCATCTGTCAGTGGGCATTTAGGTTGTTTCCATGTCCTGGCTATTGTAAATAGTGCTGCAATGAACATTGGGGTGCATGTGACTTTTTGAATAATGGTTTCCTCTGAGTATATGCCCAGTAGTGGGATTGCTGGGGCATATGGTAATTCTATTTTTAGTTTTTTAAGGAACCTCCATATTGTTCTCCATAGTGACTGTATCAGTTTACATTCCCACCAACAGTGCAAGAGGGGTCCCTTTTCTCCACACCCTCTCCAGCATTTGTTGTTTGTAGATTTTCTGATGATGCCCATTCTAACTGGTGTGAGGTGATACCTCATTGTAGTTTTGATTTGCATTTCTCTAATAATTAGTGATGTTGAGCAGCTTTTCACGTGCTTCTTGGCCATCTGTATGTCTTCTTCAGAGAAATGTTTATTTAGGTCTTCTGCCCATTTCTTGATCAGGTTGTTTATTTTTTTAATATTGAGCTGGAGAGCTCAATATTATACTCTTGGAGAGTAATCCTTTGTCAGTTGATTCGTTTGCAAATATTTTCCCCATTCTGAGGGTTGCCTTTTCATCTTGTTTGTAGTGTCCTTTGCTTCACAAAAACTTTTAAGTTTCCTTAGGTCTCATTTGTTTATTTTTGTTTTTATTTCCATTACTCTAGGAGGTGGATCAAAAAAGATCTTGCTGTGATTTATGTCAAAGAGTGTTCTTCCTATGTTTTCCTCTAAGAGTTTTATAGTGTCTGGTCTTACATTTAGGTCTCTAATCCATTTTGAGTTTCTTTTTATGTACGGTGTTAGGGAGTTCTCTAATTTCATTGTTTTACATGTAGCTGTCCACTTTTCCCAGCACCACTTATTGAAGAGACTGTCTTTTCTCCATTGTATATCCTTGCCTCCTTTGTCATAGATTAGTTGACCATAGGTGTGTGGGTTTATCTCTGGGCTTTCTATCCTGTTCCATTGATCTATATTTCTGTTTTTGTTCCAGTACCATACTGTCTTGATTACTGTAGCTTTGTAGTATAGTCTGAAGTCAGGGAGTCTGATTCCTCCAGCTCCATTTTTCTTTCTCAAGATTGCTTTTGCTATTTGGGGTCTTTTGTGTCTCCATACAAATTTGAAGATGATTTGTTCTAGTTCTGTAAAAAATACCATTAGTAATTTGATAGGGATTGCATTGAATCTGTAGATTGTTTTGGGTAGTATAGTCATTTTCACAATATTGATTCTTCCAATCCAAGAACATGGTATATCTCTCCATCTGTTTGTGTCATCTTTGATTTCTTTCATCAGTGTCTTAAAGTTTTCTGAGTACAGGTCTTTTACCTCCTTAGGTAGATTTATTCCTAGGTATTTTATTCTTTTTGTTGCAGTGGTGAATGGGATTGTTTCCTTAATTTCTCTTTCTGATTTTTCATCATTAGTGTATAGGAATGCAAGAGATTTCTGTGCATTAATTTTGTATCCTGCAACTTTACCAAATTCATTGATTAGCTCTAGTAGTTTTCTGGTGGCATCTTTAGGATTCTCTGTGTACAGTATCATGTCATCTGCAAACAGTGACAGTTTTACTTCTTCTTTTCCAATTTGTATACCTTTTATTTCTTTTTCTTCTCTGATTGCCATGGCTGGGACTTCCAAAACTATGTTGAATAATAATGGTGAGAGTGGACATCCTTGTCCTGTTCCAGGTCTTAGAGGAAATGCTTTCAGTTTTCACCATTGAGAATGATGTTTGCTGTGGCTTTGTCATATATGGCCTTTATTATGTTGAAGTAGGTTCCCTCTGTGCCCACTTTCTGGAGAGTTTTTATCATAAATGGGTGTTGAATTTTGTCAAAAGCTTTTTCTGCATCTAGTAGATGATCATATGGTTTTTATTATTCAGTTTGTTAATATGGTGTATCACATTGATTGATATGCGTATATTGAAGAATCCTTGCATCCCTGGATAAATCCCATTTGATCATGGTGTATGATCCTTTTACTGCATTGTTGGATTCTGTTTGCTAGTATTTTGTTGAGGAGTTTTGCATCTAAATTCATCAGAGATATTGGTCTGTAATTTTCTTTTTTTATAGTATCTTTGTCTGGTTTTGGTATCAGGGTGATGGTGACCTCATAGAATGAGTTTGGGAGTGTTCCTTCCTCTGCAATTTTTTGGAAGAGTTTGAGAAGGATGGGTGTTAGCTCTTCTCTAAATGTTTGATAGAATTCACCTGTGAAGCCATCTGGTCCTGGACTTTTGTTTGTTGGAAGATTTTTCATCACAGTTTCAATTTCATTACTTGTCATTGGTCTGTTCATATTTTCTATTTCTTCCTGGTTCAGTCTTGGAAGGTTATACCTTTCTAAGAATTCATCCATTTCTTCCAGATTGTCCATGTTATTGGCATACATTTGCTTGTAGTAGTCTCTTAGGGTGCTTTGCATTTCTGTGGTGTCTGTTGTAACTTCTCCTTTTTCATTTCTAATTTTATTGATTTGAATCCTCTCCCTCTTTTTCTTTCTTTTTTTTTTTTTTTTTTTGCGGTATGCAGGCCTCTCACTGCTGTGGCCTCTCCCGTTGCGGAGCACAGGCTCCGGATGCGCAGGCTCAGCGGCCATGGCTCACAGGCCCAGCCGCTCCGCGGCATGTGGGATCTTCCCAGACCGGGGCACAAACCCGTATCCCCTGCATCGGCAGGCGGACTCTCAACCACTGCGCCACCAGGGAAGCCCCCTCTCCCTCTTTTTCTTGATGAGTCTGGCTCATGGTTTATCAATTTTGTTTATCTTCTCAAAGAACCAGCTTTAGGTTTATTGATCTTTACTACTGTTTTCTTTGTTTCTATTTCATTTATTTCTGCTCTGGTCTTTATGATTTCTTTCCTTCTACTAACTTTGGACTTTGTTTGTTCTTCTTTCTCTAGTTCCTTTAGATGTAAGGTTAGATTGTTTATTTGAGATTTTTCTTGTTTCTTGAGGTAGGATTGTATTGCTATAAACTTCCCTCTTAGAACTGCTTTTGCTGAATCCCATAGGTTTTGGATCATCGTGTTTTCATTGTCATTTGTCTCTAGGTATTTTTTGATTTCCTCTTTGATTTTTCCAGTGATCTCTTGGTTATTTAGTAACGCATCATTTGGCCTCCATGTGTTTGTTTTTTTTACGTTTTCTTCCCTGTAATTGATTTCTAATATCATAGCGTTGTGGTCAGAAAAGATGCTTGATATGATTTCAATTTTCTTAAATTTACCAAGGCTTGATTTGTGACCTAAGATGTGATCTATCCTGGAGAATGTTCTATGTGCACTTGATAAGAAAATGTAATCTGCTGTTTCTGGATGGAATATCCTATAAATATCAATTACATGGAGAATGTTCTATGTGCACTTGATAAGAAAATGTAATCTGCTGTTTCTGGATGGAATATCCTATGAATATCAATTACATCTACCTGGGCTATTGTGTCATTTAAAGCTTGTGTTTCCTTATTAATTTTCTGTCTGGATGATCTGTCCATTGGTGTAAGTGAGGTGTTAAAGTACCCCACTATTACTGTGTTACTGTCGATTTCCTTTATTATAGCTGTTAGCAGTTGCCTTATGTATTGAGATGCTCCTATGTTGGGTGCATATACATTTATAATTGTTATATCTTCTTGGATTGATCCCTTTATCATTATGTAGTGTCCTTCTTTGTCTCTTGTTGTCTTAATTTTAAAGTCTATTTTATCTGATATGAGTATTGCTACTTCAGCTTTCTTTTGATTTCCATTTGCATGGAATATCTTTTTCCATCCCCTTACTTTTAGTCTGTATGTGTCCCTAGGTCTGAAGTGGATCTCTTGTAGACAGCATATATATTGGTCTTGTTTTTGTATCCATTCAGCGAGCCTGTGTCTTTTGGTTGGAGCATTTAATCCATTCACGTTTAAGGTAATTATCGATATGTATGTTCCTATTACCATTTTCTGAATTGTTATGAGCTTGTTTTTGTAGGTCTTTTCTTCTCTTGTGTTTCCCACTTAGAGAAGTTCCTTTAGCATTTGTTGTAGAGCTGGTTTGGTGGTGCTGAATTTTCTTAGCTTTTGCTTGTCTGTAAAGCTTTGGATTTCTCTGTCGAATCTGAATGAGATCCTTGCCAGGTAGAGTAATCTTGGTTGTAGGTTCTTCCCTTTCATCACTTTAAGTATATTGTGCCACTCCCTTCTGGATTGTAGAGTTTCTGCTGAGAAATAAGCTGTTAACCTTATGGAAGTTCCCTTGTATGTTGTCATTTTTCCCTTGTTGCTTTTAATTTTTTTTCTTTGCCTTTAATTTTTGTCAATTTGATTACTATGTGTCTCAGCATGTTTCTTCTTGGGTTTATCCTTTCTGTGACTCCCTGTACTTCCTGGTCTTGGGTGGCTATTTTCTTTCCCATGTTAGGGAAGTTTTGACTATAATCTCTTCAAGTATTTTCTTTCTCTCTCTCTTCTCCTTCTGGGACCCCTATAATGTGAATATTGGTGTGTTTAATGTTGTCTCAGAGGTCTCTTAGGCTGTCTTCATTTCTTTTCATTCTTTTTTCTCTATTCTGTTCCATGGCAGTGAATTCCACCATTCTGTCTTCCAGGTCACTTATCCATTTTTCTGCCTCAGTTATTCTGCTATTAATTCCTTCTAGTGTATTTTTCATTTCAGTTACTGTACTGTTCACCTCTATTTGTTTGTTCTTTAATTCTTAGGTGTTTTTTCTTTAATTCTTCTGGGTCTTTTTTAAACATTTCTTGCATCTTCTTGATCTTTCCACAGGCTGCAGAATGGTAGTTCTTCTTTCTTTTGCTGTTTGCACTCAGGTGGATGAGGCTATCTAAGAGGTTTGTGCAAGCTTCCTGATGGGAGGGACTGGTGGTGGGTAGAGTTGGCTTTTGCTCTGGTGGGCAGAGCTGCATAAAACTTTAATCCACTTGTCTGCTAATGGGTGGGGCTGGGGTCCCTCCCTGTTGGTTGTTTGGCCTAAGGCGACCCAGTACTGGAGCCTACCCAGCTCTTTGGTGAGACTAATGGCAGACTCTGGGAGGGCTCACACCAAGGAATACTTCCCAGAACTTCTGCTGCCAGTGTCCTTGTCCCTGTGGTGAGCCACAGCCACCCCCTGCATCTACAGGAGACCCTCCAACACTAGCAGGTAGGTCTGGTTCTGTCTCCTATGGGGGTCACTGCTCCTTTCTCTGGGTCCCGATGCACACACTACTTTGTGTGTGCCCTCCAAGAGTGGAGTCTCTGTTTCTCCCAGTCCTGTTGAAGTTCTGCCATCAAATCCCACTACCCTTCAAAGTCTGATTTTCTAGGAATCCCTCCTCCTGTTGCCGGACCTCCAGGTTGGAAAGCCTGACATGGGGCTCAGAACCTTCACTCCTGGGGGTGGACTACTGTGGCATAAGTGTTCTCCAGTTTGTGAGTCACCCACAAAGCAATTATGGGGTTTGATTTTATTGTGATTGCGCCTCTCTTACCATCTAATTGAGGCTTCTCCTGGGAATCTTTTTTGGTGAGTTCCAGTGTCTTCCTGTTGATGATTGTTCAGCAGTTAGTTGTCATTATGTACTCTTTTGTCTGTCTTCTTTCCTTCAACATTATGTTTATAGGATCCATCCATCTCGTTGTGTGTAGCAATAATTCTATCATTCTAGTTGCTGTGTTGTATTCCATAGTATGAATAGACTACAGTTTGTTTATCTATTCTTTTGTTAATGGAAATTTGAGTTGTTTCCAGTATTGGGCTATTGGGCTAAAGCTACTATGAATATTCACACACAGGTCTTTCTACAGACCAATTATTTTCTTCCAGGTAGTTTTTCCTCTGTCCTGCTTCCCCTCCTTGAAGCATCTACTCCATTATGTGCTTGAGGGTGTATTTTGATAATTCTAGAGCAGAGAAAGGGAGTTTTCTTGCCTTAATTTTAAAAGCTTGTGCCCTTACAAAGTAGCATGGTGAAACATCTGAGGTCTGGAGGAGACAGGACTTCCTCTGCACAGACCCTAGAAGATTTGCTCAGATGGGAGTGGTCAGGAGAGATGCAGGGAGAAGGAGACACGCAGGGGTCAGTGGACCCCAGAGGAGGCAGACAGAATTCGATGGGGTCACGGGGCCAGAAATGAGAAAAATGTGAGCATAGGGCTATGGAACTCGTCCAGAGACTTGGTTACATACAGAAAGCTCAGCTAAATTAAGGAGTAGAGGAATTTATTGACTGATCAAATCAAGAGAAAAGCATGGAACCATGATCAGGAAATGGGAAGAAGCTAAAGGAATTTAGGAGGCTGGACTGTTAGTCAAGGTCATGTCAAAGGAGTGGCCTGGTTGGGATGAGATGTGGATCCCGAAGGCATGAGCTGACACCCTAGACCTGGAGTGCATGAGCTGGCACCCTAGACCTTGAGTGCATGAGCTGACACCCTAGACCTGGAGTGCATGAGCTGACACCCTAGACCTGGAGTGCATGAGCTGACACCCTAGACCTGGAGTGCATGAGCTGACACCCTAGACCTGGAGTGCATGAGCTGACACCCTAGACCTGGAGTGCATGAGCTGACACCCTAGACCTGGAGTGCATGAGCTGACACCCTAGACCTGGAGTGCATGAGCTGACACCCTAGACCTGGAGTGCATGAGCTGACACCCTAGACCTGGAGTGCATGAGCTGACACCCTAGACCTGGAGTGCATGAGCTGACACCCTAGACCTGGAGTGCATGAGCTGACACCCTAGACCTGGAGTGCATGAGCTGACACCCTAGACCTGGAGTGCATGAGCTGACACCCTAGACCTGGAGTGCATGAGCTGACACCCTAGACCTCGAGTGCATGAGCTGACACCCTAGACCTGGAGTGCATGAGCTGACACCCTAGACCTTGAGTGCATGAGCTGACACGCTAGAGCTTGAGTGCATGAGCTGACACCCTAGACCTGGAGTGCATGAGCTGACACCCTAGACCTGGAGTGCATGAGCTGACACCCTAGACCTGGAGTGCATGAGCTGACACCCTAGACCTGGAGTGCATGAGCTGACACCCTAGACCTCGAGTGCATGAGCTGACACCCTAGACCTGGAGTGCATGAGCTGACACCCTAGACCTGGAGTGCATGAGCTGACACCCTAGACCTGGAGTGCATGAGCTGACACCCTAGACCTCGAGTGCATGAGCTGACACCCTAGACCTGGAGTGCATGAGCTGACACCCTAGACCTCGAGTGCATGAGCTGACACCCTAGACCTCGAGTGCATGAGCTGACACCCTAGATCTCGAGTGCATGAGCTGACACCCTAGACCTGGAGTGCATGAGCTGACACCCTAGACCTGGAGTGCATGAGCTGACACCCTAGACCTGGAGTGCATGAGCTGACACCCTAGACCTCGAGTGCATGAGCTGACACCCTAGACCTCGAGTGCATGAGCTGACACCCTAGATCTCGAGTGCATGAGCTGACACCCTAGACCTGGAGTGCATGAGCTGACACCCTAGACCTGGAGTGCATGAGCTGACACCCTAGACCTGGAGTGCATGAGCTGACTCCACCACTGCTGCCACCCTGGAGACTGCAAGGCACAAGCTGACGCCTTTGTCATCTGTGTGACCCCTGGATGCAGATGCTGAGGCCACGGCCATCTCCAAGCCCTAAATACTGAGGCTGGACCGCCACTGCCAGGTTGCATCTTACAGCCACCCTGGGACCTGGGTGCTGGGCCTGGCCCCCACCACTGCCACCCTGGAGGCTAGAGCCTTCTCATCTGGAATTGCCACTGGTACTGCAATAACACTGAACACCCACCCTGGCTGCCGGAATGGCATCTAAATAATTCCTGCCTCCTTGAGTCACTGGCTCCAGACTCAAGGACCGGGTTTTCTGAGGTCGTGCCCACACACCCCTCACCGGGGAGGGGGAGAGTTCCTGGGCTTTTATCATCTCTCTAGTGGGAGACAAGTGCCGTCACAATGGGGATTTCCAGACAAAACAAGGGGCGCAGATGCTGGTCAGAGCAAAGCACTCCAACGTTCAGCACAGTCTCCCCAAGGGCCTCCTTTAAGCACCTGGAGCCACTTGTTGCGACCACACACACCCTACTGAATCCAACAGGCACCGTCTGTGACCTGCAGCAGGGCTTTTGTCAGCTGTCCTTGCACGTCCAGTGAGGACTTTTCCTCAACAGCAGCCGGCTGGTCACCAAGTCCTGGCTAATTGGGACCACTGGCTGCTTGTGCTGGAGCCTTAGCTTGGTGCCCACCCACTGAGGCCACCCCCATGGACCCCTTTCCACCTGGGAATCAAGAGAAGGCAGTGGAGCCCGGAGTCCTAATGGGGCACTGGTTACGGGAGGAAAGAGCTCTATCACATGAACTGCGGAGGTTTCCCCAAACAGACTAGCTGTTTATTGTAGGAACTACAGAACATACAATGGCCTGCAATCCATGGATAGTTGCTCCATATACCTCAGCCCTCATATGATTACTGTTCATTTCAAGATAGTGCAGTCTGGGGGCTTCCCTGGTGATGCAGTGGTTGAGAATCTGCCTGCCAATGCAGGGGACACTGGCTCGATACCTGCTCTGGGAGGATCCCACATGCCGCGGGACAACTGGGCCCGTGAGCCACAACTACTGACCCTGTGCTCCGCAACAAGAGAGGCCGCAACAGTGAGAGGCCCGCGCACCGCAATGAAGAGTGGCCCCCGCTCGCCACAACTAGAGAGAGTCACACAGAAACGAAGACCCCACACAGCAAAAATAAATAAATAAATTTATTTAAAAAGATAGTGCAGTCTGTATCTGCATCATTTGAGGGTAGGCAATATACATGGGACCACTCTGACCTCCCCTGCAAAACTAGAGAGGGATGTTCCCCAAATGATCCTCGGGTGTGATCATGCACTAGAAGGACTCACAGAACTCACAGAAAGCTGTTATACTCATGGTTATGGTCTATTTCAGGCAAAGGGTTAAATTCAGCCAAGGGAAGAAGGTCCAGGGTCCAGGAAAGTTCTGAACATGGAGCTGCCGGTTGCGCCCTCCCTATGGAGTCATGGACCGCCTCCCTTTCCTGGTACTGACATGTGACGGCATGCACGGAGTGCTACCTCGCTGGGAAGCTTGCCTGGGCCTCGGAGTCCAGGGTCTTTACTGGGCTCCACAGTCTGCTGCCCATGTGGCTGAGCTCACTCTCAAGCCCCTCGCCTCAGGAGGCTGAATTGCTACCACATGACCCAAAGCCCCTCACAATCACTTTATTAGACCTTCTGGTGTGGCCAGTCCCACCCTAAATGAAGACCCTCCTTTCAGGCATGACATTCCAAGTGTTGAGAGGTTACCTCCTAGAAGCAGAGGACAAAAGGGCAGGGTTAAATTCTTAGGGCAGGGTTAAATTCTTTACTACACAGTATCTCTAAATAAACGCAACTTAAAAAAAGTATCGTCAGAAAGAGAAAGACAAATACCGTATGCTAACACATATATATGGAATTTAAGAAAAAAAATGTCATGAAGAACGTAGGGTAAGACAGGAATAAAGACACAGACCTACTAGAGAATGGACTTGAGGATATGGGGAGGGGGAAGAGTAAGCTGTGACAAAGTGAGAGAATGGCATGGACATATATACACTACCAAACATAAGGTATACAGCTTGTGGGAAGTAGCCGCATAGCACAGGGAGATCAGCTCGGTGCTTTGTGACCGCCTGGAGGGGTGGGATAGGGAGGGTGGGAGGGAGGGAGACGCAAGAGGAAGAGATATGGGAACATATGTATATGTATAACTGATTCACTTTGTTATAAAGCAGAAACTAACACACCATTGTAAAGCAATTATACTCCAATAAAGATGTTAAAAAAAAAAAAAGGGCACCGCGCTGCGCGCGGGGCGGGGCGAGGTCACGTGGGGCTAGCGTGGGGCGGGGCGGGGCGAGCGGAGCGTGTCGACCCGGCACTGGGAGCCAGCTGCGGACTCGGCACGGCTTGGGCCGTGTGCACGGGCCGCCTGGGCAGAGAGACGGCGGCGGGCCTCAGAGGAAGGAGGGTATGCCCTTGTCGGGGGGTCTGGAGGGCTGAGCAGAGGAGTCGAGGTTGGAGCTGGGCCCTAAGGGATGAGTAGGATCTCTGCAGGTGCAGAAAAGGGACAAGGGGATCCGTGGCCCGGGAGAGACGACGTGGTTGGGCTTGGGGCGGGGAGGGGATGGCTGGGGTTTAAGCGTTGCTGGAGCAGGGGATGGGAGTGGGTGGGCCTTAGGAGCAGTGCTGGGATAACTTTTTTATCCTGTAAGTAATTGGGAGTCCTTGCAGGCGTTTAATGTATTAACTAGAACTTTGGAAAATGCACAACAGTAGAAAAAGAAAAGGTATTTTCCGTTCTGCCATATTTCAGTTCTGTTTGTTGGCATTCTAGCATATCTACTGCCCATCTTTTACCTATACTTGAAATAAATTATGCTATATTTTGTATCCCGCTTTTTCATATAGCATTAAACGTGGGCATTTTTCATGTTGTGAAATAGTATTCATAACTGTAATTTTTAACATTAGCATTCCGTAAGTACATTACCAGTAACTTATTTGATCGTTACCTGTAGTGAATAAACACACTCGACGTGGATGTCAGAGGGCAAGGCACTTGAGCATTCCCAGCCTCTGTGTCCACATGTTTTTACAGGTGTTTAAAAAAAAAAACAAAAAAAAAACCCCACTATGCAATTATCACACCTCAAAACTGTACAATAATTCCTTAATGTCATCACATAGCTAGTCATTGATCAAATTTCCACTTATTTTACATATCATAATTTTTAACAGTTTTTTGTTTGTTTGTTTGTTTGAATTAGGATCCAAGTAAGGGCTACATGCTGGTTAAAGTAGCTGGTTAAAGTCTCTTATTTTATAAGTGCCCCCTCCATACTTTTTCCTTGCAATTTATTTGTTGAAGAAATTAATCTGTTATTCTGTAGAACCGACCACAGTCTGGATTTCACTAACTGTCTCCCTGTGGTGTGTGTTAACATGTTCCTGTGTCCCCTGTATTTCTTGTAAATTGGCTTCTGGGTCCAGAGGCTCAACAGATTCCTGTACTTCATACATGGTGGTGTGCTCTCCCTTGGGGGCCCCTGTTATCTGGCACCTCTGTTTTTGTGATGCTGGTAGCCATCAATGGTCATTGCTTACATCCAAGCAAGCACACTCACCAAGATGGGCACTCTTTCACACCCAGAGACAACAAGATCTAGTCTCATACAAAGAAAGGACCACCTCCCTCCTTACCAATATCCCCAGAGTCACTGGGCTAAGGATCGTCTGGCCCCCCTGGCTTACATTGTACACAAGTCCGATGGACAGCCACAGTGGTCCTCTCTTATCCGCGTGGGATCTGCAGTCCCAACCTCAGTGAGCTTCTTTCCACCTGGCAGAAAGAGAAGCGTTCTGCCTCCAGCATCATACTGCTGTTTTACACCTGCAAAATCTAAGACCGAGAGAGGTTTAATGACATGTCCAAGGTCACACAGCTGATAAATAGCAAAGCCAGAATTTAAACTCAGGTCTGTGTCTTCCCAAAGTCCACACTCTTCCCCCTGTCCCCTTGCATCTTAGGTAATAAGCTATGGGCACCTGTAATTAAGAAGGAAAAAGGGATGCAAGTCCAGTCTTTGACTTCATTTTTTTAAATTATAATTAAAATAAAAGGTAGGCTCAGGGCACAAGTGGCCTTTGTGAAATAAAATACAAACGAATGAACCTGGAGCTGCAGGGGGATGCTTCTGAAGGTGAACGAGCAACGTGAGGGCACCCATGCAGAGCAGTGACTCATGAGTGCCTACAGGCACAGGAAGTGATTAGGAGAAAAAGACAGGGAAATTATTCAGCTCTACTCTTGTGAAAAATATCTTCCTAAAATGTGTAGCCTGGGAAAATGGAACATGGATCAAACAGAGAAAGCTGGAAGTTCAGAATCACTGCGGGGTGGCAATCCTTTTCTGTGCCACCAAGTACAAAACAGAACAAAACGAAAAGGTGCAGGTGATCATCTGACTGATTTAATTGCATTCACAGAATGCTAATTTTTCAAAACTTTGGAAGCTCTGGGCTTTAGAAACACCTGGAAATTGTACTTAAACTTTGAAATATACTTTTCTGCAGGCTCTTGGTTACTGGTTCCCCCAATGTGGGGATTAGCCATCATGCTGGGAACACTGACTCCCTGCCTACCACCAGGCTTTGTTCCAATGTTCTGAGGGTGGGCAAAGCAGGAGGTCCCTGAGGAGGCGTGAGCAGGTGAAGACAGCCCAGCAGGTGGATGGCAGACCACCTGGATCAGCTGCACACTCACAGCTCCCTGCACGGGTGAGGGGTCGCTGAATATGTTGGAGGTAAGTGGGGGTTTGTGGAGCATGCTAAGAAATGTTATATTTATCAGAACAGAAACATTGAGGGAAATAAATCATTCTTTTCCATAGTAAAATAATCAGGATCTTTGGTTCAAGCTTCAGTGTCATTGATGTGCTTGTGGGAGAGTAATGTTTTGAAAGTAAGAAAAACCAGTAAGATTTTTATTTCTATTCCTTGTATATTACACAGCAACAATTTTGGAAAACTAGCCAAGTGAGGGAGAGGTGGAGACCCCCCTTGGGAAGGAGGCTTTGACATCCCGGCTGATGGGAAGTAGCAATGAGAGCCCCCAGGGAATTGTGGGAAGGAGAAGGGATGGTGATGGGGAAGATGGTGAGATGCACGTCCTGACTCCTCTCCCTTAGATTGGGGGAGACTTAGAAGCAGAGAACGTTGGCCATGTTTCCCACGTGGAGTGAGAGCTCCTCTGATCAGGCCAAGAGGGAGAAGAGAATTCGAGTTAGTGCTTCCCTGAGCCCTTGATACCCAGGCGCCACGTAAGTATCCAGGCAGACCCCTGGGCTCCGAGGGTGGGGAATAGTGGTAAAGCCTTGGGAAACTGAAAGAGGGGTTGCTGTGTTGGGGCAAAGTGACTCGTAGCCAAGAGCTGCAGGGAAAGTCACCCAGGCTGGGGACTGAATGTGAGTCCCAAACAGATTTTAGCACCAGAGAGGGCTGGGTTGGGAGGCTAAGTCAAGAGAGGAGATCCCAGGCTCTGACGGGGCCCAGAGCTGGACCACGCACTCACCAGCCACAGTTCCAGCCTCCACTGCAAACAGTGGACTAGGGGCCTCTCCAAGGAGGCAGAGGAGCCACAGCTGGACCTGGACATGTGCGCATGGACCTGAGCTCCCTCCCCCATCAGCAAGAAGCCACCTCCTCAAACACATAACACCTGAGAAGGAACAGAGATTTAGAAGGCTAGCCATTAATTCAAAACATGCCGAGTTAAGGGGATTCTTCAGTATTTTGGTTCAAGTTAGAATTGACCAGCTTAGACCTGGTAGGATGAGTGTTGGGATCCTGTGGACGAGCTGCTTTCTTTGAATGTGAATTTGTAGTCTTGTTACATGGGAAAGCAGGGGTGAGATACAAGTGTCCTGACCTCGGCTCTCTAGGTTGAATTATTGGATAGGTTGAGGGCAAAACTGAAAGCTGAGGGCATTTGACTCATGTCCCTTTAGAAACGTGGAAGGAGGCTGCTTCACAGGGCCCTCTGGACCCACACAGAGAAAATTCAGAGGCTTTGACTAGACAGTGAGCTTGAGTTTAGCTTCCAGGCTCTCCTTGTCTTCCCTGCAGCAAGGAAGTGATGCGTTAAGTTCTACACTGCATGGAAGGATGTGGAAAGGATTCGATGGTGCTGCAGCCAGCTTACCATGGGGGACATGGTGACTGGAATAAAATAACTGATTGGTCTCCTTAGCTGAGGACCAGTCTCACGAGGGGCATCTGTCACTCCGTCCACATCCCATTGGCCAGAACTAGTCATATGACCAGACCCAGATGCAAGGGAGGCTGGGACATGCAGTCTTCTGTGTGCCCTGGAGGTAAAGGAAATGTTTAGTGAACACAGCACTGTTTTGGCTGCAGGACAGACCACAGGTGCACACGCCGTGCCAGCAAGAGCTGAGACGGCCAAGGTTAAGTATGGAAGCTTGCTGAACCCTGACAGATTCACAACTGGAGACCTCAGAAGGGATACTACCAGGGACACTGTCCCCCCTTCCCCCCAGCATGGGGACTCCATGAACAACTGCACAGGGACTCCCCCCACCGCAGTGTTCCCAAGAGAAGATATGCACTTCCTCATTCCCGGGTGCCATCTCAGGGAATAGAAGGAGGAGAGGCAGAATTTGAAAGACCCAAGCATTTACCTGAAAGAGACTATTATGAACTGAAGGAGACGGCTAAAGCCCAAAGACAGAATTATTGTTCATTGTCAAGGTTGGTTCCCGGTTACCCTGAGGGGTGCGGGCAGGGAGGCTCCCTAGGGAGATTCATTCTCTTATTGTTAATAAGGAAGCCACACATTCTTTCCCCACCTGAGTATGGAGCGTGTTCGTGGGTGGCCTTGCACAATGTTTTATTTAGCTGAGCTCAAAATCCACACCAAGAAATGAGTTTTGCGTGTTCTCTTTTTTTTTTTTTTTAAGATTTTTTTGATGTGGACCATTTTTAAAGTCTTTATTGAATTTGTTACAATATTGCTTCTGTTTCATATTTTGGCTCTTTGGCCACGAGGCATGGGGGATCTTAGCTCTGCGACCAGGGATCGAACCCGCACCGCCCTCATTGAAAGGCAAAGTACCAACCACTGGACTGCCAGGGAAGTCCCCTTGCCTGCCTTCTTGACTGGCCTAAGGTATGTGCCCACTGGGTTGCTCTCCTTTAAGACTCTTCCTGGAACTCTGATGTGGGATTTCTGGGGATAGGACCCCCCTTGACCTGAGCTTTACCAAGAATCACAGCTTGAGGTCTGTCTGGAAGCAGGAGGGTGGGCAAGATGTCTTCTAGTTTAATCGGTCTATGGTGGGTAATACAGGGTGCCTTTTAAAAAATGTGACCGTCAATATTAGTTTAGCTACCGCAAGCTGAAAAGTCAGCTTGCCAGTAACAAAGAGGTAGTGTTTATGGCCAGAGTGAGGCATTAGGGACTTGTGGTGACTGTGGCAAAAAGACCCCATGGCCTGTCCAACAATATTCAGATTCATTAAAAAAAAAAAGCACAAACCACTAGGGGGTAACTAATGGATGTTCCCCCTGCCTTACTGTCATCAGCTGCCAGCCCTAAGGGGCCAGTTCACCTTCCCCTGATGGGGACGCCCTCTCACCTGCTCAGCACATGGGCACCAGCAACCACATGGCCCAGAGGGGGATGACATTTGTCTTCTCATCCCAGCGTAAGTCCTGTCTTCCCAGGTGATGTGCTCCATTCAGTGTAGACCTCTTTCCAGTGGTTTAGAGTGTGAACAACCTGCAGAGAAACACTTGCAGGACTGTGAGTTTGCTGCGTGCCTCTCATGACATCATTGTTACAGAACACGGCAGGCCAGCATCCAGACACACTGTTATCCAGGCTTTGGGATACCAGGGGATGGATGGACCCCCCCGAAACATGTTGGGTTCTCCTAGCCCAGTTCAGTTAGTTGTCAGTGTTCATCTAGTATGAAGTAAACACAGTTTTCCTTGCTCACATTAACTCTTCCTGACCTGTTCATAGAAAACGACACCTACCTTCAGAAGCACAGCAATGATATGGGCAGTTGAGATCCATACTGGGAACATGTTCGTTTCTCCCAATTAAGTAACAAATCCTACAGGCACAGCTCTGCTAGAACACAACAACTTCACATTCCCCCAAAGAATACTTAACCTCTCACTCCCAACATCAGCATTAGGTTAACAGTGAACCCCCGAGAACACTGCGTGGGCACTTGACTTATTCAAGCCCAATTTAAAGGGCCACGGTGTTGAGTTTCTCCTGAGAGTAAAAATCACATTCTAGGGCTTCCCTGGTAGCGCAGTGGTTGAGAGTCCGCCTGCCGATGGAGGGGACACGGGTTCGTGCCCCAGTCTGGGAAGATCCCACATGCTGCGGAGCGGCTGGGCTCGTGAGCCATGGCTGCTGAGCCTGCACGTCCGGAGCCTGCGCTCCACAACGGGAGAGGCCACAACAGTGAGAGGCCCGCGTACAGAAAAAAAAAAAAAAAAAATCATATTCTAATACTTCTAGGTCAGAGAGTGACAGAGACTTTTAAATCAGTTTTTTTTAGGATTATGGGGAGAATAAAAGTGTTTTTTTCAAGGCTGGCTACAGTTTGAGCCACTTAGCTTAGGATAAAGGCAGAATTTCTTGTAAGGGAGAGCCATTCTGTAATTTAGTTAAATAATTATAATGGGTGTATATATGGGGTTAAATAAGGTCCCCCAAATTCATGTCTACCTGTAACCTCAGAGTGAGACCTTACTTGGAAATAGGGTTTTGCAGATGTAACTAGCTAAGATGAGGTCCTACTGGATTAGGGTGCATCCTAATCCAATGACTGGAGTCTTTATAAGAAAAGAAAACAGAGACACACAGGGAAAATGCCATGTGACAATGGGGCAGGGATGTGTCTACAAACTAAAGAATGCCAAGAATTGCTGGTAACCCAGAAGCTGGAATGGGCAAGGAGGGGTCCTCCCCTAGAGCTGGGAGGGAGTATAGCCCTGCCCACACCTGAGTTCAGACTTCTATCCTCCAGAGCTGTGAGAGAATATATTTTTGTTGTTTTAAGCCACCCAGTTCATGATAATTATTTTCAGCAAACCTAGGAAACTAATACTGTGTATTTGATTTTGAAAGGTGATGTCCCTTTGAGAATAGTTGAAAGTTTAAAAGAAGTTTGAAAGGTATTTTTTTTACGTTTTTTTCTAAGTTTAAAGTTAAAAAAAAATTAGAGCTCTGTATAATAAAGAATAGAAATTTTGAAGCTTTTGTTGGCAGGTGCTTCGATGAGGAAGGTGGGACAGAATTCAGGCATAGAATGTGGCAGGAAAGGTGACCACAGGAAGATCAATACCAGGAGAAAATCTTAGGGTTCACTTTGTCCTGGAACACCCCACGACATTGGGGCACCATTACAACAGTTTTGAAAATTATGGTATCTTTTACCAATGATCAGACACAAGTATGTGCTATAGAAAAGACACCAGCAAACCAGAGCTGGTAACTCTCAGTATTTGGGGAACATGCACTATAACCATGTCTGGGGGGAAAACGTCTGGCCAGACCACTTCCTGTTTGGCTGAGTATGTTCTCTGTGGGAGAGAAGCAGCTATACAGGTTCCCTGGAAATACAAGGCATGACTTTCTCATCTCTCTTTCTGTGCACTTCTCAGATGTTCCTCCAGAATCTGTGCCCCAACTCCAAACAGACCCCCTTGGACCCTGTGGTAGGCAGAGCAATGGCTCCTCAAAGACGTCCTAGTGCCTGGAAACTGTGGGTATTGCCTTCAAAGGCAGAAGGAATTTTGTAGATGTGATTAGGGTTGAGGACCTTGACATGGGGGGGTAGTTTCCTGGATCACCCAGGTGGGTCCAATCTAGTCACATGAGCCCTTCAAAGCAGGGCACCTTTCCAGCTGTGGTCAGAGAGATGTGACATTGCTGGCTTTGAGGCTGGGGGAGGAGAGCCATGAGCCAGGGAGTGGAAGAGCCTCCAGAATCCAGAAAAAGAAAAAAAAAAAAAGCATTCTCCTTATATTAGTCTGCTCAGGCTGCCCTAACAAAATAGCCTAGTGGCTTAAACAACAGAAATTTATTTCTCACAGTTGTGGAAGCTGGAAGTCAAGACCAAGTCCTCTTCCCGGCTTGTAGAGGGTGCTTTTTCTTGGTATGTGCACACAGTGTGAGAGATCTCTCTCTCTTCCTCTTCTTATAAGGCCACTAATCCTATTGGATTAGGATCCCACCCTTATGATTTCATTTAACCTTAATTACCTCCTAGAAGCTCTAGCTCCAAGTATAGTCACATTGGAGGTTAGGGCTTCAACATATAAATTTGGGGTGAACATAATTCAGTTCTCCCCTTAGAGTCTCCAGAAAGGAATGCAGTGCTACTGATGCCTAGATTTTAGCCCAGTGAGATCCATGTTAGGTTTCTGACCCACAGAACTGTAAGATAGTAAAACTGTGTTGTTTAGCCACTAGGTTTGTGGTCATTTGTTATAGCAACAGAAAACCAGTACAGACCCCCTAACCCTCTCTTTGGCATCCTTCCATCTTTCATGGACTAGGTTTGTGATGCAGACTAAATGGCTATGTGCCCAGCAGTATGCTACACACAGCATCTCCTGTCCTTCAGCACCTATGGGGCCCTATGAGTGTACCTACAGACAAGTACTGTGGGCCCCTAGAGGGTAGGGATTGTGTTGGTCATGCCTCTGCTGGCCTAGTCCAGTGCCTAAAACATAGTAGATGCTCAATAGGGATTTGTCAAATTAAAAACAAACAAACAAAAAGGAAGGACATTGATGTTTAGAAAGGTTACATAACTTTCTCAGGATCATGGGATCTGATCTGTCCATCCAAATGAAAGTCATACATTTCCCATCACAAGGTGTAAACCCCCAAATTATAGTCCTTGAATACAGAAGCCAGAGAACATATATTTATTCAATTCCCCCGTCACAGGTTCTTTTTATGCATTTTTTTCATTTGGGTCTTAGGAGGCAGACATTAATTGTATTCATTGGATGGGTGAGAAAATCAAAACTCAAAGAGGTTAAGAAATGTTCTCCAAGTTTTAAGAGTCGTAGCTGTGGCAGAAACGATTTCAAAACCCAAGTCTGTTAGGTTTTTGCCAAGTCAATGTTTTTCCCACTGCCTCGCACTGTGCGTGTAGTATTTATTTTCATTTGCACATGTTCATGAGTTGCCCTATGAAAGCAGAATCTTAGAATGTTCTCTTTGAATGTTCTAACTGTTCACTGTGACCACGATCTTTCGAAGGCAGGAAGCATGTCTACTCCTTTCCTTTTATTCTGAGTGGCAGCTCGTTTCAAGTGGCACATCACATACACACCCGGCAGCAGACTTCCTGAGTTTAACACAGATCTCAGAGGTATGCTTATACTAATTAGAGCTGCTTCAAAACTTCAGAACAGCTGGAAGTATTTTGTTCTAAAGAGCCACTCAGTCAAGACATTTTTTGGATGCTTGTCATACAAGACACACCATATGGAGGATAGAACCAAATCCACCTGGAGGCAGTACGCCCTGGTTGTTGATGCCTGGGTTCTAAAGTCGGACACGTCTGGCTTTGGATCCCTGGACCACATCACTTGCTAGCTATGGGACTTTGGCAGGTTATCCCAGCCCTCTGAACCTCAGTTCCCCATCTCTAACACTAGTTCTTATTTCCCAGGTTTTGTTTGGTTTCACTTTATTTTGATTTGTTTTTGTTTTTTGGGGGGGTAAGGATTAAGAAAAATAAATGAGATGCTATTAGCATGGATCCTGGGACATAGAAAACACTTACTAAATGTTAGCTATTAGTAATAGTGGTACAAAATGTAATATATGTAAAGTACGTATTAATATGATGTCTGGCATATACTGAGCACTGAAAACTATTACATGGTATTATTAATAAGATGTGGTCACTGCCATTATGAAACATCAATCCAGATAAGATATAAGACTGACACGCAGAGATTTTAAAAACCTCAGAGTGAGACTTCCACTTTCTGGTCTAGCATGTAAGGAGCTTGGCAGTCATCACTTCTGTCTTCACAGCAAGGAAAAAGCTGAGCTAGCTGAAAATCAACAACTCTTCTTAGATCCAGGTCACAGGGCAAACCACTCTCCCCCAAAGCTGAAGGGACTGCCAGACACAGAGAATCACAGCTTAACTGGGCAGAATCCCAGGAGCAGAAAACTCCACAGGAACCAGTACTGAAGTAGGAAAACTGGAACCGTAATTGACAAATTTCTGTGGGGCTCAGCGTGGGCAGGTCTGAGAGTTAAAAACTCTGGGTCTTTGGCAGGGGTCCTCAGACTTGAGTGAGTTTTGCTTCCAGGTGCCCTACCAGATTCTCACTATGAAGATCAGAGAAAAATACCCTCATGCTTTTGGTGTGGGTGAAGAGCAAAATACACATTCTTCTCAAGCTCACATGGAACATTCACCAAAGTAGACCACATTCTGGGACATAAACACACCTCAACAAATCTAAAAGAATAAAAATCATACAAAGTATGCTTTCAGACCATAATGAAATTAAACTGGAATTCAATAACAGACATAGCTGGAACAGAATACTTGGAAAACCCAAAAAACTTGGAGATAAAACACCATACTTCTAAATAACTCATTAGTCAAAGAAGAAATCTCAAGAGAAATTTTAAAATATTTTGAAATAAATGAAAAAGAGATTGTAACTTATCAAAACTTATGGGGTGTAGTGAAAGCAGTGCTTACAGGGAAATTTAAAGCATTGAATGTTTGTATTAGAAAAGAAGAATCCAAAATCTCTAATCTTTTACCCTAGGAAACTAGAAAAGAAGACCAAATTAAATCCAAAATAAACAAAAGAAAAGAAATAATAAAAATTAGAAGAGAAAGCAATGAAGTTGAAAATAGGAATTCAACAAAGGAAGTCAACAAAACCCAACACTGGTTCTTTGCAAAGATCCATAAAATTGATAAACCTTTAGCTGGGTTTACTAAGAAAAAAAATAAAAATTACTAATATCAGAAATGAAAGAGGAGCTATCACTAATCCTATGGAAATTAAAAAGATAATAAAGGAATATTATGAATAACTCTATACTGGCACATTTGATAACCTAGATGAAATAGATCAATTTCTTGAGTTTATTTCATGAGTCTAAAAATAAATCAACCACATCTATCATATCTATCAATCTACTACAACTCACACAAAGAACAAGAGATAATCTGAAAAGGCCGGCTAAAGAAATTGAATCAATAGTTAATAATGTTCCAAAACAGAAAACACCAGGCCCATATGGCTTTGCTGGTGAATTCTACCAAATAATTAAGGAAAAAAATTGCACCAATTTCCTACAATTTCTTTTTTTCTTTTTTTTTTTTCTTTTGCGGTACGCAGACCTCTCACTGTTGTGGCCTCTCCCGTTGCGGAGCACAGGCTCCGGACGTGCAGGCTCAACGGCCATGGCTCATGGGCCCAGCCACTCCGAGGCATGTGGGATCCTCCCGGACCGGGGCACGAACCCATGTCCCCTGCATCGACAGGTGGACTCTCAACCACTGCGCCACCAGGAAGCCCTCCTACAATTTCTTAAAGGAAGTAGAAGCAGAGCGCATACTTTCTAACTGACTCTATGAGGCTAGCATTACCCTAATACCAAAATCACACAGGACGTTACAAGAATGAAAAACTATAGACCAATATCTCTTGTGAACATAGGTGCAAAAATCCTCAATAAAATATTAGCAAATTGAATCCAATACATAAAAAAGAATTGTACACCATGACCAGTGAGATTTATTCCAAATATGCAAGGCTAGTTCAGCACTGAAAATTGATTAAATCAATTCACCACATTGACAAGCTAAAGAAAAATATCTGATAGTGTTAAATGTAGAAAAAGCATTTGACATGGGTATATACAGTACCCATGATAAAAATGCCTAGAAAACTAGGAATAGAGGAAAATTTCCTGAATTTGAAAAAGAATATCTATTTTAAAAAACAGCTAGGGAATTTCCTGGTGGTCCAGTGGTTAGGACTCCGAGCTTTCACTACTGAGTGCCCAGATTCTATCCGTGGTTGGGGAACTAAGATCCCACAAGCCCCACAGTGTGACCCCCACCAAAAAAACCCAACAAAAATCAAGCAACCAACCAACCAACAAACAAAAACAACTAAAATCATACTTAATAGTGAAAAACTGGATATTTTCCTGCTAAGATCAGGAGCAAGTCAAGGATATATACTCTTACCACTCCTCTTCAAGATTGGACTGGAACTCCTAGCTAATTCAAGAAGACTAGAAAAGAAAATAAAAGTTATACAGATTGGGAAAGAAGAAATAAAACCATCTTTTTTTTCAGACAACATGATTGTCTATGTAGAAAATTCCGATAATTCACTCCTGGACCTATAAGTAATTACAGCAAGGTAGGAGGATACAAGGTTAATATACAAAATTTAATTGCCTTTCTATATACCAGCAATGAACAATTGGAATTTGAAATTAAAAGCACAGGACCACTTATATTAGCACCAAAAGAGGAAATATATAGTTGTAAATCTAACCAAATATGCATAAGATCTATGTGGGGAAACTCTGATGAAAGAAATCAAAGAACTAAAAAAAATGGAGATATATTCCATGACAGATAAACATATGAAAAGATGTGTAACATCACCTATCACCAGGGAATTGCAAATTAAAACAACAGTGAGATACCACTGCACACCTATTAGAACAGCTAATTCATTCTGGTTCCTCCTGATCATTATTTTACTACATATCCTTTTGATTTGATGCTACTAATCTATATTGGTGTTAATTATAAGAAATAGAGTCTAGATGGTTAATGAGTACCTTGCATATTTTTATAGGATCAATCGTAACCTCCCCACCCCAATTCATATGTTGAAGTCCTAAGTCTCAGTACCTTAGGATGTGACTTATTTGGAAATAGGGTAGTTGCAGATGTAATTAGTTAAAGTAATATGAGGTCATTAGGTGTGCCCTAATCCAGTATGACTAGTGTCCTTATAAGAAAGGGAAATCTGGACACAGAGACACACACGCAGAATGCCACTGAAAGATGGAGGCTGAGATTGGGGTTATCCATCCATAAGGCCAGGAACACCAAAGATTGCCAGCAAACTACCCGAAGCCAGGAAAGAGGCACAGGACAGCGTCTTCCGCACAGTCATAAGAAGGAAGCAACCCTGCCAATACCTCGATTTCTAACTTCTAGCCTCCAGCACTGTGACACAATGCACCTCCATTGTTTAAGCCACCCAGCATGTGGTGCTTAGGTACTGCAGCTCCAACAAACTAATCCTGTGAGTCCATCAACTGGACTCGAGATTGGCTCTTCCACAGGGATGGCTAATGGTGGTTCCCAGGATAGACTAGCACATGAATGCAGCTGGCCCTCAGTAGCCACAGATGTGGAACCTGCAGAAACAGAGGGCTGACAGTACGAGGCCATTTTATGGAAGGGACTTGAGCATCTGTGGATTTTGGTATCCATGGGGCTAGGTGGGTCCTGGAACCAATCCCCTGCAGATACAGAGGGATGAATGCATTGACCCCCTGCCCCCAGTCCCAAGTGCTCACAACGATGACTTTTCATGACCTGTTCACCTTGAGCTTACCTTAAAAACACCCATGATGGTACTTAATAGTGCATTACTGCTGTTCACCACTAGGAAGGAATGGCTCAGGTGTGCCAAGAAAAGTGTCACTCACCTGTAAACTTTGTGTTGTTTTAGAGATGCCAATGGGGGGCCACCATCCAGTCATGTGGAGCCTGTCCAAGAAATTGGCTGAGAGGTCACCAGATTCCTTGGGGGGGGTTATTGCCCACTCTGTTTGATTTTGATGTAATAGTCAAAGTAGTCCTTTTCTATCTTCTTACATAAATACATGGCAAAAGAATTCTTTGCACTAGAGAGGGACTTCAGCAGCCATCAGAGAGTAAAAGGCTTGTGTTTCCTATCACAGCAGAATACAGCCCTCAACATCCCCCTGGGGTGGAAGAAGTATCCTGCTCTCACGCCTTGTGATAAGGGCTGACCCAGCCATGTTCCTGGTGGTATGTGCTGTGGTCTGGGGTGTGCCTACCCACAGTGCTGCTCCCTCAGTCCCTTCCATGCAATGGGCATTTTGGGTTACTTTTTGGGGGGTGGGCCTTGATCCAATATGACTGGAGTCCTTATAAGAAGAGGAAATTAGGACAAGGACATGCACAGAGGGAAGACCATGTAAAGACACAGGGAGGAGAAATGGCCATCTGTAGGCCAAGGTAAAAAGATTAATTTCTGTTGTTTAAGTCACCCAGTCTGTGGTACTTTGTTCCGGCACCCCTAGCAAACAAATACAGTGCAAATCAATCAGCAGCTCCAAGGCCTGGGTTTTGACTGGTCCTTGTCAATTGAGGCATTGGCATTCCTGTGAAAACAGTGGCTGGTTTACTTGTGAGAGCAATAGATTGAGTATTTAACCTTAATCTTCACCTATATTTACACCCTCATCATGGCTTCATCCTGAGCAGTGTGTAAGTTTCCTGCCCCTTGATTTTGGCCTTGGCCATGGGACTTGCTTTGACCGGCAGCATGTGAGCAGAATGGACACAGTGCCAGTTTCACACATAGACCATAAGAAGCTTTCTGTTTCCATTTCTCCTCTTGCACCCCTGCCATTTCTATGACAATAACATGACTCGGCCTCAGAGCCTGTGAGAGTGAGGGAGGTGGCGCAGAGCCTTCCTGGCTTAAAGTAGAGCCATCTGGTCAACCCAGCCTACATCAGCACACCCCCACCAACCTGCAGACGCAGGAGTGAGCCCAGATGACATTAGCAGATCTTCTTTCAGACGACTGCCAGCCACATGAGTAACACTCCTTGTTAAATGGCACCAAGACGGTGTGGTTATTACACAGCATTTCATGGCAGTAGCTAATGTATACAATGAACACATGACCTGGGATTGTTCAATCAAGATAGAAACCAAAGATATTTTTTTTCAGCATTGGGAAGAGTTGTTCTTTCTCAGAGGGAGCCCATAGTGTGGAAATGTTTGACAGCCACCTTGTACCCAGCTTGCAGATGATACTGAGGAGCTAGAACAGAAAAATGAAAGGAATCTGTGTTCTGTTGTTGAGCCACAAGATCAAATCAAACCTAAGTCTTGAACTACCTCTAAAATACCCAGTTACACGAGCAAAGAAATTCCCTTGTTGTTTAAGCCCAGGTGGTTTAGATTTTCCATTACTTCAAAAATATAGACTCAGAACTTCTGGCTTCAGCTCCAACATGTAAAGAGCTTGGAAGTCATCACTCCTGTTTTTACAACAGAAACATTCTGAGTAAACTGGAAATAAACAGATTTTCTCAGACCTATCAAGGATTTGGAATCAGAGGGTAAACTACCACCCCCAAATTTGGAGAGATGGTGAGTGAACACAGAGACTCTGCTTACCTGGAGCAGAAGGTGGAGACATAAATGGGTAGAAACACTTACATGATGATTTTGATGAATTGCTGGAGGTGAGCATGGACTAGCTTGAGAGTGAGAAACTTCTGGAGTCTGAAGTCTTGGTGGGGGGCCCATGCTTTTGAGGACCTACTTTTAGGAACCCTACCAGGTTCTTATCATGAAGCCAAGAAAGATCCCTTCATGGCTATGACAGGAGGAGGGGAAAGCGTTGTGTTCTCCAAAGCAAATGCTTACTCCTGAGGGGGAAAGACTTTACCAGAACCTAAGGGAAGGGGAAAAAAGCTAAGGAACCCTTGTGAAGGTCACAGGCCAGGGACATAGGCCTCTGAAAAGACTAAGATTTAATCAAATGGTTACAGAATGCTTCCCCTCCCCAGCACCTTAGCACCACATCAGTAGGGCTCCAGTATAACATTGGATTACAGCTGAAAGAGCTGCAAGGCACAGACCCTATTCAAGGAGCCCAAAGGCAACAGGAGAGATAAAAACAAAGATGCCAGACAAATATGAAGCTTCTGACATCTACAGTTACAGCAAACATTAAACACAGCCCAACTCTTAGACAGATTAACACAGAACCTTACACTAAAGGCTTTTACCTCGGTTCTTATTACCCAATACATCATGTTCAACATTTAATAAAATATTACAAGGTATGCTAAAAGGCAAGAAAAAACACAGCCTGTAGAGAAAAAGGAAGCATTAGAACCAGATGCTTTTTAATTCCCTGGAATTAAAAATAACTATGATTAATATGTTACAGGCTGTAATGGAAAAACTAGACAACACTCAAGAACAGATGGATAATGTAAGCAGAGAGATGGAAACTCTAACAAATAATCAAAAGGAAATCCTACAACTCAAAAGCACTGTAATAGAAATGAAGAAAGCATTTAATGGGCTCATCGGTATACTCAACACAGCCAAGGAAAGAATCAGAGAGGTTAAAAATGTGCCAGTAGACAGTTCCCAAACTAAAATGAGACAAAAGAACAATAACAACAACAAAAGAGGCAGAACAAATACACACTTGGAGTACCAAAGGGAGAAGAAAGACAAAGAATAAGATGAAGATGAAATATTTGAAGTAATAATGACAGACAAGTTTCCAAAATTAATGAGAGACACAAAACCACAGACCTGGGAAGCTCAGAGAACACCAAGATAAATACCAAAAAAATCTACACTTAGATAGACCATATTTAAGTTACGGAAAACCAATGATAAAATCTTGAAAGAAGACAGGGTGGGGGTGGAGGGGTCTTATCTATAGAGAAACAAGGATAGGAATTACAGAGGACTTCTCATCAGAAACCATGCAAGCAAGCAGACAGTGGTGTGAAATATTTAAAGTGTTGAAAGAAAAAAATATATAGGATTCTATATCAAGCAAAATTATCCTTCAAAAGTGAAGGAGAAAGATTTTCTCAGTAAAGCGAAAACTGAGGGAATTCATTGCCAGGGAACCTGTCCAGACAGAAATGTTTAGAAAGTTCTTCATGAAGAAGAAAATTATATAAGTCAGAAACTTGGATCTACATTAAAAAAGGAAAAGCATCCGAGAAGGAATTTTTAAGAAGGTAAAATAAAAACTTTCATTTTTCTTGCTCTTTTTTTCCACCCTCATCCATTCTGCAGACCCCTAACCCCCAGACTGGCGATCACCAATCTGTTTCCTGTGTCTGTAAGTTGGATTTGTTTTAGAGTCCACATATAAGTGAAATAAAACAGTATTTGTCTTTCTTTATCTGACTTATTTCTCTTCACATAATGTCCTCAAGGTCCATCTATGTTTTCTCAAATGGCAGGATTTCTTTCTCTTTTTATGGTTGCCTTTTCCTTCTTTTTTATCCACTTGTCACTTAGTTTATTTCCATGTCTTGACTATTGTAAATAACACTGCATGAACATGGGAGTCCAAATATCTTTTCAAGAGGCTGATTTTGTTTCCTTCAGATAAATTCCCAGGAGTGCCAATACTAGATTATATGGTAGTTCTATTTTTATTTTTTTGAGGAACTGTCAGACTGTTTTCCATAGTGGCTGCATCAATTTACATTCTCACCAACACTGCACAAGGGTACCCTTTCCTCCACACCCTTGCCAACACTTGTTGTTTCTTGTGGTTCCCCACCCCTCCACCTGCAACCCGTGGCTTGTAGGATCTTAGTTCCTGGACCAGGGATTGAACCTGGGCCCCAGCAGTGGAAGTTCCAAGTCCTAACCACTGGACCGCCAGGGAATTCCCACATTTCTTGTGTTTTTGATGATAGCCATTCCATTGTGATTTTGATTTGCAATTCTCTGATGATTAGCAATGTTGAGCACCTTTTCAAATACTTGTTGGCCTTTTGTATGACTTCTTTGGGAAAATGTTTATTCACTTCCTCTGCCCATTTTTAAATCAGATTATTAGGGTTTTTTTTCCTATTGAGTTGTATGAGTTCTTTATATATTTTGGATATTAATGCCTTATCAGATATATGATTTGCAAACATTTTCTCCCACTCTGTAAGTTGCTTTTTCATTTTGTTGATGTTTTCTTTTGCCATGCAGAGGCTTTTTAGTTTTATGTAGTACCTATTTGTCTTACTCTTAATTGATCTTAAAGTATAACTGTTTAAATAATAGTAACAAAGTATTGGGTGATTATAGTATGTGGATACATGAAATGAAGGACAGCAATGTTATAAGGATGAGAGGGAGGAATTGGGAATATTCTGTTATAAAGTAGCAGCACTACATGTGAAGTGATGGTAGTGTTATTTGAAAGTGATCTTAGATTAATTGCAAATGTTTATTGCAAACTCTAGGGCAACCACTAAAATTTTTTAAATAACATAATCTGTATGCTAAGAGAGGAGAGAAAATGGAATAGTATAAAATACTTAATTAAAACTAGAGAAGGCAGGAAAGAGGGGAAGAAAGAAAAGAAACAAAAACAAATGTGATGAATAGAAAACAGTTATAAGCATGGTAGATATTAATCTAACTATATCAGTAGTCAGTAAATGTGAATGTTCTAAATACCAAATCTAAAAGACAAAGATTGTCAGAGTGGATGAATAAACAAGATTCAAACATACCTTGTCCACCAGAAATTCTCTTTAAATACAAAGGCTCATAAAAGTCAAAAATAAAGGGATAGAGAAAGATATATCATGTTAACATGAATCAAAAGGAAACTGGAGTTAACTACATTAATTTCAGATAAAACTGACTTCAGTTCAAGAAAAAAATGTCAGCTATAAATAAGGGCATTACAAAACAATAAAGGGGTAAATTTCCCAAGAAAGCATAATAATCCTGAGTGTGTATGCATCTAACATCAAAATATGTGAGGCAAAAATTAATAGAATTTCAAGGAGAAATAGAAAAATCCACTATTACAGTTGGTGACTTCAACACCCCTCTTTCTGTAATTGATAGACAAAGCAAGTAGAAAATCAGTAAGGATGTAGTTGATCTGAACACCACCATCAGTCACCTTGACATTTATAGAATACTCTTTCCAATAACAGCAGAATACACAACCTTCTCAAGCCTACGTGGCCCTTACACTGATTGACCATGTCCTATGTCATAAATCACACCTTAACACGTTTAAAAGAATATGAATCATACAAAGTATGTTCAGACCACAATGGAATTAAACTGGAAGTCAGTAACAGAAAGATAGCCCCCAAATCCTATAACAGTTGGAAATTAAAAAAAAAAAAAACACTTCTGAATAACACACAGGCCAAAGAAGAAATCTCAAGAGAAATTTACAACTATTTTGAACTAAATGAAAATACAACTTGTCAAAAATAAACATTCCTCACTGTCACAGCCATCATGCTAGACTCCCAGAGAGTAGCCTGTGCTCTTCCAAGAATAAGGGTACTTCTTCAGTAAAGCTGTCATCTTATCCCCATGTAAGGATCTGACTCAGTCACAGAAATGATATGTTCCCTTCTGAGGTGGCTAGGGCACACACAGGGTCCTTGGTAGATCTGAGGGTCAGGCACACTGTGGTTGAAAACTTCAGAGAATAAGCTTTTGGAGAGCTTGTTCCATACAGGATGTTCAAATGCTGTCCCCCCCCCCTTTTTTTTTAATAGACACCCTAACAAAGCTATAAAACTTTTCATATCGTAAATTTAAAATATTCTAAAAGTGACTTTGCATCCCCCAAAGATCTGAGCCTCTAGTCTTTTTGCTAGTGCTTACTTAGGCATTTTGAGTTCATTTGGGTTTCACAGGAAATGTGGGCACAAAGTGTAAGGATACATCAAAGTTTAGCTTTGACCTCAATACTAGGCTCTGCTTTGCTTTTTGGCTTTACCAAGTCATCATCTTCGGAGGTCTAAATAGCCTAATTCATCTATTTCACCACTCTATTTTGTAACCCTATCTTGTGTTTGATCGATGATCATGTGATTGTATAGAGACCACATATCTAATCAGAAATGACGCCACTTTTCCAGTGCTGATTGGAATAAGACATGTCTTTTAGATTTATCTTTCATATTTGAATATTTATTTCCAGATATAAACAAGCATTTCAGATGTAGCTGTAGCTTAGAGCGAAAAGTCTCCAAATTTTGAAATTCTGTTGAAGTATAAATAAATACTTTACTTATAAGAAGGTATTAATAAGAGAAAATACTGCTTGCCTTATCAGTAAACTAAAGATGTCATCATTAGCCATTGCAGCCACCCTCCCACCACACCCCAGGGTGAGCCCTGAGGGAACTCAGGAAGGAAACAAAGAATACCTGCCATCTAGCAGCCATCAGACTGCAGCCACACTCCAAGGGTGCAGCTTGAGGAAACTCAGGATGTAAAAACATAGATAGCTGAGATGTATATCAAAAGAAAGATTTCAGTGAACCCAGACTCTTGCATCTTCCCATATATAGAAAAGCGCTAAATTCCTTAACTTGAGATGTCTTGTTTTCTTTAATTAACAATCATCTTTTGATGTTCAGACTACCTGCCTTTGTTGCAAAACTCCCATGTATCCTGGCTCCCCCACTCCCCTCCTCAAAGCAGTTTTCTCAGGGTTACTTGAGAAATTGCCTCCTGGGCTTGAAGTCCGCCGAATAAAACAAAACTCTCAGATTTTAGGTTGTAAATTTTTTAAGTCCACAAATGTATATTTATTGTTATAAGAGTAAAGTGTTGTAGTGATTAACGATCACTGAGAGTCATTAAACTTATGTATAAACGTAATTAGTATTTTCAGACATTTTAACAAGAAAAGAGATTGGTAATTATTTGAATTTTTAAAAGAGAGGGTTTTAGCTAAATAACTGTAATATGGCCAACCTTTTTATCCTTTCTGAGCAAATGTTTATAAAAATTTGAATAATAATTGTATTAGTATGTTTGAGCTGCCATAACAGGATACTAAAGACTGGATGGCTTAAACATCAGGAATTTATTTTCTCATAGTTCTGGAGGCTGAAAGTCCAAGATCAAGGTGCCAGAGGGTTGGTTTCTGGTGAGAGCTCTCTTCCTGGCTTGTAGGTGGCCGCTTCCTTGCTGTGTCCTCACATGGCCTTTCCTCTCTACATGTGCTCCTGGTGTCTCTTCCTCTTTTTTTTTTTTTGTTGTTTTTTTTGGCTGCACCATGTGACATGTGGGATCTTAGTTCCCCGACCCCGTGCCCCCTGCAGTGGAAACTCGGAGTTTTAACCACTGGACCACCAGGAAAGTACCTCTTCTTCTTCTTATAAGGACCCTGTTGGATTAGGGTCCAGCTCTTACGACCTCATTTAACCTCAGTTATTCCTTAAAGATCGTATCTCCATATACAGCCATATTGGGGGTTAGAGCTTCAACATGTATATTTGGAGGGGCACAATTCAGTCAATAATAATAAGATAATGTAAGGGAAATAATAATAATAAAATGTTTGTTGTACCAGCATCCATAGCATTAAATGAAATTAACTTTATGAACTGTATTCATTTTTAGTTACTTAATGCGATATAAGCTACAAGAAAAAGTCTTATATGGGACTTCTCTATTTCTTACGATGACAGATTAAAAGCGGAACTTTAACTTTGCCACCTCAAGATTCACAGGGAAGAAAAAGATTCAAAAACTGTGATAAAACATCTTCAATCCAAATGTAATAAAAAAGAAAAGAAAGAAGAAAAGAAATACTTTGAAGATTGTGAGACACATTGTTGTTACTTATAAAAATTCAAATCAACAGAATTCCAAGTGCCTTAAGAAGAAAATTCTTTAAATTTTTGAGTTAATAGGAGCTTAAGTTGTAAACAAAATATGTTAAGGTAATTGTTTTCGATTGCCATCATTCTCAGTAACTGTAGATGAAGCCATGGCTCCTACATGCAACGTTCCTTCAAGAATATTATAAAAACCTTTTACTGAATTAAAAAATGCTGTACTCAGAAAGATCAAAAATTATTTAATGTGCCACTTCTATATCTTGCATCAGGCATTTGAAGTTGGGTGGGATCAGTCCTCTGAGTTTATTCTTCTCTTTTAATATTGTATTGGTTATTCTGGGTCTTCTGCCTCTCCATATAAATTTTGAAATCAGTTTTTCAATATCCAAAACATAACCTGCTGAGGTTTTTGATTGGGATTGTATTGAATCTGTAGATGAAGTTGGGGAGACCTGACATTTTGACCATATTGAGCTTCCTCTCCAAGAAGACTGGAATATCTCTTTCTTTATGCAGTTCTTTGCTTTCACCAGCGTTGTGTGGTTTTCTCACATAGTTCGTACACATTTCTGTTAGATTCACGCCCAAGTATTTAAGTTTTTGACTGTTATAAATGCTATTGTATTTTGAATTTCATATTCCACTTGTTCATTGCCGGTATATAGGAAAGTGATTGACTTTTGTATATTAACCTTGTATCCTGCAACCTTACTATAATCATTTTTTCCAGATTTTCGTTGTGTTTCCCTTCAGATTTTCTACAGACACCATCATAACATCTTCCGGAAAAGACAGTTTTATGTCTTCCTTCCCAATATGTTTACCTTTTATTTCCTTTTCTCTTTTTTATTGCATGTGCTAGGATTTCTAACTATGCCAAAAAGTGGTGAGAGTGGTGAAAGTGGACATCCTTGCCCTTTTCGTGATCATTGTGGGAAAGCTTATAGTTTCTCACCATGAAGTATGATGTCAGCTTCGGGGTTTTTTGTAGATATTCTTTATCAAGTTGAGGAAGTTCCATCTATTCCTAGATGGCTGATATTTTTTTATCATGATTCGGTGTTAGATTTTGTTCAGTGTTTTTCTACATCTATTGATATGATCATGTGATTTTTCTTCTTTAGCTTGTTGATGTGAAAGATTATGTTTATTTATTTTTGAATGTTGAACCAGCCTTGGATACCTGGAATAAATCCCACTTGGTGATGGTGCATAATTCTTTTTATACATTCTTGGATTTGATTTGCTGATATTTTTTGAGGATTTTTGTATCTGTATTCATGAGAGATATCAGCTTGTAGTTTTCCTTTCTTGTAAAGTAGTTGTCTGGTTTTGGTATCATGGTAATGCTGGCCTTGTGGAATGAGTTAGAAAGTCATCCCTCTGTTTCTATCTTCTAGAAGAGATTGTAGAGAATTGATATAATTTCTTCCTTAAATGTTTCATAGAATTCACCAGTGAATCCATCCAGGTCTGGTATTTCCTGTTTTGGAAGGTTATTAATTATTATTATTTAAACATTAAAAAAATATATTTATTTTATTTATTTATATTATTTTTGGCTGCATTGGGTCTTCGTTGCTGTGCGCGGGCTTTCTCTAGTTGCAGCGAGTGGGGGCTACTCTTCATTGCGCTATGCAGGCTTCTCACTGTGGTGACTTCTCTTGTTGTGCAGCACGGGCTCTAGGCATGTGGGCTCAGTAGTTGCAGCACACAGGCTCAGTAGTTGTGTCTTGTGGGCTCTAGAGCGCAGGCTCAGTAGTTGTGGCGCATGGGCTTAGTTGCTCCGCGGCATGTGGGATCTTCCCAGACCAGGGATCAAACCCATATCCCCTGCGTAGGCAGGCAGATTCTTGACAATTGTGCCACCAGGGAAATTCCAGGTTTTTAATTATTGATTCAATTTCTTTAATAGATATAATCATATTCAGATGGTCTATTTCTTCTTGTGTGAACTTTGGCACATTTCAAGGAATTGGTCCATTTCATCTAGGTTATCAAATTTGTGGGAATAGAGCTGTTCATGATGTTCCTTTATTACCCTTTAATATCCTGGGATCAGTAGTGATGACCCTTCTTTCATTTCTGATATTAATCATTTTTCTTCTTCCATTTTTTCTTAATCAACCTGGCTAGAGGCTTATTGATTTTATTGATCTTTTTGAAGAACTCATTTGATTTTGTTGATTTTCTCTGTTGATTTTTCTCTATTGATTTCATGCTTTCTATTTCATTGATTTCTGCTGTCATTTTTTTTCTTTCTTTCCTTCTGCTTACTTTGGATTAAGTTCATTTTCTTTTCCTAATTTCCCAACATGGAAGGTTTTTAGATTATTGATTTTAGATTTTTCTTATTTTTTAAATATAAGCATTCAGTGCTATAAATTCCCCTGTAAGCACTGCTTTCACTGTATCCCACGGCTTTTAATAAGTTGCATTTTAATATTCATTTCGTTCAAAGCATTTAAAAAGATTTTTTCTTGAGATTTCTTCTTGACTCATGTATTATTTGGAAATGTGTTGTTTAATCTCCAGATATTTGGGGGACTTTCCAACTATCTTTCTTTACAGATTTCTATTTTAATCCAGCTGTGGTCTGAGAGCTTACTTTGTGTGATTTCTGTTCTTTTAAATTCATTAAGGTGTTTTTTATGGCCCAGAATGTGATCTATCTTGGTGAATGTCCATTTGAGCTTGAGAAGAATGTGTATTCTGCTCTTGTTGGATGAAGTAATCAATAGATGTCAATTATACCCAGTTGACTGATGGTGCTGTTGAGCTCAACTACGTCCTTACTGATTTTCTGTCTGCTGATCTGTCCATTTCTGTGAGAAGGATGTTGATGTCTCCAACCATAATAATGGATTCATCTCTTTCTCCTTACACCTCCATCAGTTTTTGACTTGTCTATTTTGACACTCTGTTGTCAGGCACAAACACATTAAGGCTTGTTACATATTCTTGGAGAACTGACCCCTTAATCATTATGTAATATTCTTCCTTATCCCTGATAACTTTCCTTGATCTGAAGCATGACTGGTCTGAAATTAATACAGCTACTCCACTTTCTCCTTATTAGTGTAATCATGGTATATCTTTCTCCATCTCTTTATTGTTAATCTATGCATATCTTCATATTTTAAGTGTGTTTCTTAGAGACAACATATAGTTGAATCTTGCTCTTTGATCCACCCTGACGATCTCTTTTACTTGTTATATTTAAACCATTGGCTTTTAAAGTGATTATTGATACAGTTGGGTTAAGATCTACCATATTCGTTATAGTTTTCTATTCGTTGCTCTGTTTTTTTGTTCCTATTTTTGTTCTCTCTGTTTCTGATGATTGTGGGGTTTAGTTAGCATTTTATATGATAATTTTTTTTCCTTTCTTGGCATATCAGTTATACTTCTTTTGGTGGTTGCTCTAGAGTTTGTAATATACATGTACAATTAATCCGAATTCACTTTCAAATAGTGCTACCCTCCTTCACAGTTAGTGAAAATATCTTATGGTAACAAGATAATCCTAATCTTCCTGTTCATTTCTGTATCATTGCTCATTATGACAGTAATTCACATATATATTAATATATCTCACAATCAAGTACATTGTTGCTGTTATTATTTGAATGAACTGTTGTCTTTTAGCTCAATTAGGAATAAGAAAAATAAAAGTTTTTATTTTACCTTCATTTATCCTTTCTCTGGTGCTCTTCCTTTCTTTATGTAAACCCAAGTTTCTGAACTATATCATTTTCCTTCTCCCTGAAGAACTTCTTTTAACATTTCTTGCAGGGCTCATCTACTGGGAACAAATACCCTCAATTTCTATTTGCCTGAAAAAGTCTTTCTCCTACACTGCTGAAGGATAATTCTCTAGTGTTCAAAATCCCAGGTTGGAGTAGTTTTCTTTCAACAATTTAAATATATCACACCACTCTTGTCTTGCTTGCATGGTTTCTGAAGAGAAATCAAATGTAATTCTTATCTTTGCTCTTCTATAGGTAAGGTGTTTTTTTGTCTGACTTCTTTCAAATTTTTTCTTTCTTTTTGATTTTCTAACATTTAAATATGATATGTCTTAGACGGTTTTTTGGCATTTTTCCTGCATGGTGTTCTCTGAGCTTCCTGGATCTGTGATTTGGTGTCCAACATTAATTTGGAGGAAATTATCAGTCACCACTGTTTCAAATATTTCTTTTCCTTTCTCTCTCTCTTCTCTTTCTGGTATTCCCATTATGTGTATGTTACATCTTTTGTAGTAATCCCACAATTCTTGGATATTTGGTTCTGTAACCTTTTCCAGTCTTTTTTCTATTTGTTTTTCCATTTTGGAAGCTTCTACTGACACATCCTCAAATTCAGAGATTCTTTCCTCAGCTGCGTCCGGTGTATTAGTGAGCTCATCAAAAGCATTCTTCATTTCTTTTATTGTGTTTTCAATCCCTTGCATTTCTTTTAGATCCTTCCTTAGAATTTCTGTCTCTCTGCTCCATTGCCCATCTGTTCTTACATGGTTTCTACTTTATACATTAGAGCCTTTTCTGTATTAATCATGATTGTTTTAACTTGGTCTGAAAATTCCAACATCTTTTGTGGTACCTCAGTTTGATTTAGATGCTCATTCTGTCTCTTCAAACTGCATTTTTTGTGTTTTCATATGTCTTGTAATTTTTTCTTGATAGGCACGATATCCTGGGTAAATAGAACTGCCATAAATAGGCCTTTAGTAAACTGGTGGTGAGGTGTAAGGGGAGGGGAAGCATTCTCCAGTCCTGTGATTAGGCTTCTGTCTTTCAGTGTCCTGTGTCTCTGACCTGTGACCTTTGTAAGTGCTCCTCAGTTCCCTCCCCCCAGTCTCTTAGGTGGAACAGACAGCTAGAGTGGGGTGGAGTTGGGTATTTCCTGAGTCATCTAGGCTCTGATAAATCCCCAATAGTTTAGGCTCTGATAAAATCATTTCTCTTGAGGACAAGCCTGGTTAAGAAGAACAGAATGCTCTGTCATATTTCAAAGGGCTCCTTTTCCCCTCCCCCTGCAAGAAGCATGAGGAGATTTTCATTCAATATCACTGTGAAGATCTGGTCAAGCCCCAGGAGGTAAAAATCACAAAAGTGTAAGATCCCTCCTGTGACGACCCCACCCCCTGGACTTTTTAACTCTCAGACTTGTCCACCCTGAGCCTCCAGTGGTTCATCAATTACAGTTAGTATTTTCTACCTTGGTACTGGGTCCCTTCGAGGTTTGTGCTCAGGGTTTTCTGCTCTGGTAAGTTGTGATTATCTATATTTGCCTGTCTGTCTCTTTAATTTTGAGGGCAACAGTTTGCCCTGTGACCTCACTTCTCTTAATGGTTCTTAAAAGAGTTGTCGATTTTCCAGTTATGTTATGTTAAAAGACCTAATTCAAATTGTTAGGAAAGGGTGGCGCAGTGGTTAAGAATCCGCCTGCCAATCCAAGGGACACAGGTTCGAGCCCTGGCCTGGGAAGATCCCACATGCTGCGGAGCAACTAAGCCCGTGCGCCACAACTGCTGAGCCTGCGCTCTAGAGCCCGCGAGCCGCAACTACTGAGCCCTCGTGCCGCAACTACTGAAGCCTGCGCGCCTAGAGCCCGTGCTCTGCAACAAGAGAAGCCACTGCAATGAGAAGCCCGCGCACCACAACTGAGAGTAGCCCCCGCTCGCCGCAACTAGAGAAAGCCCACGCGCAGCAATGACGACGCAACACGGCCAAAAATAAAAACAAACAAATAAATTAATTTAAAAAAATTGTTAGGAAAGAGTGGCAACTTCCAATCTCCTTATATGCTGAACTGAAAACTGGAAGCCCATATCCATGTAGATTTCAGGATGAGCTTGTTTTTCCTTTTTTTAAAAAATAGATTTATTTATTTATTTTCCATCTTTGTCTGTGTTGGGTCTTCATTGCTGCACGTGGGCTTTCTCTACTTGCGGTGAGCGGGGGCTACTCTTCATTGTGGTGTGCGGCCTTCTCATTGTGGTGGCTTCTCTTGTTGCAGAGCACGGGCTCTAGGCACGTGAGCTTCAGTAGTTGTGGCTCGCGGGCTCTAGAGCACAGGCTCAGTAGTTGTGGTGCACGGGCTTAGTTGCTCCATGGCATGTGGGATCTTCCTAGACCAGGGATTGAACACGTGTCCCCTGCATTGGCAGGCAGATTCTTAACCTCTGCACCACCAGGGAAGTCCAGAATCAACTTGTTAATTTCTGCAAAAGGGCAGCTGAAATTTTAACAAGTATGGCTTTAAATCTGTAGGTCAATTTAAAGAATACTGCCATCTTAACAATACTAAGTTTTCCAATCCATGAACACAGGCTGTCTTTCCATTTCTTTAGGTCTCTTTAGTTTCTTTCAGTGATGATTTGTGGGTTTCCAAGGACTTGTTTTGCTAAATTTATTCCTAGTGTTTTATTCTTTTTGAAAATATTATAAATGGAATTGTTTTAAATTTTATTCTCAAATTGTTTACTATGATGATGGAAATTCAATTGATTTTTGTATGTTGATTTTGTATCCTGCATCCTTGCTAAACTCATTCACTAGCTTTAATACTTTTTGTGCAGATTCCTGCCAATAGAAATACTTTGCCCTTTTCAATCTGGTGCCTTTTATTACTTTTTCTTGCCTGACTGCCCTGGCTAGGACCTCCAGTATCATGCTGAATAGAAGTTTTGAGAGCAGACATCCTTTTCTTTTTTCCCAGTCTTAAAGGGAAAGCTTCTGTATTTTACTATTATGATGTTTCATAGGGTTCTTCATAGATGCCCTTTGTTGTTTTGAGGAAGTTCTCTTCTATTTGTAGTCTGTTGAGTATTTTTATCATGAAGGGATGTTGGATTTTGTCAAATGGAGTTTTGAATGTCAAACCAATCTTGTATTCCTGGGATAATTTACACTTGCTCATGGTGTATAGTCCTTTTTGTATGTCAATAGATTCAGGTAGTTAGTATTTTGTTGAGGATATTTTCATCTATATTCATAGGTTTTTCTTTTTTTCCCTCTGTGATGTCATTGTCTGGTTTTGGTATCAGAAAAATACTGGCCTCATAGAATGAGTTGTAAAATTTTCCCTCCTCTTCTATTTCTGTAAGAGTTTGTAAAGCATTCATTAAAATTCTTCCTTAAACATTTGGTAAAACTCATCTGTGAAGCCATCTGGTCCTGAGCTTTTCTTTGTGAGAAGTTTCTTGATTACTAATTTTACCTCTTGTTATAGGTCTATTCAGATATTTTATTGATCCTTGAGTCAGTTTTGGTAGTTTGTGCCTTTCTAAGAATTTGTGTATTTCATATGGATTATCTGATTTCTTGGTATACAACTGTTCACAGCATTGCCTTATGTTTGTATTTCTGTGGTGCTTGTAGCAGTATCACCTCTTTCGTTCCTTATATTAGTAATCTGAGTCCTCCCTTTTTGAGTTTTCTTGTCAGCTTAGCTAAAGGTTCATCAATTTTGTTGATCTTCTCAAAGAATCTTTTAGTTTTGTTGATTTTTCTCTATTTTCATAATTTTACTTATTTCCACTCTAATCTTTATTATTTCCTTCCTTCTTCTGGTTTTGAGTTTAGTTTGCTCTTTTTGCTTTTTGTAGTTTCTTAAGGTAAGAGATTATTTATCTGATTTTTTTATTTGTTTTTAAAAAATATAGGCATTTACAGCTGTAAATTTCCCTCTAAGACTGCTTTAGTCGCATCTCATAAGTTTAGGTATGCTTTTGTGTGTGTGTGTGTGTGTGTGTGTGTTTTCATCTAAGCGTGTTTTCTATTGTGTGTGTGTGTGTGTGTTTTCATCTAAGCGTGTTTTCTATTTTGTGTGTGTGTGTGAGTTCTTCTTTGACCAGTTGGTTATTTAGCAGTGCCTTGTTTAATTTTCATCTATTTGTGAATTGCTCAATTTTCCTTCTGTTATTGATTTCTAATCTCATTCTATTCTGGTTAGAGAACATACTTTTCATGATTTTAATTCTTTTAAATTTGTTTAAACTTGGTTTTTATCCTAACATATGGTCTATTCTGGAGACTGTTCCATGCATAATTGTGAAAAATATATTTCCTGCTGTTGTTGGGTGGAGTGTTCTATAGATGTCTGTTAGGTGTAGTTAGCTTATAGTGTTGTTCAAATCTTATATTTCCTTGTTTATCTCCACTATAGTTGTTCTATCTATTACTGAAAGTGGGCTACACAAGTCTTCAACTTTTTTTTTTTTTTTTTTTTTTTTTTTGCTGGTACGCGGGCCTCTCACTGCTGTGGCCTCTCCCGTTGCGGAGCACAGGCTCCGGATGCGCAGGCTCAGTGGCCATGGCTCACGGACCCAGCCGCTCCGCGGCGTGTGGGATCTTCCCGGTCCGGGGCACGAACCCGTGTCCCCTGCATCGGCAGGCGGACTCTCAACCACTGCGCCACCAGGGAAGCCCCATTCTTGTCCTTTAAAGGCACAATTCTAAGTCTTATCATCTTTGATTCCTTAACTGGTAGATTCATATCTATGGAGAGGTTGTGAAATCTCATCTAGGAGATCTTGAAGTTGAGTGTTGCACTTGCATCTCCCTGGGATTCCAAGACAGGATAGAACTACAGCATGTGGGGGGGGGGCCCTTTTGGTTTTCTGTCCCTGCCCCTCATTTATTATTTGAACATGGCTCCCCTCCCTTCTCAAATTGCCAGCCTGCTCATATACATTTTAAGTCTCCTCCAGTATTTATTAAATACCTCAGGGAAATGGTAAGTAACTTTTTATAAAATGGTTGAATACCACAATAATCATTGTTGGGGACAAGATCCACCAATGGATGCTAAAATGAATGGGTGAAATTTTGAGGAGAAACAAGTTCTCATAGTTTCAAAGTCTTACCTCCCTGGATATGATGCACTGAGAATTCACCATCGTTTCATTGCCAAAAATGTTCGACCTCATGCAAATCATGAGAAGACATTAGACCTAAATTGGGGAACAGTCTACAAAATAAACCATCAGTACTCCTCAAAAGTGTCAAGATCATGAAAGATAAGGAAAAACTGAAGAACTGTCAGAGATTGGAGGAGACTAAGGAGAAAAAAAATAACTGAATGGAATTTGGGAGACTGGATAATTCTATCTGGAACAGAAAAAGGATATTAGAAGAAAAAGTGATAACATTGGAATAAGGTCTGTATTTTAGTTACTAGTGTTGTACCTGTGTTAATTTTATAGATTTGATTATTATACTATAGATACCCAATGTAATAACCTTAGGGGAAGTTCAGAGGGGTCTACAAGAACACCGTACTATTTCTGCAACTTTCTGTAAGTTTAAAATTTGTTCAAAATAAAAAGTTAAAAAAAACATTGCACACAATTTTTAGCATGTCAAAGGACTATTTTTTTTCATTCCTTTGATCATTTTTTGTCATTCTACTCAAAAACTTGATATTTTTGGATATAATATTCTAATGAGAATATAACTAATGCAGACTATGGGTGGAAACATTTTGAAAGAAAAAAGTATTATACCAACGTAAGGTTGTATTCTCAAATTCTCATGCTGCTTTTTCAAAGTTTAATTTACACCCTGTTTTGTGTTTAAAATGCATTGTACACTGGTAGTGTTGTGAACTCACATAGTTTACGACAGGCGTGGGATTTAACTTAGAAATTCTTCTTTTGAATACTTTCCAGATTGGAGGGACTTGCTATTCACAGCTGAACGTTTAATGGTGTAGCTGGAATTTTTATTCCTTAGGGACTTCAGAATCTATTGCTTGTAGACTAATTTAAATGCTCAAACATTAGGAATTTGGTTTTGTTGGTTTTCTATAGTTAAGAAGTGTTTAAAAGCAAATGAGACACGGAAAGTTGAACAAAATAAAATGGTACATGCAATCTTGAGAGCTATAATTTGTAGTAAGCCATAACTAGGGGAAGTTATGAAGTCCCAGTCATCTCATCTAAGAGGAAGTACCGAGTCCATGCTTCTCCATCTTAACGTGTACAGAAATCTTCTGAGGATTTTGTTAAAATGCAGATTCTGACGCAGCAGGCGTGCGGTGGGCTCCGGGATTCTCCATTTCCAACCAGTTCCCAGGAGACGATCCTGGTCCATGGACGACATTGTGAGTGGCAATAACCTACACGGCTGGAAAGGACACGCTATGTATGAGTCCTGTCTACTGCAGGTGTACATTTTCAAGGTGGATTTAGTTTTAAACAAGTGAAACGTTTAAGTACCTTCAGGCAGTGCAACCGATAGCAAAATTTTGAGGAACTCTGTCCAAGGAAACAAAGTCTGGAGGAAGGGAGTGCTGCGTGTGACGCCCCAGTCACCCCAATGTCAGGCGTTGCCTGAGCAGAAACTCGGAAGGGAAGAGACTGGATTCAGTCCGAGACGAAGCTGAACGAGTCCATGCCCAGCCCGTAGGGTGGAAGCAAACACATCCCCAGGAGCATGTCTACCACCGCCACCAGGGGGCGCGCCGCCACAGCTTTTCCAGGCCGGCGGTGTGGACCGTCAACCTCACCTTGGGCGGCGCGGGGATGAACCGAGATAAGGAAACGGATACAGCACCTTACGGTGGTGGTGGGGCCATCCCACTGTTTCAGAACCTGACTCCGGGTTTCTCCGGTGACAGGGACTTGGTGACGGGTAATGTGTAAACAACTCTTAGGATGTTACACTGGCGTTTGAGCTGGGCATGAATTGAATCCAATTCCAATCTGCGGTTAGATTCCAGGTGTAGGGGAGGCGGGGTTTGCGGTGGGGACCCTCACGCGGATAACACCGGGCTGTTAAAGTGAGAAGAGCGACTGACTTCGGCATCTCTTTCTTTTGAACGTTGTGTGTCTTCAGAAGGCCTCCTGGCTGCAAACATCCTGCCGAGGAAGGGCTGCCATCATCTTTCTAGTTATCATCGAGGGAAGAAACGGCCTGCACATAGATCTGTGGCCCAATTCGATGCACAAGTCCGGCTTCCTGCAAAGGCCGACCCCCCAGGGTGGGCTGCCCCCCTCGGCCATCTTCCGGCCCCTCAGAAACCAGCAGGGGCGTAGGGCAGCCAGAGAAGCCCTGAGCGCGTGGCTCACGCAGGCAGGCGGGGCCAGCATCAGACTGTGTCAGTTCCCTTAATTGAAGTCAACTTGTCTTAACTACTTACACATGAACAGATTCTTTTAATTGTTCCTTATTTTTTAAATTAGAAAAATAGGACCTGCTGATGCCAGAAAAATAATTCTAAAAATAAAAACAGTATAAAAGTGAAAGTCCTCCCTCATTCACGAACCTCCACCCCAAATCCTGAAAGCCCACCTCCAGAAATAACCATTGCTGCAGACATACACTCAAGTGATTTTGCTTAACTTTGCAAAAATGACATTATACAATTCATAATGCAGCTTGCTTTTGCCACGTAAGATGCATATTGTAGTCTATCAGGATGAGTTTTGAAACTTAAAAACGATCAAACGTTTTACAGATCTGTCTTCTTGATTGAAAACAGGATTCCTAAGCCTAATATTTATATGTTAACAAAAATACGCCCCCAGGGCGCTTCTGAGCTCCCCCTGCCACACTCAGCATCCTGTCTGCCCCAGTTTACAGTGACAAAATAAAATGAGTGGGGTTTACATGTTTTCTTTCCGAATGATTCTGATAGAATGAGCAAATTTCTCAAATTGTGAATGATTAATTTTTGTCCTCTGAGGATTTAAAATTTTAGCCTCTTAATTATTTTCCCTGGCTCTGGATTTTTTTTTTATAGGACTTTTTTTTAATAGCACTTGTGTGAAACAGGAGACAGTTGTAGCCATAGCTATAGGATATGCTTGTGTACTCTATTTCTTCCAAATAACCAAAATAAGTCAATTAAAAATATTGACAAAAAGGGGGCAGGTAATACATTTTTCCTTTTTAGATTTTCTCTCCAGGATCCACCAAAAAAACATGCCAAGCTGTCCCTTTCTTTTGAACAACAGAGCTCAAACTTTAACACAGAAGAATCCCTGGAAGCTTCTGAATGATGGAGATTTCCAGGCCTCCTGAATCCCATTTCCTCAGGATGGGCTGGGAATGGATGTTCTTAACAAGATCCCTTGTACTTTTTATGTCCACCGACATTGGATTGAAAGGGTCCTCCATGGCTCTGCCCTAGCTGGGGGGGCGGGGGAGGGAATCTTTCCTGACAGTACCTTAACGCTACTTTCTTCTCATTTAGAAGAAACAGGGGATGGAAAGAATGTACATGAACTGGGTTGTGCTTTTTCCATTAAAAGCTGCCTCCAAATTTTATGCTCATCTTAGGAATTCTTCTAGGCTTGTCTTGAAAAGCCTAACCCCCTAAGTTTGCCAGGTGACCGGCTGTCCTGCAGTTACCCCTGGGTGGTGTAACCGGTTTGAGAAGCAGCCCATGACTGTTTCAGTTTCAGCTGAAGTTCCTTCTAAAACGAGCCAATCTGGGAGGTCACTTGTCTCTGATCCAGAGGCAATGGTTTGGTTATTCTTGGCTTACACTAAACTTGGAAAGGAGCTGAAGCATCAGGTAAAAAACAACCTACACCTACGCAGCACGAGAAAGAAACAATCACAGCTCTACACACCCGTGTGGAAAGATCCCACAGAAACAAGGTTGAGCAAAAGCAGCCTCCGTTCACCTGAAGTTCAAGGACAGGCACCCATGACCCAGGGTGAGAGAGAGGTGGGAAGAGGGGTCACCTTCAGAGGGTTATCGCCTAGTGGGGGGTTGGCACGAGGGGGACTTCAGGGGGGCAGAGAACGTTCTAAGTCATGATCTGGAACCTAAGTACATTGTCCATGCATAGATAAAGTCATTGAGCTAAACGTTAAAGCTGTGTGCAGGTTATTATACATAAATATACTTCAATAAATTAAAAAAAAGACGATGGGCAGCTCTGACTATGACAGTGGTCCACTAGGAAACCATATCTACAGTCACATCCATGTAGTGAGTCAAAATCACTCAACAAATGCCAACCATTGGGCAAAAAGAAAATAAAAATTGGAAACAATTATAAAGTAACTGATTCACTTTACACCTGAAACTAACACAACACTGTAAATCAACTATACTCCAATAAAAATTTAAAAAAATAAAACAATAAAACAAGCAGTTTCTTTGAAGTCCGTGTCTAACTGAACTATTAAAATCCCGTGAGCCCCACCTTGCTGAGAGGATGCTCTCACACACCTCCTGACCTGGAGTGTGGACACATGCACCCACATTTAGGAGTGAACGTTTTGTGCTCTGTGAAATGCCGACAGCTCAGGAAGCGTCTAAAGGAGCAGTTTTACCAGCTTTTTGATGAGGGCATCAAACAAGGATGGGGAAGGGATAAGTGGTCAGGCGCCCCTTGGTGAAGCTGGGGTTTTGTTGGCATCTGAGTGCCTGATGTGCAGGTGACACGTCTGGAGGTGAAGAACAGCCAGATGGTTCTGCCGGGGCCGCAGTTGACCAGACCAGGCCTGAGAAGGGAGGCCTGGGAGTTTGTGTCTAGGCAGACAGGAAGGGGGTGCCACACTGGAGGGCTGTTCCAGGGTCACCCATGCAAGAGTGTCTCCCTGTTCTCCCATCCACCGACACTTGGCCTTATTGTGTTTGGAGGCGTTCTATGAACACTTAGCGTCTGTCCTCTTTGCTTGGGTTTTGTCTCCCTGTGTGAGAGGCGGCCACAGCCAGGAGGCTGACTTGTCGCCTCACCAAGCAAGTGGCTCTCCTGATTTTCTCCTCTCCTCCGTCCCTTCCTCCCTCTCCGTTGGTGGCTTGTCTAACAACTGGCATTGGTGTTATAGAGGCACAACCCTGCCTTGTTGTGGAAACTGCTGTCAGGTCTGGGCGCTTTTGGCAGGGGAGGCCGGAGCCTGGGAATGAGGCCGGAGGGCACAGAAGACCCTGGTGGTCTGGGCCTCCCTCACTGGGCTGACATCAGCACGTGCATGTGGCCCTTGGTGATGGAGGCAGAACGATGAGAAAGACAAACCACTTCTGTGCCCTCATATCCAGTCCGAAGTCTCCGCATGGAACTAAAACTGGAACGATTTTAGGAGGTAAAAACAGGGGGCATGGACGGTGACCCCAGCATCCAGCCCAGGGTGCCAGGCTGAGGAGGTGCCATGCCTGGATCTTGGAAGGGTGCAGGCCCTGGCACATCTTGGGGGTGTTGCTTCTCTTTCCAAGCAAGCGAATTCTCAGACTAATGTATCAGGGCCTGGAATTTTCTCCCCGAGGCTCTTTGCACAAAATGTGAGATCAAATGCAAACAGATTAAGAAATAAAAGGCAAAAGCTGCCTCGGGATTGATGAGGCTCCTGATGGTGAAAGATAAATAGCACATGAGTTATTTCAGCTCCCGTTCCTTCCAAAATTCCGTTTCCTGGGGGAGCTTCCAGAGACTGGGAGAGGGCAGGCAGGACAAAAATAACTGTTGTCCTGGGAGGAGGAGCTCACGGGGGCCTCTGTCTCCCTCCTCCAGTGCTGCCAGAGGACTTGACAGCCTGCTCCCCGCAACCCTACCCCTGCCCCCAAAGCACGCCTGCTGGAGGGAGGGGGTGCTTCCCTCCTGCGTGGGGAGCCATCCCTGTGCCGGGTGAGGGACCCACCGGCCGAAGGTGCTGTCAGGCTGGGGACCGGAAGTGCCTATTTTTCTTCTCTGGGTGGTTGGCTTCTTGGGGGTCTTTGTCTCTGCTACACCCCACTTGGCTCTGAAACCTGTCAAAATGAATATGAACTAAAAATCATTTCTAGGCACCCCGGGAGTGATCTCTCATCTCTCTGTCTCCCTCCCCTCCCCCAACCTTCCTCCCTTTCTTCCCATCAGTGCAGGTGCGGAGAGCATTTCCAGGGAATCGCCAGCTCCTGGTTTCTCCCCGCCTCCCTCCTGCTCCCGCCCCCGACACCTCTCCCACCCCCAGATTACACAATTCCTTGTGCCTGTGGTTCATTCCCTAACCCAATTAGTTCCAGATTCCCTCTCTCACTTTTAGTTTTCCTATTTACACGAGAAAAAGCGATTTGAGTGTCTTTCCCGGTTAGTTGAATAAAGGACAGTATTCCAAGCTCCTAAACTTTCCTGTCTATGTCTCTGAATGTTGATGGAGAACCACCCTCCCCTGCCTTCAGCCTGGGCAAACTTCCACGGTTTAAATCCTCCTCGGTACCCGGTAACCAACCAGAGAGGGAGTGAAGGGTCAACCACAAGGGGGTCGTAGGAGGGGTGCATCCCGGAAGACACCAGGCCGAGAAAGGAGTAAAGGAATGATACGCCCAGGAGGCGAGATCTTCCAGGCTTGTTGGGTGAAAATGACCCCTCTGTGGTAAGGAAGCCACCCAGGAAGGACTGTTTTGTCCTTTGCCTGCTGTCCCCAGATGCTGTTGGGTGTCATCTGGGAGGCGTGGGCTAGGAGGTCACCCACAGGTGGGAACACACTTGGACTCTGTGGGTCCTCCCAAGACCTAGGAGTGGAGAAACCTGTACAGAGCTTCCCTCCTTCCTCCTCACCTCCCTGGCCATCTGCATGCAGCTAGATTCCCTGATATGACCGGACTCCACGGAGAAAGTCACCTGGATTTCAGTGATCCTCTTCTGAACAAGCCCTTCTGTTTTCAGCCCTACCTCCTCCTTGGGGCTAGATCCACCATCCCAACCAGCAGCCCAAGCCAGGTACCAGGGAGGAGGCCGGAAACCCCAGGAGGGAGGGTGGGTGTGCCTGAGACCACTAGGTGTCCTCTCTGCACTGGGCACCTTCTGCAGGGCTGCAGGTGACGGCTGGAGCAGAACTGGGGGCAGAGGAGTGGGGGGATTAGGGCTCTGACCTCAGGGGTGGGGGCAGGCAGGGGCCTCCTCCCGAGGTTGGCTGGGGACCCTCGGGCCGCCTTGACCCGGGACAGGGCCAGCTGCCCACCTTCCCTCAGCCACAGCCCTGGGCTTGGTCCAGGACGACCGCGAGTGAAGTGTGAGCCCGGGCCAGCGGGGGGAACCAGGACATCCTCAGTGAGCCAAGAGCCTCCGGGGAGTCCTGTTCCAGATCCCAAGCCGGGCGCGCAGGGGGATCCCCGCAAGGGGGCGGAGGGAAATCCAGGGGGCCCGCGGGAGGAAGCAAGCCCGGCGGCCGGGCGCGCGCACCCACGCGCACTCGCGGCGCCCCTCTCCGGGCACAGGGTGGGGAGGGGGCCGGAGAGACCCTCGGCTCCTCCGAAAGTTTCGGGCGAACCCTTTTGCCCAGAGAGCTGCCTCTCGGCTGCGCGTGTGTCCCGAGAGGGGGCCTCCCGCGCCGGCACGAGCGCAGGACCGCGCGCAGGGCTCCCTCCCCGGCTCAGTCTCCTCCCCACGCGCCCCCTCTCCGCCGGGCTGGCCAGCGCCGCCGCGTCTCCGCCGCTGCCCCCCGCCCGCGCCCGCGCCCGAGCCCGAGCCGCCGCGTCGCCGCAGGCTGCCGCCTTGCCCCGAGCTCCCGGCGCGCTCGGCCCCGCTCGGCCCCGGCCCCGCGCGCGGACCATGGAGTAGGCGGACGGCCCCGCGACGCGCTCCCGCAGCCCGCGAGGCCGGAGCAGCCCCGGTGGCCTCGCCCGCCGGCCGCGTTGGCCCGCGGCGGGTCCTCCTCCCGCCGGTCCTCCCCGCTCCTCCTCCTCGGCTGCCGCCGCCCCCGCCTCCCGGCCGCCCCCGCCGCCCCCGCCGCGCCGCCGCCCGAGGCCGAGCGCGGACGCCGAGCGTGGGAGCCATGGAGCGCGAGGAGGACGGGGACCCCGAGCGCCGGGAGGCTGCGGCGCGGGCCGGCGGCGACGAGGAGGAGGAGGAGGAAGAGGAGGGACTGAGCGACAGCGACGACGAGGACGAAGACCGGGAGACCCGCGGCGGCCGCGAGGAGGAAGAAGAGGAGGCGGCGGCCGCCGGGCGGGAGCGCAGCGAGGACGCGCCGCCGCCGCCGCCGAGCGCGGAGCTGCCTCCAGCCGCCGTGCCCGCCGCGGCCGCCCGCGACCGGAGCGGCCGCCGCCCGCCGGGGCCCCAGCCGGGGCCGCTGCCCTGCCGCCCGAAGAGGATGCCGTCGCCCGACGAGGAGGAGCGCGAGCGTCGCCGGAGCCGCCGGAGGGACCTTCTGCTGAGCCAGATAGGCTTCCTAGCCCTGGTGGCGCTGCTGCTCTGGTCGCTGTCGAGCATGCAGGACCACGACGGTGAGTGCTCGCCGCCCGCCCCGAGTGGGCGCTGCGTCTCCGGTGGTGCCGGGCTTCCCGGCCGGGCCGGCGGGCGGGGTTGCCGGGCCGAGGACGCCCCCTGCCCCTCGGAGGGGCCCCGGAGGCGAGGACCACGCGGTGGGGCCGCGGCAGGCACGCTGGGCGCCTAGCTGCCTTGGGAACCCTCACCTGTGCCTCCCGGCTCTGACCTTCCTGCCACGAGCTGGAGGGACTGGGGGCGGCGGCGGCGACGGTTCCCCTAAACTAGTGCCCCGTGGCCATTAAAGTTGTCCTGGTGAGCTTTGGGCCCCAGTGCGCGTGACCACCTGTGCACTCCTTGGTGTGTGGAGGGAGGGCTGGTTGACTGGTGAGCATACAGTTCTCAAAACCTCTCAGGCGGGATGGACCGGGTAGGAAGCTCCATCCTCGCCTTTCCAGAACAGGTGCCGGGAACTCCTGATAGGAAAAAAGTGCTGGCCCCCGGCTAGGGTTTGGGACCGGTTCTCTTTCATTGGCTACTCGCTGGGCAGACGGATCCCTTTTGTGGACTTGCATCCGGGGAAGAGGCCATTAGGCTGGACTGTCCCTCATTCTGTTCACTGCTCTCAGGGTGCCCTGCGGTGGGAGACCCCTTTACCCACAACTTTTGTCTTATTTTTGTCCTTGTCCTTTCTTGAGCTGAAATAGACCTGGTGGAGGAATGTGCTCAGAACAGTTGTCCACGGTAAAGAGTTTGGACCCTGGGTGTGCAGCTGTCAAAGAAACAGAGGAAAGTCTTGGAAGAATAACTGTTGTAAAACGGTTTTATGTCCCGGCCATTCAAGTGGCACGGTTCCTGGGAAAACAGCCATGGAAATGGTCGTGAGGAAAAGCAGTTCCAGATACAGGCTTTGGTGTTAAGATAGACAGAGCTCCAATACAAGGTGTCCTGAAGTGCAGAATGAAGGCATTTGGATAGTGATGGTCAAATATTTTTAAGGGTGCTGTCAATTAAAAAAGGGACCTCCCCCAGTTGACTGTCTCGTGCCTGGTGGGGAAAGCAGATGGTCGGTCTTGGTCCAGGTCTTAGCAGACTTCAGCATATATGGTAAAAGGAGAGAGCCCGTCCTGGTCTTCAGTGGAGCCTTTGAGACTCCCGGGTTCTCTCCACTTCTCCTGGATCCCAGAATCTCTGGCCATGAGGACTGACACCAGGAAGGTGACCGTGCCGGGTGAGGGAGGCTCGACCTCTCCAAGGGCAGTCTGACCTGCCAAGAGCAGTTCCTGGCCGATTCACAAAGGGGGTTTTCATTAACCCCCTTTTCATCTTCTCAGTTTTGATGAGTGCAAAGCCAGTCCGTATTTCATGCCACCTTTGGAAAGGGGAGTTCCAAGTCACTTACATGCCGGCCATTTTCCTGCAGGTTGGGGTTCTCTGAGCCAATCGAGTTCCACCACTTTCAAGACTACAAAAGACATTTTTCTGGATAGAGAATGTGACCCAGATGGGTTAAGTCCGTCGGTGGCAGGGGGCTGCCTGGGCCCTGGGAAAGCTGGGATGTTCGGAGGGAGGGGGTGTCAGACACTCTGCAAGCTTGAAACTTGGTGACTGGATGTCATTTGGAGATGGACAGAAATGTTCCTGTTAGGGACTCATGCACAGCCCTTTCCTCCATACCTTCCCTTGATCTGTCTTCTTCTTCCTTCCATCCACGTTCTTCTTTTTTTTTTATTTTTAAATTAAATTTTATTTTTTTTGGCCGCACCATGTGCTCAGCATGCGGGATCTTAGTTCCCCGACCAGGGATCGAACCCGTGCCCCCTGCAGTGGAAGCACGGAGTTCTAACCACTGAACTGCCAGGGAGTCCCCATCCACATTCTCCTTCTGCTTCTCCACCCCTCTCCACCCCCTCCCATAAATGTGGCGCTTGAGAAGACCCCCAGCCCAGTAACTGAAGATAACAGTGAACGTCAGTGGGGGGACTGTGTGCCATCGAGCCGGCGGATGGCATGCTAGTTGTAATTCTGTCTCAGATCACCTTTTCTTCCACTAGATATTGATAATTTCATTACACGATGCACAGCAAGATTTCGCAAGGCCCAGGTTTTTCGAGATAATTTTTTAAGATACTAATTAATGTGTGTGAATCTGCAAGTGATTATTTTGCTTGAGGGGTTGCCATTCAGCATACTTAACCATCTGAATAATGACTTTTACCCCGGAAACTTGGGGGATGCTGCACTTGAGGGTCCTTCAGTATGGTTAAAGTGTTTGGAATTTAGCCTTGTATTAAAGGCACCGTGACTTGGAGAGGCCAAGTGATTCGCTTAAGGTCACACAGCAGTTGGGGAGCAGAGGAAGAAACCAAGCCGAGGTGACCTGGCTCTTTGATCCCACCTGTGTCCCCTGGTATTCATGCCACCATCTGGGTGCAGCTTTGTAATATTTATATAACCACAGAGCGAGGTACCTTCATAATGATCAAAGGTGATATTTTTATTTATTCACCTTGAAAACCATGCAGTGATTAAGTGTAACGTCTCAGAAGCCTCTTTTCTAACACATACTGATTTTTCTTTTTTTTACATAAAAAGGACAGTTCTTTTACCAAACCAGAATAGAGATGTGTGGAAGTTATGTTATATAATCTTGTATAACATTTCGAATTGTATGGAGTCGGAGAACCCTTTCAGGACATCTAACCAAACTCAGTATAGATTCTTTCCTGCTCAGATGGGACAGGAGCACTGTTAAGCTTAAGTCAGGAAGAATTAGCGCTGGAATCAAGAAAAATGTTAATTCTCACAACAACAAAAGCAATAACAATATTAACCGGAATTTGGCAGGCTCTTAAGTGCCAGGCCCTGGGCTAAGTCCCCTTTCTCTGCGTTGCCTCCTTGAAGCTGCAGACACTTGAGCTTCCAGTGGTGGAGGAGGAAAGAAGAGCCCTCCGTGTCCTGTTTAGTTGTTGTTGATGAAGATCTTGGTCTTGATCTGTTTTCAGAGCCAGTTGAAATACGGTGTCAGGTTTGCTAACGCGATTTTCTTTTATTTTTTTGCAGTGTGAATGGATCACTTTGTATGTTTTGAGTGGTTTAAAAGTGTTTAATTTTTCTTTGCAGTAAGAAACCTGGTCCTCTTTGTCCATAAGTGGTGTGGACAAAGCCCAGAGGTCCTAACTTGGGAGTAATTAGAGACATCCCCTCCCAGAGGTCTCTAGGGTGGTGAATAGTGAAGAAGGACAGTCATACACAGGTATATACGTATAAACTTTGAGATACTCTTTGGCTCAGTTGCTGTTGCTACATAACAGATCACCCCCAAATAGTGGTGTAAAACGACTCTTTCATGTTTTTACTCAAGGATACTTTGTGTCAGGGACTTGGTCAGGGCCTGGTGGGGCTGCCTCTGTTCCATGATGTCTGGGGCCTCAGCTGGAGACACTGAAGGCCTGGGGGACTTGACAGCTAGGTCTGCAGTCGTTTGGAGGCAACGTCACTACTGTGTCTGGGGTTGATGAGGGTTGTTGGCTGGGCCCTCAGCTGGGCTGTCAACCAGAACACCTATGTGTGGGCTCTCCATATGGCCTCTCCACGTGCCTTGGTTGAACTTCCCCAGAGCATGGCAGCTGGGGTCCAGGAGAACAAGGTGGACGTGCCTGGCATTTTTATGTGTCAGCCTCAGGTGTTGCATAGTGCCACTGCCACTATTTTCTGTTGGTTAGGGCAGTGACAGATGTCAACCCGAGTTCAAGGGGAGGGGACATTGATGCCACCACTTACTCCATGGAGGATTGTCAGGATACATAGTAAGGTGAGCACATGTGATGGGAGATACTGTTGTGGCCATCTTTGGAAAACCAGGATCTAAAGGGATGATAACTTAGGAGTGATTGTAGACATTCCCCAAGATGGTAAGAGGCAAATAATGCATACATATATACACACACACACATATATACATGTGTGTATGTATATGCGTGTATGTGCATGTATGTGTATGTATATGTGTACGTATGCGTATGTGTGTATGTATATATGTTTGTGTGTATGTATATGTGCGTGTATGCATATATGTATGTATGTATATGTGTGTGCATATACATGTGTATGTGTGTGTATGTATATGTGTTTATATGTGTATGTATATGTGTGTGTATATGTGTGTGTGTGTGTGTGTATATGTGTGTATACAATTTCTATTGAAATGCCGTCTAATCATGCTGCTCGCCTTACCTGGTTGGGTCCAGAGATGATATTTGAAGAGCGGCTGCAGTGGGGATTTGAACTGCACATTTCAGTTGCAGAGCTAAGAGCTCGCATTTAGCTTTGTGGCTTCCCGCCCCTCAGAGGACCCTGACCATGACCTTTCGGTCCCTCCTGTGGCTTCCTGGGAGGCCTGGCTGGACTCTCCAGCTGTTTCTTCCCGCCCTGCCCTCTCCTATCCGTGCATCACCACTAGGGCCTTTCTTCTGCTCCTCAGAAGGGGGACGCTTCTGGCCCTAGACCTCTAGCGCCTGCTGGTCCCACTGTTACCACCCCAGCTAGTTCAGCCTGCATCCTTCACTTCCAGGCCCAAGAGCTTCCCGACTAGACCAGGTCCTCCACTGGTCTGTTTGCTCTCTGAACACACTCTGTTTTACCTTTGTAGCATTTTGTTGGCAATTATGTGTTTCTTTGGTTATGATTTGAGTACCATCTCCTCTTCACCAGAGTCTAAGCTCCAGGAGGTCAGGGATCCTGTGACCTTTCCTCACCTTTGTCACCCCATCACCCCACCCAGAGTAGATGCTCAAAAGGCATTTGTTAAGTACAGAAGCTGTTTTGATGTCTGAGCGACAGTGCCTGTGATAAAACCTAGCGACTGTGTGTCAGAGGCCCACTTACAGGCACACTGTATTTTCATGACTTATAATTCTGCCTCCAATCCAGCAAATTCAATGTTGTTACCCATTTTATATGGACTGACCCTGAGCTGAGAAAGGTGAGAGCCTCCATCAGAGCCACTTCATTAACTGGCAGGGTTTGAATTCAAGCCTGCCTGCATCAGAGCTGCGTGCCTCTGCATCCCTAGCCCCAGCCTAGGAGGACTCGAATAGAAAATGGGAATCACACTGCCTTTTTCAGTCGACTCGGGAGTAAAGGAGTAACAGAAGGTTGCTTTCATAGAAGCAGTATTTTAGAAAAACATTCCTTTTCAACCTTTTCTATTTTCTGCCTAAACATATATAGATGTGTCTCCTTCCTCCTGGCTTTTCTTAGCTGCTCATCAACCCAGATTTTTCTCAAAGATTTCCTCCCCTTGTGAGTCTTAAATCCTTGTGGGAAGATTTTTTTTTACCCTGGAGGGTTGGCAAAGCCAAAAGAATTGCAAAACCAGCCATTTGCTAAGGATTCCAAGGCCTGGTGGAAGTTGGCTGATAGGATAGGATTTTGGCAACGCTCTTTTTCCTTAAGGAGATTTTTCTTCCTTGAGCAAAATAATTTCAGAGGGGGAAATAACAGTATGCAGACTTTTATAATGAGGGAACTAAGGTCCGGGGAGTTCAGAAAATGTCCCTGAAGTCGCAGAGCAAATGGGTAGTCCTGCCAAGAAGGGAATTCGAGTTTTCTCGCCTTTTCCTGCCTTCAGTTTCTGTAGAGCTTATTTGGCAGTGGTTTTTGTTTCTCATTTGCAGTGGTCTCAAACATGGTGTCATTGTGTGGGATTTGAGAATTTCAAGGATTGAGGATTCAGTGGAAGAAGGTTTTCTATGAGTGAAGCGGTGATGGGTATCTTTGGGCAGTTTAAACCATGGAGTCATGACTTCCCAGACTTGGATGGCATCTTCCAGACTTCCTCCTACTGTTAGGACTCAGTCTACCTGCTGTTCTCTCTTCATCCTCATCCCTGGGCTGGTGATGCTCTTCATTGTTGTGAGTCCTGGGGGCTTCACCCTCCCTCAGTGGTCTTCCCAACCCTGCCCCCACCTTTGTAAACGGTCCCTTATGAAACTCCCTTAACAGCAGCAGTTTCTTCCCAGACCCAACTGGTGTAAGATACAGGGACCTTCTCTCCTTCATTCAGTAAACATGTGGCTGGGGTGACAGCTGTGTCTCAGACGGATACCCGGAGTACCCTCGTGATGCTCAGACTTTAGTGGGAAGAGAGGCATTGAACAACTAATTTTCAAGAATTATGAGAAATACAAATGAGAAATACAACATGGCATGGAGGAGATGCTGGTGATCAGGAGAAGCTGGAACCTGGAAAATAAAGGAATTAGGTTGGTGAAGAATGGAAAACAAAAACAAACTTATAGAAAAATAGGTAAAAGAAATGGGAAGGGAATTTGCAAAACCAACCAAACAAATTGCAAATGGCCGAGAGACACAAGTAAAAATCCTCAGCCTCGATAGTAACCAGGGATATCTAAATTTTAAAATTATGGGTTATCATTTTTCAATATCAGACTAGCAAAAATGAAAATGAAGTGTTGGCAAAGGTGCAAGGGAGACCACTTCTCTCATTTACTGCAGGTGAAGATGTAAATACATTGGTACCCAGCATGGTGGGAGGCTGCAGCGGGTTGATCAGGTGTTAGGCACAGACCCTCCATGAAGCCTCAGCCTTTTAACGAGATCCATGTGTAGAAAGGGGAGAGGTGGGATGAGAATGCTAGTGCAGGGGTATTTGAGACTTGGATAGAAATGCAGCTTGCCTGGACCCGTCCGTGACCATGGAGCAGGTTGGTCCTGACCCTGTGAATCTAGAGTGTAGAGATTAGCTGAGTGTTCCGGGGAACAGGGGAAGGGCCCTTGTCATTTCTGGAGCTGTCCAGACCCGTACAAGTTGCTTATTCAAATGGTGAGATCCAGCCATTATTTTTGCTTGTCAGTCACTCTTCATTTCTGGGAGAGGGGGAACAAATAAAGTCAGCTCATCAGTGACCTAGTTCAGGGGAATGTCACATTGCAACTTTGTATTTTTCTTTTCATTTTTCTCTTTGTGCTTCTGCATTGTTTGGCCTGAGCAGAGGTCATTTTCACTTTGGTGACATGAAGCTGAACTTGTGAAGGACAGGAAGTAACAGACGGGTTTCTTGAGCAGAATTTTGACCTAAGAACAAAGGGCATGGGCGACCAGGAGAAAGGGGGTGTCACAGTGGACATCAAGAAGTCACAAGCGCCATTTTTTTATATATTCCTTTTCAGATTCTTTTCCATTATAGTTTATTCCAAGATATTGAATATAATTCCCTGTGCATTACAGTAGGACCTTGTTATTTTATAAATAGTAGTCTGTATCTGTTAATCCCATACTCCTAATTTATCCCTCCCCCAGCCCATTGCCCCTTTGATAACCATAAGTTTGTTTTCTGTGTTTGTGAGCCTGTTTCTGTTTTGTAAATAAGTTCATTTGTATCATTTTTTTAGATTTCACGTATTAGTGATATTAAATGATATTTGTCTTTCTCTGTTTGGCTTACTTCACTTAGTATGATAATCTCTAGGTCTATCCATGTTGCTGCAAATGGCATTATTTCATTCTTTCTTATGGCTGAGTAATATTCCACAGCAGATATATACCACCTTCTTTATCTGTTTATCTGTTGATGGACATTTAGGTTGCTTCCATGTCTTGGCTATTGTGAGTAGTGCTGCAGTGAACATTGGGGTGCAGGTATCTTTTCGAATTAGAGTTTTTTCCAGTTACATGCCCAGGAGTGGGATTGCTGGATCATAGGGTAACTCTGTTTTTAGTCTTTTTTATTAGTGCCATTTTTAAGAAAGAACATGAAATACACACTTTTGGACATTTTGACTTCGATTACTGGTAGGACATCTAGGTGGAATATAGCTGATGATTGAAAGTCAAGATTATAAGTAGTTGCTACAGATAAAGGTCTGTGAGGTTATGCATGAGGGTGAAAATTGTACCTTTGGTTAGTTCTGTGGGTCTCAATCTTCTGTGCCTGTTGTAATCACCGGGGAACTGTAAACCTCATGTCTGGGTCCTCCCCACCAAGGGATTGTGAGGTTATGCTCCAGGGTGTAGCCTGGGCATTGGGATTTTCCTGGAACTCACATATGTGTCTTTCTTGGTTTATTCCTTCATTTTTGGTATGCAGTTTTGGGATCACACACTCATGGTGCCTCCTAAGACAGGGGGTATGGAAATAACAAAACAAAGGTTTGAGACATTGTGGGCTTGAAAATATATTCTATCCCCACACTTAGAAGATCTTTAGGCTGCATCAAGGGTTTGGGTTGGAGCACATTTTCTTTAGAATTTTGAAGGCATGGCTCTTCCAGCCTCTGGTGTTGCCTCTGAGAAGTCTGACGCTGTCCTAGTTTTTAATTGTTTTGTATGAAACCTGTTTTTCCCCCTCTAAAAGCATGTGTGCTCTTTGCTTTTTTCCTGATGTTCAGTCATATCGCAATTAGATGACTGTTAAGGTTCTGTTTTCATGCATTTTCCTGGGTACACTTGCCTGGTTCTTTTAATCTGGAAACTTGTGTCCTTCAGGTCTGGGAACTTGTCTTTTGTTATTTCCTCCATCCTAAATTCTCTCTTTACTCTTTCTGGATTACCTATTATTTGGGTGTTTGACTTCCTGCATTGATCTTCTGATTTTCTTATCTCTTCTCTCCTGTTTTTTTTTTCTCATCCTTTTACTCTAATTTCTTTAGGTTTTCTTAGCCATACCTTCTAATTCTTATGCTGAGCTTTTGATTTCTGCTGTCATATTTTTAACTTCCAAGAGGTCCTTTTTCATCTGAAAATTATTTTTAGTACCATCCTGTTCTGCCTCATCAATACAGTATAATTTCTTATATCCCAAAGTATATTAATAGTAGTCTTCGAGGTTTTCTTTTCTTTGTATGGACTCTCTTTCTCCAAGTTGCTGTTGTCTGTTTGTTGTTATTTTTCACATTATGTCAAGGGATCTTTGGCCTCTACTCATATTTAAGGGAGGCCATTAACGAGGATTGGGAACTATGCACATAGGAGGGTCTGCTGATGGTGCCTCTGTAAGGTGATCTGACTGGGCCATGTCACTGGGCAATGCTCCTTTCTCTAGTTTTAGATCTTTATCATGGGGTGGTGAGATTTCCCAGAGGAAGGTCACCCAGTGCCCTGTCCTGTGGGCAAAGACCTGGTTACTTCGGGGAATCCAGTGGAGATGAAGTGGGGGTTGTGTATATGTAGTGGGTTGTTCAGCAGAAACACTCCTATACTCAAGGGCAATGTGAGTATGAAAGAGCTGACAATTTATTTTGATACATTGCAGGACCATCCCAAGCTGCTTGAAGTCTCCCTCCCTCCCTCCCCTCCTCCCTTCCCTCCTCCCTTCCTGCCCTCCTCCTTTTCTTTCTTTTAACTCCTATGCACATGAAACTGGTAAGAATTGTTGCCTCCTGGGATGGCTAATGGTCAGGGTAGGGGAAGGCATAGTTTTTTACCATATCCTTTTTTATTAATTGAATTTTTTGTATAGGGATAATTGTAGACTCACTGCAGTTGTAAGAGAGAATACAAAGAGATCCCTTGTATGTTTCCTCTGACTGTAACATTCTTGCAAAACTTGAGTATAATGTCATAACCAGAGTAGCAACAGTGATGCAACCCATGAACCTTATTCAGATTTCCCGTTTCTTTTTCCAGTGCATGTGGGCGCAGGCGTGCATGTGTGTGTATTACATTCTATCCAGTTTTATCACCTGTGTAGGTTCCTGTAACCAACCCAGTCAAAATATTGGACTGACTCAACATCACAAGGATGACTTGTGTTGCCCTTTTATAACCGCACACACTTCGTGTACCTTTTTGTACAAAAGGAACAGTCATGTTAAGTAACTCCTATCACCTACTCCAAAAATAAAGCTAATTAGAAAATTATAACTTTAATAATTAAGGGAGAGATTGAAGATGGCAGAGGAGTAAGATGTGGAGATCACCTTTCTCCCCACACATACATCAGAAATACATCTACACGTGGAATAGTTCCTACAGAACACCTACTGAACGCTGGCAGAAGACCTCAGACCTCCCAAAAGGCAAGAAACTCCCCACGTACCTGGCCATGTGGCTGACAGAGTCTTGGAGCTCCAGCCTGGTGTGCAGCCTGAGCTGCTGAGGTGGGAGAGCCAAATTCAGGACATTGGTTCACCAGAGACCTCCCGGCCCCACGTAATAGCAAACAGTGAAAGCTGTCTTAGAGATCTCTATCTCAACACTAAGACCCAGCTCCACTCAACGACCGGCAAGCTACAGCGCTGGACACCCTATGCCAAACAACTAGCAAGACAGGAACACAACCCCACCTATTAGCAGAGAGGCTGCCTAAAATCATAATAAGTCCACAGACACCCCCAAAACACACCACCAGACGTGGACCTGCCCACCAGAAAGACAAGATCCAGCCTCATCCACCAGAACACAGGCACTAGTCCCCTCCACCAGGAAGCCTACACAACCCACTGAACCAACCTTAGCCACTGGGGACAGACACCAAAAACAACGGGAAATACAAACCTGCAGCCTGCAAAAAGGAGACCCCAAACACAGTAAGATAAACAAAATGAGAAGACAGAAAAACACACAGCAGGTGAAGGAGCAAAATAAAAACCCACCAGACCTGGGCTTCCCTGGTGGCGCAGTGGTTGGGAGTCCGCCTGCCGATGCAGGGGACGCGGGTTCGTGCCCCGGTCCGGGAGGATCCCGCATGCCGCGGAGCGGCTGGGCCCGTGAGCCATGGCCGCTGAGCCTGCGCGTCCTGAGCCTGTGCTCCGCAGTGGGAGAGGCCACAACAGTGAGAGGCCCGCGTACCGCAAAAAAAAAAAAAAACAAACCCACCAGACCTAAGAAATGAAGAGGAAATAGGCAGTCTACTGAAAAAGAATTCAGAATGATGATAGTAAAGATGATCCAAAATCTTGGAAATAGAATGGAGAAAATACAAGAAACGTTTAACAAGGACCTAGAAGAACTAAAGAGCAAACAATGATGAACAACACAATAAATGAAATTAAAAATTCTCTAGAAGGGATCAATAGCAGAATAACTGAGGCAGAAGAACGGATAAGTGACCTGGAAGATAAAATAGTGGAAATAACTACTGCAGAGTAGAATAAAGAAAAAAGAATGAAAAGGATTGAGGACAGTCTCAGAGATATCTGGGACAACATTAAATGCACCAACATTCGAATTATAGGGGTCCCAGAAGAAGAAGAGAAAAAGAAAGGGACTGAGAAAATATTTGAAGAGATTATAGTTGAAAACTTCCCTAATATGGGAAAGGAAATAGTTAATCAAGTCCAGGAAGCACAGAGAGTCCCATACAGGATAAATCCAAGGAAAAACATGCCAAGACACATATAAATCAAGCTATCAAAAATTAAATACAAAGAAAAAATATTAAAAGCAGCAAGGGAAAAGCAACAAATAACATACAAGGGAATCCCCATAAGGTTAACAGCTGATCTTTCAGCAGAAATTCTGCAACCCAGAAGGGAGTGGCAGGACATACTTAAAGTGATGAAAGGGAAAAACCTACAACCAAGATTACTCTACCCCACAAGGATCTCGTTCAGATTCAACGGAGAAACCAAAAGCTTTACAGGCAAGCAAAAGCTAAGAGAATTCAGCACCACCAAACCAGCTTTACAACAAATCCTAAAGGCACTTCTCTAGGCAGGAAGGACAAGAGAAGGAAAAGACCTACAATAACAAACACAAAACAATTAAGAAAATGGTAATAGGAACACACATATCGATAACTGCCTTAAATGTAAATGGATTAAATGCTCCAACCAAAAGATATAGACTGGCTGAATGGATACAGAAACAAGACCCGTATATATGCTATCTACAGGAGACCCACTTCAGACCTAGGGACACATACAGACTGAAAGTGAGGGGATGGAAAAAGATGTTCCATGCAAACGGAAATCGAAAGCTGGAGTAGCAATTCTCATATCAGACAAAATAGACTTTAAAATAAAGACTATTACAAGAGACAAAGAAGGATACTACATAATGATCAAGGGATCAGTACAAAAAGAAGGTATAACAATTGTAAATATTTATGCACCCAACATAGGAGCACCTCAATACTTAAGGCAAATGCTAACAGCCATAAAAGGGGAAATCGACAGTAACACAATCATAGTACGGGACTTTAACACCCCACTTTCACCAATGGACAAATCATCCAAAATGAAAATCAATAAGGAAACAGAAGCTTTAAATAATACATTAAACAAGATGGACTTAATTGATTTTATAGGACATTCCATCCAAAAAGAACAAAATATACTTTCTTCTCAAGTGCTCATGGAAATTTCTCCAGGATAGATCACATCTTGGGTCACAAATCAAGCCTTGGTAAATTTAAGAAAATTGAAATCGTATGAAGTATCTTTTCCGACCACAACGCTATGAGACTAGATAGCAATTACAGGAAAAAATCTGCAAAAAATACAAACACATGGAGGCTAAACAATACACTACTAAATAACGAAGAGATCACTGAAGAAATCAAAGAGGAAATAAAAAAATACCTAGAAACAAACGACAGTGAAAACATGACAACCGAAAATCTATGGGTTGCAGTAAAAGCAGTTCTAAGAAGGAAGTTTATAGCAATACAATCCTACCTCAAGAAACATCTCAAATAAACAACCTAACTTACACCTAAAACAATTATAGAAAGAAGAACAAAACCCCCCAGAGTTAGCAGAAGGAAAGAAATCATAAAGATCAGAGCAGAAATGAAAAAGAAATGAAGGAAACAATAGCTGAGGTCAGTAAAACTAAAAGCTGGTTCTTTGAGAAGATGAAACAAAATTGATAAACCATTAGCGAGACTCATCAAGAAAAAAGGGAGAAAACTCAAAGAATTAGAAATGAAAAAGTAACAACTGACAGTGCAGCAATACAAAGGGTCAGAGAGATTACAACAAGCAACTCTATGCCAATAAAATGGACAACCTGGACGACATGGACAAATTCTTAGAAAAGCACAACCTCCTGAGGCTGAACCAGGAAGAAATAGAAAATATAAACAGACCAATCACAAGTACTGAAATTGAAACTGTGATTAAAAATCTTCGGGGCTTCCCTGGTGGCGCAGTGGTTGAGAGTCCGCCTGCCGATGCAGGGGACACGGGTTCGTGCCCCGGTCCGGGAGGATCCCACATGCCGCAGAGCGGCTGGGCCCGTGAGCCATGGCCGCTGAGCCTGCGTGTCCGGAGCCTGTGCTCTGCAGTGGGAGAGGCCACAACAGTGAGAGGCCCGCGTACCGAAAAAAAAAAAAAAAAAAAAAAAAAAAAAAAAAAATCTTCCAACAGGGGGCTTCCCTGGTGGCGCAGTGGTTGAGAGTCCACCTGCCGATGCAGGGGACACGGGTTCGTGCCCCGGTCCGGGACGATCCCACATGCCGCAGAGTGGCTGGGTCCATGGGCCATGGCCGCTGAGCCTGTGCGTCTGGAGCCTGTGCTCCGCAATGGGAGAGGCCACAACAGTGAGAGGCCCGCGTGCCACAAAAAAAAAAAAAAAAAAATATTCCAACAAACAGAAGTCCAGGGCCAGACGGATTCACAGGCGAATTCTGTCAAACATTTAGAGAAGAGAGAACACCTGCCCTTCTCAAACTCTTCCAAAATATAGCAGAGGGAGGAACACTCCCAAACTCATTCTACGAGGCCACCATCACCCTGAGACCAAAACCAAAGATGTCACAAAAAAAGAAAACTACAGACCAATATCACTGATGAACATAGATGCAAAAATCCTCAACAAAATACTAGCAGACAGAATCTAGCAGCACATTAAAAGGATTGTACACCATGATCAAGTGGGGTTTATCCCAGGAATGCAAGGATTCTTCAATATATGCAAATCAATCAATGTGATAAACCATCTTACCAAAATGAAGGATAAAAACCATATGATCATCTCAATAGATGCAGAAAAAGCTTTTGGCAAAATTCAACACCCATTTATGATAAAAACTCTCCAGAAAGTAGGTATAGAGAGAGCTTACCTCAACGTAATAAAGGCCATATATGACAAACCCACAGCCAACATCATTCTCAATGGTGAAAAACTGAAACCATTTCCACTAAGATAAGGAACAAAACAAGGTTTCCCACTATCACCACTATTATTTGACATAGTTTTGGAAGTTTTAGCCACAGCAATCAGAGAAGAAAAAGCAATAAAAGGAATTCAAATCGGAAAAGAAGAAGTAAAACTGTCACTGTTTGCAGATGACATGATCCTATACATAGAGAATCCCAAATATGCTACCAGAAAACTACTAGAACAAATCAATGAATTAGGTAAAGTAGCAGGACACAAAATTAATGCACAGAAATCTCTTGCATTCCTATACACTAATGATGAAAATTCTGAAAGAGAAATTAAGGAAACACTCCCATTTATCATTGCAACAAAAAGAATAAAATACCTAGGAATAAAGCTACCTATGGAGACAAAAGACCTGTATGCAGAAAACTGTAAGACACTGATGAAAGAAAATAAAGATGATACAAACAGATGGAGAGATATACCATGTTCTTGGATTGGAAGAATCAACATTGTGAAAATGACTATACTACTCAAAGCAATCTACAGATTCAATGCAATCCCTATCAAACTACTAATGGCATTTTTCACAGAACTAGAAAAAACAATTTCACAATTTGTATGGAAACACAAAAGACCCTGAATAGCCAAAGCAATCTTGAGAAAGAAAAACGGAGCTGGAGGGCTTCCCCGGTGGCGCAGTTGTTGAGAGTCCGCCTGCCGATGCAGGGGACACAGGTTCGTGCCCCGGTCCGGGAAGATCCCACATGCCGTGGAGCGGCTGGGCCCGTGAGCCATGGCCGTTGAGCCTGCGCGTCCGGAGCCTGTGCTCTGCAACGGGAGGGGCCACAACAGTGAGAGGCCCGCGTACCGCAAAAAAAAAAAAAAAAAAAAAAAAAAAAAAAACGGAGCTGGAGGAATCAGGCTCCCTGACTTCAGACTATACTACAAAGCTACAGTAATCAAGACAATATGGTACTGGCACAAAAACAGAAAGATAGATCAATGGAACAGGATAGAAAGCCCAGAGATAAACCCACGCACATATGGTCACCTTATCTTTGATAAAGGAGGCAAGGATATACAGTGGAGGAAAGACAGCCTCTTCAATAAGTGGTGCTGGGAACACTGGACAGCTACAGGTAAACGAATGAAATTAGAACACTCCCTAACATCATACACAAAAATAAGCTCAGAATGGATTAAAGACCTAAATATAAGGCCAGACACTATAAAACTCTTAGAGGAAAACATAAGCAGAACACTCTAAGGCATACATCACAGCAAGATCCTTTTTGACCCACCTCCTAGAGAAATGGAAATAAAAACAAAAATAAAAAATGGGACCTAATGAAACTGAAAAGCTTTTGCACAGCAAAGGAAACCGTAAACATGCCGAAAAGACAACCCTCAGAATGGGAGAAAATATTTTCAAATGAAGCAACTGACAAAGGATTAATCTCCAAAATATACAGGCAGCTCATACAGCTCAATATCATAAAAACAAACAGCCGAATCCAAAAATGGGCAGAAGATCTAAATAGACATTTCTCCAAAGAAGATATACAGATTGCCAACAAACACATGAAAGGATGCTCAGCACCACTTATCATTAGAGAAATGCAAATCAAAACTATGGTGAGGTATCACCTCACACCAGTCAGAATGGCCATCATTAAAAAATCTACAAACAATAAATGCTGGAGAGGGTGTGGAGAAAAGGGAACCCTCTTGCACTGTTGGTGAGAATGTAAATTGATACAGCCACTATGGAGAACAGTATGGAGGTTCCTTAAAAAACTAAAAATAGAACTACCATACGACCCAGCAATCCCACTACTGGGCATATACCCTGAGAAAACCATAATTCAAAAGGAGTCATGTACCACAATGTTCATTGCAGCACTATTTACAATAGCCAGGACATGGAAGCAACCTAAGTGTCCATCAACAGATGAATGGATAAAGAAGATGTGGCACATGTATACAATGGAGTATTACTCATCCATAAAAAGAAACGAAATTGAGCTATTTGTAGTGAGTTGGATGGACCTAGCATCTGTCATACAGAGTGAAGTAAGTCAGAAAGAGAAAAACAAATACTGTATGCTAACACATGTATATGGAATCTAAAAAAAAATGGTTCTGAAGAACCTAGGGGCAGGACAGGAATAAAGACACAGACGTAGAGAATGGGCTTGGTGACACGGGGAGGGCAAGGGGTAAGCTGGGACGAAGTGAGAGAGTGGCATGGACATATATACACTACCAAATGTAAAATATATAGCTCGTGGGAAGCAGCTGCATAGCACAGGGAGATCAGCTCGGTGTTTTGTGACCACCTAGAGGGGTGGTATAGGGAGGGTGGGAGGGAGACGCAAGAGGGAGGAGATATGGGGATATATATTTATGTATAGCTGACTCACTTTGTTATACAGCAGAACCTAACACACCATTGTAAAGCAATTATAGTCCAATAAAGATGTCAAAAAAAGAGAAAAAAAATAGGACTTCCCTGGTGGCGCAGTGGTTGAGAGTCCGCCTGCCGATGCGGGGGACACAGGTTCGTGCCCCCGTCTGGGAAGATCCCACATGCTGTGGAGCGGCTGAGCCCGTGAGCCATGGCCGCTGGGCCTGCGCGTCCGGAGCCTGTGCTCCGCAACGGGAGAGGCCACAACAGTGAGAGGCCCGCGTACTGCAAAAAAAAGAAAAAAAAAGAAGGGAAATTCCACCACTAGTAATGTTGTTCTACTCCAAAGACTGCTTGTAACTTTTGGGAGGGGAGACAAGTGTAAGGAAGGTCAGTTTGCGTTAGTGAGGTTAGGACGGACATTGGGGGGTGGTTCTCAATCCCTGCAGTTTGATTACTTTCAGGTACAGTAACCTGAACTAACTGCCAGATAAAGGCCATGCACGGCTAGCTAACAGGTTCCTTGATGAATAATTTTTTCTGTCATTTGCACAATATTTCTGAATGAATGCTCTGTGAAAATAGTTCACTCAAGTACTTTGTTACTCCAAGCAGTTTAGATGCTCTTTGAAACACTGCTTTCACCATTATTTGTTGGCTGTTGTAGAATATTGGAGATGGAGATCTTGGGGACCTTGTATTTTAACATCTGATTTTATGTTTGAGGAAACTCAAATGAAAGAGAATTTAAATTGGGGCCAGAACCCTGGTTTTCTGACTCGTTGCTTAGTAAATACTTAAGAAAAAAATAGCAGAAAGGTCAGATCAGAAATATATTTAATGCAGATTGCCTGGGTGAAATTATTTCAAATTCAGACATGTTTTTGAAGTGCTGGCATTTTGCTGGGAATTATATGGCATGCAGTGTGGTCACTAAATGGGGAAAATGAGGGAATTTTTGAGTGAGCTACTTCCTGTAGCAAATAAGAGACTGTTTATTCAGAAATATTGGTTCTCGGGACACTCTTGGCTTGCTTTAGGAGGAAGTTAACATTTTGGCTTACCTTCTACCTGAATAGTCACTTCATATACCCATGAGAATGATTGGTCGTTTTGGAAATTAGTATCCATTGAATTTTCTTGTCTTTGAGTTCACAAGATTTCAACTATTTTCATCCTTGGTGTTGTAATTCTAGTCTGTGATCAGAACATGAGTTCCAAAGAAAGCAGTTTCCTAGGACCTTAACAACCCTGGCTTTGAAAATCTGATATTAATGACCTGCTGTGTGGGATTTTATGGTTTGGTCATTGGAAATCACAAATGTTTGTTGGGGTATGTGCAGAAAGAAAACTCATTGAACCTACTTTTGATAAATCTGGGCATGAGGACAGGTCAGTTTCAGTGTTTTCCAACATTGTGGTATACTTCCTCCCTTACATATTTTAAAATTGATGTAATACTGTATACAGTGTCTTGAATCCTGCTTTTAAAATTAAAAGCAACTAACATATAGTGGAACTGACCCACAGTCAGGATGCAGAACAGAAATATCACCCCTCAAAACTCCCTCAAACTATCGCTTTGTAATCACACCCTCCCCCATCCCTAAACCACTTGTTTTCTGTTCACTGTAGTTTTTAGAATGTCATACAAATGGAATTCTACAGTATGTAATGTTTTGACACTGGAGTCCTAGTTTGTTGAGAATTTTTATCAGAGGTGGATATTGAAGTTCCATCACATGCTTTTTCTGCATTAAATGGTTCGATCCCATGGTTTTTCTTTTTCAGATGGTTAATGTGGTGACAAGGGTGTGTTTTTCATGGTATATCTTCCTGGATTTGAATTGATCATATTTTCTTGAGGGCTTTTGCATCTGTGATCACCCAGGATATTAGTCCTAGTTTTCTTTTCTTGTACTATCTTTATCTGGTTTTGCTGGGCCCATACGATGAAATAGGAGGTATTTCCTTCTCTTTTATTTTCTGGAAGAGGTTGTGTAGTGTTGGTGGAGTCTGCTTTTTAACTTATCATAAACATTTCTCTATGGCATCAAACTTTAAAATTAATTTTTAATGTCTGCATATTATTAAAATCACAATATTTCTTAGTATTATGTGACATTTATTATATATTATATATTTATTACATATAAATATATGTGTATATATATAATGCTTATTACATATTAAGTGACATTTATTGAACACTGTTCAATGTTTGGGGCACTGTTCTAAGTGCTTTACCTGTACCAATGGAGTAGGTACAATTATTATCTCCATTTTACATTCAAAGAAAAGTAAGGCACAAAGAGTTTAAGTCAGTTGCTCAAGCTCACAAAATTTCTATGTGGCCAAGTAGGATTTGAACTCAGGCTGTTTGATTCCCCATCTCATGGTTTTAACTATGACATTGTACCCTCTGATTATATCAGAATTTGTTTTTTAGGCCTCCCTTTGAGATATTTAGGTATTTTCCATGTCCTCACTGTGATGAATCTTCTTGTCCTGAAGTCTTTGATAACCTCCGACAGATTCTTTAGGTGGGATTCCTAGAAGTGCTGTTTCAGTGTCAAAGTGCGTGCCCGTTGTAAAGGCTAACACACACCGCTGTATAACTTTCCAGGAATTTGAATGAATTAGAAATTCCGACAGCACTGTTTGAGAATGCTCAATTTAGTGTTCTCTGCCAGAATTATTATGGTTATTTTATGTATTTTCAATTCAGTTTGATTGCAGAGATTGCTTTAGTTTGCCTTCCTTCTTTACTAGTAAAACCGAATATTTTTAAAGATCATTATTGGTCATTTATATTTTTTTCCTTGTGAGAAAAATGTGCTCCTGCCTGTTCTCCATTTTTTTTTTCCTAGTGGGATAACCGTGTTTTTCTTAGTGATTTGTTTGAGTTCTTTATATATTCTGTCTCATTTTATCCTATCTCATAAGTTTTGCCTGGATTTTTGGCATACAGAAGAAATTATTTTTATCTAGTCAAAATGCTCTCTCTTTTCCCTTGTATTTTTTTCATTGTTTTATTCTCAGATCCAGGATCTCAATTATATATATATATTTTTTTTTTAAAAGTAAATTTATTTTATTTATTTTTATTTTTGGCTGTGTTGGGTCTTCATTGCTGTGTGTGGGCTTTCTCTAGTTGCGGCGAGCGGGGGCTACTCTTCATTGTGGTGCGCGGGCTTCTCACTGCGATGGCTTCTCTTGTTGTGGAGCACAGGCTTTAGGCACGCGGGCTTCAGTAGTTGTGGCATGTGGGCTTCAGTAGTTGTGGCACGCGGGCTCAGTAGTTGTGGCTCACAGGTTGTAGAGCGCAGGCTCAGTAGTTGTGGTGCACGGGCTTAGTTGCTCTATGACATGTGGCATCTTCTGGCACCAGGGCTTGAACCCGTGTCCCCTGCATTGGCAGGCGGATTGTTAACCACTGCGCCACCAGGGAATTCCCTCAATTATATATTTATATCACAAAATCCTTTATGTCTTCCCCCCTATTTTTATGGTTTAATTAAAAAAAAAATTAACCCTTTACTTCATTTGCAATTTATCTTAGCAGGAGATGGAGATTTAAACATATTAACAGTTTTAACAGTCAAATTGTTTATTGAATAATACTTCCTTTACCCACACATCTGTGGTGCCCCCTTTATTCCATGCTTATTCTCTTAGGTACCAGAAGCAGTTTTTGTGATGTCTGTTTGGTTCTATTTTCCCATTAATTGTTGTAGTTTATTCACATGTTAATTATCTGATAGGGCAAGACTCCTTGCCTCTTGTTTGGGGGTAAAAAATCATTTGCTATTATCACTCGTTTATCCTTCTGGGTGAACTTTAGAATCTCTGTTAAATTTTGTCCAAATGCCTCTAGGTTTTGACAAATCTGTAAAAGAATTGTGGAAATATGGCATCTTACGGCATTGATTCATCTCATTCATAGTGTGCTTCTTTATTCAATCAAGGCTTTAAAAAATATCTGTCAAGATTCATGATTATTTCCCTATCTCTTTCTTACATTTATTTCTGAAAGTTATTCTGGTATTAAATACTTATCGTTGCTATTGTTTTATTTTTATATGTTTTTTGGAAATATTTTTTCTTTATAATTTCTTTTTAATTTTATTCTTTATATTTTATTCTTAAATGTTAAGCTATGCAAGTAATAATAAAAATAACAATTTGCTATTATAGGGAATTTTTAAGATTCATGCTGTAGTTGAGTAGTTTTTTAATGTTGGCTGTTGGTTAATCTAGTTATTTTTCATTATGCTATGGAAGTTTCCTTTTATTTCTAGTTTTCTAAGGATTTTCAAAAAAATCAGCCATGAATGTTGCAGGTAGTCAGATGCCTTGTTAACATTTATTGAAGTGTTTAACGTAACATGATGTAAGTAAATATCCATATTAAGCTGCTCCTGAAATAAATCCTAGATAGCCATAATATATTTTTTCTTTTAAAATGATGTTAGATTTGATTTGTTCATATTTTCTATAGAATTTTTGCTCTTATATTCATGACATAGTGACATATAGCTTCTTTGTCATGATTTGGTGTTATCATTACACTTGCTTTACAGAACAAATTGATGATTTCCATGTTTTTCTACATTCTAGAATATTTTATGAAGCAGGGAATGATCTGTAACTTTAAAATTTGAAAGAACACTTTGTAGTACTGCCCGGCCTGTAGTTTCTTGAAGATAATTTTGTACAAACTTTTCAATTTCTTCCATTGCTACTTTTCTGTTTAGGTCATTTGTTTTCCCAGAGAAATGTCGATTTCATAAAGATTTTTAAAATGAACAGAATTATACATTGCATTTAAAATTTTAACTTGCTCCGTTGGTGATTATGTAACATTTTCTTATTGCTAACTTATATGTTTCTCTTTTGTCCTTGATCAAAGCTGACTGTATTTGGTTTATTTTATTATTTTTGGAAGATCCATCTTTGTGTATCTTTATGAGTATTGCTTTTTCTCCTGTTTTATGAATCATCGATTACAGCTTTAATAGTTCTTTAAAATCTTCTGTTCATTCCTTTGGTTTGTTTTCTAATATCTTGACTTAACGTGTTTTATTTATTTGTTTTTATTTTTTGCTGCTAATGATGTATTTGCCTCCGAGAGCAGCTTTAGACTCACCTTAAAAGTTTTAAAATGTTATGCAGTCATTCCTGTACTTTTCATATAGCCTTGTAATTTCATTTTTTCCATAATTAATTATTTAGGGGAGTACTTTTTAATTTCTAAGTTGTCAGGGTGCTTTTATGTATCTATTTTTAAATACCAATTTCTAATTTTCCTTCATTTTGTCAAGAGAATAGGACCTTGGATTGGAATATGACCTTCTGCTACCTGGTAGTTTGAGTGTTTAGATGGATCTTTATTCATATAATTTTGATCAGTTGATAGTTCTTCCCAGGGGCAGTAAAACCTACAACCCCAGTTTGTATCCTTCCCATGATTCTTCCTGTCTCTCTTCTTTTCTCTTGTTCTCCAGGAGGCAGTATACCCTCATCCCTTCCTTCTTCCCTGGTTGAGTTGCATTTCCAGGAATTGGGGGTCTGTGAGTAGATATAGAAACATGTATTCTTGGGATGGGGGTGCCCTTGAAAGCAGTTTCTTTCAGCAGCTTGTTTCTGAGAGAGAGGCTCACACCTGGCAGTCCCTGTGCTTTTCCAGGTCCACCTGTCACGTCCCATTCTTGTGTTTCAGGGGCTCATCCACACTCAGCGTGCTTTATGTATTGCTGTATTTTTTTTCAGTGGGAACTCAGGAAAGGGTGAATCACATGACATTGACTAATTACCATAATATCCCAGAATGCCTTTCAGATTTTAGCTTAAAATTTCTAGTTTATTACAAAGAAGAAGTTTAATTCATGGATAGAGGGATGTAGCAACAGGTAGATTGATATATTAACCAACTGGTCATTGTGTTTTCCAGGTTCACACCTCTTTCACATATTTTACCTCACTTAATTATTTCCACAGAACCCTGGGTTAGGTACTAGTACCCTCGCTTGAGTCAAAGTGACACGCCCAAAGTCTAACACATAGGCAGAGGTAGTTTCCACTGTGTTAAACATCTCTGAAGAAAGAGGTTTTTGAAGATTTCCTGTTGGGGAGTTCAACCAGAAGCTGTCCCAGTGTGGTGGTCAGAATAATTCCCCCTCGCTCTCAGAGATGTCCGTGACCCAATCCCCAGAGCCTGCAAATGTGTTCCTTCCCGTGACAAGGGGGAATTAAGGTTTCAGGTGGGGTTAGGGTTGCTAATCAGCTGACTTGGAGCTGGGAGATGATCCTGGGTTATCCAGGTGGGCCCATTGTCGTCACAGGGGTCCTAATCCATGAAAAGAGGAGGCAGGAGAAGTCAGGGAACGTGCTAGGATACCGTTACCGACTTGAAGGTGGAAGGGTGCCAGGAGCCAAGGAATATGGGCAACCTAGGATCTGGAAAAGCAAGGAAAGGATTTCTCCCCTAGAGCCTCCAGAAGGAGCAAGGCCCTGCCGACACTTTGAATTTAGCCCAGTGAGACTCCTGTTGGACTTCTTACCTCCAGAAATGCAAGATTTGGGTCTGTTTCAAGCCACTAAGTTTGTGGGAATTTATTACTGCAGTGACAGGAAACTAATACACTCAGCATATCAAATAATGGCCATGATCTGGCTTTCTGAAAAGCGAACAGGAAGTCCCAGAGTGGTCGACTCTGTATGCACCTCACACAGGCAATTTACCTGAGCAGGTGCTGTGTCCTCATTTGATGTTCTGTGTAGGTGTTTTCTCATTAGGTTGCTACCACCTCTCCCCCTACAATGGGAACGTCAGCTTTCTGGGAGCAGGAAGAGCCTGGTATGGAGGAGAAGCTCCATAAATATTTGTTGGATTATTTCTTTTTGCCCAAATGATATTGTACCAACGAAATGAGACCTGATTTGCATCCCGGATGGAATATGGCCAACTATGTAAGTAACAAATAAAAAGAAAAAAGAAATTGAGTTAAAATTATCCAGGATCAACTATTAATTTCCAGTGCTCTTTGTAGTATTCAGTCATATGCATAAATATTTTTATATATTCCTCACACGCTGAATGATCTTCCCATAAAATAAGATAGGTGGTCATCATGAAATAAATACAATGCTATACTTTGCATTTTTGACTTATAGGTACGATGCTTCATGTTGCATTTTGAGGACTTAACATACTTTAACTAAAGAGAACTGTCAATTTTTTGTAATTACCATTTCACAGACTGGTTGACATTCCATTGAGTGTGTAGGATAGTCCACCGAATATATTGAATATATACATATATAATTAATGTATTGTTGGTTATTGAAAATATTTGGTAACTATTAATGAAACACTGTTGTGCATGAGTCTGTGTCAAGTCACTGTGACTCTCTAGTTATTACTGTGGTTGTAGTCATCCGGTAGGCCTGGGCTAACTGGTAGACCTGTGGACAATGCCTGTGGAGTTATAGGCCTTCCACATGTTTCTGTATAGAGCTCTGTCCACAAGGGTCCCTGTCTTAGGATGCTTTGAATGGCTCTTAAATTTTTGTTTAATTTATTCATAAGGCATTCTCTGCCTGGCATCAAGCATCCCCACCCGTCTCAACCTCAGATTGACCTTCTACCGAAAATTTTTCCTCATCAGAAATCCCCAGAACCTCTACAGGAACTGGAGGCAAAAGCAGAATGTTAATGGGACAGTGATGACAAAGAAGAAATACCCACTTGGAACGCACATCGAGAGGGTTATGAGTATCAGATGAAGGCATCGCCTTAAAATATGTCACATGATGACCTTCACTTTTTTAAACAGACGTTTTGTTTGCCTTATCTTCTCTTCTTGACAGTTGCTTTGGTTTTCCTACATGCTGACTGCTCCTCTGATAACAAAATAAGAAGGAAAAACAAAATTTTAACTGTTGACTCAATTTCGCAAGAGCAGTGAACAGTCCGGGCGTGGGGGAGGGGATCTCCCCAGGCTCCCTCTGGTTGTACAAGCCAGCAGTGTGCACTGAATTACAAACAACAGCTCTAAGCCTGTGAGGAGAAGGATGTCCCCTCCGAGGCAGATCTGGACAGTTGTTTTGCCTAAGATGGCAAGAACATCATCTTTCAATCTCGAGCCAAGAAAGCCGTAAATGGGCACATCTTGTCCTGCCTGGGAAGGGATGCTCCTAAAGGCTTCTGGGGTCCCACAGTGTCTCTTGATGACTCGTTCACTTTGGTGTTTGGTTTATAAACGTTTTTGAGTCCATCGGGAGGCAGGGTGGGAAGGAAAGAAGGAGGAAAGGGAGGTGAGAGGTGTGCTTGCCTGGGAGCACTCTTCTGATGAACATTCTGAGTGTCAGCACAGAATGAAGGTTTATTTTAGGAGATAGCAGGAATGAAATCTTTTATGTTAATATTGTGCAGGGGGCTCCCCTGGTGGCGCAGTGGTTGAGAGTCCGCCTGCCGACGCAGGGGACACGGGTTCGTGCCCCGGTCCGGGAAGATCCCACATGCCGCGGAGCGGCTGGGCCCGTGAGCCATGGCTGCTGAGCCTGCGCGTCTGGAGCCTGTGCTCCATAACAGGAGAGGCCACAACAGTGAGAGGCCTGCGTAAAAAAACTTTGTGCAGGACTGATCCGTCTTGTTCCAGCGTGAAAGACAGTAAAAGTTCACGATCCTCCGGCATCTTTATAGTTTCTGCTGTGAAAACATCCATGGATAGGAAACTTGGCTCTTACTATTCATAACAGGAGTGCTGGACAGCGAGTCTGGAGACACTGGTTCTGGTCCCACTCCTGTAACTAACCAGCAGGGTCACCTTTGTTCTCAGTTTCCTCATCTGTAAAATGTGAGCATTTATGCTGAGTTGTGAATTTGTCCATGTAAATTGTCTTTACATTGGTAACACTAAAACTCTAAAATTTTATCGTTAATTTTAAATCACTAGCCTCCTGGAAAATGTTGGAAATATGCTTCCTTTGAAGGCTAATTTACAGGTGGACCTACATAGTTTTGCTGCTGAGCCGCCCCTGAATCATTATTCATTTTTATTTCATGAGAATTACTCTTACAAATGTTGGTTTCACAGAGCCATTGAGATTGCGTGGCTCGATGGATTTCTTCTGCATGTCATAAATTTTTGCTTCTAGAAGCCGGTAAAGTTCAGAGCCAGATCCTTGGATCAGTAACATCAGTATCACCTGCACCCCCTGTGAGCTTGCTGGACGTGCAAAATCAGGGGCTCAATGCCAACCTGCTGAATCGGAATCTTTGGGGATGGGAGCCGGGACACTGGGTTCTAACAGAGTCTCCTACTGCATGTGACGGAAGTTTGAGAAGCGCTGCTGCAAGTCACAGAGCACACAGGCGCTGGGATCTTCCCTCCGCACGTGAACCAGTGCCAAGCGTACGGTTTGCTCCTTAGTGACTGTACTTCAAACAGGCCTTGAAATGCCAGGATAGAGACCTTTCTTATTCTTGAAGCCCCTGCTGCTCCATTGAGGGCCTGAATGTGTTGAGAGGGAAATGCAGACCTCCTTGGGGTGGAAGGGAAGATGGGCTTCCTTTCCTTATGGGATGGCCTCCAGTCCATCTTCCTTGTCACCCCAGGGAAACATTTATTTTCACTAAGATGCCTACCTTCATCTTCAAGTGTGAATGTTACTACAAGAAAACTCATGGACTTACCTCCTAAACCAGGGTCCCTTCACATTTGGGTACCCAGGTGTGATACCTGAGCATCCTGGGTTCCTGTGTCTTCACTACACCAGCATCCGGGAGGCTGGAGTTCTACATCTTCTTCCTTCAGTTTCTCCCTCATCTTTAAGCTTGTCTCCCCTCAGGTCCAGGTTCTTGTCATCTCGTACCTGCACCTTCTGGCCCCTTGTCTCTCTGGCCTCCAGCCCTCAGTCCCCTCGCTGCTGACCCTTGCAGCACGGGGCACTGAACCGAGCTTCCGGAAGTGGCGCTGGGATGGTGGCAGGTGCATCCCCACTGAACACCTGTTCGTATTTCCTGATTCTTCACTCCTTCTGGAGTGTCTTAGCTTGGGCTGCTACAACACAAATGCTCTAGACGGGGTGGCTGAAACAACAGACATTTATTTCTTATGGTTCTGGAGGCTGGTAAGTCCAAGATCAAGGTGGTGGCAGATTCCCTGTCTGGTGAGGGCCCTGTTCCTGGTACACGGACAGCCGTCTTCTTGCTGCGTCCCCATACGACGGAAGGGGTGAGGGAGTTCTGTGAGGTCTTTTTTATAAGGGCACTAATCCCACTTATGAGGGCTCAGCCCTCATGCCCCAATCACTTTCCAAAGCCCCACCTCCTATTACTGTCACGTTGGGGATTAGGATTTCAACATGTGAATTTGGCGGGGGACACAAATATTTAGTCCATAACATAAAGTAAGGCGGATCCCTGAAGTCTGCAATTGAAGCTTCCAGAATGTCACTCCAGCTTCCCTTGGAGATGGAGCGCCAATTCCATAGCCTGTAGGGTCAAGGCGGCATATGGCTTGTGAGTGAATTTGACAGGATGGAACCCTGGGTGACAAACCAAAGGAAGTGACAGCTTTGCTCCTTCTTCCCGCTTGGGTTGAGTGCTTATACTATGGCAGACTCTCCAGTATTTAATCCGACCCCTCTTTCAAGTCCTAACTCAACTCCTGTGTCCTTGATGCTTTATCTCATGGTGAACTTTTCTTTTTTTGAACTTGTTCATAATTAATTTGATGTAATTAAGCCAACTTTTATTGGGGCACCACTCTCTGTTGGAACCATAGGGAGCTAAGTAAGACACAGTCCCCCCAGTCCATTAGGGCAGTAGGATCCTAATGCCACACGTGAAGTGCCCTTAAGGAGAGTCATAGGAGTTTCTGGAAGGGGCACCAGCTCTGGCTGGCAGGGTTGGGATGCAACACACACTAGAGGTGGCTTGTGCATTCACCTTTTTAAGTGAATTGTTATTACCGAAGAAGTTCATGGGTTACTTCCTGCTTGTGAAAATTTAAGACATCGCAGGTAATGCTGGTGTTGTCTTGAGCCCCCTGGGTCTGTCCCCAGTGTCTGCAGCCATGTCCAGAAGCCACACCGTAATTGGTTGGGCATGTCTCCATTTATGCACCTTTTTCTTTCTCTGTAGTAAATGGGTGGTATTTCGTTGTAGTTCAGTGATCTCAGTCTGTGTATTTCATTCTGTGCCTCGCTTATTCTCATTCAACAATGTTACAGATTGGTCGACCTGCTTTTCCATGTCAGAATAGCGTGGCAGGGTATCCTGTGCAGGCTGGGACACCTTCCTCACCCCTCCCTGCTCTGCTCTCGTCTCAGGAAGCTGCACTCCCAGCTCCCTGGCCCTCTGACTTCCAGGCAGATTCGGCAGGAGAAAGTGCAGGAGCGGGCGGGAAAAAAAGAGCATCTCCTTCCCCTCCCCCCTCGCCTCGCCTCCCCTCCCCCCTCGCCTCCCCTCCCCTCCCCCCTCGCCTCCCCTCCCCCCTCCCCCCTCGCCTCCCTCCCCTCCCCCTCTCCTCCCCTCCCCCTCGCCTCCCCTCCCTCCCCCTCGCCTCCCCTCCCCTCCCCCCTCGCCTCGCCTCCCCTCCCCCCTCGCCTCCCCTCCCCTCCCCCCTCGCCTCCCCTCCCCTCCCCCCTCGCCTCTCCTTCCCCTCCCCCGCCTCCCCCTCCCCCTCGCCTCCCCCCTCACCTCCCCCCTCCCCCTCGCCTCGCCTCCCCCCCCCCCCCCCCCGCAGCCTCCCTGGCTGTGACTTTCTTCCTGCTGGAAGCCCCTCCCTTCCTGGCCCAGCTCCTGAGCTCTGATAACACCTGCTTCTCCCTCTGCCCCTCCCACCCTTGGGATGCTTCAGCTCCCTGCTGGTGCTAATCTCTGGGTGCCCCACCAGCCCTTTCAGCCTCTAAGCTACTCTGTTACCTGTACAGCCAATTCTCTGTATTAAATTCCCTCCCCTTGAAATACCTGGTGTGGCTTGTTTTCCTGTCTGTTCTGACTCATTCATCCGGATATCGCAGAGATGATTTTGCTTTTTAGCTCTTCCCATCGTGTTGGACATTTGAGTTGTTTTCATTGTTTTTTCCCATCACAGTGCTGGAGGTGAACTAGGTGACAGCAAGCAGTGGGGTCGCCAGCTCAGTTATCCACCTTTTCACAGGGAAGTCTATTCAGGTGGGTCCTGGATCTCAAATGCCTCCCCATCCCTGCAGTACATAGTGAGTTACTCTGCAGAGAGAAGAGTTGACGAAGTAGCTGTTGAACGAATATCCATTTGCAGACGGAACAAGCATTGCCTAATTGACCTCAGGTGAAACACCCCCAGGCCTTTGGCTCTGTTCCATGGCCTGGTCACCCTGAATGGAGTCCAAGGGCCCCTTGCCCTAGAGAAGCTGATCCAGGAACCAGGGTCTGTTGCTTTGTTCAGGATCCAACACTGTGTCTGGGAACAACGGTGTGGCTGGTGTAAAAATAGAGCTACAGAGAAAACGCCTCCATTCCTCTACGACAGGGCTTAGGAAACCAGGTGTCTAGCGTGTTTTGGGAGAATGTTGTGACTCTGAGGGCGGGTGTGGGTGTTAATAGTGAGCGATAGGGTTAAGACCAAAAAATAACTCGGGGGCAGCAAGCAGCTCATGGCTCTAGAAGCTTTGGGTCTCCATCCCTCCCTAGAGAGGCAGTGGGCTGGCCCATAGTTCACGGTAAGCTTCTCTACACCCCCACGATATTTTTATTGATAGATAAGAAACAAACTTACAGTGAGCATCTAGGGCATATTGAAAGGCCAACCGATGTGACAGAAGACCCATCGCCAGGAAGGCAGGTGAGGAGAAGGAGGGAGGGAGAGTCCCTTGGGGATGGGAGATGTTCTAGCTCAGTGTCTGCAGGTTAGTAAATCTTACTTTTTTTTTTTTTTTGCTGTATGCGGGCCTCTCACTGCTGTGGCCTCTCCCGTTGTGGAGCACAGGCTCCGGACGCGCAGGCTCAGCGGCCATGGCTCACGAGCCCAGCTGCTCCACGGCACGTGGGATCCTCCCGGACCGGGGCACGAACCCGTGTCCCCTGCATCGGCAGGCGGACTCTCAACCACTGCGCCACCAGGGAAGCCCGTAAATCTTACTTTTTAAACATAGTTGAGCCAGTAGAGTTGCCCCTGTTCGTCCTTAGGCTGTTATTCCCCAGGGAGCTGCCCAGACAGTTCCAAATCCTACGATTAACTTTAAAAAGGAATATTATGTGATGCTTGGCCTGAAACGATGATAGTAAGAAATTATGGCAGCACAACAAACACTGGATGAGCTCAGCCCTCGTACCCACCCCGGGCAGTGATCACACGGGGTCCCCTGTTGGGGAGGATTCTTTGAACTTTGAGTTTAGAGCCCTCCAGCTTTCCAGAGCTGCAGACGTTCATTCCTTTTTCTTGTAAAGCAGAGTTCTTTCTGTGGTGGAAGGGGAGGGTGTGGGGTTAGGAATCGTGGTGTCCAGTGTTGCTGGCCCGGCAGCGGTGAGCTCTGGCTTGGTGGCGGATGGGGTATCAATTTGGTCAGCCAGTGATAACGTCTGCTCGGCCACTTGCCTTCGCCCGTCTGGCCATCTGTAAGTCATCCTGCAAAGGGATTTCATGAGAATTACCTTCGGAGAAGGCCTGGCATGGGAGTCTGTGTTCTCCGGGTCCAGCATCTGCTCAGGTCACTTGTGAGCTCAGCTTTTCCAGTCTCTTTGAGGCATCCGGAAATTGGCGGGGCCAGGCTGGAATTTGGGGTGCACCTTTGACCCCTCACACATTCTCCTCGTGTGGTACCTCCACCTCTGGTTCTGTGTCACCTCAATATACACGCAGGGTAATTTGCATCAGAAATTGATGGTGGAGCTTCAGTGTGTGGCTGAATTCGGTTGGGTTGAGGTCTGGCCCCATGAGAGGAAGACTGGGCAGGGTGGAGAGATGTGAGTCACCCAGTTCTCACGTGGGGCTCTGATTTCGACTCCTTCTTTCGACTCTGTTTCCCACCCCCACCCCTGCTTTCCCTCCCAGCCTCACTGCGCCTGAATTAAGCCCAGACCTGAGTCTTGCTTTCCTTGATTTCACTTCCAGGGTCTAAGCCCCTTCCACCTTTTCTTCGCTGCCTGCTATGTTCAACCCGAGTCAGAAATGACAAGGATGGTTTCAGTGCAGAGAGAGTGTGATTCATTTTGTTACTATTAAAAACTTTAAAAAGTATATTAAACTTCAAAATACATATGCACACACAGAAAAGTGTATCTACGTAAGTGTATAGCTTGATGAATTTTCACAAACTAAACAGCAGCTGCCAGATCAAGAAACAGAGCAGGACCTGCACCCCTGAAGCCCTCCTTGTGGACCTTTCTGGTCACCCCAAGAGTCACGGCTGAGCCAATTTCTAACAGCATAGTTTTGCGTGTTTCTGTGTTATGTCACTGTAGCCTGTGTATATATTCTTTTGCTGAACATTATGCTTGTGAGATCCATCTACATCACTGTAACTGGTTGTAGATTATCCATTATCATGGCCACTTAGTATTCGATGGTGAGAATTGATGGGCATTTGAGTCATTTCCAGCGTTTGTCTCTTGTAAGTCATGCTGTTCAGAACATTCTTGTATGTGCCTTTCTGCCTTTCTGTGGTCACCGTGTGCGTTTTGATGAGGTCTGTGCCCCCCCAGCATGGAATCATGGGGTCTTGGGACGTGCCTGTGTTTGGCTTTTGTAGATCCTAATAAGCAGTTTTCCACAGTGGATGTGCCTTTGTAACGTGTGCCTTGGATTTTAAAGCAAAGTGGACAATTGAGCTTGAACTCTGTGGTCCTGTCTGTTGGATTGAAAGGCTTTGTGGGCAAAGCAGAGCCAGGAGGGGTTGGAACTTTGGGATGGAGGAGTCGGTGGCACCATGGTGTCCCCACTGTTGTTTGGTGTGGAGGCAGGGGGTGGCCTTCTCTAGGCTGAAACAATAACCGCAGTTATTATTACTGTTATCCATCCTTCTCTGCTTCTCCCTCCCTCCTCCTCCTCTTCTCCATAGACTTTGTTTTCTCTCTTCTCAGAACTTCTCAGTTCTGAGAGTTGTGTTCCTGTCTCACACACACACACACACACACACACGCACACTCACTCACTCCTCTCTCCACACACCCATGTGGGAGGACAGCTCCTGAGGTCGGGATGCAGCCTGGCAGTCACAGTGTGGAGAGGAGCGTTAATTACACGGGAGCCGGTGTGATTGAAATCACCGGAGCTCTTCAGGGAAAAGCTTATTTAAGGAGAGAAACAGTAGAGTCTTCCCAAGGTCATGGCGTCTGAGATGGGAACTGCCTGGGCGCCCTCAGGGGAGTTGATGGGGGCGCCTCTTCCCCTGTCCCCCCCACCCCATGTCCCTGCTCAGGGTCCCAGGGTGCCCCCCCGGGACACCTGTTTGGGGGAGTTTCTCTGGGACTGGAGGCTGCGCCTCAGGCGGGTGACTGTCCCCACGCATGGGCTGCTTCCCCGGGGACGTCTGCAGAGGCCAGCTCAGACCCTAGGGGCCTCGGTCACGGTGCTGTGTGTCCTGGGGGCCCGCAGGCCACGTGGCCCTCGCCCAGGGCTGGACACGGGGCTGTTCCGGGGGGCGGCCCGGCTGGGTAAGCAGGCCCTTGACCTCTGCCCTTGACCTCTGCAGAACCCAGGACTGGAAGCTGCCCCTTGGACGCTGGGAGGCACCTCGGTCCCTGGGGTGGGGGATCCTCGTCCACCTCCTCTGTCTCCTTTCTGCCCCTCCCAGGACCTGAGAGACAGTTTAATGAGGCGTGAAGATGGTGGTTTTAAGTGCCCGTTTTATGTTCTTCCACCCATCCGATGTCTGAGAAGATTTTGTTGACTCATAAGTCCATGTTCATAAAGCACGAATCTGTTCATTTTCCCCGGAAAATCATCAAAGGCCCACACGGCTGCTTTTCGGGGCTTCGGGTCGCCCCGTGATGACTGGTGCTGCCACCTGAGTTTTATATAAGTGCAGCTGAACGCAGAGGCTGGTGGCATTTCCATCGGTCACCGCGGCCCTAACTGGAGTGGACCTGAGGCTTCGGCAACTTGGAAGCAGCACGCAGATCCTTAGTACTGCGTCGACCAACCCCTCGGTGAGCAGACGTTTCCAGGGCTCTCCTGGTTCTCGGGTGCTGGGAGCTCCAGGGACGATGGTGGCCTGAACACGTGTGTCAAGACCTGCAGCCAGGCTCCAGGAGACCAGGGAAGCCCACCCGGGTGCCGCCTGCTGTAACTCATCCTCCTCGGCGAGGAGTGGAGGAGTTACAGGGTGTCCGCTCGCTCTGGTCGGCAGAGCCTGATTCCCGGGCCAGTGAGTTATGAGGGAGGGAAGTGGGTAAAGTGGAGTGAGGGGGGGAGGCAGGCTGAGCTGGGGTCAGCTCATCCCACAGGGAGCTCCAGAGCAGCTATGTCCAGAGTCGATCCTGTCTGGGGGCACAGGGGCTGCCTTTACACCCCCCATCAGCCACTCACTGGCCCCTGGTGGCCCCTGGCACGGGGCGTGGGCTTACCTGCCAGGTGAGGCAGATGCTCTGGAGAAGGGGCGGGTGACAGCCATTCACAGCCAGTGCTCACCGCAGCCGGGGTGGTGTCCGCGAGGTGCAGGGGGGCTGGGCAGGTACCAGCAGTGAGCCTGCACCCCCCATGACCTGGCCGGTGATGGGCCATCACCTCTCCCAGCCCCGTCCCTGGGAACCGGGCTTTCTGGACCCACCAGCCTGGGTCATGCCACTTGAACATGTCTCTGTGAGCCTGCTAGGACCTCGCAGTACGTTTCCAGAAAGCAAACCACGTGGATCCAAGAAGCCCATGCACAGGGGCAAAGGAGCGGATAAAGTACGCGGGCCTGTCACAGCTGACAGCCCTGCATTCTGCTTAGTCCGTGGGCTCTGAGGCCCTGGGATCTGTGCAGACACCCAGCGGGCCTTGGAGACTCCATCAGGTACCCACAGGACCACAGCTCTGCTGCCGGCCCCCACCGCCCCCGTGTCGCCCCGTCTCAGGCTGGGGACCCTCTCTCAGGAGGGCCTGGCTCCCCTTCAGGCCATTCCTCCGTTGCGATCTTGAGGGTGGGGCTGGTGGTGAGGAAAATCTCTCCCAGGTCTCACTCAGGTCCGGGCAGGTCCGAATTCCGAAAGCGTTCGCAGGTGGGTTTGCTGAGCCTGCTTGGGGTTCCCAGGGCCGCACTGATGAGCAGGTAACAGCTGCATCCCTTCTTGGCTAAGATACTCCTTCCAGTCTCACCTTGTGGCTCTGAATTCAGGGCTTTTGGCGTACTTAGCTCTCATTGAGTGCAATCGGGATGAATAGTGAATCAGCATCCTGGACAGTGGGGGGTCATCTTACTGCAGAATGGCTGCCCTTTGTCTCTCTGGCAAAAGGGTGCTGAGAAATGAATGTTAAGGGCTGTAGAAATGCTGAATAATAAGTGAACTTGATCCCACCAGGCAGCAAGGTCTGAAAGGCTCCCTTTGATTGACCCAGTTATACCATCAAGGTCCTGAGACCGGTGCTTTGGGAAAAGGGATTGGCTCCAGCATCTCCCTGCGTGCCATGTTGCTATCAGATCTCCACTGCAGACTTTCATCTCACCTGGGAGTTTTAGGTTTTGAGAATTAAAACTCAAAGGATTTCCTGGAAAAGGAGGAGGAAGGGAGGTGACCTGTGGGATTGGGAGTGGGTGTCCTGGAGTCCCAGATCTGAGAGGAAGGTTCGGTTACATCTCAGAGGGAGGGGGGGACAGCTTAGTCTAGGAGCCAGTCTGCATGGGCCCTGATGGAGTAAATAAAAACCCCAGTTTTTGTAGGTGTTCAGCTTCATTCATCCATGTACTTACCTGTTGAGTCAACAGACAGGTGTGGGGTGAGGTCAGTTTTGCTAGCGTTGTGTTCAGGGTGTCCCAATAGATGGGGGTTTGGACGACAGAGGCGTGGGCTGTGGGGAGGAGCAATTCTTTCCCAAGACTTTGTTGCCAGCAGCTGGGATTGCAGCTGACATTTTCTGCACAGTCCAGTGTACGGAAAGGATGGGTCGGTTTTTAATTTTCTTTCTAAACTCACGGGGTAAGTTCCATCACTCCTTGTTAAATAATAATTTTCAGAGATGGTCGACCTCTCATACAGGTATAAAATGAACCCATGTTAAAGATTTTATTCCGTTCCTTGTGGATGAGGAGTCTGGTAAGATGTTACAGACATTTCAAAGGAGAATCCACGGAGCAGACGCAGGGATAGATCAGGAAGATTGGAATGAATGTGCAAAACTGGACTCCTCCTCGGTCGGGGAGAGAAGTCAGGTGAACCTACTGAACAAATTTGCATGTGTAGACAATAATTATTTCGCATCACTATCAATTTACAGAGCTGTAAAATAGCTCAAGAGCAAAGATAAGGTAGGATCAAACATCCAGGAAAGGTGTGTACTAGACAATGTTTAGTTTTCTGTTGAAGTGCAAATTTTCCCCTATACTCTTCTTAGTGAAGTCCAATTTTTAAGCATTAAACTTACTCAAAAAGTGCCTTTATTCCTTTTTTTTTTTTTTTTTTTGTGGTATGCGGGCCTCTCACTGTTGTGGCCTCTCCCGTTGCGGAGCACAGGCTCCGGACGCGCAGGCTCAGCGGCCATGGCTCACGGGCCCAGCCGCTCCGTGGCATGTGGGATCTTCCTGGACCGGGGCATGAACCCATGTCCCCTGCATCGGCAGGTGGACTCTCAACCACTGAGCCACCAGGGAAGCCCTATTGTTCCTTTTTAATGTATAAGTAGCAATAATAAAAATTTTTGTTTTTCATTTGGGGATGCTTAATGTCTGTTTTTGTGATACTAAAGCAAGGTTATTACTCTCCAAATAACTTGAAGAGTTATCTTGGAAGAGAATTACTGAACTTACCCTGTGTGGTTTCCTAGGACCTAAATTAATGAGTAGAAAGTGTGATCTGTAATTTTACATATATGATCTATAAGATACTGGGTATATTAATAACATTGGAATGGTGGATCTGTGAACCAGAAATGAATTGGCTCAAATAACATAGAAGGTTCCGAATCATAGCTGTTGGGGGGTCGGAGGTGGGAGGTGGGAAACATCTGTATAATTCCAGAACACAGTTCTCCCCAAAGTAATTGCGAATTTCTTCATCCATTAATTTTTCGTCTCTGAAAACGGTAAACGTAATTTAATTGAAGCCAACATTTTTCACAGTTCAAAAGGACCCGGGATCCTATATGCTTCTATCTTGTCTGCCTTTCTGGAGTTTATCCTGAAAAGCTGTGTATTGTTATGAAAAATGGGAGTACTGGGGCATTTCAGGCAGGATTTAGCTTGCACGGCCTCTTTTGGCTTATTGTGAAAGCATTTCTTCTTGACTCTCTACTGCAGCCCTTGACATCGCTGTCGGAAACCCAGCCCTTCTTTTCTCGACCCTTCACGGTCCCCGTTTTTCATCTTGGGGGCTCTTCTCTGTGTCTTTCATTGGCCCCTCTTCCACCCTCTTTCCATTTGCTCCTAGGATGCCACCCCAGGTGCTGTGCTCATCTCTCCCAGCCACCTCCCCCTGAGGCTGCATCCTCCTCCAGAGAACACCTCCCCACCCCAGTTCACATGCTCACAATCCTGCTCAGGAACCCCACGCCAGCATTTCCAGCTGCCACTGGACATTTGCACCTGAATATTCTTACACTTCATACTCAGTATGTCTAAAATGCAGATAATCCAATTTGTTCTAATGAAATGTTGCTTTTCTTTGAAAGTATTCTTCCACCCACTTACCAAACACTGTCAATTCTTTCTTCCCAGTGTCTCTCCTACCTGACCTTTCCTTTCATTGCCTTGTTGAGCCATAATCTAGGTCCTCCCTTCCCCAGTGAGTCATTGCTATGATTTCTGCATTGATTGTCATTCAGTCAGTCTTCCTTTATTGCCCTGAGTGGACGCCATGAGCCAGACCCTGACCCAGCTGTGAGGGCTCCAACGCTCAGGGTCCACTGAGGAGACAGACACCAGAGAGATACACTGTTAAGTGTGTCATCATAAGCTGAGATAAGAGCTAGGAGGTGTCGACGAAAAATGAATCAGTCCATCTAAGAAAGAAATGGAAAAAAAGTTTTGAGCCAAATTTGAGGATTATAGCCTGGGAACAGCATCTTAGAAAGCTCTGAGAACTGTTCTGCCTGTTAGAAGTCAAGGCACAGTTATATAAGTTTTCTTGAGACAGAGGGCTGTGCATCAATGACGTATTATTGACAGCTTACATAATCCAGGTTTAAGCATCATCGTGGTGGGTCATGTGACCCTGTACAAGATCAAGGAGGAACATTATCTTTTAAGGAGGGAGTTGCCTTGTGGGCGCTGGGAGAACGTTGCTCTTTATGGTTGAGCAGGTATGTCTGCTGATGGTGGAAGTCTGGTCGATGCATAATGCAGGTCCACAATGCACAGTGGGGGAGAGAAGAGGCCAAAGGGCAGAAGAGAATTCTTTACGTTTAGATTTTTCTTGTCTTACCATAAAATATGGACTTTATTTCACAAAGGAAATTGCTGCAAAAGCATGTAGTGGGAAACCCTGAATTAGCCTGGAGGGCCAGATAAGGCTTCTCTGAGGAAGTGATCCCCGAGGGCATCTAAGAAGCGAGTGGGCGCTGAGTTCATGAAGGCAAGGAGCCCAGTGTTTCCCACGTCCTTGAGGTGGTTGGAGACTGAGCATGAAAGACCCACATGCTGCACTGAAGCGAGTGGGGCAGAGGGGTGTGGGGGAAGGCAGGGCGGGCTGGTGCTACGATGCAGTAAGAATTCAGGTGTCTCCATGGATGGACCTTGAGGGCATTATGCTAAGTGAAATGAGACAGAGAAAGATGAATACTCTATGATCTCACTTACATGTGGAATCTATAAAAGCCAAACTCATAGAAATAGAGAATAGAATGGTGGTCGCGGGGGGCCAGGGGGAGGAGGATATGGGGGGATGTTGATCAGAGAGTACAAACTTCCAGTTGTACGATGGATAAGTTCCAGAGAGCTAATGTACAGCATGGTGACTATAGTTAACAATGCCATGTTACATGCTTGAAAGTTGCTGTGAGAGTTCTCACCATACACATACCATACACACACACCTCTGTTAGGTAATGAAGGTGTTAACTAGCCTTATTGTGATAACCATTTTGCAGCATATATGTGTATCAAACCATCCTCTCGTGCACCTTAAACGTACAGTGTTATATGTCCATTATATCTCAGTAGAGCGGGAAAACAAAAAAAGAATTCAGGTGTCTATTGTCAGAGCAAAAGGGAGTCTTCGAACGGTTTAAAGCAGGAAGGAAATGAGAAGCCTTTCATGGTGACTGCTGTGTGGTGTCCAGAAGACACGATAACCTGAAAACCCTCCTGGTCCAAAACAATAGGGAATGCTGGATAATATAGCCGAGCTGAACTTATTAGGAAGTAAGAGATACCATTGGAACTGTCCATAGAGAGACAGTGGAATACTCAGGGAGCATCCTGGCCCTGACGGCTTCATCTTCTCTGCTGGCTTTGACCTATCTCAGTAAACAAGGGAGAAGGCAAGGCTGGGGGTGTAAGTGGATTGGGGAAGTTTTCTGAGACCCTGACATGAAAGAGGAACCCTGTGATTCGTACAAGGGGGACCATGAAAGAAAATGCTAGGAAGTTTGTCTCTTCTGACCTGGGCTTTGGATGGGGCTGGGACAAGTCTTCTCCGAGAACATCTTACCATGGAAATGCCCCAAATTGGTTTGGGACTCTTTATATGACCTGGAACCCCATGCCAAGAAATTAGCAAAATAATGAGTCTCACACTGGTAGTCACCCTGGGATTTCTAGAAGAAGCATCACAGTTTTCTCTGAACTTCCAAGTAGAATTAAACCCTAAAGAATGTCATATGACAGAATGTATGTGTATGTGTGTGTATAAAGAATTTGAAAATGTTTTAGATTGTATAAAGCAATACTGACCCTGTAAGTAGATCAATTTGGGCAGGTAATCAGAAAAACATTTTAAGTCTTTGTACTTTTGCCAGAAAGAGTGACTATATTGATTGATTACAATGTTATTAGTTTATTAAGTTAAATGTGCGTGTTAAAAGTTATGGGGATTACTAAAATGATAAGAGTAGGATATATGATTTCCAAACCAATAGATGTAGGCACACACTACCCGAAAGACACCATTGGGTTGGATAAGATTGGGTATTATTATTCATTAAAATAGATTTTAAGGCAAAAATTATTCTTTGGGATAAAGAGTCAGTGTTTAGTGGTGATGTAATAATGAGAAGATGTAATAATTCTAAACTTCTAAGCACTTAATAGTCTCAAAGTAACAAAGCAAAAACTGATGGTTTTCAAGAAGAAACAAGAATCTGATGAATTTAGAATCATATTGAGAGATATTAGTACAATTTTCTAAGTACAGTAAGTCCCCTGCATACAAACGAGTTCCATTCCGAGAGTGCATTCTTAAGTCCAATTTGTTCGTAAGTCCAACAAAGTTAGCCTAGGTACCCAACTAACACGATGGGCTATATATAGTACTGTACTGTGATATGTTTATAATACTTTTCACACAAATAATACATTAAAAAACCACAAAAAAAACATTTTTAATCTTACAGTACAGTATCTTGAAAAGTACAATAGTACTGAGCTTCTTAGCAGGACCAACTACATCACCACTGCTTTTACGCTTGCGTCTGGACATCCTAGGCTTGAAATAAAGATACTGTACTACTGTACGCTATACAGTACTGCACAGTAAAGTACACAAAAGCACATCCACTTGTAGAGGATGCACGCATGTGACAGTGTACGCCAGACACGTGAACTAACATGTGATGGGACATGTGAACGCACGATCGCATCTTTGAAAGTTCTCAACTTGAAGGTTCGTGTGTAGGGGACTTTATGTGACTCATTGATCAAATAATAAAAAAGTCATTAAGGATAGGGAGGATTTGAACAAAGGTTTTATCTGATGAACATATATAGAGCACTATTCTCAAAATATATAATACACATTATTTTCAACCTATATAAAATAGAACATATATAAGAATTTACCTTGCATCAGGCCATAATAAAGGTCTCAAAAAATGTCACAGAATTGACATCATGTAGATTAAATTCTTTGATCAGGGAGACATGTATAACCTTGTTACGTATAGTGTGTTACATTATATTGTATTACATTGTATTTTATTATATCAGAAAAAAGGGAGAGTAAAAATAAATGAGTTAATTTTCAGTTTAGGAAGTTAGAGGAAAGAACAATAAATAAACCCAAAGCAATTATAAGGAAGGAAATAATAAAAATAAGAATAGATTTAATGAAATAGAAAACTGAGCTATAATCAATAGAACTACCAAAGCCAAAATTTGGTTCTTCATAAAGAACAATAAAATACACAGGCTTATTGACAAGCCTGGCCAGCACAAATGAATAATATTAGGCATGAAAAGGGGTGCATAGATACAGCTATAGATTAAAAAGAGTGACTCTCAAGATATTAGGAAACTCAGATGAAATTAGCATTTTTCAAGAAAGATGTAACTTAACAACTTGACTGAAGAAGAAACTGAAAACCTCAAGAGCTGTGTAATATTAAAAATGTAATCAGTAGTTTAAAATATATTTATTCATATGTTTAAATGCATTAATGTGATTTTCCTCACGAACAGATAAGAGCAACGCGATCATCTCCACAGATGCAGGAAAATATTAAAAACTTCAAACCTATTGCCTATTTCTATCTTGACTTATGTTTCTAGCTCTGCACACCAGGATTAACAGGCAGGTAAAGAGTATCAAAACCTTAAAATAAGTATGTAATCATTAAGAAACATTAAAAGCTCTTCCTTTAAAATTAGGAATAAGCAAGAGTTTTCTTTATCTCTTGTGATCAACTTTTTACCTGAGGTTATAGCCAATGTGATAAGTCAGGAAAACAGTCAAACGTGAAGGCATTCCAATGCAAGAAATAAACTTAGTTACAAAACTTATGGTTACCAAAGGGGAAAGGGTCAGGGGGATAAATTGGGAATTTGGTATTAACAGATACACACTAGTATATATAAAACAGAAAACAAGCAAGGACCTACTATATAGCACAGGGAACTATATTCAATATCTTGTAATAACCTATAAGGGAAAAGAATCTGAAAAAGACTATATGTGTGTGTGTATATACACACACATACATATATATATGTATCTGTGTATGTATAGCTGAATTACTATGCTGTACACCTGAAACATTGTAAATCAACTCAACTTCAATAAAAAAAGAAGATTGAGATCAACTTGAAATCACTTCAAAAAAGAAAGAAACTTAGTTACAAATATTGTGATTTTCTAATTTAAAAAATACAGATTATTAGAATTAATGAGAAAGGTCTTCCAGATTGTTGGATAGAAGCTCAATATACAAAAGTCAATTTCCTATCTATTCATCAACCACATATAAATAGAACAACATATACCACTTAGAAAGCAAAGCCGATGCCCACACTCAGATACTGTCTCCCTCTGTGAGGCTTCCCTGACTAGGCCACCTTCCTGCTTAGGTGCAGAAACTGTTCCTTGCACATCTTGATGCCCATCCTCACCAGAGTTCCTTCCTCAGTTACTTGGCTTCATCGTTTTCTGACTAAAAGAAAATTTTAAAAAAATTTAAATCCAATTTCTGCAATGTCTTCAGCTCTTTCTAGAGATCTATGACTTTCCCAGTACACTCTTTAGGAGGCAAGGGTATAATTGCCAAGGCAGTAATTTTGTGGATGAAAATATGAGGCCCATAGCCACAGAAATGTTCTTTCCTGGAGACACAAGATGATCCCCTGTCCTGTCCAGCACGGTAGCCAAGGGCCACAGGCAGCCAGTCAAGCACTTGAATGTGGATTGAGGGATCTGTAAGTGGAAAACGGCCACCAGATTTTGAAGACTTGGTTCAAAAGAATGAGAATATCTCCTTAATAATTTTGTATTGATTAATGTAATGATAATACTTTTGATATACTGGGTTAAAATGAATTAGTAAAATTAATTCCATTTTCTTTTTTACTTTCTTAATGTGAATACTAGAAAATTTGTTACATGTGTGGCTTGCATTTGTTTTTTGTTGTTGTAGGTTTCTGATTCCTGCTTGTGTGGTTTGGGGTTAGTGCTTCATTTTCTCTCAGGCTTTTTTTCTCTTTTATAAATAGGGGTGATGAGTGTCTCATGTACCATAGATAGTTGAGAATATTCAGTGGGAGAAGCCCATTCCCCAAATGAGTACTTGATAAATGGTAAAGGTTTATTAATTTATTTATTTTTGCTGTGTTGGGTCTTCGTTTCTGTGCGAGGGCTTTCTCTAGTTGTGGCAAGTGGGGGCCACTCTTCATCGCGGTGCGCGGGCCTCTCACTATCGCGGCCTCTCTTGTTGCGGAGCACAGGCTCCAGACGTGCAGGCTCAGTAGTTGTGGCTCACGGGCCTAGTTGCTCCGCGGCATATGGGATCCTCCCAGACCAGTGCTCGAACCCGTGTCCCTTGCATTAGCAGGCAGATTCTCAACCACTGCGCCACCAGGGAAGCCCGGTAAAGGTTTATACCTGCACCAAATGGTTTTGTTTCTTGTTCGTTTTTGTTCCAGAGCACAGCATAGTCCCAGAATGAGGGGGCAAAAAAGGTCCTGGAGAAAATTGACCACATTGCTGGCATCTTGCTTATTTATCAGAGGCAGAGATCAGGACCAACCTCTAGGCAAAGTTTTGCTATTTGTCTTCTTTATGAGCTACTTTTAGAGAGAATTCTGTGTGCCTGACATCCTTTTAATCCTGCCAGGGTTGTACAGAATGGTAAAAATGACCATGCAAGCTGGAACTATCCAAAGCAATCTTAAAACTCAGTAAGAAAAATGATGGTGGTTTTGTGAACTTTGAAGTTTTTTGTCACATCATGAAAAACTGTCTTACTGTTGGTTAGAGATGTATAGTGAAATGAATAGTAAAACTAGTATTTAGTGCACCGAACTAAAAATATTAGAAATATCAAGAATTAAAGTGTTTCATTTCTTTGTAAAGAAACATAAGAGTAGTTGGAATAGCACTGACAATATGGGCTGAGCATCTTTTCTATGCCTTGGTGAGCTGTTCCACCACTTTCTGAGTTTGGATCAGCCCCCAGTATTTTATTTTCTGCATGTTCCGTGTCATGAAGCATCTCCAAGAGTTCCTTTAACATGAAGCTTTTCACTGGCCTCCCTCTCTCCAGGACACTTTCATCCTTTTTGTCCCAGCCACTCTCTTCATTTGTGCTGCTGAGTTTGTCTTCTCTACGTTCCTCTGGCTGCACCTCTCGAGTTTCTCCAGCCTCATGAGTGTCAGCATCTCCTCGCTCAGCGTGTCTCCTTCGGGTCCTTCTTTTGATTACGCATCTTGTAAAACATCACATGGGTTTATCACTGTGAGACAAGGGGCAGCGCCACCACACGATTTGCGGTCTGTTGGTGGCCCGAGTCCCTGATGCAGTGACTGATCGTGGTGGGCTCTGAAAACAGGGATGTGCTGGCTGCTGATCATGGCATGCCTGTTATTTACATACTGACTGTGGACCCAAGAGCTAGCAGTGAGTTTGCGCTTTTAGCAATTCCTCGTGGTTAATACATCGTGGTAACGGAAACTCGAACTGTGTTGTCGGGTCACAGGTGTTATTCATCTAAACTGTGGCACCTGAAATTAGTGCCTCTGAGAACCATGCAGAATGAGGACTACCTGTTCCTGGCATGCTCAGAAGGTTATTCCTGGGGGGAGAGACACACCGTGCCCTTGATCTTTGCCTCTTTTCTCATCTCATCTGGAAGGCCATCCTTCCTATTTATAGTTCTCAGACCTTATCTTGTGGACATGCCATGTGTGCAGGGGGGATGTGTAGGGGTTGGTGATCATGAAGTCTTTTGACAACTATGTGCTCCGTGTCCATCTGTGCTGGGTGCTGTTAGGCGCTGGCGTGTTTTCTGACAACTGAAAGTACCTTAAATTGCTCTCATTTTTGGTTTTTGGCAGCTAACTTTCCAGCATATTTTCCAAACCACCACTTACACCATTTGCACTAGGTTTTAAAGTGACTTCTCACTGGCACAGGTGCCCACCGTCTTGATGCCGGGATGCACACGCTGTAGGAGCATCGCGTCCCTGAGATGGGGGTATGGTCTCGGCATGCCAGATGGGATGGTCCCCTTTCTAAATCCAACAGTCAACTACTGGACAGTCTCAACTTGCATAGTTGATGGTTAATTATTCAAAGTATGTGTCATCCAAGCCAATCACATTTCTCAGCATCTTCTTTCTTGTGTTTTTAATTGAGCTGGGAATTATGGCTACCACACTCTAAAGGGTGTGTTATGGTTTATTCAGAATCAAATGTCTTTGTCTGGAGGGTTAAATTCCATGGAGAAACTACTTCAACCAGAGGAAAGGTGTGGCCAGAGGGAGAGGTTTATGATCTTAGAGCTTTAAAAAAAATGTTTCAATCCTTTTGAGAGTCTTTGCCATTAAATGCATTAAGTCGTTTTGACAAATAATGTATATGCTTAAGAAATCGAAAATACGTTTTATTAAACATAAAATAATTCTGTTCCCTGCACCACTGGCTCCCAGTGGTGCAGGGAACCAAATGCTTATTGAGTTAGAAGTGTGCCAGGAGCTTTTATGTATCGTCACGTGCAGTCCCCGTAAGAGTTTTGTAGAATAGGAACCACGATCTGCATTTATACAGTTGGGGAATCTTTGAAACCTAGACAGGTGGATTAAGATGCCCAAGATCTTCAGTGTGAGAGCTGAATTTTCAGTTTTGAGTTTGTCTGATTCCAGAGTCTTCATTTATACTTTTCCATATAGAAAGGATTGTGAAGGCCTAGCATACCAGCCACCATTCTCTCATCCTGGTCACATTACAGACATCACTAATTGAGAACCGATATATTCTCCCTGCCTTATGTCATGCTGCTGCCCATGAAGATGCTGAATGGTTCTTAGAATGGAAAATCCATCTCGGCCCCTAACTGAAGGGTCATGTGAGCAGAGAGATTTTAGGGATGTCCAGACTAGGGAGGCACTATAGCATACTAGCCACCATTCTCTCATCCTGGTCACATTACAGACATCACTAATTGAGAACCGATATATTCTCCCTGCCTTATGTCATGCTGCTGCCCATGAAGATGCTGAATGGTTCTTAGAATGGAAAATCCATCTCGGCCCCTAACTGGAGGGTCATGTGAGCAGAGAGATTTTAGGGATGTCCAGACTAGGAAGGCAGTAGCATAGCTGCTGGTGGGCAGCTTTCAGGCCAATTTGGTCTCTCACTACTATTGAGACAAGGGGTCCCTCCCTCCTTCTAGTATTTTCCCTTTGCCCGCTATGTCTATATTTGGGAAACTAAGGGAGAGCTAAAGTGCTCCCGGTGGAATAAGCCACAGACAGGAAGAAAAACCATTATGAATTTAAATCCTGTCTGTTGAGCCTGTGTCTTGGTTTGGGTGTCCCTAAAAGCAGACCCTCAGACAAGGACTTGGGCACAGGAGGCGAGCCAGAACTTCCTCCAAGAGAGGGAAAGAGGAAAGTGAGACAGAGTGGGAGGACACACTGATAAGAGGTGCTGTCTTAAGCAGAATGCTGCCGTGGACAACTGGTCAACCCTGGACGTCTGGTAGGCTGTGTGAAATATGCCTCAGGGGCAGGAAGCAGGGGTGTTTAGCCACCATATCCCATCTCCTACTGGGGGAGGGTTGCTCACATTCCTCCCCTCCCCCAGAATTAAATCTTCTAACACTTGTCCCTCAGCATCTGCGGGGGAGTCATTCCAGGACACCCCTGATACCAAAATCCATGGACGCTCAAGTTCCTTATCTAAAATGGTGGAGCACAGTCAGTCCTCCATATCCATGGATGCAGAACCCGCAGATTCAGCCAACTTTGGAATCCACAGTTGGTAAATCTGCGGACGTGGGGACCTGTGGGTACGGAGGGCTGACTGTACTTCTCAGCTGCTTCTGTGTTGATTAACCTCCCCTGGCGCTGGAGAGGGCGGTCAGGCAGAGAAGCAGCAGCTGCAGGCAGTGGGTGGGGAAGCCAGCGGCCACTGCCTCAGGGATACTCACCTGGGGGCCTGGAGGGGTGGGCTTTCCCAGTCTGCCCTAGCTGGCTTCTGTTGGGCGATTTTCCCAGAGAGTGGGCAGAAAGTTAAGCTGATCCCATTTCCCTTGCTTTAGAAAGTCACCCAGATTCTTTATATTTTGAACCCCTAATGCCATGGGACGTACGGACCCCAAATGGCCTTTCTGTGTGGCCAGGCTACATTCTTAGTGGTTGCAGCCCAGCAGAGTGGATTTGAAATTTACGGTGGTGGTTGATTCCATCAAAGACAACGCAGAGCGCTCCTAATAAATTCCTTGTTATCTTTTACAACTATCTCGGGCAAGCATTGTTCCTCTCAACACCATGTCAGCCAGAGTGAATGTTACCCCAGATAACCATGAATTGAAGGCTTAAGAGTTTGGGGGCCAACATAACTAGCTTTGAAATGGAGCCAAAGAGTCTTTCACCAGTGGAAGAGGCAGATCTGAGGCAGGGTGAACTCAGATGACCTTTGCCTTGAAGAGACCCTTAGCTTCGGGAAGTCCCTGAAATTGTGGGTAACACAATCTTAGCCACCAAAGCTTGGAGGAAGAAGAAAAAGCAGTGGTGGTGACAGGGTAACGATGTATTTGTGGTAATAGGCGCTCATTAACCCAGAGGGCTGATTTTAATCATTGCTGTCATCTGTTGAAATCAGCTAGCTGACAAGAGTGGTACAGACTCATCTTTTCCAATAGGCAGATACTCAACAACTGGTCTATTTTTCTTTTCTACCTCTCCTCTTAGATTAAAAAAAGCCTCAAATTAGAATAGGGACACATTTTTTCCCAGAATCCCCTTACAGTTTCCCTTGAGTTGTCTTGGTATATTCTTTTGTATGTGACTTTGCTCACTGCATTGGATGAACTAGACAGAGAGCACCTCCAAATTTCTTAGTCGACAGTTTTTTTCATGGCTGCCATGATCAACTTCTCCGGATCTTCTAATAGAGCTTCAAGTATGGGGGCAGGGTCAACATACACTCAGCATTGCTGTGTTGATAGCTCTGTGTTACATGCTAAAGAGATGCATGAAGAGGTGGTACTTGATTTCACAATCTCATAGGAGCTGTGTGTGCATTTAGATTTATAGAATTATGCAATGGGTCCTTTGCCTCTCGGAGTGAAGCAAGGTCATGTGGAAACATCTGGAGCAATGCCTGGATGCTTGGTCTCCCCACGGGATTAGGCAATAGTGCTGGTCCAATAGGCACCCCGGCAGTGGACAGGATGGTATCATTTATGGACGGCATCCCAGCATTTGCCCCTGCGGTCCACGGGCTCATCCGCCCTTTCCTATAGGAGTGGGTGGAAGAGGGGGACAGGCCTGAAGCTTCCCCTCCCCTGGGTGTCCATCCAGGTGTCCCAGGGTCCAGGTCATGTCCTGGGAAGTTCAATCAGCGACCCCACATGTTGAGCATAAGTGATCTGCCTTCGTTGGTTTGAGGAGTTGGTCGTTTTTAAGGCATTCTCACCTCAGGAGAGGCATGAAATTGTTTCAGACTGCAGGGTCTGATGAAGGCGTGCATGGCACATACTGGCGAATCCCGTGTCAAGCGTCTCCCTGGCACAGCCCCAGCGCTACCCCCGGGGCCTGAGCTCTCTGAGCAGCCGGGTCGGAATCGTCTGCACTTCTCAGACCCTTGAGCCGCACCACCTGGCATTCACTTCCTCCATTGTCTCATGGTTGTTAATTTTGAGTCATTGGCATCTTTGCTGATAGGAATCGTGTCTATTCATGCTCCGTGGCCTTCCAAGGTGTTGGTACAGGTTCCACTAGCAAGAAGCTGCATGACGTCCTGCATCTCTGCCCCGGTCCTCCTCAGTTTCCCCATCAGACTCTTCTCCTCACGCCATCACCTTGTCAAGTACATGCCGTGGGCCCAACCCAGTGTGGCAGGAAAAGGAGCCGAGAGAAATATATAAATGTTCTTTTCCTCAAAGAGCTTCTGGAATGGATGGAGAAATGAGGTATTCACATGTGAGAGAAACACAAGCTCTGACTTTCCAGAATTAAGTAGGAGCAAGAGCAGCCCGGAAGTGGGAGGGCAGAGAAGGAAAGGCCTCGAGTGCAGAGAGGGCAGGTGTCATCACAAAGCAGGAGGGATGCAGGCCGCCCCAGCTCCAGGTGTGCTGTGGGCTTGGCTTAAGGGGAAAGGTAAGCCAGGGCTGCTGGATAAGCCGAGCTTCACCGTCATCCTCCCTCCAGCGCACGTGGTCTGCGTCTGTGCCCAAGGGCCTGGTGAGGGACAGTATGGAGCAGTGGGGAGTGGGGTGAGGGCAAGAGGGCTTTCCTCGTCCAGAGAGGCGGAGGTGCCCCGCTAAGTGCCTATGTGGCAGGGACTCAGGCCTGCCTTGCCAGGTCTTCTGGGTTTTCCAAGAAGCTGGAAATCTGGCTTTTTGTATGAAATCGGGGAACTCTTGCAACACGGTATGAACCAAACTAAACATATGTGCTACTCTTCAGCAGGATTGTGACCTTTGGCCTTTGCCATCCCAGCATGTCCTCCTACAGGGTGACATCACCGGGGCAACCTGATATCCATCTGCTCTTTTTTTTTTTAAGCATCTTTATTGGAGTATAATTGCTTTACAATGTTGTGTTAGTTTCTGCTGTACAACAAAGTGAATCAGCTATATGTATACATATATCCCCATATCTCCTCCCTCTTGCGTCTCCCTCCCACCCTCCCTATGCCACCCCTCTACGTGGTCACAGAGCACCGAGCTGATCTCCCTGTGCTATGCGGCTGCTTCGACTAGCTATCTATTTGACATTTGGTAGTGTATACATGTCAATGCTACTCTCTCACTTTGTCCCAGCTTCCCCTTCCCCCTCCCCGTGTCCTCAAGTCCATTCTCTACGTCTGCGTCTTTAACTGAACACCAACCAGCCTGCCTGCCTTTGTATGGTCACCCCAGATGCCCTGGGGGGATCCCAGGGGGAGGTTAGGTCATGGGGACCCCACTCCATCCTCAGTGAGCAAAGGCTGGGGAGAGATGGTTCACCTGTGGGGAAGCTGCCTTTCCCGCCTGCACTGGGCTGCTTGCTGTCTTGGGCTAGGATTTCAGGCAGTTGGGTGGGGGTGGGGGTGGGGAGCATGGTTTTGGGGACAAAAGCAGTGAATCCAAGTGTTGTGGAGTCTGTCATTCCTCAGCAACAAACTCAGCAGCTCTCCTTCCAATTTAATAAATCCAGACCCTTGTGGCTCATACAACAAGCATGATGACAAGTAATAATAACTCATAAGGAACATTTTTTTTGTCTTCCTGACTCATGCCTTTAGTATGGGAAATCTAGGCAGGAGTGACCACAAGTGAATGTTCCCTGGAGCTGGAAGGCGTGATTCCAGAGATCGTGCTGCATGGGCGGGGAGGTCCTCAGGGGTCCAACAAAGAGGAGGAGAAGTCGTGGGGAGAGACCTGGGCTCCCTGGATGTGCCAGGTTTCTCCAGGGAAGCGTGGTGTCAGGAGGCTGGATTCTGGAGCCCACTGCCTGGGTTCAGATGCCTGCCATGCTGCTTACTAGCTCTGTGACCTTGAGCAACTTACTTAACCTTTCTGTGCATACTCTTTTCATCTTCAAATGCAGATAATAATAATTTTAAAAATCTCTCTTTTTTTAAAAGTTTTTTGAGGAACCTCCATATTGTTTTCCATAGTGGCTGCATCAATTTACATTACCACGAACAGTGTACGATGGTTCCCTGTTCTCCAAACCCTTGCCAACAATTTTTATTTGTGGTCTTTTTGACGATGGCCATCCTGACAGGTGTGAGGTGATATCTCATTGTGGTTTTGGTTCGCATTTCTCTGATTATTAGCGATGTTACGCATCTTTTCATGTGCCTGTTGGCCATCTGTGTGTCTTCTGTGGAAACAAATTATTCAGGTCTTCTGCCCATTTTTAAAATCAGATTGTTTTTTTGATACTGAGTTGTACGGGCTGTTTATATATTTTGGATATTAACCCCTTATCAGTCATACCATTTGCAAATATTTTCTCTTATTCAGTAGGTCGTCTTTTTGATTTGTGGGTGGTTTCCTTTGCTGTGCAAAGGTTTAAAGTTTTACTAGGTCCCATTTGTTTATTTTTGCTTTTGTTCCTTTTGCCTTAGAAGACAGATCCAAAAATATTGCTACAGTTTATGTCAAAGAGTGTTCTGCCCATGTTTTCTTTTAGGAGTTTTATAGTTTCTGGTCTTATATTTAGGTCTGTAATCCATTTTGAGTTTGTTTTTGTGTATGGTGTTAGAGAATGTTCTAATTTCATTCTTTTACATGTAGCTGTCCAGTTTTCCCAGCACCACTGAATGAAGAGACTCTCTTTTCTCCATTGTATATTCTTGCTTCCTTTACTGTAGATTAATTGACCATAGGTGCATGGGTTTATTTCTGGGTTCTCTGTTCTGTTCCATTGATCTATGTGTCTCTTTTTGTGCCAGGACCATATTGTTTTGATGACTGTAGCTTTGTAGTATAGTCCGAAGTCAAGGAGTGTGATACCAACAATTCCACTCCTGGGTATTTATCCAAAGAGAATGAAAACACTAATTCAAAAAGATACACACACCCCAATGTTCATAGCAGCACTATTTACAGTAGCCAAGACATGGAAGCAACCTAAGTTGTCCATTAACAGATGAATGGACAAAATGATGTGGTGTATATATACAATGGAATATTATTCAGCCATAAAAAAGAATGAAATTCTGCTATTTGTAGCAATGTGGATGGACTTGGAGGGTATTATGCTCAGTGAAATGAGTCATACAGAGAAAGACAAATACTATATGTTATCACTTTTATGTGGAATCTAAAAAATAAAACAAATGCATGACTATAACAAAACAGAAATAGATTCACAGATATAGAGAACAAACTAGTGGTTACCAGTGAGGAGAGGGAAGTGGGGAGGGGCAATATAGGGGTAGGGGATTAAGAGGTACAGGCTACTATGTCTAAAATAAGCTACAAGGTTATATTGTACAGCACAGGGAACATAGCCAATATTTTGTAGCAACTTTAAATGGAGTATAATCTATAAAAATATTGAATCACTGTGTTGTACACCTGACACTAATGTAATATTGTAAATCAACTATACTTAAAAAAAAATACCTCCCACAAAGGGTTGTGAGAATGAACGCTGCTGTATATAAACTGCTTAGAAGACTACCTCATGCGTAATAACTGCCATAGAAGCATTTGCTATTAATTATTATTAGTGTGCATCTACAGAAGAAAGAATGCATCTGCTCTTTCCCATCAGTAGTAAATGCCTTTGATTCACTGGGTGGAGATCCACGGGCAACATTATTTCTAAGGGGTGGAAGTTCACCCACTCTCCTTAACCCAACAGACTCTCCTCCTGGTGTGTATGTATCTCCTCTCATGAGCACCCCATAAAGTAGGGGATGTATGTATCGTCCCTCTGTCATAGGGTCTCAGGGAAGGTGAGTGGTTTATTCATGGTGACCCATCACTTTAACCTTTGTTGCGTTTCAGCAGCTACTTCTGCTGGGAGTCAGCTGGTCCAGATGGTGGAGAGGTGCTTTCTTTAGGGTGACTCTGGGTGGTACCCCACCCTTGCCCCACTGGGCCTGTGCCCTGGTTGAAACAGAATGATGGCCAACCAGGTTGAGAGTGTTGTTGAGGAGGGAGAGTGGACCTCCGTGGATGTCTGTCTAGCCTGTTCCTTTTCATCTTTATCCTTGCTACGTGGCCCAGCGCGTAGGTGAGGAGAAAAAGCATGGTGCCGTCGGATGGGCCCAGCACTGGGGTTCACACTGAGATGTAGCCACTGACCAGCATGTGGCCTTGGACAAGTAATTGTCCTTCCGGGGTTTTATTTAATTTTCTGAAGAAAGATGACAGAATCTGCAATAATATTGGAGCCGTGAGCTACACGTGGCCACTGAGCAGTTCAGCTGTGTGCCACGTGTACAAGAAACAATAGCTTTTGAAGGTTTGGTACAAAAAGAGAGTGTAAAACGATTCATTGATAATTTTTATCCACACAATGGGACATTATTCAGGCATTAAAAGGAATGAAGCACTGATACTGCTTCAACATGGATGAAACTTGAAAACATTAAATCAAAAAAGCCAGTCCCTGGACTTCCCTGGTGGCACAGTGGTTAGGAATCTGCCTGCCAATGCAGGGGTCACGGGTTCGAGCCCTGGTCCGGGAGGATCCCACATGCCACTAAGCAACTAAGCCCATGCACCTCAATTACTGAGGCTGCACTCTAGAGCTCGCAAGCCACAGCTACTGAGCCCACGCGCCTAGAGCCCGTGCTCCGCAACAAGAGAAGCCACCGCAATGAGAAGCCTGCGCACTGCAACGAAGAGTAGCCTCCACTCACCGCAGCTAGAGAAAGCCCACGCACAGCAGCGAAGACGCAACGCAGCCAAAAATAAATTAAAAAAAAAAAAAGCCAGTCCCCAAAGACCGCATAGTGTGTTATCCCAATGATATGAAATGTCCAGAAGAGGCAAATCCAGAGACAGAATGTAGATTAGTGGTTGCCTAGTGGGCAAGGGGGCAATGGAGAGTGACTGCTAATGTGTGTTTTCGGGGTGATGAAAATATTCAAAAATTAGATTATGTTGATGGTTGCACAACTCTGTAAACATATGGAAAACCATTTCACTGTACACTTTAAGTGGGTGAATTTTATGGTATGTAAGTTATATCTCAATAAAGGTGATGAAATAGTTTTTATACGTACAGCATGGCGAAATGATAATATTTTGGATGTATCAGGTTAAGTGCAACATATGATTAAAATTAATTTCACCTGTTGCACTTTTACTTTTTTAATGTGTCTGTGAGAAAACGTGAAATTGCATACGTGGCCTGCAGTGTATTTCTGTTGGACTGCACTGCACTCACATTCTCAAAGGACCTTCCTGGTTCCAAAATTATTTTCTTCCATGAAACCCTCCCAGGTTTGGACTTCTGATGACTCATCTAGTACCATGGCTAAAACCCAACTTGAAAAAAAGTTCATTTGGGTCTTTTTTTAAAACCATTTGCAAAAATAGGTTTTTAGAGAGAAATCCTGGAAGGAGACGCAGAGTCACGTAAGGTGAGCCAGCGAGCCGTGCTGTCACTTTCTTCTGCCCCCATGAGCCTTCCAGAGCCATCTGTGACTGTGGACAGGGCTGTTTAAAAAAATTTACAGTCTGAGCCTCAACAATGGTTTCCTCAATCGATCCCCCTCTTGGAAAATTGACTCTGGGACCGCCACTGCCCAGAGGAACAGGCAGTAAATCTCTGGGTGACAAAAGGGCTTAACAGTTGCCTGGCTGAGCCGGTGTGCCTGGTTTCCTCACGTCCTTATGGCCCAGCCGGAGACCACTAGAGTGTTCTCTATCCCCTAAAAGGCTCATTGTCAAAGCCCGAAACTTGACCTCCAATCTCACCTCCAAGGAGATGATCTTGGGAAGTGTCTTTTTCCTTTAGTTGTCCTCTAGGAATGATTTATTGAAGGCCCATTCTCTCTCCTGCCTTTTGCTGGGTGCTGGGAAATTCAGAAGTCAGAGTTATAGCACTTCGTGGAAAGACCTGGCTCCTGCAAGAACTGGGAAGTATCAGTGAAAAAAGCCCTTGTACATGGCCTGTATTTCCCCTGTGAGCTAGGCCTTGCCTCTTTGCTCATTCAATGACCTCTTTAAGACTGGAAGAGTCTCTGAGCCCTGTGGCCACAGGCCCTGTCAGCTCTGCATTCTGCAGCCTCTGCACAAGGGTAGGTCCCTGTTGGGAGTGTTGAAACTCCTTTACCCTTTTTGTACCTGTTTTCATTTAAACAAGGGATGCCAGCGTTCACAGTTTTGAGCTCCTGGAGACTGGCACCCCTGTGCCACCTGCTCCCACCAGCTGTCCCCCTGTGTCCTTTGATGGGCTGCTTCCTGCACCGTGATCTGTTCTTGCCCCTTTCAGAGTTTGGGCAGGGGCGTGGGGAAGTGAAGTCCTTCTGTAAAAACCACTTTTAACATTTCTTTAGGGAACAAGGCAAGAGGAAACTTCTTTAGTTCCTGGGCTTCTTTTGAATTAATTGAATTCACAGAGAAAGAGTAATTGAAACAGTCATGATGAGGAAGATAGGAGGGTGAACGGTTTCCTGTAGCTTTTCCACTAAGTCTGAGCTTTCCAGAGACCTCCAGAAAAGAATAAGCAGGCCTGGAGCTTGCACAGGGGGATAAAGCACAGGAGCAGAAAATTATCCAAAGGCTAGGGTGGTCTGTGGGATGCTGACTGACTAACGTTGAGGTCCTATCTCGTCCTGGCAGTAATTGACCAAAGGAACATGCCGTTCCTCTAGATTTCCATTTTAACATCTGCACAGGGATAGGGCCTGTTTCACAACTGAAGAGTCAGGTACGTTCTCCTGTCAGGGTGAGATCCAGAGGAGGGCTCGGAAATAGAGCTGTTCAAAGACAGTTGGCCTCTGAGCCGAGTCATTTCCTGGCTCTCCCAAGAGAGGACACTTTGCTGGTACAACTTTGCTACTGAGGGGAAGCCCTCCAGACCCCTCTGATGAGAAGATAAGTCCGGCCGAGGTTCTGGAAGAGGAAGTGAAACAAGTGTGGGGCTTGGGAGATGACGAGGAGCTGGGATGTCTTGCCTCATGTGGCAGGGGCGGAGGCTCAGGCATCCACGTGTGCTGGTTCCGGAAGGGACGCTGCCTTGAGACTCTCTTCTCAACGATGGGTGTTTGTGATACACTCGGCCACAGCGTGGGTACCATGCCACCTGGGGCCTTTTAGGCGTAGTAGATACGGTCTTGGAAGCAGAGCACGGCTGAGCCGCAGGACCCCAGCCGAGGGGTTGGACCACACAGTGGCTCCCGGCCGGCCCCCTCTGGAGGGGTTCCCTGTACACATGGATCTTGGCTGCGTTGCAATAATCTTTCTTTTTTTTATCACTCTCAGATACTATATAGGGGATGCCATGAATACTCAGGTACCTCTGGGACCTTCTGCAACATTACTTTCCCCTCAGCATTTTATATGAAAATATCCATCCATACAGAAACATGGAAGGAACTGTGCAGTGAACACTCGCATATCCACCACCTAGATTTCCCCATTAACATTCTGCTATACAGTATTAACTACTTTTTTTTTGCCACAGTAAAATCACAGTAAAATCTCCTATCATATTTTACTTTTATAAAACCAGCCCTGTCCCTCCCATGTCTCAGATGGAAACGTCACGGGGAAGATTATACAGAACAGCATCTTAGTGAGGCTGAGGCAGGAATCCAGGCATCCTGAGCTTAGGGGGGTAAAGGGAAAGGAAGGATTCCCAGCGTGGGAGCTACCAGGCGAGGTGCCAGGCCAGGCTTTGCTGCTAAAAAACCAGAGGGCATCTAAGATCTGTGTCCTGCCTGGAATGTCCCCAGGCCGACCTTGGACTGGGTGCTGCCTGCGATCTACTTCAGGACTGGGACCTTGGGCAAGTCGCTGGCCTAGGGTCCAAGAGATTGGTTTCTCACAGGGGAAGTGGGAGTAAGAACACCCACCTCCCAAGACTGTTGTAAGATGAGTGAGGCGTTGAGAAACAAGACAAGGGCCCCAGTGGCACCTGGCAGGAGGTGGGCCCACGCAGAAAGTCAGACATCCTGAGTCCGGGGGGGTTCATGCGCACCTCTGTATGGCGCCCCGCGTGCCTTGCTCACGGAGGGTCCACTCGTTATGCTGCGGAAGTTACAGCTGTATTGTGTTTAGAGATAGTGACAGTAGCAAGAGCAGTAGTGATTGTAAGGTTAAGGAGACCTGAAGCAAAGACAAAAACAACCAGAGATTTTAAATGTCCCAGTTTACAGCTCGGGCATTCTCTGTAGACATTTGCGGAAAGAGCTGTTACATCTGACTCCGGAGAAGAGAATTTTCTGGTTTATTGCTTCTCATAAAAGGTGGAAGCATGGAAGCTACGAGAGCGCTGCCCTCTGCAGCCCTTTGGAGACTCTGTGGGCCCCAAGGCCCCGGGCTTCCTGACTGTGGAGGGCATGGGGCCAGGAGCTCTGCCCTCCTGAGTTAGGTGACCTCCCCAGCCCGGACGGACACACTCCTCTTACACGGTGACTTCCCGCTGATCATCTGGCAGCGGTGACAGCTCACACCTGTCATCAGAAAGGATGGGATGAACTCAAGTCACAGATGCAGTGTTTCTAATTGAAAGCCCCAGCAGGGTGGCCCCGCAAGAGTAGGCTTCCCAAGCACCTGGGAGGCTCCATCCCCTCCCGGGGCTCATCACAGGCTTCAGGCTCCTTGCAAATCAAATGACACCGTTCAAGGTGCCTTCTGTGGCTTCGAGGAACTCTTCTGAGGAGGAGAATCCTCTTGGAGAGATGGGGATTTATTTTGGGATCCTCATCCCTTTCCATCCTACTCTATTGCAGTTTTGAGCTGAGGGCTGCTCGGGCGGCTGTCAGCCTGCCGTGGCGGGGGGGACAAGGGGATGTGTGAGAACATGCCAGGTGCTGTCCCTCACGCCGCAGGGTGATGCTGATGTGACCTGACGAGTAGTGGATCCCTGAAGAGGGGGACAGTGAAGAGTTTTCACTGCCTTTATTATTTTTAAAATTTTTGGTTTTTTACAATTATTAAAGGTTACTCTCCATTTATAGTTATTATAAAATATTGGCTCTCTTCCCCATGTTGTACAGTACATCATTGAGCCTGTCTTATACCCAGTTGTTTGTACTTTTGGAGGTACAAACTATTGGGTATAAGATAGGCTCACCATCTTTACTAAAAAGCTTTGGTCCAGGTAGGCTGGTATTTGGGATAGGTCACATGTGTGAAGGCCAGCTTCTAGGAAGAGGTTCATGCAGTGCAAGGTTGGAAAGCTGCAGAGCCAGAATTTGAACCGAAGTCTGATGTTTCTCAGGACAATACTTAGATCTTAACACAAGGTTTCATCTGATACATCAGTCATGACACTACTTGCTGTCAAAAGAAGACAATTCAAAATGCCTAAGGCATTGGGGGATTTATTGGAGGCTGTTTCTGCAGGTAGGCTGGTGTCATCAACGGACCAGCAATGTCACCCAGGGGTCCAGTTTCCTTCCCTCCCCTTTCTCCCTTCCTTATGTGAGTACACGATTCCGGAAGAGATGGATATGGCCCTTGGTTCCCAGAATCCCTTGTTGCATCACCCCTTCTCAGCCGGTGTGTGTGTGTGTGTGTGTGTGTCTTTTTATTGACCGCCTCTCCCTTGTTCCCTGCTTCCTTCACTTTTAGAAACAATGGAAGAGGCCTTTCACTTCCCTGTTTTCTCTCTGGCTCCCTGACAGAGGACTTACTGGCCTTGGCTGGTGGTGGCTGAGATGGACGGGATCTCTCAGGCTTTGGGAGAGAGAGTGGACCAGAGGGGGAGACAGGCGTGCGCGGTGCAAACCTCACAGAGTGGAATGAGGAGCCCTCGGCTGGAGGCCTGTAGCAGGTGGGCCCCAAATACTGAATTTTGATGATCATTTTCTGCTCTTCTTAGGGCTCTAGAAAATAAAGCCTGATTCCTTAGGCAAATCCTGAATCCATAGAAATTCACTGGGAGGGATGCACGGGATGAGAGCAGGGGAGGTGCTGCCATCGGGCTGAAATGACAGAAGCAAACCGGCCCTTGCTTAGGTGGCAGGTGGTGGCCTGGAAGGTGGTATGCGTCAACCCATCCCCATCTGGCCATTCGTGGGATTGTTCCCTGTCTTCCCCTTCCTGTTGGTGGATCTCTGACTCGTGATGGAAACCCGGGGCAGGGGGGCGTGGAGGCTCCTTTCTCTCTACTCAGCCTTGTTGCTCTCCTGTGGTGGGCGTCAGTTTCCAACTTGGAAAGCTGCAAGCAGTGGGCTGAAGAGTAGGAAAATGTGAGAACCAAGTGACTCTCCACCTAAAAGAAACCCACACTTCCTGTCCCCTCTTTAGTCCTGTGCTCTCGTTGGGAAGCATCCAGAGAATATTTTAGTTCTGGCGTCAAGTTCCGTGGTGAGAGAAGAGGGAGAAAAGGAAAACATCATTAGAAAATCTACACGTGGCCCTGGACCAACCACATCTTCCCACTTGCTTCAAGAGAGGCTGTTTCCAAGATGAGGCCAAGGTTACCTTCGGTAGCTGGCATCACTGGGTGTCCCTCGAGACACCCCCTCCATCGTCCTTCGGGTTCAAGCCGCAGCTGCAGCAGGCAGGGCAGTGTGGGTTCAGACTCTGCTGCAGTGACGGTACCACCTCAAGCATGGGCCACGTGTCTCTCTGGCTCGGGGTGTTCCCAGTAGGTGGGAGCTGACGTGGCCCACCCAGACGTGCAGCCTGGAGTTTGGGGGAGTTCATGCTCCTGGGGCTGTCCTCAGTCAGGGGGTGATGAGAGCCACAGCCCTCATCCTGCTGGAGGACAATTTTGGGAGGAATCTTGGGTGCATCTCCAAGCTTCCAATGGGATCGTGCCCTAGTTGCCATGGCAGCAGCCATCATATACATCCTCCATTTATAACTTCCTTTATAGCTCCTGTTTCCCTTTCCCCATCTTGCTTTCCACGTGCCCTCACTCCTTCATCCTGGGATCCCCTTCAGAATAAACTACTTGCGCTCAAGTCTTTGTTTTGGACTTGGCTTTCAGGAAACGCAAACCAGGACGCCTCCCAACGTGGCAAATGCTGCACTGCAATCTAAATCATTACTACAATTTCACAGTGACATTTGAGGGTTTCCCTTGTTTGCCTGGGCCGGCCTCTGGGTATTTGGCGGCGGGGGGTGTTGCACAGACTCTGTACCTCCACCATCAGGGGCCAACCTTCCTCCTTGCAGCCTGTACTTGAACCCCTTGCAGAGGAAAGAAAGCTCTGGGTTTGGCTCTGCTCACCTTTCCGTGCTGGCTGCATTCCTGGACTCCCAGCATCCATGCCCTCCTTCCAGTTTCAAGCTCACTGGGAGAGAGTGGGCTAGGCTCTCTCCTGGGAGCTCTGTTTTGATTGGCTTGTCTCAGTTACAGACACACCCAGGAACCAATCATCATGACCTTCAGGATATGGGGCTTTGATTGGCCAGGCCCTTAGCGAATGAGTGAGTGATGCTCCGCTCAGACCAGGTAGACAGGGTATGGGGGAGGGGTCGTTTCCCAAGGAAATTCTGAGGTTGATTCAAATTAGGGCAGAAGGGATGTCGGCAGGGAGGGGTGCAGGCACCACACTCCAGTTTAGTTAAAAAAATTAATTTCCTGATGGAGATGTATTGAATCCCTCCTCTATGCAAGTACTGGGGGCCAATAAAAAATTGGTGTCAGGCAGCTTACAGTCTAATGGAAGAAATAAGAAACGTATACAGGTGTTGGAACAGCATGTGTCATCTGAAGCTGCTATCTCCAAACTATTGGAGAATGGATATTTATTTAGAAATTGTGCATAATTAATATTGTAATATATATTATGTATACACATATTTAAGCCTTGTATCTAACTTTGTAAATTTTTCTGTTTGAAAGAGGGAATTCCCTGGTGGTCCAGTGGTTAGGGCTCCGTGCTCTCACTGCCGAGGGCCCAGGTTCAATTCCTGGTCGGGGAACTAAGATCCCACAAGGTGTGTGGCCAGACAAAAAACTTTAAAAAAATTTAAAAAATAATAAAAGAAAAGAGAGACCTCAACATTACATAAGCTTTAGGCCCTATAAAACATGGATCTACCCCTGACTTTTATATATCAAGAAACATAAGAGGAAGAAAATAAAGATTTTATTAATAGAGCAAAACATTTCAATTTTACTGGAGTATTATAATTATTAATATTGTTATGGTCTGTGAGTACTGTTTTACTGAGGACAACATAATTGAATATATTTAAATCATTTTTGAAAATATTAGTTCCATATTTTGAGGAACAGCCAGTTGGAAGTCTGTTTATTTTCATTTAAGGTTCAGTTCAATGTTGACATTTAATGGCTGTCCTAACTGAAATAGATAATTCACCAAGATACACAGATCCAAATGGAAGAAAAGCATCATAGACCATACCTACTAAATCAAGACATTAATTTTGCAATTTCACCCACCAATTATGCAAAAACTTTTGTTCACATTTCCCCATTTTTCCTGGTTTCAATCAATTAATCATGCTACTTTTCAGAAGGTGTTGAATTTACATATTTTTAACAAATGGATTCAGAACTCATTGAAACTCTTTGTGTGTGGAATGTTTTTCATCAGGTGACATAATTCTGCTTCCATGTTTTAAAGTGGAAAATATGATTGCTTTAGACACTAATTTCTGTCAATTTTGGAGGTTAACACAATTTCTTTTTTTTTTTTTTTTTTTTGCGGTAAGCGGGCCTCTCTCTGTTGTGGCCTCTCCCGTTGCTGAGCACAGGCTCCAGACGCGCAGGCTCAGCGGCCGTGGCTCACGGGCCCAGCCGCTCTGCGGCACGTGGGATCTTCCCGGACCGGGGCACGAACCTGTGTCCCCTGCATCGGCAGGCGGACTCTCAACCACTGCACCACCAGGGAAGCCCAACACAATTTCTTGATATTTGTTTTCAAAATGTTCTCTTCATAAAACAAATTTCTTAAGGAAAGTAGGTGCTTTTTCACCTGGTTGTTAAAATGTCACCTTGAAGGGTGTGTGTGTGTGTTCTGAATATACCTGCTAGGTGCATCCTTAGCTGGTGGCCACAATGTCTTCTCAGAAAAGGTGGGCATATTTGTAGCAGTTGTCTTATTGTAAGAGAGAAATGTGTAATTCATCTTTAAGTTCAAAGAATTTTTTTGAACTTAAAAAACTTTAAGTTCAAACAGTTTAAAAGACTTCTTTGCCAAAAGATAGTCGGTGAACATCCGTATGGTAGAAGAAGATTGCATGATCCTGCCCCCATCTCATTTCAAAATAGTGTTGTAAAGATTTTACTGTCTCAGATAATATCTGCAAATCTGCTCCACTGAGTACACGTAAAGGGCCCTATGCCGGACACTCTGAGAGCAAGTGAGCCCGGAGGGCCCCACATCCACCCTGCGCTCTGCCTTCAGGCCCCTCGCCTACCCTGGGTGACAGTGCCCTTCTATTACATTAATTACGGGGCATGCTGGCACGTGGGCTCGGTGGTGGTGCTGTTGTCAGCCTGCATTATAAATATTAAATATGTAATAAGATTGGCACGCGATACAGACGTGGGGGTTCTCGTATTTTCTTCCCACTCTTCAGTAAGTCATATAGCCCAGCCTCCTGGGGTACCCAACTCTACCCGAGATTTCTTTTAAAATCCAAGCTCAAGGACTTCAGTGGTCAGATTATTCAAGCCCTTCAGTTTTCAGATGCAGCAACGGAGTTAAAGGGATTCAACTTCCCAACAGCCCACAGCTAGGGACAGATCTGGCCCTAGAATCCCAAGTCACCAGATGCCCAAGATGGCGAAGTCCTGAGACCAGAAGCCCAGTCCCCAGGGTCCTTGGAACACACCCATTTGCTTTAGTTAGTAGGGCAGTGAAGAAAGATGGAGCTGTTTGGAAAAGAGGAAGCTCTGAAACCTGGCTGCCGGGACCTGGTCTTCTCACGGCTTTCGAGGCAGATGCAGGAGGGAAGCGTCTCAGGGCGGCCAGCCAGCTCCCTGGATGCCGGAGCACGCCTCCTGCAGGGGCTTGTGCTCAGCAAGGGGGGACCTTCCTGCTCCCTGGGGACAGGACTTACAGGTGGAGAGATCCAGCAGAGCGCTGTCCTGGGAACTTGAAGGTGCTCAGCGACTGAGGTCTGTGAACAAACGGGAAGAGAAACACCCAGTCCAGCACTGGCCGCAGAACTGCCTGGACCCTACTGTGCACACAAGTCATCTGTTTAAATGCAGAGTCTCACACGGGGGGTCTGATGCCGCATTTCTAACAAGCTCCCAGGGGAGGCTCATGTGGCTGGTCCAGGGGCCACACTTTGAATAGCAAGACTATATAATGCAAACAGTTTTGTCCGGGAACCCTGAGCGCTTGGATTCTGTTTTAGGTTTGCCACTAAAATTCCCAGGCCTGTCATTTAAACTTAGCCTCAAATCAAGGGGCATGACCCCTGAGGGAAGACGTAGGGGTCTTTCCTGGGAAATGGGCAATGACTACCCAGCCCCACCTTGAGGCAAGCGCTGTGACACTGTGGCTGTTGGACACCCACCGGGTTTCAGGCAGGGGTGTGGGGGAGGGGCACAGGGAGGAGAAAAGCCCAGACAGCCTGGGTCTCCTGGGGCCTGGGACAGGTGGGGGTCGCAGGGCGGGGGGAGCAGCGGAGACAGTCAGTGATGAGTCCATCTGTGATGCGAGCTCTGAAGGAGAAGTAGCTCTGGGGCCTTGTGCTGAGGGGACGTCCTGGAAGGTCAGGAAGGCTGAGTGGAGGAAGGGGTTCTCCCTGGGAGCGGCCGGGGTCTCTCTGGGCTCCCCCACCTCAGCCTCCAAGTCTCACAAGCAGACCTGCCTTGTTTTGCCCGACAGCCATGGCAGAACCTGCATCCGGGGCCACTTGGGACTCTCGCCTTTGGGTTGAGTGCCTTGGGCTGCCCTTGTTCCCAAGGCTACTCTGTCATGGGCTCCGCCGGCCTCTGTGTCCTGGGGAGGGTGTGTGGCCTGGGCTGTGAGGGTTGGTGTCAGGAGGGAAGGGGGGGCACAGCAGCAGTCAGGATTTCTTGGGCGGCCCGTTCCCTCCCGTGGGAGGGTTTGCACGGGGACGGGTCATGGGACCGGCCTCCTCGGACGCAGGACACGACTGGACAGCACTTGGTCCACAGCATGACCCAGAGCCCCAGCCTCCTGCTCCCGTTCTCCATCGGGACCCCAGCAGTGCTGGGCAGGGACCCTCTGCCTACTCCGTGCAGCCTCTCTCTGCCTCTTGAGCTTAGAAACATCGTCTTTCGGCAAATAACACTTGAAGCTGTTTCCTGGGGCCTGGGAGCAGCAGCTCAGACTCCACTGTGCTCTGTGCAGAGTCCCGCTCCGCGGCTGGGCGCTGCGTTTCTCACCAGCCCGCAGGAGATGCTCTTGCTGCTGCTGACCTTGCGCTCTGTGCAGGAGCCCTGCAGAGGGCGGGCATCGGCGGAAGGGCCCATATCTGTGTGCAGGTGGCCAGGGGTTACTGTTCCCTCTTCCCATTAGAGGGACCGAGAAACCTCAACCTTCCATAGGGTTTTCCTCTTGAGTGGAGGTACGGCGCCTTGATACTGGGATGCGGTTTAAGTGCAGCCTGAGAGCTGCGGCTTGTCATCGCCATGGCGCAGCCGGAGGGCAGGAGATGGGGGACCCGCTGGGCAGGGCATGTAGATGCAGAGAGAGGAGAGGTTTACCTGGAGTCTATGGCCTCCCCGCAGCTTCGAGTTCTCTGGATCTGCCCTTCTCTGTCTTTCTGGAAGCTTTGAGGCTGTGGAGGGACCCAGTGCCCAGGACGTTCAGCCTCCGGCTTCTTCCTCTCCTGGCCAGTTTGGAGAGCTCACAGCCTCTCCACAGTCTGTGCTCCTTTCCAAGGACCCAGAACCACTCAGAGCCACACTTTTCCTCCAGCTGGAGAATCCGTGTGAAGATCCACAAGCAAGGGCCAGCCCTGCCCTCCTCCCCTGTTCACCCACAGAGGGTGAGAACCTCGGCGGGTGGGGGGTCAGGATGGTGGCCGTAGGGAGAGGGCGCTGGAGGGGCAGCTGCGCCCCACTCGTTTGCTGGAGAGTCTGCAGAAGGCGGTCTCAGGGCTGCAGGCTGATGCAAACCCGCCCTCTGACCCGGGGGTGAAGACCCGGGGCGCCCAGAGTGGGGACAGCTGTGTAAACAGCAGGGTGGGGTATTTATAGCCCTGCTGAGCACCCTGAGCCTGAGCCGGCCTGAGGGCTGCAGCCAGTCCTGCCGCCATGGGCTCTGTCACTTGTTCTGTTCACTGAGTTTTCTGGACCTTCTGTCCTCAGGGTTGCATTAGGCTCTGCAAGACTCAGTTTCCTCACCTGCTGCCCTGATCCTCTGGGTGGTTCTCTCCATCCCAGTTTTCAAGAAGAAATGCTGGGTTCCAGATCTGGGGGAGGGGAGAGCTAACACGACCCTGCAAGGGGGCCTGCTGACCCCAGGAGGCCACTTCCCCTGGGTTCCTGAGCTCTGGGATGAGGTGGGACACGCACAGCTGGGCTTTGGAGTCAGATCTGGGCTTGAGTCCCAGCTCGCTGCTTTACTCCATCAGTGAAATGGGCGAAACTCCGGGGGTAGCGCGGAGTGAGAAGGTGCAGGATGGCTGCGAGCACACGGGCAGGGGCACAATTCTGATGCTGCTGAAGCAAACCTGCCTGTCTGCAGACCCTCATCTGAAGGGGGTCCTCCCCTCCTCAGAGGGTGGCAGCTCCACCTCTCCGCTGGGCCTGGGACCCTATGTGGGACGAGGGTGCACATGGGAGAAAGCATGTTAGTCTTAGGGTGAAGCTGGGACATGGGGCACCGAAGGAAATCCATTCTTGGGGTCAGAAAGCCTTGGGCTTTCCAAGCCCTGGTCATGGGGAGGTGGAAAGGGACAGGGAGACAGAGAGACAGAGAGAGAGAGAGAGAGGGAGGGAGAGAGCAAGAGAGGACGAGGGCACAGCTCTGTAATGGAAACTTGGCTCCCAGCCTCACACTCTCTCCTTCCTTAGTGCGTGTGCTTGAGTCTCAAGTTGAGAACCTCTTCCCCTCCAGCAGGCACCCCGCGCTATCTCCACGGCCCACCCCTGCCGCCCTGCTCGGAGCTGGTGACATGTGACATGTGAGCCCGCTGCCTCCCTCATCACCGCCCCCACCCCCTCCCTGAGTAATTAGACCAGCTCGCCACTTCCAGGGCCTGGCAGGCGGAGCCAGGCACGCGGTGGATGGGGGCCAAGGGCTTTTATTGACATTGCTCAAGTGTAGCGTCGAGGAGCAGCCCCTGCTGAGCCAAGAAGTCCAGGGAAGCGGGGGGTGATGAGGGGAGAGCAGCGGGCGCCTCCCCCAATCCCCTCTGCCTTCCCCACTTCCCACCCACTCCTCCCTAAATCCAAGACTGTAACCCTCCATGTTGTGACCAAGGGGCCAGCTGAGTCTCTGAGAAATCCACGCTCAGCTGAGCATCCTGCATCCAGTGGGGTTTCAGGACCGTTTTCTTTTGTGTGTGTGATGCTTTCACGGGGTGATACTCCTGACTTGCCACTGTTCCTAATAGTTTCCGGGGGAAGTAGGTCCAGTGAGACTGTCTCCGCCCCTCATCTAGTATAAGGTGCAGGCTGCATTGTGGATCTGTCTTGCTATAGCTGAGTAATATGGCCAGATGGATTTCATCCTCTGCAGGGATCTACCAAGAATGTGGCTTTTGGGGTCACTAGACCTGGTCAGATCCTGGTCAAATTCCCATTCTGCTCCGCTTTGCTTGCTGTGTGACCTTGGGCAAGTCTTTTAACCTCTTTTGTGCTTCGGTTTCCTTATTTGCAAGTAGAGTTAATAGTTCAAAATAAGATGTTAAGATGAAACATGGCGAAAAGTGGCAAGTTCTTCGCATAATAGACACTCAATAAATGGCTGTCATGATGATTATTAACTGGCAGTGGATGTGGCCATGGGTGGGTTCCGAGTTCAGGCAGATCACTTCTACTCTGACTTATTTACTCCAGAGGTAAGTTGACCTGAGAAGCAACTGCCCTTTCCTACCTTACCAGCAGTTTTGCTTTTTTCTTTCGACTTTTTTTTGTCTGCGTTGGGTCTTCATTGCTTTGGGCGGGATTTCTCTAGTTGCGGTGAGCGGGGGCTACTCTTCGTTGTGGTGTGCAGGCTTCTCATTGCGGTGGCTTCTGTTGCGGAGCACCAGCTTTAGGCGCATGGGTCTCAGTACTTGTGGCATGCAGGCTCAGTAGTTGTGGCTCACGGTCTTTAGAGCACAGGCTCAGTAGTTGTGGCGCACGGGCTTAGTTGCTCTGCAGCATGTGGGATCTTCCTGGACCAGGGCTTGAACCTGTGTCCCTTGCATTGGCAGGTGGATTCTTAACCACTGCGCCACCAGGGAAGTCCCTCACCAGCAGTTTTGTGAGGACAAAGAGAATGGGGTGTAATATCGTCACACTGTTCTCAGTGGGAAGTAAGTGAACGCAGTGCTCTGGTTTCATCATCCTCATTTTCTCAGACTCTGGTCTCCACATCTGTATCAGTGGTCAGTGGTCATATATAATTTTTTGAGATAAAAGTTTGTAGGTTTTGGAATCCAGAGGCGCTGCCTTAATAGCCTCTAATTCCTGAAGCTATTGAATCATCATGTAAAAAAATCCTCTAATTTTCTGCTACAATAGCTGGCTTTATTTTGATATCTCTTAATTGGTATCAGCTTTTCTCTCGGAATTACAGAACCATGGAAATTTGGCCTAAGCAGGAACTTTGCAAGTCACTGGAAGGGATGCTTTTGCTTCTTTGCAGATTTTTGGAATCTTCCTGGAAGGCAGCTATGCTCACCACTATACAAACAACGCACATTGGAATCTTCCTGAATGTTAGGATTGCAGCACCACAGAGCACTTTTCTTTAACCCACATTACAAGAAGAGCAGAACGGCCAATCTGTTGGTCTTGTGTAGGCTGGAAGATGCCATCAGCATCCTGCCCGCATCACTTTGTCCTCATGTCTTCAGTGCACATGGGCATCGTCCAACTTTCAGCACCTGTGTCTCATTATCTAAGGCCTTTTACTGGGTACCAGAGCCCACTTTGGTTGGAAGTGCCAGGGAATTAATGTCCCCTGGGAACAGCCTACATTCAACCCATGGCAGACCAAGAGCAGGTAGATAAATACCCCAGCTCCCTCACCCCTTGGGTGTCTGAGTTGCATGTCTACCCTGGCCCCCAGAGATTTCCAGAGGGGTCAAGTGCTAGTTCACCCATTTTAGCAATGGACTTGAAACACACCTCCATTGGCTGGCTCCCTGGCCCTGTCCCACCACGGGTGCTTCCTGAGATCACCCCCCATGTAAACCACCTGTGCTCAAATCCTTGTCTTCAGGGGCTACTTCTGTGGAAACCCAGCCTGAGACAAACGGGGTGTCCTTCTCCACACTCTTAGACCCTTTATGATAATATGGTGTAATATTCACATTTTAGGTCTGCCTGTTGAATTTTAAGGCAACTGACCTTATTCCTTCTTTATGAGTTTTTTGCAGTTTTTTTCTCTGCTTGTCACTGTTCTTAATCCTAAGAATTAACCATTCAGGTGAACAAGACTACACAAATGCCTTGCTTTGACCTTGAAATATCTTTGGGATTGTCCTCACAATTATGGCTATATATATATCTGGCCATCATGTAGGTTTCTGTATTTCAGAGTCTTAAGTTATTGTTTATTCTAGTTGGGCCCCACGTTGTATATTTTTTTGAGAATAAACCTAGGGGCTGTCCTAGCTAATGTGTAAAAGTTGTAATTAGCTACTTGATAATTTTCCATGTGGATCAGGTTCCATCTGACTGAGGAAGACCTCAGTTTGTGAGCTGTGGATGTTACTGTGTGTCCTGTTGGCTTTAGGTGAGACGCCTACAAGCATTGTGATTTCCAGAAACTTCCATGAGTTTTACTTTATCCATCCACAAAGTGGGAATGGTTACTCTGACACATACTTACTGAGTACCTACTCTGAGCCAGCAGTGATTAGGTATCAGAGAGAGAGCAGTGGACAAAGAGACAGTGCCCAGGCTCCCTCTTTCTTTCCTGAGCATTGTCAGGAGGTTCCAATTATATAATGAAAGTGACATCATTTAGGAAACTAAAATCCCCATGGAAATAGAGGAAAGGGCATGATGACCTTCAGCTCTTCATGGACCATTTCAGAACACTGTGCTGGTGTGGCTTGGTGGGGCACACCCTCTGGCCTTTTGTGAAGGTCACTGGGCCCATGAATTAGAACCTTGTCTTGTTCTTAGATCCATTTTCTGACCACAGCAACTCTAGACACTCGAGAGGTAGCCAAAGCCTCATGTCACATCTTTCTTGAGTTCCAAGCCACTAGAAAGAGCCATCTGTGCTTGCTGTTTCCACATCCCAGTGACCCTGTGAGGTCCCGCTCTGTTGTGTCTTTGCATTTGTCTTACGTGATTTGTCCATGGCAGTCAAGGCCATCGGCCACTTTTTCCTTTTTGAAATTCTCTTTCTGCTTACCTTCTGTGACACCACTTCCCTTGCTCTTTTCCTCCCTTTCATGATCTTTTGCTGAATGCTTTGACTCTACCTGCCCTTTGAAGGAATGTTGAGTTTCCCATGGTTTCTTCTTCCATTCCCTTCTCTTTAGGAAACTGCATCCGTACACATGCCATACTCTTCCCTATTTACTTATGATTCTCCTGATGTTCTGTGTAGCTTAGCTGTCTGCCCTGCGGTATCTGCACCCACATTGCCTGGGCAGCACACTGCCCTGTGGATGGTCCACAGACACTTCAGATCCAACACGTCTGAAGCAAAGCCACCATATTCTCCCCCGACGGCCCCTTCTGTCTCTGTTCTTTCTCCTGGCACTTCCATCCCCATGGTCATCTCAGCCGGAGACCTCAGCCCTAGTCACGCATTCAGTGATCGACTTTCCCCTTGTTCATGCTCTCATCTCGTGTTTACTGAAATCTTGTTATGTGGGTTCACTGGCCCAGGCTCTGGGCCTGTTGTTGTGGTGTCTTAGCCTGGGTGACCCCGAGAAGCAGATCCTGAGCAGGTGTTCAGTGGCAGGTGGTGTATTTGGGAGGTGGTGCAGGGAAGTACTGGTCAAGGAGTAGATGCTGGTGGGTGGGGTGCCAGTCACCCTGACTTAGTGGACCCAACCGTGCCCTTTTTTCCCAAGTCCACGTTCAGTGAGATCACATTGGTAGCTCGAGATTGGATATGATGGGAATGTTTACACCATGGAAGTTGTCCAGTGGATACAAAACCAGGACTTTTTCACCTGGAGAATTGGTTGTTCCACATTTCTCAGCATGTTATTGGGTGCAAGGAATTAAGACAGGGAAGGACAGGGGCCAATAAAGTGTGTTTTATCAGGAAAGTCACCTTGTAGACACCTGGAGAGTCATCCCAGTGGAGAAAACTGGATTTCAGGGTAGAACACACACTTCAGAGTCATCCCACTGGAGCGTGAGGTGTTTATACACGGCCCGCTCCCAGCCATTGGCTGAGGGCTGCCGCTGTGGGACCCAGTAGGATCCAGGAGCCGAGGAAGCCCTTGGGAGCTAGGGGCAGGATGGTGAGCGACGGTGGTGGGAGGTCTAAGGGGTGTCGGCCGGACTGAGTGCTGATGGCTGAAGGCGCTGGGCACCCAGCCTGGGGAAAGGTGACACCCAGCTGTTAGTGATGCGTGGCTGTGACCTCTTTCTCCCCAGACCTTGACTTCATGGACCTCATCGGGCAAGACAGACAGTGGACCGTGGGGAGGAAGTTAATGCAGGTGAATGACTCGCTGACTTCAGAAGATGCAGGGCCGCGGAGCAGCAAGAACTGCACTGAACCAGGTAAGACGGTGGATGCGCTGGGGGCTTCGTGCTGCAGGCTGGGCTGCCGTTCTCTCTGGTGGAAGCCCAGGATGAGCCGGATGCTGTGTTTTTCCTTTGAGTTCTAATCCAGAGAGACTGAGGATATTTAGGGGCAGGTGTCTAAGACCCTCAAAGGCAAGATCCCAGGGGACAATTCAAGTGTGTTTCTGCCTCTGTTTTCTCTCCCTCGGACAGTGGGGGAGAAGGTGAGTCAAAATACCGTTATCAAATGTGGATGCTGGTGCTACCCAGGGGGACACTGAGTCAGGAGCAGGATGGGTGAGGACGTTCTGTGGCGTCTTCGCTTTGATGCCTGGAATCCTCTCTGGCTGGTTGTTAATCGGAGCCTTGTTTCTGTCACAGTAAAGGCACAGGTGTTGAACCAGATTCTTAACTGTGATGTTGAGCTCCTTGGAAGAAGTGAATGTTTGTTTATCAGCTATTATGTTTGATAGCTATTGTGCCTTTCCTCAGAACATTTTATGTCTGATGTTTCTGAACTTAAAGGGAAAACTAACATAGGGGGATGAAGAGGACTTGGAATGATGAGGACTCAGCTCAGGAAACGGCAGGTACCCTCCGGACGGCTGAGGTCCTGCTCATTTAGACCAGGGGTCAGCAACCTTGTCCTGGGAAGGGCCGGACAGCAATATTTTAGGCTTTGCAGACTCGTTACTGTGTCTATAGTATATTTTAAAAGATTTTTATAATCCTTTAAAAATTTTAAAACCATTCTTAGCTCGCGAGCTGTGGGATGTACCAGGCCTGTGGCCACTTTGTCAACCCTGACATGGAGTTCTCAGACCTTGGGGGGTCTTCCTTCCCTGCCTGGCGGGGTCTTGGGTCTCAGGTGTGTGGTGAGCTTGACCACACAGTGATCCCAGATGCAAAGGCCAGCCTCGTTTTGAGTGTCATCTTAGAAGGACATACACCATCTTCATTGCAGCCCAGAGAACCTTAGTCCTCGGAGTACGGAAGGTGAAATTGTGTGTCTGCGCTTTTTTGGGAAGGTAGATAGAGGTTCCCTTTCCCACAGCTGGAAGAACTAAAAATAGATTACCCCCTCCCGGCCAAAAAACAACCTACAACCCTACATGATCTATATGCCTTAAGCTAGAGAATTTAAGGGTTCCTGTGGCTGTTTTTAATGCTTGGAAGGAATACTCTTGGAAGTGAGTGAAGCATGTGGCAGCTGCGTGAGCTAGAAATGAAAACTGGGGACGGAGGTTTCAAGTGCCCCACTGTGCAGACAGAGCCACGTGTCTTCTGAGAGCTGGGCATGCAGGGGCCTGGCCTGAAGGGCAGGTCATTGCTGTGCCGGGAACCCTGTTTGCTGATCTGGTCTTACAGCCGAAGATTTGTCAACATCTCTGCCACTAGTAGGCAGGCGGTGACTGGGATGTCAGAGACAGGAGATTCAATACTAGGGGGCCCAGCCGTTGCCTTGGGTGTACTTTTGTATGGGAAAGAATGGAGTCAGACAGATACGGTGCCCTGCTTGCGGGATTGGGGTCCAGCACTGCGCAGGGCCAGTGGTGATGGAGGGCTTCTGTTTCCTGTAGCTGGGATTGTGTGCTGGGGTGGTGGAGCTGTCTCTCTGTGAGTGGTGCTGTTTACTGTTTCAAGACATGCCCAGGGTGACAGGTGTAAGAGAATAAAGCACGTGAAAGCCATGGCAGGAGAGGAATGACTCAGCCCACAAGTAGAACAGAAGATGTCCAGGTTTCTAAAGAGAGCTCGAGCCCAGCACCTGCTGGTGTGGGCAGGGAGGGCACAGGGCAAGGAGGAGAGGAGAGTCTCCAGGAGGACAGTGGCGGCGGGCGAACGAGAGTTCCCCGTGCTGCCGCATAAGGCAGTTCCCAGAAGGACAAGGACGTGGGAGGAGCGTCCTTGCTTTCCTCACCTGTGGACCACGACCACGGGCACTGGGCTTGATTCCTGGGGTCCTTGACTGCAAACCAGATTGTACAGGGAAGATGATCATGCCTGAAACAAGGGTCCTGTTCAAATCCTAGTACATCCAGGGCCTGCCTGGAGCCTCTGTCCTGCATGAAGCCTCCTATGACCGTTCTGTTTTCTGAATGTTTTTGGTAGAAAATATCTCTAACTACGCTGTCCTATCGATATGGACATTCAGCGGCCCCTTAAGTTCAAATTAATTTAAATGAAATACAATTAAAAATTCAGATTCTCCGTTGCCCTAGCCACACATCAAATAGCCGGTGGCTGTGTGTGGTTCCTGGACAGCACAGAACATAGAACATTTCCGCCATCGCAGAAAGGTCCATTGGACAGGCTGGTCTAGAATGTCCATTTGTCTTTGAATGTTTCTCCTGTCTTTCCTGCTCCGTTGCAAACATCTTGAGGACATGCAGTGGACATGTAAATCCGAGAGCCCGTCTCTTACCTGGGTCTTGGGGTTGCACTCACGTGGGTTTGAATCTTGGCTGAGAAGCTGAGGGCAAGAGAGTCAGACTCTCTGAGCCTTTGTATGCTTCTCTGTGAGATAGAGATGATCATTCCGACCTTTCGCGGCTGCTGTGAGGGTTGGGAGTGATGTCATCAGGCGTGTGTACCCAGCTTGGTGCTGCGGATGGAGGGTCCACAGTGGGACCTCACTCCCGAATTTCCCACTGTCTGCTGGGGGCACCCGTCCCTCCATCATACGAGCATCAAGGAACTGAATACATTCTCCAGCCCCTCCTCTCGGGGATGGGCAGATGTGGCCTGTCTGGGTCAGTCCTCAGGCGGCCGAGGCCCGAGCAGTGGCCCGCTGGGTGGAGAGGCTCAAGCACCATCTTGTAACAGAAGATCTCCCCGTGTTGTTGAGCCCAGTGCCTCTGAGGAGCCCTCTGTTTCTATAAGAATGTCATCAGGTCATTGGGACTTCCCCGGTGGTCCAGTGGTTAAGACTCTGCCTTCCAGTGCAGGGGGTGCGGGTTTGATCCCTGGTTGGGGGAGCTAAGATCCCACATGCCTCGCGATGAGGCCAAAAAAAAAAAGAAAAAAACAAAAAAGAACGTCATCAAAACATTGTCACCCTGTTGCCTCGGTGCTCTTTCCAGAAAGCTGTCAGAAGTCTGCTTCTTACCCTTGACTGAACAGATCTTTTATGAAGGAAGTTGAGAGCACTCAGAAGATCCTGATTTTGAGTTGAGACGGAACGGTATTCATCTTCTCTACCCCTAACCCACTGGAGGATGAGGGGACCAAGCTGGTGTGAGCCAAGGCCAAGCCACAAAACGGTGCCCAGTTGCCCTGAAGAGGCCGGAGCACCCTGTCCGTGGTGGGTGTTACCCGTACTGGGACGACGTGGGGTTCTGCTCCCAGAGTCTCCTGTGGGGGGCTGGGAGGCGAACCATCGGGACGGCCTCTTTCCTGTTTGTGACGGTGTTGCCGAGCGGGGCGCGCTCACAGGGGTGGTGTCAGGGCTCTGTCTGTGCCGAAAGCTGAGCATTTACACGGGAACCCGAGCGTTTGGGGGCCAGGCTGGCCGTGGGAGCAACAGTGTCAGGGTCACAGATGGGAGTTAATTGGGCTCTGGTTGTAAAGTGTGCCTAGTGCTGCTCTGACGTCACAGGGCTTCTCAGGCTGTGTTCTCGGAACCCCTGGCTGGAGATGCCGTGGGTGTGAGTGAGGTTGATTCGGAGGCTGGCGATGGGGTGGCCTGTGTTCTGGTCCTGAGAACGGTTGGGGGATGGGGCTGGCTTGCTTTGCAGACGTTCATTTCCTCACCTGGGAAACGGACCTGGGACTACTTTATCCCATCTGTCTCTTCCGTTGCACAACTGCAGTCGTTTCAAGCGTTTTCAAGAATAGGAATTCACAAAATCGTCCACCCCCGAGACGCCCAGCTGCACTTCCCTTAGTACATTACTTCTCTGCGTTCCCCCTCCGTTTTCCTCTCGCTGTCCATCTCCCTCCCCCTCCCCCTTCCCCTCCATCTCCTTCTCCCCGCTCTTCTCCCTCTCCCTCCCCATCTCCCTCTCCCTCCCTTTGATAACCAGGAGCCCTGCGGGGCAGGGGCATTATTCAGTGGAAGCTTTGTCTTTGGTGCGTGTGGCAACCTTGAGATGGCTCACTCTTCATGTGACAGCTGCCACTTTAAAGACATGTTGGCTGAGTAATATTCCATTTGCATATATGTGCCACAGCTTCTTTATCCATTCGTCTATCGATGGACACTTAGGTTGCTTCCATGTCCTGGCTATTGTAAATAGAGCTGCAGTGAACACTGTGGTACATGACTCTTTTTGAATCATGTTTTTCTCAGGGTATATGCCCAGTAGTGGGATTGCTGGGTCATATGGTAGTTCTATTTTTAGTTTTTTAAGGAACACCCATTACTGTTCTCCATAGTGGCTGTATCAGTTTACATTCCCACCAACAGTGCAAGAGGGTTCCATTACTCAGCCATAAAAAGAAACAAAATTGAGTTATTTGTAGTGAGGTGGATGGACCTAGAGTCTGTCATACAGAGTGAAGTAAGTCAGAAAGAGAAAAACAAATACCGTATGCTAACACATATATATGGAATTAAAAAAAAATAAATGGTTCTGAAGAACTTAGGGGCAGGACAGGAATAAAGACACAGATGTAGAGAATGGACTTGAGGACACGGGGAGGGGGAAGGGTAAGCTAGGACAAAGTGAGAGAGTAGCATTGACGTGTATATACACTACCAAATGTAAATAGATAACTAGTGGGAAGCAGCCGCATAGCACAGGGAGATCAGCTCGGTGCTTTGTGACCACCTAGAGGGGTGGGATAGGGAGGCTGGGAGGGAGATGCAAGAGGGAGGAGATATGAGGACATATGTATATGTATAACTGATTCACTTTGTTTATAAAGCATAAGCTAACACACCATTGTAAAGCAATTATACTCCAATAAAGATGTTTTTTTTAAAAAAAAGACATGTTGGGTTGTTTTGGATTCTTTTTTATAAAATGGCATTTTTCCCTTGCTCCTCCAAGACATGGTTTTGGTGAAAATTTGTAAGTTTTTCCTCTAGATCCGTACGAAAAAGACTGAGTTCCAGGCTCTAAGCTTTCTGCCATCGTTCCAGCCCTCTGTGAATTTTTAAGGTTGTTTTCTTAGCCTGACACTGCGATTTCATCTCAAGCCTGGAAACATTGTCTTCTGGCAAATAACATTTGAAACTGTTTACTCAGATGACCTATTATGAGAAATTCAACTTTGAATAAATTCGATCCGTGGAAAATTAAGTTAGCTAAATGTAATATTGAGGGTGGTACACAACTGTAGCAGAGATGGATTCTTGGGAATATTTATTGGTACACTTTGCAGAATTTTCTTTCTACACTTTTCAGTCTGTTTCCAGAAAAAAAGCTATCATCTTTTGGTTTTTAGTTCTTTGATATTTTAAGGAAATGAGCTTTTCCTCAGAGTGCCTCTTTCAAAGAAACTTGGGAAGAAGGAGACTATTTAAAATGATAGCCTTTGGTGTGGGCTTCACTCTGAGATCACTGTATTTTCTTTTTCTTTCTTTCTTTCTTTTTTTAAAAAGTTTATTGGAGTATAGTTGATTTATAACCTTATGTTAGTTTCAGGTGTACAGCAAAGTGATTCACTTATACATATACATATATTCATTCTTTTTCAGATTCTTTTCTCATATAGGTTATCACAGAATATTGAGTATAGTTCCCTGTGCTATAGAGTAGATCCTTTTTGGTTATCTATTTTATATTTAGTAGTGTGTTTATGTTAAAAATTCCTGATTTATCCCTCCCCCCATGTTTCCCCTTTGGTACCCATAAGTTTGTTTTCGAGATCTGTAAGTCTGTTTCTGTTTTCATTTTCTTCTGATAAAGTGCCCAGCTCCCTCCCTCTGCCTGGCTTGTAGGGTTTGAGGTCTGTGGGGAGGGGGAAGCCACCCTGAGCCTTTGCTGCAGGACAGAGAGGCTGGTGGGCACTCGCCCCATGGGGCTGTGCAGGAATGTTTACTGTATCAGGTGGTTGTTTACTGGAGTGGCCAGGAACCACACAATCTAAGAGTCACCTGTGAGCTGTCCTAGAGGAGGAAAGTCAGAGGTGGGAATGAGAGAAGCAGTGCGGGGTGAGTCCAAGGGTAAGTGTGGACCATGACCAGAACCTGGAGGCCAGGCTCAGAGTGGCAAGCGTGTGCAGGCTGGTCCAGGTCCAGATTGTGAACAAAGGCAGGGTTGGGATCCTGCTGTTCTTGAGTTTAAACCATAGCATCAGGGTCAGCTGGTTTAATACCACAGGGCTGGGCATGACCAATCTACAGAGCACTAAAGGTCCAAATCTCTCACCTTTTGCATGAAAAAAATGAGACCCAGAGGGCATAAAGGACCCCTGGCTGTCCCCCATGGATAATCAATGCATGTCAAAATAACTATCTAGAAAATCTGACCTTTGCATGATCTAGAGGAACACGGTCCTGTAGAAATATAATGCAAGCTACAGATGTAATTTTAAAATTCCTGGTAGCTACGTTAAATACTTGAAAAGAAACAGGTGAAGTTAATTTTAATACTATATTTGATTTAATCAAATATTTCCAGAATATTAGGAATGACAATTTTCAATCACCTCCATGTTTTATCCCTGGGTTCGAACCCAGGAAACAACTAAGATTTTTATTTTTAAGTTTTAAAAGAAGTTTACTTTATTGTACTAGCTCACAACTTCTCTCTGCAGTTGTAATTTTCATAATGATTCAAATAATTGCTGCTGACACTCTTAAGTGGAACACCTTAGAAACTCATTGAGATCTGCTTTTTAATCTGTGTCAGATTCTTTACTGGGTTAGGGTTATTGTACCTGCTGTAGCAAATAAGTCCTTTAGACCTTGGGGTAATATAAAAGAAGTTTCTTTTTCTCATGTGAAGTTCTGGTCTGTGGGTGGCCTTGTTGCTAGAGGTGGCCCATGGACTCTGGAACCTTCCATTGTGAGGCTCCCTGTCCTCACACTTGGTTTCCAAGATACTGTGCTTCTCTGCTTTAAGGGGAGAGAACCAGGAGGGCTGTGCATAGCTGAGTTTTATGGACCAGACCCTCCCTCCCGCTCACATTCCATTGGTCAGGACTCAGTCCATGACCACTTCTAACTGTAAGGGAGCCTGGGACATGGATTTTAGCCCAGTGCCTTGGAAGAAGAGAAAGCAGTTTTTCCCCCCAGACTTGTTTCTTATTGAAAAAGCAAACGTCTCAATTTTCCTTTATGTCTCTCTTATTTCAAAAGCAGTATACCCCCTGTATAGAGAAATCGTAACCCAAACTTACATCTTCTGAGGCTGGCCTAACTCTTGCTTTAAGCTTCATGATTCTTACCTGGTCAGGTGACACAATTCGATTCTCTTTTCACCTTGAGAGGATCACAAGTCAGGTAGAAATTGTCCCAGTTGTGTCTGTTTGCAAATTGCATCTTTTCTTTGTAAATGCAAGGAGCCTAGGAAAAACAGTGAGTGTTTGAGAATGTGTGAAGTCATTGGCGGTAACGTGGAAAGAGCTTGCGTTCCAGAGTAAATCCTAAGTCTCAGTTTTGTCACTTTCGACCTATGTGACACCAGGTGAGTTTCCTAAATTCTTTGAACCTCATTTCTGCCATCTGTAAAATGCAGATTAAGATGCCCGTGCATGAAGTGACGTAAGCTTCGTAAAACAGCAAAACCTCAGTCATAGTAGGTGCTTAATAAATCGTGGCTACGTTATCTTTGTTACCAGAAGGATCCTTGGGGGTCTTGTTTAAGAGAAGAATAAATGTTCATCCTCTAAAAATGCTTGAAAACCCCTGGTCTGGACTAACCCCTTGTTCCAGAGTCTGGGTGTCCAGACCACCTGTTCAATCTTCCTTGCACCTTGGAATTGCTTCCCTTTGGGTCAGAGGGTGACGCATTCATGTGGGGTCGGCCGCCGGTGAGCGCGTGGTGACAGTGAGCACACCTGTGTGTGGAGGCCACAGGCAATGGAATGGGGGGGGCTGGGGACACCCACCATGGGGTCAGCTCAAGCATCAGCCAGCTCCTGGCCCCACACCCCTCCTTGGCTGCACCCTTGTGGTCTGTGGCAGCAATGGCCACTTCTTCCTTGTGGCCAAGGAGCAAATGTGGCCCTGGGTGCGTCTCCAGCCCTCTGGGGTTCATTCTTGCCTGGTCCCCACTCCTGAACTGCTTCTGCAGCAGCATCATGCCTGGGGTGACTGGGAGCTCTTTCCTTGAATTATGCATTTGGAATTTATCTTGTTCCACAGGTAATCTCGTTTCACTGATGATGCCAGGACCGAGGTCTAGAGGCGTCTCCAGGGTCCACCTCTGGCTGGCAGCAGAGCAAGGACCAGCATTTGCATTTCCTGCCTTTTCTGGCCTCTTGCCCCAAGGCTGGGCTGTGTCCCCTCGCCTTTCTGTGAGCAGAGTCAGCCTGAAGTCACATCTGCGTAGGGGGGTCCCCAGGAGGGCACCACACTGTCCTCATCTGAGTGCTCTCAACTGCCTGAGGGCAGCGGTTCTCAAAGTGGGGCAGACCAGTGCCAGCAGCAGCCCTGGGAGCTTGTCAGAAATGCCCCTTCCCGGGCACCACCTGAGCCCTGCAAGTCAGAACCTCTGGGGAGGGGGCCCAGCCATCCGATTTCCTAGGCTCTTGTGGCGTGGCGTGTGCACTGCGTTGTGAGGAACCCCAAGGAGACTTCCAGTCCAGGTCCCACCCCAGGCCAAGGAAACCCGAGTCTCCGGGACTGGGAGCCAGGCACCAGTGGTTGGAAAGCTGCCAGTGATGCCAGGGTGCAGCCGAGGCTGAGAGCACGGCCTGAGATCCCCTGCATGCCCTGGACAGCTCTGGTCAGCCGGCCCTGGGAGTCTGGCCGAGGGGAGGGTTGCTGGGCCTCATCTCCTCCGGCCCCTCAACAAACAAACTAACAAATAAACAAACAAACAGATGGAGGGTGTCTGCCACATTTAAGGCACCAGGCCTGTCTTGCCGGGGGCTCCTCATCCATTCAGCATTTCTCGTGAGTCACACGGATAGTCATTCATTTGGAGACTCCATCTTGGGGGTCCCTGGGTTTTCTAAGATTTCTTCCCCTGAGAAACACCAGGGTGGAGTTTTACTTTGCAGTGTTTTAAAATGTGTGTTCTAAGAGGGAAGTTTATAGCAATACAGTCCTACCTCAAGAAACAAGAAAAATCTCAAATAAACAATCTAACCTTACACCTAAAGGAACTAGAGAAAGAAGAACAAACAAAACCCAAAGTTAGCAGAAGGAAAGTAATCATAAAGATCAGAGCAGAAATAAATGAAATAGAAACAAAGAAAACAATAGCAAAGATCAATAAAACTAAAAGCTGGTTCTTTGAGAAGATAAACAAAATTGATAAAACTTTAGCCAGGCTCATCAAGAAAAAGAGGGAGAGGACTCAAATCAATAAAATTAGATATGAAAAAGGAAAAGTTACAACAGGCACTGCAGAAATACAAATCATCCTAAGAGACTACTACAAGCAACTCTATGCCAATAAAATGGACAACCTGGAAGGAATGGACAAATTCTTAGAAAGGTATAACCTTCCAAGACTGAACCAGGAAGAAATAGAAAATATGAACAGACCATCGCAAGTAATGAAATTGAAACTGTGATTAAAAATCTTCCAACAAACAGAAGTCCAGGACCAGATGGCTTCACAGGTGAATTCTATCAAACATTTAGAGAAGAGCTAACACTCATCCTTCTCAAACTCTTCCAAAAAATTGCAGAGGAAGGAACACTCCCAAACTCATTCTACGAGGCTGTCATCACCCTGATACCAAAACCAGACAGAGATACTATAAAAAAAGAAAATTACAGACCTATATCACTGATGAATATAGATGCAAAAATCCTCAACAAAATACTAGCAAACAGAATCCAACAACACAGTAAAAGGATCACACATCCAGGGACACAAGGATTCTTCAGTATGCGCAAATCAATAAGTGTGATACACCATATTAACAAATTGAAGAATAAAAACCATATGATCATATCAATAGATGCAGAAAAAGCTTTTGACAAAATTCAACACCCATTTATGATAAAAACTCTCCAGAAAGTGGGCACATGGGGAACCTACCTCAACATAATAAAGGCCATGTACGACAAACCCACAGCAAACATCATTCTCAATGGTGAAAACTGAAAAGATTTCCTCTAAGATCCGGTCAAGACAAGGATGTCCACTTTCGCCACTGTTATTCAACATAGTTTTGGAAGTCCCAGCCACGGCAATCAGAGAAGAAAAAGAAATAAAAGGAATACAAATTGGAAAAGAAGAAGTAAAACTGTCACTGTTTGCAGATGACATGATACTATACATAGAGAATCCTAAAGATGCCACCAGAAAACTACTAGAGCTAATCAGTGAATCTGGTAAAGTTGCAGGATACAAAATTAATGCACAGAAATCTCTTGCATTCCTATACACTAACGATGAAAGATCAGAAAGAGGAATTAAGGAAATAATCCCATTCACCATTGCAATAAAAATAATAAAATACCTAGGAATAAACCTACCTAAGGAGGTAAAAGACCTGTACTCAGAAAACTTTAAGACACTGATGAAAGAAATCAAAGATGACACAAACAGATGGAGAGATATACCATGTTCTTGGATTGGAAGTATCAATATTGTGAAAATGACTATACTACCCAAAGCAATCTACAGATTCAGTGCAATCCCTTTCAAATTACCAATGACATTTTTTACAGAACTAGAAGAAAAAATCTTAAAATTTGTATGGAGACACAAAAGAATAGCCAAAGCAATCTTGAGGGGAAAAAATGGAGCTGGAGGAATCACACCCTGACTTCAGACTATACTATAAAGCTACAGTAATCAAGACAATATGGTACTGGCACAAAAACAGAAATATAGATCAATGGAACAGGATAGAAAGCCCAGAGATAAACCCACACACCTATGGTCAACTAATCTATGACAAAGGAGGCAAGGATATACAATGGAGAAAAGACAGTCTCTTCAATAAGTGGTGCTGGAAAACTGGACAGCTACATGTAAAAGAATGAAATTAGAGAACTCCCTAACACCATACATAAAGATAAACTCCAAATGGATTAAAGACCTAAATGTAAGACCAGACACTATAAAACCCTTAGAGGAAAACATAGGAAGAATGCTCTTTGACGTAAATCACTCTTTGACCCACCTCCTAGAGTAATGGAAATAAAAACAAAAATAAATAAATGGGACCTAATGAAACTTAAAAGCATTGGAAAGCAAAGGAACTATAAACAAGATGAAAAGACAACCCTCCGATTGGGAGAAAATATTTGCAAATGAATCAATAGGCAAAGGATTAATCTCCAAAATATATAAACAGCTCATGCAGCTTAATATTAAGAAAGCAAACAACCCAATCCAAAAATGGGCAGAGACCTAAACAGACATTTCTCCAAAGAAGACATACAGATGGCCAAGAGGCACATGAAAAGCTGCTCAACATCACTAATTATTAGAGAAATGCAAATCAAAACTACAATGAGGTATCACCTCACACCAGTTAGAATGGGCATCATCAGAAAATCTACAAACAACAGATGCTGGAGAGAGTGTGGAGAAAAGGGAACCCTCTTGCCCTGTTGGGTGGGAATGTAAATTGATACAACCACTATGGAAAACAGTATGGAGGTTCCTTAAACAACTAAAAATAGAATTACCATATGACCCAGCAATCCCACTACTGGGCATATACCCAGAGAAAACCATAATTCAAAAAGACACATGCACCCCAATGTTTATTGCAACACTATTTACAATAGCCAGGTCATGGAAACAACCTAAATGCCCATCAACAGATGAATGGATAAAGAAGATGTGGTACATATATACAATGAAATATTACTCTGCCATAAAAAGGAATGAAACTGGGTCATTTGTAGAGATGTGGATGGACCTAGAGACTGTCATACAGAGTGAAGTAAGTCAGAAAGAGAAAAACAAATATTGTGTATTAATGCATATATGTGGAATCTAGAAAAATGGTACAGATGAACCAGTTTGCAAGGCAGAACTAGACAGATGTAGAGAACGAATGGACACCAAGGGGGGAAAGTGGGGTGGTGGTGGTGGTGGGATGAATTGGGAGATTGGGATTGACATATATACACTAATATGTATAAAATAGATAACTAATAAGAACCTACTGTATAAAGTAAAAAATAAAATAAATAAAGTAAATAAATAAAATAAAGTAAATAAAATAAAATTCAAAAGAAATAAAATAAAATGTGTGTCTATGAGGGTCAATAGGGAATGTCTCTGCCTGGTCCTTAAGTGGCTTTGACCTTGCCTTCCTTACCAGGAGCCTCCCCAGCTCCCTCCCTCCTTAGCAGAGGCTGACCCAGGGGTAGGGCTGACCCACAGGCAACCACGGGCCTGAGGGCAGGGCCTCAGGGCACAGGCTGCCTCTCCCTGAGGCCCTCCCATCCTGATCTGGACACCCTCAGGCCTGGGATGGCCTCTGGGAGCTTTGGTATAGGAGGTGGCCCGGGGAGGGCCCAGCCTCTCTCCCCAGAGGCTCCCAGCAGCCTCCCGGGCCTCAGACTTTTTAAACAGGCTCCCAGGAACAACCGGCAGTGTGGCCAAGGGATCGGGGGTGTGTGTGTCTGAGTTAACCCGCTGAGCATGGTTCCCACTGACTGCACACTTGGGCATCAGGCAGTATCCTGTTTCTTCCTCCACCTGGAGGCTCCCATGGCCACCTACCCGTTTGCATCCCCTGGGACTGGCCTGGGATGACAAGGTTCCCTTCCCACCTTGGAGAGGAAGGTTAAATGAGTCCATGTCTAGTTTCTCATACTGGCGCTTCTGAGGTTCCTGATATAATGTGAAACCATCAGTGTGGCTGAAATTTCTATCCTAGAACAATAAAATCCCTGAATTAAAGATTAGCAGCCTTTTTTAGAAGCTTACTCAGAACGGAGTGGATGTGAGCCCAGCCCAGTGGCTTGTCCATCCTGGCCAAGACCTTGTACCCCAGCCCTGAGCCTGCAGCCGGGTCTCAGGGCTCATGCCACTGGGGTCGGGGACGCTGGGCTGAGGAAGGGAGGAGAACAGGCTGCAGACCAGTGGGTCAGGCCACCCTGGCAGGAGTCTGGGAAGGGGGTCTAAGGTCACTAAATAGGCACTCAGAGTACCCACCCTGCCTCAGCGTCATTGTGAGAACCAGAAGGTAAGGGATACCCACGTTCTGTAAGCATAAAGTACCTCTGGGTGGAGTTAGGGATGTGGTCCAGGGTCCTACAGACCCGGAGAGGAGTGCTGCTTTGACATCCATGGACTGTGGGGCCCTGGACCAGTCATTTAACTTCTCTAAGCCTGGGTTTCCTCCCCTGCGAAGTGGGGATAATTCATGGCAGAGACAGAAAGGGTTGCCATGGAGAGTCAATGCAATAAAGTGTGTGAAGAACTTAGCACAAAGCAGATACCCAACTGTGGACAGATGCCCATTTCTGGAGCGCCCACCATGTGCTCAGGGGTCCCACACACAGATCCTCCGTTAGTCATGCACAGGAGGATGTGGTGATTACTCAGACACTGATTAGGGCATGGAGACTTCTCCTCTAGGAGGAGAGTAAAGTCAATCTGGCCTGTACTAATATTGTAATACCTAGGTGGAAAGTAAAAATATTCTTAATTTTTAAAGCATACATGTTGGGCACATGAACAGCCTGTTAGCATCAGCCTCTGCCTCCCAGGGGACCTTTCTTGGGGAATGGGAATTCCACTTATGCTGTAATCTTGTTGACTGCCCTGGGAAAATCCATAGAAAAGTCACCGATGATGGGAATTTGGGTCTTAAGACTGAGTATGCAAGGTTGGGTGTGCAGAGTGGATATCAGCGGATGGAGGCAGAAGAAGTAAAGGGCGGGGCTTCCCTGATGGCGCAGTGGTTGAGAGTCCACCTGCCAATGCAGGGGAAATGGGTTCGTGCCCCGGTCCGGGAAGATCCCACATGCCGTGGAGCGGCTGGGCCCGTGAGCCATGGCCGCTGGGCCTGTGCGTCCGGAGCCTGTGCTCCGCAACGGGAGAGGCCACAACAGTGAGAGGCCCACATACCGCAAAAAAAAAAAAAAAAAAAAAAAAAGTAAAGGGCGGTGAGAAGGTGCGAAAGCAGGTGGGCTTGTTCTGTGCTCAGTTCTCTCCCCTTTCACCATAGTGGGTTTGCCCTTTGGACAAGCCTTAAGTCAACTCATCCAAAACAAGGTGATCTGTGTCCCATGGGCAACTGTCCTTCCATATTCCAGAAACATAAAGTCTCCTTACTGCCTGCACCATTTAACCACAAATACTAGACCAATTCATTAAGTTAAATTATAATTTAATACTGAATTTAAAGGAAGGAAAGATGTAACGCAGCGGTACCCATCCTTCTGCCAGGTGTGTTTTATCACTGACACTGGTTGCACGCAGAACCTTGGCCTCTTGGCAGGAATCATTGTGTGTTTGGCTCACAGAAGGATGTTTCCTTTTATGGGGCCCAGGACAAATAATGTGGTGCCTGGTGCATCTGCTTAGCGGTTCCCAAGTGTACACAGTCTCTCAGTAGTAGCTGTTATGAATCTAGAATTATTGTCTTTTCAACGCCACAGTGTCATCTGTTGTTAAAATTTTGCATTCTCTGTCTCCCCATCCAGTCTCAAGAATCTTGCCTTTAGGTAGTTTTTTCCCTCACTCCAGCATTTTATTATGAAAATTTGCAAACATACAGAGAAATTGAAAGAATTTTACAGTGAACACCCACAGACGCAGCACCTAAGTTCTATAATTTGCATTTCACTCTACTGGCTTTATCATGTTTATTCATCTCTCCACCCCTGTATCCATCCATGAAGCCATCCTATTTTCTTTTAGTGAATTTTGAAGTAATTTGCAGAAATAGATACACACCGTCTCACATAGGTTTAGCATGTGTGTCATTAACTAGAGTTTATGATTTATTTACCCCTCTTTTTGGGTAACATTTATACTCAGTGAAGTTTACAAGTCTTAAGTGTACCGCCAATGAGTGATGACATATGCAAACTCCCGTGCCCAGCTTCCACCAAGATATAAGACGTACCATCATTCCGGGAAGTTTCCTCATGTCCCTTTTCAGGAAATCCCCAGCCCAGCCCACCCCAACACAACCACTCTTCTGACGTCTATTACCATAGATTAGTTTGTGCCTGTTCTACAACTTTCTATACGTGAATCATACACTATGTGCTCTTTGATGCAAGGCTTCTTAAGCAGCACGCTGTTTTTGAGATTCATCCGTGTTTCTGTGTGTAGCTACGTCCTTGACTATACATGCACACACACGTACACACCATGCAGATAGACATGTATGCATATAGATTACACATACACATGTGACACACTTTCCACACAAATGTTAATATGTTGGGTACATTTCTCTCCAGGAAGTGCCTTGTAGGATTTTGGTCACTTTTGTTATATACTTATTTTATGTCCACTTTCAAAGAGACTTTTGTGATGTCTGGCAAATTAGTAAGAGCTTCGGTTGGCCAGGGGAGGTTAGTTATCAACAGGGCCAGTCGTCCCTAATGTCCCCTCTCACTTCCCTCTGGAGAAGAACCATGAACTGGACTCTGCAACCTTGTGGTTGTAAGAAGGGAAGTGGAGGAGGGGGAGGAGAGGGGCCATCTCCCTCATCCTTAAGGCCTTATAACCTCTCCACAGGCAACACTGCACATTCAGTTATTCAGTGACACTAGGAGGTGGGTGAAGAAGCCCCGTGAAGGTCCACAAAACGGTCTGATTCATTGAGTCAACAGCCTTGCGTGTTCTGCTGTGGAAGCTGCTTCCCGGGGGCCGGCATGGCATCCTTCCCCGCTGGAGCTGGGCATGCTCCTCATTACAAACAGCATCAGAGAGAGAAAGGGTTCCCTCTCTAAGCACCTGCGCAGGGAACTAGGTGCCTGGCTAGGGAAGGGGACCAGCCCCGCACTCAAGTGGGAACTGTGTGGGTGTTAGGGTCTTTGGAAAGGCCGAGAGCCTTGTTTTCCCAGACAAGCTCTGTCCCAGCAGAACCCTTTGTTGGCCCGGATCTTCATTTGTCTCTTGGTGTTCCTTGTTTACTTGTCATTTCCTGACACACAAGTTGACTTGGAGTAGGTCCTCTGAGATGCACACACGACTATCCAGGGATGGCATACTCTGGGCAATCATTCATTTCTTGCTGTAACCATCAAGTACCTTGACAGTTCTGGTTCTCTTAGAAGCAGAGGCTGAGGCAAGGGTTTTGGGTGCATGCAGTTTATTTGGGAGATGAGCCCAGGAAACACCTGGGAGCAGGGAGTGGGGAAGTGAGACAGGGGAGGGAGGGCGGGGTGGCCAGTGCCTGGCATGTCATCAGCCACTTACCACTGTGGCCAATGGGGTTAATGACCTGGGATAGAGTGTAGAAGACACCTTGATGTTCTCCCGCCCAGGGGTGAGGGAGCTGGGGTATTGATACACCGGCTCCTTTCAGTCACTGGTTGAGGGCTGTTCCCAGGTGCAGTGATGCCCTGGTACACCCAACCTGCCCCTTGCACGGGTGGAGCAGCGCCCAGGAGCAGAGACAGCCCCAGGGGAAGGAGGGCATGTGCTGGCAGTTAGAAGTTGGGCCAGTGAGCACCCAAGAGCTAAGGAGATGGAAGGTGAGCAGGGCAGCAACAGCGATTGCTAAACACCTACTTCCCTGTTTCCAAGGGCATGGATGGTTTCATGTTGTTGAACAGGTTGGAAAGCTCGTCCTAACCCAGCAAGGGCAAGTAGCGGCACTTTGCACTTCCTCTGTGTGTGCACGGGTTTGTCTTGCTAGGAGAAGCCCTTGGATTCATCCCATTCATGTTTCCTGCATCATAATGTGTTTGGTCAAGTGCTGACTGCTTGCCAGGCCCTACTGCCCCAAGCAGCAGCTTAGGTGGACCCAATAGGGAGCCTTTCAGGCCTGGCCGAGAGCAGAGGGCTTTCGAGAAAACCAGGAGACATCCTTCCCTTCATCATTCATCTGACTGCCTCCGTGCCTGCGTTGGCCTTCGGGGGACCTCAGGGAAGCTCAGGACATGTCAAAATTGAGAAAAGGGGAAACCAAGAAATGCTACCTAAGCTCCTTCTGCAAGAAAACAGAGCCTTTGCCCACCAGGCAGATCTTTTCCTTTTGCAATCAACTAAAATAAAGAATTCTTTCTAGAAGTGTTGCTGGGGCCTGAGTGCTGGAACTTATGTAAACTCAGGGTCGAGACTGAATGTGAACCCTGAATGGAAATTGGGAAATGTGGTGTCACTGTGCACATGTGGCCCGTCCTTCGATCTCTGGCATATGTGTTATTTTAGGGGCATTCACTGGCTTTTCTGGCTTCAGAGTCAGAAGCCAATGTATCCATATCCCCAGATAACCATTTAATCCCTCACTGGGCTCTATCTTGTGTGAAATGGAATCCATACTTTGCACAAAACCATCTTTCAACGTGCCTTGATATGTTTAAAGTGGGGAACCCTGTAGCCCTGCTATTTGGGTCCTACGTGCTTTCATATTCCTAGAGCCCCCCAAAGGTGGGACTTCCAATGGCTTCCAAAAAAATACATCCAACTGAGTGATGTTCTTCAGCCCAAAGCCTGGCACAATGAGGGGTAATTCCTGCCTGGAATTTGAGGTGTCTAGGTCCCTCGAAGCCTGAGAAATGTTGCTTGTAGCCCCCGAGGAGGAAGGACTGTACCGTATGGTGTTTCGAAACGTGCCCACAGTTGCTCTGATGTGTCTTTCGGCATGAAATGGGCCTTATTCTCCTCCTCTTGAATACGACTGGCCTCCGTGATTCACTTCTAACAGATGGACTGTGGCAGAAGCTCTGTGATCTCCAAAGCTGGGTCGTCAAAGGCAATAGAGTTTCCACCCAGCTCTTTGTCTTGGGATGGTGGCTCTTGGAACCTGGCCGCCGTGCTGGGAGGAACGCAGGCATCACCGAGCCCACGGGCAGGTGCTCCAGCTCACAGCCCCGTCAAGGGCCTTGCCAATATTGGACAGCCAGCATCGACACCAAGACATGAATGGAGACACCCTCTAGATGACCCCAGCCCCCATCAGATGCAGACACACGAGACCCCCCTGAGGGAGAACTGCCCAGTCACCCCAGAACCAGGAAACATAATAATAAATGATTGTTGCTGTTTTAAACTGCCAGTTTGGGCTGGTTTATTATGTTGTCCTAGTGACTGGTACCCGCGTCACTCTTGGTCATTATGCTAAAGAACTCCTGCTAAAGAACTTCTCCGCTGTTGATCACCTACTTCTTTTGTCTGGGGCAGTGACTCACTTCTTGCTCCCCAGGATCGTGTCTTGGTGTCTGGGGGGAAAGAGACAAGGACGGGCATGTTTCTCGGATTCCCCGAGTCACCAGCTGGCCACCAGCTTGGCGACCTCGAGGCAGCATGAGGTTTCCAGCTGTTCGACCTCAGCAGATTGGGGGTCAGGGGCCTGGTTTGAGTCTGGCTGCAGGGCGGGCAGCAGCTGCTATCTCTCTCCATCACTCGAGATCACAGCGGTGGCGGCTGCCGTGGGGAAGCAGCCCTCCGCGTCGTCCCGGAGCTCTGGGCTCCCGGGTTGGCTCTGTACATCTAACTGGCTTTTGTGTAGTGACCTCCATGATCTGGCCTGTGCCCGGGGAGCAGCCGGCTGGAGGGTGTGCAGCAGTGTGGCTCCACGGCCCCATCCAGTGCTTCAGGCCTGTGGAGTGCGGGTCCCCATGCACCCAGCCAGGGGGCTTCTCTCTCATGTGCCCCGCCGTGCACCTCTCCTGGTTCAGCCCAGGAATGGCTCCCCCATTTCTTCAGTGTCTTGGGGAGAAATGTGAAAATGCATGGGAGAGAACGTTGACAGTCTTGCAAAGGTGTTGCCACAAACAGAAGGTACTACTGAGGGATTAATAAGCAGGTCCTGGGTCGGGCAGGAGCGGCACACCTACGCGGCTGCTTTATCTGCTCTGAAAACCGTTAACTTAGAGTCACAAACTGTCAACGCTCAGAGACTCTGAAAAATCACGTGGCCCAGCAGCCCATATAAGGCCTGAGTTCCCTTTGCAGCATCATTGGAAAGTGGTCCTCTGTTGTACGCTCGGATGTCCCCAGTGACGGGTAGCTCACTCCCCTTCTCCTGTGAGACGCCTTTTATTCCCTGGGCAACAGTTGTCTTCCTTGTGCTGAACCAGAGCCCTCTTCCTTTCAGTCATTCTGAGTTCTAAAAAATAAATCATATTCCTGTTCCGCATGGCATACCTGTAAGGTCAGCTTCAGGTCTTCCTTGTTTGGGTTTCCCTCCCTTCAGTTTTTCAGCTGCCCCCATCCTGCCCCCAGCCCCTGTGTGACAGGAGACCCCCCCCTCACTATCCTGGTTACCTTCTGGGCCAAACATTAATCTCCTCTTCAACTCTTAAAAGTTATGTTTGAACAACACGTGAAGAAGTTGAACTTGATTCAGTCACGCTCAGGTGTTGGATGTAATTATTTCAGATGCAAACCCAGCATCCCTGAGCTAGGGTTTAAAGCCATAGGTTCTTTCCAGGGACAAGGGAAAGGGACCGGGCATTGGTCAGGCGCCTCCTTGGAGTCAGGGCTGGGCTAAGTGTTCTACCTGCAGCGTCTCTGTAGTGTTCCTACCGTGAGTCAGGTATCCCTTGGGCAGCGGGGGGAGGGTGGCAGAGCTGGAGTGAAACCCACCACGCCCAGGTGCCCCTTCCAAGCACCTCGGCTCTTCACTGTGCTGACCTCCAGCTGGGAAGGTCCTGTTGATGCATCATTTCCACATGTGCCGGTCCTCGCCTGAGAGAGGTAAACCCTGTGTGGGCAGGCAGCCGGGCTGTCTTGTTCACTGTTATATCCCCAGTGTCTAGAGTATTCCCTGAATGTCTCAAATGTTTGCTGACGTTAATTCTTAGTTGAACAAATGATTGAATGAATGAATAGATCCTTGGAACTTCTTTGTGACGGTTGTTTTTTTTTTTTTTTTTTTTTTTTTTTTTTCCGGTACGCGGGCCTCTCACTGTTGTGGCCTCTCCCGTTGCGGAGCACAGGCTCCGGATGCGCAGGCTCAGCGGCCATGGCTCACGGGCCCAGCTGCTCCGCGGCATATGGGATCCTCCCAGGCCGGGGCACGAACCCGTGTCCCCTGCATCGGCAGGCGGACTCTCAACCACTGCGCCACCAGGGAAGCCCAGGCCCTGGTGACTTTTATCTTCCAGCTCAGAGGGTTCCTGAGGGACCCCTTCTGTCTTGGGGGGCCCCATCCTTTTCTCCATTTCAACTGACTGTAGTGTCACCATAGAGCAGGTTTTGGAACCAGTTAACTTAGAAAGAGACTAATCATGTCTCTCCTCATTGCCCGTTAAAAATGAGGGCTTTGAAAAGACTCCTGAAGTTTTACAAATTTACCAAAAGACAGTCGAGTTTCTGAGACAGTAACGATCTTTTCCCTCCTCGAGGATGGCATCACGGCCTTGAAGCCACCTGGCTCGGTTACTCGCTTTGGAGAGGTCCCGGGGCCATTTTCGTAACTTCCTGGAATTTCAGTCTCCTTGTCTTTCAGCGCAGATGCCGTTGATAACCACCTCCCTGCCAGACCAAATGGACCAGGAATGTGAGCCTCAGGGTTCCTCACTCGCTGGGGCCCTGCCAAGATCTTCTATCTTAATTTTCATTCATAATTTGATACGCTTTTTAAAAAAGAGGGTCCCCCAAATTGTGTAAGCTTCGGCCCCAGAAGCTCTGGACCCGCCTCCTTGCGTGTAGGTTGCTGTCAAGACGCCTGTTGCATAATTAGTCACAGTAATTGTGAGCCGTTGTTGGGATAATTATTTAATGAATGGTGTGTGCCGTGAGTGTAACCCCATTCCTGGAACTGGGTCGGGGCTCAGTTAGTGGCAGCTTTGGTTCATCTGTTCTCAAGTTCGGCGGAGTTCAGCTTTCCCAGGGTCTCCATCTTCGAGGACTATGTGAGAAGGACCAGAGTTACTTTCTCAGGCCTCTGCCACAGATTCTCTGTGATAGAATAGATGAAAATCCTTTCATTCCTTAAGAGTTTCCTGCCTGTTTTCTCTCTTCTTTTTTCTCCATCCTCCGGCTCACCTGTGGGGTCCAGTTGACCCTGCGCCCCATGGGGAGGCAAGCAGACAGCTAGACAGGAACACCAAGAGGCTGAGTGTCATCTTCTTCTGTGCTTTTTTCTCTTCTTAAAAGAACACGAGTATGGCAGTGCCTCCTCTAAAAGCTAATGGCAGAACATTTTACAGGAAAAAAAAAATGTATGAGAGAATGCCAATTACCCAACAAAAGAGTGTTTCTGGAGAGGATGGCATTGTCAAGGAGGGTGCAGTAGTGATGAAACGTTTCTTCTTGGGCCTCCTCGGCGCCTTGGCTTCTTAACTAATCCACACCCTGCAAACTTGGACCAGGATCTTTGGGCCCCGACTGAATTTTAAGACCTGATGAGTTATTTTTCTCTTTACTTCTTGAATGCAATGTGACAGTTGTGTTTCTAAATTTAACTCTTCCTGTTTCGGTGGCTTGCAATATTTGTTCACAGAAGACCTGTGTGGGATGAGAGCAGCTCTCCATGCAGGATCAACACTGCCAGCACTGTCCCATCCCCGGGGAAGGAAGCCTGGGGAGGGATGGTCCCAAGGGCCTGGGGATTAGTACCTCTTGGATGTCACCTTTCTTTCTTTACAATGATATATATATATTCCCCCCCCAACCCGGGGTTAGTTCCTCAGGCTCCCCAGTGCACCCCTTTCTCTTAGGGTGTCCTGGACACTGCCTCTTTCATGGGGAAATGTGAAGGATGGTTGTTCTTTCTGTGTAATTCCACAATAATGAGAGAAGATGGAACCTCAGTGAACAAGGTGTCTTGTTTGTCAAGCACTTTGCAGAGGAATATTCACCCCAGGAAACCTCCTGAGGGCAGGTCTTGGTCTGGCAGTTCCTGCTCTTTTCCCGGAGCCCGCACCACCCCTTGGACAGAGTGGGCTCGTCTTGGATGTGTGGGAGATGAATGAATGGACAGCATGCCTGTCTTTGGAGGCCATGAGAGCCCAGCGTCAGCTGTGGTCTCCAGATGGGATGGGTCAGAGGAGGGCAGCTCCGTGGATGAGGAATTGGCTTCAGCTGTCCGTCTTCCTGCTCGAAGACTCGTAGAGCTAATTTAAATAAAACAAATAGTAACACTTGCCTGAGAAATAGGTGCAGCCTGGTACATACTGAAAACGTGTTCCATTTTCCAGCAATCTGGCCTGACTTGGAAAACAAACCTAGGAGGAGGGGCTTCCACGAGCTGCTAAGCTGAGGAAATGGGCCGCCTGTTTTTGGAGACTTTCATGTCGAAGCCTCTGAGAACTTCAGGAAGAAACCTGTTTGAGTTTAAGCCCACATTTTCCAAAACAATTGGGTAACGGAACCCCTTTCTGGTAATTCTTGTTAGCTTCCTTGGAGTCCAGGATTCCGTAAAAAACACTCGGGGAAATGCCCATCCAGGTGAATGTGAATTATGTTGCCAATTGTGCGTTTCTATCCAAGACATAACAGTTCCAACTGTTTTCAAAATCAGGTTGTGTTCCTCTGGCATGTCTCATTCTGGGCAACTGATTAAAATTATAGAGGTGCATGTCTTTGGTGCCCGGGAACCTTCTGAACTAATCACGTATCTGTGGTGACCAAGCAGATGCTGGTTTACTTACCCTAACTCAGCACAGGAATATTTGCATTTTTCTTGTGCCTGATTTTAATGGAAACCAAGAAATTTTGAAAGTGAAATGTCATCATCTTTGTTTGTCATTATAGCCGTGTGACACAGAGTTCCCTCCAAAGGGGTATAAAGAGGGACCTTGAGAAGTGGACGGGGGTTTCCTAGGTGGATGAGGGCCTGGTTAGTTCTCTTCCCTTCAAACGGGCGGACCATGGTTTAAATTACAGATGAATCATGTAAAGTAGATTTTACTTCCACGCTATGAGGTTTTCTGATGGACAAGTAAATGCTCTGAAAGGGGAAGGTCTTTTTGAGGCATGTTGGCCAACCTGATGTTACCAACTCCTTGACTTTTTGTTTCTTCAGCTCCACGGCTGTAAGCATTGCCACAATCGCCCTTGCAAAAAGAAAGCTCCTATTTAGGCTGGGCGTGGTTTCATTTTGAAATTGCAGAAGGCTAAAGACACTTTTATTTCCATATGCATTTTGAGAGTCCAGAAATCAACCTTGGAGTTCAGCTTTGCGTTCTCCAGACCACTAGCTGGGAGGGGTGGCATCTGGTTTCTTCCAAAAGCAGATGTTGGAGCCCCCATTGGCTGAGGGCTTGTTGGGATAGATTTTTTTACTTGATGCACCCTGCAGACCTTTGTTGAGCTCTTTTTTCATTAAAATGTCTGAAATCAGCTGTGTCATTTGGAACGTGGGGTGGAAAAATATGAAACTGGGCTGCAGTAGGGGCTTGATTTCATTGTCAAGGAGCCTGTATCATGACCTAACTACCTCGTTTATCTGGTATCATCAAGGCATCTTTTTGAGCCTTGCACATCTAGGAACTCAACAGGTGTTTGTCGAATACGGTTGAATGATCTAAATGAAACATCCCATCAAATGTCAGACCATTTAAAAACGTGATAAGCATTTGATTGGTCTCTTTCTAAAGTAAATTCCATACATTCTTGCCTTCTGAGACCCAAGGCACTGAACGTAGATTGGACTTTCTCCTGATAAACGGGGGCCCTCATTTTGTTGAGAAAAGAACATAAGCATTGGTGACTAGACTTGAAATCCAGACACCCCCATATTCTAGCTGCAAAACTCAATCAGATTTCCTAATCTCGATGACTGTTGACTTCTTCGTCTGTCAGGGGAGTGTCGGTGCCTGACCCCATGGTGGTGCAAGTAGATTAAATTAACTAATGTAAATGAAGGGCCTCACCAGGTGGCTGGCACATTTTCTAGTCTTTTGCTTCTCAAAGTGAAGCCCAGGGACCAATGCAACAACTTCATCTTTTGGGAGCTGGTTAGAAATGTGGAATCTCACACCCACCCAGACCCGCTGACTCAGGGTCCAATATTAACATTTCCCCAGGTGATTCTGTGCACATCAAAGTTTGAGAAGCACAGGCCTAGAGTTGCCCTTTCCTCTCCTATTTGGGAGAGAAAGCACTGACCCAGCTTCAGGGAGTCAAGGGGCTTTCTGGAAGGGGGCAGGGTCCTGAGCCTCCTCAGAAGTGGCCTACGAAAGGAGAGTGGAAACTGGGTTCTGGATTCTTCTCCGGGTAGGTGGGCTAGTTTGAGATGGCCCTTTCTTGTTCATTTCTCAGCTGTCCACAAGCAGATGTAGGGTCATCGTTTGGGGGGTGTAGGGACAGGGACGCTCCTCCCCCAAGGAGAGGTGGGCTTCCCGCCTGTGCCCCGTGCACCCTGTGCTCCGGGAAGGTCCCGGGTCATCCGCCAGGTCAGGGGCAGAGCATCCCCTCTCTCCGCTACAGCATCCAACCTGCCCAAGTCCTGACCCTGCACCCGGGAGAGCCCAGCAGGTCCTGAGGGCCTGAAGCAGAGCCAGGTTCAATGCCAGAGGCAGCCCCGGGGGACGGGTCCGGCCTGCTTGGTCCTGGGGGAGCTGGTTCCACCTCCCGGCCACCTTACCCAGGAGCCTTGGCATCTAATCGCCGATTTTCTGTTTCTTGAGCAGATGGGCCCTCGCTTTCACGCTGCCCCTTCTAACATTGGTCTACCTTTTTCTAAGCTCACGCTACTCAGTGTGGTCTGAGGACAGAGGTGTCGGCATGGCTGGGGGCTTGTCAGCCACCAGAAGCTCAGGTCCACCTGGACCCACTGAATCTGAACGTGAATCTCACTCGTTCCTGACGATTCACGTGCACAGGAGAGTTTAAGCACCGGGCTAGTGTGTGCTCAGCAGTTATTAATTCTCTCTCCCTTTGTTAAACATTGTGTTTCAAACGGGAATAAAGACTCAGACGTAGAGAATGGACTTAAGGACATGGGGAGGGGAAAGGGTAAGTTGGGATGAAGTGAGAGAGTGGCATGGACATGTATACACTACCAAATGTAAAATAGATAGCTGGTGGGAAGCAGCCGCATAGCACGGGGAGATCAGCTCGGTGCTTTGTGACCACCTAGAGGTGTGGGATAGGGAGGGTGGGAGGGAGAAGCAAGAGGGAGGAGATACAGGGATATATGTAGGTGTATAGCTGATTCATTTTGTTATAAAGCAGAAACTAACACACCACTGTAAAGCAATTATACTCCAATAAAGATGTTAAAAATATATTTATTAAAAAAAAAACCCCAAAATATTGTGTTTCAAATAAAAATGAGCGAGGAGGCTCTGCTTGAGAGCTTGAGGAACGAAGTGCAAGATTTCGGGGAAGGGGTTTCGTGGGTGCCGTCTCCTCTGTGTCTGGTCCAGGCCAGGCTGCTCCAGGACCGACCCGTGGTTACCTGGGAAGGAACCATGCTGCTCTGGCCACTTGTTCCTCATGCACAGCTGTCGCCCTCAGAACCCTGGCTGGAGACAGCCATCACCTGTGTCACAGTCTTGGGGCCACAGGAGTGTAAACAGAGAGTGATGCCGCCGTCCGCTCTTACATGACCGCCCTGCAGTCCTGCTCTCCAGATGTTGTAGATGGACCCACTCCCTGCCACTTACACTTACCTGTTTCTTTAGCCGTGTTCAGCTTCTCCGGGGAAAGGTCAGAGGCAAGCTCCAAGGACAGCTGAGGGCTTTACATCTTCTGGGAAAATGCCTTTTTTGAGTTCATTCTAAGCTGTGTTTATTTGCTTCCCTGGAGTCTCTCTGAATTTTTTTTTTTCTCTCTCTGTAATCTTTCTTCCCTTCCTCCCTCCCTCCCTTCCTGCCTTCCTTCCTCAAGACCACAGTTTGGGGCCATTGGAGCCTCGGTTTTGGTTGCTCACATATGCTCCTGTGAACTTGAGTTCAGATCTCGGAGGACTTTGGACGTGAACCTCACCCATGTTCAAGGGCTCGGGGCCAGAGGAGAACCAGCTGCACTGTGGGCAGCTTTGGGCTACCGGGTCCACCAGTGGTTTCTCACCATGCGATGAATCGCTCCAGGGCCACACACAGGTAATCAGGACGAGGTGCTGACTTACAGATAGGCCCACCCCCTCCTGACTTTGGGGCTGGCGGGTCTCCTGAGGGTGGGGGGCTTGGTCTGAAGGATGGGGGACATCTGGCTGCTTCCCTGCAGGGTGATGATCACTCTGCTGAAGGTGTGTGTGTACACCTAGTGGCCCAGAAGAGGGTGAGGACGACGGCAGGGGCAGGGGAAGAAAGGCTTCCAGGAGGAGGCGTCTTTGAGTTGTCAAGCATCTCCAGAGGAGAACAGCAGTTACATTCTGTCACCCCTGGGAAGACGATGGCGCGTGCAAGGAAGTGGGCGGTGGGATGAGTGTGGCCTGTTTCACATTAGCAACAGCACGCAGTTCCCTTCTCGCTGCCCTGGTCAGCACAGAGCTCATTCTGCAGCATCGTCTTTCAAAAGGATGACACCGAAGAAAGGCAGTTATAGTCGCCTGGGGTAACCTTGGCCCATCTGAGAACGTGGCTGCCCGGGCTCCGTTTGTGGCATGAGGACTTTTTTCTCTGATTCTCTCTCTTTCCTCTGTCTTGAGTAATGAGTAATTTTGCACCCATTTCATGCTCGTGTTCTAATGCACATTCCAAACACTGGAATAGCAAATGGACGTGAGCCTATAATCTAAGAACAGTAAATTCAAGGTAGCCTACTGTCAGGATGGAAAATTACCCTGTGAACCAGGGCACTCGATTACTTTATGAAGGTGATGAGGTTATTTTTAAGTGGCAATGGATGTCTGTCCTTCAATTAAGTCACAGTTCTGGAGGAGTGCTCTGGAGGCTAAGACCCAGGGCTCCGTTTTCCCTTTAGCAAAGGGCTCCTTTCCTACTCCTGATGTGCGTGCGGGATGCCGGTCAGCTGCCCGGCATGTGGGCAGGTGGAGGGGAAGGCGTTCTAGGAATCCATCCAAAGGTCCAGTAATACTGAAGCTTAGAACAGCTGAAGTATATATAGCTTTTATATCTTTGGCTTATTTATTTATTTTTCTTTGGCTTTTTTAAATTGTAAGAGTCATTTAAGAACACACACTTAGCCTAGAAAATCCACACAGTATTGGACCCTGGAGAGTAAAAGTTAAATTCCTCTTCATGCACGTGTCACCTCCTCCACCTGAGCTCCAGGGAGATAGTTGTTGCGAACGGGGCGGCCGGGAGGGCAGGATCCTTCAGGACCTCTTTTTGTTCATTCATAAGTGCAGAGAGAGAGATTATTAAAACATAGGCGGGACACGTTTTACACTTTATTTTGCTGTTTGCTGAACCGCTACCCCTGATGGGTTTGTTTTCTTTTGTTTTCTGCTCGCCTTTTTGTCCAGACCGCATGTGACACATGTGATGGAGAAGGGCCTGGGGTGTTGGTGAGCTTTATTTCAGCCCTTGCGTGAACTAGGAGATGCCACATGCTTATACCATTGCTCAGCATCTCAGAGCCCCACGGGCCACCCTCCGAGGTGGAAGGCAGTCAGAGCCTCCCCAGGAAGAGCTGGGGGAAGGCTGTTTTCCCCCATCCTGGGCACTGGACCTGCCTGGCACTGAATAGGCCCCAGGAGCCTGGGTGAGTCTGGAACCCAGCCCCGTTCTGGACCAGGGCCCATCTCAACTCTGAGGTGAGGCCTGGACTTGCCTCTTGGAGGCCTTTCTTTTCTTAGTTGACTTGACACGTCCAATTTTGAGATTGAACTGAGAATCTGGGGTGTGAAGTCTCCTGTGGCTGCGGTGTTCCGGCTGCTGGGTCCCAGTGGACACGTGGCAGCTTCTGCCCTCAGAGTCGGTCCTGGGGTTACGAGACGTGGGGCGAGTTGCTTTTGTGCTTGAACCTTTTCTTCTGCCCTTTTCCAGCTGGCGACAGGAAGGTGCCTCGCTGACAAGTTTAATCCCTCTGGGGCTTTAGAAACTTGCTGGGCGACCTCCCTGCCCCTCACTGGGAGATTCTATTTTGCAGAGGGTGGGTGGAGGGTGGACGATGCTGCACAGGTGGGCCGAGTGATACCAGTTCAGGTATCGGGGCACAGGGAGGAAACCTCTTTCTGTGAGCATTTCCTGATGGTGTGCATGGACCAGTCGCCTGTGCAGGTATCTAGCTCCCCTTTATAAAACCAGGCGCTGTTGAAGGACGACAGAAGCTTTTGACCTGAAAACTCTTTGCCCCGAGTTTTTCTCTGGTTTTGTTGCAGGGTCAAGGGTCACAGGGCTGCAGACAGGCAGGTGTGCTTCCAGGGCCAGTATTTTCTGAGGAAGGCTGGAGTAAGGGAGCAGCTGTTGCCTGATCCTGTTCTAAGCATCTTCACTGGTGTTCTGGACACTTGAGTTTCCTGGCTTGAGTGAGGGTTTTCCCTGTCTGCTGGTTGAAGGGTGTTGCTGTGGAGGGTTTTGGCTGAGCAGGCAGCCTCGTCCTCCCACTGCCAGGCACGCTGCCCATCCCACGGTCTCCCAGGAGGAGTGCCAGTGAAGGCTTGTCCTGACACAGTTTGGCGTTTGCCAAGCTGTGGCCTGTCAGTGTGTCTGGACACGGACAGGAGGCTGCGTCAGATGTGTGATTTACACGTGGTGTCTGCCCTGTGCGGAATCACGTGTCATCTGAAAACACTAACTACATGTTTCAGCCTTTGGTCAAAGGCCACACAGGAAAAAATGCTGAAGGAGAAATTTGCTTTGATTTTATGGGTTATGGGGCCAAGCAGGCTGGCAGTCAAGTCACCTGCTTTTGGGGCACCTACATTGTGTCCCAGCTGGAGGAGATCATCTGTTTTGTTTTTGTCTTTTTGCAAAGAAAAGGGCCTTTGTGTCGCTGTACTCATACCTGCTCACCTCACACCTGTATCTGTTTCCTGCACTTTTACACATGATTGGTTGATTCCCTCTGTGCCCAGTAGACCTGTTTTTCCCTCTTTTCCACCAGACTAGGAACATTTTAAATGAGAAATAGAAAGTAGGCCCTGGGCAGCAGCCTGGCAGTGACCCCAGGGCTGGTTTTCCAGAGCGTGATGCTCTTAGGACCAGTTTTCAGGGCGGGGGTTGTGGTGAGCCTCAGAGACTCCCATTCAGGTACAAAGTAGGAGGCATGCATTGGAGGCATTTTCCATGTAGCACCAAATAGGAATAAGTGGAATGCTCTGGAGAGATGTGGTGTCACGGTCCCACCCCAAGTAGGTTCAATGGCTGGGGGCAGCTCCTTGACCTTGCAGGGCTGAGGCCACCCCTCTCTCCTATAGTCACGGTGATCTCACGGGAGGGGCTCTGTGCTCATAGTTTTACCATGATCACGCACACTGGTGATTTTTTTGTCTGTGTGGATCCAGTGGCTCTGCTGCTAAGAGGATTGCTACTCTGCTGGGTAGCACCGCAGCCAGAATCCCCAGTCCCCTGTTCACGTGTGCACACAAATATTTGGAAGTGTGGGTGTAAGGGGTCCTACCCCTGCACGCTACCTAGGTAGCTGGGGAGAGAGGTGAGATGGAGGCTCAGAGGCAGCCAGAGGAGGTAAGCAGGTCCCCAGGGTGTATGTGAATCAAGAAAGGGAGCCTGGGGCTTCCCCGGTGGTGCAGTGGTTGAGAGTCCGCCTGCCGATGCAGGGGACACGGGTTCGTGCCCCGGTCTGGGAAGATCCCACATGCCGCGGAGCGGCTCGGCCCGTGAGCCATGGCCGCTGAGCCTGCGCATCCGGAGCCTGTGCTCCGCAACGGGAGAGGCCACAACAGTGAGAGGCCCGCGCACCGCAAAAAAAAAAAAAAAAGAAAAAGAAAGGGAGCCTGCCTGCAGCCGCCTTGGGGGTGGGGGCGTGGAGCGCAGAGGACATCAGAGTCTGGCCTCTGCGCGTGAGGACGTGGTCCGTTTGCAGGACAGGGCTTCCCTGTGTGATCTGAGCTACGGTTCATATATCAGTCAGATAAAAAAAATCCAATCTTGAAAATGTCCAGTAGTTCAGAAACTCTGGGATTAAGTCACCCCGGCGGGAGCCGTAAATCAGCGGGAAGCTAAGTCACCCCGACTGCCGGGAGGGGGGTATGACCCAACCTGAGGTCAGAGGAGGTTGCAGAGGAGAAGGTGAGGAGGACTTAAGCCTTTTGGGGCACCCAGCTCTCAGCGACATTCTGAAATGCGGACGTCCCTGGATCTTCTGGGGAGCGGGTGAGGCGGGGCGGACGCCTCCTTCACGGGATCAGGGTCACCTTGTTTCCGTCTCAGCGATGCTTGCATTTCTCTTCTGCTCCCACGGTGACTCCTCCCTGACCTGCTGTGTTTACAGAAAAGAAGCAAAAGGGAAAAGGGCTCTTCGGGGCCAGTCAGCCCCGCAAGGCCGCCACCCTCACTGCTGTCAGCTGAGCGGTAGGAGAGACCTGGGTCCCGAGTCACACCTGTGACCTGCCGGGAGCACCTGTCCATAGAAGGCAGACAGGGAAGAGCCACCGGGGCTGCCTGTCCTCCCTGAGTCGCTGTGAGGGGCTCACACCCCTTTTGGGGTCCGTCTTGCCCTGCCCTTCTTGTCGGGGAAATGGGATTGCTTTTCTGGGTGTGTGGTCCCGGCCGGTGTTTCCAGGACACCTTTCTTCCTTTACGTTCCCGTGACCTCAGGCAACCTGGCAGGGTGGTCAGAGCTGTTCCGGGTCTCAGGGAGCAGAGACTGCCCGCCCCGCTCCTGGTTCCTTCCCCCGTCCACTCCATCTACTCCAAGCACTGGGCCCCGCACCTCGCGCTCACTCCTGCCCGCTCTCCCTGGAGTCAGAGCCCACTTCGCTCCCCTGGTGACAGGCCAGAAGATCAGGGGCCTTAGTGAGGACAGGACGGCGGTGAGGACTAGGGGTGAGGGGCGGTCATGCCACGGCCACTCACAGAGTTACAAGCCACCTCGAGGGGAGAGAGATACCCCATCTCCAAGGTGGTTTCTTTTCTCCTTTTGGGGCAGCCCCTGTGCTTACATAGTGACCTTCCTTTTGTTTCCAGCCTTGTCTGGACCTCAGGGTGCAGCTGTAAAGGGTCCTGGTCTGGGGACATGAGTGTCCTCACAGCTGTTCCAGGGGCCCCCCTAGTTTGCTGTCGAGGAGTTCACCCCAGGGCTCTTCTTGGCCTCTTCCTGCCCTAGACTTGCCAGGCGGTTTCAGCTTCCTTTCGGGGAGTGGGACAAGACCACAGTGAAGCTAAAGGAACCCGGTTCCACTGTCCTGCAAGTGGCAGGTGGGAAATACTGGGAGGGACCGAAGAGGCTTAGTTCCTCATTGTGTGTGTGTGTGTGTGTGTGTGTGTGTGTGTGTGTGTGTGTGTGTGTGTGTGTGTGTGTGTGTGTGTGTGTGTGTGTGTGTGTCTTAGTTCCTCATTGTGTGTGTGTGTGTGTGTGTGTGTGTGTGGTATTGTTAACATTTCTCTCAAGCCAGCACTTTCCAGCAGAACCGCCTTAGAGAACAATCAGTGCTTCAGGCTCAGCGCCTCCTGGGACCTGCTCCTGAAATGCGGGTGTGGCTCTAAGGCAGGTGCACTCCCCCCAGCCCCACCCCCGCCCCCTCTCGCAAACCTGCCCCGTCGCAGGCGCTCCTCTGTATTTGCCGATGCGCTGCACTCACTGTTGGAAGTGCTGGGATGCTTTGCGGAAACGAACGAAGAAGACCCCTCACCCTGGAAGCCCTGGCATCTGGAAGGCGAGAGTGGGGTTTAAACTACTCAGCAGTGACAAAGCGCGGCCCTGACAGATCAGCACCGGCTGCTGTGTCGGGTGGAGCGAGAGCCCTGTTCTTGTCATTTGGATCATGGGGACGTGGTGCTGGGGGTGCTGGCGGGGTTGGGGGGAGCAGTTATGCGCCACGTGGTACAGAGTGCTTTGATATTTTCACAACAGGTACATCGATCCATACCGTGTGCACAGCCACCTTGTGCCCATTTGACAGTGGGGCGTGGGTCCCTGACACCTAAGGAATTGGTGCATGGGGCTCGCCAAGGGCAGCAGCAGCCGGTGGGTGGGGGGTTGCATCGGTGGGGACTCCCAGAGCTTCAGCCCACAAACTCCCGGGGGTGCTGGTTCTCCTGGGCCTGCCTGGCTCCAGAGCAGCAGCAGGGACGGACTGGAAAAGCAGGGTCCACCCAGCTTGCTCACCTGTAAGTATGTTCACTTGAATCTGCCGGCATGTCAAGGCTGCACCTGGAACCCAACGTGTCTAAAGGAAAGCTGGCCCGGGAAGTGCCGACATGCTGTCCTGTGCTGCAGCCGGTTCGTGGCTTTGTTGAGTCTTGTTGGGCGCAGAGAAGTCAGGCTGTCGTTTGGAGAGGTGGTGCACGCATGTGTTTTGTGTTCCAGTTAAAATATGGTGATTTACTAACATCACAGAGGCCGAGTTACGAAATTAACATGAGGGGGTGCCCACGTGGAGCTTCAAAGATTATTTCCACCTCATTTGGGAAATGGTTGCAGAATCGCTATTGTGGAGCTCCTGGGTCTGGACATCTGCTTGTCTTTCTGGGAGGCATATTGCCCCTCATTTGGTTCATGCTGTGGTCCTTCCACCTTGAGAGTGCTGCTCTTATGGACGCTGAGCATTTCTGGCTCTGTGTCCAGATCCTGTGTCGGGGTTATCACACGTGCTTGATCTCTCTCTATGTGTCTATACGTGAGTGTGTATATTTCCTCTGTGTGTTTTCCAGCACCATGAAGCAGTTCTCTAATTCCAAGTGGACACTGACTGGGTGTCCTGCAGATTTGATCCAAATCCTGACACTATCCACCTGGAGAGTGTCATATCCCACAGGTTAAGGGCTCAGTCCACAAGGCTGCCCCGCTTCAGACACAGGTCACAAGTCTGGGGTGTCACCTGGGCTTCTGACCCACTGGCTATAAATTGGAGGTTCCTACCACCCCCTTCTTGGAGAAACATTTACTTACGTTTACCAGTTTATTTTAAAGGATATTGTATGCATCAACTATATGTCAACAAAAAAGTGGGGAAAGGCTAGTATAAAAGGATACAGATACAGCCAGATGAAGAGGTAGGTACACGGGTGAGGTCCTGCACGGAAGCTCCATCCCCATGGGACTGGGGTGGTACCACCTTGCCATACAGGAATGTTTTCACCAACCTGGAAGCTCATCAACTCTTGTTGTTGGAGTTTTGTTAGAGCTGAATCTGCAGACCCCGCCTTCCCCTTCCCAGAGGTTGGTGGGTGGGGTTAAAAGTTCCAACCCTCTAATCACTTGGTCTTTCTTGTGAGCAGCTCCATCCTGAGATTCTCCAGGCGCCCCACCTGACTCACCTCATTAGCCCCAAAGGGGCTCCCTTAAGAGTAAGAAAACCACCCCCATCACTCAGGAAATTCCAAGAATTCAGGAGCTTTTTGCCAGACAGGGACCAAGACCAAATATATTACATTGAACATGTATTATTATTATTATCTACACATATGTGTGTGTGTGTCTATATATATATGTATATATACATATAAAACTTATTTGTTTGGCAAAATCATTTGAAAGTAAATTGCAGACAAACATCACGACTCTTTGTCTCTAAATACTGGGGGCTGATCTTCTAAGAATGTACATCCCCATCCACGAACACAACGCCACTCAAGAAATGGAAGAGCCACCTCAGAACCTTTTAAAACAATACAAATAAAGTTTTGATCCAATTAAGACCTGAGTCTCAGAAGCATGCAACATTATTAGTAATTTATTGAGCAGACATTTACCAAGTCGTTGGTATGCACAGGTCACTACACTAGGCTTGGAACTAATGAAGCAGAGGGCAGAGGAAAGACTGAATTGATAGATACTGAAAATATGTGAGGGGAAAAAATTTTGAGGCTCATGCTAAACGACTTCAGTCTTGGAAAATTGAAAGCCACGTCTATTTCCAGGTTGTCAGATCATCCAGGAATCAATACATATCATCTTAAGGACTAAGATTATCTTATTCCTTGGGTCTCTAAGACATTTGTTACATTCAAATGTGTTAAAAATAACTAAAATAACTAAAGTGTGTCAGAGGACCGCAGAGAAAAGATGCTGTAGAGTTTCGTATAGCTCCCTTCCAATACGTTAAATAAACACAGCTCCATTTTCTGGTCAAAGAAATCATGTCAATAATATCTAATATTTACCCATATTGATATTTCTCACAGTTGTCCCCAAAAGCCTTTTATTGTTTTATTTTTAAAATCAGGGATCTAGTCAAGCTTCACATATTGTGTGTGGTTGAGTCTCTTTAATCTACCTTATTTTGGAACAGTTTCTTGCCTTTTTCTTTTTCTTTCCTGCTGTTGACATTTTGACGAGTCCAGGCCTGCTCTAGATTTGCCTGATGGGCCCTGATATGACACAGGGTGGACGTTTTTGACAAGAATTCTGCATAAGTGCCCTTCCCAGCGCATCTCATCGGAGACATGATGCCAAGGTGTCCCGTAATTAATTCTGATCGGTTGGTGATGGTGCATCCCCTGGACTGACATGTGGCATTTGTGTCACTGCCCTGCTTCCCAGTAGCCTTTATCCCTGTGGCTTTAGCGTCCGCGGATCGTCCTCACCTGGATCAGTTATTATATCAGAGTCTGCAAAACGGTGATTTTCCTATTCAGTCACTGCTTCTACATGAGCTGGCCTTCGCCCCAAAAATGAGCCCTTCCCCCTTTAGCATCACCGTGGAGTCTTTTTTACCCCCCTTTTAAAAACATTCATGATCATAATTATTTTTAAAATATTTTTATTGGAGTATAGTTGATTTACAATGTTGTGTTAGTTTCTGCTGTATAGCAAAGTGAATGAGTTATACATATACCTATATCTACTCTTTTTAAGATTTTTTTTCCCATATAGGTCATTAAAGAGTATTGAGTATTGACCTGTGCTATACAGTAGGTCCTTATTAGTTACCTGTTTTATATAGAGTAGTGTGTATATGTCAATCCCAATCTACCCATTTATCCCTCCCCCTCTTCCCCCCGCCGTAACCATAACATTGGTTTTTGCACCTGTGACTCTTTTTCTGTTTTGTTAATAAGTTCATTTGTACCATTTTTTTTAGATTCCACATATCACATAGGCAGAACACTCTGACATAAACCACAGCAAGATCTTTTATGACCCATCTCCTAGAGTAATGAAAATAAAAACAAAAATAAACAAATGGGATGTAATTAAACACAAAAGCTTTTGCACAGGAAAGGAAACCATAAACAAAATGAAAAGACAACCCACAGAATGGGAGAAAATATTTGCAAACAAAACGTTCGACAAGGGCTTAATCTCCAAAATATACAAATAGCTCAGGCAGCTCAATAACAACAAAACAAACAACCCAATCAAAAAATGAGTGGAAGACCTAAATAGACATTTCTCCAAAGAAGACATACAGATGGCCAAAAAGCACATGAGAAGATGCTCAACATCACTGATTATTAGAGAAATGCAAATCAAAACTACAATGAAGTATCTATCACCTCACACAGGTGAGAATGGCCATCATCAAAAAATCTACAAACAATAAATGCTGGAGAGGGTGTGGAGAAAAGGGAACCCTCCTACACTGCTGGGAATGTAAATTTGTGCAGCCACTATGGAGAACAGTATGGAGGTTCCTTAAAAAACTAAACATAGGGGCTTCCTTGGTGGCGTAGTGGTTGGGAGTCCGCCTGCCGACGCAGGGGACACGGGTTCGTGCCCTGGTCCGGTAAGATCCCACATGCCGCAGAGCGGCTGGGCCCGTGAGCCATGGCCGCTGAGCCTGTGCGTCCGGAGCCTGTGCTCCGCAACGGGAGAGGCCACAACAGTGAGAGGCCCGCGTACCGCAAAAATAACAAAACAAACAAACAAAAAAACCAAAAACTAAACATAGAACTACCATATGATCCATCTTTTTTTTTTTTTTTTTTTTTTGACGAGCAAACTGCCCCAGTTTTGGCCACAGAGCCCATTCAAGCTGACACGTCTGCTGATAACTTTCCAGAGTCCCCTCACCCTGCTCTTCCCTGCAGAGGTTTTTAGACTTTCAAAGATCTCGGATTTCTCTCCACCTGCACCCACCTGTTCTATGATATCCACCTAGACTATAACAGTTTTTCCTGTGATAACTGAGCATTGGTCTTAAAAATCTGACACCATCCCCAGGCCAGACCTGAGCCAGCAGCCATGAGCTCGTGGAAGTCACAAAGGCAAGCAAAGCCCTTCTCTGAGCTTGTCGGGATGAATCCTCCTTGTCAGCTAGAGCTGATGAAATGGCAGTGAGGCACAAAACATGGGAGCACAAAGACACCTCTTTGGATGAGGGGCTTGTTCCTTGGAGGAGAAAGATCATCTTTATTCTTCCAGCCTATGAAGCACTGAGAAGAGTGTTGTAAAAAGAATGACCTGGAGGGAAGTTTGACTGTAACTTGCTAACTGGTGGGTAGAGGGTGAGCAGGTCAACGACACAGAAGCCTTTGGATGGCCCAGCCTGGAGATGTTTTAGGATCTGGAGGTTTCACTCAGGTAGGGGTTTTTTGCCAGAGTTGTTCATTTCTTTTATATCGAAGACTTTCTCTGGTCAGGGCACCTCAAGAAGCAACGGGATCACGTCAGCCAACAGGACTAGACGTGCATATTCACGTGACAACATGCCACGATGCCAGCAGCATCTTTAGGCCTCTGTCGGTGCTCTCACTCTGCATCCCACACCCCGTGGCTTCATCAGGAGGGTAACATGAAGGCTGAGGCCTGAGGGGGGACTTTTGCAACCACTTACACGTGTTATGGAACCTTCCATCAGCGGGGTCCTGGAAACCACACTTACCACGGGAGAAGCTAAAACCAGGGCCTCATTTGCCAAGAGGGCCGAAGAGTTGGCTTTAGCTGGAAAATTACTCCTTTCTCCTGCTCTGTTCTAAGAATTATTTTTTACAGCTCAGCCAACCATTTAATTGATGTTATTATCATCAAGACCATCATTAGCATTCAAACAAGTCTACTAAATGAGGACCGTTTGCTTTCTAGTATGTCGGAGGCAAGACTACCTTGCTCCCAAGATCTCTCAGCACCAGATGAGACCAGGCACAGCGGGTTCCCCACATGATGCCTGGTGCAGGATCGGAGCTCAGAAAACGTCAGTTATGTTTATTGAACATAGTTGGTTGCTGTGACAGTCTGGCTTTGGAACACTTCAGAATAATAAAAAATGCTCTTCCCAGGTCACTCAGTGGTTCCTATTTTTTCAGTCATTTGAAATCTGGCTGTCTGCCCTGGTGGCTGATAACTTACAAATTGATGTCAGAGGGCTAATTTGACTGCCCCTCCTCCTCGTTAGAGGTGGGAAATCAGAAGGAATGCTGCTTTTCTTGGTGTTAAGACTCCACTCAGATCCATTTGAAACCTTTTTTTTTTTTTTTTTTTTTGGTGGTACGCAGGCCTCTCACTGTTGTGGCCCCTCCCGTTGCGGAGCACAGGCTCCGGACGCGCAGGCTCAGCGGCCATGGCTCACGGGCCTAGCCGCTCCGCGGCACGTGGGATCCTCCCGGACCGGGGCACGAACCTGTGTCCCCTGCATCGGCAGGCGGACTCTCAACCACTGTGCCACCAGGGAAGCCCCATTTGAAACCATTTTTAGTTTTAATGTTTTCCTTGAGGACTGATAAGATCCACAGTGAGACTGGGCAGCAAACATATCATCAAATCCAAGTTATAAATCTTTTGACGTTTACCATGGGGCACTTTTAAAATATTTTTTAATTAATTAATTTTTTAATAAATTTATTTTATTTATTTATTTTTCACTGCACTGTGTCTTCGTTACTGTGCATGGGCTTCCTCCAGTTGCAGCGAGCGGGGACTACTCCTCCTTGCGGTGCACGGGCTTCTCATCGCGGTGGCTTCTCTCGTTGCAGAGCATGGGCTCCAGGTGCACGGGCTTCAGTAGTTGTGGCTCACGGGCTTCGGTATTTGTGGCATGTGGGCTCAGTAGTTGTGGTGCGTGGGCTCTAGAGTGCAGGCTCAGTAGTTGTGGCGCACGGACTTAGTTGCCCTGGGGCATGTGGTATCTTCCCGGACCAGGGCTCGAACCCGTGTCCCCTGCATTGGCAGGCGGACTCTTAACCACTGCACCACCAGGGAAGCTACCATGGGGCACTTTTAAAAAAAATTTATTTTATTCAAGTATAGTTGATTTACAATGTTGTGTTAGTTTCTGCTGTACTGCAGAGTGATTCATTTATACATATATATACATTCTTTTTCGTATTCTTTTCCATTATGGTTTATTACAGGATATTGAATATAGTTCCCTGTGCTCTACAGTAGGATGTTATTGTTTATCCATCCTATATATAATAGTTTGCATCTGCTAATCCCAAACTTCCAATTCATCCCTCTCCCATTCCCTGTCCCCTTGGCAGCCACAAGTCTGTTCTCTATGTCTGTGAGTCTGTTTCTGTTTTGTAGATAAGTTCATTTGTGTCAATATTTTAAATTCTACATATAAGTGATATCATATGGTATTTGTCTTTCTCTTTCTGACTTACTTCACTTAGAGTATTAGAGTATGATAATCTCTAGGTCCATCCATGTTGCTACAAAACCATGGGGCACGTTCATTGCTCCAGTTGGTGGATGGGAAATTCTGCTTTTGAGAAAAGTTCTTTCTCTGATTCACAACAAGAGGTGTTACAGACCCACAAACGGAGTTCACGGTCGCAGAGCTCTGTGGTCCAGGCTGCCCTGGTCATCTTCCTTTCCAGACTCCACACTGTGCTGATTTGACATCTCCATTCATCCATTTAATCAGAGAAAACCAAGTTGTGGATTCACTAAAGAGATGCCCTTAGGCTATGTCTATAATAGGCCAGTTATGCAGCTGGACATGGGGGAAAGTCAATGATCTTATTCTCCCAAGGATTTGAACACAGTCAGATATTTGCATTAATATTGTGACACATGCTGTCCCGGGGAACATCTCAGACTTTGGTTCAGTGAGCTCATCCTCCCTGTATGTTCACGTTTCAGTCTTTGCCCTGGCAATTGACAGCCCAGGAGCACACTTTTTGGTTTTGACAGCTAGTGGAGGTGAATGGAAGGTGGGACTTTTTTTTTGAGATGACACTGTCTCATTCTTAGCCCTGGGCGTCATCCTCTTGCATTCCTAAAACAACTTAGGTGGCCTTGAGGTCAAAGTGGGGTCCACCCCATCAAGAGAGGGCCCAGACAGCAGCCTCAGCCCGTTTTCAGAGTCCACGGCCAGTCTCTAAGCCCTGCTCCCCCCTGACTGCCTCTGTGGCCGAGGATGTGCGGCTGCCAGGACTGCGAGGGGGGGTGTCTTTCCCTCTGAATGTGGTGCCCCTCCCTTGGAACATGAGCTCTTCCTTCAGCCAGGGTCTGGGAAGCAACAGATGGGATGCTCCAAAGAGGCGACGGGGATAAGTTTCAGGAAAGGTCCACTTACCAAGAAATGGGCAGGACGAGAGGACCAAGAGATGGTGCAGCCCCCAGAGTTGCCATAATGAGGGGCCATCACTGCCTGGGCCTGAGGAACAGAGGAGGGCAGGGCCCCCCAGCACTGGGAGCTGTGGAGGGGCTGCTTGACAGGAGCTCTGGGCTGGGAGGGCAACAGGGGATAAGTGCCCTGGATGCTCTCCTCCCATTCTTTAAGCCCCTGCCAGTGGCCAAATCCACCTAGGAGCCAGCGGCCCTGGGAGCGGGGTCTGACCTTCTGGGGCTCAGAGCAGGGACGGGGGCCTAGGGATAGTGGGTCGGGAGGGGCAGAGGGAGAATCTCCAGCACATTCAGTTTTCCTTTAAAAAAAAAAAAAAGGGGGCTTCCCTGGTGGTGCAGTTGTTGAGAGTCAGCCTGCCAATGCAGGGGACATGGGTTCGAGCCCTGGTCTGGGAAGATCCCACATGCCGCGGAGCAGCTAGCCCCGTGAGCCACAATTACTGAGCCTGCGCGTCTGGAGCCTATGCTCCGCAACAAGAGAGGCCACGATAATGAGAGGCCTGCGCACCGCGATGAGGAGTGGCCCCCACTTGCCGCAACTAGAGAAAGCCCTCGCACGGAAATGAAGACCCAGCACAGCCATAAATAAATAAATAAAATTAAAAAAAAAAAAAGAAAGAAACACAGAACAAAACTTGTTTCCTTTGTTTTATAGAAATGGATTCTGTGGGAAGCCAGGAAAAATAAATCATGCCAATAATTAGGTTTCTGTTTAGAGATTCACTAGAACTGGACTTTGCACCAGGAGAGAGCGGTGGCCTGACCGTTTCGTGAAGGTTTACTGTTCCCTCCATTTATTTATTTATTTATTTATTTATTTTTTATTTTATTTTATTTTTTTGCGGGGATCTTCCTGGACCGGGGCACGAACCCACGTCCACTGCATCGGCAGGCGGACTCCCAACCACTACGCCACCAGGGAAGCCCCCTCCATTTATCTTGATTAACATTTCTTTATTTCTTTAATTTTATTTTTAAAATATCCTATTAATATTTCAGTATACCAAATATCAGATCATTTTGTTCTGTTCTGATTCACACGATGGGAAGAGAACTTCCGAAGCCCCGCCCGCTCATGGTGGCTGGAGTCTGGCATCCTGGGAGATAACTTGAGCAGATACCGTCAGCTTCTCCAGCTTCTGAGACGGTCCTGGTTGCCTCCCTGTGTCCTCCTGCTCTGTGGCTGGGCTGGAGAGGGCTGCAGAGGCAGGCGGCTCCAATGGCTTTGTCCCCAAAGTCAGGGCACACGGGTCACCAAGAGAAAGACCTACTTTCATTTCCCTGTGCAAGAGTCCCCCCAGGTAGAGATGCCGGGGGTGGAAGGCACGAGATGGCGTGGATGTCACAAGTTGTGTTACCTGCACAGAACGTGTTGTTCTGTCTCCATGACTGTTTATTCCATTTGTATGTGGGTTTTTTTAAAACTGAAGTGTAGTTGATTTACAATGTTGTGTTAGTTTCAGGAGTACAGCAAAGTGATTCAGTTATACATATACATATATATCTACTCTTTTTCAGATTCTTTTCCAGGTCATTATAAGATACTGACTGTAGTTCCCTGTGCTGTACAGTAGGTCCTTGTTGTTATGTGGGCTTCGTCATTATCCTATCCTGAGGATGGTACTGATTTGCACCTGTCTGCATCCAGCCTCGGGACCCTGTGAGCATTCTCGGCTCACCATACTTTATTTATTTATTTATTTATTTATTTTATTATTTTTTTTGTGGTACGCGGGCCTCTCACTGTTGTGGCCTCTCCCGTTGTGGAGCACAGGCTCCGGATGCGCAGGCTCAGCAGCCATGGCTCACGGGCCCAGCCGCTCCGCGGCACGTGGGATCTTCCCGGACCGGGGCACGAACCCATGTCCCCTGCATTGGCAGGCGGACTCTCAACCACTGCGCCACCAGGGAAGCCTTCGGCTCACCATACTTGAATGGTCTACTTGTGTATCCTTATTCTGTCCGCTTTGCTACCAGGTCGTGTAGAGACACGTTCATTCATTCCATCTGTATCTATTGGGCGTCCACCATGTGTTACCGTTATGTGTTCTGGGACCTACAGACAAGGAGGAAAAAGCCGAAGTTCCTCCTTTCCTGGAGTGTCCATCCAGGGTGGGGGAGGAGCCGTGAGGACAAACAAAAACCAGATACAAGTAAACGTAAAGGACGCTAGAAAGTGGTAGGTGCTGTGAAAAACGCCGAACCAGGTAAGAGGTTTCTGTGCGTCTTCGAGAAGGTGACTTTCGATCAGTCTCTGAAGAAAGGGCAGGAGGGAGCCTTGGAGACGTGACGTGTCTGAGGATGAGCATTCCAGGCAGAGGGGAGAGCCCAGCGTGCTTGATGCATCCAGGAGATGGGCGGGGACGGGGCAGAGTCAGTGTGACAGGAGCGGGACGAGGTGGGAGGGAGGCGGGAGGTCAGAGGGCCTGGCAGAACCTCGTCACTTAGTGCCTTGGAGGCCAGTGAGGTCTTTGGCTTTTCCTGTGGATGGAAAGCCGCCTCTTACTCCAAGAAGTGACAGGACCAGGCTTATGTTTTGAAAGGATTGACCAGAATGTGGGTTGATCATATAGTGTAGGGGGCAAGGGTGGAGAGGGGCAGACCCGGGAGATGATTACAATGGTTTTGCCTCCGAGCAGGGTGGTGACCAGGGAGGGTGTCAGGAGACATTGGGCTTTGGCTCCAGCTTGAAGGCAACAGGATGTCCTGAAGGGAGAGATGTGTGTGTGGGAGAAATAGGGAATCTGGGGATTCTTGACCTAAGCTGTTGCAGGAGTCAGGGAGCAGGCTCTGTGGGGAGATGTTAACTTTGAGGCGTGCACTAGGTGTCCAGGTAACAGGAATGAGTAGGGGGCTGCAGTGCGCGCCTGGGCAGGGTCAGGCTGGAGGTAAGAACTGGGAACCCTGTAGTGTATCCAAGCCATGGGATGGAGGAGGTTCCCCCCGTGGAGCAACCGTGGACAGAGGGGACCCCTCGGGGAGCCTGAAAAGGAGACTGGGAGCCAGCAACAGGGCAGGAGGCCCAGAGGATGTGGTCAGTCCTGGCAGCCCAGCACCTGGAAGGTGGGCGTGAGCAGGGGAGTTGAACATGGCTGATCCATCGGGTGACACCAAGGCCATCGGTGACGAGAGCAGTCTCGCAGCTGGTGGGTCCGAGTTCCTGACTGAATGTGTTCAGAAGTGGATGGGAGGCGGGAGAATTGGAGGCAGATCACATAGGTCACTCTTTTGAGAAGTTTTACTACAAAAGGGTGAAGAGAAATAGTCTAGTATCTCATAGGAAAAACGGGAATGAGAAGAATTCTTACTTGTTAGAAAAATCCCAATATCTTTGTCTGCTGGTAGAATAGTCTGCTCACCTGGATGTAAATGTGTTGACTTTACAGAATCTTTTTCTTTTTCACTTAATACATTTATTCCTCTTACGTCCTTCCACAAGTGTGCCTTCCCTCTCCTCAGCAGATCCAAACCGTCATCATTCCTCCAGGAAATGCACAGTAAGACATCCTTGAGTTCCAGTTTTAGTTCATCTGTTCATCGGGTGCATATAAACCATCTGACAGTGCTTAGCAGAGAAGCCTGTTCTATTACTTTGATCATCGTAATATTTGATGGTTGTATTCTATTATATAGCCACGAAGCTATTTTTTTTTAATTCATTTATTTATTTTTGGCTGTGTTGGGTCTTCGTTGCTGTGCGCAGGCTTTCTCTAGTTGCGGCGAGCAGGGGCTACTCTTTGTTGCGGTACGCGGGCTTCTCATTGTGGTGGCTTCTCTTGCTGCAGAGCTTAGGCTCTAGGCGTGCAGGCTTCAGTAGTTGTGGCACATGGGCTTAGTTGCTCTGCGGCATGTGGGATCTTCCCTGACCAGGGCTCGAACCCGTGTCCCCTGCATTGGCAGGCGTATTCTTAACCACTGCGCCACCAGGGAAGTCCCTCATGAAGCTATTTTGTACGTACTGTTATTAAATTTGTTATTTAGTATACAAGGCAACGGGAACTATAGAGTCATTGTTTGAGGAACAGATACGATCCCTCCTTCTAGATTTTCTACTCCAGAAATGGTTTTTCTACACAGCTGATTTACCTAGGTCGGTTAGTTTGTGGTTGAAACCATGTTCATGAGTCCTGAGTCTGTTGTTTGGCCCATCCTGTCCACTCCATACACAGTGCGTGCTGTCCTTTTACCTGTGCCATTTCAAGGTCAAGATTTTGACCTTGGCAGCTTGCAGGGACTTCTGTGATCTGACATATGTGAAATCTTGCTTGCTGTAGCTTGGAGGCCTGTCACGTGGCTGGACATCCCTTGAGCTGGTTGAGATCTGTGCTTTAATAATCTGGAGTCTCTAAACATGATTTTAATTGAAAAGGGCTCCTTAACACACATCAGAAACCATTTTATCCTGCGTTTGTTGTAGCATGATTCTTGGGCTAACCAGATCACACGCTCGTATTCTGAAACATAATTATGCCTTCGTGCGGAACCGTCTTAGCTATTTGCAGGGACAAAGGGCTCGTGTCTCTCAGCCAAAGATTCCCGTGGGCAGGGCTGGCTGAGGAGGGTCTGTTGGGCTCTGGGTTTGGACATGCTAAGACTTCACAGGGCTGGTTTCTCTTCACCCCAGAGGAGTGAAGGAACTTCGCAGAGCTGTGGCTTGGCCAGTTAGATGGCCCCCTGTGGTCCAGAGCCTCAGAGTGGGTTGCTGTAGACTGTAGTGTTGTGTCCCCAACATTTATATGTTGAAACCCTAACTAGGTTTAGATGAGGTCATGAGGTTGAAGCCCCCGGGATAAGATTAGTGCCCTTATAATAAGAGGAAGAGATCAGAGCCCTCCCTCACACTGAGAGGGAGACTGTCTACAAACCAGGAAGAGGTTCAGAGGTTGCAGAGTCTAAGCGCATGGCACCTTGACCTTCGACCTCCAGCCTCCAGAACTGTGAGAAATAAATACCTGTTGTTTAAGTCACCTAGGCTATGGTATTTTGTTACAGCGGTTTGTTATACCAAACTGACTATGACATTGGGGAATGCTCATTTTCCCCAAAGTCACACTTTAGGGAAAAAGGGCAAACAGGATCTTATGAATGTACTTAAAAATGAGCTCTCTTTAAAAACAAACAAGTGGGAAGCAGCCGCATAGCACAGGGAGATCAACTCGGTGCTTTGTGACCGCCTGGAGGGGTGGAATAGGGAGGGTGGGAGGGAGACGCAAAAGGGAGGGGATATGGGAACATATGTATATGTATAACTGATTAAATTTGTTATAAAGCAAAAAAAAAAAACAAAAAAACAAAAAAAACAAAAAAACAAACAACCCAACCAAAAAATGGGCAGAAGAACTAAATAGACATTTCTCCAAAGAAGACATACAGATGGCCAACAGGCACATGAAAATATGCTCAACATTGCTAATTATTAGAGAAATGCAAATCAAAACTCAGACAGGTAACATCTCACACTGGTCAGAATGGCCATCATTAAAAAATCTACAAACAATAAATACTGGAGAGGGTGTGGAGAAAAGGGAACTCTCCTACAGTGTTGGTGGGAATGTAAATTGGTAAAGCCACTATGGGGAACAGTATGGAGGTTCCTCAAAAAACTAAGAATAAAGTTGCCATATGATCCAGCAATCCCACTCCTGGGCATATATCCAGATAAAACTATAATTCAATGAGATACATGTACCCCTGTGTTCATAGCAGCATTAATCACAGCATTAATTAGTCAAGACATGGAAACAACCTAAATGTCCATCGACATGATAAGATTATCATACTAAGTGAAATAAGTCAGACAGAGAAAGACAAATACCGTATGATATCACTTATATGTGGAATCTAAAATACAGCATGAATTAATTTATCTGTGAAACAGAAACAGCCTCACAGACATAGAGAGACTTGTGGTTGCCAAGGGGTGGGGGTGGAGGGATGGAGTGGGATTTTGGGGTTAGTAGATGCAAACTGTTGCATATAGAATGGATAAACAGCAAGGTCCTACCATATAGCACAGAGAGCTATATTCAATATCCTGTGATATACCTTAATGGAAGAGAATATGAAATAGAATGTGTATATGTATGTATAACTGAATCACTTTGCTGTACACCAGAAATGAACACAACATTGTAAATCAACTATACTTAAATTAAAAAAAATTTAGCTCCCTTTACATAGGACTCAGCTTAAAGGGGCTCCAGTGGGACAAATCTGGGATAGTTTGAACACCAAAATATAGAAGGACAGGAATGGAGTATAAACAGTAAGAATCCATGATTCCATACTTACAATAAATAGATAAGCAAATAGAGAAACAAATGGGGAGGTAGATGCTAAACACTGGTAAATGTAGAGAAGGTGCTGGGCTGGGAAAATCATAATTTTTCAATCATCACAGTAAGGAATGGATCAGATAACGTCATCAAATCTGGGATGCAGAAGCTGGGGGAAAGTTTTGATGAGGAAGAGCCTATTTACATGGTCTTAAAATGTACCCCCCCCCTGCCAGTTTGCTTATAAATAGCAAGAGAAAATATAGTAACTCTGCAGTGAATAAATCCAGTAGAATGTTGACTGGATTACTGGAATTGACTGGATCAAAGTCAATGTCACCAATGAGACCAGGGGGTCCAGAGGTGATGCTCCAGAAGGAAGGGTGACTTTTGCCTCCATCGTATTCTGGCCAGGAGTACACAACCTGAATCTAAGTGTGAGGAAGCGCCAGAAAACCCTGAACAAGAAACATCCCCTTTAAATGAGGAATTGTGTCCTTCACAAATGCCAGTGTCATGGAAGACAGAAAGGCTGTCCCCCATGAGAGGAGACAGGGCAGATGGGGCAGCTACGTACAGATCTTGACCATATCCTGTACTGGAGGAAAAACTGACAAAGTTTGAGTATGGACAGTAGATTGGGTAAAAGAATCATATCAGTGGTAAACTTACCGAAATTAAGTGTACCTTGGTCATGTAAAAGAATGTCCTTATTGTTGGGAAAGAAGCATTGAAGTATTTAAGGGTACAGGGCCATGATGTGTGCAGCTTACTCTGCAACGGTTCAGAAATACTGATGGATAGATGGATGGATGGATGGATGGAAATAGATGGATATAGATAGAAATTATATAGATAAAGTGATAAAGCAAATAGGGAGCATATTAATAGGTGAATCTGGATAAAGGGTTTATGGGCGTTCAAGGTACTATTCTTGCAGTTTTTCTATAAGTTTGAAATTACTTCTGGAAAAAAAAAGTTTAAAAAAGTGCCCCTTTGTTAATGGGTTGATTGATTCACCCATTCACACAGGATTTATGGAGCATCAGTCAGGTCCCATTTCCCGTGCAGTGAGCCACACACGCAGACAAGCCCCTCGTTCTCATGAAGCTTCTGTTCTGGGGGAGGTGACAGAGTAAATGAATATACAAAGAACACCAGAAAGTGTCACGTGGTAATTGGTGCTACGGGGAAGGGAAACAGGGTCATGAGGTGGTGATGGGGTTGATGGGAGGGGTCTCATTTCGGTCGGGACTGCAAGGGGAATGTAAACCTGGTATGGGAAGGAGTTGATGCTGTATCCACCCAGGGAAGAACTTTCCAGGTGGAGGGACCGGGCACTGCAAAGACCCACCTGTAGGACAGAGATGCTTGTGGGACAGAGAAGGACATTGGGACTGGGGATTAGGGACAGGCAGGAGTCAAAGCCTTGGGGGGGCCTCACCAGCCATAGTAAGGAGTTGGGACTTTATTCTAAAAAGGAGTGGAAGCTGATGGCAGATCGGAAGAATGGAGGTGACATTAATGAATTCATGTTTGCAAACATCGCTCTGGTTACCTCCTGGAGCATGAGTTGTAGGGAAACATTGAGCAGGAGAGGAAGCCCGGGGGCCACATCTGCGGCCCCCACCAGGACCAGGAGAGGCAGCCCAGGCGTCCCCCCGCTTGTCCGTCCTCCCCACACTGACTGGTGTGACTGTCTGTTGGAATACAGGGTGACTGTGTAAGCACACGGTGTCTGTTATACCAAAACATGTCTTTAGTGCAGTCACTCAGTGCCTCTCAGCAACTCTAAAAATTGACCAGACTTCTTTTTCCAACATGACTTTGGCAATGCCAAGAATGACAAGAATGCATCTCTCTCCAATTTTTTTTTTTTCTCTTGAGCTACTTTCAGGCCGGAGTGTTGGGGAAGAATAAATAGAAACCCAGAACATGACTAAAGAGGCCCCGTTCCACAGGGAGAAAACCACCCAAGATTCCAGAGAAGTATTTGAGGGATCACGGGAGCCCCTAAAATAGGAGGGGTGACAAGGTGACATAAGTCCCGTGGGCACTCTGAGGCCTCTTGGAATATTTTAAAAGAAATAAAGGCTTTTAACCTGCTTCTACTTTGTGCCATCAGCAACACTTTTCTAGAGTCTGGAATCCCGAAGTCTGGGAGCTGGGACAGCTTAGGGGGGACACTCTAAATAGCCCTTGTTTTTGCTCCCGGTGTCAGATATACCAGGTTTTTTCTTTAGCAGCAGCAGGTGCCTGGGGACTGGGTTCTTATGGTGGCTGGATGGCTGTTTTGTTGAGACACGATCCTGTCAGCAGGTAGAAATGGGAGGCCTGGAGAAGGGGTCCTCCAGGGCAAGGGTGATTCTTCAGTGCGTGCACCTCTTGACCTTTAAATGTCAGTCCGTGTGTGTGTGGTGAGCGTGTGTGTGCGTGTGCGTGTCTAGGGGGCAGGCAGATACACACCGGGATGGTAGATGTCTCTGGGAAGACATTTTCCTGGGATGTCAACAGGCCTAGTCAGATACGTTGATGGTCATGAAGAGTGGTACCCTTTTATCTTCCCTCTGCATTGGTTTTCTTGTTCTACAGCACTCACTCCCCCACTACAACCAGGGTGCCCAAATCAGGGTGTGTGAAGCAGGTTCTGGTGGGGGCTTAAAGGGCCCCAAATGGATGCTCTATGTGTGTCTGGGGGGAGGTGGGGACTTGGCCTATTGTAGAGCAGTGTGGGAAGGGGAGAGAATTATATATTTCACCAAAGCGGTTTGTGGCATCAGTAAGAATCAGAGAACTCGGAAGGAATGGAATTTTTAAAAAAGAATATATTTGTGTGTGTGTGAATTTGCATTTTGTTGAGCAAAGTGTAACTGAGTCTGGTCTTGCTAATTTTTATTTTTGGCAGTATGAATAGGTGAATCGATAACTGAACGTGGTAATTTCAGAAGGATGCGGGGGGGAGAAGGCGACGTTCGCATGACTACTACTTACTCTTTTGTAACCCTTCAGTGGTAGTAAATGATCCTCCAGTGAACATGACTTTGAGTTTTGAATGTAGTCACAAGGCCGTCGAGAAGGAATAATGTGAGATCTCACTGCCTGTTACCATCTCTGGTGAAAGAAGACAACAAAAGAGACGGTTGCACAACCCTGTGAATGTACTGGTGGCCGAAGGGGATCGGTTCCAGGACCTGCCTTGGGTACCAACATCTGCAGATGCTCAAGTCCCTCATATAAAACAGTGTAGTGTTTGCATGTAACCTATGCTCATCCTCCCTATACTTTATTTTTTTATTTTTAAATTTTTATTTATTTTAATTTTTTTTGCTGCACCGCACAGCTTGTGAGATCTTAGTTCCCCGACCAGGGATTGAACCCGGATCCTCGGCAGTGAGAGTGCCGAGTTCTAACCACTGGACCGCTAGGGAATTCCCCATCCTCCTTATACTTTAAATCATCTCTAGATTACTTATAATACCTAATGCAATGTAAATGCTATGTAAATAGTTGCCAGAGCGAGGCAAATTCAAGTTTTGCTTTTTGGAACTTTCTGGAGTTTAAAAAAAATATTTTCGATCTATGGTTGGTTGAATCTGCGGGTGCAGAACTATATTAAAAAGGTTGCCTTGCACATTTTAAATGGGTGGATTGTGTGATATGTGAACTGTGTTTGAATAAAGCTGTTAGGAAAAAAAGGTAGCAAAAGAGAAATAGGTTTGACATGAAGAAATCAAATTTTTAAAAGTCACACTGGGGACAACACACACACACATGGGTGCTTGTAGTCTTCCATGTGATACAGTCTGCTTATTGTAAACATTTGATATTGGCTGAAAGGTCCTTAAGCTGGACTCTGGGAATAGCTTTCAGAATCAGGGACTTACTGTCTTCGGTTTTCTCAATGGGGTCAAATGTCTTTTGAGGGTGGTTTGATTTTTGGAAACAGCTAAAATGATTCAAAGGTAGGTTTGACAATTAAGCAAATAATCAAGCTGAGAAATTTCAACACAGTAAAATTTTAAAAATTAAAAAATGCTATAGAGTAGAAGCAGGTATTTTCTTTTGGGAGATCACATATACTGACTCCATAAATGAGCATCTTTTTCTCCAGTGAAATTAGCCGGTTTCCGAACACTGAGATCGGATGTCAAGATAAATAGGACTATCTTATGATTGTGAACGACCCAGGCAGTTGTCTTAGTTGGGTTCCTCTGGAAGCCCACCCAGTCGAGCCAGTGCAGGGGGTGTTCCCAGCAAGTGAGCAACAGCAGGTGGGCAGCTGGGGCTCACTGTCACCGGGCATGTCTGGAAGCCCCTGGGGAACATCCCCAAGTCACCCGAGCCAGGGAGTGAGGAATCCACTGATTTCCATGTGTCATTTGTTGAGCGCTGCCAGACGGCCCTGCCCGTGAGCCGAGGTGCTCTCCCAGCCAGAAACAGAGCCTTCAGGCAGAGTGAGAAGTGCTAGCAGCAGTTACTGTTTTGCTTAAGTCTCAATCAGCGCTGCCCAATAGAACTTTCTTTGATGAGTGACATGTTCTATAACCTGCATTGTATGGTAAGATAGCCACTAAACACTTTGAAATAAGACTAATGTGACTAAAGAACTGCACTTTTAATTAAGTTTAATTAAAAACATTTAAATTGCTACATATTGCTAGCGGCTACCATCGTGGACAGTGCAGGTCTAAATAGAATTGTAGGAAACAAATCCATCGTGGTCTCCAAGTCTCAGAATTAGGCATTAAGATGACTAGAATATAATGAGTGGTACCTAAAGATGTATTTTCAATGCCTCTTAAATCTTCGGTCTTTTGCACTTTAGCTGGATAGGTTTTCAGCATCTGTTAGCTGACACAGGTGGTACTTTGTGTGCTCAGCTGAAGAGAATTGCTAAGTAATGCAATTCAGGTCTTTCAGTGACTGCTGTAGGAAGGTTCTGTGTCTCTGCATCCCAGCTCGGAACACAGAGAAGGGTCACACGTGAGAGCCTCTGCTGATGCCTGTAGGACTGCCTGGTGCTTGACTCCTCCCAGGTCAAGGCTGCCCAGGTAGATATTGTTGCGAGGGGGTTACTGGAATTATTCATTTGGTTTGACGCCTATAATTGAAAACAGTAGTGGTTAGGCAATTTTGTTCAGTCCTTTTTAGCTTCATTATATTGAGCAGCTCTTGACTTTCGGGATGGTGTGATTGAATATGTTAATCAGATCCCTGGGTTAAGGGCATTCAGAAGACTATTCACACCTGTCTGAAAAGCAGACTGAATGTTCAACAATTAATTTTTATTGGAAACCGGCAGCAACAATATAGACCACAAATGACAAAGGTGAGGGATACCTAACTTCATGCCATCTTTCTCTCCTCCCTTGCCCAAGGCAGAGATTGCTAATCAGTGCTCTTTCTTGTGGATCCAAGATAGAACCTCTGGGTCTTTCTTAACACAACACTCCTGGCAGACACTGCAAGTCAATCAAGGTTAGTATCTTCAGTTAAGAATCAATGAGTCTCATACCTGACGGAAAAGAGTGGGTGATTCAGAGGTCACTTCTGTGTAAGAGACTTTTAATACACTTCTACTTGTTTTTTTTCTTGACTCGGGGGATGGAGGGCACTAAATAGCCTATTTCCCCTGCCCTGGCCCTACCCTCTAGGCTAGAGCTCAGCAAACTACCCCTGTTTTTCTAAGTGAAATTTTACTGGACGTAGCCACGCCCAGTTGTGTATGTGTTGTCCATGGCTGCTCTTTTGGTACAAGGACACATTCAAGACCACATGGCCTGCAAAGCTTAAAATATTTACTGCCCATCCCTTTATAGAAAAGTTTTCTGGACCCTGACTTAGATTCTTCTTTTGACTTTTTTACGGGGAGAAAAAAAATCTCTGCTTCCTGTCGGCACAGGGAGCAGTTCGAGGAGCCTGTGCTTATTCCCTCCTGGACTGGGTGAAGCTGGTGAAACTTCCAATCTGCAGAATATATATGAGCTTGATACATGGCCCCAGTGCAAACTTTTTAACCCCAACACATTGCTGTTAATGAATTACAGAGACAGAACTTCTGAGGCACACTCTGGAAGCTTGTGAGCTTGGGAGAAGTTGGCCTTGGGGTCACATGTTGGATCTGCCACTCAGTGTGTGGCCTTGGGCCAGTTGGCCCCTCTGAGTCTGTTTTTCATGAATAGGAGAATGTTACATCACAGTCCTTATGAGTGGCAGTCGAGAGAACTTTGCAGGGAGGATTAAATAAGAAAATGGACTACAAGTAATATCCAAGGGCCTCACACATAGTAAAAGCCCATAAATGGGAGTTCTTCTCGAAGCAGCATGTTTTAATAAATAAGATGATGGCCTAGGAGAAATGGCTTGCTCAGAATAAGCTCATATCTGCCATGTGAGTGTCTTGGGGAAATAGTCTCCCTTCATACTTTGGGAACCCTATTATATCTGTTAGCTATAGCTGTGTAACAAGCCACCCTAAAGCTCAAGTGTTTAAAATAATAAGCATTTACTGTGGCTTCTGAGTCTGTGGATCAGCTGGGTGGTGACACTGATCTGGGTCAGGCTCGACCGATGTCAGCTGAGTTGGTTCCTGGGCCTGTGGTCAGCTGGTGGTCAGCTAGGGACTGGATGGATAGGGTGGTCTCATGTGTCTTGAAGCATCATTCCCACCACATTCTCTTGGCCAAATCAAGTCCCAAGGACAGCCCAAAGTCAAAGAGTAGCTCCCCCCAAAGATGGAATGAGCTGAAGAATCCGATTGGAAGGGGCATGGACAGGGATGAATGAGGAACTGGGAACATCTTTTGTAATGGATCCTATTGGCCCCTTCACCAAGATGATAAAAAGTCAAGAAATTGCAGACATTATGCCTCTCATCCAAATGAATCGTTTTGTCAAGCATCCAGATATTTCAGCTACTACTGTTTAGCTTTTTCTTAAGACAATGAGTATACAAGCTCTACCTTTAATAGAAAGAAGCCATGAAGTGAAACTTTTGATGAGGAAGTTCTGCATGGCAAACACCAGTTCTCCCTTGCCCTTTCCTCCCTCAGACTTGGGCCAGCAGAGCCTTTGATGGGACGTTAATTTGGGGTCTGCCTCCTGCAGTCTGTCATGTCATAGGGCCGGCAAACCTCAGGACCCATTGGCTGGTTGCATAGCGGGTTTCCCTGACGTTTTTACAAGCACCCCAGCCCTTGGATTCGTCTGCAGAGGAGCTCTCAAGCCCCCACGTCTCAGCCTTGTGCAGCTCCCTGAGGCTGTGTCTGCTCACTGCCGCTGAGGCCACTTGAGAAGTGAAAATTGTGGCTGGATGGGGCACCGTCTTGGCCTCTGGGACCAGGCAGTCCTGGATGACGTGCTGGTTTGATCTTATTGACCCTTCAGTTTCAGCCAGTTGTTCGGAGTTGGACTAACTCTTGAAAGCATGAGCTTGGACTCTGGAGTCAACAGAACAAGGAAACCTGGCTCCACCACCTGCAGGTGTGACCTTGGGGAAGATCTTGACCTTGAGAAGCTGGGGGTCAAGACCTTGGGCTCTGGAGCCAGTAGAACAAGGTAACCCGGCTCCACCACCTGCAGGTGTGACCTTGGGGAAGATGCTGACCTCGAGGGCTTCGGGTTTTACATTAGTAAGCTGGGAGCAAGAACAGGGCTTACGATCTGGGGCTGCAGAGATGCCACGAGTTAGTGCTTGGGATGCATCTGACTTCAGCGTGTGGGGTAAGCAGTCACTTGATGACAGCTCTTATTATCGAGATTATTTTTATGGGTCTGACTCCAGTGTAGTGAGCCCCTAGGCGATTTTTAAGTCTGTGTTATATGCCCAGTTTTGCCTCTTTGAAGGGGTCTCCACCTCCTTTCTTAAGCCGGGTCTGGGAGGCCCCGTTTGAGTGGAAACATCCGTGGATTGCCATGAAAATGTCATTTTTGATTCGCACAGGGACTTTTGGGAAGGGGGTGGCTTCTCTTCAGCAAAGGGATGGCTGCCAAGCCTGCTGAATCGTGGAAAGGCATCCTTGGACCTGACGCTCCCAACAAACCAGACCTGTTTGTCATTAATTTGAATGCTTCCAGAGCGTCGTATCAAACCCGCCCTGGTGTATTCCCATGGGGTGCTCATCGGGCAGTGGCTACGATTTGGAAAACCCTCTGCAGTCCTCATTCTTATCGTGTGGGCCACGTTGCGGGAGGGCAGTTATTTTTTGTCTCCAGGTAGCTGTTTCATTTATTTTTCTCCCTGTTCAGCATCTGTGTGGGTGTTTGCATTGCAGAAGGGAGCTCGTAACTCAATATACTTGGTGAAAATCCATGGGGATATTTATTCCTACGCTGTCTCTGAAACCGTGTAACCATTTATAGGAGAACACAATGTCAGTTCACTTATTTAGCTGTTCAGAGATTCTGATATTTCCTGTTTTCTAAGGAAAACTAAAAGGAGCAGGCTAGGAACACGGAAGCTACGGGAAGGGGTGGCCATGTTAGAAGAAACAGAAATGGCTTAATAAACATTGGCGTTCACGTTGCACTTGGCTTCCACGTGGTGTTTCAGAGAGACCCCGCCCTGACCTACCTGCTGGGTAGAGCTGTGTTCTTAACCCAGGGCTGTGAGGTTTGCCAAGCCCTGCGGGCTGAGGACCAGAAACCGTCAGGGGTGGGGACAGGGCTGGGCTGGAGACAGACTTTGTTGAGTCCTGACCTCGAGCTGAGTCGCTTGGCCGAAGCTCTGAGTTAGTAACACCTTAAGTGTTCCATCCATCATGTGTAACCCATGGTAGGTTGGATAGAGGGAGACAGAGGGATTCCAGACAGAAATAAAGTGAGTTGTGAATAATCCCCAAATGATGTACTTGTGACGGTGCACGAAACAACGGATGTTTGATGAAGCAACCTTCTAATCAGGACCCCCGTCCCTGCACGTACTCTGCAGCCATCTCTTGTCACTGGGACATGGGGCACGGGAAGGACCCAGTGGGTGATCTCAGATCTTTAGGGTTAGGATGGTGTCTGTTATGGATTGCATTGTGTCCCCCAAAAAGCTATGTTGGTGTCCTAATCCTCAGCGCCTCAGAATGTGACCTTATTAGGAGATGGGGTCTTTGCAGAGGTAATCAGGTTAAGATGAAGTCATGGGGGTGCACCCTAATCCAGGATAGCATGTGCCCTTGAAAAAGGGGCCATTTGGAGATGATTCGCTTTGCCACACAGCAGAAACTAACACAACATTGTAAATCAATTAGACTCCAATACAAATTAAAGAAACAATTCTGTACAACCAGCAAGGACCTACAGTGTAGCACTGGGAACTATAGGCAATATTTTGTCATAACCTATAAGGGAAAAGAATCTGAAAAAGAATATATGTATATATGTATATGTAACTGAATTACTGCTATACACCTGAAACTAACACAATATTGGAAATCAACTATACTTCAATAAAAATAAACAGGTAAATTTAAAAAATAAATAAAAATCAAAAAATTAAAAAAAGAAGGAGGCATTTGGACACAGACCCAAGGAGACGCCATGTGAAGGTGGAGGCAGGCATGGGGTGATGCTTCTACAAGCCAAGGATGCTGAAGATGGGCAGCAAACAACCAGAAGCCAACAGAGAGATCTGGGACAGCGTCTCCCCGCAGCCTCAGGTGGAATCAATCCCCCTGATGCCTTGATCTTTGACTTCTAGCCTCTAGAACTGTGACACCTATATTTCTGTTGTCTTAGTCACACAATTTGTGGTACGTTGTTGATGCAGCCCTAGCAAACATATACAGCTCGCATCGAGATAAAGGGCATGGATGTCGCACCCATCACCCCACTGTGCCGTGCAGAGGAAAGAGCAGGGGCTTGGGGACCAGGGATTTCCAAGTCCCCCCAAATGAGGCTGGGAACCATTTGGCAACTCAGATTCATATATTTCTAATCAACATCCAGAAATAACATGACGAGGTGTGGACTTCTGCCTCTTGTCATCTGGATTTTCTGTATATAACAATAATGATAATATTAAAAGTACAGTTGTACGGCATGCTTCATTGAGGGAGTGACGTACCTGCATGGGAGAATTTACATGCAGGCCACGCTTTGTCTCCACCACCAGTGAACGAAAGTCTTGTTGGGCCCATTTGTGAGGAAACTGAGGCTCCAGGGAGGAAGTGACTTGTGCGAGGTGAGTGAGAACCAGAGTTCAAGTCCAGGACTCTTGCTTTGCAGGATCTGTGGTCCCCCACTGTTCTGGGGGACAGGTGCCCAGCGGGGGCCACCTGGAGAGTTCTGAAGGTACTGATGCCCAGGTTGTCCCCAGAGGGGCTGATTTAATTGGTCTGGGAAGTGACCTGGGCATGGAGAGTCTTCCAGTCTCCCAGGTTGAGACCCAGCACAATAGGTAGACCAGAAAAGTATTTTAGGTTGAAAATTTTAAGTTAGCTTATGGAGAAGTTCCGACAGAGATTGGTGAGAATCACCAGGGGAATTTTTCCTTGAGTACAGATTTTTGCTCCTGCCCCACCCCCCTTCCAGGCATACTGGATCAGAATTTCTAGGAGTGGAGTCCAGGTGTCTGTATTTGACAAAAGGTCTGAAGGTCATTTGAAGATCATACAGGTTTGGGTTCTGGGGTGTGTTATAGAGGGATTCCAGACCATGAAGAACTTTATGTCTTCCTGTAAAGCCTGGGCTGTAACACTCTACCTACTGACCTAGGGAGTATGGCCATCTGTTCACTTCAAAGATTCTAAAGGTAAATATTATAGTGTCACACAGAAAGGACCCGGGACTTAAAGATGGAGTAAATACTTTTGCATTGTAACTGGGTATAACTCCCAGCCACCCAGGAAGCCTGTTTTGGAATTTTACAGAGTTTTGAGGAAGTCCACCAAGTGGAAGAAGTTTCCCATTCCATAAACCCTTAGAATGCAGCCTTTTGGACATCACTGGGCTGATTTCTTTGTTCTACACATGAAGAAACTGAAGCCCATAGAGAGTGTGGCCACCTGTCTAATCCCCACAAAAGATGGGTCTAGGATTGGACGCTCCAGATACCAACTTTGATGTTCTTCTCGTTGTCTCTGTTTCTGACCCTGCACCCATCTGGCTGCAGCTCACTGACACAGCTCACTGACCACTGTGAGATCTGTGCTCTGGATGGGGCCCTTCCTGCAAGAGTCACTATGATGTGGTGACCAGCAAGGCTATTCTTGGCTAGAACCTAGGCTAGAACCCAGGGAGTCTGCCCAACGAGAGCAAGAGCACACTCCACACTGCATGGCTCAGAGCAAAGGGGGTCAGGGCTTCTGCTCAGGATGTTCTGTGGAATGAATGACACGGCCTTCTCTGGAAGGTTGTCCACACCACCCTAATTCCGCATCCTGTAGACCTGTGCATGTCATCTTGCACACATCAGGGACCCTCTGTTCTGGGGGGTGTTCATCATGCTGTGTAGAAAAGAGACCTTGGAGAAGGAGTGTGATGTAGTGGAAATGAGCACAACATCTGGGCTTGGACTCCTGAGGTCTAAGTCTCAGCTCCACCCTTAATTGCATTAGATAAATTCATCTAATTTATGGGCTCTCTGGACTCTCATTTTCTCATCTCTAATAATATCTACCTTTGGGGTGTTTGGGAAGAGTACACAAGGTAGTAAGTGTCGAAAAGCACTTTAAAGCTTTATATTAGTTATTACTGTTGTTATTATTATTGGATTGTTGGTCTGCATCAGGTTGATATGGAAACCCAAGATGGGGCACCAACTTTACTTTGTACCTTCAGGAAGAGTTAAGTACCAATTTCTGTTTGTGGGTTTGGTTTTCTTTGCCAGGTTTCAGATAATTTAGAAATATAATGCCCTATACAGTAAGTTAAGCTGATTAGCTCTCTGTTCTCCTGATGCTTAAAATCTAAGGCAGAAAATATTGGCAGTGACAAAGGTGATTGGGCCATTGGCCAGAGCTGGTTCATTAATTAATCTGCCTTTATATCTTGCTCAAGCACTGTGGGAAGCTGGGACGGAGCCATGGCACCTATACCCTGCTCTAGGTGTACCCATCAAGATAAATTTCTGCTGAGTTGGCAGTGTTAATCTTTGGACATATCAGATGATCAGATAAAATCATATTCAACTGTAGAACAAATATACATTGGAATATTGGTCAATTATTAAAAATTAGGTTGTTGAATGTTGAGTGACATGGGAACATATTTACGATAAATGTTTTAGGTGCAAAAAAGCAAGTTACAATATGGAACTATAGGTACCAAATATTAAGAATGGGTTTCTGGTGGTAGAAAGAAGTTATTTCTGTTTTCATCTTTGTATCTGTTGGCATTTTTCAAGGAAATACTAATTCTGCCTGATGGTGGTGGCTTCTCTTGAATTGGGTCTTTTTTTTTTTTTTTGGTTTTGGTTTGTTTTGTTTGTTTATTTTTGTTGTTGTTATTGAGTTGGGTCTTGATGGATGCATAGGAGTTGAAAAGGCAGGAGGGCCATCCTGAGGAATGGGAGTAGCATTTGTGGAGGCATAGAGGAATGAAAGCCTATGGCCTGTTCTGGAAATGGCTGAGCCACATGCAGATGGTCAGCCATTTAGGGTTTACAGCAAGGTCTGGCTGGAACAGAGAAGGACTAAGGTGCATTGGGAAGCAGTGTTGGATAAGTCCAGTGAATCCAGATGATGGAGGGCCTTCCAGGCCTGGTGGTAGCTTTATCACCCATAAAGGGACAGGGGATTAGTATGTGTTGTATGCTTGTTACAAATGTTAGAGCATAAGGGGCCTTGCCCCTGCCATGTTTCCTAAATCACTGCATCATGGAGCCAATCACCTCACCTGGAGCCAGTACTGATCTTGAAGTATTTTGGACCTCAGTCCACAGTCATGGAAATAAGCCCTGGTTTCTGAGCCTGGAAGGAATCATGGTGGACTTCTCTTCTGAGCATTGGTTTCTGGGTTGGGGAAATCAGCTGAGTATCTGTGGGCACTGCCTCCTCCGGTGAATAAACAGGACTTTGGTCGATGGTAGGGAGAGCAGTAAACATGTTCAGGCCACAATAAAGGGTATTGCTACATTATTGAAAAAGTTTTTGTGTGCCATTTTATTGTTTTAAATTTATTTTTTTGCTCCCTCATTATTTTTGAAATTTAATAATAAGGTTGAATTATATATCTGGCTGAGTTTCTAGCAGAACTGCCATTCCATCTCTGAACAGTATGTGCAAGCATTCTGAATCCTAATTTCTACACCTGTGGATAGAGTGAAACCATTGTTACCAGTTACAGCTTTGCGTATGCACAAGGTTTGGGCTTTGGTTGGGTTTTCCAAGAATCAGACTCTAATAGTAGGATTTGAATTTAACTAGTTTATTTGGGAGGTGATCCCAAGAAGCACTGGTAGGGGAGTGGGAAGTGAAACAGACAAGGCAAGGAAGCCAACAAGCAATATAATAATGTGTAGGTCACTTCTTTGGGCAACAGGGTTCAACCTCCCTGGGGACCACTGGGAGCCTGCAGAGGTACATGCAAGGTTGTCCCCCTCAAGGGGTGAGGACACTGGGGAACATTTATCAGCTAACCCATGTCCACCATTGGTTGAGGGTTACTTCTGGGGAATTAACTCCCCAGCATTCCTGGCCTTCTGCATGTAATGGGCTGAGCCTGCTCTGTGGCCAGAGAAAGCCCTCAGACAAGGACAAGTGGGTGCCAAGGGAATACGGGTGGAGTATCTACTACTCCATGTCACATGGAAGGCTTAACAATAAAAGTAATGGCCAGAAACTAGGTGCTTTTCCCCCTAAGATTGGGTACAAGGTAAGGATGTCTGCTCTCACCACTCTTATTCAATATCATACTGGAAGTCTTAGCCAATGCAGTAAGACAAGAAAAAGAATAAAATGCATACACATTGAGAAGGTAGAAATAAAACTGCCTTTGTTCACAGAAGTCATGATTGCCTATGAGGAAATCCCAAAGAATCAACAAAAAACCTCATAGAACTAATAAGTGATTATGGTTACATTTCAGGATACAGGGATTCAAAAGCCAATTGCTTTTCTATATACAAATAACAAATAATCGGAATTTAAAATTAAAAACACAACACTATTTACATTAACAGCAAAATAATGAAATACTTAGGTATAAATCTAACAAAACATGTACAAGATCTATATGAGGAAAACTAGAAGACTGTGATGAAAGAAATCAAAGAACTAACTAAATGGAGAGATATTCCATGTTTATGGATAGGATGATGCAATAGCGTTAAGATGGCAGTTCTTCCGAACTTGAGATTCAAAGCAATTCCAGTCAAAATTCCAGCAAGTTATTTTGTGGATATCAACAAAGTGATTCTAAAGTTTATTCCGAGAGGCAGAAGACCCAGAATAGCCAACTCAATATTGAAGGAGAACAACAGAGTCAGACTGACACTGACTTCAGCCCTTACTATACAGCTACAGTAATCAAGGCAGTGTGATATTCACCTGAAACTAATTTAATGTTGTACATAAGTTATACCTCAATAAAGAAGATTTAAGTAAATTTCTGTTGTTTATTAAAAAATACACTGTGGGGCTTCCCTGGTGGCGCAGTGGTTGAGAGTCCGCCTGCTGATGCAGGGAATACGGGTTCGTGCCCCGGTCCGGGAAGATCCCACATGCCGCGGAGCGGCTGGGCCTGTGAGCCATGGCCGCTGAGCCTGCATGTCCAGAGCCTGTGCTCCGCAACGGGAGAGGCCACAACAGTGAGAGGCCCGCGTACCGCAAAAAAAAAAAACAAAACAAAACAAAACAAAACAAAAAAAACACTGTGATATTGCTGAAAGAATAGGCAAATAGATTAATGGAACAGAATAGAGAGCCCCCAAATTGGAAGCAACCAAGATGTCCTTCAATATGTGTATTGGTAAGCAAACTGTGGTCCATTCACATGATGGAATATTATTCATCAATAAGAAGAAATGAGCTGTCAAGCCACAAAAGAACATGGAGGAATTTAAAAGCCTATTGCTAAGTGAAAGAAGCCAATCTGAAAGGGTTACATACTGTATGACTCCAAGTATATGATATTCTGAAAAAGGCAGAATTATAGAGGGAGTAAAAGATCAGTGATTGCTTGGGATTCCAGGGGATGGAGGAAGGGAGGAATAAATAGGTGGACCATTAACCCCATATATAAGATATTTAGAGTGGTGAAACTCTTTTGTGTGATACTATAATGGTGGATACATGACATCATTTGTTAAAACCCATAGAACTGTACAATACAAAGAGTGATTGTACAGTGTAGATTCTGGGCTTTAGATAATAATAATATATCAATATTGGTTCATCAGTTGTTATAAACGCATCATACTAATGCAGGATATTCATAATAGGGGAAACTGGGCTGAGGAGGGAATGGTGGGCACATAGGAACTCTCAATTGTACATTCCACTCAACTTTTCTATAAACCTAAAACTTCTCTTAAAACAAAGTCTAGTAATAAATGAAAAAATAAAGCAAACGTTTTATAGTCTGGAGTTTTAAAAGTATTAATATTTGTGAGTGATTAACTTATAAAATAAGTTAGAACAGTCCTGATCTTGCCCATAAAAAGTGATTCCAGGGTGAAGATGAAAGGGTGATGTTATCAAAATAAAAAATATTGTGGGCACGTATATGGTGCAGGAGAAGACCCTGGACTCAGGAATGACTTATGCTGAGCCCCATCCCAGTCTGTGCCTTAGAAGCAGACTTTAGATGAGTTAGAAATTGGCTTCATATGGTAGTGCTATTTTTAGTTTTTTAAGGAACCTCCATACTGTTTTCCATAGTGGCTGTATCAATTTACATTCCCACCAACAGTGTAGGAGGGTTCCCTTTTCTCCACACCCTTTCCAGCATTTATTGTTTCTAGCTTTTTTGATAATGGCCATTCTGACCGGTGTGAGGTGATACCTCATTGTAGTTTTGATTTGCATTTGTCTAATAATTAGTGATGTTGAGCATCTTTTCATGTGTCTCTTGGCCATCTGTATGTCTTCCTTGGTGAAATGTCTATTTAGGTCTTCTGCCCATTTTTTAACTGGATTGTTTGTTTTTTTGATATTGAGCTCCATGAACTGTTTGTATATTTTGGAGATTAATCCTTTGTCTGTTGTTTCATTTGCAAATATTTTCTCCCATTCTGAGGGTTGTCTTTTTGTCTTGTTTATGGTTTCCTTTGCTGTGCAAAAACTTTTAAGTTTAATTAAGTCCCATTTGTTTATTTTTGTTTTCATTTCTGTTACTCTAGGAGGTGGGTCAAAAAAGATCTTGCTGTGGTTTATGTCAAAGAGTGTTTTTCCTATATTTTCCTCTGAAAGTTTTATAGTGTCTGGTCTTACATTTAAGTCTTTAATCCATTTGGAGTTTATTTTTGTGTATGGTGTTAGGTAGTGTTCTAATTTCATTCTTTTACATGTAGCTGTCCAGTTTTCCCAGCACCACTTATTGAAGAGGCTGTCTTTTCTCCATTGTATGTTCTTGCCTCCTTCATCATAAATTAGGTGCCCATATGTGTGTGGGTTTATCTCTGGGCATTCTATCCTGTACCATTGATCTATATTTCTGTTTTTGTGCCAGTACCATACTGTCTTGATTACTGTAGCTTTGTAGTAGAGTCTGAAGTCCAGGTGCCTGATTCCTCCAGCTCCATTTTTCTTTCTCAAGAGGGAGGGGATTTGGGGACATGTGTATGCATATGGCTGATTGCCTTTGTTGTGCAACAGAAACTAACATGGTATTGTGAAGCAATTATACTCCAATAAAGATCTATTAAGAAAAAAGTCAGCTTCAGACTTCTCATATGCCAAGTGAGGGTGGGGCTGTGAAGGGGAAGGGAGATGCTGTCTGTAAAGAGGTTAGACGACAGCCATTGGAACTCGGCTCCCTCACCCCTCGCCTTGCCTCCAGACCTCTTGGGGTGCTGTACACACTGTATACATGCTTCTCTTTGATCCAGTCAAGGGCTGTCCATCTTTGGCAGCTGGCTGCCAATTGATGACAGACAGCGACTCTGACAGGTCACGACAAGGTGGAAATGGACCTGGCTCCTCAAGGACATCTGTTCAGGCTCAGCTAGAAGCCAGGTTCTCCCCATGTGGGGCTTCAGTTTCACACTAGCACTCAAGACTTTCTTTATGGGTGGCAAAGGCGTTTCACACTTCAGACGGACCTCTTGAGGATGATTTGCTTTCTATGAGGAGAATTGGGAATTCCCAGCTGATTGGAAGGTTCTGTTCATTCTCATTTTAGCACTTGAGGTAGAGTCTCCCATATGTGCAAACGCAGCCATATGTGGATGAGCAATCAGTCTGGGGTAGGAGCTGAGCTGTCACTGGGTTGGATGGTGCAGATATGGATGATTTCCATCATCTCAGAAAGTTCTGTCGGACAGTACAGATAAGGAATATTCCGTCTCACTCACTAACTGCCTTTTAATCTCCTGCTTGCATCTGCTCCTTGCTGTGTGTGTGGTCACCACCCCAGTTCTGGCCCTCACTGCCCATTAACATGCTGATTGATTGATTGACAGAGCTGTCCCTTAGCAAGGCTGGCAAAATGCTATACCTCTGGCTTCTCAGATGGCACAGCTGTGCCTCTCCTGGGCACTTGAGCCCTTACCAGGACCCCAAATCATTTGTACCACCCTGTCTCCTCCCATTCCCCAGCACGTGCCTGAGTGCGTGGCACATGCACGCCAGGCTTCCTGCTGTCCTGTGAGCTCATCATTCCCCTCCGTGCCCCTGTGCAAGGTCGCATGTCACCCTCCACTCTTGGAGTGGTCTCCCTTCTCTCCACCTGTCCTGTGAAAGTCTCCTCCATTCTGTGGCACACTTCTTAAGTATCACCTCCTCAAAGAAGGCCTTCATGGCCACCCAACAAGATAGTTTCTTTCTCCGGGAAATTCTCTGACAATTTATTTTCCCTCCCTTGAGATACTGAGCACATCTTGCTTCAGGAAATTTATCTGTTTCATTACCCATCCCCACTTCCTCCTGGAATATACATTGCTTTGAGGACAAGTGCTCGGTCTCCTTCATCCGTGCAGACTAGCCCTATGCTTTGCCAAGCAATACATATTTGGTGAATTAAAAGACCCTCTGGCCAAGAAACAATCTCCAGAGTTACTTCTCCAAGAAGCTGTTTCCTAAACCACTAGGAACAAGCCAGCACACTTCCGCGGACCCCACACAGGGAGACCCTGCAGGACTCTTGTCTCATCCTGTCTCTCTGCCCCTAGACCAACATTTAGCCACACTGGTCATGTGTCCCCTTCTGCACACTAAGAGGATTGGCTTGTGTACCAGACACTGTTGATGCCCAGATTATGTCTCTCAGGCCTTATTCCTTACATGTGTACTGCCCATGCTTCTCATTGCCTGAACCTGAATCCCTTTGCCTGGGGGTTTTGGGATGTTCTCCAAAGCCCGAGAAGACCACTCTACCTGCCCCACAAAGCAGACTAGAAGCTCCAGGGAATGAACATCCTTGGGAACAGTGCTCCACCAAGAACTGATGAGAGGTGGTGTATAGATACCCCAGCTGCATCCTCTGTTGTGTGGACGGCTCTGAGCTAGTGCTGTATGTGGTTTCCAGGAGGATTGAGCTTCCATCTCCACGGCCCAGCTGGCTTGATAACTTGACCCTTTGTTGGCTGCCTTCCTCCCCCATCCTGCTTCCCCACTATCAGGGTTCCCTTTCCCTCCCAGTAAACTAGCTGCCTTGAATCTTTGTCTCAGGTTCTGTTTCCGGGGAACCCAATATCAGATTTTTTTTTTTTTCTTATCCACCACTTTATTTTTTATTTATTTATTTTTTTATTATTAGTTTCTGCTTTATAACAAAGTGAATCAGTCATACATATACATCTGTTCCCACATCCCTTCCCTCTTGCGTCTCCCTCCCTCCCCCAATATCAGATTGAATGACTGCAAAGTCACCTTCATTTCTGACATTCTGGCTTCTTTGGTTTTCTCGTCCTTCAATGGGCTCTGGTTGGTATTTTGTCTACACTGTTTGCTCCCTGTGAGGCATACGTCCCTAAGCTCTTCGCTGGAATGATTGCTTCATTCATGTGATAGGGCTAATCCTTGGGGGTGACATGTTCAACTGGGGACCCAGCCGGATGAGGAGCATGCCTTGAGGCAGTGAGCACAATTGGAGGTCTCCAGGAATTCCAGAGAAAAGGGTGCGGTGACATCCTTGGTGGCCCTCGCTGTACCTGAAGCCAGGGATTATTGAGAGTTACCAGCTTTGCTGTTTCTAGGGAATGAATTTATAGCTGGGGAACTGATATATGAAAAATGTGAAATACTGTTTTAATGTAAAATATCTTTTTTCCTGTAGTTCACAAAAAGAACATTTCATTAAAATGGAACTTGGTGGAAGAGATCGAAGTTACTTTGCGGAATTTCTTTGACAGACTTATTTTTACCTGAATTTGCTCTTTCCTGAATTCATGCCCATCTGTCCTCTCTTTTCATCCTTTTCCTTCCTTTCTCTCTGCCTCTCCTTTTACCGCTGTTATTTGCGCTACTGTATTTAGATGATGTTAAAATGTTTTCTTTTTTAAAATACGTATACAAGTAACTGGATCTAACTGTTGAGCATTTGAACTCATCAGAACTTTCTAAACGAGGCAAGGCCCTATCTGTGGCACACGTGCTGCTCTCTGACCTCCGCAGCTATTGCCAGACATCAATAATCAATCACCATACCCTTCTCAACCCAGAGCTTAAAGAAGCCATTGCCGATTGATTGGCATTCGCATAGGAGATGAAATTTTCATGATTTAGTATAAATGATTAGAATAGGGAGACCAATTCAGGCAGATACTTGATATGCCTGTTCTTTTCATGTATCCTTTGTTAGGAAATTGTCAGAAAAAAGGAGGGTTCCAGGACAGCTTCTCCTTGAGTTCTGTGGGTTGTGAGTCAGGCTTGGGTGCCCCACTGCGCTAACCTGTTCATCACCTTGAGAGAAATCCAAGAAAGAGGAGAACCATGAGCTGAGTTTTCCACTCTCCTCTGTCCCAGCCCCAGTGGCAGCTTATTGAAGATGTTTAACAATAAGTACAGATGGGATTCTTGCCCTTTCTCTCCTCCCATGGGTTTTATACATACTAATACCCCCGGCTTTCCCCTTGATCAGGTCATCCCAGGTCCCTTGATCACTGTCATCACCTCCCTCGGATGCTTTCACGCTGGGCTCTCTGCGATGGTCCCCAAGGGCTCAGGCCGGGGCTGGCCTCCCTAGCATGTTTTGAGACATTTTCCCTGCATCCGTGCCTCATCGGCCTTCCCCAGAAACCGGGCCTTGGCGTCAGGGGCACCTCCCACTGCTGCTCTGCCAACCCCGCTGAAGGTGCGGGCTGACTCCTGTAGATGTGGGGGGATCGTGGCCTGCTTTTCAGAAGTCACAGCTCATGCCTGCTCTTCCCTGTCTATCTCATCTCTGCATCGCGGGTTAAGCAGCATCTGGGCTGACCCACGGGGCTCAGCTGCTTGTTCTCTATCTGAGTCCAGACGTGACTCAACGGGATCCTGCTTGTTCTCTATCTGAGTCCAGACGTGACTCAACGGGATCCTGGGCCTCTGACTTTCTGGACATCCCCGTCCCTTCCGGCTTCTTCTCCCAACTTGTCCTTGTGTCCCAGCCTGGGAATCAGCTTGGAGAACTTCTCCAGTGTTTGCTGTGTCCCGGAGTTAACTGATTAAGCTTCTCACCAGCCCTCGTCTGGGCATCAGCGCTGGTCGCTCGCAGCCTCCCCCAGATTCCTCTCCTGGGGTATTTGTCAGGGTCTTTTATGCCACTGACACTGACCAGAGGTTTGTCTTTGTGTAGCCATCTTCTGTACCTCTCCCGAGGCTCCAGGAAGTGCCTCTTGTTCAATTGCTCCGTGGTCTTGATTTCCCCCAGGTGATTGGTTTGGGTGATTGGTTGAACACTGTAATACCCAGAGATTCTGTGGGTTTTAACAGGCACAGTGTATATGGAAGACTTCTTCAGACCCTTCACACTCCGCTGGCCAGAGAGTGTGGCTTCAGAAAGTCGTACCCTTGGCATCAGTGCATCAGGAGGAAATGGTGCCCCGCAAGTTCCTGGATGTCTCGGGTTCCTGGAGGGCAGGAAGATGGGGATTGATGAGCACATGTTTTATTGAGGGAGAGCTCTCAGCAGGACAAGGCAGGGGAAGAGCCCAAGAGGGATGCTTTCTCAGGCCAGGCTCAGCCTCGACCTGATGTGGGGACAGGGGGGGAATCCTGTAGGTCAAATCACACCCAGGATCGTCCCCGCTTGAGTTAGGGGTCTGAGGGTACTTGTATCAGTCAGTCCTTGGACATCCCCGGGGCTGGGGAACCCAGCCTTCCAGGGGGCAGTTCTGAGGACAGAGTCCCAGCTTTAGCCCCGGGAGCTGGGGGCTGTGGTACTAGCCACCATGGCCATGGCAGCTCAGGAGGAAGGAAACTAGCAATTGTTGCAAGGCTGCTGGGAGCGGGTGTGGGGGGAAATTCCACATCCATCCCGTCATTTAATTCTTAAAACGCCCTACAAACACAACATTGTTTTCCCCTCGGTGGGATTCAGGAGCTTTCTAAGGTCTGAGAAATCAGGAGTGGAGGAGTTGGGATTTGAACCCAGATCCCTCTTTCTTGGTTTCTTTCCCCAAAGCCCCCAGTTGTCTACTCTGGACCTCACTGCTGAATTAATGCTGCACCAGGGACCCCAGTTTCAACATGTGGATTCTCAGCGCTTGATGAGGTAAATCATTACATAGGAATCTCCTGGACATTTTTTCCCAAAAGTCATCTTTTAAAAGTCTTTAAGGCGCTCCTTCAGACCTATTTGCTTTTATTTATATGGTCATCCATGTAGAAGTCAAAACAAACTTCTTTGTCTGCTTCCCAAACAAGCCCACAGTATATTCAAATCACCAGTTTGGGAGGTGGGTTAGCTACAGGTGGGGAGAGGTGGTTTAATCACAGCAATCAAAAAAAAAATTAAGTCTTGGGCCATTCAGTGTAGAAAAACCTACAGTTTAACACTCTGTTAGGCCCTGAGAATGTTATTATATTACATCCCAGAATTAACCGGAGTTCATTTGCTCAGTTTTTCAACAGACTTAATTTATTGAGTACCTATCAGGTGTCAGGTACTGTGCTAGAGAGACACAAGGATTACTGAGACATGGTCCTTATCCATAAAGAACTTACATTGTAAAAACTGCTTAAAGAGGAAGAAAGTGTCTCCCCTGAGCAGGGTCCTTTATTACATTAACCTGACTAGTAAACATATATAAGCTGATAAGCTCATGAAAGGATGCACAGCATCATTAGTCATCAGGGAAATGAAAATTAAATCTACAATGAGATACCACTGCACACTCACTAGAATGGCTCAAATTTAAAAGCTGATAATGCCAAGTGTTGACAAGGATGTGGAGTAACTGGAACTCTAATCTATGGTTAATGGAAATGTAAAATGGTGCAGCCACACTGGAAAACAGTTTGGAGTTTCTTATAAGTTAAACATACACTTACCATATGACCCAGCCATTGTACTCTTAGGTGGTTTCCCCAAAGAAATGAAAACATATGGTCATGAAATGATATGCACGTGAATGTTCTTAGCAGTTTTATTCATAATAGCCCCAAACTGGAAAAACCCAGATATACATCAACTGGTAAATGGGTAAACAAATTGGGGTACATACATGTAATAGACTACTACTCTGCTCTTAAAGGAATGAACCACCAAAACACACAACAACCTGAATGGATCTCAAAAACATCACGCTAAATGAAAGAAGCCAGACACCAAGGGGTACATACTGTGTAATTCCATTTGTATAAAATTCTAGAAAATGCAAACTCAGAGGCAGGAAGGAGATCAGTGATTACATAGGTGCCAAGTGGGCCCATGATGGATGCACCAAAAGGGACACAAGGGAGCTTTGGGGCTGATGGAATCGTCCACTTTAAATGACTGCAGTTTATTGCATGTAAAGTATACTTCAGTAAAGTTGATTTTTAAAAAGCACCTAGCAGCATGCCTAGCTCATAGCAAATGCTCAATAAATGGTAGATTTAAAGGAAAAAAATATATATATGTGGCCCACCACCTGCCAGGTTCTCGCCAGCCTTACTCCTAAGATATGCCACTTCTCCTTCTGTGGGCAGCAGTGGGATACAGAAACCCCCCACCGTCTTCCCGGTGGGGCAGAAACACTGACCCAACTCCCCTTTTCAGCGGCTCTGAGTGGCGGACAAGGCTGCTTCCTCCCAGAAGCAAGAGTGTTCTCTTCCAGTTTGGCATCCTGTGACTTGGAGTCAGACTTCCCAAGGCCTGGCCACACCCCCAGCCAGGCTGAGGAGGGAAATCAGCCAGCTCCCCGAGCCTCTGCCCAACCCGGACATCCTTCCGGCCTGAAGGGAGGAAGCTGCATATGGTTCTAATCACCAGATTACAGACTCAGCCTTCACTTGGGTTGCAGTTCATTTTGGAGGCTCCCTTAGAGACTTGATCCACTGGTTGCATTTCAATCCGAGTTCAGAACAATTCACAAGCGAGGCCCTGGGTAAAATCCAATGAAAGGAGACTGAGAGGAGACGGAATAAGGGTGGTGGCACATTTGAAAATAGCTCATCTGGGCTCTGCTTTCTTTACCTGCTGAGGTAAGCAAGTGCAACGTTCCTTTCGTCCTTATAATGGAATCTGATTTTTATATCTGACCTCTCTGTCCTGAAGCTGTGGGGACCCCCAGGGACCGTCTGTAGCCACTGACCCGACTCCTCAGGGACCCCCAGCCCCTCTCCTCCTCCAGGGGCACTTAACCCCATTGGCAGTCTGGTGAAGGATCTTGTTTTGAATACACAGGATAAAATACATATGGCAACAGAAAGTATCAATATTTTACCTATGTTGAAATACAGTTATGGGCATAGTGAATAAACAACCTGGTGATGGAGTAATAATCTATGTCCTTCTTTATTCCCACGTTCAATAGCAAGATCTGGTGGAGGGTCTGATAACTACTGTCATTTTGAATTGCTGATGAGCATAAATGCTATCTTGAGGTATCTGCACACTGTCACGGGCTGTAAAATACATGACAGCTATTGGTGATAAAGGCAAAGAAATTGCTAATATACCATGTGGTTTGCTGCCCACATTCATAAATAGAAGGAAATGCTTCATTTCAGGTAGAAGTTAGTTAAAAAGATGTATTCCTGGGCTTCCCTGGTGGCGCAGTAGTTGAGAGTCCGCCTGCCGATGCAGGGGACAAGGGTTCGTGCCCTGGTCCGGGAAGATCCTGCATGCCGCGGAGCGGCTGGGCCCGTGAGCCATGGCCGCTGAGCCTGCATGTCCGGAGCCTGTGCTCCGCAACGGGAGAGGCCACAGCAGTGAGAGGCCCGTGTACTGCAAAAAAATAAACAAAAAACAAAAACATTGTGACAAAATATTTCAGACATAAAGATGTATCAGAAATAATATAATGAATATCCACATAGCCATCACTCACCTAAGAAGTAAACTGTTGCAAATACATTTTTTTTTTTTTTTTTTTTTTTTTTTTTTGCGGTACGCGGGCCTCTCACTGCTGTGGCCTCTCCCGTTGCGGAGCACAGGCTCCGGACGCGCAGGCTCAGCGGCCATGGCTCACGGGCCCAGCCACTCCGCGACATGCTGGATCCTCCCGGACCGGGGCATGAACCCGTGTCCCCTGCACCGGCAGGTGGACTCTCAACCACTGCGCCACCAGGGAAGCCCTGCAAATACATTTTGAAATCCCCCTTGGATTTCTCACTGCTCACATTTGCATTCTGTTCCCTGCCTCCCAGGGGCCACATTGTGTCTAGAACTGGGTGTTTGTGAACCTCCATATGTACCTCCAGGCTTTTACCACAAGCGTACATGTCCAGAAATAGCATCAAGTATCAGCTGCATGTGTTTGAACTTGGTATATAAATCATTTCACACCCTGTGTGGCCTTCTGCAACATGCATTTCTCCCTCGATGTTGTATGCATGAGATTTGTCCATGTCAGTGTCTGAGGCTCTAAGTCACTGACTTTCAAAGCTGCATGGTACCCATGGGGACGAGTACATCATGGTTTAGTTAGCTGTTCTCCTGTGGATGGACATTTGGATTGTGTCCAGCTTCTTGACATGACAGGGCCACACTGAACACTCTTGTGGGTGTCTCCTGGTAAGATAAATTTCTCGAGCAGTGGAATGGCTGGATGGTAGGGTATGTGCCTCCTTAGTTTTTATAGATTCCACCAAACTGCTCTCTGGCATGGTTGTATTGATAGATTTACACTGTCACCAGCAGGAGATGTGGGTTCCCATTGTTCTCCATTGTCATAAATGCTTGGTATTGTCAGACTTTTTAATATCTGCCAGTCTCATGAAGTGTCTAAGTGTGGCTTTAATTTGCATTGCCCTGGTTACTGGCTGGAGTGACATGAATGGTGTCCCCCAAAGACATGAGGTTCCAACTCCTGGAACCTGTGACTATTATAGGGTAAAGTTTTTACAGATGTGATTAAATTAAAGATCTCAAGATGAGGAGATTACCTTGGATTATCCACGTGGACCCTAAACGCAATCACAGGTGTCATTATCAGAGAGAGGCAGAGGGAGATTAGACACCCACAGGGTAGAAGGTGATGCAAAGATGGAGAGAGTTTGGAGTGATATGGCCACAAGCCAAGGAGCACCAGCAGCCTCCAGAAGCTGGGAAAAGCAAGAAACAGATTCTTTAGAGAGCCTCCAGAGGGAGTGAGGCCCTGCTGACTCCTTGACTTTGGACATCTGATCCCCAGAACTGTGAGAGGACAAATTTCTGCTGCTTTAAGGCACCTAATTTGTGGTAATTTGTTATGGCAGCTGGTCAAGTTCAGCTTCTGCTTATAAGTTTATTACACATTTGTGTGGTCTCTTCTGTGAATTGCTTACTCATAAATTTTGCCTGTTTGTTTCCTATGAACTGTAAGAGAACTTTACATAGTCTGGATATAAATTCTTTGTTAGTGTTACATTTTGTCCAAGGCTTGTCTTTTCTCTGTTTGATGGTGGTTTTGATACACAGAAGTTTTAAACCTTAATGTAGTCAAATGCATCATTTTTTTTTCCTTTGTGGTTTGTGTTGTCTTTCTAAAAATGTTTTTCTGTTTTAAATGTTTTTCTTCCAGTTTTATTGAGATATAATTGACATGCAGCACAATGTAAGTTTAAAGTATACAACATAATGATTTGACTTATATACATCATGAAATGATTATCACAATAAGTTTAGTGGATATTCATCATTTCATATAGATACAAAATTAAACAAATAGAAAAAAAAGTTTTTCCTTATGATGAGAGCTCTTAAGATTTCCTCTCTTAACAGCTTGCATATATAACATACAGCAGTGTCCATTATACTTATCATGTACATTACATCCCTAGTACTTATTTGTCTTATAAATGACTCTGTTTCTGTTTGGTTATATTTGTTCGTTTGTTTTGTTTTTTAGATTACACATATAAGTGAAATCATACAGTATTTGTCTTTCTCTGATTTATTTCACTTAGCATAATACGCTCTAGGTCCAACCATGTTGTTGCAAATGGCAAGATTTCATTCTTTTTTATGGCTGAGTAGTATTTGTGTGTGTGTGTGTGTGTGTGTGTGTGTGTGTATCACATCCTCTTTATCCACTTATCTATTTGTGGGCACTTAGGTTGCTTCCATATCTTGGCTGTTGTAGATAATGCTGCAGTGAGTATAGGGGTATATGTATCTTTTCAAATTAGTATTTTCATTTTCTTTGGATAAATACCCAGGAGTGAAATTGCTGGATTACATGGTAGTTCTATTTTTCAATTTTTGAGGAATCTCCATACTATTTTCTGTAGTGTCTGCATCAATTTATATTCCCACCAACAGTGCACAAGGGTTCCCCTTTCTCCACATCCCTACCAATACTTGTTATTTGTTGGCTTTTTGATAATAGCCATTCTGGCAGGTGTGAGGTGATATCTCACTGTGGTCTTGATTTGCATTTCTCTGATTATTAGTGATGTTGAGCATCTTTTCATGTGCCTGTTGCCCATCTGTATGTCTTCTTTGGAAAAATGTCTATTTAGGTCCTCTGCCCACTTTTTAATCCAGTTGTTTGTTTGTTTTTTGATGTTGAGTTGTATGAGTTCTTTGCATATTTTGGATAATAACCCCTTATTGGATGTATCATTTGCAAATAGCTTCTCCCGTTCAGTATGTGACCTTTTCATTTTGTTGATAGTTTCCTTTACTGTGTGAAAACTTTTTAGTTTGATGTAGTCTCATTTGTTTATTTTTGCTTTTGTTTCCCTTGCCTGAGGAGACATATCCAGAAAAATATTGCTAAGAGAAATGTCAAAGAATGTATTGCCTATGTTTTCTTCTAGAATTTTTATAGTTTCAGGCATTATATTTAAGTCTTTAATCCATTTCGAGTTTTTTTTTATATCTGGTGTGAGAAAGTAGTCCACTTTGATTCTCTTGCATGTAACTGTCCAGTTAGCCCAACACCATTTATTGAAGAGGCTGTCTTTTCCCTATTGTATGTTATTGCCTCCTTTATCTTAGATTAATTGCCCATATAAATGTGGGTTTATTTCTGGGCTCTGTATTCCCTTCCATTGACTTATGGTCTGTTTTGTTGCCAGTACCATACTGTTCTGATGACTGTAGCTTTGTAGTATAATTTGAAATCAGGGAGCGTGATACCTCTAGCTTTGTTCTTCTCTCTCAAGACTGTTTTGGTTATTCAGGGTCTTTTGTGTTTCCATACAAATTTTAGAATTATTTGCTTTTAGTTCTGTGAAAAATGCCACTGGTATTTTGATAGATATTGCGTTGAATCTGTAGATGGCCTTGGGTAATATGGTCATTTTAACAATATTAATTCTTCCAATCCATGAGCATGGTATGTATTTCTATTTGTTTGTGTCACCTTCAGTCTCTTTAAAAATTTTTTTCTTATCGTTTTCTGATACAGGTCTTTTACCTCTTTAGTTAGATTTATTCCTAAGTATTTTATTATTTTTGAATTGATTGTAAGTGGGATTATTTTCTTAATTTCTCTTTCTAATAGTTCATGGTTAGTATATAGACATCCAACAGATTTCTGCATATTAATTTCGTATCCTGAAACTTCACTGAATTCATTGATGAGTTCTAGTAGTTTCTTTGGTGGCGTGTTTAGGATTTTCTATGGATAGTATCATGTCATCTGCAAACAGTGACAGTTTTACTTCTTCCTTTCCAATTTGGATTCTTTTTATTTCTTTTTCTTGTCTGATATGTTGCATCTTGTTTAGGAAGTCCTTTACTACCCTGAGATCAGAGATACAAATATCCTGCTATTATCTTCTCAATGTCTCCTGCTATTTAGGAACCTGGCCGGCCCCTGCCTTTTGGGTGAGAGACCCCAGCAGGGGAAGCAAAGCCGCCCGACATTCCATCAGCCCATGGAGCACTGGCCTGGAAACTGGTGTAGCTTGCCTTTTTCACACCTTGATTTTGACAAATGCCCATGCAAATTAGTTTGATGTTTAGCTTTCAAAGCTATATCTACTTTTGTACTTTTTAACCGTCACTTGTCATCTGCCACTTTTCAGTTACCACCACTGTAGGTCCAACTAAGGCAGACTTGCCCCTTCTTCTCAGCTGTGAGTCGCCAGTATTGTTCTCCCCCTCGCTCCAACTGTATCATCATTTTTGTTTATTGTTTGTCATTTCTAAAATTCCAGTAATGACAGTTTTATTTAGTTTTTTCCTGTTGATAATCCAGACCAAGTGCCATGACCTCAGATGCCTTCAGGGTGAAGCATGTGGTGTAAGAGGAAGGAGGTGGGTGTGTGAGCTCAGGGGTGGCTTCCTGGGGATGAGTCCCATCTGAAATCTGATATTGGCCACACACATTCCACCTATCCACCTCACCTGGGCACATCCCACCCACCCACCACACCTGGGCACATGCCACCTGCCCATCACACCTGACCTCTGGCTCCGTGCTTGATGACCTGTTACAGATCGCCACCATGTAAACTGTGACCTCATTTTGGAAAAAAAGAGAAGTACAACCTCCGGCAAATAAGGTGACTCTTCTTGATTCCCTTTGTAGCCTTAACCAAGTCATTAACTACTCTGCATCCTTTGTGAGCTTTAAATGGGATTAGAGACTAGCTTACTTCTGAGGCCCCTTTCAGCTCATAAAAGTGTCTGATGACCCTTAAGAAATCCAAAGGTGTTCACTTTCACAGACTTCTATCTTACTTTTTTAAAAAGTGTGGTAAAATATGTGTCACATAAAATTTACCACTTTAACCATTTAATGTGTACAGTTTAGTGGCACTTATTCCATTTACAGTGTTGTGTAACCATCACCTCTTTCTAGTTCTGAAATATTTTCATCAACCTAAAGGATGACCTGTACCCATTAGCAATCACTCCCTACCCTTCTCTGCCCCCAGCCTTTGGAAAACACCAATCTGTCTCTATGGATGTGCCGATTCTGGATATTTTATATAAATGGGATCATTTATATAAACATGTGGCCTTTTGTGTCTGTCTTATTTCACTTAGCATAATGTTTACAAGATATAATCCATCTATAATCATGTATCAATATAGGTATATATATTATCATGTATCAGTATATTATCACATATAAATATCAGTATTGGCATGTACCAATACTTCATTTGTTGTTTTGGCTGAACTGAACAATATTCTGCTGTGAGGCTGTACCACATTTTGTGTATCTGCTCATCTGTTGATAGACATTTGGGTGTTTCCACCTTAAGCCTCCTGTCAGTGGTGCTGCTCTGAACATCATTAGTGTACAAGTTTTTGTTTGAACATCCCTATGGTCCATGTATTGAAGAAATGCCAAACTTTTCCACAGAAGTTTCACCATTTGTATCTCTTTTTGATCCTTTCTCCCCCGATAAGAGATTCTTATTCAGTCAAGTTGCCCCTGTTCTAAGATTCCTCTGTCTCTGTAAGCACCCTTCATGCCTGCTCACCCAGAGAGTCTAGGAGACATTTGCTGTGAACAGTCTACATGGAGCTCCAGCACCTCCTCTCCCCATGGAGGGACCCGTCGTGAGAGCCCCCCTCCCCACCCCCTTCCCCAAAGAAAGCTGTCAACTCCTGGTGCCACTGCTTCACATGGGCATCTGGGGGGCGGGGGAGAGAACCTGCCCTTCCCTGTGATGTGGTGGGAGGTGAGCTTGTCCTCCACCCGGGAGGGATGTCATGGTTGTGAGGCACCTCCATGGATTTCTGTCATTGGTGCCCCTCGTCCTCAAGGAGCAGGTCCCACGCACAGGCTTCAGCAAATGTGCAGTGAGGAGGTGGTGACCTGGTCACCTGCGGATGAGGATGTGTCCCCTCCGATGAGGTCCTAATTCTGCTCTCCAACTGTCTGCTTGGAGACAGGACTGGTGCTTTGGAGATGGCTTAGTTAGGGTTCCCACCAAAATCAAGGCTTTGGGTACAAATAGATTGTTTAGGAGGTGATCTCAAGAAACACCCGTCGGGGATGTTACCATTGAGGAAGCTGGGCTTAGTTCCAGTGAGGACCCTCTGGGAGACGGTGTCGAGCCACTGACAGGTGAGGAAACTGGGGTGTTTATCCCTCAAGTCTTGTCCACATAGGTTGAGGGTCACCCCAGCATTTCTTGTCTGCCCGTGTAGAGGCTGCGCACCCACCTGGGCCCAGATAGCACCCTCCGCCGGGGAGATGCGGGACGCCATGGACATGGATGGAAACTGTCCGTAGAGACCTCCCTGGTGGTGCTGACATTGCTGCGGGGAAGGGTGCCGAGAGGGAGTCCACACCTGCGTGTTGGGACCAGCTCAGGTCATCACGTTTGAAGTCAGATGAATGAGGAGGTCTTTACATCTCAACCTGTGGCTGTTTCAACATCTCAACATGGGACTGCCTCGCCAGGTCCTGTAAATATCTGTACGTATCAACATGTGAGAATCTCAACATCTGGATCTGGGAACGTGTCAGTGTGTCAACCTGAGAATGTCTCAACGTTGAATATCTTGGCATGTCCGCGTGCGAACGTCTCAGCATTTCAACATGTGAACGTCTCAATGTCTTGACATGTGGATGGCAACCTGTGAACGTTTCAACAGTTTTAATGCACCCATGTCTCAACATCTCAACATGCAGATGTCTTGCCATCTCAACGTATGATTGTCCACATAACAACATATGAATGTCACAGCACCTCGGCTCCAAAGAGTTGAGTGAGCCACTGTCTTCCTTCAAAACCCAGTCCCTCAGAACCCTGGTGAATGCTAGCACACGGAAATCTTAACCCTTAAGGAAGTTCTCTTCTTGTACAAACCAGCACTAGATTTTACAGGTGGAAAGATACTTGGTCAAGCTTTTTAACAGTCTGGTAGCTCTCCATTTATACAGAAATCGGGCTGCTGGCGAAATCAGGTACTCCCAAATCCTTATTGGGGGAAATGCCTTTCAGCCTCGTGGAAGAGACAGCCCAAAGGCCCATGCACTTTCCTGAAAGTGGCTGTGAATTACTCTCACGATCCCACCCAGATAAGTGCAGATAAAATGAGGTCACAGATTAGAAGCAGAACCTCTGACACTTGTAAAGCTGACCTCAGGGGGAGGAGAAGGAAGTCCTGTAGAAAGTAGACTCCCTCGGGAGGGAGAGTGGAATTGACTAGGATGGGGGCCAGGGAACCTTCTGGGGCAGTCATAATGGTCGTCATCTTGATAGAGCTTTGGGCTACAAAGGTGTATTCATTTGTCAGAACTCAGTGAATGTTCACTTAAGATTTGTGCATTTCATTGTATGTGAATTGCATCTTGATAGAAAAGTACCATAAACAAATATTGATTTGATATGCATGCTGAAGAATTAAGGGAGAAGTGTGCTAATCTCTGCAATATAATTTTAAATGCATTTTTTAAAAGACAGGTAAGTAGATGGATAGAGGAATGGATAGATGGGTACCTGTGTGATAAAACAAGCCTTTTACAATGTTATGTTACAGGCTAGGTGGTGGGTAACGTTTTGGAATATTTGAAAATTTTCATAGTAAAATATTCTGGCAGAGAGTAGGCTTGTTAAATGAACAGGTCCAGCCATTTGGGGCTGCTTTACTCATATCACAGACTTTGAGAACATTGCTCGATTGTATCTCATTTTTATGCCTCATACTCATTAATGTCCTGAATTATTTTTAGAAATCTTAAAATTCGGATCCATGTGTATTTAAGATAGCAAAAGACAATGTAATTACTATTGGAAATTTTCCATTAAAAATTTCTGCAAGGTCGATTCGTCATTAGGGGTGACCTTTAGATACCTGGAACGTTCCACTTAAGTGAAATTGCTCATTCCCTGACAGTACAGGACGCATGAGATGCCGTTTTAATTAGCATTTCTGGTTCATGGATGATCACATCGTCTTACCTTTGACTTGACTTCAGTGTTTTCAGGGCATTTTTACACGTACAGTTTCAGGATTTTAGGGAAAGGGCTTTGGCGCTAGAGTCACCCGAGTTTGGATTCTATCTAGGTTGTCCACTTGCTGTGTGTGTGGCCATGGAGGCATTTCTTGATCTGTTTGATCGTGATGCTTTTTTTTTTTTTTTTTGCGGTACGCGGGCCTCTCACTGTTGTGGCCTCTCCCGTTGCGGAGCACAGGCTCCGGACGCGCAGGCTCAGTGGCCATGGGTCACTGGCCCAGCCGCTCCGTGGCATGTGGGATCTTCCCGACCGGGGCACGAACCTGTGTCCCCTGCATTGGCAGGCGGACCCTCAACCACTGCGCCACCAGGGAAGCCCGATTGTGATGCTTTTATGTGACAAGCACACGATGAGACCTAAAATACAGGTTTCTCCTAAGACATAAGTCACATAATGCAGGCAAAGCCCATTAAGGAGCCTGACACGTAGTAGGCTCTTCATCGGGTGGAGCTGTCTGCCTCAGTTCCGTTCCCGAAGTCCCCATGACATTTCTGTGAAGCAGAACAAACACTGTCTTACGTGTTTCCCAGAGAAGACGGCTAGCATTTGGAGACATTCAATTACCTGCCGACCCCCAGCCATATGGGATCCCAGAGTAGAGGGAGGACTTGAACCTGTGTCTCTTAGTCCACTGCTGTTTCTGCTTCAGCCAGTCTTCCCCCAAGTCTAGTGAGATGATAAAGGAAGCAGAAGGAGGGTGTGAGGATGAAGTGAACTGGAATCTCCTGTGGTCTCGGGACAAAAAGGATGTTGCTTATACTGCTGAAGGTCGAAAAGAATTTTGTTGAAAGTTATTAACATCCATGGGGGAACGGTAAAAAGGCAGGCTGAAATTACACAGCAGACTTGTGCAGACTTTTACAAAATCTTTAAACATTTGAGCCTCACACCTGTCACCCAGGTAGCTTGGTCTGGGACAACTACCGATCATTTGAAGTCACACTGTTAGCACCAGCCACTGTCTTCCCGTCATCGGGAGTGTCCTGGGTGTGAGGACAGCTCCCACATTGTCACGTCCGGATGCTCTTCACTCCATCCCCCGGGACCTTCACTGTCCTCCACGCCCAGCACTTCCCACCTGGGACGAGACAGTGGTGAGGAAGCCCGGGGCACAGCTGAGGGCACTGGTATTTGGAGACGTTCAGTGACCTGCAGACCCCGACCCTGTGGACATAGACCCTTCCAAAGTAGACGGAGGATTTGAACTCTCACCTCTGAGTCCACCGCTGTTTCTGCTTTAGCCAGTGGCAGTGGGTCAGTGGCTCCATGATGGCCTTCCAAAGGGCCCTGGGTCCTTTCCAGACGCTCTCTTCTTTTCTTCCTTTCCCTTGGCCAAAGCTGTTGAGTTTCTGCACACAGCGACTGAAGAACAATTGTGTTACATACCAGACCATTCCCCTGGGACATCGCATCTGCCTTAGACCTGGTCGTCTTAGACAGCTTTATGCCAGACATGTCAGTTTTTTTTTTTTAGAATGTAAATTTTTTTAATTGAAGTATAGTTGATTTATGATGTGTTAATTTCTGCTGTCCAGCAAAGTGACTTTGTTATACATATATATATATATCCCTTTTCATATTCGTTTCCATTATGGTTTATCACAGGATATTGAATACAGTTCCCTGTGCTCTACAGTAGGACCTTGTTGTTTATCCATCCTATACATAATAGTTTGCATCTGCTAATCCCAACCTTCCAGTCCATCCCAGACGCCTCAGTTTCAATGGAGGTTTGCCTATCTTCTTAAGTTCATCACCCAGAATTGGCTACTGGCTTTGTTTGCCGCGTAAAGGAAGGAAAAAGTGTCTCCTTGAGAACGACGTCAACTGTTTGCGTGCCCCACCAGTGCTGAAAGGAGAGCCTGGAGCCCAGCGTGTGTGTCTGGTGGGGATGCCCATGCAGGGTGCTCTGTGGCATCACAGAGACCATGGAAGGAACAAAGTGAAACCCGCCCCGGGAGAGGAGCAATGGCCAAAGAACACACACCCTCAAGGGGCTTATTGTTCTTAGAGCTGCTGCGGAGTTATGACAGACTGTTTGGAGCCTTAACAATCGCTTATTTTGTATTGGATGTTTTAAAAAAGCAAAGGATTTTTTGTCCTTGTATATTACATGTATGCCAGGAAAAATAGTTCCTGGAGAATGAAAACACCTCGAGGGTCAGTTTGCAACTTGAGAGGGGCCATTGGGCCCTGTGGCCAAGATGCCATTTTCTCCTGAGTGATGCATATCCAGGGGGGAACACCGATGCGGCCAGGAGGATGAGCTGATGTGGGAAGATCTCCCCTCTTCAGAGTGGGTACTGCGGGTGCGGTAATAACCTCACCCCTGGCCCGGAGGGATGTGGGTTGCAGAGTAGCCGGTGTCCAAAACCGAATGGGGAACAGGACTAGTCAGAGCCACGCTGGGCTGACGTGGCTCAGGCGGGCCTGGTGTCCGCGGCTCAGGAGCAGTTAACGTGTAAAGCCCACGTTGCCTCAGCGACCCACCCAGACTCCAGACCCCAGGTGTTCTCTGGGCAGTGCTGTTGTCTGTGGGCCTGAGAACGGGCCAAGTTGAGGGCTGTTGGGGGGATGGCACGGGGAGCAGCCACAGCAGCGGAAGGAGAACGGAGGAGCAGCCCAGCTTGCCGTCTGCCTGGGGCTCCCATGAGACCACAGAGGGGCCCTTGGGCGGGCGCTCATGGTCTCCTGAGAAGGACACGCCCACACGGCATGCGGCAGGGCTGCTGCTGACACATGCTCTCCTGGGAGGCCTTGCACTTGACACCGGCAGCAAACGAGAAGGATGCTCCCCCACTGGCCTCTTCAGCCTGACTTTCCTTCCAGCAGACTTGTGGGAACCACAGGACTCACTCAAGCAGCGAGTGTTTCTCAAAATGCAGTTTTAGGACCAACAGTTCCCTGGGAGTGTGGGAGAAATGCATGTCCTCAGGCCCCGCCCCACCCCTCCTGAGTCAGGAGCTCTGGGGCGGGGTGGGCCCAGGAATCTGAGTTTTCCCACACTCTCTGGGTGAGCCTGGTTGCACCCCTAGTTTGGGATCCACGGATGGAGAGGAACGGGTACGGGAGGGCCTTGAGGAAGAGTTGGGGCGGGATCTGGCTGGAACTGGGGGCACTGGGGATTTCTTTTGAGCTGATATACAGAAAAGCACAAGGTTACTTCCTGAATGATAGGTTATAGGTCAGTACAAGCAGTGATGTCTTTCTAAGGATGTTTTTGTTCACAGTTTACATAAGAATGAGAAGTATTCAGTGGTTCGTCTCCAAGGCTAGTCTTAGTAACCCTGGTCTCTGAGGGGTAGTGCTAGGGCCCTGCCCCCAGCCCCTCCTTCAGGCTCCCTCACGGACACCTCCAATAGCAAAGGTTGCCTGTTTCCTGATTCAGGACCTACCTTGTGAAAATGAAGATCCTTTTTTTTTTCTTTATGATTTTTCCCTGACACATGGGTCCAGGTATTATTTATTATCTGGTTTTGCTCCCTGCCTCCAGGCAAGGACTACATTTAAGCCAATTCAAACTTTGCAAGTCTTAAAAATCACTCTCTCTTTGCTCACCCCTTCCAGGTTTGGCAGGGGCTTCTTTCAAACAGGAAATCCATCCGTTTCTGCCTTCCCAGGCCTCCTGCTTAACTCACTCCATGATCTGTTCTTACTTTTTCAAACTACAAATTGACGGGGTCATTGTGTGTGTGTGTGTGTGTGTGTGTGTGTGTGTGTGTGTGTGTGTGTAGCGGGGCGGGGCTGCGGGGCAAGGGTGGGGAAGGGTGTCCACTTTTCCCCTTCCATTGCCAAGGGTCCTGATGTTCAGTGTGGAAGGTTACCATCTTTAAAGGCAGAGCAGTCATGGCGGCCCCTTGTGAATAGTTGTGCTTTCTGTTCATCTTTATCTAATTGTTCCTAAAAGTTATCCCACCCTTCCAGAAGTGAAAGTTACTGTGACTATTTTAAAGAACAACTTTTAACTACCGCAGGCCCATGGCATACATTTAAGCCAATAATTATCTCCAACGTGAATTACTTTCATACAGAAGGAAGACCTCCGGAGACTTTTCTTTTGCTGTAGTTCCTTCATTTTAATGGGCTGTTGAGTGTGACTGTGGATCGTGGATTCAGATTCTCTTCCCCGACTACCTCCCCCACATCCCTAATGACTAGACTTTTTCTGTCCTCCAAAAACCATGGTATTCATCCACTCTCCAGTCTTGGAGGGGACCCCAAATTACGTATGCCCCTCTCTTCATGAAACCCTGAGTAATAACGACGGAATCATTGGTCACAGAGAGACCTTTGGTAACATCAGACTTAACTTTATCAGAAGTTAAGGAAAACAACAGGAACCAACGATCGGGTTCCATATTGAGGTGACTGTTTCAACTGGGTGAGAAGTGAAGTGGGAAGAATTTGGAAGGTGAAAGGTCAGTAGAAGAAAGACAAAGGTCAAATGCCTCCCCTTCTCACCTGCCCACCCCCAGGTGTACACCCTGCACCCACCACCGTCCATGGGTGTGAATGGAGAGGATGCTCTGTGAGGTCCCGGCGTTGCTCTGACCCAGCTCCCTCTCCTTTGACATGGGGGGGTGGGCATCGGCCAGCCCCCATCCAGGAGAACTCCCTGCAAAACAGAATGTTCTCTGCACTGTTCATCGCACAGAAGGCGCTTGCCATACGCGTCCCATGAGCACTTGACCTGTGGCTAGTGCAACTGACGAGCTAAATTTTGACCTTTATTTAATTCTATTTAATTTACATTGAAGTGGGCCCAGGTGGCTAGTGGCTGCCACTCTGAGCGGCGCAGAGCCTGAGGGAAGGAAGCAGAGTGGCCGGAGCGGTGCCAGCTCTTCCTCAGCCCCTGGATAACTCCTCGGGACGGTGGTACCAAAGCAGGCTCCCCACAGAGGAGGCTGTCCTCCATTTATGAAACCTGGAAGCTGAGAAAGGAAAATACCATGCTTTTGCAAAGAAATTGAGATAATTGAGGCTTGAAATTTTCACTGAGGTGAAACAGAGCTTTCCTTCATTATTAACAAATAGGCTTGGAATGAAAGCAGGGGACTCAACAGAAAGGCCTGCCTTTTTTTTTTTTTTCTTTTTTTCTTTTTTTAACCCTTCTTCATCCACTAGGGACAAATTGGAGAAAACTCTGGGAGTGTCCGGGAGCTTTTTCTTTTTTTTTTTTGGACTAGGAAAAGGATGGGGCAAATAGTCGTCTGATTAGACACCCAGGTTCTCGGAGTGTCTGTGGTCTACCTACCTTCCGTTTTCCCATCTGCTGAGCTGCACCTTACCTGGAAAGGGAGGGAATGAGCACCAGTTGGTTTTGCCCTTGTTGGCTGTGTTCGGGAGAGGGTCTGGTGGGGAGAGGTGTGAAACATCCCCAGATCTGGAAGATCCTAGGTAGCCCTGTGCCCATACCACTTGGCATTGGTGAGTTCAGCATGTTTGTCTAAGAAAACTGCTCTGTTATGGAATGTTCTTTATAATGATTAACTGGCATCCATCACTGGACATCTGCTGAGTAACAGGCTCCGTGTTTCATGCTTTGAGGTTCAGAAGAAACATTAGTTATGACCACGGCACATGGCACCATAGAGTAGGAAAGGTAAAATACGCACTCTTGGAATAAATGGCGGAAGAGGTAGCTATCCCAGTGTTAATTTTTCAGTAAAGAATAGGAGTGTGAGTGCGTGTGTGTGTGTGTGTGTGTACACACACACACATTTAACTAACACGTTGGTGGCAGTCAGTGAGACAAAAATGTTATTGGAGGGAAGTTGGATTCCTTTTAAACTGAGAACCATCTTGGCTGGTCTCTCTACTGAGAACAGTCTTCTAAGTGGTGATCATGAAGGCTGATAGGCAAGGTTCAGCCAGAGAGAAAATGGGGTAGACAGAGTTAAAAGCAGCCAGCTGGGGTCCAGAGACTGTGCTGGGAACCTGGCCCCCTGCTTGCCTGTCCCTCCCTCTGATGTTGGCTCGCATCACCAGCCTTCCTGGCACACCCCTGTGGTCAGTGTCTGCACTGGTAGCCTCTCCAGCTTGGCTCTGGCTGTGGGGCTGGTGTGTGCCCTGCGTACACACCGTGGGTCACTGCGTTCAGCCAAAGCCGGGCCTTGGCCTTCCTCCTGGGCGCTAAGTGGGTCCCACCCACCCCCTCTGCAGTCCCAGGCCCCCTGCTATACCTCTCTCCCCGGACGAGCAGCCATGAGAACCGTTGGCCCCAGGACCCAACAGTGTAGCCAAAGGATGCTTTATTGAAAGAAGAGTGCTTAGTAAACGTTAAATCTCTTCCGAAACAAAAATGGGGCCTGTGGTCTCTCAGTGTCCAGAAATTTCTCAGTCCTGACGTGGCAAAAGGACACAGCAGCCAGCTTTGGAAGGAGCTCTCACTGGCCAAAGCTGGGACAATTTGAAATCAAACTAAATAATGACAGTAACAGGTTACAATCCATAGAATAAGAGAGGAATCTGTGAGTTCACATTTGAATAAGTGAATGGATGAATGAATGAATGAATGAGATGGAAATAACTCTTCCTTTGTGTAGGAGAGATGGTGGAATTAGAAAAATCACCATATGGCAAGGATCATAATTGTTTCAAGCAAGAACCAGAAATAGTACTACAACTAGTGACTAAATGCTTGATAAACAGGATATTTACATAGTCTTAAAGTATATTCCCACGGGATACTTACTAATTACAAAGGAGAAAATGGGAACTTGATAGTGAGGAAGCTGGCTGACCCTATCCTAACCGAATGTAGGGACAGGTTGGCATCGTGCCTCCTGATGGGATGCCCTGGAAAGGATACACATCACTTCGGGGGTTGTCTTGTCACAAGAAATCATCAGGCAAACCCAAACTGAGGGGTAGTCTACAAAATCTGGCCTGCAAGGGCATGAAAGCCCAGCAAGACAGAGCAGCCATCCCAGTTTGGAGGAGGCTAAGGAGACAGTCCATGTAAGTGCTGTGTGTGATTCTTGATTGAATCCCGTGCAGAAATTTTGCCTTTTCCTCTAAGACGTGAGTGAGATAATGAGCAAGATGAATCAGGTCTGTAGCTTCGATCATAGCATTGGTATCATTGTTTATGTCCAGATGTTGACAGTTTTGCAGTGCATGTGTAAGAGAATGTCTGTGTTCTTGGGAAGTACACTGAGCGGTGTAGGTGTAAAGGGCATGAGACCTGCATTTGACTGGAAGGGGCACAGGGGACCTGCTGGGGGTGATGGGATGATCTGTCCCTTGGTTGGGTTGTGGGTCACCAGGGTGTCTGCATTTGTCGAAACGTACTAACTCTACACTGAACTTCTGTGCATTTTCCCGTGTGCAAGTTATGCTTCACTGAGAAATTAAATCAGAAAACATTGAACACTTTTTAAAAAAGACAATTCCAAAATTTTTTAGTATGTAAAGCCATTGAGGTGGGTGAAAATCCTTCCAAAATGGCTACGTTAAAATTCTAGAGTTGTCCCTGCTCCAAGCATGTTGATTTTTAAAAATAATTCACTACTTCATGGTCGTATATGATTTCACCTCCTAGCATTTAGCACAGTGAATATTAGCCAATTGTGATGATTGCCGTCTTGACACTTCATCCTATTTGAGACCTGGAAGACAGGAAAGACATTTGTGATACTAGGGGAGGGACAGAAAGCCATCCCAGGTCAGAACTTTCTAGGTGCTCACAACCTTGATGGAAATACTTTCCACCCTAGGAAATGCTCCTCCATCTACCAGGCCAGCTGCGGGGCTTGTGGTTTGGAGCCTGACAGTCTACTTATTGGACTTTCCTTTTAAGGGACCCCAGCCAGCTCCCCGCTTTGATTGCAAAGGTTAGAGAATGTATTTGTTGCTTTTCAAATCACCCTCCTGTGCCAGGAAGCTTCAGGATGGTGTCATGTCTCCACCTCCGAGTCAGATGGAATAAAAATTTCATGCCAACCTCGCCCAACGACAGGACGGGGAGGGCGGACGTGAAGTCAGGACTCTGAATCAGGAGCAGAGGAAGCAGAGTCAGGACCTCACCTGGACAGCATCTCGCCTCACTGTGCTCTGGCTGCTCAGAAAAGGAACCCGACTCCCACGTCCAGCCAGCACTCGGCTCTCGGGAGCCTGGTAGCTCACTGTGGTGGTCCCTGCCCTTTATAACGCTTGGGTTCCCAGCAGCATTTTGACCCTCGTGACAGATGGTGACATTTGTTTCAGAGGCTCAAAGAGACCGAATCACTAGAGTCTAGGCTTTCTTCCCTCTTTTCTGAGGTTCTTCCCGGTACGTCACACAGCTTGTCTTAGCTTGGGCTCCCAGGAGTGGCCCTGAGCAAGGACTTAAATGTGGTCCTCAGTTAGGGAGGTGAGCCAGGGAAGGCAGGGAGGCCCTGGAGGGGGGCAGAGGTACATATACACCCACTCCCTGAGTCGTTGGTTGAGGGCTGTGGGGAGGGGAGTGTACATCATCCCATCCATCACACAGTTGGGCAAAGAGATGTTGATGTTGATAGTGAAGTCAAGGGGGCAGGGACTGAGGAGGTGGGGGGGGGCACCCCAGGCTGTCTGTCAAGGGCCAGACCATATGGAATAGGCTCTGAGAGCTTTGAGGGGGAAAGAGCATCATGACCTGGACTCTGAGCCAGATCTTGGCATCGGATCCCTCCGCCTGGCAGCCAGTGACTGAGCCGTGGCTCAGAAAGGCAGTGGGAGGGGAGAGGGACGGAATTCTCTGATTAATTCCTTAAAAGGGGTCTAAGCTTCCCAGATGCCTGCGGTGGGTAATAACCACCCCCTACCCCCCAGTGTGGGGCAGGCTCCCTGACAACACTCCCTCCCCTGGGGGGAAAGCCTCAGGCTGCCCCTGCTTTTGAAGGTCCTGGATTTCCTTACCCTTGAGGGTGGGACCCAGGACCCAGTTCTAAGCCCATGTCTGGAAGCCCAGGCGCGTGACACTGAGTGAAGTCTGTGACTCTGCATCTAAAATCCCTCCTGTGCTGCAGTTGTATTTGCTTGGCACCTTCTACTTTCTTGAAGAGCCAGAGACTGAGGGCAGGCAGGAGAGAGAACAGAAGAGGCCCTGGAGGAGGCGGGTGCATGACCCCCTGGCATTCTTAGTCATTGCCACATTGCACCCAGCCAAGGCGGCCCTCTGAGGGTGAGGGATGCATTTGGAGGAAGAAGAGCAGATTGAAAACAAAAAACAAAAAAAGGCTCATGTGTGAATAAAGGTCGTGACCTCGACCTCATTGCAATCCCCACCCAATTATGTCATTCGTATGTTTATTAAGAAAATGGTGAAACAAAACAAGAAACAAAACAACAGGCAGACATACCCAACCTCCCACCTCAGAGAAGCTTCCTGTCTGTTTCCCAGCAGTGAAATCTCCTGGAGAAAATGGGCATTCCCTCCTCTGAGTCCCACTGGCTCCTGCGACACTTAGACCAGGAAGGATGGGCCCCCAGGGAGAATCAGTGAATGTGGGGCTTTCACTCCACGTGCTCACCACCACAGAGCAGGGGACTTGGGAACAACCGGCAAATTTCCACCTTTCTCCTTGGCAGCCAGAATCACAGATTTAATCAGGTGGCATCAGAAGGCAAATATTTGGACCTGTCTATGGAAAGTTCTTGTGCTGCACCATTTCCTGTGGTGGCCCAGGGCTGGTTGGGACCACAAGGGAAATGAATTACATAGAGAGGGCACATGCCTGACTTAGTTCCCAAGAAAGAAAGAGAGAGAGAGAGAGGGAATGAGAATAAGAGAGAAATCCTTCAGCTTTGTGACTTTTTGTCCCTTTTCATTAAAGGGAGGTCCTGGCACTCGGCTCTGGTCAGGGGCCTACAGATTGGCTCCCTGCCCTTGTCCCACTTTGTCTTTTCAAATGGATGCTTTTCGGTCTGGTTTTTGTTTGCTGCTGGTGTTTCGTTCCTGAGAGAGGATCTGACTTATACAAGCTAATTTTTCCCTCCGCGAAGGCCAGAGGGAAGCCAGCCAGAAGCAGAGGCCTCTTGCGGGGGCCCCTCTGGGTCTCGCCAGCATCAGCCCCCCTGTTACCTCCTCTGCAAAGGCAGGGCCTGAGCCGGGCAGTTGGTTGGGGAGCCGGGGGTCTGGATGGAGCAGTGCACCATGTTGGTTTATGGCATCAGAAGTTCTGGGAACCAGAAAGGACTGGGACTCAGAGAGAGAGACAGAGAGGATGGACTTTGGCTTCTCCGAGAAGGGCGCCGGCCCTGGAGGGCACTCATGACTCTCTGACCCTCATCTCCAGCTCACCACGTGCCTTTGGAAAATCTGGACCTTGTTTCCTCATTGGAAGAAGAAGAGCATGGTGCGTTGTGACCTCTAAACCCCAAAAGCAGAACCAGGGGGAAGAGAGAGAAAGCCAGGGGCCCCGGACAGAGGGCCTGGGCTGGATGTGCTGCCAGCCTAGGGCAAGTCACTTAACTGTGCAGAACCCCGTTGGTCCCCCTTGCATCTTCCCTGAGTGGCGGACGCATCTTGGGGGACCCTCGGAAAACCACCACTGAGGCCACGAGGATGTCTCAACACCCTTGCCTCCAGGGTTCTCTGCCTGTCCCTCATTGGGTACGTGTAGCCAGTAAACTCAGACAGCCTTCTGAGCGATCTGATTTATTGGAAGGTTTGAGGGAGGAGAATCACTTCTGAGGCTAAAACAAACAGGAGTAGATTATGCTCTTCATCTAAAATGTGCTTGAATTTTAAAGATGATACTTTGAGAATAATGCCTGTAAATGGATTCCATGCCTGCCTTAAACCACTTGTGACAGGAGCCTGGCCACTGGTGTACCTGTTCTTCATCCCTCTGGTTGGGGCACTTGGGTGAACATTAGTTGGTGTATAAATACCCCAGCTCCCTCACCCCTGGGGCGAGAATAACACTGAGGTGTGTGATTTATGCATTTTCCCGAGAATTCCCTGGGAATTCCCTGGGAATAAGTGGGGTTAGGCCCCACTTACCCACAGTGATAACTGGCTTCCCGGCACATGCTTTACTGGCCACCTTCCCTTCCTGGGGTCACGTCCCCAACTCCTGCTGGCCCTCCTCCACAAGTTAGTCACTTGCATCGGCATCCTTGTCTCAGAGTCTGCCTCTGTGAGAACCTGAACTAAGACCCAGATTCTTGGGCACCAAATCCTGGCTTCTCCCATCTGGGCAGCAGTGTTTCCCCCACTACCTTATGGGGGCAAAGTCTCACCGCGCTCCTTAGCGAGAAGCCAAGCTGTCTTCCCAGGCTAAGGCCAACCAGTCTTAATAATACTGTGATGCAGAGCATGTAGCTAAGGTCGGGGGATTTTCTTTCTTTCTTTTATTCTGAACAGAAAGGAAAGTGACTGTACTCCCTGGCACACGCCCCATCCACCTCCCAGATCAGCACTGTTTCTTATCCATAAAGGGAAGCTGGGGAGGGCAGAGACCCAGGAGGAAACCCCACTGTCAGAGCTTCTGGCCTCGGAAGACGGGGCCCAGAGAGGTGACAGAGTTCCCCAGGTTACTGCGGTTACTCTGCATGTGGTGTCACGTTCTGTCAGGAAGGGCTGTATCAAACTCAGCTGCAGATGTCGTAAAGCGTGGAAAGTGTGCTGAGGCCACCTCTGTGCTGTGGCTTGGAAATGAAGCTATCTTTCAAGCCAGGAGGCCAGGCCGCAGGCCTTCCTCCCCTGGGCTGGGCCTTGGCTAGGAGAGGGGGCACTACTGAGACGGTGGGGTGGTGGCGGGTTCTGCACCACCTTGAAACACTCCTGAGAATCAGAGAAGTTGAGAAAAACACGTCAGTCTCCTGAGAAATGTTTTCCACGTTTGGCAGAGATGAACTAGGATTTGCCATGCAAGGGGGGAGGACCTTTTTAAGTAAAGCAAGGTCTCCAAAATTCTTAGGCCTGTTTAGAAGCTTCTCTTGTGTGTCTTGAAAGAGGCTGAAACAAAGAGGAGGTGTTGAGGACAGCCTGGCTTTCTTAGTTAAAACTGATTATTAAAGTTGGATCATTCTAACCCAATACAAGAAGCGTATATGTGTGCACATGTGTGAAGGCAAACGTTGGAAGAAAATATATGAGGGTGAGGGAAAGTGGGCAGATAAGGAGATCTCATGGAATACATTGTGGAACCCAATTTATATTTCCTGTAATTTTCTTTGTAATCTTATTTGTTGTTCATGAACGGCCATCACAGGAACAATGTTTTGGGTGCTAAGCGCAGTTTCCAACAAGAAACCAAAAAGGGAAAGGAAAAATGGAGGCCTCTCTGCGTTCGAGATTGCTGCTTGCTGGTTTTCTGGTGAATGATAGAGAAAGACTAGGAAGGAGAATAAATTGGAACCATCATACACAACAAGGGGCCAGCATCCTCCCGGCTTGCTTGTGACCCTGTTCTATCTGTGGGTCCTTAGCGTGGATAATTGTGATCAGGCTGTCATTCTAGCCTTGCTGGGAGCCTGTTCCCAATTCATTATTTCATTCTTCTCCAGGAACAAGCCAAGGGAAAGACTGTGCCCAGAACCGGAGTGTTCCAGGTTTTCTGAAAGGTCACGGCTGCTTTTTTTCCCGGTCGCACCCAGTGCAGCAGAAATGCTTGGACGTCCACCCTGTCCCTGTCACCGGGGCTTCTAGCTGACTCCGTTTCTTTGAGATAAAACTTCCCTCCTGGTCCAGTAGCATTCACGGCTGACTTGGCCACGAGACAGAGGACCCTGTGTTCCTCATTATTTCTGGATGAGAAGTCCCGCAGGCGAGTGGAGATTCAGGGCCAGGCTGGCTAGGTGGGGCAGGCCTCAGTGTGCAGTGGATTGTAGAAGCAGAGAGATAATTAAATTAAGAGCGCCAGGTGCAGGCATTGAAAGATAACCATGGGTGTTAATTATGCAGCCCGGTTTCATAGGCCAGTGTCTAGTGGAGGAAATGCCATGGGCCTGTCTGTCACGTGGCAGTTTGAAAGGCTTGGGGGAGAAACATTCATGGTTTCTAGAGAATTTGCCAGGGCTGCCTACTTGGGATTCTGGTGAAGCAGGGATTATGTATGAGTGGGAATGTGTGTGTTTTTTTCTATTTCACACTGAGCCAAGGTGGTCCTTTGGTGTGGGACGAGGAAAGGGGGGCTTTGATCCACATAGAAATTTGAGTGCAACAGGGAGAATGGTGGAGTTGGTTGTTTCTGATTTAGGCACTTCTGGAAGTATTTATTCTCTCTGATTTGAAACGAGTTTGATCATAGGGATCTGGGGCAATGTGTCCCCGTCATAGATGAAGCGATACATCTCACGGTGGCCTGCAACACACCCGTCAAGGGGTGTGGACAATGAAGCGGCAGCAGAAGCACGGCCACATCAGACACCGAATATTGAGCAAAAGAAGCCAGACCTTACGGTCCATTCTGCCTGATTCCATTTTGGTGCAGTTCTAGATCGGTTAAACTGAGCTCTGGTGATGGACGTCGGGTGTGTGGCTGCACCAGGGAACTTTACAGGGTGACTGTATCGCTCTGTTTCTTTCTTGGACTGAGGGTTAGTTACGTGGATGTAAACATGTTTCAGAATACATTGAATGTGCACTTAAAATCTGTGCATTTCATTGCATGTAAGCTATTCGTCACTGACAAATGTGAAAAGACCTTCCAGTGCTTTGCCCTGACGTAGGTTTTGAACCCTGATCCGTCTTTCTCAGATTTCATGTTTGTGCTCCATCCTCACCACGCAGCCTTTCCCTGTTCACTGAGTTGTTCAGAAAAGCCTTTCATTAGATGGAAGCAGAGTCTAATGCCTGATGCCAAACTGCAGCCTTGGGGCCAAATCCATTCACCTCCCATTTGTGTAAATACAGTTGTATGGGAACACGCCCATTCGTGTATGCTGCAGAGATCCCTGGTCCACAAGCCTGAAATATTGACTGTCTGTCCCTTTCCAGAAAAGGTTTGCAGCAGCTTGGTCTAAAGGATGGTTTCTTTTTGGAACTTCTTTTTGGAACTTGGGGAAGAGTCAGGTACAGATGTCACAGTTTAGATCAGTGGCTTCTCACCCCCTGGAGTTTGCTGGGCATGCTTGGTGCCAGGGACCGGTAATGGAGTACAGCTTGGCCTATATAAAGTTTTTAAAAAAAGTTGTCTGTGTTGCTTTTGTTAAGGAGGGAGAGATAAATAAGGCCTGGAAGCTGTCCATGGCCAGAGCAAGACCATTTTAAACCCTCAGCCTTTGCCTGTAAATTATCCCTGCAGGGAAAATAGAACTCAGCCAATTGCTTTTGAGAAAAGTACCTGTGGTCTGGGTGAGACCTGATCAGTGTGGTTGGCAAGGTTTATTCAGTAAATGAAGTAACACATTGAACAAATGACCTGATGTCAAACTTTAGGTTTGAATTTGGGGCTCCATGAGCCATTTTGTTGAAGATGCTCTTTATTGTTGATTGTTTACAAAGGTTTCAACTTCCTTTTCTGCTTTACCATCTCCCCAAGGTGAATGCTCGTGACCAGGCGGGAACTCTCTGGAGGGCTTGGTAATGTGGCACACGGGCCCCCAAGCTGAGTCTTTCTTCATTTTGCAGTTATTCTGTATTTCCTTCATCTGCCTATTTCCTTATTCTGTAGTTACCAGAAATAGTGTTAGGTCTTGGGGAAGAGGCATCAGTAGTTTTGTTCTTTTTAAAATTTTATTTATTTATTTATTTATTTGTTTATTTTGGGCTGTGTTGGGTCCTCGCTTCTGTGCAAGGGCCTTCTCTAGTTGTGGCGAGCAGGGGCCACTCTTCATCGCGGTGTGCGGGCCTCTCACTGTCGCGGCCTCTCTTGTTGCAGAGCACAGGCTCCAGACGCGCGGGCTCAGTAGTTGTGGCTCATGGGCCTAGTTGCTCCACGGCATGTGGGATCTTCCCAGACCAGGGCTCGAACCCGTATCCTCTGCATTGGCAGGCAGATTCTCAACCACTGTGCCACCAGGGAAGCCCCGGCATCAGTCGTTTTTTTAATGAAAAGAACTAAATGTGATCAGTATCACCTAAGCTTGAGATTCAGATCTCTGTTCTCCTTAAGAAAGGAAGAAAGAAAGAAAAAAAATATGTATATATATATGTGTGTGTGTGTGTATATATATGTGTGTGTGTGTGTGTGTGTATATATATATATATATATATATATATATATATATATATATGTATATGTATGCCGGGAGCTAATTATAGACCCCAAGAGTCCACCTAATTGGGGACTTAAAAAATCAAGGCAGTGCTTTAGTGGTACATTAGCCTGTTCCTTAATGGCTCTGGGTTACAATGGCTACAAGCAGGCGAGGCATAACTGTTGGAACTGGAGAATTACCATCTAACCGAGAGACTTTCAGAAACAAGCAGATGAGTCATGCTTGGTGGAGATGTGCTCCACAGAGTGGAGTGGTACTGATTTGACCATGTGTCCTGTGCCTCTTAAGTGGGACCCATTCTTTTCGTCAGTCGCGTATACATAGAGCCTCCTATGTGTCGGGCGCTGTGCGGTGCCATTTTTACTTCTTTAGAAACGAGGGGTCCCAGGGCATGTGCTCATACTCACACACCTCTCACTTACCTTTATTAACTGGAGCATAATCAAGGATTATCAGCACTCAGCCAGCACTGCTTCTACTGCATGGCAGTGTCTACAATGATTTTTAAGTCTATACAAAAGCCTCCCTTCTCCCTCGGGGCCACCGCACCTGACGACAACAGAAGCATCAACGGCCACCACACACACACACACACACACTCACACTCGCACACACTCACACTCACTCACACACACACTCACACACTCACACTCTCACACACACTCACTCACACACACACTCACACACACACACACTCACACACTCACATCATAATCTGATGGTTTTTTCCTTATGGCTTCAGGTACGGATTTGGGATTGGGGGAGAATACGATATTTCAGATTTTTCTTTTTTTTTTTTTTTTTTTTGCGATACGCGAGCCTCTCACTGCTGTGGCCTCTCCCGTTGCGGAGCACAGGCTCCGGACGCGCAGGCTCAGTGGCCATGGCTCACGGGCCCAGCCGCTCCGCGGCATGTGGGATCCTCCTGGACCGGGGCACGAACCTGTGTCCCCCTCATCGGCAGGCGGACCCTCAACCACTGCGCCACCAGGGAAGCCCCGATATTTCAGATTTTTATAAAGTATTTCTTTTGTTAGTATTTGTTAGTGTTATTATAGAATTGCTAACAGTAACCCTGTGATCCAGATGCTGGCTGGGTAGCATTGAATATGCATTCATTCATCCGTCCATTCATTAACTCATCTTGGTGGGACAGGTTGCCCTTTGCCACGTGCCATCCTTGGGGCCAGGGAGTAGTTAATGAGCAAAACCAAACCCGGTTCTTGCCCACAGGGAGCTCACAGCATTGTCATAGGGGAGATAGGTGGTCATCAAATAATATTCAAATGTCTCTTTACTCGTTTAGTATTGTATAGTATTGTGACACAGTACCGTGAGATCACACAATGGTTTGGGGTCAGGAGGGGTTCATAGAAAAGAGAGTGACCCTGGGGCTGGAACCTACAGGAAGAAAACTGACCAGGTGAAGGTTGAGGGAGGTTGTGCAAAGGCCCTGTGGTGAGGAGTGCGGCACATTGGAGGAACTGATAGAGGGCTTCAGGGTGGGGAGGAAGGAGACGGGTTCCAGGTGAAGCTGGAGGCTCGGTGGTGATGCGACAGTGCAGGTCTCTGTGGGTCGTGTTTGGGAAGCAAACTGGATTCTGAGAACAGCGGGAGCCGCAGCAGTGCTTTCACAGGGTGGATTCACGTCTGGAGAAGGTCCATTTGGAGCCACATTTGGAAGGATTGCTCTAGCCACCATCTGGTGTGGACTAGAAGGGAAGGCTTAGCCTGCAGTGACAGTGATGACTTTCTGCCCATCTGTTTTTCTTCTCTCACTTTTCCTCTGGATGGTGGGCTTTGGGCTGACTTAGTCTCTGGTAGTCTCCGAGGAGAAGGACGGGTCACGGGTATTTATTAAAGTAAGGGTGGATGGAATATTCTGGAATAGTATTCCTTGGGATCTGGAATGAGTAGGAATACCATATACAGCATTAATGGGTGAAACAGAGCAATTATGGTGCTGACAGGTAAACTGATGTCTGGAATGATTCCATTCACCAAACCTTGGCTGTGAAGGTTAAGTTCCTATTTTAAACCGGTTTTTCCTTTGATGTCCAGAATAACGTGTAAGAGGTTTTACTTGGCAGCAGATCTTAAATGACAGAGCGCTGGGGAAGGATTTCCAGCTCTTTGTAATTAGGAGCCAGGCTAAGATCAAAATAGGTTAAAACACCCAGGTGATGAAGAGACCAAGCTGGGGGGGGGTTGGGGGAGGAGAGGATAGAAGTACTTAGCTCATCAGTGTCCTGCATAGATGGTGGCTGTTATTAACATTAGTACCACTATTACCAACAGGAATGTGCTGCATCGCTCTCTCATCTATTGTATTTACTTATTCATTCATTCAATTCATCCTTTTAGCAAATGTTTATTGAGCACCTACTATATCAGGTGTTATTACAGGTGTTGGAGAAATAACACGGAGCAAAACTACCTTCTAGGTGCCATAAAGCTTATGTTCTGGTTGGGGGAGGTGAATAAGTAAATAAACACCAAATAAATAAATGCATTATCTGGCCAATGGGAATAAGAGCTGATTAGAAAAATAAAGCAAGAAAAGGGAATGGAGAATGATGGATAAGATGGTCCAGGAAGGCCTCTCTGAGGAGACACTGTTGAGCATAGATGGGAGTAGAGGGCATGGACTGTGCAGATAACCAGGAAGCTGGAGCAGCAGGTGCAAAGGCCCTGTGGCAGGGGGTGCTTTCAGGACTTGAGGAGGAGGGAGGAAGCTAGCACGGCTTGGGAAGTGCTCTGTCCTGTGAGTGCCGAGCTTCTGTTATTGTATAAGCACAAATCCTTAAGAACAGGCGTGGGCCCCTCTTCTGGGTGGAGGAGGTGGGCAGCTCTGCTAGGAGTGATTGGCATCCACTTTCAGGTTTCTTTCTTTGTTCCTTGGGGCTCTGATTCCCTTCCACTGTTTTCACGCGGCTTAGGTCAGCAGCCATTCCTATACGAGGTGAAAGTTCTGGAAGAAATGTCCTGAGAGTTCTAGCAAGTCAGAGCATTATTGTGTCTCCTTTTTGACAATTTTCAAGATTGACGGAAGTCCCCATTTGTCTAGCGACATGGTGACAGGAGGGGCAGGCTTCCTGTTGAACACGGAAAGAAGCAATGGGATTTGACGTGCTGAAGTAGAAATGCAAGGAAAGACAACTTTGGAGGAAATGGAACCACCCAAGTGACATTTGAGTTGTCTGCTCTGCCTTCAGTAGATGATGTTCCTGCCACGAGCCGGGTCTCTCCTGGGGGCCGGGAAGCATTCTTCAGTGTGTCAGCATCTCTGTAAACATGTCAACGATTTGTGTGATTCACTCCACGTGCATAAAGGCTGTGATTTTGGCTGATCGATCGGGATGCCAGGGCCCGCAAATGTGGGAGAAAATGCCACTTCTTATCTGTGGGCGGAAATGTGAAAACCAGAAGCCCTCCCCAGGATGGTTGTTACACAATGAACGATTGGAGTCCGTGAAAAGTTCCAGAAACTTGATTACTGTTGATGATGATAATATGATTAATTAAAGCCACGTAGAGATTAGTCTAATTTACCGCAGTGGGAGGAAGAAAAAAAATTGGTTTAAAAGGAAAAGAAAGTGAGTTTTTTTGTTTTGTTTTGTTTTGTTTTTGTTTTTTACCCCTGAGAGTCATAGTGATTAAAATTAAGCAGCTTCCTCATCTTTTTAGCGGAGAACCTGGAGAGGCTGTTACCTGTGCCCTGGGGGCCTGGTGGCTGGTGGACACGTGATGTGGACTCACGTGTCTTTCCTGATGGGGGCTGCCCAGGGCCTTGGTGTGACCAGAGTCTCTCTGTGCAGTGCCTTTCCCTCTGACCTTTCCAGGCAACGTAGAAATCTCTGGAACATACTAAGACAAGATAACTAAAGTGCACAAATGCAGAGGGGAAAAGAGGGTTTAATTACAGCCCCCCTCCATCGCCTGTTCTATCTTTTCCCACCCAGAAATCAAGTGGTGAACAAACACAGCATATCGGGCCGAAGAGGACCAAGCCGGAGCCTCTTTGGCTGCAGCCGGTCCAGGCAATGGAGCTGCCGTTTGCTCGGGGCTCCGATGCACTCAGTCGAGCAGCTGCCCCACGTCTCTATGGCAAATCCTGCAAAATTGTGAGCATTCAGCTCTTACAATTACCACTGACTCGGCTGCCAAAACATATTTTCCATCCATTTCTGACAGAGGCTTCTGTTTAAATAGAGAGGGGAAGAGAGATGATGTCTTTTCAAAGTGATTCCAGCCCGATTCTCTGAGTGCAAGTGGTAAAGTCACCAAGTCCAGTTGGAATGAATTGATTTATCTTCTTTGGCAGCCCTGATCAGCACCCTCCCAAGAGGCTGGTCTATAAATGGGAGGTAATCATAATGATATACATATTTCTCTGGATGCTGCTTGGCTAATCCGGTTCATTTTCTGTAGATATTATCACTTCAGGCAGCTGCTATTCCATTGCTGGTCTTGAGTTCTTTGTTTAACCCTGTCCTTCAGGAAGAGAAATCTGGTGGTATTTTGAAGGCAGTTGAATTCAGAAAAGATACAGGAGGAGCCCACTCTCCTGTAACATTTTTCTATGGAAGTTGAGCGTTTTTGGTTTTTTTTTTTACTTCCACCTGGACAAAAATAGAATGATCGTTTATCCTGTGAAATGACATAAGCATGTACATGACATACACATAGTAATCAATTAACATGCGGGCTTAACATGCCCATAATAATCCGTTCCTATGCATGTACCGATACCGACGTTCTGTGTTTATGTGTTGGATCTACGGGGCTTCCAGTTGCATTTTATCTGTTTTTTTTTTTTTTTTTTTTTTTTTTTTTTGCGGTATGCAGGCCTCTCACTGTTGTGGCCTCTCCCGTTGTGGAGCACAGGCTCCGGACGCGCAGGCTCAGCGGTCATGGCACACGGGCCTAGCCACTCCGCGGCATGTGGGATCTTCCCGGACTGGGGCACGAACCCGTGTCCCCTGCATCGGCAGGTGGACTCTCAACCACTGCGCCACCAGGGAAGCCCCTATCTGTTTTGTTTGATCCGCTGGGTTAGGGGCTTCATTCGGGTGAAACTTGGTGTATTTGCATGACCTCCTCATTACCCCTGCTGACTCCTGCGTAGAAACCTTGAGAACCATTTCCCTCTTGACCTGTTTTCCCCACCAACTGTTTCCACCCGGAAGCTGACAGCTTTCTGCAGGTGTTGCTTATTAATTTCTTATGACCTCAGCACTTTCAACTGTTCAGTGCTTTGTCTTCCCTTTCCTTCGTGATTGGTCAGACCTCAAGGTTTCACTCGGTTTGGGATGGTGTCCTCATCCGTCTCTGTACTTTGCCCCCTCCCCACCGCATGCTTAATACACAGTCATTAAGTCAAACCTTTGTCTTTCCCCCAAATGGCCCTGTGGTTCTGTTAACCTTATCGGGGGGCCGTCCTGATCCAAGATTGCAGCCCTCACCATCACAGGCACCTTCTGCTTTGTATTGCCTCATGAGATGTGTTGCAACCTCTGATATCAGGTATTTACTTGTTAATTTTTCCCCGTCCCCAGTAGAAGCTTGATGAGAGTAGGGATTTGATTTGTTTATTGCTGAATCTCCAGCTTAGGACAGGGACTAACATAGCAGATACCCAATACATTTTTATTCAATGAAAATATAATAGCTTAACTATACTCACAGACATAGATAACAAACTTATGGTTTCCAAAGGGGATAGCGGGGTGGGGGGATAAATTAGGAATTTGGGATTAACAGATATACACTACTATATATAAAATAGGTAAACAACAAGGATCTACTGTAATGCATAGTGAACTATACTCAATATCTTATAATAACCTACAATGGAAAAGAATCTGAAAAAGAGTGTGTATATATACATCTATTATATATATATTCAGTTATATATAACTGAATCACTTTGCTGTACACTTGAAACTAACACAGCATTGTAAAGTAACTATACTCCAATAAAAAAAAAAGTGAAGGACAGTACCAGACACTACTAGAATAAAAAAATATGTATATAATAGCTTAACTAATAGAAGAGAAAACATAAAACACCGTACTCACAGCTAACATCATACTCAGTGGTGAAAGATTGAAAGCTTTTCCTCTAAGACCAGGAAAAAGACAAGGATGCCTTCTTTCACTACTTCTATTGAACATGACACTGGAAGTCCTAGCCAGAGCAGTTAAGCAAGAAAAAGAAATAAAGGCCATCCGAAGTGGAAAGGAGGAAGTAAAATTTTCTCTTTGCAAGTGATGTAATCTTTATCTAGAAAACCCTAGAGATTTTACCAAAAAAAAGGAATTCAGCAAAATTGCAAGATGTCAATACTACTCAAAGTAATCTACAGACTTAATGCAACCTCTTTCAAAATCCCCACAGTGTTTTTTGCAGAAATAGAAAAATACATCCTAAAATTCATATGGAATCTCAAAGGACGCTGAATAGCCAAAATATCTTGGAAAATAAGAACAAAGTTGGAGATCTCACACTTCCTGATTTCAGAACTTATTACAAAGCTACATTAATTGAAACAGTGTGGTACTGGCATAAAGACAGGCATATAGAGCACTGGCATAGAATAGAGAGCCCAGAAATCAACCTTTGTACATATAGTTAAATGATTTTGACAAGGGTGCCAAGATCATACAATGGGGAAAGGAAAATCTTTTCAAAAATGGTGATGGGAAAAGTGAATATCCACATGCAAAAGAATGAAGTTGGGCCTGTACCTTATACCATATACAAAAATGAACTCAAAATGGATCAAAAACCTAAATGTAAGACCCAAAACTATAAAACCCTTAGAAGAAAACAAGGAGTGCAAAAGCTTCACAGCACTGCATTTGGCAATGTTTTCTTGGATATGACACCAAAAGCAGAGGCAACAAGAGTAAAAGTAGATACACTGGACCTGTGCAGCTAAGGACACAATTAAGTGAAAAGGCAACCTACAGAATGGAGTAAAATATTTGTGAATCATATATCTGATAGAGGGTTACTATCCAGAATATATGAAGAACCCCTACAAGTCAACAACAACAAAAACCTCAAACAACCCAATTAAAAAATGAGCAAAGGACTTGAATAGACCTTCCTCCAGAGATGATATACAAATGGCCAACAAGCATATGAAAAGATGCTCAATATCACAAATCATTAGGGAAATACAAGTCAAAACCACAATGAAATACCACCTCATACCCATTAGGATGACCGCAGTTAAAAAAAGCAGAACATAACAAGCGTTGGTGAGGATGTGGAATAATTAGAGCCCTTGTGCACTGTTGGTGGGAATGTAACTTGGTGCAGCCAGTGTGGAAAGCAGTATGGAGGTTCCTCACAGATTAAAAATAGAACTACCATATGATCTAGCAATCCCACTTCTGGGCACATATTCGAAAGAATTGAAAGTAGGCTCTCAGAGAGATATTTGTACACTCATGTTCATAGCAACGTCATTCACAGTAGCCAAAAGATAGAAGCAAACGAAATGGCCAACCGTGAATGAATGGATAAACAAAATGTGTGTATCCATACAGTGGAATATTTTTCAGCCTTAAAAAGGAAGGAAGTTCTGACACCTGCTACAGCATGGATGAACTTTGAGGACATAATGCTAAGAGAAGTAAGCCAGTCATAAAGAGACAAAGACTGTATGAAGGTATTCTAGAATAGTCACACTCATAGAAACAAAGTAGAATGGTGGTTGCCAGGGGCTGGGGAAGGGGGTGTTTAGCAGAGACAGGGTTTCAGCTTTGCAAGATAAAAAAGTCCTGGAGATCTGTTGCGTAACAATGGGAATACACTTCATGCTTCTGAACTGTACACTTAAAAATGGTTAAGATGATACATTTTATGTTACGTGCATTTTACCACAATTAAAAAAAAATCACCCATCATTCCACCACCAGAGTTGACCACTCAACATTTTGGTGAGTAACTACATTAGATTTATAGATTTTTCTTTCCTACGCAAGTGTGTTTGAAAATATGTGTGTACATGCGCGCATGCACACACACACACCATTCACTGTGTTGGCCCGACAATGTTGTAGGCACTTGGAAAGGGACAAATGGAAGGAGAGCAGACAGAGAAGTAATTGAATCATTACAGGGAAACCCAGCTGTGCTCTAGTAACTAATGCTGAGAATGTTCTGCGGAAGCAGAGCAGGAAGGGTTTGCAAAGGAGGAGGCATCTGAGTTGGGTTTTAAAGTATGTGTAGGAGTTTTACAGGCAGAGAAGGAGGCTCAGAGCATGCCAGAAAGAGGGAAAGGCTGTGAGGAGTTTGGGAAACAGTGAAAAGGTCTGTGGATGTGCTGAAGTATTGGGATGAGATGGGCAGCAGTGGGGCTGGGCCCGGTTTGGGGGCTCCCGTCTTCTAGCTGTCAGCCAGGGAGGTACCCCCCCCCCCCGCCCCCGTCCCTGCCCCAGAGGTGGTTTTTTTGTTTTGTTTTGTTTTTACTAATGAGAATGACGTTTTGGCAGCGACATGACATTTAAAAGGATCCCCAGGAACCAGTTGTCACCGCATAAGCTGTGCAATAGCCTGTGATGGTGACCATTTACTGCTCTGAAACAGGAAATTACCCATCACCTGGTGCTCCCAGAGGATTAAACTTTAATGTGTGTGGTATTCACTGAAAGGATAGTCTCCCCTTTTTTGGTTGCTTTTCAAATCTACATACTTTAAAGTAGACCAAGCAGCGAGTCTATAGGATATGTTAACCTTTATTGTCTAGAATGGTGCTACCTAATAGAGACATAATGCAAGACACAGGTGTAATTTTAAATTTCTAATAGTTACATTAAATAAAGTAAAAGAAACAGGTGAAATCAACTTTAATATTTAACCCATTTTATTACTTGTTGAAATAGTATTATTTCAACATGTAATCAATGTAAAGTCACTAATGAGGGATTTACAATCTCTTTTTTATTCAAAATCTCCTACACTTAACAGCACTTACCAGCCACAGTGCCGGCACTCAGGAGCCACATGCCATTGGGCAGAGTAGGTCTAGAACACTCAATGGTTTAAGAGAAAGAAATAAGTGTCATGCATTCTCTAACCCTTTGATTGGAATAAAACATGATCAGTAGCAGCATCCATTTTAGAGACTTTGCTCACAGCACAGATCAAATTACCTCCCTGGCATTTAAGAAGGTTTAAGCTGATGGAGTATAATTTTCACTGACACTTCCGTTTGCCAGGATCATATGGTGTCTAAAAAATATGCAGTTATGTCAAATCATGGTAATTAGTGCCAGAAAAAACTTGCCAGGGGTAGGCATGCAGACTCCATCACTTCCCCTTGGCAACCCTGCATATGGATGTTCTTTTGCATTTTCATCCCAGTCAACAGAACTGAATTCTGCTTCAGGATACATCCACGTTGGCCTGTGTTAGAAAGGGTGGGATTGAATTTAGCAGGGAACTTGGCCTGAAGGGTAAATGAGAAAAAGTGATCATCAGTGTCACTGTTGGAGGTAACAAACACGAGACACTTTGATATGTACTGTATGTCATGTGTGCATTTCAACCCAACTCAGTAGAATCAGTGCTTTCAGTCACAATGTAAGCACATTATCCCCGCTCTTCAAAACTTCCCTTGTTCCCTTTCTTGCATATTTTTAACATACAGATTTGGAACTCTTAAATCATACATTATCTTTTTCTCATTAGCAAAGTTTCTGCCGCAAGCCGTATGCTTTTCTCCCCGCAAAATACAAATGATTTGTTTCTCATCATAACCAGTTAGGTTCTTGCCAAAGGTATGAAATAATCATTTGAGATGCAAATCTTGACGCTCAGCCTTCCAATCAAGATAACAAACTAGTTGGAAACCACGGCATTTGGAAAGAAAATGAGACCTAAGCCCAGGAGTTTAGCAGTGTTTTCAAACTTTGAACAAAAACAATATCCTAAAAACAGCTTATTAGACAACAAACATTTCTTGTCTTCCAAAGAAGGACTGACTGGCTTTGTCTTTATCTCTTATTTCATTTTACCTTGAAAATATGTGCCTTTTTCAAAATGTCGGTGGTTATAAAGGGAAAGATTGTGCTTTTTAAAAAAGTGGTAGTTAAATAGGTAAGGGAAACAAGGTGAAGACTGTCAAGTTTGAGGCTGGAGAAAACAGTGAGGCTCTTGCATCTGTTATGTAAGTTGGAAGCTTCAGGTAAAGAGCATAATTTGGAACTATCTTTGTGATGCTGAAAGGGCTGTTAGTTCTTGATGCAATCTTATGAGAGCTTGAAGGAGGAGGAGTATTGCAGCACAAGCTTTGCTGTCTGAGGACCTCGGTCCACAGGAGGTGAGATGCTAGTAGGAAGTGAGAAACGTGGCTTATTTTCCCTCACCCACAGAGGAAATCAACACAATTTTCCTAAAATATTGCTTTAGAAGAATGTAACGTACCTTACAGGCATTTTATACTTCTTTATTCTTTCTCTTAAATCTTTCCTTTCTGCTTATTTCAAGAATTGGAGCCTTTTCTCTTCTCCCATTGGTAATCATTTCCTTTGGGCTTATGATTTAACTTCTAAGACTCCTAACTAACATGGCTTCATTACTTAATTTTAACTTTAAAATGCCATGATTTTTTTCTTCTTCTTCAAAGAGCCTGTTGGGATTTTGTTGAATCTGTAGGTCAAGTTGAAGAGAATTGACATCTTAACAATAATGAGTCTTGCAACACATGAACGTGGTATATCTCTCCATTTATTTAGTAGCTTAATTTCTTTCAGCAATATTTTGTAATTTTCAGTGTACAGATATTTGCATTGATATTGTATTCTGCAGCCTGCTAAATTAAATATTAATTTTAGTAGCTGTTTATGTATTGCAGCTGTTTGTGTTAGTTCTTCTATATAGCGGATTGTAGTGTCTGCAAGTAAATACAGATTTACTTCTATCTTTACAATCTGAGTGCCTTTTATTTCTTTTTCTTGCCTTATTGCACTGGCTAGAGCTTCTGTATCATTGAACAGAAGTGGGGAGACTGGACATCCTTGTCTTGTTCTATATTAGGGGGAAAGCATTCCAATCTTTCACCATTTACTAAATGTGAGCTCCAGGATTTTTCTAGATACTGCTTATCAATTGAAGAAGTTCCCCTGTATTCCTAGTTTGCTGACAGTTTTTTTTTTAATCAAGAAGGATATTGGATTCTGTCAAGTGCTTTTTATGCATCTATTGAGATGATGATAAGATTTCTTGTTTTAATTTGTTAATATGGTGAATTGCATCAATTGATTTTTGAATGTCAAACCAATCTTGACTCCTAAGATACATCTCACTTGATCATGGTATTTTATCCTTTTAAAATATTGTTTGGTTCAATGTGCTAAAATTTTATTTATAATTTTGCATTTATGTTTATGAGGGATATTAATCTATAGTTATCTTTTCTTATAATGTCTGTGTCTGGTTTTGGTAGGTAACATTAATACTGGCCTCATAAGTTAAGTTGTATGGGATCTGGAGTATTTTATGTAGGATTGGTATTATTTCTTTCCTAAGTGTTTGGTAGAACTTACCAGTGAAGCCATCTGGGTTTAGAGTTTTATTTATAGTAAGGTTTTTAACTGTAAATTCAATTCATTTATTAGACAGCTATTTCTAATTATCTATTTCTTCTTGAATGAGCTTTAGTACCTTGTTTGTCAAAGAATTTTTCATTTCATCTAAGTTGTCAAATATATTGGCATAAAGTAGTTCAGAATATTTACTTAGTATCCTATTAATATGTATATAGAATCTGTACTGATGACACTTATCTCATTCCTGATTTGTAAATTTTATTGACAATCTCTAGAACCAACTTTGGGTTTCACCGATTTTCTCTATTGCTCTTTTGTGTGTTTCTTTTCTATTTCATTAATTACCACTCTGATATTTATTATTGTCTAACTTCTACTTACTTTGAATTTAATTGTTCTTTTTTAATCACTTTATTGAGGAATGATTGACATACAGAAATATCAAATGTACACAACTTGATGAGTTTGGAGATAGTTAACATCTGTGAAACCGTCACTACAGTCTACGTCATCAGCACATCCATCACCTCCAAAAGTTTCCTCCTGCCCTCTTTATTTATTTGTTCTTATTTTTTGTGTGATAAAAATACTTAACATAAGATTTATCCTCCTAGAAAAATTTTTAGTGTACAGTACAGTATTGTTAACTATAAACTCTGTGCTGTACAGTAGATCTCTAAGATATACTCGTCTTACGTAGCTGAAACTTTGTACCCTTTGACTCATACCTCCCTGTTTCCTTCTCCCCCCAGCCGCAGGCAACCACTCTTCTACCCTCTGCTTCTGTGAGTTTGATATAAGTGGTATTACATAGTACTTGTCCTGTAGTTGGCTTATTCCACTTAGCATCTTCTCCTCCACGTTCAATTTCCACAAATGGTGGGATTTCCTTATTTTTTAAGGCTGAATAATATTCCATTGTATGCAGATACCACATTTTGTTTATCCATTCATCTTTCAGTGGATGTTTAGGTTGCTTCCTTGTCCTAACTATTGTGAATAATGTTGCAGTAGACATGGGAGTGCAGCTATCTCTTCAAGATACTGATTTGAGTTCCTTTGAATATATACTTAGAAGTGGGATTGCTGGATCATATGGTCATTCTTTTGGGGGACCACAACAAACTAAAAAGCTGCTGCAAAGCAAAGGAAACAGTCAACAAAATGGAAAGGCAGTCTATGGAATGGGAGAAAATATTTGCTCACCAGATATCTGAGAAAAGATTAATATCCAAATTTTATCCCAATATAAAGGGAACTCCTACAACTCAACAGCAAACAAAGAACAAAACAAAACAAAAAACAAACTACACAAATAACATGATTAAGAAAATAGGTGAGGGAACTGAATACACATTTCTCCAAAGAAGACATGCAGATGGCCAACAGGCGCATGAAAAGCATCGCTAATCATCAGGGAAATGCAAACCAAAACCACAATGAGATATCAGCTCACACTTGTTAGGATGGCTATGATAAAAATAAAGTGTTGGCGAGGATGTCAAGAAAAGCAAACCTTTGTGCACTGTTGGTGGGAACGCTACATGACGTAACCACTGTGGAAAATAGTATGCAGGTTGTTCTTTGCCTAATTTTTTAAAGGTGGATGCCAAGGGGGTTGATTTGAAACTTTTTCCTTTTTCAGTATAGATATATACTGCTATGATCTCCTCTTTGTGACATTCCACACAGTTTGATATATTTTTATTTTCATGAAGTTCAAAATGCCTCCTATTTCTCTGTGTTCTTCTTTAACATGTGGCTTATTTAGAAATGTATTATTTTGCTTCCAAATATTTGGGACATTTTTCAGATATCTTTCTGTGATTGATTTCTAATTTACTTCCATTGTGGATGGGCAACAAACTTTGTATAACTTGATTCCTTTTACATTAATCGAGACTAGTTTTATGGCCCAGAATATAGTCTATTTTGATAAACGTTCCGTGTGCTCTTGCAAAGAACAGGATTTCTGCTGTTGTTGTATGGCATGTTCTGTAAATGTCAATTAGGCCAAGTGGGTGGGTAAGATTAAGTCTCCTGTCTCCCTACTTACTTTCTGTCTGCTTATTATATTAATTATTGAGAGAGGGGTGTTGAAATATCTTTGTTCTCTGTTTTATTTTAGATCGTTTCTATTACTGTATCTTTAAGGTCACTAATCTTTACTTCTGAAATGTCCAGTCCGCCATGAATCCTGCCCAGTACCTTTTCACCTCAGACGTTGTAGCTTTCATCTAGAGAATCCCAGTCTGACTCTTGTTAATATCTTCCATATCTCTGCATAACTTTCTGAACTATGGAATGCGGTTTTAATGTCCTTGCCTTCCACTTCTAACATCTGTGTCAGTTTGGGGTTGTTTTGACTGATCGCTTTATGTCTTCAATACGGGTCCTATCTTCCTGCTCTTTTGCATGACTGGTCATCTTTCACTGGTTATTCAGACATTGTAAATTTTACCTTGCTTGGTGCTGGGTATTTTCGTATTCCTATAAATATTCTGAGTTTTGTTCTGGGATCCAGTGGTGCTACTTGGAAACTTGAAGCTTTGTCTCAGTATTGGCTTCCGGAGGAACCCAGATGAAGACCAGCAGCTGCATGAGATCATTTATAAGCATCAGGAAGGGCAGGATCGACTAAGACAGAAATCGCCCCCCTTTTTAAAATTTACTTATTTTATTTTTATTTATTTTTGGCTGTGTTGGGTCTTCATTGCTGTGTGCGGGCTTTCTCTATTTGCTGCGAGCAGGGGCTACTCTTCGTTGCGGTGTGCAGGCTTCTCATTGCGGTGGCTTCTCTTGTTGCAGAGCACAGGCTCTAGAGCACAGGCTCAGTAGTTGTGGCTCATGAGCTCTAGAGTGCAGGCTCAGTAGTTGTGGCGCACGGGATTAGTTGCTCTGCAGCGTGTGGGATTTTCCCTGACCAGGGCTCGAACCCGTGTCCCCTTGGCAGGCGGATTCTTAACTTCTTTGCCACCAGGGAAGCCCCTAAAAATCCATTTTTAATGTGATGTTATGAAAGAGGAAAGAAGGAATTACTGCTCTAAATCTCTAACCTAAAGATTAGACAGAAGCCTTGAAGGAAATGATCATGAAATAATCAAATCCATGATGCACTCAGTAGGAATAAAGCCCAAAATGAAGAGTCCATTTCAGGAAAACAGATTTGCTTAGGTTTTCTCTCCAGGTATTTTTTCCCGAGCATTATATGAAAAGTGAGAGATGAATGCAGATATTGGAGCTGTTATTCAACAACCTAAACTTTTCTTTAGAAACAAATGAGCCAGAGTACCAGAAGGACAGAAATGATGAGAGACCAGACTCCAGAGTTAGGACTCATAGGGAATGAGGCCAGATCCTCCAGGAGTGGCCCAGCGACACCAGGGGCAGCACTGAGAGGGCCAGCATCCAAAGGAAGTTGTTAGCAAAGGGTGTGAAAATAAGGAAACAAAACAAAAAACAAAAGAAAAGACCTAGAACATTTAAAATCCATGGGGTAGAAGGAAAGGATCAGAGAAGCTAGTTTCTTTGACAGATGAAAGCTTTTAAAATCTCACTGTGTCCTTTCAGAGAAGACCAGCAGTGAACTAGTTCCAGTTACAGTGTTAGGAAGGAAGGTAAAGCCCAGATAGGGGACCATGTGGTCCAGGATGACCCAGAAATATGGCGTGTGTCGGGCTAAGCAGAAGCTAGAACAGTGCTGGCCAGAAAATGTTCCACATCTTCTTTATCTATTCATCTGTGAGTGGACATTTAGGGTGCTTCCATGTCCTGGCTATTGTAAACAGTGCTGCAGTGAACATTGGGGTGCATGTGTCTTCTTGAATTATGGTTTTCTCTGGGTATATGCCCAGGAATGGGATTGCAGGATATGGTAATTCTATTTTTAGTTTTTTAAGGAACCTCCATACTGTTCTCTATAGTGGCTATACCAATGGGATTGACGTATACACACTACTATATATAAAATAGGTAACTAGTAAGGACCTACTGTATAGCACAGGGAACTCTACTCAATACTCTGTAATGACCTATATGGGAAAAGAATGTAAAAAAGAATGGATGTGTGTGTGTATGCGTGTGTGTGCGTGTGTGTATAAAACTGATTCACTTGGCTGTACAGCAGAAGCTAACACAACATTCTAAATCAACTATACCCCAATAAAAATTAATAAAAAAACAAACCCCCCCAAAAAAGTTCTGCAATGGTGTAAAACAGTCTTTATCTGCACTCTCTAGGACAGTAGCCATTGGCCACATATGGCTATCGAGCCCTTGAAAGGTGACCAGTGTGACTGAGGAGCTGAATTTCTTGTTTCATTTCATCACTGTGCTCTTAAGAACAAGTGGCTAGTGGCTTCCGTATTAGACAGCCCAGATGTGGAAGGTGCACCCAGGGTAATTTGAGCTTTGAGACATCACACAAGACAGAGGATGGACCAGAGGACTGGGGAAGACCTGGTGTGGTTTCTCTACTTTTACATGAGAAGTATGACCTTGGCCCTGGCTTGTCCAGTGGTTTTCAAGTACTTGCGATGGTGCCCCCACGGTAATGAACTTACTCAGCATCTTAGGCAACATCTTAATGCCTGTTAAACTTGTCATTCATTGCTTCAATAAGCAGTTATCGGGTAAGACATGAATTCAGCTCTGTATGAGGACAAAGTTGTGAACAAAATAGACCCAGTATCTGTCCTCGTGGAAATGATAATTTAGCAAGAGGAACAGACATTAGACCAAGGATGGCACCATTTAGTTCATTTTAACTGTGAGAAGTACTCTTAGTAAATAGGACAGATGCTGTGAGAGCAAAGAATAGGGTCTCAGACTCATCTGAGAACAGCAGGGGGCTTTGTTGAGGAAGTGACCTTTAAGTAGGAATTAGTCCAGCAAAGAGGACGCCATGGGGGGCTAGGGAAGGGCATTCCAGGTGGAGGGAACAGCATGCAGATGGGTCCTGGGGCGTGTTCTGGGAACCGTGAGATGCCAGTGTAGCCAGATTTAAGGAATTATAAATATTGTCAGGTCATAGTGTCTTACCGACAAAAAGGCCAAGTGGTTTACCGACAAAAAGCCCAAGTGGTTTTTACTGCCTTTTATTATTAGCAGTGGAATTCTTTAGTCAAATGAAAAATTGTGCAAAGTCTCCTAATCACACAGATGAAGATGAAGGCAGGGTTCCTGTGCATCTCCTACACAGAAGCATCTCTGCAGAGCTTTGGGGCTCAACATAACAGAGTTGGAAACACTGCAGAGTCAGCTCCTGTCTTTTCACAGGTGAGGAGACCGAGGCTCAAGGCAAGTGTGTAGCTTGATTAAGGCCCGGCAGCTTGAGGAGGGCAGAGGAAACCAGCACTGTGGTCGTCTGCCTCCTGCGCCAGCCCTCCCCTGCCCGCCCCACCCCCGCTGCTGTGTGTTCTTTTTGCTTTACTGCAAAGGAAAACATTCTGAGCCTGTCACCGGGGATTCCTTGGAACCCCCTTTCAGGATTCAGTTCTATTCAGCAACTAGTTTTGAGGACCTGTTAGATGTGCCTGTATCAGTTAGCAAAACAGGCCACGGTCCTTTGTGGAGCTAAATTTCCTGAGCTTGTGTTCAGACAGTGAAATCCTGGGCTGGATAAGCCCATGGCCATTCTAGTGGTAGAAATCCTTAGGTTCTTGTGACACAGCACCGTGGGCAGAGAAAGATGCCCTTATCCACTTGCCCTGGTGAGAGTAAAAGTGGAGAAGTCAGTGGTCACCGAGTGGTACTGAGTCCAGGGATTGAGTAAGTAGACGTTGGATGGGCGTTACCAGGAAACAGGAGGCTGTGGGGTCCCAGGCTTTCCCTGCCCTTCCACTGGCCCCTCCATGCATTTGTTCATTTGCGTCAGCCCAGGGTGAAGACTCGGGCATGAGTTTTAATCCAGTTCCAGGCAGGCTTTGATGGGATGCCGCACGGTATGATGGGGCCCAGGGGTCGGGTTAGACAACCCGTGGACAGTCAGCTCCAGGCAGGCTTTGATGCGTTGCTGCACGGTATGATGGAGCCCAGGGGTCGGGTTAGACAACCCATGGACAGTCAGTTCCAGGCAGGCTTTGATGCGTTGCTGCATGGTATGATGGGGCCCAGGGGTCGGGTTAGACAACCCGTGGACAGTCAGGGGTGACCTGTTCCAGGTATGAGGCAGTCGTCATGCAGTGTCTGCCACTCCTCATGGGAGTGAGGACCGATGACCAGTTGAAGACGTGAAGGGCTGTCCCCAGAGCTCTGGTTCTTTCCCCTGGCATCCAAGCCAGGTGGCCTCCCACTCCTGGTTTCTTCAAAGCCTATCAGGGTTGACATAGTCTTATTTATTTATTTATTTAACATCTTTATTGGAGTATAATTGCTTTACAATGGTGTGCTAGTTTCTGCTTTATAACAAAGTGAATCAGTTATACATATACATATATCCCCATATCCCCTCCCTCTTGCGTCTCCCTCCCACCCTCCCTATCCCACCCCTCTAGGTGGTTACAAAGCACCGAGCTGATCTCCCTGTGCTATGCAGCTGCTTCCCACTAGCTATCTATTTTACATTTGGTAGTGTATATATGCCCATGCCACTCTCTCACTTTGTCCCAGCTGACATGGTCTTATTTTTAAAAGCCCACTCATTTTCTTCCACTTTCTCTCTCAGGGTCCTTAGGACAGAGATAACAGAGGGTACAACACACCCCAAAGTGGTCCCCCCACCCCAATGATAACTAGCCAGTGTCCCAGGCCATCCTCTGCCTGTGGGGTGCACTCTTGCTGTACATGACTCCCTCTGGGAGTCAGGAATCGCCTCTGCCCCCAGCATGTCTGGAGTCTTAATTCCAAGGTCTGGTGTATTTCTCTATCACCTTGGTCACTCTGTCGCCCAGAGGCCCACTCCTGGCATCCTCTCCAGCATGGGGGCAGGAGTAGGGAGCTAGTGTGGATGTAACTTAAACCAGGCTCCCAGTTCAGTGCTTCTTCCATCAGGCTCTTCAGGAAACCAGGGCACACCAGTACTATCAGAACATCAATCTCTAATCCATCTTTCCATTTCTTCTGTAAAGTTTACAGCTAGGAAAATCAGTTCATGTTTGAGAACGCAAAATTTTAGTGAGCCTTCTATCAGCCTTCTGTCCTAGCTACCTCAAATTCCTTTTCAGTTTGAGGTGGGACAGACACAGGTAACCAAAATGCCATTGGTACCCTGGCCACATCGATGGAAAACATAATTGAAACATAAAAGGCAGAGTGGCACCTTGGGTTTGACCATAATGGTGGAAGCAGAATTTCAGCGGCATATCACTTCACAGTTGTTATTTTCTCTACATTTTCATCAAAAAATCATCCTGACATAAATAACCTTATTTCTAGTAGTACATTTGCCATCAGCACTGTTTCCAACTGGTTTAAAACAAAATCCCAAACCTTGAAGTATTTGAAGAATTTAAATTTTATTTCTACTAAGGAAAATTAGGAGTGTGCACACCAGACAGTACCTAAAATTTAGGTGTTTTTTCTTTTTGTAGAGAGAACTTCGGGTGAAATAATGAAATCGTTTTAACACATGGATTTGCAAATAGATTCATGTTTGTTCGGCGAATGATTTCCTGTGCTGAAGGTGTGTGTTAATAAATACTCCGACAGCAAATGCAATTTCAAAAAAGAACCTCTGAAAACCTGATTTTGAATCGCCTCATGGAACTTGCTGAAATCTTGTACCTGCCTTCCTTCTCTGATTGCTTTGGAAAACTTAACAGTTCAGACTGAGAGGCTTACTGGCCTTCCACGAAATTGGGGTGACATCACCCAAAGCACTCAGTATTTTAGCAGAATGTCAGTGTTCTTAAAAATATATGATTCGTGTGTGTGTGTGTGTGTGTGTGTGTATGAGAGAGAGAGTATTTGAATGTTGGGAGCAAATCACACCCCATCCGGAAGATTCCATTCTCTTTGAAATTCCACCTGAGTATTCTTGTATTTGCTTACATGTGAGAGCAATGGTGAAATGATAGAGAACTGGCAAAGTTGATTTAGAAACTGAAGAACTTGGAGTTCAATGTTAGAGCTTTTCTGCCTCTTCCTTTCATGGCCATACAGAGACTAAGAGAATTGACTTTTTTAATTAATTTTTATTGGAGTATAGTTGATTTACAATGTTGTGTTAGTTTCAGGTGTACAGCAAAGTGAATCAGTTATACATATACATATATCCATTCTTTTTTAGATTCTTTTCCCATATAGATCATTACCGAGTACTGAGTAGAGTTCCCTGTGCTATACAGTAGGTCCTTATTAGTTATCTATTTTATATATAGTCGTGTGTATATTGTCGATCCACTTTTAGATCATCCGGAGACCCAGTTGAATTCCATTCAAAAATGTTTACTGAGAAGCCATTCTCCGCCTGTCCACTCTGCAAAATCAGGATGGGACGTGATTCCTACCTTAAAGGAATCTTCCGTCTCGCAGGGGAGAAAGACATGTGACAGATTTACTAGAATGGAGTGATGGCTGCAGTGAGCAGAGGAGGGTCGAGGTCCAGGAGTGTGGCAGAAAGCGCGAAGGACAGCACGAAAGGGACATGATTAAATTTGGGGGCCTAGGGCTACAGCAGGGTCCGTGGCATTCCCCATGTTCTCCGCGGCCAGTGCAGTCCCCCTGGCTGAGTGAGGCAGTGCCATGGCCTCCCAGTGCGTGGGTGAGGTTATTTAGTCGCTTTATCTATTGTATCTGAGAGGAACCTCCCACCCCACTTCTAAGGTATGAAGTTGCAAAGATACAAGCACAAGCCTTGGGGAAGGCGGGGGATGGATCTAGTCAGAGATGGCAGCTGGCAGGTGTGAAATAGTCCCAGATCCCCTCCACGGCTGTCACAGACAGACACCACTAATCAATCATGGCACGCTTTCCTGCTGATCTCTGACAAGATGGTGAACCGGGCAGTTTCTACCAACCAGTGAGGTGGGTACCAGGAAGATACCTGTTGACTCTTACAGAGGGTCTGTTTCTGAAAACTAAGTAGAAAAGTGGGCATTTATTTGGTTTGTTGATCCAGGGACATGGAGGCTCCCAGGGACCAGGGCTGGTTCCTGTCAGTGACTCCCTGGGCAGAGCAGCTTGGTCGTCCTAGGAGAGCCTTGGGCAATGGTGCCGAGAGCTGCTAAAGAAGGTCCAAGGCCAAGAAGTAGTGACGGGTCCCTGTGGTCATCCCGTGAAATGATGGAGGTGGGAGATTTGGGGAGAGTGGGACATGCCCTTCAGACGGCAAGCATTTGTCATTCTTTAGTTGCTCTGTGTCCCACTTTCCGTCTTCCTCCTGGGAGTGAAGAAGGGGCGGGCTGTGCTCACTCCAGCTGCTTCAGGCGTCCAGGGAGGCCACTTGGCAAAGGGGGAGGGCTGCCTTTCATGTCAGAAACACAGAAGGGAAAAAAAACACAACGAAGTTGTCCTGGCTTCAGAAGAAAACTGCAGGAAAGATGCAGCAGAAAAAGGTCTTCCAGGAGAATAAATGAATCGCAAAAGTGTCTATTTTAGGAGTCTAGTTACTGGTAATTATCTCAGGCATGGGAAGAAAAAAAAAGGAGAAATCTAACCTACACAGCACCAGTAATAATGAGAGTAATCATTTAGATATGTCAGTTCCCCCTGTGGTTCCCTTTCTCCACCATGTTGAACCATATATATATGTATATATACTGAACCTTCTATAGTTGAGCAAGGAAATGTTGACAATGCTGTGTTTCTATTGTAGTGTCTACACCCTAACTAACTCGGCAGAGGGTGTCAGTGAGATAGAGTAAGTCCTGGTGCCTCTTTCCACTTTTGTGGGGTTAGGGCACAGCAAGGCTAAGGACTGCTGATGCTTCCAAGGGAACCTTGCAGGTTTTACAGGATTAAACCTGTAAAACCAGGTGCCAGGACCGGCCCAGGCCCTCCATGTGTGAAGATCGAGGAGAAGATCGGGGCAGGCCTGCGGGGGCAGCCGGGCCAGGCTCAGTGGGCTGAAGGGAGCAAAAACGTGAGCGTACATGTTGACATTGAGGGATCTGGGGGCAGGGTGGACCCATCAGGTGCAGACTGGGCTGTGCAGCTCTTGGACAGGACAGGTGCCCTAAGGAGGAGAGCATCCTGTAACCTGCTCTGACCAGTAAACTGGAGAAAGTTCAGGGCATGTTTGTGGCTGAGCCACTGAGTCAGAAGGATGCAGCCCAATTAAATCCAAATGTCTGCTTGGAGAAGAGGTTGATGGAGAGAAATTCCTTACACAGCTACAGCCCCAGAGGGAAAACAACCCAAGTGTCAAGTTAGAAAATGATGCAATACATTAGATCCGTAGTATAAAATATTAGGCCACTAAATCATGGCTGTGAAGAATTTTAATAACATAGGAAAATGTTAATGATACTATATTAAGTTTTTTTAAAAAGAGCTAAAACTTTTTTTTAATAGTGGTACAATTATGTAAAAATATATATACATGCACAAAATATATACAGAATAGAGTGGTCTTGAATGTTGATGGGGGATGTCTCTGGAAAGTAAGATTATGGTTATCTTTCATTTTTATACTTTTCTGCGTCTTCCAATTTTTGCATGTACATGCATTACATCTCCATGAAAAATAAAATATATGGACCCTTTTTTGAATGCTGGAATTAAGATGAAATTCATTGCATAGATACTCAATTATAGAACAAGACAGAGTGGTGAGAACAGGGACATTCCTAAGAAGAATGTTGAAAGGGGCCAGGGAACAAAGCAAGTGCCTTGCAAGGAGCCGGGAGACTTTGTCAGAAAGCTTGTTAAGGCCTAGAAAAAATACTTACAAAGAAGCAAAGCGATGTGGTCCCCAGAGGGGGAAAAATTAAACCACCCATTTGCCAAAAGGCATTAGACAATGTCCTTGAAGAAACTGATCCTCTGTGCAGTTGTGACCCCAAAAGATAAAAAAGGATGGAAGGAAAAAAGGAAGGCATTGCTTTGCTGTGCGTCTCAGAACAGAAACTGCTGTGCTCTGTCCTGAGATGCTGCGTGTCAGGCCATTTCACTGCAAGGACGGTCCGCGGAGGAGAAAACGCAGGCAGGGGAGTGGGAAGGAGGCAGCTGGGGGGTGGCTATTTTAATATTTAGCCCCCCCCCACTCCCTGCCAGGTGCATGCGCTCTCCATCTTTAACAGGTGAGTGGTCTGATTTCAAGCCTGAGTCAGTCCCCCTCCTGCCTGGCACCGCCCATGGATCACGGATGCAGAGGTTGTGTTGTAGGAAGAGGGATGGTCATTTGAAAACAGACTTAAAAGAGGAACAACGTTGGATCTGGAAAGACTAGAAGAATGTATCAGATCGTGAAATGATGAAAAGGTGGGACAGTGGGAATACGCCACTTCCTCCCCTACGAGGCAGAAGATTATACGTCAGTGTTGCCATCAGGTCTGTGGCTTCCACGAAGGCAGAACCACATCCCACCTTGCTCTCCATTGGAGCCCCAGCACCAAGGATCTTGTCTGTCACATAATAGGTGCTCAGGAAACACTGAAAATAAAGGGATAAAAGCATCCAGTGAACCATGAGTTGAAGGTGCCTTAAGAGGTGACGCTATGAACAAATTCACTTATTCTTTCTACAAATATGTATTGAGCATTTTCCTGTGCAAGACACCATCTTCAAAACCGATATGAGTTCATAACAAATTTGACATTGGAATGTGAAAGGGAGTGGAGGTGGGTGGTGTTTCTGGAAACACCTCTGCCCTTTTGAGGTGGAGTCTGGGAGAAGCCACGTGGTTCCTTCCTGGTTCCTTGGTCCCTCACAGTGGCCACGCATTGACTGACTTGCTTCTGAATCCCTTCCAGTTGGGTCGACTCTCGGGGGGGCGTGTCCTGGACCGAGCAAAGGTGGCTTCTCTGCTGGCTGGTGTGGGGAAGCCTGTTTGGCCCCGGGGTCATCACGGTGTGAGTGACGTGACCCTCAAGCACATTCTTGCAATCGGGGTGCTCCCAAATCCCTCTTCTCCCAGACGTGGTGGATCACCCCTGTGTCCCCAACCAGGGCCCACCGCCTCTGTGCCTGGAAATGGTCCTTCTTCAAATTCCTCTTCAACAGAGAGTGTGGTGTTTTTAGGGGAACAGACACCACTTGGTAGCACGAGTCTTCAGCATCCTCTGATGCCATGTTCGTTGGCAAGAAAATGAAGTCGATGTTTGGGAAACGTCAAGATATCATTGGACCTAGCGGCCTTGGCCATCACCAAGCAGCTTGATGATGGCTTCGGCCCTGTTTTGGGGTCTGGATCTTTCAAGGGCGTCAGTGGCGAGGCGTGAGTTGGATTTCTCAGGGAGGGGAAGGCTCTGGCCATTGGAACGGCCTCATTTCAAGGCAGGAGTGAGTCAGGCGAGCTTGAAGTAGAAGGGACTTAAGGAAAATAAATAGGGAGCAATGGAGGAATCACTGGGGAACATCGCATTTGCTTCACCCTCAAAGCTTTGGTCATCTTTCCATCAGCTTGGATAATTGTGGGTTATGGTTTTGAGAAGTGAAAACCCAAATGTTCTGCTTTAGTGGCCTCCGATACAGTCTCTCTCTGGCAGCTGCGCACCGTGGCTTTGGGCCTGGGGGCGTTGACTTTCCCTTGACACTTCCAAAATACCCACATTTTGTTTCTGATGTATTTGGTGAACTTCCTTTGTGTTCATCTCAGGATCTCACAGGGTGTAAGAAATGCACAACGTGAGCTACAGCAGGGTTGCCTTACGGCCCCTCACTCCCCATACCTGTCCTTGTCGTGTTTTTAGCTGTGGGTGTGCATAGGGTCATAACCTCTCCTCCTTCTGCAACAATGGGGGCACTTTTGAAGGTATTAAATGACAGTATTGTTGAGTATAGCACTAGGCAGACTTCATACCCCAGAAAGTAGGAATTTAAAGTATTTGGCCTGTGAATTTATCTCATGCTATTTTTGTTCAGACTCATCCAAGGCATCTTTGTTTCATGCCTAATGAAATTATTCAGGCAGAGGGAGTGACCCAGACAAAGAAAAATGCGCTCGTTGGGATGGCAAGACGGAGCCGACAGCTCACAGAGAAGACCTTCCTATAGGACAGAGATGGGAAAATAATGAAGAAGATTGCGACCATTGCATTTCCCTCGTGGGTGAAATGCCAAGTTGGAAAATAAAAGGGGATGGGGGGAGAAAGAGGCAGGGAGAACCACCCAAAGGCAACAGCTTGGCCAGCCTGACCAGAGGAAGTTATTTCAAGATCGCTCAGTATAGGGAGCTCACTTTGGATGCTCTTTTGCCTTAATATCTTGCAAAAATGGTTCACTGACTCACAGCCTGAGTCCCCTGCACTTCCCTGGGTGTGGAGTAACAGCTGGACAGCTTGCAAATCATTACCTGATCCGCTTCTAGCCACTCAACTCTCCCAGTAACTGGCCAGTTCATTATTTTGTAGGTGTCCTTCTCTTCAACTAGTCTCTGTTGAAGATACTGCAATGTTTTCAGGATCAAAATAAATGATAATCAGGATTGGGAACAGTAGCTGATATGGGAAAGAACTTTCTAACTTGACGCATGCTGTGGGAATGCACCATCTTGGTATGAGTGCTCGATTTAGGGAGGTCAGCAGATGGCCATCCGGGACCTTCCACAGTCTGTTAGCACCTGAAGGAATGTTCAACCCTGTTGCATTTTGGCCACCTCCTTAGTCATTGAGAGCAGCCAAACCCAGAGCTCTGAGGCTGGGGGAATTGGCCTGGACCTGTAGGTAGTGATGTTTTAAGTCAGACCCTTTTCTAAAAACACAGGAAGAAAATGGAAAAATGCGAACACGGATTTGTGATGCTTCATGGGGTGTCTTGGGGAAAGCTAAGATGCAGTGAATATTTGTTGTATAAATAAATAAATGGCACCAGACACTGAGATTCCCTGTCTTTATGACAACAGAACAGTACAGAAGAACTGGAGAAAATACTGAAGGTTTAGAAAAATTTCCCAACTCCTCTTCAAAGACAGGATTGCCAAGTTCCAGGTGGGCCCTTTGAGTTGCCCAGACGTGTGTCCAGTATTTTAAGAGTCCTGTCCAGGAAGATTCCTGAAGGTGCAAGTTCCAGCCACACTAATTGCCTCCTCTAGATCCTGGTTTTTGTTTCTATCAAGGATTCGGACACCCAATAATCACCTTTTCCTTTTCCCTCAACCCCTCCTTTGCAGTACAGACTAACGATTACGTTTTTTTTTTTCTTTTTTTTTTTCTTTTTTTTTTTTTTTTTTTTGCGGTATGCGGGCCTCTCACTGTTGTGGCCTCTCCCATTGCGGAGCACAGGCTCCAGATGCGCAGGCTCAGAGGCCATGGCTCACGGGCCTAGCCGCTCTGCGGCATGTGGGATCTTCCCGGACCGGGGCACGAACCCGTGTCCCCTGCATCGGCAGGCGGACTCTCAACCACTGCGCCACCAGGGAAGCCCCGATTACGTTTTGATTTGCAACTTCCTTTTCTGAAGCAAGTGAACAGAAGGAAAAACCAAAGTCTCTGTGACATTCTACTGTAGCTCCCTAGAACAGGAATATTTTAGTCAGGTTCCCTGCTGGAATTGTTTAATGTAAATGCTTTAAAAGAAAGCAAGGTGGAGGCAATCCATAGGTGTGACTTCATAACATTTTAAAATTTCTCTTCGTAATGCTATTAACCAGCAGATATCAAGCTGGGAAATGTTTGAAACAAATAGGACAGAACAAGAAGATTAATATTCCTAACATATAAGGAATTCATCCAAATCAATAAGAAAAACATTAAGACCCAAAACAGATACCCGAGTAAGGGACAAACAGGTCTCCAAAGTGGAAATGCAAATGGCAAATCAACATACAACAAAACATCCAGGCTCACTGGTTTTCAACACAATGCAAATTGAAATAGCCAGGGCACATCATCTCCCCCATCAAATTAACAAAGATGCTAAGCCGATGGTCCAGAAAAAGGTGCAGTCAGATAGAATGTTGTGTGCCACTCAGGCAAAGAACAGACTTTCTGGAAAACTGTTGGCCCGTACACATCAAGAGCCTTAAAATATGTGGAGGCCATTTGACCCTAAAAGTCAGCTGCTAGAAATGTATCTTGAAGAGGTCCTCGGAAACGTGAGCCCTCGTTGGTGTGCAAAGACGTTTGTAACAGACATGTGGTTTATTAAAACACTAATTACAAAAGACCTGAAATGCACCAAATTATGAGAACGGCTCAATAAGTATGGCTTTTCTGTTCCATGAAATATAGAGCCTTAAAAACGATGTGTGTGAAAAGTTCTTCATGGCATGGAAGAACTCAGGATAGAACATGAATAGAAAAAAATAGGAAACTATCACCACATATGATTTCACCTATATTTTTTAAATGTTCCACATAGAACAGAAGCCTCAGGCCACATCCTTTCCTGCTGTGATGTGCTTTTTCAGAACCATCGAGACTCTGAGCCTGGGTCATGCAGCCCGTTCCTGGATGCTGTGAATGACGCCCCCCCACCGCCCGACACCCCAGGGAAGCTGCTCTCAGCCCTTTTCTTTCTTTTCAGAGGAATTCCAGCTCTGTTCACATAGTGTGGGCAAAATCTATGACAGACCCCAGGGCCCAGTCCCGTGGATCTCTACATCAAAGTAGAGGTGGAAACAAATATTTTATCCATATCATCCATTTTCCCTTATAAAAAAAACGTAAATAGGTATTTGAAATTCCACTTAAAAAAAACAAAAACAGGGCTTCCCTGGTGGCGCAGTGGTTGAGAGTCCACCTGCCGATGCAGGGGGTGCAGGTTTGTGCCCTGGTCTGGGAGGATCCCACGTGCCGCGGAGCGGCTGGGCCCGTGAGCCATGTTCGCTGAGCCTGCGCGTCCAGAGCCTGTGCTCCGCAGCGGGAGAGGCCACAACAGTGAGAGGCCCACATACTGCAAAAAAAAGAAAAAAAAAAACACTTAGGATCAAAGCAACCTTTCAAAACTAACTCTGGGGACCCGTCCAGGGTCTTCTGCTTTTTCCTGGCATGGGGTGTTGTAACCCTGCACACGTTTCAGAGAATTTGCTCTGATTTGTCATCAGATTCTGTTTCCAGGAGGGGAAACCTAGGATATATCATTTCAGCCACAAGTTAATGTATTAAATTAAAAGAAATGATATCTTTCCTTCTGGGTGTGAAAGGTGGTATACCAGGGTTTGTGGGGTCAGACAGACCTGGCTTTTTTTTTTTTTTAAATAAAAAATTGTATATATTTAGGGTCTACAGCATGATGTTTTGACACATATACACAGTGAAATGGTTACTGCAGTCGAGTGAATTAACATATTCATTCTCCTCCCAGAGTCACCTTTTGCGGGGGGTCAGAGCACCTGAGATCTACTCTTCTAACAGATTTTCAGGGTGCACTATAGCGTTCTTAACCACAGTCACTGTGCTGGACTTGACATCTCCAGAGCTTATTCATCCTGCCTGACTGAACTCTGGACCCTTGGAATTACGGCTCTCTCACTCACGGCTCTGTGAGCTTGGAGGTGATGCTTAATTCTTCTGAGCCTCAGTTTTCCCATTCGTAAAGACAGACAAAAACAATAGCTAACGTTCTGTGTATTAGCCCTGGGCTGAATGTCTCACATGTATTCACTCACCTCACCTCTCACCACCGCACCGAGGTGGGCTGTGTGTGGAGCCCTGTGGCAAATGAGGAAACAGGCACAGATAAGCAGAATAGTCTGCTGTGATTCACACAGCTTGTTAAGTGGCAGAGCCTGGATTCTTGTTTAGGAAATGAGGCCCCAGAGCCTGTGTTCTTTTTTTTTTAAAGAGTTTTTGATGTGGACCATTTTTAAAGTCTTTATTGAGTTTGTTACAATATTGCTTCTGTTTTATGTTTTGGGTTTTTGGCCCCAAGGCATGCGGGATCTTAGCTCCCATACCAGGGATCGAACACTCACCCCCTGCACTGGAAGGCAAAGTCTTAACCACTAGACCGCCGGGGAAGTCCCAGAGAGCCTGTGTTCTTAACCGCCGTGGCTTGGCTCGTACCATCTACCTCAAAGGATCCCCTGAGGATTAGGTGGAAGGTCATGTGACCCATTCCCCACTCACCCCCAATTCCAGACAATGATATTAGGGGAAGTCACACCTTGGGAGGGAAACTAACACTCCCTCCCTTTGACTGAAAAGACTTTTGCTGATTAAAGCGCCCCCTCCCCGTTTCACAGGTGAGGAAACAGAGGTCAGGAGAGTGGACTTGGCCATGGACACCTGCAAGTTGGCATCCTGTCCCAATGATTCCTAATCATGGCTCTTTGCTTGGTGCCATGATGCCTCCTTGATTAGAGTAAATTGATAGTGCAGGAGAGACTTAAGGAAAAGATGGGATTTGAACAGTTCACTGATGAAAGCCTAGACTTAAATAGGAGGAGAGGAGAATAGGAATTTTAGGTTTGGAAATAAGAACATTCACTCCTTCCCCTGCTTGGTGATTCTATTAATATTGAGCATTTACTGGTTCCTGGGCTCTGTGCTAAGTTTTTGAGAAACAGACACAAGGAGTCTTGCAAGGAGCTTCCAGACTAATGGGAGGGACATACAGATACCGCACAATGCAACAAGTGATGTAGCAAAGCTTTGCATAGGTGCCATCAACCCAGAATCCACAGGAGTAATCTTGGAGGACTTTTTGGAGTAGGTGACATTGAAGCTTAATTTTTTAGGATGAATAGGAGTTAGACAAGTGAGGGGAGATGGGAAAGACAGCACAGTCTGGAGGGCAGCATGCACAAAGGCCTAAGGCTGGAGAGAATGTTAGGTGTCCAGGGAATTACAAGGAAATTCATGTGTATTAGACTGGAGAGGTAGATGGGGAAAAAAACGTGAAGGACCTTAAATATTAACAAATCAGATTTTGTCCTGAAGACAGTAAAGAATGTCCAAAAGGAAGTAAGATGGTCAGATTTGCATTCTATTAAGAATTCCTCTGGCAGAAGTATAGAAAGTAGATCAGAGATGACATTTGACTAAATATGGCGCATTGTATATTCCTTCACAAAACCCGTGGATGTGATAATAATATAAATTAAAAAGGCATCAGTGGAAACTAATATAATGTTATATGTCAAACATACCTCAATAAAAAAAGAAAGGCATCAATCCACAAGTTCTAAGACAGTGGAAGCAGATAAGACGGGTCAACATGGTTCTACCACCTGTCAAGTGGAGGGACAAGCAATACCTGACTTAGCAGACAAAGCTGGACCCCCACCCCTGCAGGATGGGAACCACGGGGAGCCAACCAGAAAGCAGCTGGTTCACTTTGAAGAACACTTGAAAGGCTCAGGTGTCAAGGTGCCGAGTACCTATGAAGGCTCAGACGTGAGAAAGGGCTGGAAACCGAAGACTCGGCTGGTTCTTTGTCAGAACAATGATGTAACCTTGTAAATATCCTCACCTCCCACACCACACAGTCAGGAAACCAGCCCCACCCCAGCCCCAGCAGAGAACCGAGGGCACCTTCTCTGAGATGACCCTGAGACGTTCTGACTCAGGTATCAGCTGAGCTGAGGGTGCTGGACGTGGCCCCGTATTGCAGCAACGGGGGGTAAGTGAAAATCTGCACACTGAATGGCCAGATCGCTGCTTGCACTCAGCAATGGGAGCCAGACCTATACGCTCCAGACAGGAAGTTGGAGTGGGGGAACCTTTGGGGAAACTCATCAGCTAAAAGACCTACAGTGTAATGTGGACATTGGAGGTCCCCTGAGAATTTGCTAGATCCCTGCCTGGTCAGTCTGCACTGAAGCCCAGAAGGAGACAGCCTCTTCCTTCCCAGAAACAGGGCTTTCCATCAGCAATTCAGCGCCTTACTCAGATATGAATGAACAACAAGGGGTCATCAGACATTCAAAGGGGGAAGTCAGCAACCAAAGTGAGAAAGTAGGACAGAAAGGAATTTGATGGACGGAGTGTGGAACCCATATGAAATATCCAGAAGATGGTGAGTGATAGCCTTGAATGTAAGAGAATTTATTGCACCCATGGAACAAGAACAGCAGGCTATAAAAAGGGACATTCAGAGAACATAAAAGAAATCCTGGAAATAAAACATCTAATAGCAAAAGCAAAAAGTTCAACAAAAGAGTAGTAACATACGGTTGAGGAAAGCTCCCAGAAAGTAGAATAAAACAAAAGTGGAATGGAATAAAGTAGAGGGAAAATATTTTTTAATTCAGGAAATGGGTCTATGAAATCTAAAACCCAGATCAACATGAGTTACAGAAACAAACAAAAAACAGAATATGGAAAAGGAGAAGAAATTATCAAATAAAAAATACAAGAAAATGTCCAACTCACAGGTGGGAGTTGCCCACTTTGAAAGGACCCACTGAGTGCCCATTACAGTGGATTTAAAAAGACCCTCATCTCTAAATACCATTCCCCTTTAAAAGAACCAGAGATCCTTGAGGAAGTGGTTGATTGTAGATCTGGGGTAGGAAATACACAAGATGGAACTTGGGTCAAACCAGAGAGCAAAGCAGTCATTGAAATCTGGGTCACGTGGGTAGGACTCAGGAGCCACTTTGGAGAGGTTTCCACTGGCCAAGGAGGTGATGACTTGAGCCTCACTTAGACTAAGGACTGCACACATCAAACCACAAGTCCGTCATGACACTTAAAAGGAGAACTCATTGGGCCACTTCTGGAAGATGCTAGGGAGCCACCTCCTTATTCTGAAAGCTGGTAAATAACAAGAAAGAATCAAGCATTTATTTTGTCTTCCTTGTAAAACTGTACCTCAGACAACCAAACAATGGATGAGAGAAGGGTTCTCTATAAAACTCCTTCAGCTAATGAACAAAAAAAGGAAGGGAAAGAATGAGAACTTCACCGTTGTGTTTCCTAGTGAAATTCAGGATCCAGGTAAGATCAGTGGTTGTCACTGACAACACAGAAAGAGTGATGTGTGCCTCCCAAGAGAAGTACACACCACCGCCTGTTGGCACCAACCAGACAGTAAAAGGCCAGTCTCTCCTTTTCCCGGCTCCCTAAGACAGAAGAGGAAACTTCAGGCTGAGGCTGAGTTTATTACCCAGTTTGCACAGGGACTGGGGATCTGGCATAAAGGCTTTTGCAGGTGACTGATTTAATCGTTTAAATGAGTACTCTGGTGCCTCCAAGCAAAAGTCCCTGAATCTCTGCCTAGAAGGGATATTGGAGGTTTAACCCAGCTGTCCATCCATCAGGTGGGACAGCGCTGCAGCCCCTCAGGACCCCATGGGGAGGGGTGTGAAGGAGCCTTGCTTGGGGTGGCATAGTCAAAGCTGCTCACCTTTCCTACCTGTCCACGCCCCGCACCCACCCCCCCAGGAAGCAGTGAGCCAAGCTCCTTATGCAGTGCCTCTGTCCACTTCTGCGGCTTTTAGAGAAGCCTGGGCTCAGAGAAGTGACCTCAAGTCCTCCTGTTGTCTTAGCTTGGGTTCCTCCAATGGCTGAGTGTAAACCAGGGCTTGGGGGTAGGAGCTGAGCCCAGGAAGCAGGGTGACAGAGGGAGGAAGGGAAACAGGAGCATCAGTGCAGGATGCATCAGGGGTCCAGTCACTGTGGGCAGTGGGGGCTTAGCCCCACTGGGGACCTCCGGGATGACCCTCCAAGGGAGGAGGGTCATCCACCCATCACTTCCTCCATCGGCTGAGGGTCTTTGGGATGCTCGCTCTCTGACCCTCTGGTTGGTCCCACTGAGCCCACTCTCTGGCCAGAGACCTCTTGCAGACGGGGGACATGGGACACTGCCTATCTGGAGGGAACTGCCTGCAGGTGACCTCCATGGTGAGTCAAGGTCAGCAGAGCCAAACTTCCTGGCTCCCGTGCTGTGCTTGTAAGCACTACACTGAATTGGTCTTGGGGTCTTTTATAAGGTGCAGACCCAGAGCTTGGGGAGAGAGGACAGGCTGACATGGCTGAACTTGCTTAAGGCCAGTAGGTGATGACTGGCAGGTGTCACACGTCAGGGGAGCAGGCGCATAGGTAGCTAGGGCTGTGCATGGGTGCCTTTGGCATCATGCACCCCAGAAAGAATCAGGGATACTCTTCTGCACCATGTGCTGGCTCCAGGACCTGGCTTCTGACCTGGGTAGTCCTCCTGAGTTTGGCATCTTTGGCAGCCTTCTCTTAGATGGAGAAATTCTGCCCCTTGCCTGGCAGCTTTGGTGAAATGCTTCTGGCAGTTCTCAGCCTTGGCAACACATTACGATCACCTGGGGGCCTTTCAAAAGAAAGGTCACTCCCCAGAGTGACAGAAGGAAGTAATTGGTCTGTGGTGAGTGCTGGCGTGGGGAGCTTTTAATGCCCCCCCCGCCCCCGCCCTAGGTGTTTCTAATGAACAGCCACAGCTTAGAGAAAGTTCTAAAAGCTTAAGCAGGAAGTCCCTTTTGCAAGCAAGTATTATTTTAGCAATCAGGAAGGAATTTCTCACTTCTTTATGAAACCCCACCCACTAAGTGGGGTGGCGGTGGGCCGGGGTGGGGGTGGGCCGGGGAAGGAGACTCAGCAGAGCCGTGTGTGAGCAAGTCCCTTTTTCCTGCAGGCCACTGGTAGAATCTGGGAGTTCCTACATGAAATTGATTAGTGATTGATAAGTGATTTGGAGAGGTTCACCATTCAGAAGCCCCTGTCTCTGTCACCTCCTGGCCGTAAAAGCCTGTTTACTTTCTGCTGTGCCTCTTCAACTCCCAAGCTTGGTTTGCACATCTCTAAAATGAGGATGTGCACGCTGCCCGAGAAAACGCACATAAACTGTGTGCCGAGCACGCGCAGGGCAGACGCGGGCAGCCCCCGCCCCACGTGCAGCTGGACGGACTGAGGGTGGTGCTGTGTTCTGGGCCACAGTGAAGCGGCGTGAGTGGCGCAGGGGATGTTCGTTCCTCTGTGTGGGGCCGGGCAGCCGGATGCCATGCCAAGGAGACATTTGAGGAACCAAAGTCGGGAGGGAAGATCGCCCTTCCTCCAGCTTTTCCTGCTCCACCCACTCAGCCCCAGCTGCAGAAGCTGGAAGCCAACAGCAGTTCGAGTGCGATGTGATAAAAGACCTCCAGTCAGCCTGAAGGAGGTGGCTGGCTGTGGTCGGTTGGACAGAGGCACTTACACGCTTTTAGGGTGCTTTCCCTCCCCAAGAGCAGTGAAGCAGGAGGCCCCAGAGGTGGGAAGGATTTCCTGGCGTCAGCAGCAGGAGCGTTTGCAGAATTGTTACCTCTGCTCCCAGGGTTCGCTTTCTGACTTGCTGTGGACACTGAATGGTCTTGGCCTCCCAGAACCCCTTGTGCTGTTATTCACAACCCAGGATCATCCAGAGCTTGAGCAGAGTCGGGCAGTCAGGGAAGCAGGCATCCTGCTATGTACAGAGGGCAGTGTATTCAGAGACATCCCTGTCTGGCTCCCACGGTCGGTCAGTTCTGTAGACGTCGGGATTGCCAGGTCCTGATGGTACCATCAGGATTTGAAGCCACTTCTCTCTGGGGAGCCTACTGTTTAGCGCAGGACACATGTCCAAGGGTTCATTTCCATGCACCGTGATGCAGGATGTGTTAGAGGTAACACCGGAGCCTGGAGCGGGGTGGGGGGATGTGCAGAAAAGGCGTTTGTCCACCAAGGAGTCTTGTCTGAGATGAGTTTAAAGGAGCCGAAGTTACAGTATGAAAAGACAGGAGGAAATCCTTAATGGTGGAGGGGACCACATCAACCCTGGCAGAGTGGGGAGGAAAAGTGTGATGTGACAGAGGAAGTGCACACAGACGGGCGTGATTGGGGCGACAGGTGCAAGGGTTTGGGAGGTGGCGGGGTGACAAGAGAGAAAGCGGGGAGAGCGGGCGGAGACCAGACACCCAAGACCTTTTACTGGGTCAGAGTCTAGACTTCACTCTGTGAGCGATGCAGGCGAGGAAAGACGTTCTTGCTCTCCAACCTTTTATTGTGAAACTTCCAAACCTGCAGAAGCGTTGAAAGACTAGTACAATAAATAACTGGACACCCTACACAGGGATTCCCAAATTGTTAACATCTGCCCATTGGCCTTCTCTCCTTCGCTCTGTATTATTTTTCTCAGATTCTTTGAAAGCAGATTACAGACGTCATGACTAAGTACTTGAGCGTGGGTCTCTAGGAGGAACGCACGTTCGTCTTCCGGCACGACCCCGATGCCATTACACACCCAAGGACTGAACTTTGACGGTACGTTGGATGTGTTATCTGACATCCAGTCCATAGTTAACTTTCCTCCATTTCCCCCAAAATGAACCTGACAGCTCTTCTGTTCTGTAAGTAGAGTCTGATCAGGGAGCCATGGTGCATCTGGGGATGTGGCTCTCAAGTCTCCTTCAACGTGGAAGGGCCCCCAACTTCTTCTTGCGTTTGGTTTTTCCTGGTTACTGTTTGTTGAGAGGAGAGTGCAGGCCACTTGTGTATAGACTGTCCCCCAGTCTGGACCTGTGTGATCGTTCACTCATAATTAGACAAGGGTTAGACATTTTTGGCCAAAGCGCCGCGTGGAGAGGCCTTCCCGTTGCCTCACCGCAGGAGGCTCATGGTGCTAACGTGTCCCCACATTGCCCGGCTGAGTGCTTCCCTTGGTGTCACCAGGCCCCTCCATTGTGCAGACACGTCGTACCCTTCACATCTAAGGGTGGGTCTGCAGCTCTGTCCTTCCTTCTCCATTTGCAGATTGGCATCCTCTCAGGGAAACCCCACACACCCCACTTTTTAAAAATCATCACTTTAGACAAGGGATTCTTTTTTTTTTTTTTCTTTGCGGTACGCAGGCCTCTCACTGTTGTGGCCTCTCCCGTTGCGGAGCACAGGCTTCAGATGCGCAGGCTCAGCGGCCATGGCTCACGGGCCCAGCCGCTCCGCGGCACGTGGGATCCTCCCAGACCGGGGCACGAACCCATGTCCCCTGCATCGGCAGGTGGACTCTCAACCACTGCGCCACCAGGGAAGCCCAACAAGGGATTCATTTTATATTCAATGTGTCAGTGCCATTGTTAATTCATTAACACTCTTATGCTTGTGGCTGCCCAGATTGTCGCAAACTGGGCCCCTGGGAGACCCTTCAAGCCAGCTCCTGGGTCCTCATGGGTCCCCGTTTGATTGAGCACTTCCGGGATTTCTGCCTAAGTTGGTACTTTCATGGCCCAGACTTGGAATTAACCTCTTCTCTGAGGAGCCCTGGTTCCTTTTCGTGAGGAATCATCATTAGAAACCATGGTTTGGGCACCGACTGTGCTCCATGACTACAGAAATGTCATTGCTTCCAGGTCTTTGGGTAGAGAGTGTGAGGAAATGTATATGTTCTAAAACTTACAAGTTTATTCCAGTAATACCCATTCATCACAAGGTTCTTCCCCCCACTTCCATTTCCCCACTTTGGTTCCCAAATATATGCACACATTCATTTATGTGCTGCATCCTACAGTATCCCCGAAGTCGTTCACAGATTACTAAACCAATAACACCACCACCACCCGATTTACTCAGTGAGAGGTAAGATTTCTTCGCAGTTATTTTCCTCTTTAGAATATATTCCACCAAGGGTGTACAGTCCGAGTACCTGAATTTATTATTTGTGTGTGCAACTTATAAATGTGTACAAATAGGTTCATCGGTATATAATTAGAGTTCACTTTTTCATCTTCAGTTTTACTTTTTGGAAATGTAAGAAACTTACATTTCAAAAGTCAGTACTTAGGCAATTGTTTATGTAGCCAGTCTCCGAGGGATGGGCATTTGGTTGGTTCCAGTATTTCGCTCTTGCAAATAATGCCACGGAGAATTACTTCCATTCACGAACGTGCGTCGTCCAGGTAAACTCCTAAAAATGGGGTTGCGTACTGATGGACAGAGGCACATGTGATTTTTTGATGTTGCCATGTTCCCTTCCGTGCGGCTGCACCATTTGAGTTTTCTGTTGGACAGTGGGTTTGAGAGGAAATGAGGTCAGACATAGGAGGTCCCCGTGGCCGTCCAGGCAAGTGATGGTTCAGGGTCTGAACTGTGACAGTGGGACTGGGGTGGGGATGGGGGCCGACTGAGGGCTTTAGCTCTTGATTGGTTGCAGGTGGCAAGGGAATAAAAAGAACAGAAGGACAAGGGAATGAAGACTCCCAGGTCCACACTGAGACAGGAAGCAGGAGGAGGAAGAAGATGTGTGCATCTGTGTGGACCTGTATGTGTGTCTATATGTGTATGCGTGTGTGTGTGCATCTGTGCATGTGTGTGCATGCACACATGTGCACGTGAGTTTGGGGTAGAGACGTGCAGAGCCTGGAGCATGCATGGTACAGCCGGCAGCAATAAGCCCCTGGCACAAAGAGGGCCCTGAAAACCACGATTATGGTTGAGACCAGTCCATGCACCACCTAGTGTCCCCAACCTCTGGACGCACAGGGAAAATGGTACATTTGTTTTACTTTCCTCAGATGCACACACGGACCCACTGCTTTAAATTTACAGGCCCTTCACCCAAAAAGGCGTCTGGAGGTTGAGGAAAAATACAGTGAGCACATTATGTAAAAATGTAACTAACTGCTGTTAAAAAGTAAAGGGAGGGCTTCCCTGGTGGCGCAGTGGTTGAGAGTCTGCCTGCCGATGCAGGGGACACGGGTTCTGGAGGACCCCACGTGCCGTGGAGCTGCTGGGCCCGTGAGCCATGGCCGCGGAGCCTGTGCATCTGGAGCCTGTGCTCCGCAATGGGAGAGGCCACAACAGTGAGAGGCCCGCGTACCGTGAAAAAAAAAAAAAAGAAGTAAAAGGACTTGATGTTTCCCAGACCACACGTGGGTTCATAGCCCCCTTGCGGGTGGGAGGATGACCACTGGTCCCAGTATGAAGCATGATGTCTCTGGTTATGAAACAAGCTGCTGGCAGAGGGTCTCGTGGGCAGTTCCTGTGGTGCTCCTGTCCAGCAGAGAGACCTGTCCTTGTCCTTATCCCCTGACTGGCTTGTCCTGGGCTGACCCAAGGGTAGTAAAGTGTTTGCTGGAGGCTGGGAGCACTCAGAGGCAGTGGGAGTCATTTCAGGGATGTGCTCCTCGGGGACCTACACAGGCTCCCTGGAAAGGAGCCCTTATCTTCCACCTGGAAGTGTGTCTTCACGTCCAGCGTAGTTTATGTTTGGCTAAAGGTGGGGTCCCCTGTGTTCATGCACAACTTCACAGTGGACGAATCCCACTCTTAGAAGCTTGTCAACAATTCTGCTTTCCACACACACGTCAGCTGGCGTATCTGCAGGGACACATCAGGGATCCGCATGGCCGTCCTCCTCATCTTTAATTACTCAAATAATTGAGAAATTCCTTCAAGCACCAATTCAACAACGATAACTTGGTTTATCGTTTACTTTGGTTTTCATTGATTCGAGTGCAACCTTTCTAAAATCTTTCTCACCTCCTCACCCTGCCTAGCACACGTGACGTAGTCATTTCTTAATAACTCAGTAGAATTAAGAGAGAATTCACCTGGCCTGGTTGTGACGATTGCAGGTTCTGTCTGCTCTCTTCAGCGTTGGCTGCCAGCTGCTACCTCTGCTGCCGACAGCTCTTTTCACACCCGTATAACCTCGTCACCCTCCTTTCTGTTTGCTGACTTGAACATGCAGTGGACTTGGACACAGTGACCCATTCTCTGTAGTGTTAATACTCTGTGTTGAAGCGGAGTCCTGAGGCCCTGAGAGACTTCTCCAAAGTGAGCGCCTGACCAGGCGTCCTGGCACCACTAGCAAGGGCTGAGGACTTCTCCCTGAGAGCGAGGAAGGGCCAGAATTTCTACGTCTGGATGGTGGAGTCCTACCTCTGCGCTGGCCTACAGATGTTCCTCGAAGTGATAAAACCTCCAATACAACTGACCCAAAAGAAGCTTCCAGTTCAATCAAGGCTGTGAATTCTCTCCTTTGAGGGGATGGGGGCAGTACGGGCAGTCCTCAGTCTGTCTCTGGGAGGCAGAAGAGAAGAGAATGGCTTCTGAGTTCGCATCTACGAATGGAGCTGTTACCTGCCTCGCCCACATGGTGAGCGTGGAAGGGTGTTACCGGAGCCACGCGGCTACTGACACAAAATACCCTTATCTACACTTTGGGGCTAATTTAAACGTATGAAAGATGAGGTATGGTTTTCCAACTGTGATTTTTCTCAGCTACAGCAAGTGTGGGATGTTTTCTTTCCATCTTCAAGTTCCCCCTCCCCCCTCCAGGGCTTCTTTTACCCACCTCTACCCCCAAAGAATTTTAGAAGGAAATATAATGCTGTTTGAAAAAATCTGAAATAGCGTCCCCCTCGGAGGGCTGTAATTACCAAGAGCCAGTCTCACTTCTCTGAAGGTCACCCGATGTAGGAAGAGGTGTGAACGATGTGGACAAAAGCAAACAAGTCAGACGTCCCCCGCTAATCTCACCTTTACCTCTATAATCACCGAGAAAGGAATCCAGGGGCTGGGGTGTGAGGCTGACCCATAGGAAGCTGCTGACATTTGACCACTTTTAACACACAAAAAAATGCCAGTTTCCAGTGGTTTCACCTAGTGATTTCCAGGAGAAGAGAATCATCCTTGTTGTTCAGGGTTATTCAAGCAGTATTGCAAGATAATGCTGCACCTCTCATTTTTATGGTGAAAAAATCTAGGAAATAAACGTAGGGAGTGCTGTGTAAATGAATGCAAAGGTAATAAGTACACACAGCATCTCCACTACTCTGTTTTCCCCCATATCCAGGAGATACCGTTCTTTCTTGAGTCTGGTTCAGTCTGGGATGGAGACACACATCCATGTGGAAGTTGGGAATTGAACTTGGATTTATTTGTCATTTTAATATGCCGTTCCCTTTACTTGACAGTGAGTTTCGATGAGCACCGTCTTCGATGTACCGCTGATCTGCTAAATAAATACTGTCCTGGGCTGGCGGAACCTATAGACAGTGCCTCGCGGAGGCTCATAAATGTGCCCTCCCAGGAGCGCTGCCTGGCAGTCACTTCGTCTTTATTTCCCACTGACCACTAAAAGGCATCGTCTGTGTGGCTGGTGACCGCCTCGTCATCTGATTTGAAGTTAGGTCCCCCTAAAGCAGGGAGAATCTCCTCACAGCCCATCTCTCATGTTTAATCCAGAGCTGCAGTGGGGAAGCCTGTGTGCACAGCTTAGAGAAAGAAACCTGGTCCTGTGATTAAACAGATGCGGGATGAAGGCATTGCCGCGCTGCTGGCTGCTGGAAGGCATTCCCTGGGGGCCCTGAGGTCCAAGGCCCAGGGAGAGGGGCTGTGCTTAGTCTCTTCCTCCCCACCCCACCCACCCTGCCGTGTCCTTTGCTCTAAGCTTCAGTTAGGCTCTTGCTGGGGTAAAGCCTGTCCCTGATCGGGGTCCTGGGGCTCTCAGCTCTGGGGCATGGGTTTTCTCCGGTCGTGGCAGAGACATCGTGGGCTCTCCGGGCTCATCGAAGAAGAGAGGACAGAGGCTGAAAGCCTTTAGACAGAATGTCTGAAGACAGTCCTCGCTCGGCTCCCCGCTCAGGAGGTCCTGTCTCCAACCAGACAAGGGGCCCCGATGCCCAAAGAAAGAAACCAGAGGAAGGAGGGGAATGGGGAGAGGAGGAGGAAAAGGAGAGGGGGCAGGAAGTGGGGGGTGAGGGGAGAGGGACGTGGAGGCTGGAGGGGAAGGAGAGGCGAAGGCCGCTCTCCCAGGTGATTTGTGTGCAAATTAAAAACAGACCCTGGCCTGTAGGGTTTCCGCAGCCTTCATGGAGAGCGTTAATGGGGAAAATAGGGCAGAAAAACACAGCTGATCTATGGTAGGCAGCCCTGCTCCCTTGAGAGCCCCCTACCCCAGCCTGTGACCATACACACATATGCCTGCACACGTGCACAGGCGTGGATGCGCACTCACGAGGACACGCGTGCACAGGCACACACATGCACACACGCAGGCGTGATCACGCCCTGCCCCATCCCTCCTGTTTTTTTTTTTTTTTTTTTGCGGTACGCGGGCCTCTCACTGTTGTGGCTTCTCCCTTTGTGGAGCACAGGCTCCGGACGCGCAGGCTCAGCGGCCATGGCTCACGGGCCCAGCCGCTCCGCGGCATGTGGGATCTTCCCAGACCGGGGCACGAGCCCGTGTCCCCTGCATCGGCAGGCGGACTCTCAACCACTGCGCCACCAGGGAAGCCCCATCCCTCCTGTTTTGAGTCTTGGCCTCTGCCCTTGACTCTGACCCTGGTCCAGAGGTGGGGTCTCCACAAGGTCCTGTCCCTTACCCGCTGCCTGCCCTCAGGACCCCCCTGGTCAGCTACCTCTGCTAGGATACGGGGCACACCACGGGCTTTAGGGTCAGTGCAGAGCAGCCTTTATACACCCGTGAAGGTTTTCACTGGCTGGTCAGCTGACAGAAAGGGAGTGTTGACACGAGTCTGGTGAGGTCTTGGGTTTTGCCCTTGGCTCAGCTCCCATGGGGCGTCCCAAGGTCATCGTGGGAACCTCCGAGGAGGGACGGAAAGTGCAGGGACTTTGTTAGGGCAAAGCCTGTAGGAGGGCATCTGGGGAGGCAGGGGGCAGCGTGAAGGAGGTGGGGGAGGAGACTTGCGGGAACCTCCTCCAGGAGGGCTGCGGCCTAGGAAAGGTTCCTCGGGGCCATCAGGGAATTACCGAGCCAACGCTGGCCCTCAGGGGCACCCCACATCTCCCAGGGACAGGCCTGCCTTAGTGACCCTGCTGATGTGGCCGTGCATCCCGCCCCCCGCCCCTAGTCAGGGGGCGAGGTAGGTCGGGAGCTACCGGCCAGGTGCGCGGCCCCAAAGCAAACAGAAGTCGACTGAAACTGAGCCCCAAGGAAGAAGCAGTTACCTGCTCTCTTTCATACTGACTTGAAACAGAAAATCAACAATTCAAGAAAGATGTTCACGTAAAAAAATAATTTTAGTCAAATAATCATTTGCTAACTAGGTGCTTTCTCCACCTGAATTCGGGGCAGGGGGCGGTCTCTGCACGGCCAGCTGGGCAACATGCAGGCCCCCTGTTCCTAGCACCGAGAAACGCCAGGATGGCAAGCTGAGTCAGGGGGCAGTTGGCCTGGAGGTACGGAGGACTTGCTGGGTGGCAAGGGGGGCTTTAAACATTGCACAGCGTTGTAGAATCATTTTGTTTTAGGGTCTTTAAAAATCAGGTTCAAATCCTGTCGGTTTCAGATCAGTTGAATGACCCTGTCTGAGGGGAGAGGCTTTGTCATCCTAACTTCCCTGACGACCTAAATGCCCCTCTCCCCCAGCACTGGGCTGGGGTCAGCAAAAGGCATTGATGGGATGATGGGAGGTCAAGGTCTTCCCATTGAGGCCAAGGAAACATCCATAGAAACACAGCACTTAGCAAACGCCAACCCCCAAAGCAGGTAGTGTGAGAAGAGTGTGGTCACCTGACATCATTCTCACGAAATCAAACAGGTGTATATGTAATCTTAAGGATCATCCTGATAAACAATGGAAAATTTCAGAGTTAAAAAAAGCACCCCGTCAATCACAGAAGGCAAGACGATGCCTGACTATTTTTAGTCTGTGGTTGCTCTTTTCCCAAGACCATCTTTAAGTTTGCCCATCTAGCTTTCTCTGCTGCCCACAATAATTCAGGTAGAGGCAGATGACCCCATGGAGAATTCCAGGCTGAAATCTGATTCCACCACTGCATGCATATCTCAGGCCCCAAGACATTCATAAGTGAAGGAAAAATGTCAGCAACAAAAGTGAAAGGAAGTCTTCGGTCAGGAACGGGATCTCTCGTCCGACTGGGTAAATGTTACTGCAAAGACCCGTTCAGCTCTGCTGGCCCCTGTAATAGGGGGAATGATTTGCCAGTTCTTAGTAGCCAGATGCATTATTGAGCCTGTGTTCACCAAAGCATCGTAAAACACTGATTTCGTGCTGTAAATTGCAAGAAGTATAAATCCCTGTGAATATTTCAAGCTTTCAGTGAATTTTCTTTAAATGGTGGTGGTTGTAATTCTCTGTATCTTGACTAACCCTAAGACTATAGTTCCATTCTTCAGGTAGCTCCAGTTAAGATGTAGATATTTTATCCAGTGCAAGAATCTCAGGATTCTAATCAGAAGTCCTCCCACTTAGGATTTAATGGCATATGGGCTTTCTCCATGGTGTATCATCTGGAGGTATTTTAAGTTATGTGTGGGGCAGTATGGCCCCCAAATTTTATTAGTAGATTAATGACACATGACCAAATCCTTATACAGAAAACATTTATATTTTATTTTTAGACTTCGGGAGTTGAAAGTGGGTCAAATCCCAGAGAGCTCTTACACAAACTAATGAGGTTACAAAATCCAGATCCTCAGAAATCATGCTTTTGCAGAGATTTTAATGAATTTTCCAAAGGGAATGCACCAAGAGTTTTCCTTTGAATCAGGCAGTGACAAAGGTCACTTTAGGTAAATTTTCTCCAATATGCAGAGTATTAAACTTGCATCTGCATATCTTTGATTATTTTTTCAATCACAACTGTTGGTTTTCTTCTTTGAAAAGCACAATAAAGATGAAGCACTCAGATTTTTCTGCCGTCTTGTGGGAGGTGGATGTGGAGTTTGGTGAGAGTGACTTAGTAGAGACTTCTATCTTGCTTTAAACTAAAAGGTATATTTATAGAAAATTTGATAAAACCAACAGATCAGGAGACGACTGCGATTGAAAACACAGTTTGGTTCTCACAGTTCCCCAGAGAAGGGGGCGTGCCAGGCTCGCAGGGCCACATGGGGAAGCACCAGGGTGGGTCAGGAGTCAGAGGCTGAGGGGGGTCTGTGGACAAAGCCTTTATTGTGGTCTCCACAGGAAGGAACAGAAGAGGCAGAGTGGGCAGTCTCAGGCTTGGCCTGTTTGGTTAGTCTCAGCAGGCTCTGGGGTGTAGTGACTGTCCTGGTTGTCTGGTACCTGGCCCTGGGCTCCAGATTAGGGCAGGTGGATAGTGGCCTGGAGGGTAAGAGCTCCACAAAGGAGGGGGTTGGCGTGTGAGCTCTGGATCGATTGGCTCGCATTTGAATAGTGTGCTCAGTTTTACTATTTATTACCCACACATTTGCTCTAGGAGTTGGCTGACCCTGCGAGAGACCCTACCTCCTGGGCCAGCAAGGCCCTAGATGGCAGCCCATTAGCATTCAGAAAGTAAAAGACATGATTCATGCACATCTCCAAGCTGAAATTCCAGTGGTTTATCAAACAAGAGGAGTGAGGATTTCGAGCTACATTTGTGTTCACAGAAACCCCCATATAGGGGAAATTTTCCTGGGCATTAAAACAAAGAAATCACAGAACTTTGTTCTCCCATGGAAGCCGGCCAACCTGGTGTTCATCAGCCTCTGCTGGTCACTCAGTCGAGAGGCCTGGGTGGCTCCGCCCGCTTTGAGAGAAGGGGGTACAGGGTTGAGCTCCAGTGCACAGGGCGGAGGGGGCGAAACAAAGGAGTAAACATTTTCCAGGTGGCCTCAGCCCGAGAAGGTTTACACTGCAGGAATAACATTTCAATTGCTGGGTGAGACGGAGAGTATTGTCGAGCTGCAGCCTTTACTGTTGGCTTTGGGGATGAACGACCTTTTTGGGAGAACTTGCCATTTACTTAGGAAGAGGGAAGGTGGCTGTCCATGGTTCCTACCACGTGGCTTCCTGCCCACCCTGCTGCTTTTCCCTCTGCATACCTTGCCCGAGCTGCACGGCTGCCTCTTGGTGGTTATTTGTTCTTGGCTAATTACAGAATGAAGGGATTTTACAGTCTTTACAGTTAAGAACCCGCCTTTTCCCTCTTTTCTTAGAAAAACATGGAGCTCATGCCTAATTAGAGAGTCCTGTAGGCAGGGAATCGAGAACACTGATGCCCACGTGGAGGGAAGGAGCCCTTTCCCTTTGGGCCGACAGCATGCAGTGATTTCATTTTTTGTTTTAGAAGCTACATAACAACCCAGAGTTCCCTTGGCCACAGCCAAGAGTCCCCTTTCCTTTGCGTCGTCACTCACTCTGGGGTACTCAGCACATCTTTCAACAGGTACTTTTTGATCAACTGATCCAACTACTCTGGATTCTGCCAAAATGACTACAAAATGACCGTCCCTCTGTAGTTGGGGACAATCTGTAATGGAGAGAGAACAGAATTCCACACCATGCAAGTCCAGCTGCAGATCCTGGCTGAGCCACGTACCAGCTGGACACATTTGGGCCACTTCCTCACCTTCCCCATACCAGAATTTCCTCCTCTGTAACATGGGCCCGCCAACACCACCTGCCTGCAACAGGAGGGTCGGATGGTGCTGTTTGTGAAAGCCCTCGAGGGGGCAGACTTGTTTTTCTTTCTTTCTTTTCTTTTACCATTCACTTTATTTATTTTATTGTTTAGTTAGTTTTTATTGGAGTATAGTTGATTTACAATGTTGTGTTAGTTTCAGGTGTACAGCAAAGTGATTCAGTTATACATATACAAATATCCCCTCTTTTTTACATTCTTTTCCCATATAGGTCATTACAGAGTATTGAGTAGAGTTCCCTGTGCTATACAGTAGGTCCTTATTAGTTATCTATTTTATATATAGTCGTGTGTATATGTCAATCCCAATCTCCCAATTTATCCCTCCCCCCACTTTCCCCCTGGTAACCATAAGTTTGTTTTCTCCATCTGTGACTCTGTTTCTGTTTTGTAAGTAAGTTCATTTTGTTTTTCATGTCTTTTTAATATTTCTACATCAAACAACACCAAAGTATTTTGATTAAGAAAGGCACTTATTGTCACCATTTATTTTCTATACTCTAACAATGAGTACAGTTTCAAGGAGAAATATTGTAGAAGGAGCTCCACCTGCCCACTAAAAATGTTAGGAATCCAGAAGACTCTATTTGCCTAGAGGTTGTGTTCACAGCTGGGTGCTGGGCCTTTTGGGGGTGTTTCAGGGCAGTTGTTATGTGAGGAAAGGGCTCATGGTCAGCCTTACAGAGCGTTTCCCCAGGCACAGGGTGACCCAGTAGGGTCCCCCTCCTGCCAGGCGCCAACGTGTGGACTCAGAATCCGAAGGTGACTGTAGTTTTCTTGTGTGTCCAGTGAGAGTCGGTGACGCCTTTCTTCATCGTAGGGTCCCCTCCAGCTGGGACAGTCAGTGGTTCTAGGAGAAGAAGAACAGAGAGAGGTTTAGCCTTGTACATCACAGTGGTCACCCATACTGGTTCCAAGAACGAGGGCTGCGATGACCCAGACGCTTGCTGCCCTGTGTCTCGGGTCTGCAGCTTGACCACCGGCAGCTCCTTGTCCCGGGTGACCTGCTGCCAACTCCTTGCCACCAGTGCTGACCCGGGCTCGGTGAGGAGACTGGCTTGAGGTCTTCCTCCCGATACTAATAAAGTGCTAACAAGAGCTGACATTTATGGAGTGTTTACCGTGTGCCACATATTGTCCTGAGAACATGACACAGTCAGCTGAGTCCTCATCCCCTATGTGAGGTGAGGACCATTATTATGGGGGCGTGTACGGACACACCACGTTTGTATTCGCCCGGGGGAGGAAGCTGAGGCCCGAGCGGTCTGGTGCCTTTGCACGTGGTGGCCCTTCTTTCGTGATGCTCACGCTTTCACGCCGAGTGGAGCTGCCTCTTTTTCATCCTTCAGATCCCAGGGGAAAAACACCTCTTCAGAGAAGCCGTTCCCAAGCTGCTGATCAAAGTCAGGTCCCGCTTTATTTTTCTCCGTTAGAGACCCCTTTTTCCTTCAGAGCGCTCACAATAAATCTTAGTCATTCCTTGAAGTGTTTGTTTATTTGTTCCTTGCCTCTGGGCTCTGGCTGTCGGCTCCCCTGTATAGTGTCAATGCCTTTGCAGCGCTTGTCCATCAGTAGGCGCTCAGTAAATACTGGAGGAATAATGTCCCTGTATGTGTGATGGTTTTATGGGGAGATCAAAAGCAGATGGGCTGTGCCAGCGCGGTGGGGAGAGGGCAGAGGGAAGACAGGGAAGAGGAAGGACCCCGGAGCCAGAGGAGAGAGCGAAAGGTGATCAGGGCACAGGGTGCCCCCGAGACTCCCAGGAGGTGGTGGGAAGGGCCCCGGGCCCCCCTTTCATGTGGGGTGAGAGTTTACGTCGGCAAGGCGAACATCCAAGGCGGCGATGGGCGGTGGGAATCTGGGTTGTCACGGCTCGACCTGCTCTGTGTGCTCTGTAGCAGGTGCATGTGTCCGAGGGGAGGCTGGTGGGTGAGCCCTCGTGCTCTGTGTGCGCTGGCTTCTGTTCCCCATCTCCATCCTCCTGCCCCTGCCCGCCGCCCTCCCCGCCCCCGCTGCTGTTGGGGCCCAGCTGCAGACCATGCCTGCCTCTCACACCACGGTTCCAGAAAACTCCCCACTGCCGCTTCCCCCCACGTCGGTGAAGCCACCTTATGGAGGTCAGTGCTGTATGTTCAGAACAATATTCTGTGCGCAAGCCTCACTCCCCGGCGATCCCGAACCCGTGGAGAGCACAGTGGCATCCCTGACCAGCTCTGGCGTCCGTGCCCCGAGCACTCTCCTCGCTTCCAGGTTGGGCCCAGTGGCCCTGTGTTTTCAAAACGTGAACTGATCATTGAGAAAAGGAAGTCGATTGAGCTTGGCGGGTCCCCAGCGTCTGGGCACCGTGCTCTCAGCTGTGAAAGGACAGTGCTGGCATTTGAGTGTACAAAAGGCATCTGACAGAATGAAGTGGCTTTTCATCACTTCCAGGAGGATAAATTAAACCTTTAAAAGGAGGCCTTCATTTCAGGGAGGCCTGGTTTATACAGTGACTGTTTCTGAGTGATATAGCAAGATGACCTTGGAGACCCTTAAAGTTGGTTCCCCCGACCCATTGCCTGCTTGGGGGGCAGTAGGCAGTGTAGACAGCAAGCCCTTCCTAGGCCTCTGTGCCCCACGGAGTGATTTTCAGACCTCACCTGTGGCTGACCAAAGTCCTTTGATCACGCCCAGAGCACAGCCAGGGCGAAGACGCCCTTTGGCCCTGGCTTTCTGGAATCTGAAGTAGCTTCCTTGAAAATAAGGCTTCTTGCCCCCTCGTTGGCGCTCTCTCCCCTGTACAGACGGTCCCTCTGCTGCTGTTTCCATCTCCTCCCTGGTGTCCATGGTCGCCGGCGGACCTGAGGCCCCCGAGCACATGGAGGCTCCTGTCTGGACCGTGACCCCGTCGTTGCATTGATGTCACAGGGCAGCCATCCCTGCCTTGAGGGCCAAGGCTCCCTCATCCCCAACAATGTTCTTGTAAGTTTAAGGCCTTGTAGGGACATGGCAGCACATTTTTATCTTTGTATTTTTCCTTGGTTTCATATCATCTTTTTCCCCCGTAGAAAACAAACACACAAACAAAATCATACACTGGGAGAATAGGGTGGCCTCTCCATGTTGATTTGACTGGATTTCTCAAACTCAGAGATGTACTTGTGGAACATTTGTGAATGACTTATATCTCATGTCATTTATGTAATTTTGTACAAATTTTGTGGGCACATGTGACTCCTCAGGACCTCACAAAAATAGACTTATTCGTAATAGCCTGAATTCACCAAAAGCAAACCAAACGGATTTCCTTCCAAATCTCTTGCATTTTCCTTTTCTTTTGTTCATAAATTATGTCTACATAGAGTCAGAACATCTGGTGGATTTGGTCTTTGTGGTGGGCAGCTCAGAGGTCTCTGAATGAATACGAACTTCCTAAACGGAATGCCTCATGGTAATGATACATTATTTTTAACTAAACTCCATAGTTTACTTTAGGGGTCACTCTTTGTGTTGTACAGTTCTATGGGTTTCACCAAATGTGCAGCGCCATGTATCCACCACTGCGGAGACTACAGAAAATCCTCTGTATTCTCCCTGTGCATCCCTCCCTCCTCCCCAGCACCTGGAAACCACTGATCTTTTTACTGTCTCTATAGTTTTACCTCTTCCAGAATGTCATACAGTTGGAATCATACAGTCTTTTTAGACTGGCTTCGTTCACTTAGTAATATGCATTTAAGGTTCCTCTGTGTCTTTTCATAGCTTGATAGCTTATTTCTTTTTATCACTAAATAATATTTCACTGTCCGGATATTTGTTTATCCACTCACCTACTGAAAGACATCTTAGTTGCCTCCAAGTTTTGGCAATTAGGAATAAAGCTGCTGTAAACATTCACGTACAGGTATTTGTGTGGAGGTAAGTTTTCAGCTCATTTAGGTAAATAGCAAGGAGTGCAACTGCTGGATCATATGGTAAAAATATACTCAGTTTTGTAAGAAACTGCCAAACTGTCTTCCAAACTGGCTGTACCATTTTGCATTTCCACCAGCAGTGAATGAGAGTTCCTGTTGCTTCACGTCCTCACCAGCATTTGGTTTTGTCAGTGTTTTGGATTTTGGCCATTCTAATAGGTGTGGAGTGATATCTCACTGTTGTTTTAATTTTCAATTCCCTAATGACATATGGTGTTGTGCATCTTTTCATATGCTTACATGCCATTCGTATATCTTCTTTCGGGAGTTTTGCCCATTTTTAAATTGGGTTGTTCATTTTCTTATTGTTATGTTTTAGGAGTTCTTTGTATATTTTGCATTAACGGTCCTTTATCAGACAAGTCTTTTGCAAATATTTTCTCCCAGTCTGTGGCTATCTTCTCATTCTCTTGATGGTATCTTTTGCTGGGCAGAAGTTCTTAATTTTAACGAAATCTAGCTTATCAGTTAATTATTTCTTTCATGGATCATGCCTTTGGTGTTATATCTAAAAAGTTATCACCAAACCCAAGGTCACCTAGGCTTTCTCATATGTGATGTTATCTTCTAGAAGTTTTATAGTTTTGCATTTTACATTTAGGTCTTTTTGGAGTTAATTTTTGTGAAAGTTGTAATGTCAGTGCCTATTTTTACTTTTTGTGTGTGGATGTCTAGTCCCAGCAGCATTTGTGGAAAAGACTCTCTTTTCTCCATGAATTGCCTTTATCTTGTCAAATATCAGTCAGCTATATTTGTGTGCATCTATTTATGCATTCTCTATTCTGTTCCATTAACCCATGTGTCTATTCTTCCACCAAAATCACGCTTTCTTAATAACTGTAGCTTTATCGTAAGTGTTAAAGTCAGGTGATATATCAATCCTCTCTCTTTGTTCTTCTTCTCCAATATTATGTTGGCTATTCTGCATCTTTTGCTTCTCCATATGAACTTTGGAATCGGTTTGTTGATATGCACAAAATTATTTTCTGGGACTTTGATTGGGGTTGTATTGAATCTATAGATCAAGTTGGAATGAACTGATATCTTAACAATATTGAGTCTGTCTGCCTATCCATGAACATGGAATATCTTTCTACTTATTTAGCTCTTCGATTACTTTCATCAGAGTTTTCTAGTTTTCCTCGTGTAGACCTTGCATATATTTTATTAGATTTATACTTATGTATTTCTTCTTTTTGATGCTAATATAAATGTATTGTGTTTTTCATTTGAAATTCCAGTTGTTCATTGCTGCTATGTGGGAGAACAATTGACTTTTGTATATTAATCTTGTATCCTGCAACCTTGCTGTACAGGCATCCCTCAGAGATATTGTGGGTTCAGTTCCAGACCACCACAGTAAAGTGAATTTTGCAAAAAAAAACAAGTCACATGAACTTTTTGGTTTCTCAGTGTATAAAAAAGTTATGTTTATACTATACTGTAGCCTTTTAAGTGTACAATAGCATTATGTCTAAAAAAACAATGTACATACCTTAATTAAGAAATAATGCCAGTGGAAAAATGGTGTTGATAGACTTGCTTGATGCAGGGTTGCCACAGATCTTCAATTTGTAAAAAAATGTAAGATCTGCAAAGCACAATGAAGCAAAGTACAATTAAATGAGGTATGCCTGTAATCACTTATTAGTTCCTGGAGTTTTTTGTTGATCCTTTGGGATTTTCTACATTGACAATCATCTAATCTGTGGGGGGAAAAGGACAGTTTTATTTCTTCCTTCCCAATTTGTATGCCTTTTATTTATTTTTCTTGTCTTACTGCATTGGCTTGGACTTCCAGCAGGATGTTGAACAGGAATGGTGAGAGGGGATACCTTGCCTTGTTCCTGATCTTAGGGGAAAAGTATCTAGCTTCTCATCATTACTTTTACTAAGTCTTTCATATGACATGGTGTTGTGGGTGCTCTATTCATATTCCCTTGGCACTCACTCCTCCTTGTCTGAGGGCTTTCTCTGGCTGCAGATCCCAGGGTCAAGGACTCAAGGGCAAGTTGTTTGTTTGGCAGTGCAGTTCAGGGAATGGGAAAGTGAGACAAGGAAGGGAAGAGCACCGAGATAGGTGCACCACCAGGGAAGTTATGACCCACAGGTGTAGCCACAGTTATAACTTCCAGACGATGCAGCCTTTCTTGGTGCTCTTCCCTTCCTTGTCTCACTTTCCCACTTCCTGGACTTCACTGCCAAACAAGTGACTTGCCCTTGAATCCTGTGGGTGACTGCAGCCTGGTCCCTGTGGGGACATGGGGGGTGGGGTATAGAGCACACACAAGAAATGAGGAAATGGATGTTTATCCACAACTTCCGTCAGCTATTGGCTGAGAGGGGCCCTCGGGGACATTGAGCCCCTGGAGTTTCTGGCCGAGGACAAAGTTGGCTTTGACAGTCAGAAGGAGCCCTCGGGCAGAGAGGTGCAGGTGTCAGCAGGTGGAAGTCAGGCAGGTGTATGCTGCATTGGTCAAGGTGAGGGGATGTGAGCAGCCCACCAACAGCATCTGCTAAAACCTCTTATAAAAATGCCTTTTCTGAGGCTTAGCTTATTTAGTAAGTATGTAAAAAGGAAAAAAAAAAAGGGCACCTGCTGTGTGCCAGGTCCTGGGATCTCATTCTGTACATGTAAGAACCCTGTGAGGAGCTGTTGTGACCTTTATCCCCACTCTCCAGATGTGAGAAGTGAGGCTGGTGGGACTTCAGCACTAGGACTGACTCACCAGTCCAGGACCCCAAGCTGCCTCTCAGAGAGTGTGGCTCAGTGACCCTGGAGAACATTCCGGAAGGAAAAGGCTGTGGGGGCAAAGAAAGCTTATTCTGAGCCAACTTTTGGAGGCAGCTACAGAGAGTGCTGAGAGCCTTTTAATTAAACATTGGAAAGCACAGGAGATTGAAAGTAAGCTGCTTCAATGGGAAAGCTAATATTTACAGATAAAAAAAGTATAAAAGTCTGGAGATCCAGGTCTCTCATTAGGTGCAGTATAATTACCGAGTTTCTGTTTCCTAGCAATAAGGACAAAGATGTTAATTCTGGGTCCACAGTTTGCCCTGGATTTGGTCACTGGCTGAAGACTGTTGCCAAGGGACGTGTCTTCCGGTGTTTGATTGGAGGCTCGTGTCCCAGGGAATTGCTGTGGGAAAGACGGAGTTACTTTTATCCTCTGCCTTCAGGTGATTTGGACGAGCCCTTTGAGCAGTGAATGTCAGAAAGGGAGAGTGCCCTTCATGTGACCTTGACTCATTCTATCAGCATGTCTGCCTCCGGTGGGGATCTTTGGGCAACAAAGAGACTTCAGCTTTGCCACCAACAGGCTGTTGGGCTTTGGACAAATCCATAGAACTCTCTGGATTTAGTGATTTTCTGTCAGGTCCTGTTGAGATCTCTATTTTTTTTTCAGTACACGGGCCTCTCACTGTTGTGGCCTCTCCCGTTGCGGAGCACAGGCTCCGGACGCGCAGGCTCAGCGGCCATGGCTCACGGGCCCAGCCGCTCCGCGGCATGTGGGATCTTCCCGGACCAGGGCACAAACCCGCGTCCCCTGCATCGGCAGGAGGACTCTCAACCACTGAGCCACCAGAGAAGCCCCTGTTGAGCTCTCTTAAGTGCATACGGCAGACAGGAAAACGCATGGACAACAGAACCTGTGTCCTGAGGCCCACACTGCACCCACAGGGCTCAGGGTCTGCTGCCAGCATCTGCCACCAGCTCATGCCACCTTTGTCGTTAAGTGGCATCCCCCAGGCCAAGCCTGGCGGTTTACTGCCGGGCCCCATGGTTCAACATCTCCCCCGTGACTTGGATGAGGGCCCTGAAAGCATCCACACCCACCTTATGGATCCCATAATGCTGGAAAGATGAGCAGAAAGCACATTGTTGAATTACTTAACGTGGCTTTAGCTGCTGACATAGATGAGACCCCAAATCCCAGCAGCTTAACACCATAGAAGGTTGCTTCTCACTCTTGCAAGGTCTGATGCAGTACTCAGCAGGCACCTTCCATACAGTGACTCAGGACCCAGGAGCCCTTGCGTCCAGCTCCTCCCGACCTAGCTCGTTCTGAATCCTAGGGGAGGGCCACGGTAGCAGCCACTCCCTCCTTCCAAAATGCAGGATCCAGGGTCACTGCCAGTCCTGCCCAGGCCAGGAGGGCCAGACCTGGTCTCCAAACACCCAGCCCCAGCTCAGATGCAGGCACAACACCAGATGCAGTGCTCTGAGCTTATCTTAGCATCACTAATCACCACATTGGTCCAGATAGCTGCCATAATTGGGTGCTTGTTATGCACAAGTCACTGATGCTTACTTTGCATAATCTTTTAATCTCGGAAATAAGTGTAAAATTGTCTTTATAATCCACATTTTCCAAAGTGAAAACAAAATCTTGGGTTTCAGAGAAGGTACGTGGCTGATGCTCGATGCAAGCCTACTCTGGCCTTACAGCAGTGTCATGTGGATGGCGCACGCCTTCTGTGAACCCTGAGATCATGGCACCAGACAGCTGATTATTTGTCCTTTCTCCCCAGAAGAAGCCTTGAATGGTTCCCCACGTCCATGTTGTATCCCCATGTTTGTGCCAATGGTTAATTGATGAGGCCCCCACGGTCACGGTCAGGGATGTGAGAGTTTGGACTTCACACCACCTTCAGGTCAAATCTGGGCCCCACCATTTGATAGCACATCATCCTGAAGCCTTAGTATAGTGTAGGTGACACTTGAGCCAATCTCACAGGATGTTGTCCATGATTCAGTGAGATAAACCTGCAAGGCAAATTAACACGGTCCTGGCACCTAGTAAATGCTCCGTAAAGTATTAGTATTAGAGGGAGAGCGGAGGCCTGCAGGGCATTTCTCCTCTTCCTTTTAAATGGGGGTCGGTGGGGGGGACCTCACATCCTGGACAGGGAGAGAGAAGCTGGAGGCAGTCCCTCGGCAGCCCCTGTGTGCACAGCTCTGGGGTGGGTGCCTTCAGGGACCCTGCCTGTGTGGTTCAGGACCCCCTGAAGCAGCAGAGTCGAGACAAGGGCTGGAGTAGTTCACTGGGGGAGTGATGACGGGAAATAGAATTGGGGGCCGGGAGGGGGAGGTGGGAAGGAGGGAACAGAGGGGACCCCGTGGCATGAGAGCTGCATGCACCACTCCTGGAGGCTGTCTTGCAGAGATGATGGCAGGGAGAGTCCTCCACCAGCCCTGCCCTCTGTGCAGCGTCACTGGCCATGGCCTGCATCCCATGGTTGTCATCTTGGTACCTGCCTGTCCCCTTCAGCATGTGGTATGGTCTTGAGGGTAGTGGCCACTTTTCTCGGGACACCACTGGCCTATAGAAGACTTTTGTGCGCACTTGGGAAAGGTGTCCCTTGCCGGGTCACAGCCTTGGGAGCACTGGCTTAGTGAACAGGGGACACCTTGGTTCACATTTTTTAAAGGTGCCCTTTGGTGGAGTACTTCTGGGGTCCTTCTGGTGTTCTATTTCTGGACCTGGATGCTGATGACCTGGGTGAAAATGTGTGAAAATCACTCAAACCTGGAACATTCAGTTTATGCACTATTCTTATAATATATGTAATACTTCAATGACATTTACCAAAAAATATTAAAGGAATTAGAAAATATATTTAAAAAAATACCACTTCCTCCAGCTTAGCTTGGCCAAGGCACCCAGTGGCCTCTTCAGCCAGGGGCCCTTGTGCACTGCACATTCTACACCACTGTGCATGACCACCCTGACCTTACTCAAGGTCGTGTCTCTGGGGGGCTTCCTGTAACTGTGCCTGGCCCCTGCCAGGTCATCTTGTCACTGGGCGTCCACTTGGTCTATTCATCAATCGTGTTGGGTCTCTCCAGCCCTAGGAGCAGAACCAGCTCTTTGTCCCCTGCATTGCTGATGACAGCTCAGCTGAGTGGCAGGCTCAGTGGAGAGGTCCCTTCGTCCCCTGCATTGCTGATGACAACTCAGCTGTGTGGCAGGCTCAGTGGAGAGGTCTCTTGTGCAGACTTGAGAGTTTTGTCACTCGAGCTAATCCCCTGCCTTTTTAAGAGCAGATGAAAGGCTGGCCAGCAGCCCCTGCGGGAAAGACGTGGTGAGTGATGGCTGCAAGTGCACGTGGGACCGGGAGGTTCTCAAGGTCATCAGAAGCTTAGATGTTCAGCTGTCGCTAAGTAACTTTCCACTGCTTTCTTAATGACTCCATCCCTTTCTGCTGCTGTTTCCCTCTTCCCTGCCTCTGGAGGGGACCACAAGCCACTGGATTCTCAGATCTCAGGCTGTCAGAGGAAAATCAAACTTTGCCTCTGTTTCTTTTTTCTTCCTAGCATTGCTAGAATGGGCTTTCAGCCCCATAAAGGGAGAGAAGGAAAAATCTACCAAGAAGCTACTTCCCCAGCCTTTTCTGCTTTTCCTGACACGCCTCTGTCTGTCCCCACGTTATAAGACAGGATTGTCTCGGTGGCTATTTTCAGGAGCCCACGCCACATCTCTTCCCAGCACAAGGACATAATTCAGAGGATCCCAGCTCCACTCCAGGGAAGCATAGTGGGTGAGAGATAAGGCGCTTGGGGCTTATCCCACATGTGCAGTAGTTCTATTTCAGCCACAGACCAACGTTTAAGATGCCAAGTGGAAGAGATGGAGTACTTTTTAAAGAACAGGGTTAGAATTCTCCAAGGGTGGGGTTACAGTTTTACCAAAGACCTACTATCGGGCCATCAGGGTCCCAGCAGAATTTCTGTTCTAACTGTCAGAACTCATCAGTGGCAAAGCTTAAAAAAATGGAAAGCAGGTGGCTAATGGGGCCTGAGGGGTGCGTGGGTGGGGGAGGGGAGGCGGTGGGGAGAAGGATTATTAGGGAGGAAGGGAGGGTGTGGAGAGTGGTGGCACCGTCTGGGATGGTCACTGGGGATGACTGAGGTGCTTGGCTGGGAAACGCCCTGAGGACAGCAGCCAACCCGCCTGCTGGGAGTGTTAGGCTCCGCCCTTCCGCAGGGCATCCTTGAGGGGCTGTGGGGCATCTGTTTGATCCCAACCCTGATCCCACCCTTTGGAGAGGAGAGTGTATTGATGGACACAAGAGCACACTGTCAACCACCAGCGTCCTTAAGGAGCCTGAACAAGTTCTGGAGGGCCTTGGCTTCTAGTCTCAAACGAAAAGCTGCCAAGATTCCAAGGAGATGTGAGGAGTGGTTGGGGGTGGTTAATGCTGGAGGGGAGGAGCCTGGGGACGGAGGTGGTGAGTGTGGAGGTTCTTTTCTTAATTGAAATATAGCTGATTTACAATGTTGTGTTAGTTACTGCTGTACAGCAAAGTGATTCAGTTATACACATATATACATCTGTTTTAATATTCTTTCCCATTATGGTTTATCCCAGGATATTAAATATAATTCCCTGTGCTATACAGTATGAGCTTCTTGTTTATCCATTCTATATATAATAGTTTACATCTACTAATCCCAAATTCCAATCCTTCCCTCCCCCACCCCCCTCCCCTTGGCAACCACAAGTCTGTTCTCTATGTCTGTGAGTCTGTTTCTGTTTCGTAGATAAGTTAATTTGTGCCGTATTTTAGATTCCACATATAAGTGATATCATATGGTATTTGTCTTTCTCTGTCTGACTTACTTCACTTAGTGTGATAATCTCTAGGTCTATCCATGTTGCTGCAAATGGCATTATTTCATTCTTTTTTATGGCTGAGTAATATTCCATTGTATGTATGTACCACATCTTCTTTATCCACTCATCTGTCTATGGACATTTACAGGTTGTTTCCATGTCTTAGCTAATCTGAATAGTTCTGCAATGAACATTGGGGTGCATGTGTCTTTCTGAATTATAGTTTTGAATGGATATATGCCCAGGAGTGGAATTTCTGGATCATATGGTAGTTCTATTTTTAGTTTTCTGAGTAACCTCCATACTGTTTTCCATAATGGCTGTACCAACTTACATTCCCACCAACAGTGTAAGAGGGTTCCCTTTTCTCCACAGCCTCTCCAGCATGTTATTTGTAGATTTTTAAAAAATATCTTTATTGGGGTATAATTGCTTTACAATGGTGTGTTAGTTTCTGCTTTATAACAAAGTGAAATCAGTTGTACATATACATATATCCCCATATCTCCTCCCTCTTGCGTCTCCCTCCCATTCTCCCCATCCCACCCCTCTAGGTGGACACAAAGCACCGAGCTGATCTCCCCGTGCTCTGCGGCTGCTTCCCACTAGCTATCTATTTTACATTTGGTAGTGTATATATATGTCCATGTACTCTCTCACTTCGTCCCAGCTTACCCTTCCCCCTCCCCGTGTCCTCAAGTCCATTCTCTCCGTCTGCGTCTTTATTCCTGTCCTGCCCCTAGGTTCTTCAGCACCATTTTTTTTTCCAGATACCATATACGTGTGTTAGCATACGGTATTTGTTTTTCTCTTCCTGACTTACTTCACTCTCTATGACAGACTCTAGGTCCATCCACCTCACTGCAAGTAACTCAATTTCATTTCTTTTTATGGCTAATATTCCATTGTATATATGTGCCACATCTTCTTTATCCATTCATCTGTCGACGGACACTTAGGTTGCTTCCATGTCCTGGCTATTGTAAATAGAGCTGCAATGAACATTGTGGTACATGACTCTTTTTGAATTATGGTTTTCTCAGGGTATATGCCCAGTAGTGGGATTGCTGGGTCATATGGTAGTTCTATTTTTAGTTTTTGAAGGAACCTCCATACTGTTCTCCATAGTGGCTGTATCAATTTACATTCCCACCAACAGTGCAAGAGCGTTCCCTTACTTGTAGATTTTTTAATGATGGCCATTCTGACAGGTGTGAGGTGATACTTCCTTGTAGTTTTGATTTGCCTTTCTCTAATAATTAGTGATGTTGATCATCTTCTCATGTGCCTGCTGGCCATCTGTATTTCTTCTTTGGAGAAATGTCTCTTTAGGTCTTCTGCTCATTTTTCGATTGGGTTGTTTGTATTTTTTTGCTGTCCAGCTGTATGAGCTGTTCGTATGTTTTGGAAACTAAGCCCTTGTCAGTTGCATCGTTTGCAAAATTTTCTCCCATTCTGTAGGTTGTCTTTTCATTTTGTTTATTGTTTCCTTTGCTGTGCAAAAGCTTGTAAGTTTGATTAGGTCCCATTTGTTTATTTTGGGTTTTATTTCTCTTACCTTGGGAGAGTATCCAGGTTCTGGGTGAAGCATCTTCATGATGTCTGCCTCACATGCTCCCCATCTCCTTGTGCTGTCTTTGCCATGTGCTCAGCCCCCTGCACCATGCCCAGCGCCTCCTTTCCTTTATGCAGGACCCTGGCCCGCACTCAGACCCATCTGATCCTGCTTCCTCTCCTTCGAGGACTTGCAGGCCCTGCCCACTGATAGAACAATGGGGGCATCCAGAAACAAATGCCCAGGAGAGGGCTTTTGGGGATGGAGAGTATTCTCAGGCTGCCCTTAGAAAAAGACTAAAAACATACCCGAAGACTTCATTTATTGGGATCATTTGGGCAAAAGATCGCCAACACCACGGACAGAGCCATTTTCCATGTTACAAACTGCCGTCTCCACATTTTTTGTGAATTACTCCTTGCAGAAATCTGGCTAGCTTGGTGACATGGCCATTTCATAGTTCAGGAGGTGGAGATGCTGGGGGTTAAGAAGTGTGCTCAAAGCCAGGGATTTAGAGACAGGTCTGATGTCATTGAATATTTACAGACCCAAGGTTGGGGGAGAGGCTGGCAGCTGGTCCTGCTCACTTCCCGACCATCTAAGGAGTCAACCGTTATCAGGCCAGCGAGGGGAGGACATATAGATGTTGTGTGGTCCCCAACCTGTGACCCCGTGACCCATGATGGATTTTAGGTTCGTGGAGGGCATCTTTTGCACTGGTCCTTCATTTCCTGGTTTGTGATAGGATTTCCAGGGCAGTGATTAAGGACTATGAGGTAGACAGAAGGGGTCTTGGATAGAGTACAGCTGGTGTGTTAGCAGCTGGTTGACAGATGGCTTCAAAACTGTGATTAATGGCCTTGGGCAGGGGAGAAGTCCTCTCTCATGGCCCTCTTGACTCCAGCAAGTTCATCATTTTTTACAAATGATAGTGAATGAGAAAAGTCAAGCCATAAAGAATTTCGCTGAAGACATAAAAGGCATAATTATCACATTTGCAAGAGACCCAAGGGTTGTAGTCGTAACCACAAAGCGTAAGGGAGAACCAGGGTTTGAGACTCTCTCCCCAGCCTGCAGATGGAGAAGATGAAATTTAATCAGGGTAAGTGCAAAGTCCCACACCAACTATGTTCCCAAAACCAACTACACAAGTGCGGGGTGGGGAACTCTGGCTGAAAAGCAGTCTCTGTAGAGGGCTTGTACCTTCCGGTTTTCTTCGTGTTCCTGTGATCCGATGGGGCTGAGGATGTGCTTTATTAGGAATGGAGTGTGTGCGGTAGCATCGCTCTCAGAACTCCCGCTCTTCTTCCTTCCCTCCCCGCCTCCTGCTCCGTCTCTTCTTCTCAGCGAGGCGGACTCTCAATGCCCCTTTGAAGACTTCCCCCTCACATCTCATGCCCATCCAAGTACAATGGAACCACCGTTATTGGTTCCTGAATCCCTGCTTGTGAGGAGGACTCATCATGCGAGCAGGATCGGGATCTGGAGAGGAGGAGGGAGGGGAGGGCTGGGTGTTGGGGAAGCAGCCAGAAATGTCAGCTCCTCTTTGATGCTCTGGTTCTTTTTTATCTTCCATAGAGTCTGGTCCAGAGTTGGGTCATCGGTGGGTTGGTTAACTATCAGATTTTTCCCCGGCCGTGGCCATGTGCTCAGCCTGAACATAGAGCAAGCCGAAAATGCCTGGAAGTTAATACCCCGGCAGCAGTCTTCAACCCGTGATGTATAGGAGTTAGGAGGTAAACACCAGCTCCCCTGACTCTTTGTGGAACTGTTCCAAGGTGATTCAGCCTCGTCTCTCAGAGCCTCCTGGGTGGGATTGAGCTCCAGCTGCCCATCGAGGTCACAAGCTCATGACCACACCTTGGACTGGCTTCCTTCCCTCCCAGGTCTCATGCCCTCACTCCCTTACTGCTGTTTCCTGGGACCACTCCCCAGGTAAACTACTTATCTTGGGGTCAGCTTCTGGAGGAATCCAAATGAAGGTAGAGGCTGAATAATTCAAACCACTTGGTTGGGAGACTAAAATGACGACTGTCACCATAATATATAATCAGTTCCCTGAGTGACATTTATTAGGCTCCTATTATACATACGCCATATTAGACATTCTTTTTTTTTTTTTTTTTTTTTTTTTGCGGTACGCGGGCCTCTCACCGTTGTGGCCTCTCCCGTTGCGGAGCACAGGCTCCGGACGCGCAGGCTCAGCGGCCATGGCTCACAGGCCCAGCCGCTCCGCGGCATGTGGGATCCTCTCGGACTGGGGTACGAACCCGTGTCCCCTGCATCGGCAGGCGGACTCTCAACCACTGCGCCACCAGGGAAGCCCCATATTAGACATTCTTACACAAACGAGCGAGCTGTCAGTTTACAGTGTCCTGGGGAAGGTCAAGTAGGTGTGTACCACCTCACCAGTTCTCTATGCGCCAGGCGGTGCAGCGTCCCTCATGAATCCTGTACTCTGCTCTTCCCCGTCTGTATCCATAGAACTTTTTCTTAATGTTGAAAGACCCTTTAGAAAATGATGGAATGCTGCTGTTTGGGGCCCCATGATTGGGTAGCCTTGGGAGGAGGGCTATGGCCAGAGGAAGGCACGTGTTCATTTCTTCTTGGAGCAAACATCCATCCCCTTTTTCAAATCCTGCCATCTTGTCTTGAGATGGCCAGCATTTCAGTAACAGACTCTCTCCCGAACTGCTGCTCTGCAGCGTGCAGTGGCTTAGAAATCCTGTCACCCCACAAATCCCAAGCCCCAGTCGTTGGGCAAGGCAGGCTGGCAGGGCCAAGAGAGGGGCTGTGGGGGGCACCTTCAGCCTTGGGGGGCCTTTGACCTGGGCATAACGCGCTCCGCAGCGTTCACTCTGGCAGGCCCGCTGTGGTTGCAGTGACAGAAGATGATACTGCGAATTTGGGCAGAGCCCCCGTTTAATGTCTTGGAAGCTTAGCTATTAGATCCCGAGCTTTCTCTGGGGATTAATAGAAGGGGAGGCGTGTGCCAGATATGGCTTCTCCGTGAGCTCTCTGATGCTATAAAAAGAAACACTGCAAAGGGCATCCAGAAAAACGTCTGAACTCAAGAAAAAAATGAATAATGTAGTACTTACCAACATGTGGTGGTTTGGGATGTAAAGGGAAACCGTAGTGGCAGGATCCCAGGTCTTCCTGGAGCCTCACGTTTTACGAGCAGAGTCTCCAGTCGTGGTGGTGGAATGTCCAGAGGAGGACAGGCCTCTGGGGCTTAATTTGCTGGGTGACCTGGGGCAGATCAGTTTACCACCTTGAGCTTGAACTTTCAGATGAAGGAATCAGACTGGGTCATTTTCAAGCAGCATATTTTTTTTCATGATACAAATTCAGACTAAACTAAAAATTATTTATGGCCTACCTTTTTTTAAACTCAAATGAAAATGCTTGATTCGATTCTATTTGAGAAAACGTGTATTTAATTAGCTGATTTCCTCGACTGAATTAAAGAACTCCAGGGAAAAAGTCAGCGCTGCTTTTTACCCTCTGAAATGTTCATGGCTGGGCGCTTTGAGAAGTGGTGTAAAGGGGGAAGCTTTCCAGTGTTCTGGCCTGACCTGGCTCTCTGGGCTGTCTGGGGAGCCCAGGCAGATGCATGCGTCCTGACAGCTGCACATCACTCATCACAGGACCAAGCCTTCAACACAGGCTCCCTTTGAGGACAGACACTCCCTGGGCCTGTGACTGGGGCCTGCCATGTGTCCCATCTGGAGGAAGGCGAGGGAGTCAGCTGGGTGAGCGCGCAGAATGGTCCCCGGAGAGGCCCACATGGCTTCTCCAGGAATTAATTACCTCCAGCCCATGGTAATTGGAAGTGGCAGCTCCAACGATGAGGCTTGGAGGTGGCAGAGTCTTGGGATTAGGTGCCCCCAGGTGAATCACAGAGCATCTGGGGGGTGGCGATGGATCTGTTCCCCAGATTTGTCCTTCAGAAAGTCCAGATTGTACACACTCTGCAGTTACATAAGTATCTTTTTCTACATGACTTCTGCACACCTGGGTTGGCAGGACTGGGTGGGAGCTGCAGTGGGTCGTAGGTCTGGGCGAGTTCTGGATTCACGCGTCCTACATCTTGCACAGAGGGTGGCTTCCAGCTCATCTCACGCATGTGCACACACACGTACACGCATCACATGTACGCACATACACATACATACAAACACGTATATAGGCATATGCATGTCTCTCTGTGTGTCTGTCTGTATCTCAGGGATAGTGGAAAAATTTGCTGAGTTTTTAGCTGTATGAATTTTGTCAAGTCACTTGATGGACTTAAGAGTTGTTATCTGGAGGAGCTGGAGAACTTAGGACTAGTTAACACACTTGCTTTGCTCATTAGAATGGTTAAAATATTAGTGTTATCATCGGACTCACTCAGAACTCACTCCTCCCCTCCAGCGTGGGTCTGGGGGTCCTTGGACTGTCCTGAATTTTTGGAGGACTGGTCCCAGCACCGGCCTGTGGGAGGCTGTGAGCATGGTGGGTGATGGATCAGTCTTGCTCGACTTGAATTGGGTGATTGACGTGGCTTATTGAGTTGAGTTGCTTTTAATGGAAAGTATATACATTCAGATCTATTTTAAGAGATACTGAGCATAACCCTGGGCATCCCAGCCAGTCTTGGTATAGTCACCAGCATCTTCTTCCCAGTCACCAGCATCCCCTAAAATCACCGCACCCAAGGCTCATCAGATAAGACGGTTGAGTCACCGTGGATTTCTTGCAAGACCTCCTCGTATTAGTAACCTACTCATTGCCATTCTTCACATCTTTCAGTTGTGCCAGGAGTGGGAACTTGGGCATGTGCCTGACACATTATTCTTTAAGTTCTGGGTACATTTGAGACACCATGTAAATATGGATTGATTTTTATTGCACAGACGGTATTGACATCATGCAAAATTAAACAAACTCTTCGTACTGGGTAGAACCTTATGGGGCAGTGGTTCTTCCATCCAAATGCAACGTGTGAGCTTTGTTACATATTTAATAAGTGGTCAATAACTTTTTTTTTTTTTTTTTTTTTTGCGGTACGCGGGCCTCTCACTGCTGTGGCCTCTGCCGTTGCGGAGCACAGGCTCCAGACGCGGAGGCTCAGCGGCCATGGCTCACGGGCCCAGCCGCTCCACGGCACGTGGGATCTTCCCGGACCGGGGCACGAACCAGTGTCCCCTGCATCGGCAGGCGGACTCTCAACCACTGCGCCACCAGGGAAGCCCCTCAATAACTATTTTAATCTAATCAGTGTGCTGTCTCTCTGGGAGCTGAGTGTGGATTTGTGATCTTCAGGTGGCTGAGAGAGACCTGGGAACCCTCGGAGTAGCTTCCTCCCTAACATCAGTCCCCCCTGCCCCGCCCTGCCCCCCAGCACCAGCAAGGCTGAGAGACAGAAAATACCAAGCAAGCCACAATTTCTGCCGTTCCTCAGCACTGCCAGCTCTCAAACTTTAATTTTGCCCGTATGAATCACCCGACGTCGTGTTAATATGCAGATGATGACTCGGTAGGTCTGGAGTAGAACTGAGGTTCTGCATTTCTAACGTGTTCCTAGGTGATGCTGACGCTCTGGTCTGTGGATCACTCTGCAGAGCAAGGCTCCCGGAAACAGGGGTGTGGAAAGAGTGGGGCCAGGGCTGGGGTCAGCGAGGAGCATCCAGGGCACAAAGACTAAGGAGGCGCTTGCCCTCAGTTATCCAGGCGCACGCAGGGCTGCTCGCCCTCTCTGCGTGCGCCAGCGCAGGCTGCCTTCACCCCGAGGGCCAGCGCCGCCGTACATGCTGTGCCTTGCTCTCCCGCGTTCAAGGGGCCTGGTGGAGGGGGAGGCTTTCCAGCCGGGTTCTCACGGCTCCAGCTCCCACCCTGACATCCGGGCGCGTGCCTCGCACTCCCTGAGGCCGGCTCTCGCTTTGACCCCTCCCCCACCAAGGATGTACTTGACGCTGACGATTTTCTCCGTGGTAGCCCCCGACCCTGGTTGCACACTCGGGGGCCTGTGTCTTTGGCAGGTGGCGGCCACACGGCCCGTCCTACCGCCCACGCCGCTGCCGTCTTAGAGTGACTGCTCTTCATCAGAGTCCCGGCCCTCCTACCTGTCACATCCCACGCCCTTGAAGCCAGGGGTTGGCACGTGACAAGTTTTCCACCAACAAAACGTGGCAGAAGCGACGTGTGCTGTCCCTTGCGGGAGCTGTAAAAGCTGAAGGAGATTCCTCACGCCCTCCCCCCCCCCCCCGCAGGAGGTGATCATGGGGGCGGAGTTGAGATGGAGCCTCCCTGAGTGGTTCCCAGGGAGCTCAGCCTCCTGCCACCCCACGCCAGACACGTGTGAATGAGAACCACCCGAGGTGTGTATTACCGCAGCGTGGCCTCGCCCACCCCAGTGATGCTGCCTGCTTAGGTGCAGGGTTACCTGTCCTCACGTCGGCCCATCACGCTGCGTTATGCAGGTTCAAGTTGCTGATGACTCCTCCCAGAGTTTTCACAGAGGAATCCGCCTCCTGACTGCTTGGAGCTTGGGTTTCCTCCCGCGGTGTCCGGACTCCTCCTGGGCAATCCACGCATTCCCTAAGGTGTGTTTGGAAAAGTCTTTCAGGCTAAGTCTGTTCTCAACATCCATCTTCCTGAAAAGGTCCCGTCTTGTTGATTTTCAAGCAACTGCCTCTGCCATGGCCTTGAAAAAAGAAAATATCCGTGCATGGAGTTGGGATTCTGGTTAAAGCATTCCACTGTTCATCAGAGGGAACCACTGACAAAGCCCCTACACCCTCATTGATGATGTTCCAAGTAAGTGGTGAGGCCCGTGGGACCCTCCTCCTCAGTGGACCACCCTCGAGCTCTCCAAGGGTGGCCACTAAGGGTCTTTGTTCAGTTAGCCCACGTGTTATGGACGCCTCTCCTTGTCAACATAAAGAGAAGTATTCCATGGCGGTTAATAACTGCGTGCCGTTGCCCTACATGGATGCTCCATGTTTATTCCCCTAGGCTTCCCTGGTGAGGCACTTAGTTGACTCCCAGTTTCTCTGCATCGTAAACAGCACCGCATCCTTGTGCATCCACCTTTCCTGCCACCAGATTCCTGGAGTGTATTTGCTGGATCCGGTCATGACGGTGTTTCCTGAGTGAGCTCACGTGCACAGGGTTGGCTTCCCTCTTTGCCAGGGTGAGGGTGTCCCTCACAATACCTCCACCAATTAACACTTCAGCCGTGATGAAATAATGTTGCAGGTGTCTGTTCACATATTTGTGTGGAGAAACACCCCCAGAACCCCTCCACTGAAGCATTTATCCCTCATCATCCTCTTTTTCTATCAGCAAATATCAAGATACAGGAGAGCGTTTTACCATCTTTTCCGTGATCTGTTCTGAGACAGCTCCCCGGGCAAATGCAGAGCATGAATTAGAGGTGGTGACAGGAGAGGGATAGACAAGGGGTCGTGGACCATCACAGATGGTGGGCACCGCGGTGGGCTCAGCCAAGACAACGAGGGCGGGAGTGCCTCCTTAACCGCGCTGGTTGCCCTGCTGAGAAGCTGGACCGAGCAGACGGGCGGCCTCTCCTCTGCTACGTGTGTGGACTGAGAAATTCGGGAGAAGGTCCGTCTGGCAGGGATGGCCTGGACATGGAATTAAGGCAGAGAAGGGCACGGGGAAGGGAGGTAAGGGGCTCCTCCTGGCTGGGTGGGGGTTCTGTGGGGAGGAGTCACAGCCCAGGCCGCACTTGTCACCCACCAGGCTCTCCCAGGATTGCTGGGGGGCAGCCCAGGTGGAGGTGGGCCGTCCTGTCCGTGCAGAGCTGCTCTGTGACATGCCTATGACCTACCCACCCTCCTCTGTGACCGCTGGCTCCTGAGGCCCTGAGTTCACATACATGTGCATGCACGTGTACGTACACATGCATACACATGCACACACATACATGCACATACATACACTGCCAGTTGGGGTGTATGGGGGTGTGGCCCATCCGAGCGTGCACTCACAAAGAGAGGGGCAAAGAGAGGGATGAAGTCAGCTGGGAAAGGACAGACCCTGCAGATTCCTGTCTGGTCTCAAACCAGATGAAGACCTCTCCTAGCTCATTTGCTCCCCGTCATTTTTCCTCCTGGGCCTGGTTTCTGGGGGCTGTTTGTTAGTGCTTAAAGTTGTTAAAATGAACAAAAATAATAGCATATTCTGTGTTCAGAGTACATTTCTCAGGAATTTGTCTCCCTTTTGGACAAGGCTTCATGTACATTGAAGCTTAGAGAAAAAAGGAGAGAGTGTGCCCATTATACAGGTTAAGAAACTAAGGCCCCCAAACACACCATGAGTTCTTCTTTTCCCAGGATATCGTGGATGCTACTTAGACATTTGTTATTCTTTCACTTCTTCATTCTCTACTCAGTGTTTCTGCAGGGACTTTGGCCGGGATGCTGTAGGTCCAGAGAAGTGCTGCCCAAGAGAACCTTCTGCAGTGACGGACATACTGTGCACCAGTCCTGTCCAATACAGCGACACCCACCACACCGGCTGTTGAGTGCTTGAAACATGGCTCGTGCAATGGAGGACCTGAAGTTTTAATTTTACTGAAATTTAACTAGTTTAAATTTAGCTAGCCTCATGTGGCCTGTGGCTGCTGTATTGGACAGGCCTGGAGCATGTACAGGAAAGCGCACTTAGGAAGGCAGAGTTCGTGGAGTAGATGGTAGGCGTTCCTGGACAGCCTTCCATCTGGGATTCCTTCCTGGGAGCAGGTCAGGAGGGCGGAGTGGTGGAGAGCTGTGAGCACCCAGGGCTCATTAACAGCGTGGAAGCATTGGCAGTGTCCAGTCCTCCAAGAGAAACTTCCCACTTGGAACAGGTTCTCCCATAAGGGACTTGGCCATATTTCTTTTTCCAGAAATATAAGATGTTTACTCACATTGCTTGCTAGAATGCATATTTGTTTGCTGTGACCCAGCAAATGAGCAATGACATTTAGTTAAGACATGTCCCGCCAAAGCCAGAGTGGATGGTGTGCCTGTGATATTACTGATTCTATCCATATGGTCAATTCATGCTCGATTCTGGGGTCTTCCAGGAAAACAGGAAATCTTATCTCTGCAGAACAACTTGCAGTCTCCCCCAGAAGAAAATGAAATTGGTGTGGCACAGCGTGTTTCCGTTTTGTTGTCTTAAAACAGCCAAGCAAAGTCATTGCCCTGTCGTGCTCCGTGGTTTATCTCTGAGATGTCGTAGAATCTAACTGTGTTTCTTCTGGACAGGCCCTTCTACGACTGGAAGCATATTAGAATCACCAGAGAACTTTAAAAATAACCCACTGAGGCCCAGATTCCACCCTGGGCCAATTAAACCAGACTCTCTAGATGTAGCCTAGGAACTCACATCTTTTGAAGCTACCGGGGAGCGTATATTGTGCCCCTGGGTGGTGCACCTGGCTTTCGGTGGCCTTTTCTGTGTTCCCCTAGCTTGTCTAATGTTGTATTTCATTTCCTTGTAAGCTGCCCCAGGCCCATTAAGAAGTAGACTGGTAAACCTTAAATAAAATTCTCCATCCTACCAGTTAGAGAAAGTATACTATATTTTCACCATATATAAAAGTTTAGCTTTTCTTGAATATAGGATCCCAAATGATAAATCTGAGCAGAATTGCTGTAAATGTCAAGTGATTGCGTTATTTCAGACCGATTGTCTGCTACCACTCCCTACAATAGTTCTTTTGACCAGAAAATCGCATTGCCTTAGGAAAGATGCTTCAGACTTTCCCTATGCGGGGATTAAGTCAAGTGCACCTAAGAAAAGAGGGCAGTGAGCAGCTACGATGCCTGCGGCGACATGGGGAAAGGAGACCAGCTAGAGCCACCTCTTTTATCCGTCGATATGCAGTGGAAGTGGCCCCTGGGTATGGTGTGTTTGCATCAGAGGGCAAAGCATAATCTCTGCTCCAGAGGGAAGTATCTTGTGCTTCTGGAATATCACCCCGGTCCTCCTTCCCTCAAAAGGTAATAAAGTATGTGCCTTTGCTGATTAGGAACAAATGTCAAGTGTCCACCATGATGGAAATCTCCGATTTCCATGGCTCTGATCCATTGCAGTGAGAGCTCATGAATCTTTAATGGCTGGCCTATATTTAGGGGCTTTCAGTGTCTGAGGGCAATAAAACGTCCCGCAGAGATAGACTTCTCCAAGTGCCCTGTCTTCTGCCAGGACTGGGGCCTATTTAAAGCACATCTTATCTTTCTAATGCACAGAGATTCTGCTGACCGCAAGAAGCTGTTCTGGACTTGAGATTAGATGATAAGACCTATCCCCCCAAAGTGTTTATTAATTTTTCCAAAAAATATGATAGTGACTGTACACTATGTGTCTGGCCTCGTGCTGGGCACGGTGGTGAATAAGACAGGGCCCCTGACCCCTGAGCTTATATTTCAGTTGGAGGAGGTAGACAACAGACAAGAAAACAAATAATTGAGGTAATTACAGGCTGGGATAATTGCCGTGAAAGCAATAAGCAGGGTGGTGTGACGTGTTTTAAGCACAGAAGTGACATGACCTGATTTGCATTTTGAAAGACCACTCTGGTCACCAGGGGCGGGGGCGAGGGAGAGATGGATTGCAAGGGGGACAAAAGTGAAAGCCAAGACACCAATAAAGATGCCAGTTCAGTGGTCCAGGAAAGAGATGGTAATGGCGGTAGGGGTGGAAAAAAACGGCAGACTTGTAACCTATGTGAGAGGACAGTGAAGAGGACTTGCCAGTGATTTGGATGGGAGAGCAGCAGGAAAACAGGCAAGAAAAACTCCTGAACATGTGGATCAACAGCTGGGTGGATTTTTGTAACTTTTCCCAAGACAGGGAAGATGGAGGTGTGGGTAGAAGGGACACGTCTGGGGGGAAATAGCGAATGTACTGTCATCTAAATGATCCATGTATGGATGTCATCTAGGTGTAGATGTGCCTAGGCTTCTGGCATATCTGGAGATGCATTTTGGAAACGGAGCTTATAAGTGGCATTTAGAGCTCTGAGCTGACCTGGACGGACGTTGGAGATTGAACCCTCTGGTCCCTTCACCATGCGGATCCCGTAGGAGAAGTACCAGTGAAGGAAGCCAAGATGGAGTGGCCAGTGGGGAAAAAAAGAAAAAAAGAGCACGGCATCCTCAAAACCAAGAGAGGTCAGGAGGGTGGTCGCCGGGGAAACAAGGTCAGAGAAGCATTCATTGAGATGCCTGACACCGTTCAGTCTATAGCAACCCGGCAAGAGCCATTTTAGAGGAAGGTTGGAGGGTGGGGAGTGGATTAAATGATCAAAGAGTAGCCAAGTCCAAAAGTAAGATGAGGAAGTTGAGTTTACCCTTTTGCAAGTTTTTCTTTGAAAATGGAGCACAGAAATGGGGCAGCAGCTTGTAGGATGTTGAACTGGGGAAGGCTTTGTTTTTGTTTTTGTTTTTTTGCGGTACGCGGGCCTCTCACTGTTGTGGCCTCTCCCGTTGCGGAGCACAGGCTCCGGATGCGCAGGCTCAGCGGCCATGGCTCACGGGCCCAGCCGCTCCGCGGCATGTGGGATCTTCCCGAACAAGGGCACAAACCCGTGTCCCCTGCATCGGCAGGCGGACTCTCAACCACTGCGCCACCAGGGAAGCCCAAGGCCTTATTTTTAAGATGAGGCACCTCCGGATGGAGATTCTGGAACCTGTTTGTTTGCTGATTGAAATGATGGAGGAGAAAGGGAGATTCAGTGTTTCAGGAGCAGAGGGGAGACTAGGAGGGTAAAGTTATCGACAGTCTGGGAGGGGACAAGACCCAGAACACGCATTCCCTGACCTCCTTCTAAAGCAGCAGGGATGCTCCACTTTAACAGCAGGAGGAGAGAGAGGATATGGGTGCCTCTGGGATCCGGTGGAGGAATATGAGAGCCTGATTGCTTCTAATTTTTCTGAACATAAGGCAGAGTGATGAGCTGATGGAGAGGATGCATTTGAGGAGAGAGAAGAAAGTATGAAGCCATGACCCCAAAGAGTGGGGAGCAAATTATATAGAAAACGTAGTCAGATTGCCTGTTCCCTGGGTACCCCTTTGGGTTTTGGTGACCCCGTTTGAGGGGAGCCCTTCTAGCCCAGGTGTGTAGCTTTTCTCTGGCTATGTCAGTTGCTCAGGGGTGGCCCATAGGAGGTAGAGGGTTGGCTTTAACCACAGTCTGAAGTTTTGTCACTTGAGTACCGCACAGGACGAGAGGGGCCAGGAGGCTAGGAGATTTGACAAAGAGTGATTAGAAGGACAGGTGGTGGGACCTGGTGGGCCACAAGGGCAGTGAAGAAAGGAAGATGATGGATAGTGTAAAGGGGGTTTGGGCCCTGGGGGAGTGGTTCTAGAGTAGGTGGCCTGGACTGCTGGGAGGTGGTGGTCAGAAAGGATGCTTGTAACAAGGATGTTGGATGTTAGTGATGTCATTCGTGATTACAAGAGTCAAGTCTTAGGAGGGACAGAGAACCTGGACATTGGAAGCGATAGGATCAGGAAAGTGAGAGGTCAGGGCCCTGAACCGCTGTCCCAGGGATGCTGACGTCATCATGATGATGCCAGGAGCAGAGATGGAGAAGCAGGGACCGAGCTGGGAGCCGAGGAAAAGGGAAGAGCAGCAGAGGGGAGGTTTGGTGGAAATTAAGACTCTCTGGGATGCTTGAGTTTCCTCACTGTCTGGGCTGGGAGCTGGGGTTTTATTTAGTGCTGTAGAAGCCTTTTGGAGAACGCGTCCCCAGCCTTGAGGACTCCCAGCTGCTCCTGACCCGACCTGCTGTGTGGAAGAAAGTACAGCAGCTCAGGGCCGAGCAGGGGGAGCGCCCCGTGGCTGCCTTCCCTCCTGAGCGGTCAAGTCCACATAGTAAGTGCATTCACCTGGGGATGTCAGGGAACCTGAGGACCAGCTGGCTCTGCCAGGCCATCCCTGTGTGACTTTGGACATGTGATGCCACCTGTTTACTCATGTGTAACCTGAGAGAGTAAATATACTTCTTGATCTAGATTTGTTCTTGCTCTGGCCTTCTGTGTCTCTTCATGTCCACACCTGGCCTGAGGTCTCTCTCCATTAAGTCTTGAGAAAAACCAGCAAGCCTCCATTTGTTGAGTTTGATAAAGAATGCCATTAGTTTATGAGTATTGATGAATCAAAGGGCTGTTGTCACAAGCCCATGCATGCATGTCACAAGCCCATGCATGCATGTCACCTTGCCAACTTCAACTCTTTGAGCCTAAAAAGATTCCCATGCAAATGGGACACCCATCTCAGTGCCAAGGGGGTACCTGTCCACATAGACCTCCTCTCTGCCACCTTACGGGTGCTCTCAGCCCACCAAGGGCCTTTGGGTTGCCTGTGTGTGCACGGAGGGGCCCCATCCCGACCCTACCCCTTCAGCACCTTGGAGAGTCCAGCACGACCTGCCTTGTCTGGTAGTTGGGGATTCAAACTGGGGCTCTAAGCCCTGCCTGCAGAGGTTCACCCAAACATCCTTCCTTTCCTTTCTGCTGTAGGACTAGTGATATATCTGGCTTCCCAAAGCGGAGTGGCTTGGCATGTGGCTCCAAGTTTGAGACAGGAGGCCTGGCGGGTCCCTGAGCAGGGCTCTTATCTCAGCGACTCTAGTGTGGGATTTTAGGGTTGGCCTTCCTTCTCTGAGAGGGGAGTGGATTGAAACAGGAGACCAGGCTGCACCATCCAAGTGCAAAGAGAGGGCTCTTCTCTCTCCAAAGTAGCTTTTGCTCAGACGCTAAAATACGGATCCTATCATGGGCTGGGAGATGACTGCGTGAAGTTTGCACACAAAACTCTTCCCCCTCCTTTGTACATACATGCACGTGTATGCGCACACATGCACACACGCAGACAAGACCACTCTTGGCTGATACCCTGACAGCACCAAATCCCAGAAATTAGACACGAGGGAAGACTGACCCACTCCTGTGTGTCCCCTGTGCCTACAGGTAGATGGCAAATGCAAGTGTCTGTTCATTCGTTTGTTTATCCCTCATCCATCCCTGGCCGTGACTGTTGGCCCCCTGCTAATGGCAGATCCCCGATTTTGCCCGATCTTCGCTCTAACCTACTATTTCAGTCACTCCATGAATGTGGTCCCAAAACATTCACAGAAATTGCTTCAGACTTCATCCTTAATTAATATGCCATTACGATCAAGTTTGGCACCAGTTTCTTCCCTAGGGTTCATTGCTAATGCATTTCTGGTTTTGGTCTGGAAGCCAGAAAGCCAGGTGCTATCTCCGTGAACATTCCAGGTTGACTGAATGTATCTAACTACGTATCTACTATCTAACTGAGATGGGGATGCCTGGTAAACTGGCTCTGGGAAGAAAAAAAGCCCCTGTTTGTGATTGGTAGCCTTTGCCGATTCCTTGGTGTGGATACTCCCACAATGGTCAATGTCATCGTCATAACAATTTAACAAATGGCTTGTAGAATTTCTGAATGTTTAACATGTGGCTTCAGACCTGGTCCAGGATGGACCGAGCCCATCACTGGGTGGAAGAAAGGGTGGGGGTGCAGAAGTAAAAGCAAGGAAGTTTGAAAAGTTTCCTTGCCTTGTGGCTTGCTGTCTCTGATAGCACTCCCCATCACCAGCTGCTATGTTTCAAATTAAAAAAAAAAAAATTAACTGAATGGATGCAACCGGTTTATGTACCTATACCAAAAATTTCAAACTGTTCCTTTAAAATGGAGCAACATTTGAAAATTTGAAATATAAAGATAGGGACTTCCCTGGCAGTCCAGTGGTTAAGACAATGCGCTTCCAGTGCAGGGGGAAGTTTGATCCCTGGTTGGGGAACTAAGATCCTGCATGCCTCGCGGCGCGGCCAAAAAAAAAAAAAAAAAAAAAAATATATATATATATATATATATATATAAGTGTATAAAATACCTATATAATAGTCTGCAAATCTCTGCATAACAGAGAGATTGTTGCTTTACAAAGGAATTTGCCATGTAGTTCTTTAAATACCAAGTAATCTCGCGGTTTACATACGATTCAATTTTGCAAATATTTAGCTTACTGTTTCTTAAAATATTTGTCTTATATAAAGCAATGGTTCTTCATTTGGGGTCCATGAGTCCCTAGAGGGATGCACTGGGGTGAGAGTTTAGGGAGTTTGTGGATGCTTTGCATTCATGCACATACGCTTTTTCTATGGAGATGGTGGCGCTTTCAGCAAATTCTTCAATATGTTTATTACTTAAAAGGTGATGGACTCTGTCACCTGCCACGGGGCCCCATATCATGAACATCATAAATGCATGGGTGGTCATGTCTGTGGATCCAACAAGGCATTTCAGAGTTGAAGGCGCGTTTAACGTTGGTGCAGACTTAGTCTGTGTCACAGTCACCTTTACCTGCCGGAGAAATTGTCTTGCCCTAAAGTGAGAGGCGCGACATGGACTTTTCAAGGAAGGGTCAGTCTGATGGTGACAGTGACAATAATGATGCCACCTCAGCTTTACAAATGTGGGAAAGAAACCAAGCCAGAAGCCAAAGCTCATGACCTCTCTTCTCCATGGATGAGGCCACTCTGCCTGTTTATGGGTCTCTAGGGTTAAAACACATGTGCTTTTCACCAGGGCTGTGAGAGACAATCTTCCAGGACAATATTAATCACCAGGGGGTCTTACAAAAAGTTGATCTCAGGCTCCTGGCTCATTAGGGGAACCAAGGCCTTCCATCTGGCCTTCCCAAGGACTGGGGGATTTTCTGCAGGAGGAAGGGGATTGTAGCTGGCTGCCCCCCGCAACTCCGCACTTCCCAAGATGGCAGAGCCAGTTAAGCTGGGGCACTGCACCCCTTTCAGTCATGCGCGTTCCTGCCTGGGAGACCCCAGACTCCCAGACCCTGGCGGGGTCTCCCTGTCAGCTTCACGCTCACACATCTGTATAGGCCCCAGGTGTCAGCAGTGGTGGGAGATGCTCCTGAGGACCCCAGGAAGGCTGAGGAGGGAACATGGAGCCTTCAGGCCATGGTCTGGGACACTCAGCCTGTGTAGACGCTCTGTAGGTGTTGTGAGCCATGGGTTAAAACGGCTTGACCGCCATGTGGCGCCCCTACAGCATCTGGTCCCAGACTTAGCAACGGGTCTCTCCCCACCTCTCTGACCCACAGAAGCCTAGCTTTGCCACAGATATTTTCTGAACCAGAGATATTGCTCCTGAGACGTGGCGGGTCAGGGTTTTACTTACCCGGGGGCTCTAGTTACACATTCAGCAGTACAGAAAGCCACACAACCACCAGACTCTGCAGGATGTTATTGAATATTTTTATGTGCAGGTGGTCATCATTTAGTGAGCAGGATTAAATTCGGTTTGTAAGTCACTGCTCGTCACTGGGAAACTCACTGAGAGCATGCAACACTTCGCTCTGTGATGACCACGTTGGCTGCACCTCGTGTGGGTGGAATTCCCTCAGGCTCCCCCATAGTGGGGTCAGTACGAGTTCTCGTCTCAAACTCGGTAAACACCCCATGTGGTCAGACAGCCCATCTCCACTTGCCCAGCTCCAGGTGTGTCCCTGTACCACCTGCAGGTGATGCTTTTGCACATCTCTGGGCAGGCATCTCATCGTCTGCAGAAGCAGTGATTTCTTTAAAAAATCATGAGCAAATGGTACATCTTCACAGGGTTGGTATATAAATGAATGCTATTCTGAGGCATATGAGTATTTGAGTCTCAATATAGTTGCTGTATAGGGAATGTTTTTTCTGCATGAAATTTGTTTGAGAATCCATGGGATAATTTCTTTCTTTTCTTTTCTTAGCCTTTAGGATTTTAAAACACGTATTCCTTAGAACTCTGTCGAACAAGCTAGACAAATACTACTTATTTACATTATAAAGGTAAGAGGACTGAGGCTGGGAGTTTATGGAATTGGCTAAGGTCAGAGGTCTAGATTCCTAGCGCACAGTCCATCCCCCTGTCTGCCAGGGAGAAATAATCATAATAATTAAGCAGTGGTGGCACTGACAGCTGACCTCCCATGGGCATTTCCTGGGACTGTGCCTAGTCCTTTAGTTGGCTTTTCTTCTTCATCCTACACCAACCTGTGACATCCGTAGGCACTAGCATTATTCCCATCTCCAGGGTCACCTGGCAAGTCACTCACCTGCGTCCAGGTAGCTGGGGCACTGGGGTGCCGGGGTCTGAACCAGATCTCCCTGACCTCACTAACCCCTTCTAGTAGAATCTGTGCAGCCCACACAAGACCCTCCCCCCAGGAGCCCTCCGCGTTTCCACTGAGGGCCTGGGAGCTCCTTTGCAGATGCAGATGCGCTGAAGAGCTCCGGGCAGGGCCCCCTGGGTGGTATAGGAGGGATGGGCAGATGGGCTGGCGCAGGCCTTGGCACCAAGAACCTCTCCCTATTCTTTCCAGGCAGATCAGTCCTTAATTTGGCAGTTGGGTCTGCAGAGACTTCTAATTAAAAGATGGATTTTTTAAATGAACTTTTATTAATTCAGCAATCTGCCTGGATGCTGAATTGTCATTTTTGCTAATAGAGAAAAAGGCTGGGTTTATTTTGCAGAACAGTGAAAGTCACTCAACTTAATTAAACTGTCTGAGGAGATTTTCTCCTTGTCTCACTGAGCTCGGGCCTGTCAGCCACAGTCGAAACTCGAGTCCAGCTTTTCTCTCGAAGTTGGGGTGATTTTGGTGTCAGCTGCATCTGAAGTTCCCAGCGTGTTCTCCATGGCACCGACCTGAAGCAAAGCACATAGGGTATGCATTTGCTACGCGGGGTTAACGAGAAGGCCCCCAAGTCCTCAGGGGACTCTCCCACTGCCCCTGGGCAGGGTAGCCTGACAGCGGTGGAGGGAGGTGTTTTATTTCCAACGGCTTAGAATTTCATCATAACCCAGAGTTTAGACTCTAACTGTGAGAGTACCCTGGAGGAAAATTAAGAATCCAGAACTGCTAAAGGAAACACTAACTAGATTTGGCAGGACATTAAAAGAAGTTTCTCTCATGAGCAGGTAGGAGTTGATCTCAGTGATGCAAAGACTGATTAATAGTGGAATATCTATCAGTGTCCTATTTTGTACGGATGGGTCCCCATGGGGGGAAGAAAACATTATATGAAAAAAATGTGATGTTAAAGGGAAGAGTATCCCCCCATGTCGAAAAGACTCTCTCTCCCTGATCCAACAATCATCAGTGGAGGTGACCAGAAAACACACATGGCCCATAAAAATCACAGCCGTGATAAAGAATGGCCACCGTGGTCATGTTTATTTAACATGCTCGCTTCAAAGGTGCTATCGTAGCTATTCTCAATAGAAGAATGAACGTTATTTGAGGATAATGTAATTTTATACCTAGAAAATCGTAAGAATCTATTGGTTATCTTTTTTTTTTTTTTTTTTTTTTTTTGGCCGTGCCGCGAGGCACGTGGGACCTTAATTCCCTGACCAGGGATTGAACCCACGCCCGCCTGCAGTGGAAGCGTGGAGTCTTAACCACTGGACCACCAGGGAAGTCCCTACTGGTAATCTCTTAAAATTAGTAGGAAAGCTTTAAATGGTCAGATACAAGATAAATATGCAGACATCAATAGCTTCCCCAAATATTGATAGTGACCAGTTAGAAGATACACCAAATCTTTTATTCAGATAACATCAACATAAAAAGTAGTAAGATAATAGCTAAGATTGACTTTAACAGTGCACAACCTCTATAAAGAAAATGTCAACATGTATCTAAATATATATTAAGGTATTTTAATAAATAGGTTTCTTGGAGAGAAGATGGAAACATTTTTTAATCATCTTTCCAATTCAATTTTAAAATCTGTAAGATTTATTTTTGGTTTTACCAGAAGCCCTGAAAATATTTTGAAGAAGAGCAATGAAGGAACATTTTTTTCCCTACTCTATATGGAAATGTGTTTAACATTTTATTAAAGCTACAGCACTGAACCAGACAGGTAAATAGTACCCAGGAGATAGCCCGAAACTGACATTAGGACGTGAGCCTAATCTCTAACAAAGGAAACAGCCTTGACCAAGGCAGAGGGGAAGGCTTTTTAACAGTGTGTGGGAAGGTCAGCAAATTACTTGGGAAGACTCCAGTTGGCTTTATGCCTGAGCACACGTGTAAGGTCCTCCTTCCTCTCCCACTCCTCTGTCAGACCCCACACCCTACTCGCAGATGGCAGAGTGTGAGCTGGCTGCCCTCCCAGCCTCTTTCTCGTGGGCCTTGCCACTGGTTGTGTGAATGGCTTTTGGAGGTCCATTTTGACGAACAATTGCTATGACCCCAAGATGCTGGTGGTTAAGTCATGGTAAGGCTGAGCTCGCCTTGGGCGCAAATCCTGGACCTGATAGAAGACAGAGCTGAAGGCAGTCCTGGTGTTCAGACTACTTAGCAAATGACTTTAGTTATAAAATAGAGGCCTGACCGTAACATGAGAAACTCTTAGAATGTAACATGGGAGAAAATCTACATGGCCTTGGGTTTAGCAATAACTTCTTAGATGCAACTCCAAAGACACAAGCCATGGGGGGGAAAATGGTAAGTTGGGCTTTGTGGGAAAAGAGTCTAAAAAAGAATGGATATATATATGTATATGTATAACTGATTCACTGTGCTGCACACTTAAAACTAACACAACATCGTAAATCAACTCTAATTTTTAAGAAAATGGAAAACTTTGGCTTGGCGAAAGCCACTGTTAAGAGAATAAAAAGATAAGCCACAGACTGGGAGAAAATCTTTGCAAAACACAGATATGATAAAGGCCTAGTATCCAGAATATGTAAAATTGTACAACGTGTTGTTGCAGAGAACTAGGTGAGTGCTTGGCGGTGGTTGCCTCAAAGTAGGAGGGAATTGTGGTTGTGAACTTGTGGCTTTTGTCGGGGAGGGTTTGGGATGTCGTCATCCATAATTACGGAAGCCTCAAGGGGTCTCTCCCAAAACACAAAGAATTCCATAGGCGGTCCCTGGAGGAGAGATGCCTGCAGTGCATGCTTGTTAATCCTCCTTTTCTCTATTTGTATCACTGTCCTGACTCTTCTGGGCACCGTATGGGATTTCTAGGAGCTGTGAGTTAGGCACAGATAACCCTGCAAGGTAAGGACTCATCTTCCTTGTACTGGATGAGCGCACAGGGCATCTGCTGAGGTGTGGACTGGAGCGTGTAGAACATCACAGTAAGGACTGTGGTCCCCACTCGGTTGGCAGTTGAGCGGGGACAGGGTCACCACGCAAGCAGAAGTGAGCAGGAGAGATTGCAAAAGGAAGGATTAGAGCTGGAGAAACATGCTTGTCACCAACGGCCAATCACATGGACCGCCGAAGGGCCTGCCCCCGATGGTCATGCGGTGGAGAAGAGCTGATGAGTGGAGGACATAGGCCTCCTGATTCGGCAGGCCCTGGACATGAGCTGGGTCCAGCATAGGGAGGCCAAATGATTCCAGATCTTCTGTTCGGAGCCTGTGTAGGGGCTGCTGCTATTTATAGAAATAAAGAAAGCAGGAGAAAGAGGCAGGTGTTTGCAGCTGGAGAGACCTGCAGGGAATAAATAGATTGACAATTTTAACTGAAGACAAGCTAGGTCCACCAAAAGGAGGGATTTTAATTGCAGATTAATTTGCTACCTGGAGGTAGTTTTGAGTTACAGAGTTTCTCTTCTACTGTATACGTGTGTGTTGAACTCTTCAGAGAAAGAACAGTGCTTAACCCAGAGTTAAGAATCACAAGTACCCTAGTTCTTGGATAGGGGAGAGTTCTCAGCCAAGGAGTCACCAGCTCTCCCTGGCCTCACCTGTCAGGGGGGACCCGGTGTCAGTGACACCACAGTAAAGGCAAGTGGCTTGATCAGCGTCTCTGATGATTTCTCCCATTTGCCAGCCTGGCACATGAATACAGTAGAAACTCTGTATATACCCTATATCAAACCATTTAGACTTGAGGCCAGAAGGAATTAAATGACTAATATTAGGCTTGGAAGGTATTGGAAGTGAATGAAGTAATGTGGTTGTCATTTTCACAAAGGAAATAGCCTCTAGAGGGAGATAGAAAACTCTACAGAGAAATAGAAGGCCCAGGTCCCTGGACATTCACTCCTTGCCTTGGACGGCCTTCAGAAATCCCATCCACAGTGTCAGCAAGGAGGCCTCAATCATGCTTATATTTATTGCCATTTGTCATCTTGATTCTTCGTAGGCATTTCATTTAGTGGTCTGAATCCAGAAATTATCTGTCCGGAGTCAGGAGCCAGAAGGTGACCTTGTATGGCAGCTCTGGTCTGTCCCAGCCTTCCTGCAAATGATAAATGACACACCCCTCCCCCGACCCCCCAGGGAGAAATGAAGTGCAGGCTCAGGGCCTTATTGATTTTCCATAACAACAGATGCATCTTTAGGATTCTATTTTGATTTCAAAATTGACCTTCTGACCTGATTCAGGTCCGTAAATCAACCGACAGAATGTATTGATGCTGCTCTTCTTGGCAGGATCCTTTGTGCCATGGTTTCTTCTTATATTTGACATGGAGAATATCCATGGGGTTCAGGTACACCCCCTTCTCCACTGGGGGGCTTTCCTGATTTGTTTTTAAAAGGGGAGTGTCGGGCTACCCTGGTGGCGCAGTGGTTGAGAGTCCGCCTGCTGATGCAGGGGACGTGGGTTCGTGCCCTGGTCCGGGAGGATCCCACATGCTGCGGAGCGGCTGGGCCCGTGAGCCATGGCCGCTGAGCCTGCGCGTCCGGAGCCTGTGCTCCGCAACGGGAGAGTCCACAACAGTGAGAGGCCCACGTACCGCAAAAAAAAAAAAAAAAGGGGGTGGGGGAGTGTCAGGGCCACAACCCTTGATCCGTTTGGTTTGACAAGTCAAGCTCAGAAAGCTATGGTGCGCCCCAAATGTGACTGCGCTTCCAGGGACCAGCAGTGTTTCTCAGCACCCCCTGGGGCAGGGGGAGCATTTCCACCAGCAGGAGTCTGGGCCTGCAGCTACTGTGGCCGTGTGTCACTGCAGAGCTTTTATGCTCATGTAAGATAAAGGTCAGGCCCGTCGGGCCACTCATATTACATGACAAGGAACCATAAACTATAAGCACTTTGAGGGCAAGAGCTGTCTCAAGTTCATCTCTGTCCCCAAACACAGCCGAGGGCCTGGCACAGTCAGCTCCCGTGGCTGAATAGGGACTGGGCGGCCTTGGTTACCAGTGTCAAGTGTCCTTAGAAGGTAGGCATTGCCCAGGCACTGTCTGAAGAACTTTTTGTTTCCTCCTCTGGAAAATCACACTGTTGCCTCCGCGTGCAGGTTCCTGGGATGCTGCAGAATTCTCCCAGGCCTCTGACAAGCCCAAGCCAGTTTCGCTCAGCGGCTACCCCTGAGTGGAAAGGTCAGGGTCCAGCAGTCACCGCCCCAGTCCTCTGAGTCTTCTGAAGCTGACATAGGCACCTGTGGCTTCCTTTCTGCCAACCCCTGATTGGTTTCAGCCCCCCTTGTCAGGAACGGCTGACCCCGGGCAGGTCCACAGGTTAATTACTTGTTGCCAGAGTCTTTCACTTTATCCGCGTCACATGTGGCTCTTCTTGGCTTTGTAATCGCTCCTTGTCTGCGTTTGTGGGGGAAGCCACCACCTCCCGACTGGCTTTCCTGATGTCTCTCTTATGCTCCCCGTTCTCACAGACATGGAGAGAGGACGGCCCTGCTCTTCTCTCCCGCTGTCTTAGCCTGGGCTCCCCAAGGACAAAGATGCAAGGAAGAGGTTTACCTGGGAGGTGATGCCAAGAGGCATGGGTGGGCCAGTGGGGAAGGGAGGTGGGCGAAGGAAATCAATACAAGGTGTGTTAACGAGCAGGTAGCTTTGTGGGCAGGTGGGGCTCAGCCCCAGTGGGGACCTCTGGGACACGTGGCGGAGGAGGAGGCTGGGGTTTGTTACCTCCCGCTCCCATCCTTCAGTGGCCGGGGCTGCTCCGGGGGTCATCCACCCCCGGGTCTTCTGGTCTACTCCACGGTCCCACCTGCAGGATGGGGGAATGCCCTTGGGTGGAGGGTTTCTGCCCCTCGCATGAGGACCACGAGTGTGCAGGGGACACGGCTGGGACACTAACAGCATCTCAGGTTTTGAAGGAAAATTCAGCCTGGGGCTTTGGCTCCATACGTGCTTGCTAAGCGGACTGGGGCAGGTGCCCAAACTCTATGAGATGCAGTTCTTCCCTTGGTAAAACAGGGATGGTGGTGGTACATAACTGATAACAGTGGTTGCAAAAACTGGGAAATGCATATAAAGCACTTATCATGGGGCCTGGCTGAGAAGAGACAAAGACATCTCAGCCACTGATGGTGGTGTTATCATCCTTGTCTTTTGCCGCTTGTTTTAGACTGAAATTTGTTCAACAGTGTGATCTGCAAAATTTGGAATTACTAGGAGACGCGAGGGTTTGGGTGTCTGGCCTTAAGATGAGTGAACTAAGAAGTCATTTCACGTCTCTGGGCCCGTTTTCTCATTTGGAAAGTTTGGACTAGAGTGGAGGCAGGGGGGGCTCAAATCCTTAATGATTCTCATGGGAAGCCGTACTTTACTCCCCACTGTTCATTGTGCCTCTCAAACCCATTTTTGCACACCTTAGCGACCTTGGACTTAGGAGCCACACTTACACCGTTGGACACACAGCTGCCTGAGTTTGGGGTTTTCAGAAAAATGGTACCAAATTTGAGGTACACTTGCAGTAACTAATTAGGGACTTGCCCCGCTGGTGGTCCAGCTGATAGGAGGTGGGGTCCTCCACTCTAGGCTTGGTTCTGTGCCTTTGTCAAAGAGCTAGCCCATTTAGCTCCTGAGACCCCAGTCACAGAAGAATCCAGAACGTTCTGTAGACCCCGTATCCTTATCCTCACACTCAGCTGGGGGAAGACTCTGTGTGATGATTTTGGAGAAGGGAAAAGTCCCAAGGGGACAGTTGACTTTGCTGAGTTTCCTGGGGCAAAGGGCTCAGTCTGAGAGCTGAGTTTACTGCTCAGGAACATTTGGGTCCTGGGAGACCTGTCTTTCCTGGCACCAGGGCCTTGGTGTCCTCCTGGAAGGCTTCAAAACAGCAAAACTGAGTTATGGGGGCTTCCCTGGTGGCGCAGTGGTTGAGAGTCCACCTGCCGATGCAGGGGACGCAGGTTCGTGCCCCGGTCCGGGAAGGTCCCACATGCCGCAGAGCGGCTGGGTCCGTGAGCCATGGCCGCTGAGCCTGTGCGTCCAGAGCCTGTGCTCTGCAACGGGAGAGGCCACAACAGTGAGAGGCCCGCGTACCGCAAAAAAAAAGAAAAGAAAAAAAAAACTGAGTTATGTAAGAAAAACCCAGAAGGATCCCAAAAATGCATATTGACTCCATTTAATAACAAGGCTCTGAGAGTCCTCCGCGTTCTTGGTGGGAACGTTATAAATGCTTGTCCTTCCCACTGCCGACAAGCTGCCTGGACTTGTCAGTTGCCTTATGACCGCACTTGTGCAGGAGGAATGGCCACTTATGGAGCATCATGTTCAGGGCTTTGAGCACGTTCAGGGGGAGCTTGGGAGGCAAATATGAATGAGAGACAGTCCCTGCCTATGAGGGGTTGGAGTCCAGAGGAAAAAATGGGTATTTGAGGCGCCGCTCTCAAGAGAAGGCACTGCATTGCTACGACTCGGCTGTCAGCGTGCGCAAAGCGGGTTGAAAGGAAAGGTAAAATAATGATGACGAGCATGTGGTGAGCAATTACTGTGCGTCTGACAGTAGATTTAGGACTTTACATGCCTCCTTGCTTAGCTAGGAGGCAGTGGCCACGATTTCAGGCGGCGACTTTGAGGCCCAGAAATGCCCAGCCGGAGGCAGAGTGAGAATGTGGGAGGCCTGGCTTCAGACCTTATTAGAGATCCACACACCAGGGGGAGAAGGGTCTGACGGGGTGGAGGGAGCGGGGGCCTCAGAGATCTGGGTCTATAGGGCCATCAAGCGTCTGGAGAATTCAGGCAGGCTCGGATGTTTCAGCTGGGTGCCTGGGGAAGGGGCAGTCCTACCCGTCCATAGAGAGAATGCGGGATGAGAGCCCAGCGTGGCTCTGAGACAGGAGGACGGAGTCAGCCTGGTTGGGGATGGGTGGAGTTAGATGTTGGTGGGATGGTGGGGGGGGGTGCGGCGTGCAGAGGGCTCCCTGGGGAGTCAGAAAAGTAAGGCCAGTTCACTGGGTGACCTTCCCACATGACCTCTTCTCTGCAGTGGCTTCGAGGGCCTCCCCTATTTGACCTCTGCCCCGGGGTTCTCCTTTGAGCTCTAGACCCAGCTGACACCTCCTCCTGGAGAGCCGTGGAGTCCTCACACTCCACGTGTCCAAACTGACCCCTTGACCACCCCCAGACCGGGTGCCCCTCCTACCTTCCGGTTCTCTGTGCCCCACTCAACCAGCCGCGCACTGCTGAAGCCAGAGACCCGGACGTCCTCCTAGACCCGCCTCTCCCTCACACCCCACGCCAGCTCCCTGCCCAGCGCTGCTGGCCATCCCTCCTTGCAAGCTCTCGAATCTTCTGGCCACGCCTTCCCGCGGGATGCCTGCTCTTCTTCCTCTCTCCTGGGCTGTGCTGTGGTCCACGTGGCTATCACCCTCCCACGCTTGCCCCACATGACGGCCAGCGTGATCCTCCCACAGATGGAACCTGATCAAGCTCCCCCTTTTAAAAAATGCGCCAAAGGCAGCACTTCCCACCTGGCCCACCTGGGTGCATGGTCTAGCGTCGCCCCCTCCGCCTCACATGCCCTCACGCTCCCCTGCTTCTCCCCCTCCAGCCTCACTCTCCTTCAGTCGCATAGACACCGGGTCTGTCTCCCTGCCTCCCGGCTGCACTAGGCTCTTTATCTTCCTGGACAGGTTTCCGTCTGCTTACCTACCTCACCCCTGCTCTTCTTCCTCCCCGCGTAGTAAGGGGGGGCCACAGCCCCCCTCGTACGAGCTCCTAGAGCCCCAGGGAGCATTCTCTTGTGCTCATCCTAGTTGAAACCATACCCTCATTAGTGAAATTAAATGATCAATCACTAGGCAGGAATCTCTCCGGATTTAGCAAACAGCAGACAGGTAACAGGCGCTCAACTGATGTTACCTGAGTGAACGAATGAATGAATGAATGAATGAAGCAAGCCCGGGAGAGTCTCCCTTCTTTCCCATTTGGAGAGTGTTCTTGCCTCTGTGAGGACAGAACCCATCCCTTGCTGAAATGTTCCAGACAGTGAGAAGCCTTTGCTGAGATATTTCCTCCAGCCGCTAACTTGGAGGGACCTCAGAGATTTCAGGAAGGAGCCCTGGGCAGAGTTTGAGGACACCCCGAGCATGGGCCCATTCGGTACCAGCCTCTGCCGCCGTGTGCACTGAATTGAATCGCAGGGCTCATGATGCAGTGCGAAGACCAGCCCAGCAGAGGGGAAGTGTGCCGGCTTATGGGAATGGGCCATGGGGTGGCCCCGGCCTTTCCCTCTCTGAGGCGTGGCCTTCTGGCTGAGCTCACATGTCAGCACACCTCCTGTGTCCACTGCTGCCATCAAGGCTCTGCAGCAATAAATTACCTACTTATGATTAGCTTGTTTGCTTGTGATCAGTGAGTGCTGAGCCAGGCAGATCAGAGCCAGTGAGCAGATCAGATCTGACTCATTGATCCAGCTTCTCCACTGACCAAGGCCTCCAAAAACACCTGCCCTCAATCACCGATAATCCTCCTCCTACCCGGGCAGTGGAGGTTGACGTTTCACAAGCAATAGCTCCTTGGCAGATTTCTGACTGAACTTGGCTTCCCAAAGCAGTGGGAAGGGGAACCAAAAAAGAAAAAGAGTTCTTTGCCATTGAAACAAATGGAAAAGGAGTTCTAGAGGCAGCCAGCCTGGGATGCTGGACACAGGATTTGGCTATCACATTTCAGTGGCTTGTGGGGTTGTGGAGTAGTTGTGTGTGTGTTTGAACCAAACCTAAATTTAGGGTTTGGGATATTTGGATCTGAAGGATAGATGGCATTTGTATCAGCTGTTCCAGCTGTTTTTCTTGCCTCTGAGGTTAAACCATGTTCCAAAGGCCCCGCCTCCTTGGTGCCGGCACTGGAGTCGCTGCAAGCTGTGAGCAGGAGAGAAGCCGGCAGGTCTACGCAGCCAAGGAGGCTGGGGTCTACGCAGCCTAGTGCCCCGAGGCCTGAGCAGATGCGGCCGCTGTGTCACTGTGTCGGGGGCTTCAGGAAGGGCCGCTCTGCTCATGGCCAAGCTTTTTGCAACTGCAGGGCCAGCTGCTAGGAGTTTACCCTACAAATATACCCGTCCAGGTACACAAAGAAGTGTGTGTAAGAATAGACCAGCCCGACTTGCACAGCTAACAACTGGGAACCGTGTAGGTGCCATCACCAGGGCCCTGGGTAGATGGGTCATTCCTGCGCCCCAGGCAGTGATGACGCAGCTGACTTGATGTGCCCCCATGCAGAGCTTTCCAAGATGTTAAAGGAAAATAGCAGCACACAGACCACGCTACCATTTGTGTAAAATCAGCTACCATTTATGGAACAGGAATGGAGGCCCTACGTGTTTGTAGATGTCTAAGAATATCCATGCCAGGGCCCCAGTTGGGCACCTGGTTGTCGCTGGGCCTGGCGTTGGGTGATTGGAGGACTTCATTCCCTCTAGCAAGATTACTTTTCACGAGCTTATATTACCTATTCCAAACAAGTGCACGCACACCTAATGTAGGCATTCAAACAAACGTACACTTTTTCAGAGTGGGCTGTGATAAGGAAGGCCCAAGGCCAAGCAGTTTCTCTGAAGCCTCTTTGGTCCACGGCTCTGCGGACCAAACCACCAAGATTCACCCACTTGTAGAGACCCCCGCCCGCTCCAAAAGTCCTCCTCACATGGCCAGAAACGCTCAGCCGGGGATGGTAACAATTCGAGATGCCTGTGGTCGCTGAGGGTTAGGATTTTTATGATTTTTAAAGAATATCCTTATCTTGGCCCTCCCTGGTGGCACAGTGGCTAAGAATCTGCCTGCCAATGCAGGGGACATGGGTTCAAGCCCTGGTCCGGAAAGATCCTAAAAAATAAATAAATAAATAATATCTTTATCTGTCATTTATAACTTCATCTGTATTTATCAAATCAGCTTGCTTTCCTCTTCAGACTTTTTTGAGGGTTTTCCTACTGCAGGAAGATAAGTTTCAATTGTGAGAGGAAAAAAGAGGAGAAGCAATTTGGGGGCACAGGTGCTTGGGGGCAGAGAGCAGGGCTCATGCTGAGGGAATCTGGGGCTTCAGAGGAAGCTGCACCCCAGCTCCCACCCAGAGGGGAGAGAGGAGGCCCCAGAAAGCGGAAACAGGTCAGGCTGTGGAGGGGGCCCCATGGCCACAGATCTGCTTTTTCCCCCAAAACCCTGCCTCCCTAAACTCACTTCAAGAGAGAGAACCCCCCTTCTAGGACAGACAGCATCCTCTCCCTCATTCTGTTGGTTTGGGGCCAACAGTGCTATTTCTTTTCAATTCTCCTATGCTTTGTCAATCCAGTGGCTTAATCATGGGGTCGTAAATATCTAAGAAAAGAGAGACGACTTGGGTGTGGCTTATGTTGTGGTTGAATTGGAAGAGAAAACCTGGGTTCCAGTGTCCCCCCTCCAGACCCCCTAGGCCTTGTAGCAGCAATAAAGAATGTGATTCTGGGGACTTCCCTCCTGGCACAGTAGTTGAGAAATCGCCTGCCACTGCAGAGGACATGGGTTCGAGCCCTGGTCCGGGAAGATCCCACATGCCGCGGAGCAACAAAGCCCGTGCGCCACAACTACTGAGACTGCGCTCTAGAGCCTGCGAGCCACAACTACTGAAGCCTGTGCCCCTAGAGCCCGTGCTCTGCAACAAGAGGAGCCACCACAATGAGAAGCCCGCGCAGCACAACGAAGAGTAGCCCCCACTCGCCGCAACTAGAGAAAACCTGCATGCAGCAGTGAAGACCCAATGCAGCCAAAAATAAATAAGTTTAAAAGAAAAATAAAAGAAAGAATGTGATTCTGCACTGGGATCCTGGGAATTGAAGAGACTCCTGCCTCTTTGGATGGTGGTTAGAGTTATAGACGCTGGGATCAGTCCAACAGGGGATTGAGTTCTGACTCCAAATCCTTGAACGCAGTTGTTTAAATGCCTAAGCCTCAGTTTTATTCATCTGTAAAATGGGGACAATAATAAGAATACCTTCAAAGAAGAATTTGGAAGATCCATTCAGTAAATGCAGAGCATTAACTATTTTTTTACAGCTTTTCTCTGGCATCAGAACCAAGGGCTCCGATGCTACATAGATTCCTCTTGGACTGAATTAAATGCCCTGTGATGTGCTAAGAGGTTCTCAGAGTCTGGAGGATCCTCCTGCCTTTCTCCCAGGAGCACAGGAGGGCTCTCTATCTTCTCACCACCTTCACTCTCCCTCTGTTCTTTTCATCGTCCATTGCGTTCATTTCCATCACTCCTTCTTTTTCACTGCACTCTGACTAAACCCGATTGGTTTCTTTTGCACCAGAATCAACGCTTCTGAGTCACGATAACAACAGCACCTTATAATTTCCAAAGCAAAACTATCTTTTGCATGATTTGGTAGATGGGGAGACTGCAGCTCAGAGGAGATACACGACTCATGCGGTGGACACAGAGCTCTCTAGAGAACTGCATCCCAGCTTGGGCACAGCTTAGCATCAGTATTAGAAGACTTCAAGAAATTCCATCTTGAGCCAATCACACCCCCTAAACCTAGTCAGTCCCTGGGTAGAGAAGATGAAGGCAAAGGTCTGTACACCACACCAGCTGCCCAGCAACTTTACCCGGCAAGCCGTTAGCTACTGACCTTTAGAAATGCTCTCTGACTGCCAAGATGCCGGTGCCTCTCGGAGGTCAGGAAGCTCTGTTCCAAGCCTTCTTAGAATGATGTCTCTTTGTGGTTAGCTGCTGCTTCAGTTTTGTCATCAAATTCCCCACTGAGTTTTGTTTAGCTTGCTTTTTCCGGTAAGGCTATATAGGTGGGATGTTTCCTTCTTTAAATTCGGGCTAAGCTGGGAAAGGTGTTGCTAATCCTCTCTGCATGTTTATGTCACTACATCCCAAACAAACCCTTCCATCATCGTACCCCCTTCTCCAAAGACTGACGGGGAGGGGACAGCGTCACCAAGGAGACTTTCTTACACTAAGGAAGAGGAGGTAATGTGACTGTGCGTGTTGACTCTGGCTTTCCTCCCATGGTCACAGCTGCAATCACAGGACCTTGGGCAGTGCTCCGTTCCCTCATCTGGGCCAGGCAGAGGCCGGAGGGCAGGGGCTTTGGAGAGAGCTGGACCCCTAACCTCAGCCCTGCTCCCTGCCCACCTTTGAGGGTGGATCGCACCTCCTTCTTCCTGCCTTGAGCGCTTCAAGGATTGGGCTGAGAAGTTAGGGAGTGACCCTTTACTTGGAAGATAAATCAAAAACAGGGCGACGCTTTGTTAGAGAACTTCACAGGTTGGGTTCTGTTCTCCTTCAGATCGAGAGAAAGATCTAAGAAAGTACCTCCTGTAAATGAGTGAGAAGGGTAGTCCGGCCCCACCCACCTCATCCTCCCAGAGGAGAAAACACCTGGGGCTCTTGGCCCTCCATTCCAGGTGCCACCAGGTGATGCTTGTTTTCCTAGACTTTGGCCAAACTACATTTCAGCCTAGTTACCAATGGGCAGAGTAGTTTAACTAAACTGCAGTCACTGAGATCAGTCACAGAGCCGAAACCTGGATACTTCCTAGCTGTTTTCCCTCTTTCTGCCCTCAGAAAAATGGAATAGTTCAGCTGCTCTTAGAATTTCTGGGGCGGATGCATGGCCTTACACAACCCATACATCCAAAACTCCTGCTTCCGAAACCTGAAAAAGAATGGATATATGTATACATGTGGCTGATTCACTTTGCTGTACAGCAGAAACTAACACTATACTGTAGAGCAACTATACTTCAATAAAAATTAATTTTAAAAAACCTCCTGCTTCCTATAACTTCTTGAGACAAAAGGGCATTGTGCCTCATTGTGATGGAGAATTACTAGACTCTCAGCCCCATTCACAGGGACTAATCAATAAAGACACGGGCCCCCTTCTCCATATGATTGACCCACTGGCTCCATGAGGTTTTAATTCTTTTTTTCCTCAGTGTATATGGGCTTTCATATTTCAGAATCCTGACTTAAGATCATAGCTTTTAATGGCAAGTATTTCATTTTATATTATATTATTTCATTTTAATTATGATGACAGGATAAGGCAGCCCATGACTCCAGAAAACTAAGCAAACACCAGAGCAATATTTTCAACAAGGGTCATATCCTTTGTTCTCAATTCATAATTTACATTTACTAAATGCCTGAGGTTCAGTAGATACTATTATAAACATTTACATATTTTGCTCTTTTATGGATATTTTCCCAATTTATTTTTTCAGATGAGCTCAAGGGCCTTTGGAAGAAAAGTTAAAAGTAGGCTGCTGCAGGATTCTGTCAGCCAAAAATCACTCTTCAGAGATACCAGCATGCTTATCAGTGACGTTTTTAACTGCTGTTGAGCTTAATCGTGGCCCTGAGGGTCTGTGGGTCCTGAACTGTCTTCTGAACTTGGAAGAAAAATCAAACTATGTTCAAAAATGCTGGTGCTGGGTGTATTTTATGGCATGTGGTCTTTTTAATCAACAGGCAGTGTGTCAGCATCCTGACGGTGGCTCCCTCTGCAATGCTCCATTCCCTTGACCATACTGAATACCAGAGTCAAGTGTTGCCCCATTCTCTTTCTGAATCCAGCGCTAAATCTTGGAGGCTTTGGGTAGAAGGAAGTAGAGACTATCTTTGGGAATAGAGAGAGGTCGTATCATTTGTGTGCGTGTGACCTTGAACTGCTTACCTATCTCTAAATCTGTAAACTTCCAAAGATCTCTCCCTAAGAGATCCCAGAAACCACGCTTTCTGCTCATTGTTGGCCATATGAACTGTCCTCTTGAGCACAAGGGGCACGTTTCTCCCATCTGTCCCGGTGGACAGTAATGAGGTGACCATCAGTCTTGAGCCCAGGGTAACACCTCTTTAACGCACGGCCCGTGGCCCTTCGGGAATTGAGAGAGTGACACCCAGTCGAGTCCCCACGGAGGAAACTCTTCTCAGACTCACAAGAAAGCTGGCAGTGGAAGCTGTCTCCTGACCCTCACTGCATCCTCCTCCAGCCACTAAGCCCAAGAGAGAGGCAGGTCAGAGCCCAGGGGTCCCCCTGGCTTTCTTTGTTGCTAAACCACCTAGTTTTCTGGGGAAAGAGACGTCTGGGTGCTCCCATGTTATCCTTTACAGAATTAACTACCTTAAAAAAGCTCCAAAGACAGCTATTTGAACCACTGAAAAAGCCTGACCGGGACATTTGCCAAAAGACAATAGTGACTCAGTGATTGATACAGTTAGAGCTGTTATTAAGATGGACAGGTTAGGTACCCGTGAACAGAGGGGTTGCGGCAGGTCCCCACTGTTGTCCACTGTGCACCACATCTGAAAGTGTCAACCGAGATGAGAGGAAACTCTGAAACCTTCTGACCTAGACAGAGTCATATGTGTCTTCCTTAACCTCTGGGCCAAATGCTTGCTTCCTGGTGATCAGGACATCGTGGTTAAAGCGTGGGCTCTGGAGTCAAAGGAAACTGCGTTTTAGGTCTGACTGTAACTCTGAGGCCTTGGGCAAGTTGTTTGCCTTCCTGAGTCCAATCTTTTCATCTGTGCGATGGTGACAATTCCATTCATCTGCCAGGCTGCATGCATGGCCTGGCACCAGGGTCCAGCCCACCATACCCGATCAATACGTGGGAGGGCTTATGGTCATTCATCTTTCTCATCTGGGAGCCTGGGAATCCGAGAGGTCAGTGCTGCCATAGGACCCCACTCACTGTGGACATTTGACCCTTTAATCCCCAGGCCAAGGTGCCTGTACTTAGTTGCCTGCATTCCGTAGTTATATGTTATATACTTCATGGATAATTATTTCCTTTACACTTTTCTTAAAGTAAACTCACTTTCAAAAAATCTATTTCTTGGGCTTCCCTGGTGGTACAGTGGTTGGGAGTCCGCCTGCCGATGCAGGGAACACGGGTTCGTGCCCTGGTCTGGGAAGATCCCACATGCCACAGAGCGGCTGGGCCCGTGAGCCACGGCCGCTGAGCCTGCACGTCCGGAGCCTGTGCTCCGCAACAGGAGAGGCCACGACAGTGAGAGGCCCGCGTACCGCAAAAGAAAAAAAAAAAAAAAAAAAAAAATCAATTTCTTTTTAAAGGTGATTTTTATATCCCTCTCTTCCATAAATGAACGTGGATATTTTATAATAACATGAAAATAACTATTAACATGAAAAAAAAGTTTGTCCCTGAATGGCCCAGCATCACCCCACACATCCCTGGAAACACACCGGCGTTCCCGCCGTGCACACTCCCTGCTCTTTCAGTGTCATCCACCCCCAGCGATGGACTTCAACAGCCCTATAGCTTAGGAGGCATTTACGAGTAAGGTACTCCTGATCTTCCCAATAATGTTTATATTTTTGATGGCCAATGTCTGACTCTAGGCAGAGAATTCTTTCTAGACCCTGTGGTTGCTGGTGGAGCTGGCAGATAGGTCTGCATTAAATGGTGGGTTCTGACCTCATCGCTACGGTGACAGGAATCTGTACCAGCTGACCAGGTGACCCAGTGTGTGGGGCTGAGTTACAGGTGTAAGCCATTTCTTTGTCTGTGGTCTCAGTGACTCTCATTCCCATCCCCGTGGGTGGGTCACAGCAGCAGTACCATCCCAAATTACATCTCTGGCATCTCGGTTGGGAGGACCTGAAACCCAGGGAAGGCCACCTGCTGTGCATACCTTAGAAGAGGCACATGATGCAGTGAGGTGTATATATGTTAAGAAAAAAAAAAAGTGAGAAAGCTAAGCAAACAGGGTAAGCATTGCCTATTTACTTACAGATACAGTGCCTGGTGCAGAGTATTTACTCCAGAATTTGTATCGAATAAATAAACCAGGTACTAAAACCATACTGTATAATAGCCATGCATCTCCGGCAACCACCATTTACTGACTATTTTCTGCACTTTAGGACCAGGTTCAGGATAAAAGAGCAGAATAGTTGAAATGCAAAGCGCTCGTGGAATGTGAGGGGGTGGGTGGAGGGGTGGGGAATGTGGGAGTTTCTTAGGGAAAGAGGACCAAGCAGAAAAGGGTAACCACTGAAGGGGTCAGCAGTCGGTGTCAGGGGTCCAGCATCTGGAGCGCACCTGTACCGCCCACCGCCTGCTCATCCACTGCCTTGACAGATGGTCCAGCCCGCCCCCCACCCCGCCCCGCCGCCCACGCAGAAATGCGGCTGATTCTCCTGGGGCGAGCTGCGGGCAGACCACGGTGCCTCCTGCCTCTCTGGGTCCTCGGAAGAGACCTGATTTGTTGGGAACATGCTCTCTTGGGCGTGCTTGCTGTACACTGTATCTCTTGGCTGTGGCCCCGTTGGCCTCGCTTGCCACATTCCAAGTTAAAATAGCTCACGCTCCTTCCGGGCGGGACCTAGCGGAGTCCCCAGGGCCTGGGGTGTAGATCTGTGTGGAGGGAGGGAGGGTCTGCGGTTGCCACACTTCCTTTGGACGGGCATCTGTCCGCGCCTCTCAGCCTCAGCCGCCAGGCCTTCGTGGGACCGGCAGAGATGCCAATTGTGTCATCTGAACATTTAGAGCCTGGGGTTATCCATCTGCACTCCCTCCTGCCCAAATCAGTCATGTGATTGGAACTTTCTAGACATTTTTAATCCTTGCCGTGGAGGAGAGCAGTGTCTCCCTCCAATAGCGAAGTACTCCCGCAGTGACAGGGCTCAGACTCCAAGAGGACAAGAGGTTCAAAATTAACCAAGGAAAGTGATGCGAGCACTAACCTTTGGGGCATCTCAGCAGGGATGCCTGGTTCGTCCAAATTCATTACCTTCCAAGGGATGGAATCATCTGGGAAATAAATTTCTTATTAAAATATAAAATCTCCCCAGAATCCCTCTTCAAACTTCAAAGGGAGATTTGGGGGAAGGAAATCCTACCCAATTTTAATTATTCCAGGGATGTTTGTGGTAGGGGGGCGGCAGGAAGCAGAATTGTTTCTTGGTGCCAAATCCAAATCTGCTTCTGTGCTATCAGTCGGTTTCCAGGGCACACAGCTTGGACTGCAGCTTTGCTCAGGCCTGGGGCTTTGCTCGGAACAGAAAGAGTTAGAACCACTGGTCCAGCTCTGGGCTACAGTGATTCGGAGGGAGAGAAAGAGGCGAAGCTTGCTCTGGTCATCCCTGAGGGCACGGGCACTCACCTCTCCCCTGGGTGTGCATTTTACGTTTTAGTGAGAAACCTCATTCCCTTGGAGACTTGAGAGCAAAAGCCAACTCAAGAGGCTGTCTTGGGTTGGGTCCCTGAAATAGTGATTTTTTTTTTTTTTTTTTTTTTTTGCGGTACGTGGGCCTCTCACTGTTGTGGCCTCTCCCGTTGCGGAGCACAGGCTCCGGATGCGCAGGCTCAGTGGCTGTGGCTCACGGACTTAGCCGCTCCACGGCATGTGGGATCTTCCCGGACCGGGGCACGAACCTGTGTCCCCTGCATCGGCAGACGGACTCTCAACCACTGCGCCACCAGGGAAGCCCCTGAAATAGTGATTTATTCATGGACAGTTCTTATGCAAAGGGGACTGAGACAGGCTCAGGAGGAAGAGTCAGCCAAGGCATATTCTCAGCTGCATGCTGGCCTCAGCCTGATCTGGGACCAGAGGGCATGGATGGCACCATGGAGATATCCCACCTTGAGGCAGGGGTTGGCTGCACACTGCTCTTGAAGCAAGGACTTAATCTTCCAGGCGTTTAGGATGAGGTGTCTCGCATCAGCAGAGGGCAATTCTCAGGAGAAGGATGCCCTCAACCTTCCTGGCAGCGGGTGGTGGGTGCCCCAGCCCAGTGGAGGGCATCTAGGTAGCCACCGAAAGCATCCACCACAGGGATGCTGTCCTGCTTGACTTCACCTGGACTGGTTATAGTAAAACTACAAGTTCTTGTCACCTGGACAAGGAAGCACCACTCATCTGTCTGTGAGAGGTTCACTTTCCTTTCCAGACCATCATACCTTAGCAGGTGTCAGATGTGTTCTATAGAGGGATGGGAAGGAAGGTGGATACATAAGCTAATGTAGCTGGTCAAACATTATAGCTTTTCCCTCGGACCCAGCACCGCCAGCCACGGACGTAAGCAGTCAGCTATTCATCCAGGCTTGTTAAAAATCGGGGCATAAAAAGAGCTGATTTCATTCATTTTATAGCAATGCAGTTTCCCCCAGGAAAGGCGAGACTGGCCAAGATGCGTGTGGTCCATACCTTTTGTGCGAAAGATGTTTTCAAGACTTTTCTCCCTTGTATATGCCTGACCCTCCCCTGACTGTTACCATGGTTCTCGTGTAATACCCACTTACTTATACTATGCAGCCTTAAGCATACTTAGGCTGTTTCCAGCACTTGCCTTTCTGTTGTTTGGAAATGGTCACCAAAATTTACAACTTTTTCCGTTCCCAAACCCAAGTTCCCATTTGCTTTCACACCATGAGGTTCAGATAACCAGATCCTCTATACACCCCAGATTTGGGGCTGGGTGTTCTGTTGTCACCTGAGTCTGTTCCTGCTTCTAACAGACCAAGACAGAACCAGAAATCCTATTCTGTTTGGCTATTTGGATTTGAGCTTCCGGGTAAGAAGATTTTGTTTTTTTTTAAATGATGTGACAGGAGAACGTAGAAGTGTCTGGAAAGTGTTCAAGACCAGGGAAAACACTGTGAGAAGGCAATCCCACTGCACCCTCACGGCTCAGACAAGTCAGATGTGCCCCTGGCTCCATCAGTGGCACCAGCCGTGGAAACTTTGGCCACGGGTAGCTATTTCCGAGGCTTCTCCACTCGCTGCCTCACCCCATCCCCCTCTGCTTCTCCCCGCCCATGTCTCAGAGCAGGTCCAGTCCAGCATTGTCCCATCCTAAACCCCAGCCAGTGCATCTTCAGGTGGCAAGGACCCACAGGCAGGCTGGGGTCTCAATGAAGAAACGCCTGTCACTGAACACGAACAGGCCACTTCGGAGCTGATGGGCAGACAGGCGAGGTGTGTGGCTCATATGGGATCCCGTCATTTGTAGGGAAAGGACGACGGACTGCCATGCGCACAGCCAGGGATGTGAGAACAAGTTGCCCCCACCACCACCCGCCCCTGCAGCCTGCACTCGTGTGGCCTGGATCCCATTCCCGCGGTGACTGAGTGCAGGATTCCTTCGGGATGATCAAGGGGATGTTTGTGGGAGAAGCAGCGTTCGTGTGGTTCCCGGGTTAGCCTGGCTTCCCAGAAACGGAGCCTCATGGCATGAGCACTCATGTGAGAGTGATTTAGAAAGGGCTCCCTGGAAAACTAGTGGGAGAGCGAAGAGTGGGACCAGGGAGGGTGGGGACACTGTGCCAAGCAGAGACTTTGGCTCAGAGGAGCCCTGGATGCTGGCTCTTGGGGGTGGAAACACCCTGGCGGGCCGGCATGAGGAAATGGTGACGGATCCACGGGGAGGCGGGTGCAGCACAGGCAGGGCTGGCTTGGGTCCCTCCCAGCGACTTTCCGTGGAGTTCACAGGAGAGGTAGCTGCGCCAGGACAGTGCTTCCTCCATATCAAACCTCGCTCTGTTGTAAGCTGTCATCTTCCAGGAGCCCTGATACCAACTCTTTGCATCTTACACTGTGGGTCCCAACACACCAAAGCAGATATGGGGGTACCAGCACCCCATGGCCAGAAATGTGCAAAGCATAAGATGGCGCCCTGGGGTGGAGCTCCTGCAAAAGGTGCCAACATGCCTTCCATCAGGATGTAGCTCAGGTCCCAGGAGAATCTAGGTCGACTCCTAGCTCATTCTCGGCCGATGACAAATGTCAAGGTGCAGGTAGACTTTCCCAGCACTTACATGAGGCAAGAACGCTGGGCCAGTCCCTTTTGGGGTGGAAAGGGCCAGAAAATTGTTCTGTCCGAATAGGAAGCCCTGGATGCAGAAAGCTATTCACTGCAAGGCGTGCGGTGGAGCAGAATCCCAGACTCGACACAGTCCAGGGTTCTGTTTCTCTAGCCCGAGGCTTAATAAACAGCTAATCAGGAAAGCTGACCAATTTTCGTCTTGGGTCCCGTTCTGGGTTCTAATGTACCATGAAATTCAGTGCAATTCCACATGCTCTTCAGATTCTGGGTGAAGTCTTTTCTTTTGGAAAAAACAAAGCTAGGGTTTGCATAAGCATGTGCTTGATCTCTGTGAGCCTGGGGAAATGTGAGCTGAGCCCTGACTCGTGGATTCTGAAGAGGCTACTGTGGTGGAGAAGAAAGGGCGCCTGCCTTAGAGGGCCTGCCCCAGGGGCATGCTTGCTTTATGAACCTGGCCTCGGTTTCCCTCTCTGTAAAACACAGAGGTGTGCGGGTAGCCGTGAGAATTAGGAAAGGTCACATTAGGGAAGCCGTGACCTCATCATGCACGAATAGCTCCTACTGTTTCCACTGGAGAACTTGGCTTTCATTCAGGGAGAAATACATGGAAGAGTCCCCACCTCATTAAAACCCAGACAGCTGTGCTCCTTCCACCTCCACACCTTGGTCTCTGATTCCTCCCCACCTGGAGGGGCATCCTCAACGGCCTCCTCTTCTTCAAGGCTCCACCCAGGACTAACTCACCCCGTGCAGCCCTTACGCGCTGCTCTGGTTCACGCGGGTGCTTTAGTTCCTGACCCCAAATACCACCTACTCTCTAACCCATGTTCATGTAGATTCAGATAAATTATTAATGTAGTTATAGATAAAGTTATCATTTCAGACAGAGGGAAATAGTGGCAGAGTTCATCTTCCCAAATGGCTGCAACAATAACTCCAGGACCACGTGTGCTTCCAGAATCTTATCCGTCCCCCAACCCCCCACCAAAAATCTAGACAAAGAGTCTACTGCCCCATCCCCATCAGGGCAGTCAGGCCTTTGTAAGCACCTGACCTACAGAAGGTGGTAGAAATGCTCTGCGTGACTTCCCAGGATCCGTCATAAAGGGCTGTACAACTTCCTCCTGGGTCTCTGTCTTGAAACACGTGCCTTGTAGTTCTGAGCCCGTGTAAGAAGGCTGCACGCTGAAGGGACCTTGAGGAAGAGAGAGGGGTGCCCAGGAGCCCCAGCAGTTCCATCCCCTGGTGTCTGAGTCTCCCCAGCACAGGTGCCAGAAAGGCAGTGAGGGAGGGAGCTTCATGTTTCCAGTCTCAGCCGCTAGGTCATTGCAGTTGTGTGAGTGGAGAGGTAAGGACCGCTTACCTGGGGCCAATCAACCCCCAGAGTCCTGAGCCATAATGATAAAATGTTCTGGTTGTCTTAGACGGCTACCTTTTGGTTAGTTATTATTCAGCAACTGATATGTATCATATACACATACACATATGTGTGTGCACATATATACCTACGTATATGTTTGGGGATATAGCCTGCTTTCTATTGTTCTCCAATTTGTGTGTTTGCACACTTAAATCTGGCTTCCTCAACTGGGCTGCAGACTTCAGGAGGGCAAGGCTGTGTGGTCTGCACCCTAGTTTTCCTCTGCCAGAGTTAGACCAGCATGGTGGGTGTAACAACTACGCCGTGCATTGTTGAGTTAAATGGATGGAGAAACGTCTGTGTGCACATCTGTGTCCCTGAAAAGCCTGCTAGCATTACAGGATGCATCTGTGATCATAAAGAAATCAGAGTCTTTTTGGTCTTTGAATCATTCTCAAAGGAACCTTGTACCCTTGGAGAGAACCATTTGCTTAAAATCACTGAGAATAAGCCACTTGATCTGCTCTGCTTCTGGGTCATAGATAATGCAGCTCTCGCCAGCCCTCCCACCTGTAGGCACCTGACCACCGGCCTCTTAGATTAGCCGGTGATTGATTATGCCGGACCTTGTTTCCTTGGTCCAGGACCCCCAAGGAGTTTGCCATTTCCATCTTCAGATGAAAAAGCAGCCCCTCTGCCCATCTCCTCATCTTCATGTTACCTAGGACATCAGAGATCTTTACGCAGTTAAGTTTGAGAGTCTGATCATATTTATTTGAGCGATGCAAGAAAACATAAACATCGGAGTCGATCCTAGAATAATAATATTATTTGTTCCCTCCCACACCCCAAAAATACATATCTCAAACATCAAAAGGGTCTCTCCTTTAAAAAATTATTTCAGTAGGTTTTCTCCATCGATCTATATGAAATGCGCCCAAATTCGGTGTTTACATGAGAAAAGGTCAAAGAAGTAATGATATGAACTTCTTTTTCATCCTTTGAAAGTCTGCTAAGTCATCCCACCCTACCCACCTGTCCAGTGTGCCAGGTGAACTGCAGGCCCACATCCTTAAGTACGTGTTAAAACAGTCCTTGGATGGTGGGGGTGGAGAGAGGATGTTCATTGCCTTTGATTAGCCTTTGCCTCAAATAGGCCCAAGATTTTTCCTGGTTTATGACAGTAAATGCGTACGTTTGCCTCTGGCCTCTGTGACATCATGATGAAGTTTATTACATCACAAAATTTATGCCACCGCCTCTGCATCTTCCTATCCCAAAATAATCATGTTGATTTCTTTAAGGAGTTCTTTGACTGTTTTCAACTCCAACCAACCCTGTAATGAAATATAAGCACATAGAAAGACACAAGCTAGCCAGAAAAGACAAAAAATCGTAGATTCTGAAGGGGGCAAGCAATCATTGACTTGTCACAGGGAATGTGAGGGAGTTCTGACACCAGAACAAAGTGAAACCTTTCCTTCCGCCTTATTTTTAACACAAGTTGTGGTATTTATGAGTTTGGTCTCAACCAACTCAGGAACTGAGCAGAATTTTCCTTTTCTTCCTTTAAAAGAATATTAAACATTACTACTTTTATGTGCTTTATGTAATGGCCTGTTTTAGTCAAAAGTTTGTTTGCTGCCTACCTTTCTTTTCTGTTTCTGAAGCTTCATAAATTAGTCTGGACTTGGAAAGCCTTTATTAAACACCTGCCTTCTATTGCTGTGAATTCCAGTTTGCCAGCTTCATGTGCGACATCAAAATCTGACACTTTGGGGAACGTGTATTCCTCCAGACTCCAAAAGGAAAGTGGGATGTGATTTCCCTGCCTTGGCTGTAACTGGTTTCTGGTATCACTTTGCCTCCTAACACAGTTTCTTGCTTCTGAGCCTTCGGGCATCACCTTCAGAGACATCAGAACTGCCACAGATGTGTCTTTGGATGGCCTTGACCTTGAAATATTTATAGCTGAGGGCTTTGGAAGCCTGCAGGATCTCTTCCTGAATCTTCCACTGTACTGAGTGCGCTATGTCCAATCCTTGGTTTAACCATGTGAGTTGGTATGAAATTAGGTCACCTCCCAGCCCTTTCATCATAACTTGCCAGCCCATCCAGTGACCTTCACTTTCCCCAGCATGCTATTTACCAGTGGGTCACACAGTTATTTCGGGCTGCATTAGTTCCATGGAGGACTTAATGCAGCTAGTAGCAAGTTTGGGGAACATGTCACGTGCATTTAGTTCACTGGAAATTTTCTGCTGCAGATTATGATCTAGGATATATTCTGGACTTGACTTCCCATCATTGGATGCATTGGATTAATGCTCCTGTAGGAACAGTTATCAACTCTGAACAGAATAAAGAAAGACAATTGTTTAAAAGCTCTGGAAAGTGAATAAATAAAGCAAGCCAGAGACTGGAGGGTTTATGATGTTTCAGAGAAGGGAACCACACTGTGCGAGGGCCACACCCATTGGCTTTTCCCAGTGCAAGTTCCCAGGATGTGTGCACTGCATGGGGATAGAGCTCTAGCAGAGTTACACCCGTGATCTTATTGGACTGAGATATCAGAGATTAGAGTGAGGAGCTCCCGAGCAGCTGGAATTTGGGGGACATCCCAGAAAGGAAGAATTCACAGAGAGAGAGCCCAAAACATGCATATAAATTCCCCTCAAATTCTTGACTGACCCCAAAATTGTGCATGCCTTCGGGGCAACTCCAGGCAGTTCCTGGGGAGCAGCAGCTGAAAGGCTGGAACTGCCGAGTAGAGATTTCAGTAGCTACCAGCGCTGGGGAGACAGAGTTTGCAGTTCAAGTCGCCAAAGTTAAAGAGGGTTGCTTGAACAGCTCAGACTTTCCATTGAAAACCTAAGGACCGTATATCAGGACTAAGAGTATAATAAAAATAGCATTTATTAGAAAAAAAGCCTAAGACCAGCACCAGAGATGACCCACCACTAATTTAACTTTCTGCTCCAACAAAACTCAGCACTCTTCTGAGGAAGACACCAGAATCCAGAGTCTCCTCAGTGCATCATCTGTACAGTCGAATATACAGTCAAAAATTACTAGACACACCTCAAGTAGATTCTAGATCCTCTTGCTTTGACCTGCCTGCTCCAAACTGTGGCCAGTTTTGCTCTGCTAAATACAAGACAGCACAAGGCTTTCTTAAGAAATCTTTTTTGTCATCAGTTCATATATACCCTTGGTCTATACCCTGAGAGCCTAGCTGGAGAACAGAGTCCATTGTGGAATCAAAAGGCATTTAGTCTCTTTCACTCAAAGCTGTAATGTGCCGTTACTTGAGCCCAGTGATGGGCTAAGAAAATGGAGAGAAATGGCTATAAGAATTACTTTTTGTTTAGGATTAATTATACTCCTCTTAATTTTCATTCATATTCAGTGACAGATATTTTCCAAAAGATGGATCCGTGATAGTTGGAATCTAGACTTTGGATGCACAAACTTAATGATCCAACAAAAAAAGCCTTGAGTTCTAGTCTAACCTTCAAAGAGTTTCTGGTGTAACTAGAAGATCCTTGAGTGTTTTGACCCCAAACCATAGGTAAATTGTCAAAAGTATCTAATGTATGGTAACATAAAGGGAAAATGGTTTCCTCCAGGTAACATCTTCATTTTTCCCTCAAGGAGAGTCCAGGGGTTGCCAAATACTAAATTAAGAGTAAATACAGCTTGTATTTTGCCAACTGAATTAGCCAATAGTTTGTCTATTTATTTACATCTCTTCCTACAACTAGCTGTGAGTTTTCTTAGATATTTATTTCATTATTATAGACTAGATTTCAAGATAATATTTTATAAATGGGTAACCACCTAATACATCTGCTTGAATATATTTGGCATACTTGGGCGATCATATTGAAACTTTTTTTTTTTCAGTATGAGTTCTGAATATGTTGTTTTTAATTGAGATATAATCGATTATTGAAGCACTTTTAATCTCCCTCCAGCTTTTCAATGGATTATACTCGAAATCAGGTGCAGATCAAAGGAAATGACAGTTACCACTATCACCAGGAGTAACAAGGGCCAGTTATTCTTTCTTTTTAGGATTTTGTCAGCAAAGCTTCAGCGCAGGGAAATAAGAAGCACACATGCCCCCGTTTCCTTTCCCATAACCATGGCAGACATTGTTAGCAGATCACGATGCTCTACCACAGTGAACCCCATCTAAGATGCAGCCTAACCGTCAGTCATTACCAATCAACTGATGAACATATGAGATGAGATCTACTTTCTATCCCTGAGATTGATGATCATGGAATAACATCATGGAGAAAAAGAAAGCAGGTTTTAAAAGGGGAAGCAGAGGAGAACTTTAACAGTGCTTCTCACCAAATCCTTCTGCTAACTACCTTTCCATCTACAGACCAATAGAACACTAAAGGTTGCTTCTAGCTCTGAAATGTGATGAGTGAACATTTTTAAAAATCACTGATTTTGAAACTGCCAGCCATTTGGCATGCACACTTCATCTTCAGTAGAATAAATGCTTAAAGAGTGAACGTTTTCAACATAGATTCCTGTAGGGAATTGTTACATTCAAAAATAACTATTTTAATGACATTTCTCCTAGGAAAGTTTTTCACGTAGCCTCATCCTCTCCAAGGGTGCTGAGAAGGAATGGACATTCTTTCCAACCCTCGTGGGTTGGAGCCATGTAGTGGGTTTCTGCATACATCAGAAACCCACTTGTTGGTCTGTATTTCTCTGGATCGAGAAGCAGACATGGGAACACAAGAGATGCAATACCTGGGTCAGACCCCAGTTCATCCATCCAAATGTTCTGTCTCTGCCATTGGCACCAAGGGGCATTTTGAGGAACAGATCAGCCCAAGGAGAGCATAAAGTTCTGAACACCACGGAGCTCTTTACCATAAATATTTCATTTCCTTTAATAAGAATTCATGACTGACACAGCTGTGATGATCCCACAGGAGCAACAACTGCGAGTGGTAGGCTCTTGCCTCTGCAAAGAGGCCTCCTTCCCTCTGCGGCTATGCCTGTGGCCTGAGAACACAGCATTATTCATGGGATCACTGTATTTTCTACAGTAGCTGCTGGCTCAGGCACTTGAGCAGCATGGGTGCCTTGGTGTTTTATTATTGATAAAGAAATATGTTTCTAGTTCATCAAATTACATTTCAGGGCCCTGCCAGGCCAAAATTCTATGTAACTAATGACTGGGGTTCTTCAGTTGCAAAGAATGTCTGTTCCCTTCCAGGAGAAAAGCTTGTGGGATGATTGTTTAAAATCTTTTGCCAATATGGACATGAGAAAAAGAGCTCTGGAGTGGAAATCGAGGAGCTTGTCATGGGTGTTGGATCAACTTCTGCACCATGAAAAAGGGGCATAGACCATCTCCCAACCTGAATTCAGGAGGGAGGTGGTTCTGTGCTGCTGTTGACAATGCAGGATGCATCACTTCTCTATAAATGCATGGAAATGAGGCCATTACTAGAGGGAAAATTCACCTGAATATGGATGACTTCTCTGCTGGAAAGACTAACCTTTGTTGAAATGGAGGGATGCAAGAGTGCAAAATTCCTAGCTTCCCCTGTCTAAATATGGATTTGCCAGAAGTAGGCCCTCAGGCAGACTCAAGTACAAGTTTATTTTGGAGATGGTTTAGATAGGGGAGTCAGGAAAGGAGACAGGGAGGGGAAGGCAGCCAATCAAAGGAGTGTTACAAAGCCAGTTGTCACTCTGGGCAGCTAGAGCTTAATCCCGCTGAGAACTGTAGCAAACAGCCCAGAATACACCTCAGTTCTCTCAGCCAAGCGGTGAGGGAGCTGGGGTACTTATACACCCACCTCTCATCAGACTTTGGTGGAGGGCTTCTCCTGGGGCAAAGAGCCATAGGGATTCTCCAGCTCATCCAGCCTGCAGGATCTGGGCAGAGCTCCCATCCTCAGCTTTGGAGAAAGCCCTCAGGCAAAGAGATGCAAGTGCTGGGGGTTACCCAGGCTGAAAATGGTAGGACCCCAGGAAGGTGGGCAGGGCGTTGATGCCTTGGGAAACACCCGCTGTCCCTATTTCTCCTTCTCCATTATTTAATAGAGTAAAAGGACCTACCATTTAATCATTACTTACCTGATTCTAGGTACTACATATTTCCTAAGGATCATCACAGTTAATCCTCATAATAACTGTATAAACTGCTATTGTTTTCATTCTCTCATTTGCACATTAAGAAATTAAGACTGGAAAAGGCTCAGGAATTTTTTCCAAGGCGACAGAGCTCATGAGTGGTGAAGGAGGGCTTCAAATCCAGGTGTTCAGGCTCTTATAAAACCCTGGCTTCCTGTGGTAAGCAAATGTCACCACATAAGCATTTGGCTGAGACGACCTTTGTCAGTGAATTTGACTCTGCTACCTTTTTGAGTAATAGTTTGAGGGACCCTAGATTGAGGCTTCAGGTTACCATGACCCGTGTTACATCCTCCTTCACAGAGATGTTATCCACCATCTTGCTTCCACACACACAGCAACCCATTTGAGTCCAGGACTTCGTTTCTGGCTTTTGAAAGGGAGGACTGGCACCCTTAAAAGTCAAGGGAAAAAAATGGTCCATTTGCCTTTTCTAATACAGAGGGACCAACATGCTAGAAAGTCAGACCTCAACTATGACAGCTCCTCCATGAATGTGGTGTGAACATGGGCTGGTTACTTGCCTTCTTTGGGCCTTGGTTTGCTCATCTATAAGTTGAGGATAATGATTGCTATCCCATAGAAGCAATGAAAAAGTGGTAAATACATATTTACAGTACTCCATAAAGATTAGTTCTGTGCTTCAATTCAGGATGCTTAAATTATTGGTGTGATTTCAGACTTGAGGCTTCCCTTGCTTCCAGCCTAACCTTTTGTTCACTCATCTGTTAAATCCTCAATGATCGGGACTGTGCATCCTTTATCTTTCTGGGACTGGGGTTAAGTACAGTACCCAGAATATGCATGGTAAGGGCTAAATAAGTACTTTTTTGGCACAATTTTGATTTGTTAATAAAGTTTCCATTGTTATTGACAGTCCTTAGAGTGAGACGCAAATTCCATTGATGACCTCACAGCAGCCTGCACCCTCCTGTTGCCATCAGGCTCCCCCTTGTACCCCCGTGTTCTGCTCAGCCTCATGAAGCCTGAAATGCCTGAAACTGTTCTTTTTTTTTTTTAATTGGAAAATAGTTGATTTACAACGTTGTGTTAGTTTCAGGTGTACAGCAAAGTGAATCAGTTATACATATACATGTATCCACTCTTTTTTTTTTTTAGATTCTTTTCCCATATAGGCCATTACAGAGTATTGAGTAATCCCCTGTGCTATACAGTAGGTTCTCATTAGTTATCTGTTTTACATATGGTAGTGTGTAAATGTCAATCCCAATCTCCCAATTTATCCCTCCCCCCCTTTTCCCCTGGTAACCATAAGTTTGTTTTCTACATCTGTGACTCTATTTCTGTTTTGTAAATAAGTTCATTTGTACCCCGTTTTTTAGATTCCACATATAAGCAATATCATGATATTTGTCTTTCTGTGTCTGACTTACTTTACTCAGTATGACAATCTCTGAGTCCATCCATGTTGCTGCAAATGGCATTATTTTGTTATTCTTTTTATTGCTGAGTAATATTCCACTGTATATATGTACCACATCTTTATCCGTTCCTCGGTTGATGGACACTTAGGTTGCTTCCATGTCCTGGTTATTGTAAATAGTGCTGCAGTGAACACTGGGGTGCATGCGTCTTTTCGAGTTATGGTTTTCTCTGGGTATATGCTCAGGAGTGGGATTGCTGGGTCATATGGTAGCTCTGCTTTTAGTTTTTTAAGGAACCTCCATACTGTTCTCCATAGTGGCTGTACCAATGTACATTCCCACCAACAGTGTAGGAGGATTCCCTTTTCTCCACACCCCTCCAGCATTTATTGTTTGTAAATTTTTTGATGATGGCCATTCTGACCACTGTGAGGTGAGCCTGAAACTTTTCAAGTTGTGGATACATCCACTTTCACAGATTCTTTTGCAGGTAATTTTGTTCAGGGGCCTTCATTCATGACAAATGTGTTCATTTGATCAACAAACACTCATTAAGCAACTGTCTATTACAGGTGCTTAGGTAGGCACAGGTGATACAAAGAAGAATAAATTTCCTCCAGCCTTACCCACCCTTCCCCAGTCTAGTGGAGAAGACAGAAGAAACCAAAGGTTGCCTCGAAGCTTCACGTGCAAAATGCTGTAGGGATGCTGAGGACATGTTTGCTATTGCATTGCTTGGATATGCTGGGTAACAAACAGCCCCAAATCTCAGTGGCTAAGAAGAATACAAATGCTGTTTATTACTCATGCTACCAAATGTGCACGTCAGGGGTATGGGATTCTGATATCAGTTACTCAGGGACCAGGCTGATGGAAGATTCATCCTGACAGATGTTTCCATGAAGGCTTAGCCAAGAACGCGCAAGGTAGTAAGTCAGACACCGGCTGTGAAAGTCTGCCTAGAAAGGGCAGACAGCCTGTTGTTTTGTTCACATTTCATTAACCAAAGCATACGGCATGGTCCCATCTAACCATGCAGCGGGCCTACACGTGTGCTCCTTCCAGGTCTTGGAACAAGAAGAAATGGGATATTTGTCCACAGGCTGAAAGGCCATCCAAGTTGGAATCCAGCTGTTGGGTGTTTTATTGAATTGTCCCTCTCAGTGTCCTTTCTCAGCTAATAATTCTGTCCTAGGTGTACACAAAAGCTGTGTCCTGGGAGAAGGGCTCTCTGAGTCCATTCACTTGGTATTTGTCATTCTCTTTCGTGGACCCGGACCTGGTGGGTGCTACCCAGAGAGAGGTCCTGCCCTCCGGGAGCTCACAGGGTGGTTGTGTCCAAGGTACGACTGCAGTTTGTTGGAAAGTCACGTGTTGGGTACACACAGAGTATGACAGGGCCACCAAAAGAGGGTCGGGAAGGCTCTGTGGGAGGCTGAGTGTTACCATACCTGGCAGGCTGGGTTTTCCAGTGTTCGTGCCAGGGTACCAGGGAGCAGCAGGCATCACGGGGACGAGGGGTGGGGGAGCACCAGGACAGATCAAAGCGTCTAAAAGAGAAGCGTGACATCACCCATTGCTGCAGGGGAGGAGTTGGGCAGTGTCAAGACCCCAATCTTTGGTGCGATCCCCAAGGGGCCAATCAAGATGCTCTAGGTATTTTGTGATTAAAAAAGTAAACAGGGGCTTCCCTGGTGGCGCAGTGGTTGAGAGTCTGCCTGCCGATGCAGGGGACACGGGTTCGTGCCCCGGTCTGGGAGGATCCCACATGCCGCGGAGCAGCTGGGCCCGTGAGCCATGGCCGCTGAGCCTGCGCGTCCGGAGCCTGTGCTCCGCAATGGGAGAGGCCACAACAGTGAGAGGCCCACGTACCACACACACACACACACACACAAAAATTACAAAAAAAACCCCAAACAAACCCTGGATGAGAGCAGGGCGTTGTGTTGGTTGCAGCCGCACAGATTCCTTTCACTCTGGTGTTTTAAGGGAGCCTGGCCTTTTCAGGTGTGTTGATCTTCACTGTGGGCCGCTCCATTGGATCAATACAAAATTAGTACGTCTAAAGATGCTGTGAAAGCCCCTGCTGCATTTAAAAAAAAAAAAAAAAAACCAAAAAATTCTCCATCCCCTTCAAACCGCCATTTAGACTCGTCAAACTCAGACCTCAGGAAAGCAGCCAGGAGAGAGAAGCAGGCCGCTGATTGCCGTTGCCTTGGTAAGGGGAATCCGCTCCCTCCAGGCTCTGTGGTTTCCATGGGAACAGCACTGCTTGCCTCTGCCGCCCCGGGGCTGGCAAGATGTGCTGGAAAGAAAATTGGGGGAGAGAAAGAGGAGCAGAAAGAGACTTTGAGGATTTTGAAGGTGTTTCGGGGAACCCTCAGCTGGATGTGTTGCTGTTCCTAGCCTGACACGGGAACCTCGGGCTCCCAACAGCCCGAACAGGGAAGCACTTACCAGAGGCTCATGCACTCACGCAGCTGCTTCGGACTGAACGCTACCCTGGAGAAACAGACGCAGAGGCCAGGCAGGCAGGAGTTGGTGACTGGTGGATTTTAACACCAACACCGTGAGGAATGTGTCCTCAGCCCCCTGCCGGGCAGCATCCCACCATCATTATAATTAGGAAGAAATGCAGCAGGTACCCGGGAAACATGGCGGGAGGTGTTTCACACACGCTGTCTGTGCTCTTCCCAGCAACACTGCACGGATGGCATCCACACATCATCTCACAGATGAAGGAGGTGGGCTCAGAGAGGAGAAAAGATAACCTGTGAGTGGTATAGGTGGGATGTGAACCCAGCCCTGATGCCCCATAGTGGGTTCTTACATGGAATCTAACCAACAGTCCCAGGATAACGTCAAGTTCCCAGCGATGGTGAGCGCCCTAGCTCAGGCCTTAAGAAATGCCCTTGGTTCTTTTGGATTTGGATGCAAGAAGCGCCGCCAAGTGGAGGGCAGCTGGGATGGCATCAGTACCTCCATCAGCTCTGCGGGGAGGCACTGCAGGCCCCGCCTGGTTTTACAGATGAGGAAACTGAGGCCAAGAAGTGCTGGGCAGAGTCTTCCAGTCCAGCGGTCCACCCTGTCTCCGTTCACTCTTCTTGGGCAACTGCAGCTTTTCTGAAAGCACCATTTCTGGGGCGTGTTTGTGTCCCAGAGTCTGTGCCAGCCTCAGGTGGGGCTTCCTCGGCCTCAGAGAAGCAAGCTCAGCCACTGCCGGCAGCTGTTTTCTTGAACAGTAGGGCCAGCCGGGGAAGGCTGACTCACTCCATCCCCAGTCAGTGTCCCAGTCCCCTCCCTTCAGAGCTCTTCATCCTGCTGACACTTATTAGGCACCTGCTGTATGCACTGACCGTACTGTGTGCGTGGACCGGAGGGAGCGGAGATGAGGAACCGCAGCCATTTTTCAGATGGGCCAACAGGTGGATTGAGGCCCGCAGAGGTGAAGTGGCACGTCGACAGAGGCCACACCGTGGGAGGCCTGGGTGTGACCCTCACAGCTCCAGATGCCCAACTGAGGACGCTTTCCATGGCCAGTCATGGGTTCCGACAGGAGGAGACACCCTTGACTGGGGACTAGGAGTTTCCGGCTGGTGATGAATCAGGCACCAGGCCAGGAAGAGCAGATCAAGACGGGGACACTGCCAAGCCTCCCACTCCCCAGAGAGAGAGGGAGGAGGGTCCCTGAGCCGTAAGGAAGGAGGAGCCTGAAGGAGAGTGCTGTGGTCCCCAAGCCCACTCCCCCCTCCTGTCCCCCCACCCCACCCCCACCCAACACGTGCTTGGCCAGGACTTTGGACAGCAGTCAGCCCCTCTGGCGTCAGCACTGGGCTCTGTGGGTCCTTCCCCATCCAAAGGCACAGCCCTCAGCCTGGTCCTATCCAAGAGCCCCAGCCAGGTCCCAGGGTTGGCTGGGCATCCAGACCTCTGCCGAGACCCTCCCCTACCAAAACTCAAAGCCCGGAGGATCCACCTGGTCATGGTCATTCCACTCACTGTTGAGTGCCAAGGGGATTTAAAAACCAAAATGCCTGGATTCAAAACATAAATGTATCACATACTGACATAGTACCCTTGATCAAACCGTTCCTGCAGGTCCTGGTAGAGAGGCAGGGATGACGGAGCTGGCACGGTGTGGGCGCCTTGCAGACGCAGACTGGCGAGGCTGCCTGCACCGTGGCCTTCACTCCCTGCTGCCCTCAGCCAGGGTGGGGTAGGAGGGATGAAGGTAGCTGGCTTCCATGTATCAGCACCAGAGCTGCCTCGATGCCCCCTCACTTTTCCCACCTCCTCCTCGCTGACGGTAAGCGGTCCCCACGCATGAATGTTCTGCGTGGCGCCCATTGCAGGGCAGACCCTGGTTTCAGCTTCCCCAGGATGACGGCTGTCCTGATCGATACACTAACCAGGCCGACCAACCAGTCTCCACTTCTGGGGGTAGGTGGGCAATGGGATGGCCACATTTACCCAGGAACTGCCCGGTGCTGAAAAGCCCCATGGCAGCTGCACAGAGAAATGCAAAGGAACAAACGGCCCACCTGCTTCCCTCTGGTGTGTGGAGGCAGAATTTAGATCAGATCAGGTGCCCTGCTTGGAGGGGGCCCCCAGAAGGAAGAGGTTACCGGGTGGAGTAAGATGCGAAATAGATGCCGGGAGCCGGGATCACAGCAGTGAGGGTGGCCCCGGCCCGTCTGCCGGGTGCCTGGTCCTCGTTGTGGAACCGCTAGCTTGGTGTCCAGTCTGGCTGCCCCTCGGGTTCCTCGTCTACAGCACGGGAGCAGCAGCTTCCCGTCCCGGGTCAGAGGCATAGTGGGTGCGAAGTGCAGGGCCCATGCCTGCCAGAGCAGAGCTCACTGCGTGCGCCGTTGTCAACTCTGCACGAGTCTGTGTGGCCGTCCTGCCCTCAGAGCCTCCGTCTGTGCCCATCCCGGCCTGTCAGCAGCCAGCCGGTCCCACAGGCGCTGAGAGTTCATACAGACAAAGGGCACATCAGGAAGGACCTGTGGGCGGGGCTTGTCATCTTCAGAACCACGGAGTGGGGCGCAGGGTCGGCCAGGTCCAGGCGCACGGTGGGCCGGACGGTGACAGGAAATCTGGGCTCTGGGTGCCCGAGGGTGAGAGACAGGCCTGCCCTGCAGGGTTCCCTCTCCTTAGCTTTGCCTCACAGCGGCCATCAGCGTCCTGGGTTTGGAAGGTGGGCAAAAAGGATGATTTCTCATGGTTTCTGCACTGTACTGGACTCCCTGGGGAGGGGAGGGCAATGTGTTATAGAAGTGAGAGCCGGGAGGGAGTCGTAAGAGGTCCAGGCCCCAGGCCAGGGAAGGAGTGGGACAAGGAAAGGAGGGACCGAGGGACAGTTTAGAGCAGGGACTTAATCCTGTGTGTGCCACGGACCCCTGGGTAATCCCTGAAGCCTGCAGACCTCTGCTCAGGAAAACATTTCAGTGTTTGCAAGATGTGTGCGGTGACAGAGGGAGACTGAACCACTGAAATGAAGTTGTCACTGTGTTAGAAGGTAGACCTGCACGATCGTGGTTCCCGTGTTTTCTCATGAACCCTTGGTCACAGGTGGCGGTCTGCAAGCCACCCTCAGGCTAAAGTGATGAGTGAGCCATGCGGATGGCAGGACAGAGGACCATGAACGTGTCTCCTGGGGGCAGAGCCCGGGTGCTTCTAGCATAGCTGCAGTTTGTTGCCTCCATTCTTATCTGGAGGAAACACCAAATTCCAGTTAGAGATTTGTGAGCATGAAGATGTAATCTTTCCTCATCCAGGTTCGTGGACCCCATATCAGAACGAGGATGGCAGCGCTGTCCCAGACCTCCCGCCCTGAACGTGTTGTCACCTGTACTGAGCTGGTTTTCTCTCTCCCCTCTGTAGCCCTGCACGAGTTCCCCAATGACATCTTCACCAACGAGGACAGAAGGCAGGGGGCGGTGGTCCTCCACGTGCTCTGTGTAAGTACCCCTCTGGTGGCCCTGCCTTCAGGGCCGGAGGGAAGGCCTGGCGGGGGTCTGGGGGTGGGGGGTGCAGAGAGGTGCCCTCAGAGGAGTCTCCCCTCCTGCTCACATACCTGGTGGGGGGCCTGTGAGCCCCATGGAGGGTGATCTCCAAAGGTACTTTTTAAAAAATGTTTTTATTGAAGTATAGTTGATTTACAATGTTTCCGGTGTGGAGCACGGTGATTCAGTTACGTAATATATATATGTGTGTATATATGTAGTGTACCTATTCTTTTTCAGATTCTTTTCCATTATAAGTTATTACAAGATATTGAGTATAGTTCCCTGTGCTTTACAGTTAGTCCTTGTTGTTTATCTATTTTATATATGGAAGTGTGTATCCAAATGCACTGTTTCTAAGAGGCCACAGGTGTGTACACTGGAAGATACCTGGATTTTTCTTTCCCTGATACCCATGCCCAGGGCGTGGGTTCTGAGGTCAGGCAGAGCATGGGCTCTCTCTGCTGAAATGCCACCTTCCTGGGGAGGCCTTCCTTTCCCAACCAGCCTTTGTAAACTGCCTGTCCTTCCCCTTACCCGGCTTTACTTTTCTCCACAGCACCGGGCACTCTGTGACATAATGTTATAGAGTTATTTGCGTATTACCCGTCACCCTCACTCACACCTCAGCCCCATGAGAACAGGGATGTGGTTTTGTGCGTGGCTTCCTTCCCAGACCTGTTCCTGGCACATGATGGGGCCAAAGTGTTTGTTAAATTCGTGGATGAAATGTAATGGCACGTAGTAGGTGGTCCATAAAAGTGTGTTCTGGCTCTTAATATCCACCACTGCCCCAGCACTTCGTCCACAAGCCCAGTGAAGGCCTTTGATTTTTCTTGTCCCCATTCGGAGAGTTTGGGGAGGGTGCAGGGGTGAAGGTGTCTCGAAGGAGTGGCTGCAGAACCAGAAAGACCCAGGGCAGAGGCTCCACTGGGTTCGTCACTGTGCTTTCCCACCTCGGCGGCGTTCACTCTCCCCCGGAATGCTCTTAATTCCATTCCGGTTATTTATTGCTGGGAAACAGTCTCCAAATTTAGTGACCCACCCAATAACCACTTTCTGTTTCTCGTGGGTTTCAGGGGTCAGTAGTTCAGAAAGAGCACAGAGGGGATGCTGTACCCCCGGATCCGGGGCCCGGGGTGGGACGATTCGGTTGGCTGGTGGTGACGCCGGTGGCTGGGGCTGGAGCCATTGCTGTCCACTCCCTTGTTTGCTGTCCATGTCTGCAGTGCCCAGAGGACTAGCCCGGCTGCGACTGCTGACCAGAGCACCTCGGTGTGGCCCCTCCAGTGTGGCTCCACGTGGCAGCTGAGGGTTTGCAGAGGGAGGGTCACGGTGACAAGGAAGAAGCCCGTGGCCTGAATGGCCCGGCCTCGGAAGTCACACTCATCGTTTCTAGCGGCCTCTATTGCAGTCACACATACACCATGACTCAGGGGAGGGGACAGAGACCTTACTTTTCCATCCACACCTGACCTGAGTAGGTCAGTGGGCACACCCTGGGCTCTGGAGTCAGACCAGACGTGGGTTGGGGCCCAGTTCTGTGCTCCTTGCTTTGTGCGTGGCTTCTGGTGAGATATTTACCCTCTGGACCCGTAAGCTGCCCTCAGCGTGACTCCCTTCCTGGTGAATGTCTTTCCCCACTCACCCCAACCGGCCAATACTCTGCCTGAAAAAAAGGCATGAGGGATCTTCTGTTAGCAAAGACATTCTCTAAAAATACCAAACGACAAAGCAGACTCTGCAGCCTCCTGCCCTTCAGGACAATTACAGGCACAGAGCAGTTACTGTGGATGCCAGCTGCCACCCCTGGCACCAGGGAGCCTTCCCGGTCACCAGGCTGAGAAGGCCCAGGCACTGCGTCGGGTCCAGAACGCCCCAGCAGGCTTAGCGCCCTGATGCCTCGGCATCTGAGAGATGAGGCTTCCACTCTCGGCCCGGGCCCGACGGCACGAGCTTCCGTCTCCCAAGGCAGTGCTGTTGTCGGCCGATGGCGGGGCTCCACTTCCCACTGGGGTCCTGTGAATCCAGCTGAAGGCAGAGGAGGGTGCGTGTGCCTTGTCCTTCGTGAGCCGAGGGTCCCCGTAAGGCCTCTGCCCTCTGTGGCAGTGCATCCCAGGCAGGCATGAAGGCCAAGCAGACAAACAAGGGTAATTCCCCCCTTTGCTTAAGGGTGCTTTTTTTCCCCACGTGCCTAAAAGAGTAAACATAAGCCTGCAGCTTCACACTTTGTCATCACTGGTTCTGATCCCCATCCTCGGCCCTGGGCCCTGCATCATAGAAACCACAGGGCAGGGAATCCAGGGGACAAGGTCAGTGTCTACCCCTTCAAGACCACGCTCCAGGCACCCAGAATTTCAGAATTCTCCACCCAGGCAGCCTGGACCTGTGGCCAAGGCCTGCGCAGGCCTCCTCCCCGGACCCACCTCTCAGAGGGAGGAGACCCCGGTGGAGAAGCCTGACCTGCTGCCTAGGGGGGGCGGTCCACGTGCAGGCAGGTGCAGGACGGGGCTGGGCTCGGCCCAGGAGGGGCCCCTCTTCTCCACCTGTCAGGGTGGGCCTGCTGGTGGCCTCCCCAGGGTCAAGGAGCAAGTCTATGTTATCTTACCCTTGAGAGTATAAGCCCCCTGGGGGGACCTGAGCACCACGAGAAACCCTTATGCAGCGTCTGAAGAGTCACACAACAAAAGCTGCTCAGTCCCTGATTGTTCAGCACTGAGACAACCATTCTTTTTACCCCTCCACCCACTATGGCACCCAGCACAGTTAAGGCGCTCAGAAATTGTCAGATGAACGTTGTTGGATGTAAGAAAGGCTGCCAGGGCTAACCTGAGCCGTTTCGGTGGCCAGTGGACAGATAAATGCATGAGTCAGAGCTACAGGAGCTACATACAGGTTCCTGCACTCAGCCTGCTGGAAAGCATCTCCAAGCCCCTGCAACATGGTGGCACCGGGCTGGACCCTTCTAAAAGCCCGAACACGGCTCACCCTGCAGGAGCCCGCTGTCTTGTAGGCAGGCCCAACTCTGGACCGCTCCCACGGTGTGTGAGCGTGGCCGTGGTCCCCCCAGGGCCGTGGGAACGCAGTGAAGCCTCCATCCAGTGCTGGGGGCAGCTGAGTGGGTTTGAAAAGCGGGCAGGCATTTTCTAAAGGTGAAGGGGGAAGGGATTCCAGGCAGGAACCAGAAACCCGTGATCGAAGATGTAGACCCTCGAGTCCAGGGGTCTGGAGTGAGCGGAAACTAAGGTGGGAGGGTGGGAGGTACCAAGAGGGGACTCGGCTGCTGGCTTGGAAGTGCGGGGAAGCAGCCCGCAGTCGCCATCCCTCCTCGCCTGGGGAAGTGGATCAGGCACGGCCAGAGGTGACCCAGAGCAGCCTGCTCCCCAGTCAGGCGACAAAGGTCCAGGAAGTCCGGTGAGGAAGGCTCAGGGCCATTTGGGGAGGGGTCCCAGAATCCAGGTACCTGGGGAGCACCTCTCAGGACATTATAAATGGGATGTGGGGACTCATCATCTGGCCTCCTCCAGTGAGGCGAGGGAAGCCCTCTGTGGGAGGGTCCCAGAGCTGTGTCCTGTCACCCCAGCCTGCCCCAGGGAGAGGGCCCCGGGAACCGACTGGCAGTGATTTGGGGTCTCCACCAGAGCGCCTGAGCCTTTCAGAGTATAACCCAAAACCTGATGAAACTTTACATTTGCACCTAAACTCACATACCCCTTTCCACACAGACCCTGTGAGTTTGCTTTTCATGGGAGGCTTTTCACGTAGCTGCTGACCTCAGCCGGGTGCTGGCCTCTGGTCACAGGTGGTTCTGAGGACTCCCCGAAACAATCCTTCAATCTTACTTGTCAAAAAAGCTTACCTCTCTTTTTCTTTTCTTTCACGCAAATACTTCCCTCTTTTGTGTGAGCTTTGTGGAAATCACGTGGCTCTTTCTGGTTTTGTGGCTGTCAGAAATGCTCAGGCCATGGGCTTCCCTGGTGGCGCAGTGGTTGAGAGTCCGCCTGCCGATGCAGGGGACACGGGTTCGTGCCCCGGTCCGGGAAGATCCCACATTCCGCGGAGCAGCTGGGCCTGTGATCCATGGCCCCTGAGCCTGCACGTCCGGAGCCTGTGCTCCGCAACGGGAGAGGCCCGTGTACCGCAAAAAAAAAAAAAAAGAAAAAGAAATGCTCAGGCCTGAGATTGCACTAGAAAAAGAGTCCTTCCGACTTTCTTTCCATATGGGTTCCTTCCTAGAGTGGAAATCCGTCGTCTGTGTAACTTTATCAACAATGACTATCCCCAAGGAAACACACTTGTCTGAGAACCTGCTTTACAGTCAGCCTGTTCTAACGTTGAGATGCGGAAAGCAGTGTTCCTGGTCTGTGAGAAAATGTACACCCTAGAAACTCATGGACCCTGCCCCAAAGGGATGAACAAGCCTGGAAATAACTTTCTGGAATCATGCTTTTGTTGGTGATTTATAAATACCTTGTGAAATTTTGCTGCTTATCCTGCATGTAGACAGCTGAATCTTTGTGATTGTGAGCCAGGCTCCACATTTTCTCTTCCAGTGAAGAAGCTTTAAGTAATCAATATTTGAGATTATTTCTCAAGACTGGTCTGTCTTTAATAAATCAGCCTCCACAGCAGAAGTAACTGCCCCCTGTGTACCTTGTTAGCTTTCGAAGGGATTCTGCCTAAGGTTTGAGCCTTCTTTTTGCATTTTTAGTGTGATTCCTCTCTTTCGGCGGGCAGAGATTTCTACGTGCTTGGGTGTGAGGTGGTAAAGTATCGCACTCCTGGAAATGAACATGGAGGCCTTACAAATGCAAATTCTGCTGAGTCTGGAAGATGGGCTGCTAGCTGGTCCAGTGACTCAGACCCACCCATGGACCAGCCCAGGAAAGAAACATCAACGGGAATGTGTCTGGCATCCATCCTTATATTCTAAAACCTAGACACTCTGTGCCCACGGAAGAGACTTATTCCTCCGAGGAGCTTTTAGGGTTACATCAGGCTTCCCAGGGTGGCCAAAGGGATGCTCAAGCCACCAGGAGGTCCCTGACCGTCTGCCTTCAGCCAGCTCTGTCTGGTGGGGGGGGACTCCCTTGTCCATATCTCCATCCTCACTGCATCCCAGTGTCCAGTGCCCATTTTAGTGGCTCCCACGTGACGAGAGGAGGTGAGCTCCCAACAGCGTGGGTGTTTGAGAAGCACAGGCAGGAGCCGTGTGCTGGGCCATCGTGCGAGGGCTCCCACCTAGGGAGGTGCTTCAGGAGCAGCAACGGGGACCGTTCATGTCAGTCCCTGCAGCATCCCCATAGGATGGTGTCCAGGGCTGGATCCCCAAGGTTGGTGGTCTCCCCAAGCCCCCAGTTCCTGTCCACATTTCTCTCCTCCTTCTCTGCCCCGGAAGTTTTTAATCTGGTCTGGGAATTGGGGAAACTCACTCTGTGAGCCTGCATCCAGATTCTCCCTTATTCCCAGATCAGCTTTTTGAACTCAAGAACTTGCTCATTTCTGTCTTGTGATTCCATGAAGACCTCCTGTCTCCCCAGAGCTGCAGAGGAAAACAGCTGGCACAGAGGTGGTGAAATGTGATTGGGATTCGAGGGTGAGGCTGTTCAGATATCGTCCTCCCTCTGCAGTTGTGGTCTCTCTAGGTCCAGTCTGTATTTCCTTGATGTCGCGGCATTGCCCGCCTAGCCCAAGCAGAGTGCCTGCGTGCCCTGGCTCTCTGTCCCGCCCCCTCTAGGCCGTCTCTGCCCCCGAGCTGGCCCCAGCTCCCCCTGGTGTCCTCTGCCCCTGCTCTGCTTGCTCACTCCCCGCCCTACCCGCACTGTTCACTGTCCATTAATTCACAACCCCCGGAAGCCTCGTGTTTTTCCTGCCAGACCATGGTCACCAGCCGACCCGACACTTGGTCAGGTCTTCATCAGTCAGGGTGACTGAAGCACAGGAGGGTGGGTGGATCCTGAAGGGGGACTCTTGGCTTGGCAGCCTGCACCCTAACTCCAAGCTAACCCCCCACCCAGAGCGAGGTGAAGGCTACTTTGGATGTGCTCCTTGGCAACCTGGGGGAGAGGCCTGTCCCTTCCTCTCCCTGACTCCTCCGAGCTCAATCCCCTTTCAGTCCCGGGGGAGGGGGTTCTCTGGAAGGGGCCTCACTGGTGGATGTCATTTCCTTGTGGGCTGGGCTGCTTCCAGTTATCTGTTTAATTATAATGTCTGGAAAATGGTTTCCCTGGATCCACTCCCTTCCCTGGGGCCTAGATTGCTTTTGTTAAGAGCCAAAGAATAAACTAATTGATGCCCTAGCCGGTTCTCAGGGGATGGAGGGGCCGGGGTACCAGCAGGAGGTGGAGGAGGTCCTTCCTGCCCACCCCCACCCCCACCCGCCCCGCGCTGACTTGGAGAGGCAGCTTTGCATTGTCAAAGCTCCACCTCAGCCCCAGGGGTTATTTTTAGCTCTCCAAGGCCATCCTTTTGCTTTTTTGGGCCTGAGACTCGTATAGACCAGCGCTCTCTAGTAGCTTTTTGTGCTGATGGAGGTGTTCTCTCTCTGCTCCTTCCAATACCGGGGCTGCTGGCCACCTGTGGCTACTGAGCATTTGAAGTGTGGTTTGTCTGACTGAGAGGTTAGTCTGCTTTTAAATTTTATTATAATTAATATAAATTTAAATAGCCACAAGTGGAAGGGGCTCCCCTAGAAAACCTAGGGATGAATTCTAACTCAGCATCATCCCTCCCTTTGCTTATGTTGTCAACTCAAAATCACGAAGCAGAGGTGGCCGGGAATAAAAGGTCACCAGGAAAGAGGCGCTGCTCCTTTACCCCAGCCTCTGATGGATTTAGTAGCTCCAAGAAACGGGATGCAGAGATGGCGCTGCCAGGCCACCAGGATGGGATGTTTGATGAGAGAGTAGGACACTGAGATTAGGAGTGAGAAAGTTTGTATATCACCAACATGCTGGGGGCTTTGGAACAAGTTACAGAACTTCTCCTGGCCTCAATTTCCACATCTGTAAAGTGGGAGCACATGGTAGATAACTCAGGAAATGTTAGGTTCTTTAGTCTTCACCTTCTCCCCACCCCACATCCCTCTAAGGGCAGCTCACCTGTGCTTAACCCATCACAAAGGACCAGAGACAGACCCACTGGGAGACAGCCCCGTCCTTGAGAGCACCAGGACAGGGAGTGTCCCAGAGACCTCTGTGCAACTGGCATTTCCGCCAAGCCCAGGGCTCTGGGAGAGGGGCTGCCGCAGGGGTTTTAACATTTAAGGGGACCCACAGGATCTGGTCAGCAAGGTCCTGGCACAAACTCACTGGTGAGGTAGACGTGTTTAGTTAAGGGATTTCACCCTGGAAGAGAAAAATGATTAGAGGAGCTTGTGGAATTTCCTGTTTACTCTTGGAAAAGTGCTGAGCACGTCCTTAATTTGTCAGTGTCAAGTCAAAGCTAAAACTGGTGTCCAGAGAGGATTAGTACAAAGAGGGTAAATTATGTTCCGATAGATCTTAAGTTACTCACTCCTCTCCTTGCATGAGACCTCGTTCAGACGACCCAGGGCTGACCATTAGGCACCATGGGCTGCACACAGGTTGGCTGGTGGTTGATTCTCCAGGACCCAGAGCTGGATATAAAGCCTGGCGGTTTAGAGCATGCACTTTGAGTGAAACCCACCTGAGTGTCAGTCCTGGCTTTTCTACCGATAAGCCGCGTAGCCATGACAAGCTGCTTTACCTTGCCAAGCCCCAGTTTCCCCATCGGTCACTGGAGGTAAATGCAGCACCCATCTCATCTGGCTGCTTTCAGGAATGCATGAAGATAGGCGTGCAAAGCTCTTGGCAGAGCATCTGGCGCTGCCTGGATAATGCCCCACCTGTACCCACTTAGTATTTACAGCTTGTGCGTGCCTGCCTGACTCCCATCATCCAGCCCCCGTGACTCTGGGCTTTTTCTGGTCCCCAGAGCCCATTCTACCAGAATGCAGGGCAGCGCAGATGTGCCAGGAAATCACCAGCCCCCAGGAGTAGCCCTCAGACAGAGAGGGGTTGGTGAATAAATACCTCGATTCCCTCGGATGTGCTTACGGAAACGCCACCCTGTCTCCTGCAGTTGTCCAAGCAGGGATAAGCTCTAGGTGCCCATCCAGCATCTTGCTGGATAACACGCCTTGATGAGCTGCCCGTTCTTCCCCAACTCATTTTCCTGCTCTTCTCTGGGGGGCGCTTCCTGAGATTTCCCCCTCCCAGTTAAAAGACTTGCAGTGGAATCCTGGAATCCAGTTCTGCTTCTGAGGCAAAGGCTGAATAGATATCACCTACCATTATTGTTATGCACATCCGTTCCCTCTCTAAAACCCATGAGGCTACAGGAGATGCAGAATTCTGAGACTCCAACCCCTTCTGGACAGGCACAGACTAAGGTGCGACACGAGTTGATCCACTGTCTCTTCGGTTCACGTCCTGAACCCAGCGCAAGAGAGAAAGAAGCTTGGGGGGAATGAGCTTTGGAGCAGACAGTGTCACATTGGATCTTATGAGGAGCCCCAAATGGTGATGGGAGAGAGCGTGCACATTGCTTAGATAGCAAACGTTTACCCATGGGGACTGGACACCCGCAGCCTGCTGTATGCTCCTCTTCATCTTATTTATCTAAGTTATCACTTGGTCCACCCTTCCCCACTCTAATTATTTTATTTTCCTTTATTTTCTTACATACAAAACAAACTTAATTTTTGTGTTCCTCTGAGATGACATTGCCAACAGTCCCAATTTGTGAATAATAGTTCTATACTGACTACAATTTTGTAGTATTTTTTCCTCTGTAAAGTGTAAGTTCAAAAGCTAAACACACAATGAGATACTGATACTTAGCCTAAAGAACTAGTCTTTAGCAAACATTGAACAAATCAATCTGGAAAGAATAGCCCATTACATGCTCTAATTTATCAGAAAACACTCCATGTATTTTTCTTTTTGAATTTTATTTATTTTTTTATACAACAGGTTCTTATTAGTCATCCATTTTATACATATTAGTGTATACATGTCAATCCCAATCTCCCAATTCATCACACCACCACCACCCCCGCCACTTTCCCCCCTTGGTGTCCATACATTTGTCCTCTACATCTGCGTCTCTATTTCTGCCCTGTGAATTGGTTCATCTGTACCATTTTTCTAGGTTCCACATAAATGCGTTAATATACAATATTTGTTTTTCTCTTTCTGACTTACTTCACTCTGTATGATAGTCTCTAGATCCATCCACGTCTCTACAAATGACCCAATTTCGTTCCTTTTTATGGCTGAGTAATATTCCATTGTATATATGTTCCACATCTTCTGTCGATGGACACTTAGGTTGCTTCCATGACCTGGCTATTGTAAATAGTGCTGCAGTGAACACTGGGGTGCATGTGTCTTTCTGAATTATGGTTTTCTCTGGGTATATGCCCAGGAGTGGGATTGCTGGGTCATATGGTAATTCTACTTTTAGTTTTTTTAAGGAACCTCCATACTGTTCTCCATAGTGGCTGTATCAATTTACATTCCCACCAACAGTGCAAGAGGGTTCCTTTTTTCTCCACACCCTCTCCAGCATTTGTTGTTTGTAGATTTTCTGATGATGCCCATTCTAACTGGTGTGAGGTGATACCTCATTGTAGTTTTGATTTGCACTTCTCTAATAATTAGTGATGTTGAGCAGCTTTTCATGTGCTTCTTGGCCATCTGTATGTCTTTGGAGAAATGTCTATTTAGGTCTGCCCATTTTTGGATTGGGTTGTTTGTTTCTTTAATATTGAGCTGCATGAGCTGTTTATATATTTTGGAGATTAATCCTTTGTCCATTGATTCGTTTGCAAATATTTTCTCCCGTTCTGAGGGTTGTCTTTTTGTCTTGTTTGTAGTCCTTTGTTGTGCAAAAGCTTTTAAGTTTCATTAGGTCCCATTTGTTTATTTTTGTTTTTATTTCCATTACTCTAGGAGGTGGATCAAAAAAGATCTTGCTGTGATTTATGTCAAAAAGTGTTCTTCCATGTTTTCCTCTAAGAGTTTTATAGTGTCCAGTCTTACATTTAGGTCTCTAATCCATTTTGAGTTTATTTTTATGTATGGTGTTAGGGAGTGCTCTAATTTCATTCTTTTACATGTAGCTGTCCAGTTTTCTCAGCACCACTTATTGAAGAGATTGTCTTTCTCCATTGTATATCCTTGCCTCCTTTGTCATAGATTAGTTGACCATAGGTGCATGGGTTTACCTCTGGCTTTCTATCCAGTTCCATTGATCTGTATTTCTCTTTTTGTGCCAGTACCATATTGTCTTGATTACTATAGTTTTGTAGTATAGTCCGAAGTCAGGGAGTCTGATTACTCCAGCTCCATTTTTTTCCCTCAAGACTACTTTGGCTATTTGGGGTCTTTTGTGTCTCCATACAAACTTTAAGAATTTTTGTTCTAGTTCTGTAAAAAATGCCATTGGTAATTTGATAGCGATTGCATTGAATCTGTAGACTGCTTTGGGTAGTATAGTCATTTTCAAAATATTGATTCTTCCAATGCAAGAACATGGTATGTCTCTCCATCTGTTTATGTCATCTTTAATTTCTTTCATCAGTGTCTTATAGTTTTCTGCATACAGGTCTTTTGTCTCCCTAGGTAGGTTTATTCCTAGGTATTTTATTCTTTTTGTTGCAGTGGTAAATGGGGGTGTTTCCTTAATTTCTCTTTCAGATTTTTCATCATTAGTGTATAGGAATGCAAGAGATTTCTGTGCATTAATTTTGTATCCTGAAACTTTACCAAATTGATTGATTAGCTCTAGTAGTTTTCTGGTGGCATCTTTAGGATTCTCTGTGTACAGTATCATGTCATCTGCAAACAGTGACAGTTTTACTTCTTCTTTTCCAATTTGTATTCTTTTATTTCTTTTTCTTCTCTGATTGCTGTGGCTAGGACTTCCAAAACTATGTTGAATAATAGTAGTGAGAGTGGACATCCTTGTCTTGTTCCTGATCTTAGAGGAAATGCTTTCAGTTTTCACCACTGAGAATGATGTTTGCTGTGGGTTTGTCATATATGGCCTTTATTATGTTGAGGTAGGTTCCCTCTATGCCCACTTTCTGGAGAGTTTTTATCATAAATGGGTGTTGAATTTTGTGAAAAGCTTTTTCTGCATCTACTGAGATGATCATATGGTTTTTCTTCTTCAGTTTGTTAATATGGTGTATCACATTGATTGATTTGCATATATTGAAGAATCCTTGCATCCCTGGGATAGATCCCACTTGATCATGGTGTATGATTCTTTTACTGTGTTGTTGGATTCTGTTTGCTAGTATTTTGTTGAGGATTTTTGCGTCTATATTCATGAGTAATATAGGTCTGTAATTTTCTTTTTTTTGTAGTATTTTTGTCTAGTTTTGGTATCAGGGTGATGGTGGCCTCATAGAATGAGTTTGAGAGTGTTCCTTCCTCTGAAATTTTTTGGAAGAGTTTGAGAAGGATGGGTGTTAGCTGCTCTCTAAATGTTTGATAAAATTCACCTGTGAAGCCATGTGGTCCTGGACTTTTGTTTGTTGGAAGATTTTTAATCACAGTTTCAATTTCATTACTTGTGATTGGTCTGTTCATATATTCTATTTCTTCACAGTTCAGTCTTGGAAGGCTATACATTTCTAAGAATTTGTCCATTTCTTCCAGGTGTCCATTTTATTGGCATAGAGTTGCTTGTAGTAGTCTCTTAGGATGATTTGTATTTCTGCAGTGTCTGTTGTAACTTCTCCTTTTTCATTTCTAATTTTATTGATTTGAGTCCTCTCCCTCTTTTTCTTGATAAGTCTGGCTAATGGTTTATCAGTTTTGTTTATCTTCTTAGAGAACTAGCTTTTAGTTTTATTGATCTGTGCTATTGTTTTCTTTGTTTCTATTTCATTTATTTCTGCTCTGATCTTTATGATTACTTTCCTTCTGCTAACTTTGGGTTTTGTTTGTTCTTCTTTCTCTAGTTCCTTTAGGTGTAAGGTTAAATTCTTTATTTGAGATTTTTCTTGTTTCTTGAGGTAGGCTTGTATTGCTATAAACTTCCCTCTTAGAACTGCTTTTGCTGCATCCCATAGGTTTTGGATTGTCATGTTTTCATTGTCGTTTGTCCTAGGTATTTTTTAATTTCCTCTTTGACTTCTTCACTGATATCTTGGTTGCTTAGTAACACATTATTTAGCCTCCATGTGTTTGTGTTTTTACATTTTTTTCCCTGTAATTGATTTCTAATCTCATAGCGTTGTGGTCAGAAAAGATGCTTGATATGATTTCAATTTTCTTAAATTTATTGAGGCTTGATTTGTGACCCAAGATGTGATCTATCCTGGAGAATGTTCCATGAGCACTTGAGAAGAATGTGTAATCTGCTGTTTTTGGATGGAATGTCCTATAAATGTCAATTAACTCTATCTGGTCTATTTTGTCATTTAAAGCTTGTGTTTCCATATTAATTTTCTGTTTGGATGATCTGTCCATTGGTATAAGTGAGGTGTTAACGTCCCCCACTATTATTTTGTTACCGTCAATATCCTTTTTTATAGCTGTTAGCAGTTGCCTTATATATTGAGATGCTCCTGTGTAGGGTGCATATATATTTATAATTGTTATATCTTCTTCTTGGATTGATCCCTTGATCATTATGTAGTGTCCATCCTTGTCTCTTGTAACATTCTTTATTTTAAAGTCTATTTTATCTGATACAAGTATTGCTACTCCAGCTTTCTTTTGATTTCCATTTGCATGGAATATCTTTTTCCATCCCCTCACTTTCAGTCTATATGTGTCCCTAGGTCTGAAGTGGGTCTTTTGTAGATAGCATACATATGGGTCTTGTTTTTGTATCCATTCAGCGAGCCTGTGTCTTTTGGTTGGAGCATTTAATCCTTTCACGTTTAAGGTAATTATCGATATGTATGTTCCTATTACCATTTTCTTAATTGTTATGGGTTTGTTTTTGTAGGTCCTTTTCTTCTCTTGTGTTTCCCACTTAGAGAAGTTCCTGTAGCATTTGTTGTGGAGCTGGTTTGGTTGTGCTAAATTCTCTTACCTTATACTTGTCTGTAAAGCTTTTGATTTCTCCATCGAATCTGAATGAGATCCTTGCCGACTAGAGTAATCTTGGTTGTAGGTTCTTCCCTTTCATCACTTTAAATATATCATGCCATTCCCTTCTGGCTTGTAGAGTTTCTGCTGAGAAATCAGCTGTTAATCTTATGGGAGTTCCCTTGTATGTTATTTGTCATTTTTCCATTGTTGCTTTCAGTAATTTTTCTTTGTCTTTAATTTTTGTCAGTTTGATTACTATGTGTCTCGGTGTGTTTCTCCTTGGGTTTATCCTGCCTGGGATTCTCTGTGCTTCCTGGACTTGGGTGGCTATTTCCTTTCCCATGTTAGGGAAATTTTCAACTATAATCTCTTCAAATATTTTCTCAGGTCCTTTCTCTCTCTCTTCTCCTTCTGGGACCCCTATAATGTGAATGTTATCCCAGAGGTCTCTTAGGCTGTCTTCATTTCTTTTCATTCTTTTTTCTTTATTTTGTTCCGTGGCAGTGAATTCCACCATTCTGTCTTCCTGGTCACTTACATGTTCTTCTGCCTCAGTTATTCTGCTATTGATTCCTTCTAGTGTAGTTTTCATTTCATTTATTGTATTGTTCATGTCTGTTTGTTCTTTAATTCTTCTAGGTGTTTGTCCTTTAATTCTTCCATGGCTTTGTTAAACATTTCTTGCATCTTCTCGATCTTTGCCTCCATTCTTTTTCCAAGATCCTGGATCATCTTCACTATCATTATTCTGAGTTCTTTTTCTTGAAGGTTTCCTATCTCCACTTCATTTAGTTGTTTTTCTGGGGTTTTATCTTGTTCCTTCATCTGGTACATAGCCCTCTGCCTTTTCATCTTGTCTATCTTTCTGTGATTGTGGTTTTTGTTCCACAGGCTGCAGGATTGTATTTCTTCTTGCTTCAGAAAACACTCCTTGTATTTTAAATGTTGGTTCTCCGTGGTTTTGCTCTTTGTCAAGTTTCATGACGATTTCCCTCTATCATCCTGCCCCTGGTGTAACATGGAGATTCCAGATAGGGGGTTCAAGTTTAATCAAAAACCTGACCTTAAAGTCCAGAAGCTTCCACACCCCAGGGACCCAGATCTGCAGCCAGTTCTGAGGACCATTCCCTCCTTGCAGATCTGCACCAGAAGAGCTCCCATGGCCCAGACATGTGTCTCAGGCGGGGGCCCCCCAGAAGCCAACCCTGAGACAAGGTCCAGGGAGGCGCTTCACTGGGGGATGACCCCACCCTGTGGCATGAGGCAGAGAGGGAAAGCAGCCGGTGGAGGTTATGTGCTACAGCCAGTTACCCTGCGGCAGGCACTGGAGCTTATCCCTCAGGGACTGGCAGCTGATGGAGAGCATGGGCCTCCGATGATGACCTGAACTGAGGTGAGAGGAAGCTGCGGTGTTTATCCCCCGCCTCCTGTCAGGCACGGGCTGAGGGCTGCACTTCAGGGGGAGATGACTGCTCTGAAGCCCTTAGCCAATAGATGGATGTTGTCGGGATGGAGTTCCAGGAGCGTGGGGGCCAATGATGAGGGCGGACACTCCCTGTCTGCCGAGACCAGTGCCAGCCACGCCACCCCAGATGGGAGCCACCTGGCACCTGTACCCACACCTTGAGCTCACCCTCAAGATCTTCTCCCCAGCCCCATCCGGCTGGGAACTCCTGAGGGTGGAGACTGTCCTGCAGCTTTGCACAGTCTGTCTGAACCAACGGAGGTGAGTGGATGGAGTGGAAAAATGATGTTATCACTCATCCAGTGAATGGGGAGGAATCTGCCTGCAGCTCCCCAGTCCCAGCACCCACCGTGTCCCCTCAGGTGTGCTGCGTCACCCCTCCTACCCCACCCCAACCACTTTTCTTTCTGTTCAGCCCGCACATTTCCTTTCCTGCCGGCATAGCAAGGCTCTTGTCTTGTCCGGGCTTTTGTTTCCTTTGGTGCGTCTCCTCCAGCGCTGCGTCTGACTTTGGACTTGACAAATTCTATTAGTCCTACCATCTCTCAGGATTAGTGAGAAGGTCGAGAGTGTAAACCACATGCTGCCTGTGTGGTCTTTAATGCTCTGGGCCTCAGTGTCCCCATCTGCGTATGGGGATAAGGCTAGCTGTGCCCTCATAGCAGTTCCATGTGGGTTAAGATAAGGCGTGTGTGCGGGCCTCCCTGGTGGCGCAGTGGTTGAGAGTCCGCCTGCCGATGCAGGGGATACGGGTTCGTGCCCCGGTCTGGGAGGATCCCATATGCCGCGGGGCGGCTGGGCCCGTGAGCCATGGCCGCTGGGCCTGCGCATCCGGAGCCTGTGCTCCGCAACGGGAGAGGCCACAACAGTGAGAGGCCCGCATACCGCAAAAAGAAAAAAAAAAAAAAAAAAAAAAAGATAAGGCGTATGATGTGCTTGGTCCAGGGCCAAGCACAGAACATTAACCATCATTTTCATTGTTCTTCCCTGGATCCACCTATGGTCACCTCTTGCCTGGACAGTGCCCATCACAATGATCTTCCAGCTTCCTTCAGGCCCCTTCCAGTTAGAATTAAACACCACAAGCATCAGATTAACATCTCGAATGCAATGTCCAGGTCCTGCTTTGCTCAGGACTCTCCCCCCAGCAACGTCCCCACAGCCAGAGGGCCAGCTTGGCTGGGTCAGGGTTGAGTCACAGTCCGAGGGCCTGAGTTCAATGCCAGCTTCATGGCTCTTTAGGTACGTCGCCTCGGGCAAGTTACTTCGCTCCCCTTAGTTTTCAGTAACAGGAGGATAATGACAGTGTCTGCATCAGAAAGCTCGCTGTGTGGGGCGGTGAAAGAAATCCATCCTCCCAAGTGCTTAGATCACAGCCTGGTGCTCGAAAGGGCTGGGTAATTGTTAGTCATTGTTCTTATTCTTATTTCAAAGTGTCCCCACCATCCATGTGCCAGCCATTTGTCTTTTTTCCCCTTCTTCTCTGCACTCATATATCATAGTCTCACAAAATCAGTTTCTTCCTCACCCCCCAAGGAATGCCAGGGCCTTCCTGCCCCCAGTTCCTGGCCAGGCCGCTCTCACCTTTGGTCTCCTTGGAATCCTCTGAGCTCCAGCTGGATGCCGTCTCCTCCTTGAAGCTTTCTCTTACTTCCCATAAGGAAAAGTGGGACTTTTCATTGGCTCAGATCTGCCCCTGCTCTGAATCCCCGCTTTCTTTGTTTGTCTCCCAAAGACTGTCATGCAGGCCGCCCTCGGTTACAGTGCATCTTACCTCTCCCCCTCCCCAGATCAGTGTGAGTGAGCGGGGGCCATGCTGCCTTGACGGCACCTTGCACGCAGGGACAGCTTATCCAAGGCGTGGGGTGTGCACGAGTGAATGAGTGATGTGTGCTTAATATCTTGGCTGCTGAGTGTAGGGTCTGCCCACTAGGCTGGTGGGTAAGAGTAAAGCAATGAAAATAATATGATGCTTCTTAAGACTGGGCGATCCATCAATCCTGAGTATAATGAGATGGCCTTTTGGGAATGGACTTTATTGAGAGATGTGTCCTGAGTTAAATGCTCAAGATACCCCAGAGTACAAGGCAGGAGAGAGTAGATTAAAGCAAAAACACCGATGCCACCTACTCCAGTTACATGCCTTGCCTCTCTCCACGATGTCAGTGGCGCCAGGTGGCTTGGGCTTCGCAGAGATGCAGGGACAGCAGAGACCCTCCCCTGCAGAGCTGTGTCTGTTTCCCAACTTCACAACGACTCAGTGTCCTTTCTGAACATGTGTACCAAGATGTAGCATCTAAACAAACATGTCATTGATGACAATCACAGTGTTCTCTTACGCTATTAAGTTAAATGCTTTCCCTGAAGTGTTGGCCTCTATTTACTGAGCTATTATTTCAGCAGCCAAAGCCAGTGCCTGCGTATGAAACCACCCAAATGTGTTATCAGTTAAGGAATGGGCAGAGGTGAGGTTTGGGATGTCGCGGGAGGAGCCAGGCCTGTGTGTCTCAGACACCAGGACTCCACTCCCCTCCCTTTCCCTGAGATCCAGAGAGGGTCTCACCCTCTTCAGAGGCTCCTGAAGATTTTCCAGAACTGTTCCCATTGCTGGTGCTCTCTTGTCCTCACACTTTAAGGAACCTCAAGGGCCCCCAGAGATAACTTGCCCTTTCAATAGGCACCCCCTCTTTCATCGGGGAATTTGGGACCCATTCCCAAGGAGCTGGCTTAGAGGATATTTGGAATAAACTGTCAGTCATCGACCTTCCCACTCACTGTCAGCCGGGGACCAAGATGGCGCCCATCTACCCAACTCCTAAACCAACGTGTGTGTCCTCGGCTCCTGGGACACCTATGATGCTTTCTCTGAGAGTCTTGTTTCCTAAGGCGCACTTCACCTTTCTCCCAAGGATACTAGGAGCTGTTTAAAAATAGATTTCTTGATGAAATGCTCTTTCACCTGGAAATCACAAAGCAAGAATGCAAGTTAGGTCCAACTGTGGCCTCATCCTTGGGCCTGTGGCTGGGATGCTCTTCATGGATCCTTGTGGTGTACCCTCAGAATACTGAGGACTTCCTGCTCCTTGCCCGGGAGTGGACTCCAAAGGTAATCATGGAATCTGTCTTGTCAGCTATTTCATTAGAGCTCCGTACAAGGGTAGAAGCCTGAGGATCTATTTTTTTCCCCTCTTGAACTTGTGAAAGCTATCTTTTCCTCAGCGCTGTGGACTACAGGGCTGAAGGCAGACGTGTGTGTTGGGCAGTTAGCAGAATGCTTTTCAGCCTCTGAAGCTGTGATGGGCTCAGCAGTCTTGGCTTGTGCTGGGTCCTCTCATCCTCTCCTGGACACAGGCCCAGGCTTCATTTGACTCCATTGCTTTCCTGTTTTACAGAGTTGGCTTGAGACAAAACCCATTACTCTCCTCTGCAGAGGGCGGGTCCGGAGGGTAATTTTATCCCCAGGCTCATGTGCACATACAGGACATCTGAATGCACACGTGACACACACAGATGCTTATCTATGGATACCATAATCCTCTTTTAAAAGACAATAGGAAAGAAATTTTAACATCTTAGGCATGATTACTTAAAGTGGGATTCTGGATAAATGAAGGGGTGTGTGTATGTCTGTCTGTTTTTAATCTCTCCCTTGGCAACTCAGAACTCCATTGAAGAGGGAGCATAGGTTGATATGGAGTCGGAATACAGTTTGAAATGGAGCGGTGAGTTTTTAAAAGACAGCAACCTTACATTCTCCCCTGCGAACCCACTTGCCCCTTGGCTTGGCCATCTCAGAAATTGTTGCCGACATCCATTGAGTGGCTCAGGTTGGAACCTTAGGAATCAGCTTTGGTTTCTTTCCTTCCCACCCCACCCATCAGCAAGTCCCGGCCATTCCATCTCTAACCTGTGGCTCTATCCCAGTCTCCTGTCTATCTTTACTGGCACGGCCATCATCCAGGCCACCATCATCCCTCCCCTGGACCAGCATGCCCCACTCATGTCCACGTTCCATGTTACGGTCCAGGCAGTGCTTTAAAGACATACATGGGGATCAGGCTGCATGTTCTGGGTCTGCCCACCTCTCCAAATTCATGTCCCCCCACCTGCCCACCACACTTCTGCCCCACTGACCTTCCTCGTGTTCCTTAAACATTTCAAGCTCGTTCCACCTTGGGCACCTGGGTGTACCCCTTCCTTCGATTCCATGTTAACCATCTCTCCTGCCATCTTGTGCGTCTTTTACACATGCCTTGTTTCTCACGTGCGAACACTCCCTAACCACCCACCGCCTGAAAGTTTTGCTCCACTCTTTGCTGGCAAAGGAACCAGATTTTTCTATACCAAAAATGGGAAAAAGTGGATCCTCTTGTCTCCCTTCCTATAGTAAATAGACAAGTCAGTTCAGAGAGGAATCTGTCCAAACTAGAAAGAACTCAGTATGACTAACGAGATGATTTACTGTGTCATCCCTTATAAAATTAGCTGGCCCTCGTTTAAAAAAAAAATGTTAGGAAGGAGAAAGCTCTTTTGTGAGTGTGTCTGTCTCTGCATGATTTAGTGATGGTGTTGGCATGGAGACGCAGCATGGGAAGGGAAGGAGATGTCCTGCACGGTAAGATGCGGCAGAAGCTAGAGTGTTTCCCATTATGATATTTCTAATAACAAGGTGCAAAGAAGTAGCAGTTGCTGGGCATCAACAGGAGAGCGATGCTGCTTTGAATGTCTTCAAACCAGTTGAGTAGTCTCTGTTAGTCTGAGTAGTCGAGGGTCTCTCTCTGTTTGTCTTTGGGGTAAATGGGCGATGGCACCGTTCACCAAAGGAGAGAGAGTGTGGCTGGATGAGGATGTCAGTATCTTAAGCTTGTTGATTTCCATGATGGCTCAGTGGTAGTGGGTCATTCTGTCCCAGAGCTACCACTGTCCAGCTCTATGACCTTGAGTAGGTCACTTGCCCTTCTCAGATCTTGGCCTCTTCACCTTTTTTTTTTTTTTTTGTGGTACGCGGGCCTCTCACTGCTACGGCCTCTCCTGTTGTGGAGCACAGGCTCCGGACGCGCAGGCTCAGCGGCCATGGCTCATGGGCCCAGCTGCTCTGCGGCATGTGGGATCCTCCCAGACCGGGGCACGAACCCGCGTTCCCTGCATCGGCAGGCGGACCGTCAACCACTGCGCCACCAGGGAAGCCCCTCTTCACCTTTAAATGAGAAAAATGTTCTCAAGGTTCGGTCCAACTCCAAGATCCACAATTGGTGCAGAAAAAGGTGAAAGGGCCCCCGAGTGACTTCAGGCGTCCATCCCTGGTCAGCTGCAGCACTGTCTGGTTCCCTGGGACTCAGCCCCTTCCGGGGAGCCTGGGCTGCCTGGAAACACAAAGAAGCTTTGATATTATTGCCCAAGTGAAACTCACCAGGCGGTGGCTGGGAGCTGCAGCACTGGGGTACAGCCAGGCACTCTCGGAGGCACTGTACCTTCTTGTCACAAGAGAACAGGCTCGTCTCCATGGCCCTGGCATTATATCAAGTCACGTGACCAGTGTGGGCCGAACAAAGGCCCACAGCTGCTTCATATAAGGAGCAGGACTTCTGGAGAGAAACAAGAGCCACTGCCCCCAGAATAATATTCATGGCTAGAGGCAAGATGCTAGACAACTCCAGAATCAGTTTGCCGGTGGTCCGTATACCGCAGTCCGTTACCTGTGCACGAGCCCAAGGCATCAGGGTAGGAGCTGGACAGAAAGCTCCCCCGATAATGCTCAGCTGAAGCTCAGCCACCAGGGTAACAGGACACTAATGCCCCCGCATCATTTTTCAGCCATCAGTGGACCTGGCAGTGGTCCAGGTACATCAGAGGATCTCCCAGAAGCTCAGAGAAACAATCAACCAAGTAGTTACGAACTTCTTCTCTCCCACTAAGATGCTGACAAGGGAGAGTGGGAGAGAGCACCGTGGTACTTGTGAACATACAATGCACAAACACGGCGTCCAGCTGGTCCGCTCCAGGCTGTGAAGGGAAAGGGGAGGGGGAATGGCATTGGCCGGTGGTCTACCACATGGGGAGGAGCATGCGGAGTCTTCCTCACACCTCCTCCCTTAATCCTCCCATTTTATAAATGAGTAAACTGAGGTTTGGCAGAGTAAACAATCCAAGGGAGCAAATTGCTGACACCGTATTTAGACCAATGTTGAGTAAATATCTCGGGTTGAATCAAAGATATAGTTATGGAGACGTTTTGTAAGTGAGCGACGCAGGACGGGGACGGGGTCCTCACCTCCCAGGGGTCGGACATCTCGTAAGACGTGAACTGAGAAACATCACAAGGTAACGGAAGGTGAGATGCTCTGAGAGTACTGTGTGTGCATCAGCTTCTCCTGCCGTGAGCTGTTCTCGTTTCTGTTTTGGAGATGGATCAAGGCTCTGAGAGGGTCAGTGACATAATACCTAGGATGCAGGGACTATTTCCCCATTTCACAGGTGAGGAAACTGAGGCACTGAGAAGTTAGGCAACTTGCCCAGGGCATAGAGCTCAGGAGTGACAGCTGGGGTTGGACCCAGGTGCACGGCTCCAGAGCAGGGGCGGTGGGGAGAGAGGCCCCCTTCCGTGGCAGGGACCTAAATGATGATTTCGGAAGGGACTCCAGGCATGGTCAGTGAGCACGTTGTTTGCTCAGTTTTCAAAGCCTTTATTCTGGTCACAGCTCTAGAAACCTCCCAGTTCCTATAAGCTGCCAGCGGACCCGGGGGTTCTGGGGTAGCCCTGGGGACTGTGGCCGTGCTGCCAGGGCAGTGTCACCAGCCTCAAGTCCAGCGCCAGGGCAGGCTGGGCTTTCTTGGATGGGCTTCACACCCCTCTGTGTCCAGACCCCTGAGTGCCTGCAGTCTGCCCACGTTACTCCCCCATCCACACCCCAAGGAGAGGGGCCATCAGGCCAGACCCTGGTTACAGCTCCAGCCGGGGCCCTGCCCGGCCCTGCCCTTTGCTCTAACCCGAGCAGCCAGGCCGTGTGAAAGAGCAGGAGCCCAGGGCACGGGGTTTGCAGGGCTCAGCCGACCCTATCTGTGACCCTCGTTTGTCTGAGATTCCGGAAGCCTTTGAAGAGCACTCATGATAATTACAGAATTCCCACATATATTGATGAGAAACAGCTGCATAAATAGCACAGCTTGGTATTTACAAAGTGCCAGTTCTCTGTAAATAGAGGATTTTGGCAACCTCTGCCAGGCAGCTCGTCCACCTCCTGGAGGCAGCACTTGTCTTGTTTCAGCTCTTTCCAGAGGCTGCTTCACATCACCTCTTGGTGGCCAGTCCCATGATCTCAGCAGGTACATGGAAGCCTCCACGTGGTTGGGAGCCAAGAGCTGAGGCCCACCCCCCATCTATTCTGTAGTGTGGGGATGCCTGGTTGCCATCCGAGGGGTGTTGTGACCACCCTGCCACCCTCTCTGCATAGACACCTGACCCTCTTACAAGCACTCGGGCTTCTCAGCGGATCTGTGGTCTACAGGCTGGAAATCAAGACTCCTTTATTATCTGGAACAGCATTTTCCAAACTTTTCTCAGGACACTGCAGAAAGAAAGATATCCATAGGTGTTGTGTGGACAATAGGATTCTTTAATCAAGTGTTCAAGAAATGCTAAGTTATTGTCTGATTATTTTCTAAATGCAGGGTTTCTCACAAACTTTTAATTTGCTAATTTGGACCATGAATCTCCATCTGGAAGTATAATAGCAGGGTTTTCAGAACTGACCACAGAACTCTCCTTTTCACAGAGTATTCTACAGGAGTTTGCTAACATCCTACTTTGAGTAACAATGACTAACCACCCTCAGGGATCATTAATGATCTCAGCACTAAAGGAATGATGTTGTGTCAGTCAGCTTCAGCTGTATAACAAAGGACCCTCCATTTTAGTAGCTTAAACCAAGAACACCTTATTTAGATATGGTTCTGTGGGTCAACAGTTTGGGCAGGGCTCCACCAGGTGGTTCTTCTGGTCTGGGCTGGACTTCCTCGTGTGTCTGTCATCAGTTGTCAGCAGCCAGGCAGCTAGGCTTTGGGCAGATGACGGGCTGTCAGCTGGGGCCACCTGTTGTATCATCCTCCAACGAGCTAGCCTGGGTTTAGTCAAATAGCAGCTGGACAAGGTCCCAAGAAGTCAGTCAGAAGCTGCCCTCGGCTCCCCACTGGCATGGTGTCACCTCTGTTGCATCCTGTTGGTAAAGGCAATTCACAAAACAGCTCCCGTAGATCCAAAGCCAAGGAGAAATGAGCACGAGAAAATGAAGGCTTCCAAATTTCTAGGCAGGAGGGTCTTTGGGGGAGGTGATTTGGTTGGGAGAACAGGGCTGGGGTTCCTGTTGAAGCTGTGTGTGCGGAACAAAGAAACAGAGTTTTGGAACTAGATGGCATGTTTGTTTGGGGTGTCGGGAGCGGGAGGGCCTGCTGATGGAGATTACACAGGACTAAAACCACCCTAGAATCCACTTTTCCGTGCCCCCACTGGAGGTGAGTCTACACTTCTCCCTCCCAATAAAATGGGATTCTCAGGCATCAAAGCCCAGCAATCAGAGACAACCAGGAATGCTCCTTCCGTCACTCCAGGACAAAGTTCAGTTGTTTTCATTGTTGCAGCAAGAGGACTGGGGGGACAGGACCAGAGGAGCTTCCAGAGCATCTCTGGAAGGGGGAGGTTAACCTGGGCTGCACCACTCTGAGGAGAGATAGTGGAAGGAGGCGGAGGACGCCTGGGTTGGATGCGTCAGAAAGTGGGTACTGCTGGTGATTGGATTTCTCCGTAGTGTCTGTCCAGGAAGCAGGAGAATGTGAGCAGGGATGCTGGTGTCACAGGACGGAGGCACCAGCAGTTGCCCCACAGGCAGGATGGGGGTCATTTGGGGCTTGGGACTTGGCTTTGTCTGCATCCTGTTAGATACGTTGCTCAGGATCTGTAGGCCAGTGTGGAAATGACAGAAGGCTGTTGGGAACACTGGGCTTTGGTCACCTGTGGGCAGATCTTTACATCGTCATAGGCCAGGATGGAAATCGGTCTGTTAGAGACTTGACCATGTGCCAGCCTCAGCCAGCCGCCAGCCGCGGCCCTGGGCTTCTTCAGTCATGTTGGAGGCATGGCAGCGTCAAGAGTGAACCCCCAAATGGGGAAAATAGTTGAGCCGGCAGGTGGCAGCCTTGGCCCTCTGCTGGTCCATCCCATTGCCCACAGGAAACACTACACAGATGGATACTGCCCAGAGGACCCCTTGGTTTGTCAGCCTTGAAAGGAGCACATGCATTGGAAGAGTGACTCTTGGAATATCCCAGGACAAACCACTTGACTGCCAACAGGAATACCAGCATGCGGCTACGTGTCCCTGCTCACCTCATAGGCCTCCAGGGGAGCTTGTAGAAAATCATTCAGGGAGCACTTCGAGAGGCCACCACTAGCATGCGTAGTGTCTCTGGATGCGTGACAAAATGGCGCCCCTTCCTGGGCAGAGCGGCCCAAACAGGGTGTAGAACTAAGCCACTGGGTAGAGGCTGGGAGCTCCCTCCCGTCAGCTGAAAGCCCTGTGCAGTGCACACACTGCATAGCTGTCCCCAGTGGTCTCTGCAGTCTTTGGAAGAGAGTTTTCTCTCCGTGATCTGTAGCAGCGTGAAAGCACGGTCATTGCTCTGCTTAACTCAGTATTTTACTTGAGATCGCCGTTTGTTCAAGTGCATAGCCGTTAATAAAGGAGATTCTTTACCTTGGATCAGTCAACCAACAGATACACAGCTGAGCTCATTATTCACAGATTCTGCCTTTGCAGATTGGCCTACTTGCTAAAGTTTATCTGTAGCCCCCAAATCCATATTTGTGCGCACACATTCTCTGCTTAGGTCGAGCGAGGCAACACCCGGCCTCCTGCCTGGGCTCTGATACTGTCAACGAGCATCCTACTCACAGCCCACTTGGTGCCACACTTTCCTCATTTCTGTGCTTTTGGGGAGTGATTTTGCTGCTCCCAGTTGCCTCCGAGCACAGTGCTAAAGAGCTGTCTAGGCTTCCTGCGCCTGAAGGCTGGGATGTGCCTGACGGAGAAAATACACGTTAGAGGAGCTCCATTCAGGGATGAGTGACAGTGCTGTGGGCCATGAGTTCAGCGCTAATGACTCAACAGTATATGTTAAATAAGGTGTTTTTAAAGAGAAACACAGATAAAACAAGGTTCTGGGTTGATCCTTTGATGAAAACATTGTGACTCAAGGCCCACAGGGACCTGGCCCTGTATTTCGTCTTGGGGGAAGGGGTTGGTCCTCGCTCTTTGGCGTTTGTGGCAACCTGATGGGCCGTGACTACTGTGAACAGGAGGCTGGGTGGTGTCAGCATGGTCCCCTTGTACCCGCAGCGGAGCAGCGTGGTGGACCACCCATCTCACCGCAGCGGGATCCCTGATTTCGGGATGTGCCTCATGTCAGCGGCGGGGTGGGGGCAGGACCGCACGGTATGAGGCGGGTGGGCAGCAGGAGACCTGTGTTGGGATTCCACCTCCCCCGAGGGCCAGGGCGAGACCGTGTACCTGTTACGTGGCCTTCCTGAGCTGAGTCTTCCCTCCTCGAAGACAAGAAGATAATATAACCTACAGCGTGAGGTTGCTGTGAGGATTAGATGGAAGATGTATATAAAACACTGCCCGGTGCTGGACTTCACCAGGTCCTCAGTGAGTGTTGCCTGTTATGAGAGAGATGACCCTGGCTTTTCTCAGGAGGAGCCAGAGAGCAGGGGCGGATCGGAAGAGGACCAGCTGAGACCATCCTTTTCTTTCCAACATTTTGGATTTCCTGAAAGGCAGAGATGCCTGTGTTCATGTGCGAATACCAGGACCCCTTCGAGAGCCAAATATTAATGCATTGGGGACTATTTGTGTTCATGTCCCTCTACATCAATGCAACGTTGAGAGATAACGGTCTTTTCATGTGCATTGCTGTTACTGAGTCCAGCTCGTATGCACGACAGGCCAATAAGTTTGAGATAGAGTTTTTGGAGCAAGGAATAGCGACTTTATTTGGAAAGCCAGCAGACCGAGAAGGTGGCTCCCCAAGAAACTTCTTGCCTGCGTTAGAATTCAGGCTTCTTTTATGCTAAAAGGGAAGGGAGTAAAGTCAAACATTTCCTGGTTCCTTTAAGCCTCCGGAGGGGATTGTGAATTTCTTCCTCCCCCCCCCCCCCCCCCCGCCCCAGTCATTCACAGGTGGGCCTGGTCAGGATGTTTCCTGTGAGCTAAACAAAGGTATTTTAGCTTAATGCTCATTACCCGGGAGGCAGGTTTCCCAGAGATGGGCCATTATGTGTAATTTAAGCTTATAGCAACATCCTTTTAGTGATTAACTTGTAATAGAATACAAAAGGTTCTTCCCTATTACCTTGTAAGTTTTGAAGCTGGGTCTCTCTTTCGTTAGTACAGCCTCACCCCCTGCAGAAGCCCCATAATAGTGAGGGATTCTTATAAAAATCAGACCTTCTATACAAGGAGGACATTTCTTCTTTGTTCCTCATCCTGAATCGTATTTCCAGGCACCTGAGAGACAGGGCCCCTCGGGAAATGTGACATGTGCTCTGCACAGTTGTTTGCCCTCCTTTGGCTAAGTTTGGGGCACCTGTATTTTACAGATTATATGAAATTTTCTGGGGTTCTGATTTCTCATGACTCTGGGTCTCTTCACTCTCCTTTTATATCCTTTCTCTTTTGACTGGCATTTTCAAGGAAGATTTTTTTCCCTTGTTTTTTGCCTACTTTAGTAGCAAGAATTCCATTAGCCACAGACGAAGACCGAATTCCCTAAGTGTGTCTGTCCCAGAGACTTCCAGAACTGTCACTTGTCCTCTTACTCTTCTGCATGCTCTTGTCCTCCTCCAGGCTAAGGGCTTTATCCTAAGCAGAGAACCGAGTTCTAGCCTCATTCCCCATCCCTTCCAGGCTTATCCCTTTATTTCCTTTTTATACTTCATTACCCAGTGGCACATTCCCAAGGCTAGTGGTATTTTCACAACACACACACACACACACACACACAGCAAATGATGCTTATTCAGAATCTATTAAAAATCTGTTACAAATCAATAAGAAAAAAGACAGACAACCCCATAGAAGAAAAAGAGCAAAAGAAGTGAACAAACACTTCACTGAAGAGGAAATTCAGATGGCCAGTAAAGGTATGAAGAGTTGCTCAGCTCCATTAGTCATCAGGGAAATGCAAATTTAAAACGTAGTGCAGTACCAACTCCACATCCACGGTCACGGCTGAAATGAATGATTGGCAATCGCAAGCATTGACAAGGATGTGGAGCAACTGGAACTCCCATCTGCTGCTGGTGGAATTATGCATTAATGCACTCACTTAGTAAAACTATTAATATTTGTCAGTAAGGACTGAAGCTGAACAGCAATGTGGGGGTGCTCTGTGACCCAGCAATCCCATTCCTGTGCATCAACAGAAATGCACATTGTGTGTGCCCCAAATGTTCTAGAACGCCCATGGAAGCATCGTTTATAAAGGCCGAACACTGGAAACTATGCAAATGCCCATCAGTATTGGAAGGGATAAAGAAATGGTGCTAATGTCACACAGTGGAAGACTACACAGCCATGGTAATGATCTACAACTACTTGAAACAGTGTGGCTGAATCTCACACCAGGGTACTGAGCCTGACACAAAAGAATGTGGACTGTATGATTCCACTTATATTAAGGTACAAAAACAGATGTAAGTCAAGATAATGGTTAGTCTTAGGCATTAGTGACTATGAGGGGCTTGTGGGGGTACTGGTCATGTTCTGTTGTTTCTTCATCTGGTTACTGATGCCATAGGTGGATTCAAGTGTCAAAATTTATCAAACTGTTCGATTATAATATGTCCATTACAATAACGAAGGAAACATAAATCAGAATCCTTGAGTCACTGGTGAAATGTGGCCTAAGCACAGAGACCGCTTCCTGCCTTTTGCAGCCCTGGGCGGCAGCCTGGAGTGCACACCCACGCTGGATCTCAGCTGGCTGAGGGTGCTGTTCACACCAATGGCCCAAGAGCTCACTGGGTCTGCTACTCACACTTTTCTTCCAGGAGTTCAAGTTGCCAGAGGCACAGCTGTTAGCCTCACAGTGTGGGTAGGTGGTTAGCACAGACCCTGGACCCATCTTCTTTCGATACCGGTGGATGATGGACATCAGTACTCATAACACAGACACAGTAAAAAATGTATACATATTTGCTATAATCTGCTCCATTTTACAAATGAAGAAACTAAGGCTCAGAGAGGACAGGTAGCCCATCCAGGGTCACTCAGGAAACATGTTCAGAATCAGAACTGGGGTCTCCCACACTCCAGAATCTGCCTTCTAAGTGGTGGTCCCTTCTGCCAGGAGGAGGAGTGTGGGAGACTCAGCTGGTCCTGCTCTGGCACAACCTGCACAACCCAGAATGCTCATTTAAAATGCAAACTAGGGCTTCCCTGGTGGCACAGTGGTTGAGAGTCCGCCTGCCGATGCAGGGGACACGGGTTCGTGCCCCGGTCTGGGAGGATCCCACATGCCGCGGAGCAGCTGGGCCCGTGAGCCATGGCCGCTGAGCCTGCGCGTCCGGAGCCTGTGCTCCGCAACGGGAGAGGCCACAACAGTGAGAGGCCCGCGTACCGCAAAAAAAAAAAAAAAAAAAATAGCAAACTAATTCTCTAATCTGCCTTGAAAATGCAAAAGCTGTTCCTTTACAGAAATGTGAAACCAGAAGGTTCTCAGAGGCCGGTAACACCAACTCCTCCACATTGTACATTCCAAACAGTATGGAAGGGATGAAGCCAGTGCCAAAATGAGGAATAAACATCCCATGTGTTATGTGTGGGTGGTTAATAGTGCATGAAGACTGGCGAAACGGATTTCCTGACATTCTGTGCTGCAGGAATGAGGAAGAGTTTGCATTTGATTTGCTTTATTTCCAAAATTATTTTCAGAAATGGTAAAGGAAGCTGAGAGGAAAAAGCAAAACATCTCCGACCTTCCTTTCCTTTATGGTGTCGTCCTAACTCATCTGTTACAATCACCAAAGATCAGTGACAAGTGTTAATAAAAAGAAAATCTCTTTAAATAGCAATGTCACTTTAAATGTATTTGACATGTATAAACATTGAAGTAATTTAAAAATTACAAATAAGTTAGTACTCTCCCATGCCCCTCCCCTGCTTCTTGTGGGATAACCCTGAAAAACCATGCTTGGGGAGAACGTGAAATGGTGCAGACCTGAAAGCTGGCTGGTATAAGAAACCCCATACCATTAGCTCACGCATTCTGATTTAAAAGCAGTGTTTAACTCTGTTCTCCCTTTGGAGTGAACACATTTTGCTTAAACCTTCCTTTTGGACCAAACTCATGATGACTTGTGTGAAAGAGTTGATAATAGTAACAACGCTGTCAGTGGCAGCGCACTGGGAGACGTCTCTAGATGTTCAGGCTGACCTCATCCTTCTCCACCCCAACACGTGTTTTATGCTCTGGGGGATCGGTCTCCTGCTCCACCCAACCATCTCCTTTCTTTCTTCCCCACTTGCTTCCCAAGTCAACGTAAAGCTTTCATTCACAAGTATCACTGTTTACTTTGTGCTGTCCCTGGTTAGGACACATCCTAAAGGAAGACGGTTTGGAGGTGTAATCCAAGGATGCGGAAACCTCCCCCTCCCCCTTCCCCATTTGCCTGGAATCCCAGCCTCCTCGCACCTCAGAACCAGTCTTAGGATGCGTGGTCTCATTCCTCATCAAAGTCATTTCTTGGGAACTTGGTCATTATTTCCAGAATGTCCCCCTTAGAATATAAAATGCTCACCTGAAATATAAGAAACGTTAGCATCATTAAAATAAAAGGGGTGGGGGAGGGGACGTGCTTACCAGTTGGGACTTCAGCAAGCAGGCCTGTGGGATGGGAGCTGTGTCCAGCTGGTCTACCCAAGTTCCTCTTCTCCCACATCCTCCTGGTGGTCAAGTCATCAGCGGTAAGGGATGAGTCAACACGCATTATGACACTCTTACTACGTGCAGGCAACCAGGCCTGCCAGGGGGTGGGGGTGGGGGCAGGAGAGTAGGGAGAGAATGAGGATAAAGCCTCCACTCCTGCCTCCAAGCGTTTACAGTCTGGCAGGGATCCAGACCAATGGCAACTCCAAATGAGACTCCAAGGGATCCCACCTGGCAAAACATTGTCAAATCAACCAATCGGTTTGGGGGCCCAGTAGCTGGGCTGGAAGGTGGAGTCAGAAGGGGAGAGATGGGGGCAGCGTTGAGAGGCAATGTCCAGAGCAGGCACACCTGAGCTGGCTATTGAATGCTGAGGCCCAGGTGAAATTGCGCTCCTATCTATACAGAAACCCTGGAGCATGTGAAGTTGGCAGATGGTGCATGTGTCACTACCCCTGGAGGGGGCCCTGACAAGGAAAGGGAAAACTGGACACTGGTGGATTTTTGCAGAGAAAGAGAGTGTTTTTTTTTGAAGTGCTGGGTCACAGAAAATGTTGAGACAGCTAGTGATGTTGGGCTGTCATTGTGAGCCTCTGAAGGACCTGGCCCACAAAGTATTCATTCAGCAAGTCTTTATTGAGGTCCTGTTATGTGCCAAGCAGGTGCTTGTGCTGGGGATGCAAAGGCGAGTAACAGAGAGGTGACCCGGGGCTCCTGCAGGAGCCCTGGGGAGGGAGCCCTGGGTGGGATGGGAAGTCTTCAGAGGCCATAGAGGAAGCACTGCATCGTGTGTTCTGGGAAGAACCAGGCACCACGTTTTGTAGGTAGCCGACAACCAGTAAGTGTTGGTTAATTTGAAAAATAAACTAGGTTTCCAGGGACAGCTGGTTACCTAAGGGTAGTATCTGTGCAAAGAGGACGGCAAAGCTCTGAGCTTTAGAATCCAGTGTTGCCTCAGGTGCAATTCCTGGTGTAAACAGCAAGGTTTGCCTTTACATAGATTCCAGAATATACTCACTGAGCTGAGCCGTGCCCTCTGCAAAACAGCGTCCTGGAGGCCACACATTCATTCCAGCGATGTGCCCTTATCCCAAGCGTTTTCAGAGCCCTTCCTTATCGGGGAAGAGTTTGGGGTATATGAGTAAGCTCTAGAAAATCAGAGTCCTTGTGTTATCTTCATTCTTTGTTTCCATCGCGAATATGCTTATGTAGCCTGGCCATCCACTGGGTTCACATATTTTACCCCCAGAGAGTTTGGACCACTTTCCAAAATCAAAACTACCTACCAAGGACCTCATCTACCGCATCTGAAGGTGTCAGAAAGGACCAGCCACAGGCTGGGAGAGCGATTCCAAATGACAGTGGTGACATCTCAGGCTCCTCCCCCAAGGGGCGCTGAGAGCTGCCCGGTGTGCACCTGGCTCCGTAGAGACCCAGCCAGGTGAGACCACGCCCTGTCTTCCCGTGGAGCGGGGAAACAAGAACAGCCCGGAAGGTGGACGGTTCTCATTCCTTCTCTTTGTTCTGAGATTCTAGCCATCCAGGCAGGGCGTACAAATAGCATCACCAGAGACCTCAAAAGAGAGAAAAAAAGGCATAAAAAGAGCACCTGAGATCCTGGCGCTTGTGCAAGACGCGCAACCGGAAGTCTGCCCGAGTGGTGTCAGGCTTGCCCCCAGAATGAAAGTCTCCCAGGAGGAGGTGATGGGGGGTGGTTGGTGATCACCACACCTACTCCGCCTGTCTGGGGGCGTCTCCTAGCAAAGGACAATAGCAAAATGAAGGACTAGCTGAGCATCTGACAACCTCAGCACCAAACTCTGATCGTTCGGTGGAAATACAGGCACAAGGCCGAGGTGGCACAGTCGCCACTATGGACCTGATACGCACGTGGGACAGAAAGAAAGGGAGCAGGCACACACGCAGGTCATTTTGAGTGAAGCAACCTGCGCGCTAGTAACTCGAACTCTGACCTCAGATCAGCTTCCCTGCAGGACACCAAGGGGAACAGGCAGGGGGATAGGAGCGGCGAGGAGGGATGCCGCTTCCTCCTAGCACTGGGTCTGAGGATAAAGGAGGAATAAGGCTGTGTATGTTCATCATGAACACAAGACATAGCGGGAACGAACTCACATGGTGTTCAAGAACCACACAGCTCCCTTGTCAGGCTCAGAGTGGTGACGGAGGTGTGAGGAATACGTCTGGGGAATAGGAGAAGGGGCTCGTTCACTCGAGATGCTTACAGTGCAGGTGGGAAGACCACACATTGCTGCACACAGTTAGTCCGCCCTCGGGAGCAGGTCTGAGTTGGTGAGTAGCTCAGACAGGGAGGGGGACAAATGCAGCCCTGGAAGGAAGGACTCCCAGCTTCCATACAGGTACCAGGTACGCCTGAGCTCCGCATCAGAGCTGCTACCCTGGGGTCAGCTGGCTTTGCTCCCACCCTCGTTCAGAGCAGCTCCCTCTACGCAGACTGTGTTTAATTAAGACCAGATAAAAGGGCTTCTGTTTTCCGACTCTTGCTCCCATGTGGAGTTGAAAGGAAGCAAACATCTAGGTCAGCCGTACTCGCTGGCCCGTCCTGGGAAAGGAGGGATGTTATTACCGAGTCCCTCAGAGACAGGATTGGAGATGCAGAGTCTGGGTCCTGCTGCTTTGCCACCTCCCTTCCGCATCCCCCCGTGTATCCCGTGGCCACCTGCCCCCACCAAGGGACAACCTGCAGTATGTCCACGGAGCAGGGCTGAAGTGCAGTTTGGAGGCATGTACTTTTTCAGGTTCCTGGAAGAGACAGAGAACTGTTTAAGTTCCATTTTCCCTTTTACTGATACAAACGGATGGATTTGTAGGATGCTTCCATTGCCTTAGAAGTAAACACCATCCCTTCAAATCCTCCAAGCAGGTAGCTGGCCTGAGCCTTTGTGCCTTGGGCCTTCCCCAGGATGTAGCTGGTGAGGAGGGTTTTGTGGCTGGTGCGGAATCAGCCACAGCCTCCCCACACCCCTGAGCCTGTGGAGGAACCTGGGGCCAAGATGATAAGCGGACTTTTCTGTGACGGCCAAACATCAGGCCACAGTCTCTTGATGCCACATGATTCCACATCCTTTCATTCCTCCCCCTATTTTTGTTTTTTGGTTTTTTTAGAAATAGATTGTAAACCAAATCTCATCAATATATAAAACAGAGCTGCTTTCAAGAAGTTACTGGAAGAGCCGAAGCCCTGCCCCCCCACCCCATCACTCTTTATCCTTCATCCCATTCCCGCCCCTGCCCCCCAACAAGGCAGGAAACTCCAAGAACTGGGAAGCATGGGCTCCCTTCATTTTCAGGAATGGCAGATGAATCATTCTGAAGGTCTCTTCCCGTCGGAGATTCTCTTCTCTGTGGCATAGTCACAAGCACTCACTCTCAAGCTGTCTGCGCAGAGAAGTAAATCCAGGCCTTACCTCCCAAACCTGGCCCCTTTATGGACTCTCCTTGCTCTGAAATTGGAGCTTCCCTTCATGTAGTTGCACAGCCTGGAAACCTGGTACCATGTGCCTTACTGAAGCCACTACCTGGCCTTCTTGGTCCTGGCTACTCAAAGTGCTGTCCATGGACCACCAGTATGGGTGTCACCTGGTGGCGGATAGGATGCAGAATCTCTGCCCCCCTGCCCAGATCTACTGAATCGGAATCTACATTTTAGCAAGATCTTCCAGAAACTCGTATGCACATTACAGGGTGAGAAGCAAGTGGTACCCAGCTCTATTTACTTTCCATTTCTATTGCCCATTAACCCATGGGCTCTTGCCTCTGGATGGGACAGCCCCCTCCTCTGGGGCCGTTCACACTCCAGAGTCCTCCGGATCAGGCTGAGGCTAGCATCCCCCCAGGTCCTTCCTTAACCACCCACCCATTGCACCCCCGCCGTGTGCTCCCGCAACTGTGACCTGCTTCCATTCCTTCAGCTGTCTGTTCTCCTTCTTTGTAAGGTTGATCACTGTGTATCCCTGAGATCTCAGCTAAGACATCACCTCCTCTCTGTAGCCTCCTCTGACCCAGATCGGGTCACATCTCCTGTCTGTGTGAGCTAAGAGCACTCTGGACCTTTCCTCTGATAGCAGTTATCAGAGTGTGTAATTATACATCCATTTATGGGATTGTTTGATTAACATCTGTCTCCCTGCTGGTCTCAATTCTCCATGAAGGTAGGGACTGTGTCAGTTTCACTCATCACTCTATCCCAGGCCTGACACATCATGGATGCCCCACAGGCATTCAGCTGAGCATAAGAAGTCTGGTACAAAGGACTAGGTGCTGTGTGATCTGTTCTGTGAAGTTTGTAGAAAAGTCAAGCTAAAGGTATAGAAAGCAGATCACTGGTTGCTCGCATATGTGGGTAGAAGTAAGGACTGGCTACAAATGGACTTGGAGGAACTTTGGTGGCGGGTGGACGTGCTCTAAAACTGGACTGTGGTGATGGTTGCACAGCTGTATAAAATCTGACAAAAATCATCAAACTGTACAGTTACATGGGTGAATTTTATGGTATGTAAATTACACCTCAGTAAAGCTGTTCGAAAATGAGTGAAATGAAGTGAACCAGAGTCTCACAGGTGACTACATCGACATGGCTGCTGTCATATTCCCTCCCCACCCCCTTCCAGTGCAGAGATGTGCTTGTTCAGCACAGCTGGGTGAATGACCAGGCCCAAATCAACTCCCTCCCCCACCCTCCCTTCACTCTGAGCTGAGCTCACATGCAGGTTTTGAAACTGCAATTCCTTTGATGGTGCCCAGAACCAGGGCAAGAGAAGATTCATGATTTCTAATAAACCTCAGCCCTCGTGGTAGCTCCACCCTCTCTCTAATTGGACAAATCTGCTTTGGGCACAGCCCAGAAATGAGGACATCTGTGTAGCGATCGCTACAGAGTTTAGCAAAATAACCAAGTATTGGGAGCTGTGGTACAGTCAAGGATTCCCCCTTCCCTCTCAGATCATCAAAAATGCCCAGCCACTTTTAGTCCTACTAGACTTCTTCTGACTGCATTCTTTTCTCGTCTGAATTTGCACGGCTTTCTCAGTCATCCTGCAGATTAGTTCAAGCCCGGTACGTGGAAGAAAGTGGCTGTAACGTGAAAGGTGTTGGCTTACAAGCCAGGTTGACATTCGGCCCTTCTCAGCAGCGCCGATCGGGCCATATCTATTCTGACCTGCTGGTGTTTGTCCTTCCCTGGTGCTGCATAGTTAGAACGGCCCCTCTGCTTTCAAGGAACATGCTTGTCACAAATTAGAGAGCTTGACCTGCAATGTAAGGTATTTGTTTTCACATACACTGACACTATAAATAACGGCCTTGGAAAATCTGGGTCATTAATGAGAAGCTTTCTTTATCACTAATTTTCTAAAAATTTGACAATGAGATGTTACATGGAGTCCACCTCTAAAGTAAATAGGCCAATGTGCCAGTTAGGGAGGTTAATTACAGTCACAAATAGATCCTGTGTTAGTTTCCCATTGCTGTGTAATAAGTGGCCACAAACTTAGAAGCTTAAAACAGCACTTATTTATTTTCTCACCATTTGTAGGTCAGATGTCCAGGCACACTGTGACTGGGTTCTCTCCTCAGTGTCTCACGAGGCTAAAATCAAGCATCAGCCATCAACGGGGCAGGTACCTATCACTCTTTGAATCTCTTTCACCAGGAAGAGCTCACCTGTGTAGGTTAGCCCCACCAAGAATTATCTCCCTGTCTGAAAGTCACCTGCTTCGAGATCTTAATTATACTGGCAAATTCTGTCTTTAGCAGCAACTACATTAGTGTTTGAATAACTGCAAGAAAGTGTATGTGTATCACCAGGGCCATCAGAATTCTGCCTACCACAGACCCCTAAATGCATCATGGCACAAACCAAACAAAAGACACATCCTCCTCACACAATATTTCGAGGAACGGGGTTAGCCCATTTCCAGGTCAGCCAAGGGCATGGACCCATGGGGCTTCTGCCATATTCTACGTGTGGCTTCTAAGATCTTCCTGACCATGACAGCAGCCAGCAGAAGGGGTCAGACGTGGAGGAGCATGATATGAAAGGTCTTTATGGACCAGGCCTGAGAGTGGCGCCCGTCACTTCTGCCTGCTTAAATTTGATTGGCTGGAACTCAGGCACAGGATGGCACCTCACTGCAAGGGATGCTGGGATGTGCTGTCTTTAGCTGGGTACCACTTCCCAGTGGCATCTATACAGCCTGGTTAGGAGAGCACCCGTTTTGGGTGGATAGCTAGACATTCCTCTGCTACAACTGCTCTTTGGGGAGATAGTACGGAATGAATCCATCCAAATGAAGGATATTGTCCTCCAAGGTTTAAAGATGACATGAAAGAACCAATATCTCACTTTTGACCAAAAGACAGGCACCATTTTTAAAGACATCAACATACGTATTACTCCTAACTTAATATCATTGTATTTACTAGATTTCATCTCAAAAGCCTTTGATAGTTTGAAAAATCATATCTACTCCCAAATGATGAAGAGTTGAATGACTGGACTTTTTCTGAAGGATATGATACTCAAAATCTGAATTCCAAGTATGTTTTGAAAGATAGAAAACTTGAGAAAAATGGTATCACCTCCCAAGGTGACTACTTTTAATTATGACATTAATTAGAAAATAAAAGTTCTCGATATTTTCTTTAAAAAATCTTGTATTTGACTCATACCTAATCATTGTCAGTCCTTCATATTAGGAAAAACTTTGGGTGAAATAAATATAAAGGTTCTGAATTGCCAAGACAGCATTTACTAAATTTGGTCTGCTTAAATTTCTGAAAGTTACTTTTGCCATGCTATTCTAGCTACAACTCAAGAATTACAGCAATTTCCTTTTTCTTCCCACTCCATTTTTCTACTTTACATACTTCCTTTTGGTTCTTCAAAAGGCAACAGATAAAATAAATTTTAGAGGAAAAACATGTTTTCTAAGGATGTACCATTTGAGAACCCCCAAACAATGCCCGTGGTATCACTGACCTAATTTCTGTTGTGTCCTGTAAGATTCAACACTTCTCACAAAGGAGTGAGGAAAGGGGAGACCCAGTGGGAGGATGGGGCTGGCAGTCGTTTTCAAAGACTTACCTTAGTTCACGCAGTGAGGCAAATGAACAACTGGAAATTGAAAGAATTCTACCTTCTTGACTTATGTGTAGCCACAAAATCACAATTAGAGAAGCTTGAGGTTTGGTGTGTTTCGTGTGTGTGTGCCCATGTGCACATGTCCGTGTGGACAAGAAAAGTGGAAATTCATTTCTACCTTTTATTTTGAACTTGAAGCCTAGCAGCATGATGTCAAAATGAAATTAGGTCTTTGCACAAGGAGATGTCACTCCGAGCCTTCTCTCTGTGTCTGCTAGACCCGTACATTGTACCTGTGTAGAATGGTAATCGCTAAGTATGGTTGAGAGAGGAAGTGCCTTGAAAGTCATGAGCAGTTAAGGAACTGGACTGAAAAACTTAAAAAGAGGCAGTCATTCAGAGCAAATGAGGGTAAAGGTGAGCGTGGTAGGTACATTTGAACCAAGTTGTCAGTGAGGTCTGAGAGCAAATGAGAGTGGGGAGGGGACAGGAGCACTGGAGCCACGGCTCAGGTGGGCTCTGCATCACTGGAGTTGTGTTCAGTTACAGGGGATAGAAAACTCAACGAAGAGTGGCTTAAACTCATAGGTGCCTACTTATCTCCAGGGAGGGATTTCCCAGGAGTCAGTTCAAGGGCTAGCGCCGTGCCTTTGCAGTGTAATTGATGTGCCATCCTTCTGGCTGGCAAAGCTTCTCTTTGATCCTTGTGGTTTCAAGATGGAGGCTCTATTTAGGGAAAGGACTGTTGGAGTCGGGATGTTAGAGGAATACACTGGGAAGGCGGAGAAAGTGATCAGGGTGGAAGGGATGGATTTGAGGTATTAATAATGACCAAGTCTACCATGGTGTGATTCCACAGGTGAGTATCTGAGGTAGGGTGGAGGATAAGACCCTTGGACGGGAAGAATTCAAGAAACGGAGAGTGAGGATGTTGAGAAGATCATCCACATCTATCGTATAATGAAATCTTCAAAAATTAAGACAGAAATGGTATTATTTTTTAATGAACGATCACTCCCTCTTCACCATCACACATCCATATGACCTTCCACTGCCCTCAGGATGGGCGTAGGAGACCAAATTCCTTGGTGCAGTTGCTGTAACGCACCATGAGTCTCTTGTTTTTCTTTGTACTCTGTGTCCTTCTGGTCTCCTCTAGAGACCTCTAGAGACACACCGCCCTGTGTTGGTGGGACAGGCGACCTTTAGCCTGGGAACACTCTGTTCCTTTGGCTCCTGGGGACTAAAGGACTCCAACGGAAGGCCATTCTCCTGCCGATTCCCCACCCTGTGGGGCACAATCTCAACTTTCCTCCTAACGAATCCTAGGATCGCTTTCGAGAGACGACGTTCATACCTTCTTTCCCCCTTCCCGTCACTCCCTAGAGGACCAAACAGCCTGACTTCAGCTGCCTGATCCGCTCTTGGGGCTTAAAATATATCAAAATCTCAAAAGCCAAGACATAAAAAATAAAACAAAAGCTAGAAAGATGATTTTGCTGACTGTGTAAGAAGCTACTTACTTGCTGCTGGCTCTTTCATTGGCTTGGAAACAATTTTCAATTTAGTTACCTCTCACCTAAAAGATTTCCGTCGCCTTAGAGATTTCTCTTGAGAAAAACTTCTTTCTTTCTTTGAATGTCTCATTGTTAGTACATTCTGGAAATAATCCTCTCCCCGTAGGATACAAAATTGGGGCTCAGGCTTTAGCCAGGAATAGAAAAATTCCGCTAAGCCTCTCCCTTTAGCAGAGGAAAAAGCAGATAGGAACAGCTCTCCTCCCACATCCCCAGATCTCCGCAGACAGCTTTGGCGTCTGCAAAGTAAAACTCAGCCCTGTCATGTTGCTGTCTCCACAGCTGCCTCCCAGCTGAGGGAAAGACCACCCAATACATCCTACTGATGTGGACATTATCCCAACACCAAATTGTTGAGGTCTTTAGAGCATAGCTGCTCCTCCCGCGGCCATCTCCTTAGAAGTTTAGGAAAATAGAACAGGTCTCCCTACTTTCCCCCAGTTGTGGCATTTCTTTCCATTATTTTGTGCCCCAACAGGATTCATTCCTTCACTGTTGACCAGCTGGATCTCTGGGCTCCAGCAAAGGGGCCTGATATAATTTCATTACGAAACAGCATCTGATGTCAGCTGATTCCGTTCACTTCTGACCTGGAGGTGAAGCATTTCAGAAGATCTGGTTTTCTTCCTTCTGCTTCCTCTTGAAATTCCCTGTTTGGATTTGCTCGGCCACCTCCACTCTCCTGGGCTCATAACTCTCGCTGTTGGGGAGGTTCCCTCCCAACTACCTTGGGTGTCAGTTTCTATGAACAAGAAGGGACAAGATTGGGTGACAGCCTACACCTGTGTCATCTTGCATCATCAGAGGAAAGAAGAAGGACATACTTACCAGAGTCCATAAATGCATACTCAGTAGGACCTCGTCACGTCCATGTGGTGGGCGAGAGCCTAAGTGTACAGTTCTCAGAGCTTGCAGAGACCCCAGACCGGCTTGCGTCTCCCTGTCTCCCTTCCTTTTCTTTTAACGTCTAGAGAGTTGTTCTGCCACATCATATGCAATTTACAGCAGACGGGCAGCCTGTCCACCTGTGTGTGCGTAGTTGTGCGTACCTGTGTGTGTACACCTGTGTGTGACGGATGGCAGCGGTCGTGGGTATGGCAGAACACTTAAAAGCTGTGGGGAGAGGGTATGCAGGTTACAGATACTATAAGGTGACTGCATCGCAAGAGACTGAGGTGACTTTCACAGTGAGAGGGATACACTCAGCTCAGAAGCTGTGAGCTCTCACTCATCAAAGGCTAGAATGGCCTCTCTGAAACACAGCTGTGTAAACTTCAACAGGCTGGAGTCCAGATGGGAATAATCCTTACCTCTTCCTCAGCCCCTCAGGATGTGTCTCTGACATTGTGGGCACTCAGTAAATATTTAATAACAGAATGCCTGACGAGGTGTGTAAAAGGACCGCAGATGAAACCGTTTACGTGCAGTGATGCCATACATGAGCTGACAGTGGGATGGCCACCCCAAGCCTCTTAAATGATCTTACGCAAGTGAAGACGACCCCCAGGACCAGGGGCGTGGGGCAGAGAGAGGGTGTGTGTTGAATGGGCAGGTCTGCCTTGGGATGTTTCCAGGAACGTACACCGTGGAAATATAAAATGTTGGGATATAAAAGAGAGGGCGCATTCAGAGAGCCAGACAAGCCGGTGCCCCTTTGGGTGATGTCGTAGGGAACTTATGCAGGTGGGCGGACCACCTGAGAACAGCCGGCAGTGTGGGAAAGCAAGGAAGATGATTCAGAAAAGGCAGACAGTGAATCCGAGGTGTTGATCACAAAGGCAGAGGAATGGGTCCAACGGCAACAATGCAATTTTAGAAGAAATAACCCAAAGATGGAAAATGGGGCATTCTTTGTGCATACCCAGCGTGGCTGCCACCAGCCACAGGTGCCTCTGGAGCCCTTGAAGGGTGGCGCGTCCCAACTGAGGTGTGTGGTAAGTGTGGAACACACCAGATCACAAACCCCTAGTGTGGAAAAGGAGAATGTAAGATAACACATTAATATGTTGATATCGATTGCATGTGGTATAATTATGTGATTATCATGTGGATATACTCAGTTTTAAAACACATTAAATTAATTGCACTTGCTTATTTTTACTTTTTTTTTATTGGAGTATAGATGACTTACAATGTTGTGTTAGTTTCTGCTGTACAGCAAAGTGAATCAGTTACACATATACATATATCCATTCTTTTTTAGATTCTTTTCCCATAAAGGTCATTCATTACAGAATATTGAGTAGAGTCCCCTGTGCTATACAGTAGGTCCTTGTTAGTTATCTATTTTCTATGTAATAGTGTGTTTATGTCGATCTCAGTCTCCTCATTTATCCCACCCCTCCTTTCCCGCTTGGTAACCATAAGTTTGCTTTCTACATCTGTGACTCTACTTCTGTTTTGTAAATAAGTTCATTTGTACCATATTTTTTAGATTCCACATATAAGCAATATATTTTACTTTTTTGAACTAAAAATATTACTTCAAAAGTAGAAATTTGTAAATTGTATGTGTAGCTCACGTTATATTTCTCTTTGCTAGCCCTACTCTAGATGCACTTGCAGCAAAGTTTAGGGAGAGGGGAAGAGGAAGGGTGGAGAGAGAATGTCATGCGAGTAGCAGTCGCGCTGGGCTTGGGGTGAGCTTCCTGCTGTGGGCCGTTGAGCAAGTTACCTCATCTTGGTGAGCCTCAGTTTGTGCACCTGTAACACGGTGCTTGCTGACGATGTCAGTTTCATGGCGTTGCTGTTACACCTGAGTAGGAAACCATGCAGAGCCTCTCACAGGACACCGTGCATAAAGCACGGGGTCCTCAAATAGCAGTTCCTTTCCTCCCAGAGTAACACATCAGAGCATCCGGAGGCAGCGAGGCGGAGCTGAGATAAAGGTTAGCAAACTCTGAACATGTCTCGACTTTCTCCATGTCCTGGTTTTGCAGCGGTCTGGGCAAGTGAAGAGAGGAAAGTCCATTGGAGAAACCAAACGGAGGTGAGAAAGGACTTCCGCCAGCCCACGATGACAAAGCCAGTCTACCTTGTTTGGAAGGAGATGGCAACACAGAAAGGGTCCTGAGAGTCAGCGGGAGAGCTCAGGAGGGCCCTGTCCAGTATTGCTAAAGGCTGCTCTCTCATGTACTTGGATTAAGCAGATACTTTTGCTTCTGTTAGGTAAAGTAGTGTGGTTTTCTAGTTCTGTGCAATTTTGGAAAATGCTTTGAGTTAGACACAGCCTTGGCAAACTCTAGCATTAATAAACGCCCCAAACAGCTGTTAGCATCCCCCCAAAAGACAGCAAAACCTGTGCTTATTGTTCAGCTCAAAGACTCACTAGGAGGAGAGGAACCCATGTACTTGCTGCTCATAAATAAGAGATGTCACCTCTCAGAGAATGTCCCGCGATCCTGGTAGGGCTCGGCGGCAGCAAAGGTGAATTCTTTCGGAGGCCCCTAGTGGTGATTGGACACTTCCTAACTAAAGGAAACTGAAGCCAAAGAACACTGATGGATGAGAAATCCATCGTCCAATTCCGACCTGTCAGATTCACTGTTCAAGAATGGTCAATATGTCTTCTTTCATTAGTATCAAGGAGGGGAAAGGAAAATAGATGCCTGGCTAACTTAGGACAGCAGATAATCACCAAATTACTCCAGGTGGTGTCCCGAAAACCACTGGTCTGGAAAGAGTTCACGAGACCTGCTTCTCATGCAGTGGCACCCATGACTTGGTCCATCCCCCCAGGAACATCCAGGCCCTCTTCAATGGAACTCAGTTTCTTATTTATGAAATGAAGATCATCAGCGCATCAAAGGACCTCCTCAAACCAGTTCTCTTATCTTATGGGGAAAAGAAGGCCCCAAAAGTCATTCTGTAAATGACTGGAGGGCATTGTGAATTGCCCTGAGCTTTCAGGGACCCCTCTCCTCGGTGGCAAATACACCACACCGATGGTTTCATCAACCCAAGCCGAGGAAATGCCGACCACCTGAAAGATGTACAAAAAGACATACCACAGGCATTGAAAATGGCCCACTGCTCATATTCTTCACTGTGCGCCTTAGGCATAAAGAAAATTCCAGGGCTTCCCTGGTAGCGCAGTGGTTGAGAGTCCACCTGCCGATGCAGGGGACGTGGGTTCATGCCCCCGTCCAGGAAGATCCCACATGCCGCGGAGCGGCTGGGCCCGTGAGCCATGGCCGCTGAGCCTGCGCGTCTGGAGGCTGTGCTCTGCGATGGGAGAGGCCACAACAGTGAGAGGCCCGCATACCGCAAAAAAAAAAAAAAAGAAAAAGAAAATTCCAAAATACACCTGGTTTCTCACTAGCAGTATCTTCTCGTGGGGAAATTGGTCTCGGTGTTAATAGTCAGTTTGTCTTATTAAATTGTCCTCTTCCCTGCCCCATCACCCAAATGGGCAGAGAATTCCAAGTCAGCTGAATAATTTCACCATTGAGTGAAGCCACTTAATAAGCGTGGGCTTTCTTCTGGCAAACCCTAACTAATCTTGTCACATTGAGAAGGAGGCAGTGTTTTTAGCCAGAGTGTAAAAATGTTGCTTTAGTAGCCAATGTGTTGAAAGGAAGGAAGAAAGGGAGGCAGGGGGAAAAGACAGTTTCAGCTTGGCAGCTCCGACAACTCAGATGTAACTCACTTCTCCCACAGGTCTGTGACACCTGGTTGGGACACTTTTCCCCAAGACTCCCAAGTGGTTAGGTTCATGCCATTCTTCCTCTGTGTTGCATTTTCTCTCTTAAGGCACAGACAGGCCTGTGCTACATCCTTACTGACCTCAAAACCCAAAATTATAGAAAAGGAGTCTAATTAGAAAACACTACATGTGAATATTCGCCACACTTCTCCAAACCCAGTTTTTAAAAGTCTTCCCTTCCCTCCCAGTGGCCTGAGATGTAGGGCCTTCTCCACCATCTGATTGGTTTTTTGGCCTCTGCCACGTGCTGCCAACGAGATGCGCAGGCCTCTGGGCTTGTCCAGAGCCCCGGCCCTTTGGGGTCTGTAGGCAGCACGCTCTTCTTTGGCACAGCATCCTCGTGGGGCTCGGGTCCCTGGATGATTCCTAAGTCTGCAGCTCATACACTCGTGAGGGCAAACTGTGGTTCTTTTCTCCCTACGTCTTCTTTGCTGTCCTGGGATGGTGACAATGTGACTTTTCTATGGCTTTTATCAGCCAGATAAAGGGGACTCTTCCACCTCCAAACACTCGTGAGATCCTCTTTCCCAGTCACCAATATACTGAGTCCTGCCCCCTTCGCCAGACACATCTGTCCCATGGTGTGCTGGTAATGGCTCCACCTGGCTCACAAGAGCCAACCATGCGTGTCTCTTTTTTTTTTTTTTTTTGCCATGTGGGATCTTAGTTCCCTGACCAGGGATCGAACCTGTGCCCCCTGCAGTAGAAGCACAGAGTCCTAACCACTGGAAAACCAGGGAATTCCCCCATGCACATCTTTTCCCAACTTCGCCATCATGGCGGTGGCCTAACATTGGCCATGGGGGTGACATTTATACCATGGAAATCGGCAAATGCTGCACATCAGGACTTCCCCTGCACCCAGAGTGTCGGTTACTAAACATCTACCAGCTCCTCATTGTGTCCATGTATTGGCATCACCACCTCAAACTCAACAGGCATCCCCAAAACCACCTGCCCACTTCCATTTTTCTTAAAGATGGGTTTCTTCCCCAAAAAAGTTAGACCTAAATTGAATGTTTCAAAATATAATCCTATTGTAAAAGTTTAACAGTTCTTAGCAGTAACATCCCCCCTTTTTGGACGAAGGCATAAGCAGAATAAATGTGTCTGTATATGTATGTATGCATGTACATATGTATTTACACGTGTATATAAAACAGGGAAAAACAGGTCGTGCTTGATTAAAGCATAACATAAGGTAGCAGATGGGTCGGGGGAGACATGAAGATGGAGCTTCCCGTGTTTACCATGTCCTCATTTCAGTTTCCTCAAAGAAACAAGAGACTCTCTGGGTCACATTTTGAGAAATGTGGAACTGCTTATTTTTGGGATCACCTTTATTGAGGTATAATTTGCATACTAAAAATCACCATTTTAAAAACTTTTTATTTAAAAATAACTTTAGACTTACAGAAAAAGCTGCAAACACAGCACAGAGAATTCCCACATAGGTTTCTAGCTTTCCCTAATGGGAACATCTCCTATAACCAGAATACAGTTATCAAAACCAGGACACTAATACTGGTATGGTACTATTAACTAAATACAGAACTGATTCAAATTTTACCAGCTTTTCATTTTCTAGTCCAACCCGGGACCCCACACTGCATTTAGTTGTATGTCTCTTTAGTTGCTTTCAATCCATGACACATCCTTAGTCTTTCTTCATGACCTAATTTTGAAGAGTCCTAATTTTGAAGAGTCCAGGCCAGTTTGAGTTTGTGTCCTGTTTTCTCATGATTTGGTTGAGGTTATACCTGTTCAGATGAAATACCCCTGTGACCTGGTGCTCTTTTCAGCATGTCCCATGGTGGGAAGGTGGGGATGACATTGGTATGTTTTATTACTGGTGATGTAACCTTCATCACTTAATGCTTTTGAGATCCATCCATGTAGTCGTGTGTATGAGTTGTATACAGAGGGAGTTTATACCATGTTATTGCCAGGTAGAAACCCATTGTACAGATGTACCACCATTTTTATCCAGCCACATCTGGGTTGTTTCCAGATTAGGGTTCTTATGAAGAAAGCTGCTATGAACATCTACGTACAAGAGTTAGTGTCTACAGATGGTCTCATTTCTCTTGGGTAAATATCTGGGTGTGGTATGTAAGTGTATGTTCATCTTTTAACATTTTTCCGACATGTGTGTACCTTTTTGTATTCCCACCAGCAATGTATGAGAGTTCCTGTAGCTCTGCCTTCCCACCAACACTCGATACTGTTGGTCTTTTAAATTTCAACCGTTCTAGTGAGTGTGTGGAGGTATCTCATTGTGGTATTTACTTGAATTTCCCTAATGACTATTAATGTTGAGCATCTTTTTTTTAACTTTATGAAATTAAAGAGTCATTATTTTTTATAAATTTATTTTATTTATTTTTTGGCTGCATTGAGTTTTTGTTGCTGTGCATGGGCTTTCTCTAGTTGCGGCAAGCAGGGGCTACTCTTCGTTGCAGTGTGCGGGCTTCTCATTGCGGTGGCTTCTCTTGTCGTGGAGCACAGGCTTTAGGCGCATGGGCTTCAGTAGTTGTGACACGGGGGATCAGTAGTTGTAGCTCACGGACTCTAGAGCACAGGCTCAGTAGTTGTGGCACATGGGCTTAGTTGCTCTGTGGCATGTGGGATCTTCCTGGACCAGGGCTCGAACTCATGTACCCTGTATTGACAGGCAGCTTCTTAACCACTGCGCCACCAGGGAAGTCCTGTTGAGCATCTTTTAATGAGCTTATTTCTCATTCATTTATGTTCTTTAAGTGTCTGCTCGAATATTTTGCATGTTTTTAACTGTGTTGTTTGTCTCCTTATTTTTGAGTTCTAAGTGTTCTTTATATATGTTGAATACAAGTACTTTACAAATATATATTTTGCAACTTTTTTCCCAGTCTGTGGCCTTCCTTTTCATTTTCTTAACAGTGTCTTTGAAGAGCAAAGTTTTGTTGTTTTTTTAAATTTTTATTTTGATGTAGCCCATTTTATTGATATTTTTCTTTCCTGGTTTTCCTTAAAAGTTTAGTGTTCTATCTAGTAAATTTTTGTGTAACCCAGGTTCCCAAAGTTTTCTTCTATATTTTCGTCTTGAATGAGTTTCAAGTGGCAGTAGCTTCTGGTGTTTTTTTTTTTTTTTTCTTTCAGTTTCTCTGCCTACTTCCTTAACTCTTAATTTAGAAGCCAATCCTCCTCCAAGAGTTGAGTGCATGAAGAATCATTAATTTGGCCAGTGAAGGAGTGCTTGTAATAATCATGGCAAATTTGATTCTTTTGTTCCATAAATGCTCATGGGTTGGTTCAGTGGGGCACCTGCTACTCACGCTCTCAGGTTGGATGCTTCCAAAACAAACCCGGAGGCAAGGACTAGGCTGAAGACTGTGGTGGACGGGTAGACATTTAACAATTGGCTCTCCTGGGGAAAAAAAGCTGTGATTTGTAACATTTGCTCATTTCCATGGTGTAAATACCTACACCATGACCAATTTTAAGCTACCAATACATCAATGCTTACAACACTGCTGAAAGTTTAATAACTGGCCCTTGTGAGCTGACACGAGCCTGCTCCAGCACACCGCCAGCTGCAGGAAGTTTATTTGAGGTGAAGCCCTGGAAGCAGAAGCCAGGGAGTGGAGGGGGGAGACAAGACGGGGAAAGGAGGGGAGCCCGCCAAGGGGGTATGAAAGAGCTGGTTAACACGGTGAGCAGCCGGGCTTAATCCCACTGTGGATCTTGGGGGAGCGGTGTAGACCCGACTCAGGATTGTTCAGTTGGGGCTGAGCAGGCTGTGAGTGGGGGTGGTGACCCCGACTCCTGTCTCTCTCTTGTTGATGGTTGTGCCGTTGTTATCCTGGGCACCTTCAGGCAGCTCTGCCCATGGGCTGAGGAAAGCTCTCTAGCACTGGAGGTGGCCTCAGGCAGAAATGCACGGAGCCACTGGCCCCAGGTGAGGTAGGAAGCCATCCTGGGTAGGAGGCTGCCAGGGTGTCTTAAGTTTTCCAAGGGGCATCAACAGCATCTGCTCCACATACCACATGCTTCTTTACACACTGGATTACTACTAGTAAACAACCCCCTGGGTCCCTCTAGGTCCACGGTCAAAGGCACCTTGTTTGGTGCAAACTGGCTGATAAAATACAATGGAGAAGAGGTGCTTTCTGCGTCCATTAGGTATTGCTTTCTCTATCAGCTCCTATCAGTGGATTCGAAGTCCCCACCTGACCCGACCCAGGGACACTGGCATTCCCTACAGGAGCCATGACGTTTATTTTTCTTCCTTTCAATTAGTAGATTTTGTTTTCTTCAAAGAAAGGGAAAGGGAAAATTACTTCTTTGTCAGTTCTTAAAAAGACAGGTAATGGGGGCTTCCCTGGTGGTGCAGGGGTTGCGAGTCCGCCTGCTGATGCAGGGGACACGGGTTCGTGCCCCGGTCCGGGAAGATCCCACATGCCATGGAGCGGCTGGGCCCGTGAGCCATGGCTGCTGAGCCTGCGCGTCCGGAGCCTGTGCTCGGCAACAGGAGAGGCCACAACAGTGAGAGGCCTGCGTACCGCAAAAAAAAAAAAAAAAAGACAGGTAATGGAAGTATGAGGAATAGAATCCAATCAAATAATTCCCTCATCCAGGCCACTTAATAACTGGAATTATATATGGGGTGGGTGTGGGGTGTTTTACCAACCAGAACACAAGTCATATTCAAATATTTTCTTATGTCCAAAATGCTTCACTTGTGGTAAGATCTTGAGCTTGGGAAAGCCGTCTGCATTCCTGAGGCTGTCCCACTGACCTTGCCTTGTTGGCTGTCTGACCTAACGTTTCTGTGGTTTTCTCTGTAGATCAGAGACAATCTTATCATGACAAACAATAAGATATTTTCTTAAATGCAAATGTCCTGTCTTTCTTGGGACAAGAGGAAGTTGTTTGTGGCTCTGTCTTCTCTGCCGGGGAAACTTCCCACAGACGGGGAACAGATGGGCCTAGATTTCGACACCATCTGCTTTTCAGTTGTAATTAACATCGGATCCAGGGGTGGGTTGGATTTTACCACTGCGTTGGCCATCCCCATTGACCACTGGGGAATCCTAAATCACGTGTTTGTTGGAATATGAAACTTGGGTTGCATTTCCGTGGATAGGCAGCAGCTCTTAGGAGAGGAGGAAGGAAAAGGAAACCCTTCCTGAGTGCCTGCTTCCATTTAAGTGGCCCCTAGATACAGTTGAAGAGAGGGAGATGCCTGCTCATCTTGCCTTGTGTCTGTGTAAAGAACAAAGTGTGAATGATTTCCTGAGTCCATTTCAGTTCAGTTGGTTCCACTTTTCTTACAAGTTAATTGAAATAATCATGACCCTGGCAACAGTAATATTATCCAGCATTTATTGAAGGCTTGCAACATTCCAGTTAGGATGCTGAGAATTTTGCATGCATTATCTAGTTTCAGAACCACCATATGAGGTAGGTAATGTTATCTTTCCCATTAAAGACAAGGAAAACTGAAACCTTAATGAAATTGAAATACTCACCTTGGGTCACACAGCTGAGATGTGGACCAGGCTATCTGATTCCTGCTTCATAACCACGGTTCATCCCAGCCTCCACCAACTTCTTTACACGGAGGGAGAGCAGGAGCACCCCGGCCAGCAGCTTTCTTCCATTCCTGCTTTGTAGGTTCCAGGAGAGAATGCAAAAACTCAAAGCTGCCACTGTTCTCCAGTCCCTTTATAGCCTCAGGGGAATTTCTCTCTCTTGTACTTCAGCATGCTTTACCCCCATGCCTTGGGTTTTTAGTTGCACGTCTGCATCTTGCTTTTTCTGAGCCCTGGGGGAGGTGAGTGAAAACATGATTAAATTTTACCTCTCTGCCTTGAAGCCCCAGCTCCTAACGTTCGTGTCAGCATCTACAGACTGCAGCAAAAGTCGGTCTCATTATCAGTGGTATTGTTCCTCCAGCAATGGGGAGGATTTTTAGCAGAACATCTGAGAGCATCTCTGTTTTGAGCCCTGATGCTTTCTTGTTTTTTTTTGTTTGTTTGTTTGTTTTTTTGCGGTGAGCAGGCCTCTCACTGTTGTGGCCTCTCCCGTTGCGGAGCACAGGCTCCGGACGCACAGGCTCAGCGCCATGGCTCACGGGCCCAGCCGCTCCACGGCATGTGGGATCTTCCCGGACCGGGGCACAAACCTGTGTCCCCTGCATCTCAACCACTGCGCCACCAGGGAAGCCCAAGCCCTGATGCTTTCTAAGGGCACAGCACATGAATAGAACACAAGAAGGACACCCAAGACCAGCAGTCATTCGTGCTGTTGTCCAGGTACAAAGGATTCCTTGAAATACCCTGAACATCAGCCCAGGGGAAGGACCCTCTGTGCCCAGCTAAGCTAATTGCCTGGCAAGAGAGGTTTTGAACCTCCTAGATACAAGTCCATAATAATCACCTGGGAGTGATTTTAGTGGATTGTCAATGAAGTGTGAAACTGAAGTAGTGTAATATGAAGCTTTGGTCCGGCTTCGTTAACTGTACTAGATCTTAAGCGATAAAACGAAGGTCAGAGTTTAAGCTCCACTTAGACACACAGCCCCAGACTGGACCCCTACCCACAGCCATCCAGCCAGTTGGCGCTTTATACCAATCACAAGCGGGACGACCCAGGGTCACCCTCCACCACTAATGGGAAATCTCCTTCCACTCCCGGAGCACGTGATCCTGGGTCAGTTCTGATAAGAGGACACAGTAAAGACACGCAGTTAAGGAAGTGGTTCCAACCTGGCACATCACCATGGCTTTCAACTGGGTGCCCAAAGCTGGACTGTGGGGTGGCCATCTGAGCACCTTCTCAAGTCACTGACCTACCAAGAGCACTAAAACAAGAAAGATGGTGCCGCTTAACTCAGGTTCCCGCACAACGCAATTGCAGACAAATAAGTTGATTCCCTCCACCTGAAGCAAACAGCCACCTATAATAGAAATAAAACAGATCTTCCTGCTTTTTGCAACTGCCAGCCTATTTCTATCACATGTACTTTGTAAGCACTCACATCATCCCACCAACTGAAATTTTATTTTTTTTTAATTTTAGTGAAGTGTAGTTGATTTACAATGTTGTGTTAATTTGCTGTACGGCAAAGTGATTCAGTTATACATATATATTGATGTATTCTTTTTTTAATATTCTTTTCTATTATGGTTTATCCCAGGATATTGAATATAGTTCCCTGTGCTATGCAGTAGGACCTTGTTGTTTATCCATCCTATATATAATACTTCGTATCTGCTAATCCAAAACTCCCAATCCATCCCTGCCCCACCACAGTTCTTCCTTGGCAACCACAAGTCTTTTCTTTACATCTGTGAGTTGTTTCTGTTTCATAGATAAGTTCATTTGTATCATATTTTAGATTCCACATATAAATGGTATCATAAGGTATTTGTCTTCCTCTGTCTGACTTACCTTCTCTTAGTATGATCATCTCTAGGTCCAACCATATTTGCTGCAAATGGCATTATTTCGTTCTCTTTTATGTCTGAGTAGTATTCCATTGTCTATATGTACCATATCTTCTTTATCCATTCATCTGTCAATGGACATTTAGGCTGTTTCCATGTCTTGGCTGTTGTAAATAGTGTCACCAACTGAAATTTTAAAGTTGAACAATGCATAATGTGTTTTACTACCTAAATATTAGATATTAAAACTTTGAATTTACCAACAAGAAGTTGCCTACTTAAGAGTAATCCTTTTGCAAAAGAAACTTGAAAGAGGATAGCAATTACAGAAAAAATGGGGGAAGATTTTGTAGAATATTTTTCAGAATATTGACTATGACTGAACCAGTGGAAATGCATTAGTAAGAGGCTTGATTTCTATACACATTTTTTTATTAATGGAAGATGACTTTCTCCTCCCCTCTCCACTAAATAAATGTTGAGTAAATATTTAAAGAGCATGGGTCTGAAGAGGCGCCACATGATAAGCCCGCCTGAAGCACCCGTGTCTTGGGCCAACTCTATTTTTGGAAGTCCTGGTTGCCTGCCCAGGATTTGCCTGCCATCCACTGTTTGATGTTATCTGACAACTGTGGTGCCCACCAGTTCCCAAGACTGTGTTTGGACAGAGAGTAACAAAAAAATGACAGAATGGCAAGAATGCAAATATCTTGATAACTTTAACCAACCTGGTATCTTTCAAAGGCTCCACATTGCACAATAAGCTTAGCTCTGACTCTGGCATGGAAATTCCTGATGTATTGTGGTTTGCCTCGGAAAGGCTCGGCTCGGGTTACTAATAAAAATTTTAAGTCAAGAAGCAGGTTTCTCACCAACCTTGAAGTGAAGAGTTCCAGCATCTTGCAGATAGTTGAGTATATGTTGGAATTTCAAAGTCCTCCAGAAAAGTTAAATTCTCTATTTTTTACAATATATCCTCAAGGTAGAGGTCATTATCATTTTCTCAACGAGCCTGAACAAGAAGAGGCCAGTGCTGGCAAACAAACCTACGGTTAGCCCATGTCACATGGGGTTTTCAGACCTCCCAGTGTATGTCACAAGGGTTTAGTGGCGATGGAAGAGGGGGGAGTTTCATGGAGAAGTAGGAGAGGCAGAAAGGGAAGAAATAATTCAAGGAAGCATGAGAGGTCTTGAGAAATCTTCAATCCAGTGAGCATCCTGAGCATTCAGACCACATCTCTTCTCTTGCTGCTGAAAGCAATTTGGGTTCAAACCATGACTGGCTTGGGTTGGAGTCATACAAACGGGGTTGAAGTCCACTTTCTGTTTTGTATTGGTGCTGTGACCTTAGGCATATGTTCTCTCTGCCTCAATTTCCTGTCTGAAAAGTGGGGATAACAACAGTACCTACCTCATGGACTAGTTGAGAGGATTAAGTTTTAAAGCGGTTCTATGCTTGTCATATGGTCAGTATGCTCTGTGGTCATGTGCTCAATGGTCAATATTCAAAAACTGTTAGCTGTCATCATCATCAGCATCATTATCATTGTCCTCATCATCATTACATCACGATCACTATCATCATCATCCTCCTCCTCCCCATCACCATCACCGTCATCATCATCATCACCATCCTCACCACCACCACCATCATCACTGTCATCATCATCACCATCCCCACCACCACCATCACCACCATCATCATCGCCATCCTCCCCATCACCGTCATCATCATCATCACCATCCACCCCGTCACCATCACCATCATCATCACCATCCTCACCACCACCACCACCACCATCACCATCACCATATCATCATCCTCACCATCACGATCATCATCATCACCAGCATCATCATCACCATCACCATCTTCATCATTGTCCCCATCGTCATCCCATCACCATCGCTGTCATCACCATCAACATCATCACCATAACAACCACGATCACACCGTCAAAAACACCTTCATCATCACCATCGTCATAAGGTTTTTCCTGTAGAGTCAACGGTGATTCCTGATCATCACAGATATAGTCTGCACCTGTGCATCCAAGTATCTCAGCCTAGAGTACAGGAGCCTCTCCAAACTGACCTTTGCCTATTTCTGCAGCCTCGTCGGTCTCTGCGTCCTCACTCACAATCTGCACTCCAGCCATAGGAAATAATCTGTAGTTTTCAGCACAAACCATGTTAATTTATGACACCATGTTTTATTCATCCTGTTCCCTTGCCTAGTCAATTCGGTCCTGGTTTCTTTGCTTGTCTAACTCATGTTCATCTTCTCAGACGTGATATAAGCATCAACTCCTCCAGATAGTCTTACCACACCCTTTCCCTCACTCTCTGAAACCTAGGTTCCATACATTCCTTTAAGCTCACAGAGAATCCAGTGAAGAGCTCTGTGTTTAGCTTTAATACCAAATACTGTGCTTAGGGACTTCCCTGGTGGCTCAGTGGTTAAGAATTCGCTTACCAATGCAGGGGACACGGATTTGATGCCTGGTCCCCGAAGATCCCACATGCCACGGAGCAACTAAGCCCGTGCGCCACAACTACTGAAGCCCACGTGCCTAGAGCCCATGCTCCACAACAAGAGAAGCCATCGCAATGAAAAGCCCACGCACTGCAACGAAGAGTACCCCCCGCTCGCTGCAACTAGAGAAAGCCCATGCACAGCAACAAAGACCAAACGCAGCCAAAAAATAATAATAATAATAAAATAAATTTATTTTAAAAATGCTGTGCTTGGGCTTCCCTGGTGTCGCAGTGGTTGAGAGTCCGCCTGCCGATGCAGGGGACACGGGTTCATGCTTCGGTGCGGGAAGATCCCACATGCCGCGGAGCGGCTGGGCCCGTGAGCCATGGCCGCTGAGCCTGTGCGTCCAGAGCCTGTGCTCCGCAACGGGAGAGGCCACAGCAGTGAGAGGCTGGCGTACTGAAAAAAAAAAAAAAAGCTGTGCTTACATATTTAGCAGACACATTGGTGTTCCATTTTCCTGAGCAAAGATTTGGGCAGTTGGACCCGACCTGAGGTCACAGTGCTGACAGTTGACAGGTTTCGTGTGGTTGGCTGAGTGCTTTACAATCGTTGAATTCAACCATTCATTCAGGAAGTATTTATTGAGCACATACTATGTGTTAGCCCTGTTCTGGGCACTAGGGATACATCAGAGGACAAGACAGACAAAGACCCCTGTCCTTGTGGAGCTCACATTCTAAGGAAGGAGACATACAATAAAATAAGCATCATAATAAGAATTATCTGGTGTGCTAGAAGATAATCTGAGTAATGGAAAAAAAAGAGGAGGTGGAGCAGGGTCAGAAGCAGGAGTGGGAGCGTGGGGGGTGCAGGAGAGGCACATTGAAGGGTCAGTGGGCTCCACAGGGGTGAGGATTGAACAGAGGCTGAAGGAAACGAGGGACGGAGCCACGTGGACGGCTGCGGAGAGAGTGGGGCAGGCGGAGAGAACGGCCGGTGCAAGGGCCCGGAGGCACAGCCAGCCGAGCTCATTCAGGGAACAGCCAGGAGACCTGTGTGCCTGGAGCAGAATCAGCAAAGGGAGAGTAGGGGCAGCAGAGCGTCTGTACTCATTACTCAACATCAAGAGATGTTACCTGAGTCCAGATGTGCAGCTTCTCTTGGCAGATCAGAAGCTCTGGCCATACTAAGCACATATTCTCATGCAACGTTGGTCAGCGCAGAGCACAGCCTGCCCACCTGAGATGGGCGTCCACCGTCCAGTGAGCCACAGACCCTGCCCCATCCATGTGTCTCATCTCCACACCCTGCGGGCCCCTGTGGGCAGCTGAGGCCGTGGCACTAGGCAGTAGCCTCTGGCAAGGATGCCCAAACCCGCCACCAACTCCCTGCCCTCAGCCCTGCCTTGACTGTCCTCTGCCCTGATCTGTGCCTGTTCCGTGTAAGCCCAGTGAAGACTTCTGCTAGGCAATACTCTGAAAAGGAAGGAAGCCCACATAGATGAAAGGGAGTTTCATTCCTGATTCTGCAAAGGAGACTCTTCCTTTGGAAAGAATGAATGGACTTCTCGAAATGTGTGCACAGGCTTGTGGGGAGGGTCGCCAAGGGACCCGGGAAGCATTGCTCTTGCTCTGTCATACTTGTCTCCTGTCCTGACAGCAGGGCTTCAGGGGGATTTTATTTCCTTTTTCAAAAATGAACTTATTAACCAAACCCAAACCTGTGTCTTGATCATACCCTCACACCCAGTAGGATGGCTACTATGAAAAAAAAAAATCCAAAAAACAGAAAATAACAAGTGTTGGTGAAGATGTGGAGAAATTGGAACCCTGTACACGGTTGGTGGGGATGTAAAATGGTGCAGCCACTATGGAAAATAGTATGGCAGTTCCTCAAAAAATAGAACATAGAACCACCACATGGTCCAGCAGTTCCACTTCTGAGTGTCTACCCCCAAAGCATGGCAAGCAGGGACTCAAACAGATATCTGTACACCATGTTCTTAGCATCGTTATTCACAACAGCCACAAAGGCGGAAGCCACCCAAATGTCCAGTGACAGATGAATAGATAAACAGAATGTGTGTATCCGTACAAGGGGATATTACTCAGCCTTGTAAAGATAGGACATTCTGACACCTGCTACAACATGTATGAATCTTGAAGACATTATGCTGAGTGAAATAAGCCAGTCACAAAGGGACAAATACTGTAAGATTCCCCTTATAAGAGGTCCCTAGAGTATTCACATTCATGGAAACACTAGGGATACTTTCTATGAAAGTAGAAAGGTAGTTGCCAGGGGCTGGGTTGAGGAGAAATGGGGAGTTAGTGTTTAATGGAGACAGTTTCAGTTTGGGATGATGAAAAAGATCTGAAGAGGGTGGTGGTGATGGTGGGACAGCAATGTGCACGCAATTAATGCCACTGAACTCTACACTTTAAAATGGTTAAAATGGTAAAGACTGTGTTGTGCATGCTTACCACAATAAAAAACTTAAAATGAAATTTTTAAAAATCAAAAAACAATATTGAGGGCTTCCCTGGTGGCACAGTGGTTGAGAGTCCGCCTGCCGATGCAGGGGACACGGGTTCGTGCCCCGGTCTGGGAAGGTCCCACATGCCGCGGAGCGGCCGGGCCCGTGAGCCATGGCCGCTGAGCCTGCGCTCCACAACGGGAGAGGCCACAACAGTGAGAGGCCCGCGTACCGCACCGCCAAAAAAAAAAAAAAAAAAAAATATATATATATATATATATATATAGAGAGAGAGAGAGAGAGAGAGAGGTATCTCTTTATAATATATATCTATACATATCTATATCTTTGTATCTGTATCTATATCTATCTATCTATATGTATATAGACAGAGAGAGAGAGAAGCATGTACTTAGAGAGCTGGGTCACTGGGTTTACATCTTGCCTCTGCCACCTAGTAGCTGCATGACCTGAGCCAAGTTAATGAACTTGTTCCCCTCTGCGAGGAGGCGGGATTAACCCAGTACCCCGTCCTGCAGCCATTGTTGTGAGGGTCATTGGAGCATGTGTGTGCCCGGCCCCCAGGGAGCCCCTGTAAGGCTCACGTGGACATCAGCCCAGCTACAGAAACCTGTCCCCAGACCCTGCCTTTAGTGGATATTGAGGGGAAATGGCAGTGATCACCCCCACTCCCTTGAGAAACTGACAACCAAGCGAAATAAATGAGGTCCTCAGGGACTCTGGAGCCACTCTCAGAGTGGACCCTGTGCGAGAGGGATCTGGGGTGGGAGAGAGAGAGAGGAGAGAGAAAAAAGGAAAAGGACGTTTCTCCAGAGCAGGCAGATCTCATTCCCAAGGCTCCAGGACAGTGACCCCAGTTGTGCTGACCTCCGAGAACACCGTCAGCCATGGGCTTCATCTGGGCATCATGAGAGGCTTCAAGTAACAGTTACAGGGTTTATGCCAACGAGCAGGTATATTAACATACACTCACTTCCTTTAGCATTTGAGTCCCTGCGAGAGAATCCTCTTCAGGTGGAAATGGTTCCAAAGACCTTCGGATGCCAACTACAGAAGGACTGGGGGTGGCACTAAGGGGGAGCGTTCACATGTTCTGTTGGTCTCAGCTTTGAGAGCGATGCCCTGGCTGGGAATACACTCACCTGGGCCAGACTGCTAGTGCCGGCTCCAGTGGATGTTTCCCCAGTCCAGCCTCAACACTGGCTCTATCACAACTGCAGGACACACCTCAGCAACAATCCACAGGGAAATTTGAAAAGGCAAGGTTTATTACTCACAGATCCTGGGGGGTACACGGCATGTCCGGGGCCACACAGTGAGGTCACGGGGAGGGGGTTGGGAGGAAAAAGAGAGAGAACAGTCTTGAGGTTCTGCCTTTATTGAGGTCAAGGATGGGGTGTCTCGAGTTGCTCTGGGTCGCTCTTTATTGGCGAATTTAAAACATAAGAGCAGGAATTATGGTGCAGGTAGGGAAAATCAAGGTCACTCAAGTGGTCACTTATCTGGGTCACCCAGGATTTCTGAAAAGGGAACTTCCAGGGTGGGGTCACCTGTCTCCTCATCTAGTTGTGTAGCTGGCGATGTGTTTACTGCGGTGGATGCCTTTGGAATGGGGGCATCCATTAGGGGATCAAAGCCTAATGTCGGGCACTTATATCACAACCAGAAAAGCTCATGGCCAGGCACTCACACTACTGTCCCCACTAGACTTTGGGAAGACAGTTGTGTCTGAGAGTGGTCCAGCTTGATTTCATACTGCGTTTCGTTCCTTCCACAGTCTTCCTTAACCCACTTCCCTCTTGTTTTAATTTGGGCTGTCCTAGAAGCAGACCCTTGGACAAGCATTAGAATTCAGTGGTCAGGGGCTTCCCTGGTGGTCCAGTGGCTAAGACTCCGTGCTCCCAATGCAGGGTACCCAGGTTCAATCTGTGGTCAGGGAACTAGATCCCACATGCTGCAACTAAGAGTTTGCATGCTGCAACTAACACCTGGTGCAGCCAAATAAATATAAAAAAAGAAAAAGGAAAGAAGGAATTCAGCAGTCACATGGAGTGCAGGACGTAAGACAGAGAAGGGACAATTGCTAATAAAAGGTGAGCGATGGAGCTTACAACACTATGGGCACCTTAAGCTTAATTCACCTGTGGGAACCCAGGCAGACAGCGTGGAGGGACCACACCCAGGGGGCGAGGGAGCTGGGACTGATGCACCAACTCCCATCGGTCAAGTCTTCAAGGAAATTGAGGCAGATTCTGACCATTGAAAGGCAGTAGAGTTCTCTAAATTAATAACACCTGAATAATATGGCAGCCCCGGGGGCACCCCTAGCCATCTGCTACCTTCCTCTTCCCTGCAGCCCTCACCCCCAGATCCTCCTGGTCAGAACCCAAGTCTGGCTTGAGGCTGTATTTCTCTCTCTAGTCACCAGGGAAGTGAGCACTTTCAGAACGATGGCCTGGGTGGTAGCAGAGACAGAGAATGGGCGTGTGAGTCAGTCCTGCCATAACATCATGGGGCCACTGGACACCAAGCTTGTCAGGGGGGAGAATGATTTTTAAAGAAATAACTTTTTTTACCAAGTTTAATCATATGTGGTCACTTGGAGCCATGAAAAAGGCAGAGAAGGAAAGTAGGTAGATTTTTTTGGTTATTATTCTAACCGTATTCCCTGGGAGATTTAGAACAATTTCCACCAAGGCCAGAGTTCTATAGATCTTCCCTGGAAATTGCTTCTCCAGCACCACCTTCACTGAAATTAAAGACAGAGCAACACGAGTGCAGATGATGTAGTACAAGGAAATTGTCTGTGAAAATCCCTGACTGTAGATGCCACATAAAACGGCGGGGTTAATGTCATGCTGTTGGGATATGTTTGCCCTCACAGTATGGAAGTCCTTATGTGTATCGACATTTCAGCTAGAGCCTGTTCACCTTCATTAAGCCACAGGCTATGACGATTTCCTGTTACCTTAGGTATTTTTCGGTTTAACCATTGTCACCAAAGTTCTCTAGTTTTATTAGTCCCAATCAACCTTTAAAATTGCCTGATGAGATAGAATTTATCTTTCAAAATCCCAGTTCAGTAACCACTTTCTCTGTGAAGCCTTCTCTGACCTCCTTCTCCTGTGCCCAGCAGAATGAATCTTCTCTGCCCTGTATTGGTTAGGGAGGCACATGGCTGCAAGTACAGAAACCCCAACTAATGGTGACTGAGGCAAATAGGGGATTCATTTTCTCACAGAGTAAGAAGTACGGAGGGAAGTGGTTTCTGGCATTAGATCAGCTGGTGAATGGCGTTCTCAGGGCTCTCTGCTCCCCTTAACATGTTGTTGTGTTTTGTCATGCTTATTGTCTCATGGTCACATAATGGCTGCTGGCATTCCAGACATCACATCTGAGTTCAAGGCAGGAAGAAACGGTGACTTTAGTTGAATCTGTCCCTTATTCTCATTGCCCAAAATTGTGTCACATGACCATGGCTAGTACCAGGGAGGTTAGAAAAGCTGAATATATTGTCATTCAAAGCAACGAGAAAGTTTGATTTCTTGGAAGTTACTTCTCGTTATTATTATTTTCACTCTGGCTCTTTTTATCACCTTGGCTGTAGCTGTTACCTGTTGCCACAATAATGCTGTGTAACAAATGGCCTCCAAACCTCAGTGACATACAACAATAAACATTTATTTAGCCCATGGGTGTCTGGGGTTCAGCAGAACTGGGTTGAGCTTGGCCAGGCTCAGCGGGGCTCGCCCGTGTCTGAGGCCGAGCTGCTCGCCAGCTGACCTCTGACAGTCTCAGCTGGGAGAGTGCGGATGACTGGCAGCAGCTGCTGGGCCAGTCATGCTATTCGGCCACTTCCCTTGACAGCTTCTGAAGGTGACACCAGCTACTCTGTGAGCACCCCCCGCCTTGGAACCCATTCACTCCAGGTGAGTGGGGCCCTCATTCTGTGCAAGCTTGGGACGGGGTAGAGAGGAACGTGTGAAGGATGCAGATGCTGCCATTCAAGAGAAGGGAGGCAGATACATGAACCTGAAACAGGGCCCGGGGTCGTGGCAGCACAGGGTCGATGTCAAAGTACAGATGCCCTGTTAGGTTCCTGGAGAAGAGAAGCCCCTGTGGTCTGAGACTTGAGCTGAAGCTCACACAGGTGCCCCTGTCCTCTCCAGACACCGTCACTCATCTTTAGAACATGGCCCGCATTGGCCTGTCCTGGTTGCTGTAGCTGGGCTGCAGTTTCCACGTGGACCAGTTTCCATGTGGGCGGTCCCGGGTATTGGGCCAGCTCAGCCATTTTTGAGACTTCCAATCTGTCTTGTGTTTTGTAGCGCACCTTGTAAACATAATAACATTAAAGAACATCATCTAACAACTCCCCATCTGGAAGTTTATCCTAGATATGCAAAAGGATATATGTTTAAAGATTTTTCTTGCAACACTGGTTGTGGTCCATTCATTTATAAAGGAAAATCGGGATTCACTCAAAATACAGAGGTAGCGAGGGTTTACCCATGTTCATGCTGATCACATTTATACTTGTATGTAAATGGTATATTTATGGACGTAGACAATGGACTTGAGGACACGGGGAGGGGGAAGGGTAAGCTGGGATGAAGTGAGAGAGTGGCATGGACCTATATACACTACCAAATGTAAAATAGATAGCTAGTGGGAAGCAGCTGCATAGCACAGGGAGATCAGCTCGGTGCTTTGTGACCACCTGGAGGGGTGGGATAGGGAGGGTGGGAGGGAGACGCAAGAGGGAGGGGATATGGGAACATATGTATATGTATAGCTGATTCACTTTGTTATAAAGCAGAAACTAACACACCATTGTAAAGCAATTATACTCCAATCAAGATGTTAAAAATAAATACATAAATAAGGACATCAGTGGCTCCGAAAGGGCAGCCCCCAAAAGTGGATGGCTAGGATTCAGAAACCATCCCTCCCTCTGTGTGGTTGGAGAAGACAGCTTATTAGTAGGCGAGCTGAAAACAGAAAGTGGAGATGGGGTAGCAGATCAGAAACGACCTCTGCAGCGGGCGGCAGCCGGGCCCCACGGGAAGGCTTGGAGAGGGTGCTTGGATGAGTTACGATGCTCTCTGAGGTGCCTGGGAGACGGGTCCATAACGCCCTGCCTCCCATGGGAGTTAGAGGAACTGAGTGAGAGAGTCCTTGGGAAGGGCCGGAGCAGGCCTAAGTTTCTGGCCCCACGAAGAGTGGCGAATGTTATTAATAGTGATGGTACTATTATCCTTGTCAATGATGCTATTGTTATATCCTTTGGAAATGTAGGACTGGTCAAATTAATCCCCAGATGCCTCATTCTCTAAGATACGTGGACCAGTGGTATTGACAGGACCATCGATACCACACTTCCAGTAGGCTCTCTGCCTCTTCAAGTTTGACTTTGTACATTTGTTTTGTTCCTCGATGCTGTTTTGGTTTTGTGTTTTTATGAGTAGTAGACCGTTTTTAGAGCAGTTTTAGGTTCACAGCATAACTGAACAGAGGATACAGAGTTCCCACATCCCTCTGCCCCCGTCACACACGCAGCACCCCCATCAATATCTTGTTCTGTTTTGTTTGTTCTTCCGGTGGGATCCCGATTTCCAGTGGGTAACATGGTTAGAAGAGAGTTCCTTGTAAGCAGAGTGGCATGCCGCCCTCAGATGCCAGGAGGTGCTGTGCAGCTGGAAAGGAGCCCCATGGCCTGGCAGGCCCCTGGGTGTCAGAGGAGCTTTGTCACAGGGTATCTGAGGGTTGGCGTCCCCACCTCACGCTGCCTTGCGCACAGCACCAACTTGGCTTTCAACAGCCATCACCCTTGAAAGCACAGAGAGCCTGGCAGATCTATTCATTTCTGGTCCTAATCCAAGTGTTGACATTGCCATGCGTTCGATGGAGCTTCTTGCCTCGAAACAGGATCAATACATAGTATTGGAACATGGTCTTGGAGAGAGAGTTTACGGACTTGTAAGCGGCATTGGGGGTTTTAGCCTGTTGAGTATGTCAGCTACGCACAGCTTATTTAGTTCTTGGTTAATCCACAGATGTGTAACTCTGTTCCAATTACTGCATTTGGCTATCCCTGCAAAGATAATGATAAAGCCTGCATAATATGGGATCAGCCAAATCATACGGCAAAAGAGGGTTTGAGTCCATTGCAACTTGGGAATGTATATTCTGACTCACCCACAAAGCTATAAAATACAGCACTAATTTTTTTTAATTGACATTTCCACTCCCCCCACCCCGAAAAAACACCCCACAGGCAAAAAACTTTGTACAGCTTATGAATAGACCAATCAGTAGAAAGTTATTTTTAAGGCTTCTCGGCATGGCTGGCTTCCCAGGCTCACCAGAGATTAGAAGAGTGTAAGAAAGAGTCCTGACCTCTCAAACCTCCCACCACCTACAAAAATCACATAAGAAACACAAATTCAAGGTGGACAAATCAGAAAATATGGATAGGAATTATAAAGTGCAGATAGAGTTACACCAACCAAGGGAAAAACTATTTTGATTTATGGTCTTACAAACTCTTAAGTGTGTGTATATGTATGCACTCATATACATAAATAATTTAACAAAAAAGAGGTTGTACACAATGTTTTATAGCATTTTTTATTTAACAAGGGATCGTAAATGCCTTTCCTTGTCACTAAATATGAATTTACATAATCCCTGTTAACAGTATTTCCTTGAATGATGAATCATTACTTACATAATGCATCCCCTATGGTATATTTTGTTAGGCTTTGGTAATTTATTATAATCAGTATTTTGGAATGAATATCCCTGTTGCATATGTTCCTGTGCCCTTGTCTGATACTTCCACAGAATCAAGTGTTAAGATGCACTTTAGAATCTTACAATCTGGTTTAAAAGACCAAACACATAGATGTGAAAAAGAGAATCAGTTCATAAAAGGGGAGGAGTGTCTAAATGAATGCAACAGCCAAGAGTCAAAGGCCAGAGAGATCGTCTCATGCTTGAGTTGCTCCAGAAGGCTTCTAGAAGGACAGCTGCAAGTGACAGAAATGCAAATCAGCTTAAGTATCAAAGGCACATTATCAGCTCATGAAATTGGAGAGTGCACGTTGGTTTCAGGCTGAGCTGGGCCCAGAGTTCACATGGTGTCACTGGGCACGTGTGTGTGTGTGTGTACACACGTGTGTATCCACCTGTCCTACCGCTTGGTTCGGCTCCTTGCTGGGTGAGCTCACTCTCAGGCAGGCTCTCTAGGGCAGCTGCAGACTCAGGTGGTGCTTTTATCTCCAAGGGGAGAGGCCCCCTTTCCCAGCTTCTCCGTTGACCCCTGCCCGGCCCCTTGAAGACCTCTTGCCCACCCACCACTGCCTGATGGAGAATGGCGTGTTCCGGTGCCCAGCCTGGGCCCTGTGCCCATGCCCTGTGGTGAGGTGGGTGGGGTATGTGATAGAGGCCCTTCCTGCAGAGCAATTAGCCAAAGGAAAAGATGCTGGGAGGTCAAAATACGAGAGAGAAATGACTCCTGAGGATGCTGGAACTTGAAGGATGAGCAGCCACGCCCATTAGAAGTTTGGGGCTGCAAATAACAGGGAAACTCCAAATCAAATGGGCCTGTTTGCCGGTATGTTATGCTATGAAGTCCAGAGGCAGGGGGTGGCTCAGGGATCATGTGATCAATGGCTCAGTGACGTCATTACATTGACTCAGGGTCAACTTCATCTCAAGTCAGAGTTCTCTCAATTTGTTGGCCAATGGCAGTCAGGACTCCCAGCTTCCTGGTCCACAGCTGGAGGGTGAGGACCCACTCTCTGTGGCAAGGACTGTAAAGCCTTTCCTGCCATCTGATTGGGCCAGCCAAGGTCATGTGCCCACCCCTGAACCAATAGTCATCCCTGAGGAATACTGCACCCTGATTGGCCCATCGGGGTGATCTACTCCTGGAGGAAAGGGTGGAGCCACCTTCCACATGGGAGCAAAACTGGGGTCCTATTAGGAAGGAGTGGAGGATGGATGCTGAGTGGTCAACCAACAATGGACTGTGAATAAGATCTCATTAATTAGAGAGGAGACATAGAGTTGGTTAAGGTAGAGAAGTGATTTGTGGCCCAAAGGTAGAATTCCAAGGAATGCCTTGGTTATGGTTGACCAAGGATGTGGAAGCAAGATTGCAGGGGCTGTCCTGCAGGGAACAGGAGTGTGAACAAACTCAGTAGGAAGTATTCATCTATTTGTTCCTTCATTGCACATAAATTTATTGAGCACCTACTATGCACCAGGCCCTGTGCTGAGTGCTGGGGATCAATGAGATAAAGTTCATACCCTCATGGACTTTTAGAGGGGGAAAGAGACAACAAACAAATTAATCGAACATAAAATAGGTCAAGAAAAACAAAGCAGAAAAAAGGGGGTGAAGAGAAAGGGGAGGGAGAGGAGTCCAAGGCCCCTTGCTTTGACTGACATTAACCCAGGGACCTGAAGGACATGGAGGACGGAGCCAAGTTGATCTGGGGGAACGTGTTCTGGGCAGAGGGAACAGCACGTGTAAAGGCCCTGGGGCAGGCATCCGTGGTGTGTTTGGAGACCTAGGAGGTGGACAAGGTGGGAGGGTGGGAGGTGGCAGGCATTGCACCGACTTTGTACATGGTGTAATGACTCTGAGTTTAACCCCTTCTCTCCTCTCTTCCAGGCCATGTACATGTTCTATGCGCTGGCGATTGTGTGTGATGACTTCTTTGTCCCCTCCTTGGAAAAGATCTGTGAGGTATGTGTCTGAGCCCTGGTATTGCTCCAGCCTCCCCCACTGAGGTCCTGGGGAGCCCTCCATGCAGGTGGGGTGGGAAGGCCAGGCACCAGCATGCTTCAGAGCCACGGGCAGTATTAGTGCAAAAACATCTCCAATCTGCTTAGAATTTCAGTGTGCAGATCCGTTGCTGGGCTTTAACCCTCACGGCCAGTGGTCCTGCCCCACTGGGCGTCACTCAAGGTGCCCTGGGCTCTGCTCCTGCTTTCTTTTTTTTTTTTTTTTTTTTGCTGGTACACGGGCCTCTCACTGCTGTGGCCTCTCCCGTTGCGGAGCACAGGCTCCGGACGCGCAGGCTCAGCGGCCATGGCTCACGGGCCCAGCCGCTCTGTGGCATGTGGGACCTTCCCGGACCAGGGCACGAACCCGTGTCCCCTGCATCGGCAGGTGGACTCTCAACCACTGCGCCACCAGGGAAGCCCCTGACTTAATTTTTAAGTCCACTAATTCTATGACTGTGTTTTGTTAAGGTTATCCATTGCTTTTTTTTTTTTTTTTTTTGCGGTACGCGGGCCTCTCACTGTTGTGGCCTCTCCCGTGGCGGAGCACAGGCTCCAGACGCGCAGGCTCAGCGGCCATGGCTCACGGGCCCAGCCGCTCCGCGGCATGTGGGATCCTCCTGGACCGGGGCACGAACCCGTGTCCCCTGCCTCGGCAGGCGGACTCTCAACCACTGCGCCACCAGGGAAGCCCCTGCCTTCTTTCTCTTTAAGCCTGGCTCCTCCTTTCTCCCCTCACTTCCTCCATCCTCCTCACTGCCCTTTCCTTCTGCCGCTGCCGTAACCCTCCCTCGTGATTCGATTCGTGGGGTCCTCACAGAGTGAGAAGTCTTCAGCCATACCTCCACTGCCCTTCCTCTCCGTGTATGTGCAGAGACGCTCCAGGCAGAGGCCTGAAAGGCAAGACGATGAAAGAACTGGCCACAGAGACCAGGAAATCAGCCCGGTGAATGCCAGGCTGAACACCAGGTTACACCCCTTTCATGTGAAAACACTTAGCATATCTAGAACTCTTTCATTCTCTTGCTTCTTTCATCTCTTTTTCTGGTTTGAAATGTAGTTTGCTTTATCTGGAAGCTTTCTGTTTTATTTTATTTTTAATTCAGAATCCCATTTGCAGAAGGGGTCTCTTCCCCAGATGCACTTCCTGTCCATCCAGAACGCCTGCTCCTTCACGTAGCCTTCAGCCTGGGCTGACCCTCCCTTTCTTCCCTCCCTTCCCCCCAGTGTCTGATTCACTGGGTCTTGGGGGACAGTGGGGAACAGAGGTAGCATTTCTGTTAAGTTTCCAGTTGATATGGAGACTTGGTCTGGAAGACACACTTCGAGAACTGCTGACTGAAGCAGTTTCTTCCACATTCTGAAGTCTGTTAGTTTTGTGTACTTAAAGCAATAAAAGAGAATCATGCCACAGCAACCGTGGAGAGGCCCCGGGAGTGGAGGTGGGAAGTGGGAAAGGAAAATCAGTGATCTGGTCTCTGAGATGGACGCCGGCCAGCATGGAAGCCTTTTGTCCAAAGTGGTTGAACGTGAGAACAGGGTCACCTGATGGAAAAGAGGAGAAAGCATGGAAGCACCTATAATCGGGCTCAGCTGTGATCTCTGAAATCCACCATTTGGCAGTTTACTCCTCATGTGAAGCAAACTACTCTCTGTCCCACACGTTTTTTTAATAACAAGGTTAAGACCTCGTGCTGGAAATGTACATACAATTGTCAGAACGGGTTCTCCTCCATTGAGGAGACCCATAGCACCTGTGAGCACAGCCCTTGGGGAGGAATCAGGGTGAAACACAGCGTGGGCCTTGCCGTCGCGGGGCCGTGAGACGCGGGGCAGCTCCAGAGTGAGACTCAGGGGCAGGTGAAGCGCTGGAGCTGGAGACGCAGAGGGAAAAGGAGGTGAGAGAGTGACTGGGCCTTGGGATCGGGGAAGGGCTTGTGCAGGGGCAGGATGGGAGCAGCGGTCTCAGTGGCAACGTCTTACAAGGACGGATATTTAAGCCGAGAAGAGTCTGAGCAGGAGAACCAAGTCTGGAGAACCCGGGGCGGGACTCAGCGTGCTTGCGTGTGGGGAGCCCTGGGGACGCCAGGCTGGGGCATCAGGGGGGAGCTGGGAAAGCTTCTGAGGACTGTTCCGATAGATGGAAAGGGTCCTGAGGCAGGAAGACCCCCCAGCTGGTGACTCTAAGCACCCAGTGCCAGGTGGCCAGGGCCAAAGTGAGTGAGGGGTGAAAGGGGAGGGGAGGTGAAGGAGGAAGAAACAAAGTGAGTGAACGAAGGAGCGAGAGGAGCAGGAGATCAGCCGGGCTGTGGAGTCCACGGCTGATGCCCGAGCTGGAGCGGACACAGCAGGGAGAGGACAAACCAGCCACGGAGCGTGAGCGCTGTTAGGGTACCTGTCCGGTGAGACGGGATGCCCGGCACCGCTCACAGCCACACCTTTCACCTTGAGGTATCATCACCTCCATCTTAGGGTCTCCTCAGAACCACTTGCAATGTTTAGCTTTTCAGCCAAGATGGAGGGAACCCAGGTTTCCAGGTCAAAATGCTTAGTAGGGCTCTGGCGGCAGCCTCTTGATGGTCATTCGAGCTGGTGGCCTTCGCCGAGGCCGTGCTGCCCCCCCATGGCTGAGCAAGGAAGTGCAGCTGCGGTGCCGCTGGGAAGAGGGACCAGGGACTCTTAGCTGGGATGCCCGGAGGGAACTGGCTATTTCCTGACAGCCAGCAGCTTCCTTTCTGCATCAGCACTGGATGCAGAAAAGCTCCCCACACCCCCCAGCCTCAGTGTCACGTGTCTTCTTGCAGATCACCTTTCGGATCAACAGACGGGGTAACCTGGACAGTTCATTGTGTAGCTTATCTTGGCGGGGCTCATCATCTCTTCCTACTCATCCTCATCACCCCCCTTACTCCCCCTACCCCGGGATTCAAGACTGCATTGAGAATGGGGGTGGGTTTCAGGAGGGTGACCCTCCCCACTCCCGAAAGCCTCCATAGCCTCCTAGACTCAAGGCTCTAAAACTGCTTACCAGGAGCCTGATGTAGACCGAGATCATCAGCATAGTAATGAAAAAAATCAGAATGTTTTACGTAAAAATGTGTATTTGGGGGTCTCTTTAAATAGGGATACTTGGCCACACAGAGGGCACTGAGCTTTTAAAAAGGAGGTGGGGCTTCCCTGGTGGCGCAGTGGTTGAGAGTCCACCTGCCGATGCAGGGGACACGGGTTCGTGCCCTGGTCCGGGAAGATCCCACCTGCCGCGGAGCGGCTGGGCCTGTGAGCCATGGCCTCTGAGCCTGCGCGTCCAGAGCCTGTGCTCCGCGGCGGGAGAGGCCACAGCAGTGAGAGGCTCGCGTTCCCACTTACCTCACATGGCCCGTGCCCATCCCCCCATTATCTGTGCAGCCCCGGGGGCATTTGGCTTGGGATCCCTGGATCTTGTCAGAGCCTTTAATTGGAGGGAACATGTAGCCCCCTCCCTGATATTGCCCCAGAGAGGAGGTGTGGCCCAGCGGGGGGGATGGGCCGGAGAGGCCGAGCTGGGGAAGAAGGGGAGGCTGAGGATGGACCGAGCTTGGGACCTAGGGAGTCACAGTCACCTCCGGTCCCGGAGAATCCCGACTCACCTGTGCTTTTGCTCCTCTGCAGCGCCTGCACCTCAGCGAGGATGTGGCTGGGGCCACGTTCATGGCAGCAGGCAGTTCAGCTCCAGAGCTGTTCACGTCGGTCATAGGTAGGTGCCCCCCTGGGCAGCGTCTCAGCCCTGCCCCCCCTGAAGGACAGGGCCTCTGGAAACGAGAGCCCTGAGACCCCAAGGGGCAGAACTCCAGCCTCCCACCCGCTGGGGTTGCTGTTATTAATTTATTAAAGTGATGCTTTTGCTTTGCATCAATGGGTGGGTCCCAGAACCAGTACCAATGGTCCTGTGGGACAGAGAGCCCAACAAACATTAGCAAGCTCTCTCCAACCCCCTGCTGTTTCCTATAGATCCTAAAAACAGTCTAATGCTTACAAAAGCTCCCCTGCACCCATCTTGGGTGCAGCCCGCTCCAGCAGCCAGCTAATGTGGGTCTGTGTTTCAGGCGTCTTCATCACCAAGGGTGACGTGGGAGTGGGGACCATCGTGGGCTCTGCGGTGTTCAACATCCTGTGCATCATCGGCGTCTGCGGGCTCTTCGCCGGGCAGGTAAGACTGGCGGCAGAACGTGGCATGGGGAGGGGGAGGGGCGGCGTGGAGGTGAGTCAGGGGCCTGTCTCCCTGGAGCGCACCCACGTCGGGGCCAGAGGCCTCGGGCGGGGTGATGTGGGGTCTCACACCCCAGGAGGTTGGCCCAGCCGGGACTGGAAACCCAGGCACCATGATTTGGTCTCCGTGACGATGGATCGTGGAGTGCGCGGATCCATGTGAATAAGTAACCAGCCTGCGAATCTGAACGTGTCACGCTCATTTTGATATGTTACTGAACTGAACTAGAATGATGTAAAAATAGTCTTAGGAATGGAAATAGAGTTAATGAGAGAGAGAGAGAGGAAACAACAGATTTTCTTTTTCTACTAAAAACAGTTTGTATTTGTCACAGTTTGGGGCGAGTTCTCTCTTTTTCAACAACGATCAAGCATTTGATTTCTGTGTCCACTTTAGCTTACTTTGGGGGTCATGAGGGGCTTTGCGTGCCTGCCTTTTATCTACAGAGACTATTCCACTGCCAGGAGGTGTCGTGGGGCCTGTGTCCATCTGCTGTCTGTCTTGGGAAGTCTTGGGAAGACACCCGAAGTCACCAAAGTAATGAGGCTGCCGGGCATCCACAGCATTGCAGTGGGTAGCTGGGGGTCTGCGGCCACCCTGGGCAGCTCTGATGCCCTAGTTTCTTCGTAGGGAGATTATTCAGAAACACAGTCCTGAGCTCCCTGCCCAAACAGCCAGGACTCGGTATCTTCCAGGAAAACTCACTTCTAGTTACTAGCCCATGAGGGTCCCCAATGTGCAGTATTAAGGCACCGGGTGACCCCCCCCAGCCTCCTGGCTGTGGACGGAGGATGCAGGGTCCTGCTAGAGCGGCTGGTTGGTTTGCAGGGATTAGGAAGCTCCTGCACACCTTCTCCCACATCCTTTTCCAGACCCCTCATCGTGTGGTCAGCTGGCCATGGGCGCCCAGCTCGACTCGAGTCTCAGGCAGACTCCAGAGTCTGTAATGCCGGCTGCACCCTGGCACCACTGCCCTCCACATCGCCTGCTTTTCACTCCTGTCTGTCTTCTTTATGCCGACTGATTTGTCTGGGTTGCCTGGTGGGTTCGATGCTTCTGGGCAACAAGGCAGAGGGACACCTTGATTTCGTCAGGGGTCGGCTGCAGAGCCCACAGTTGGATGCTTACTTCTGAGAGGAAGCTGCTGGGCAGCTGGGTCCATACGTGGTGATTGAGTTCCACCCAACTTGCAAGACTGAAAGTTTTCTTTCTTCATCCTTTCAGTCAGTTATCTCTTGTCTTAGATTTTGTGGACCCACGATGTGGCGTTTTTTTAGATCTCCTATAAACGTGGTTAGTATCGCAAAAAATGAGTGTCCGTCTTTGCCTTCGGGGCCATCTGTACTTTCTGGTTCTCACCTGTGCTGGCCGTCCTCTCATTGCCTCCCAGAGATGAAGTCACATTCTGCAGAGCCTGTGGCTGTCAGCACTGTCTTAATTAGCATCGTCACCATTAGCAGTCTGAGTATTAGTGCTGTCACTAGTTCATTAGTCATTTGTACCTGAAACCTGATGCAAAGTCAGGCTCGAAGGGGGAGAAATAACGTAAAGAAATGAAACGACTGGCTAGAAAATGCCGAGTAAATACCACGCAACTAATTACATAGGAGGTGGGTTGAATGCATTTGTGTTTCATAAGTTATTAGCATTGAGGGTAATCACTGGCTTGGTTAGAACAGAAAAGACACATTGCTTCTTGAACTTTAGCAAGTGCTGGTATCAGTCAGTTCACCCCCCGACCCCGGGAAGGTCTTTGCCAAGCTCATCTCACGTGATTGTGGAGAGAAACACCAACCACCACGATGGTGTTAGGAGCAGCCCATGCGATGATTCTGGGGGCCGACCCTCCCTTCTGACTTTCCTTGTCCTGTGTCCACTCAGAGAGCTCCAAGGCCACCCAGCTCTCTTTTTCAGACCTTTGTAGAATCCCGGAAGTCTTCGCAGAGGGAGAAAAATGATGTTTTGGGAAGATCATGAGCCTGGGGATCAGACTGGCCTGGGTTTGAGTCCTGACTCTGCCATTTGCTGACTGTGGAGCCTTGGAGAAGTTACTTTACCTCTCTAAGCCTCAGTTTTCTGTCTATAGGATGGGTAAAAGGGCATCTACCTCCTAGTGTCACTGTAAGGATGAAACATAACATGTTCAGCATCAAGCAACACCTGGCCCACATGGTAAATGCTCAATAAAAGTTAGACACCATGATCAGCTCTCAGGAGAATAAGGTTCCCTGGGGTCCCTGCCACTAGATCCCACCCTAGGTCACTGCAATAATTTGACCTAGTCGTTGACAGAGTTTTGGGTTTTTTTTGTTTTTTTTTTGCGGTACGTGGGCCTCTCACTGTTGTGGCCTCTCCCGTTGCGGAGCACAGGCTCCGGACGCGCAGGCTCAGCGGCCATGGCTCACGGGCCCAGCCGCTCCGCGGCATGTGGGATCTTCTCGGACTGGGGCACGAACCCGCGTCCCCCGCATCGGCAGGCGGACTCTCAACCAGTGCGCCACCAGGGAAGCCCGACAGAACTTTTTAATGAAATAGTGGAACAGCCACAGGATGCCTGGTGTGGAGGGACAGGGAAGTCAGGGAGAAGGTTTTCTAAATGAGAATCAAGAGGAGGAGGAGTTGGTAGAAGAATGGTCTCAGAGGACTGGTCCTTGCCTCTGTGTTTTCTGATCAGTGGGAGGAAAACAGAAATCTGTGAGACACAGGCACGGCCTTACCTGTTGAGAAGCTTCCCGGGCAGTGGCCCTGGTGCAGAGGAACGTTCGTTACAGCAACGATGGATGTGGGGAATTGAGCTGATTAATAGATCTGGTCGTGGGTCTCACTTAGCAGGCTCCACACTTTCACTGGCTGGGAGAATTACCAGTGAGTGCCCGTGGGCCTCTCTCTAATGTATCCCAGCGTGAAGGGCTGCTTGGGACCAAGTCTGCTACCCAACATCTGAAATTAAAGTAATAAAGCCATAAGGTTTGAGTTCCTGTCTCAATTAGGGTTTTGATGAATTCGATGGAATTAAATGTCTGCTGTGTCTGCAGTTTGCAAGCATAGCCAGCGCTTTGGTGTTCGCCTAAGGTACTTCAGGGAGTTTTATGGGACAAGAAGGAAATTGCTTCTTAGAAAGTGGCTTCTAGAGAAATTCTTGGCATCCCGCCAAGACGTTTACAGGGCTGTGGTCCTGCAAGGTTTCTTTATTTAAGAGCAAAAAATAATAACAAAGACAGAACCCCAAGCTCTGGAGGCAACCTGCTAATGTATCTCAGGGATTGTATTGAAAGAACTATGCCAGTTTTGCAAAACAACGTACTTATGAATTTAAATTTACCATTCAGAGTGTATTAAGCTTTAAAAGCATAACCACAGATAGACAGTAAACAGTTTAACTGAATCCCAGATACCGGACTTTCATATTCCGGTTATTACAGGCTGTCATGAGCCCCCTTGTCAGCTCTCCTGGATCCTAGAAACGTGCCTGATGTTCTTTGGTGAGGTCCACCTAATTTTGGCTGGGTTTGCCTTTCTTCATCTAACACCCTGTCCGTGCCGGCCCCTTTACACAAACCCAGGCAGCACCCAGAGGTGGTGCCTCTGAATGGAAACCTGCCTTGGATTGGGTTTCCCCAGTAGAGAATCTAAGCCACAAGCTCAAGTTCAAGTAGTTTAGCTAAAAGGTGATCCCAGGACAGACCAACCAGGAAGTTGGGGAGTAAGATAAGGAAGAAAAAGCAGCCGAGGAAAGTGTGTTCCCAGCAAGTCCCCAGTGTGGGCAACTGATTTGACTGCTTCTGGGGGGACTGGGAGACAGTGTAGAACACAGCCTCCAAGTTATCTCACCCAAGGGGGAGGGAGCAGGGGTGTTTATCCACCAGCCTCCCCCATGGTTGCCTAAGGAGTGCCTTTGAGGGATGTGAATTCCCCAGTGTTCCAATTTTCTGGGCATAGGCAGGATGGACTTTGGGGTCCAGAGAAAACCCCTAAGCAAAGAGACATGTGAGGCTGGCTGTTGGAAGGACCTGAAATGGTAAAGGTGGGGAGATATGAGTGAGGTCCATAAAGCATGGCTACAAACTCAAAACTCAGCCTTCAGACATAAGCCATCCAGTGGGTCTCATCTCCAGCTCCCTGGGAGAAGACAAGCCTCAGTGCCAGGCTGCCTCCCAAGAGCTCAGGGCCAGGATAGCTTGCACATAGGGAAAGCCCTTCATGTTCAAAATAACAGCTGCCATTCTAGGTACTTTTGCTTCCACTTGGGATGCAGTAGACCTGAGCTCCCATGGGAGCACAAAGAGAAATCTGGATAATGTAAAAATCATCCTTATATATGGATATCAAGGAACAGTGGAGACAAGACTTGATGAACGAATTTCCAGAGAGAGGAGCCCATTGTATGTGAGCTGTGAGCTCTGGTGGGTCTGGATGCAGGCAAGCATCAGGACACAGAACTTCACTGGGTGGAGACAGGTCAGCTGAGCATCAGCAAGGGTGGAGAGAGGTGGGATGCCCTGGAGTCTGAAAGACGATCCAGGACAATAATGCTTTGATCCACCCACCCCAGATCTGTTGAGAAAAAAAAAAACGGAAGTGAAGGCAGGGCCCATGAACAGAAAGAAATCATTCTATCTGCCCCATCTCCCACCTTCTCCTGAGACCTGAAATTGAGGCACCCAAAGGGAATTGGGAATCTGGAATGCCAGACCAAACCCTGATAAGAACTGTGAGACTGGCCCTTCCTTAGGAAGCTGGGTGCGATTGGGCCGAGCCGAGGTGAGCTGACATTTGAACCCAGGCTGACGTGTGAATAATCACCTCCTCCCTTTAGTCAACAGAGGAGAGAAGAGCTGGAAATTTCCAGAGGGAAAAGAACCAGTATTATTCTTCAGTTCTCACTCTTCCATACATAATTTCCAGGATGCAACAGTAAATTACAGGACCTGTGAAGAGGCAGGAACAAACTGATAACCAAGGGAAAACAGCAGCAGAAGTAAACCACAGATGATCCAGATACAAGAATTGGCAGAAAAGAATCTAAACTCTCTACCATCTATCTTAAATAGGGAAAGGTGGGAAGAATCAGTGAGGATGGGTCATTTCAGCAGAGAAATGGAAAAAATAAGAAAAACCAGATAGATGCTATATATGTTAAAAAATAATGCTACTATTGGGGCTTCCATGGTGGCACAGTGGTTGAGAGTCCGCCTGCCGATGCAGGGGACGCGGGTTCGTGCCCCGGGAGGATCCCACATGCCGCAGAGCAGCTAGGCCCATGAGCCATGGCCGCTGAGCCTGCGCGTCCGGAATCTGTGCTCCGCAATGGGAGAGGCCACAGCAGTGAGAGGCCTGCATACTGCAAAAAAAATTTAAAAAAAAATAATAATAATGTTACTATTTACTGAGTTTCACCAAACTGCAGGCACCACACTAGATGCTTTATAAATATCTGTAGAAATACACCCCCTGACTTTTAAGATAGTATTGTCCTCATTTACAGACAGGGAATTGAGTATCTGTGGGCAGAGGGCTACCGTGAAGTAGTTCAGCCTGGATTTGAGCCCACATCTGCTGACTATAAAATCCATTCTCTTTCCACATGGGAAACTTATGACTTAAAAACCTCCAGATGTTATTATTGGGTTCTTATAACTATCCCTTAGCTCATGTGTGTTCCTTAGAAATGTTGAGTGTAGGAGCTCGGGACAAAGCGAAGAATAGACATGTCAGCACGATGGTGGTGACCCAAGCTGGGTGATGGAAGCGCTCAGCCCAACAAGTGCTCAGGTAGAAGCTCCTCTTGTGATCAGATGGCATCGTCCTCTGCTGGGCTTACACTTCCACCAAAGAGATGAGGGATTCAGGCTAAGAAACACATTGAGAGGGCCACAGACCACCCCAGTTACCTGTACACCTTGGTTCCTGGCTTATTGTTCCCTAGACAAAACCCAACAACAAACACATCACCTATCAAGTTCCAGTTCTGAGAAGCATCCAGTTTCCCCAAGAGACCAGAGACTGAGGACAGGCGAGGCTGAAGACCTCACCCCACTAGTTGCCAAGCCTAAAAATAGGAGCTAGAGGCCTGCCACCGCTACTAGAGTCGGGGGGGGGAAAGTCACAAGGAAGAGAACGAGTGATCTGTGGAGAAAGGAAGCGGGCAGGTGCAGGTGGAGGCCTCACCTGGGAGGCAGGATGCTCTAATATTTGATCCGGTGAGGAGCTGGAGAGGAGAATTTGTGGTGCAGGAGTAGACCAAGGCCAGGGTCAGGTCCAGCTGGTAAAGTCACTGGATTCTCCCACATTCCAGGAAAAGCGAATTTCTCCCAGTGTCATCTGCAGGCCGCCTGCCTCAGGAGGACCTTGTTGAAAGCAGGATCTCCTGCCCTAGTCCAGACCCACTGAATCAGAAGAGCAGCTGTACCTGCTTGAACCCCATCTGCAGGCTTAGCTCTGCTCAATTCTCAGACCAAGCTTGACCTTGGGCAAGAGGCAGCCCTCCTTGGGCAGTTGGCCCAGGCAGCATAAATGGTCCCCTCTTGATGCCCCCGTCCTATGACTGGCTGTCTGCCTGAGGCCGTCTCCCTCACTGTTCCCTGGTGTCTTTTCCCTGGCTGGTCCCCCACAAGGCCAGGTCCTGACAGAGCCCCACACCTGATCTTTCCCTGTTATATGCTGTTGTTCCTGGCCCAGGTTTCCTTTAAGGTCACCCACAGCTCTGTGCTGCTCCATCTCGATGGCCACTCCATCCTCATCCCAGATCTCTGTGTTCGCTTTGACTTTAGCTCACAGTACTTGTTCCTGGTTGGTTCTACTTCCTTGAAATGATCTCTGGAGATAAGATACCACATCTAGATTAGGTAAGAGGTTTTTGGTTTCAGGTAACAAAAAATCCCCATCTCTAACTTGGCCTCTTAAATGATGGAAATTTATTAGTGTCTGAAAGATACAGAAGAAAATGGACATCAGGCATGGTTTGCTCAAGACCCCAGCATCATTTTCTGTGATTCTCTTGTCACTAACCTCCTCTGTTCCCTTCCTCATACGTGTTTTCCTTCATGGCGCAAAAGGAGGCGGGGCTGTAGCAGTTTCAGGCCTCATATTTCACACTGACCAGGAAGGAGGAGAATATCTCCCCACCCTTCATCCCTCACCTGGCATCATGAAACAAAAATCTGATTGGGCCGACTCAGGCCACCTGACCATCCCTGAACCAGTCACTGTGGCACGGGAACTAGAGTTACCCAGTTGGCTTAGATCACTCGAGAACCACCCACCCATTTCCTCCTTCTCCCCAGAAGTAAGGATACGATTGGTTCCACCTCAGATATATAGCTTTTGGTCCCTGGTTATCATAGAAAGCAGATAAGTGACTGCAGAACACAGCCTGTGCAGTAGCATGTGCCGCCTCACTGGCTGTGTTCCCTGGGCGGGTGTAACATAAATGATCAGATACGTACAGATCCGTCACAGGTCTTTGTGTGGACATACGCTTTAATTTCTTTGGGGTACATAACGCAGGAGTGGGATTGCTGGGTCGTATGGTGAGTATGTTTATAAGAAACCACCAACAGTTTTTCAGAGTGGCTGAAGCCCTTTTGTATTCCCACCAACAATATGTGTATTCCAGCCGCTCTGCATCATGATCAGCACTTGGTGTTATCAAGTTGTTTTGTTTTAATTTTAGCCATTCTAGTGAGCACGCTTGGCACCTCGTTGTGGTTTTAACTTGCATTTCCCTGATGAGTCATGATGTTGAACATCTTTTCATGTGCTTACTTGCCATGCATGTATCTTGTTTGGCAAGTGTCTGTTCAAATCTTTGCCCATTTTTAAGGGGGGTTTTCACCCTCTCGTTCTGTGGTCCAGCAGTGTCTGTACCATGACACTCAACTACCCTTCTGAGACATTCTGTCCAATTCATTTCCACCTCCAAATCAGCAAAGACTAGGGCTGTTACGAATGCTTTAAAGTGATCGTGGCAATGTTTTGTTCGTTGTGTTGGATGCATTTGGGTTTGCAAGAGGGGTCCTCTGAAATGGCGCTCTTCAGTCGCAGGGGAGAAAATGGAGAGGTCATTTCCCTTTCGTCCCGCAAAGAGTGTAGCAGTAACGAGACCTGAGATGCATCCTTCCAGAACGTGAGGAGGACCGCAGGAGTCTCTGTGGCCGGGGATGAACCTTCCTTCCGTGTAATTAAGTCTCACGTTGCTCCTCGAAAATGAGCGAAGGGGATAGAGTTTCAGGTCACCGTCTAGGTCCTTGGAAAGGCTGCCCTCGGTGCTGGTGAGGGCTTTCAATATGCGAGGAGCCCAGAACCTTACAGCCGTCCCAGCGGAGCACCACCCCAAGAGGAAGGTCCATTTTTAGGGCACAAATGTCATTTTCTTGTCATGATCATGCCCAGACAGATGCCACACCCCCCGTGCTGCCTCTGGTTACAGCCAGACCCCCGCCCCACGAGCAGCTGAACCGGGGGCTGAAGGGTGAGTGGAGCGGGGACAGAAGCCTGGCTGGCTGGCGGATGCTTGTTGAATTGTTTCTCTTTAACAAGCATCCCTGGTTGTCGGTCTGGCACTATTCTCACGGCTTTATACGTATCAACCCCTTTGGTCCTCACAAGAACTCTCTGAGGAGGACACTGTTTTTACAAAAGAGGAAACTGAGGCTCTGAGAGGCCAAGTAAACTGCCAGTCATAGAACCGTTAAGTTGGGAGGCTTTTAGGGCTGTAGGGGTCCTAAAAGCACAGCAGTGGGAAGATCCCCGCTCCAGACCAGCTCCGCCAGTAGATCTGGACCAGAGGTCTCATACATTAAGCTCCCTCCATACCACAGCCATCCTCCCCATTCACAGCTCAGCACCTTCCTATCCCAGTAAAACCCGCCTTGCCAAGGAAGCAGAAGGGCGTGACCTGGTGAAAAGGGGAAGGTGGGCCACCAAATGCCTCCTTCACCCCAGGGTAGCATGTGTGGCATCTGCTGAACTTCCGTTCTGGTGGGTCTGGCATCTTGGGCCCCACAATCCACCCCTGAGTCCCTGAAACTGCCAGGTGACCCCAGGCACCCCCAGCCTGGGCACAGAGACCAACTGGCCCAGCACACATGCCGTTAATTCGCAGGCAGAGCCTGCAGAAAGAGGGAAGGTGAAGAATTCCAATCAGGGCCTTCTAAGTCCATCCCAGGTGGAACGTCACTGGGAAGCTTCCAAAACAGAAGGGACCAGAATGTTCGCAAGTGGTGACTGTGCATGTGCAGAGGATGCGGAAGGCCTCCGCGTCTCTTCCCGTAGGCCGGTGTCCCCCGGAGTCCCCATCTCCCCTCCTGTCACACCGCCCTCACAGGGCACTGCAGGGGCCATGACAGAACAGACCACATTTCACGCTTTGGGGATGACCAGCCCCCGAGGCCTGTGGCTATCCAGTACCTAGAATCACAAGCCTGTTTTTGCGTAATAATATTAACTCAAGGTGGTTTGCTTCTTCATATCGTCATCTGTGAATTTAAACCCATGGTAGTAATCCATGGATTGTGTTCTGGGGGAAATGTTTATTATACTTCTTCTTTGGGCAGTAAGTCCATTCATTGATTCAACAAATGTTTTCTGAAAGCCTGCTGTGTACCAGGCACTGTTCTAGGCCCTGGTGAGACACCAGTGAAGAAAGGACAGAGTTGGAGCAGGCTGTGGGGTGTTGAATATCCAACAGGAATGATGGATGGGTGGATGGGTGGATGGGTGGGTGGATGGATGGATGGGTGGGTGGATGGATGAGTGGGTAGATGGGTGGATGGGTGGATGGATGGATGGATGGGTGGATGGGTGGATGGGTGGATGGGTGGATGGGTGGATGGGTGGATGGATGGGTGGATGGGTGGATGGATGGATGGATGGGTGGATGGATGGATGGGTGGACGGATGGATGGATGGGTGGGTGGATGGATGGATGGGTGGGTGGATGGATGGATGGATGGGTGGATGGGTGGATGGATGGATGGATGGGTGGATGGATGGATGGGTGGACGGATGGATGGATGGGTGGGTGGATGGATGGATGGGTGGGTGGATGGATGGATGGGTGGATGGATGGAGAGAGGGATAGAGTCTGAGACAGTGGGATAGTGAATAGGGAGAGGGTATATGTGTCCAGGGGTGGTCAGTGCTGTGAAGAAAAATAAAGCAAAGTAAGGATTACAGAGAGTGGGTGGGAAAAGAGATATTGATTTATAAAGGATTTCCAGGAAAGGTCCCTCTGCGAGCATTGATAGTGTAATGGAGTGAGAAAATACTACTAAATTCCACTCCATAAAGAAAATGGCACCAAATAAAATTAAATTATTTTTGAAAGACTCTGGTTCCAGCCACTGTTTCAAACATTTAAGTTCCTCTTTGAGCAGAAGGAGCATGCCGGCTAAGCAGATAGACTGCCATGGCCCCTGGGATGCTGTAAAAGGCTCACAGGCTAGAGCAAGGAAAGGGCAGTGCCAAGGGCAGCAGGAAGAGGTGTGCACTGACCACCCCCAGCCTGGCGATGATGGGATGCTTGAGGAGGCTGCAGAAGTGAGGGAGATAATCGCGGTGCCAGGCTGTGAACTCCCTGAGAGCTCAGCCTCCCTCCACTGGTTCCCACTCTGTCCGCAGTGCCGAGAGCATTGCCCGCATATGGGGAGCACACAGTCAATCTCTGATGCATTTACTAAGTGATGCGATACCCTTGGTACCAGAGAAGGGGAGGGTTGTTGTATGGATCAGAGAGAGAGTTCACGGTGCCCCACAGCTGGACACAAACACGCCCAGGAGCTATTTTACCAGTGCCTGGGGCATTAGAAGATGTGTGGGTGCATGTCACAACTTGCCATCAGGTGCCACAAAGACCAGGTGGATTGAAACAGAACTTGAGACACAGTCTTGAAACAGATTGATTGGTGTTCTGAGGATCTCCACTCACTGCCTATTATGTGCAGAAACAGGGCATAGAGAGTTGAGCAGGATGAGAAAGGTCCTGGCCCTCCTAGAGCTCCTAGACCAGTTGTGGGACACAGACAAAGAGTGTGGAAACCAATAAATGATCACATAATAGTATGAAGAAGAGACCTTGAAGGAAATACATTGGGCAATGGGATGGGGGAACTGCAGGGGAAGGGGAGGGGAAGCTTTAGGGAGGTGGTCAGGGAAAGTGTCACAAAGGAACCCCAAATCATGAAGGTAGCACCGTATGGAGACCTGGGAAAGAGAGTTCCAGGTGGAGGGACTAGTTGGGTGTTCAGACAGGAACAAGCACGGTGTGTTTGAGGGTCAGAGAAAAGGCCAGCTTGGAGCCTAGTGAAGAAGCGGGGAGGGGTGTGGCTGGGAGAGAGCTCTGGCAGGGACCGATCATGGTGGGGATTCAGGTGCTGTGGGAAGCTGTCAGAGGGCTCTAAGCTGTAGAGTAACATTATCTGATGTATCGTCTGGGAAAGTTCGCTCCAACTACTCCGTGGAGAAAGGAACCCGATGGTGACAAGATGGTAGCGGGGAAACCAGTGGTGAGGCGTGAGTTGAAATCTGGGCAGTAAATATAAGAAGTGGTTGCTGGATTTAGGATATTTTTGGAGGTGACACCAAGAGGATTTGCTGGTGGACTGGAAATGGGGGTGATCAAATGAAATAAATTAGGGAAGATTCTGGGATTTTTGTCCTGAGCGATATACATGGGTCCTGACTGTACAAATGAGAACAAACCGGTCATGAGAAATTTGGAGAGTTTGTTTACAGAGAATAGACAGCCCTTTATCTAACATATTCTGAAGTCTCCCATGGTGTGTCAGATCCAGAAACATGGTAGGGTCCCTGAAACACACTGTGAGATTGTTTTTAATTGAAAGTCTGGTTGGCCTTCGGTTACTCTCTGGCCACTTGGCTGGGTGGCTTCTGTCACCAAGAGCCTGGCTCAGCCTTACCGAGCAGCCCCCCAGCTCTCTCCTGTTGGTGTCACTTGTGGGGAAGGACCTCATTAGCTCCTTCCAGGATCCCAGACACAGGGATACCTGAGTTCTGGACAGCACTGCCCGTCTCGTGCCAACCAGCCATTGTGAATTTACAATTGGCACCTAGGAGCTCGTAGTCGTGATTTTGCATATGGTGAAGCCAGATCATAACAGTTGAAATCCACGGCAGGTAACCTGGTGTGTCTTGACCCATCATAATCTCCACTGTCCCCTTCCCCCGCCCCTCCCCCTGCCCAACCTCGGTCCAGATAAAGCAGGGATATTTCATCAGATCATACTAGGCTGTAGTACCATGGGGTTGTCCAGGCTCTCTGAGTTCCTGACGAGCCATTATCACTACCCGCGAATTCATCAGGCAATAGGACTTGGAGAAGCAGGGGAGGTGACCAAGGAAAAGTTTGTTCTTTTGGTTTGGGGGGCTTTTTTTTTAATATAACAAAATACTTTTCTGGTCCTTTCTTTTTTATTCTGGCCAATCTCAATTTATTTATGTGAGGTAAGAATTTATTCCCTCCTCAACCTGAATCTCCAAGAGAAATAAACAATAGTCATTAACCTTTCCAGATAGTATATGGACCATCTGGGGCAACAGGTGGGCTCATGTACCAAAACGTCTGGCTTTTATAGGAAAGTGAGATGGAGCAGCGGTGGGCCTGGGGCTCTCGCTCCCCTGACTCAACCACAGGGGATGCTCTTTCCATGGCAATGAGGGGAACTCTTCCTTTCTTGTAGTGGGCATACGTGAGTGCCACTCCCCGGGAGACGGGAAAGAAAACAGCCTCGTGGGCTTTATTTGTTTGTGATTATTTTTCCAAGACCAAGCTATGGCTACAGTTGTTAGAATTAAGGTACTCAATATGGTAGCCAGCAGCTGGGAGATTCAAGGGCTAGGTCAGCTGTCAGATAACATTAGACCCTTGGCTTTAATCATTTTAAGGTCTTGGTCATCATACTGTAAACCTTATTTCTTACCCCTCTTGCTCTACCTATGGTCACTGCAACATGCACCTTCTAAAAACAGGTGTCCCAGCCTCCCATGGCATCTTTGCTTCCCCCCCCATTTTTTTTAACAATATACAACTTTCGTCTGCCCCCTATCTATTTTTCTATTTACTTTTATTTTAAAGTAAAGACAGTTTTCAGATTAATAGCTAATCTTTATTGGGATCTCAGCTGAGTTGATACAAGATTATACGTATTAACTTGTTTTAATACTTATATCTACCATGGTGTAGATATTGGTTTTCTTCACTTTTTAGACGAGAAAACAGAGCCCAGAGAGGGAGGTGGGGAAACTTGCCCCAGACCACACATCCAGGAATAGCAGAGTTGGAACTCAGAACCAGGCAGGCTTGTTTTAGAATTTGTGTCCTTAATCTCTATGGGACTCTGTAAATCAGCAGAGCAAAACAATGCAGAGCACAGCCCCCCCCCCCAGCCCCCGTGGAAGGTCGTAGAACTTGTCTCATGATTGGAGGAAGAGGCTGTCCTAGATTGTCAGACAGCTCTTCTGTCTGGTCTAGATGTACAGGGCATGTACAGGGCATCCTTGAAACTTTTTGTTTTAGAACCTGTTATAGAAAGTGCTGAGATGGGTGACCCCAGGGGAGGGTGGGTATTTCCAAGTGAGAAACAAGAGGATGTCTCCCTTTGGAAACGGAGACTCTTTTCTGAACGACATTTATACGTGCCCTGATTATGGAGGGTCCTGGATGTGGTGGAGGACTAGATGGATTTTAAGGCTCTTTCTATCATCAGCTTCTAAAACCGCTTCCCTAGCACGAAGCGGCGGAGGGCGAGCCCTTCACTGTCCCATGTTGGCTGGCATTGCCCTGAGTGATGTGTCCAGCCCACCTTGCCTTTGTTCTCCATTCTCTCTTTTTTAAGGGAATCAACTCTGTTTCAGGGACGAGGAGGAAAGGTTGAGGGGACAGCTAGATGGGTTTTCACTCATGTAAGGGAAGCAAAGGTCAGGCATGTCCCCGGTGAAGTGTTTCCTTTCCTTTTTGGCATCTCTCGCACTGCCTCTAAGGCCCCCGTGAGCCTTCCTGATAGAAAGCCTCCATGCCTTCCCCACAAAGCTGTGAACAGAGCAGGGACAGGGACTCTGTTGCTCTTACCCCAGCGGTGGGTCACCGTCCGCCCTCTCTGCCTCTCCCTGCCCCCGGCTCCAGCCTCCAGCCCCCGCCAGCTCCACCTCGACAGACGCCAAGTGTGATTTAGAAGGAAAAGAGGCCTTACGAATAATCGGGTCTCTGGCCCCGGTTTGTCCAGGGCTGGGGCTAAGTTCACCTCCTACCAGTCCTGGGCTGAAATTCTGTGGGGTTTTGGTCTGTGTGTTCCTGGCCACCATGCGACATCTGCCCACGGACTGGCCAGGCTGCTCAGCAGGGGATGAGGGTGTGTGCAGACTTTTTACTTCTCCAGCTTCAGGGTCCCTGATGTCTCTCTGTTTCCAAAGAAAAGAACAGTGTGGAAGCGGGGTCCATAGTGGATATTTCTGAGGTCATTTGCAGGCTTTTGGTGCTCATGTATCAAGCAAGCTCCATCAGAGATGGAATCAATAGACTCCATAAATAGTTCAAAATGACTTCGTATCTGTGACCAAATCCTTTGGGGGTCTGAACACCTGTTTGCCCAGTAGGTTGGCTGTTGTCAAACCACTTAGCCGTTGTTTGAGAGGAGGAAGTCCTTGAGCCGTCAGAAGAAAGAAGTTTCCTGGAGCTTGCACAGATTGGGTCCACGTTTTCCCTTCCGTTCTGTTTTTAGTTTTTTATTCATTAAATTGCTTGTTTGTTTTGGAACCAAGGGTTCTGGCACGGCCTTGGAGCCATGCATGCATGTGCATATGATCCGAAAAAACTGCTGTGACTTCCTGGGGTGCCGGCTCCAGCTTTCTTGGTGCCCCGTCCACAGAGCCTGGTGCAGAGAGAAACATCCAGCCTTCGCCTCTGTCATTTCTGGGTCTGCACTGAGCCCCATCGCTCCAGGTTTGTGTAAGGATTTCCAAGGAAGTCCTGGGACTCCAGTGGCTGTTATTCTTTAAAGGGCAGCAGAGGTCTTTACAAGCCCTGACAGCACCAATGTGGTCTAGTGATTTACTCCATCAGTGCGTATTTCCTGAGTGGTAGTTCCAGCGTTTGGGAAGGTGATGGTGGGAGCACAGGCCCCTGAGTTCTCCTGGTGACTATAGTCTAGCGGAGGGAAGACCGATGGTAAACAAGGCCAAGGACCCAATGCATCAGCAGGGTAATTTCAGACAGAAGTAGTCTGACGATTTCCTCTTTGATTTCTTCAGTGATCACTTCATTATTAAGTAGTGTATTGTTTAGCCTCCATGTGTTTGTATTTTTTACAGATCTTTTCCTGTAATTGATATCTAGTCTCATAACTGTTGTGCTCGGAAAAGATACTTGATACAATTTCAATTTTCTTAAATTTAACAAGGCTTGATTTGTGACCCAAGATATGATCTATCCTGGAGAATGTTCCATCAGCACTTGAGAAAAATGTGTATTCTGTTGTTTTTGGATGGAATGTCCTATGAATATCAATTAAGTCCATCTTGTTTAATGTATCATTTAAAGCTTGTGTTTCCTTATTTATTTTCATTTTGGATGATCTGTCCATTGGTGAAAGTGGGGTGTTGAAGTCCCCTACTATGAATGTGTTACTGTCGATTTTCCCTTTTATAGCTGTTAGCATTTGCCTTAGTATTGAGGTGCTCCTATGTTGGGTGCATAAATATTTACAATTGTTATATCTTCTTCTTGGGTTGATCCCTTGATCATTATGTAGTGTCCTTCTTTGTCTCTTATAATAGTCTTTATTTTAAAGTCTATTTTGTCTGATATGAGTATTGCTACTCCATCTTTCTTTTGATTTCCTTTTGCATGGAATATCTTTTTCCATCCCCTCACTTTCAGTCTGTATGTGTCCCTAGGTCTGAAGTGGGAAGCAGCCGCATAGCACAGGGAGATCAGCTCAGTGCTTTGTGACCACCTAGAGGGGTGGGATAGGGAAGGTGGGAGGGAGGGATACGCAAGAGGGAAGAGATATGGGGATATATGTATATGTATAACTGATTCACTTTGTTATAAAGCAGAAACTAACACACCATTGTAAAGCAGTTATACTCCAATAAAGATGTTAGGGCTTCCCGGGTGGCGCAGTGGTTGGGAGTCCGCCTGCTGATGCAGGGGACACGGGTTCGTGCCCCGGTCTGGGAAGATCCCACATGCTGCGGAGCGGCTAGGCTCGTGAGCCATGGACGCTGAGCCTGCGTGTCCGGAGCCTGTGCTCCGCAACGGGAGAGGCCACAACAGTGAGAGGACCGCGTACCGCAAAAAAAAAAAGTAGTCTGACGATAGTAAAATAGGGTAACGTTAATGACCAGCAGGGAGCAAGGGGGCTGCAGTGGAGCCACGACAGATGGTACAGGGCCACGCTGGGGCTGAGACCTGACTGGTATGAGGGAGGAGCCACGTGACGATCTAGAACGTTCCAGGCAGGTGAGGGGAGCAGAGAGAAAGCCAGTGCTGCTGGAGAGCGGGGGCCCGGGGGAAGGAAGACCTGGGGGCCAGGCGGGCTTGGCGTGGGCTCCTGAGACCTGGTGAAGGGTTTGCTTGCAATCAGGACCATGTTCTAGGGAAATAATTAGGGGCACTTTCCCTGGGGAGACGTCACAGATGGCGGAAAGGAATCGGAAATTCGGATGTTACCCGAGATCTCTCCAGGTGTTAGATGCCATGTGCAGACCTTGCTAACATCACCCAGGTGTGAGTCTCCACCACAGCCGTGGATGCCGGGGGCAGTGGAGGAGGGTTGGCTCCAAATCCCCGGCTGCTGGCTCTGAGAAATTGCTCCCCGCGACGTTCCTCTCCCCGCCATCCCTCGCGAGCTCCGTGACCTCCATTCAGTGCCCCTCCCACCCCCTCAGCCTCTGTTCCATTCTTGAAATCTGATGAATACATTAACCTTGGCTGTCTTCTCCTCAGTGTCTTATTCCCAATCTTATCCGTTTTTCCTTCAAATTCTCAGCATTACCATCTTCCTGGTGAGCATCTTGATCAGCTGGTCCCCGGCTCTAGTGATTGCCTCCCCAGCTCGGGGGCCCGTTCTCCTCCACACCCTCGCCTGCATCAGAACACTTGGTCTCAACAAGGTTTATGGTATTTCCAGGTCCAAGAGTTAAATCGGGAAGTCCAGTTTGGGTGCGGAAATATTGGAATTTGGTTGGGCTGTCAGGAGGTTTATTACGAACAGCAGGTTGGAATATTTGTCCATGGCGGGGGGGCACTTTGTTGGTCCACCTTCCACGGTTAAGTAGCCATCTCTTCTGAGTTGTAATTTGTCAGATTTCTGTTAAAGCTGTGCTTCCTCTACTTCCCAGACTCTGTCCATGGTGCCTAAGCTGAGTGTCCCCCAGACTAGAGTTGCCCCAAATCCTAGTGCAAGGGGACAGGCTTTACTGAGAGCAAGGCACTGCTCATGCATTTCCTTATTTATTCCTTGTAATAACATCAGGATAAATTTAGTCCAGTTTGGAAAATGAAGACATTTGACAAAGGTGGCAGGCAGTCCCCAAGATGGTGTTCCATTGACCCCAGGCTCCTGGTGTTCAGGCCTTTCGGTTCCCTTCCCACACTGAACAGGGATCATCCACGTAGCCAGTAGTATATTGTGGAAAAGGCAGTGTGTGTCATCTGAGCTTGGCCATAAAACTATAACACTAGAGCTTCTGCATCCCTTTCTCTCTTGGGCCGCTTGCCATGTTGTGAGGACACTCAGGCAAGCCTGTGGAGAGGTCTACCTGGAGAGAAACTGAGCCTCCTGCCAACAGCACAAACTTAACCCGCCGTGAGACCGAGCCACCGTAGAAGCAGCTCTTCTAGTTCCTGTGCGTCATTGGGTGACTGTGGCCCCAACCTAGTGAGACCGTGAGCCAGAACAACCCCACTTCCAAATTCCAAACCCTCAGAAACTCTGTGAGATAATGTTTATTGTGTTAAGTTGCTAAATTGCGGGGTAATTTGTTACACAGCAGTGGGTAACTAATACAGTAAAAGTTACCCCCGTTTGACAAATGACAAAGCAGACATCAGGGATTTCCAGCAAATGACAGAGCAGGGAATCATGCCCACATCCGTTTCACGGACAAATCCATGCTCTTCCCTCCCTGCATAGCTGCCTGTGGCATCAGACTTTTGACAGGCAGGCAGTATCAGGAAAAAGCAACAGACCTCATTGACTTCATCTCAGTCCTGAAGTGGTCCTAGATTTGGGGAACCCTGAGATAGCATGGAATGAGCAAGGGGGATGATGTCACAATTTGTATGAAGTGTTTGATTGATCAGATTTAATTAAAGCTCCGTACTCACTCAGTTCAGCCACAGCTGGCTGATGTTTAAAGACTTTTTCACCGTGTTTATTTCTATGTCTTTCTCTTATAATTGTTTAAAATCACTTTAGTCCACAGCTTAAATAGTCTGTTTCCAATTAGGACTTCTGCTAAGCTTTCTCCACAAAAGAAGTCTCTTCTTTCTTCTCTTTTCTCTTCCCCTTCCTTCCTTTCTTCCTTCCTTCTTCCCTCCCTCCGTTCCTTTCTTTCTATAAAATGTAGCCTTGCTGCTAGAATTTCATAGCAATGTATGAGTTTTGGAAGCTGTCGTCATCTGATTCTTAGGATTTGCAGCAATTTGTATTCACTGCCATTAAGAGATGAAGGTTCAGCCCCACAGCCTGCCATTCAGATTATTGTCAGATTTGCTCATCCAGAGCTGTCATACGTGCCGTCTTCTTTGGGGGAGACATTCTTTTTTTTTTTTTTTTTTTTGGCGGTACACGGGCCTCTCAGTGCTGTGGCCTCTCCCGTTGCGGAGCACAAGTTCCGGACGTGCAGGCTCAGCAGCCATGGCTCACGGGCCCAGCCGCTCTGCGGCATGTGGGATCCTCCCGGACCGGGGCACGAACCCGTGTTCCCTGCATCGGTAGGCGGACTCTCAACTACTGTGCCACCAGGGAAGCCCCGGGGAGACATTCTTTACAGCATGGGCTTTTTGATACCTACCTGCAGAGTCTCTGTTTAGTGACCTGATTTTTCCACATCTTCCTGGCAAGTTACAACCACCGAATTGTTACAGCTTCAGTTTTCCCCACAAATCAGTCTGGTGAACTTGCCAAACCAAAATAAAACAGTGCAACTTAAGAGCTTTGAAAGGAAAACAGAAATTCTACCTATAGGGCTGCTTTTGTTCCAGCTCCTCCATTTGATGATGGCTGGAAGCAGCAGCTAGAGATTCCATAGAACTCAGAGGAAGATACTGCCCCTCCCTGGTCCTCCTGGTTCTGACCAGCTGTGCCCACTTTCTGAAGCCAGTTCTGACACCCAGCTCGCACCCCTAGGCTGGGAGTAGTCGGTTCTAAAGCCTGGAATCCCCTTTGGGTGAGGCCTCATGACGCCCCTCACCCAGACTTGCTGTTTGGCCCTGGTCAGCAACTCAGCAAAGGAAAGTCATCCGAACTAGGCAGCCTCACACTTCAATGTCCTGAGATAAAGCAGGCCTGTGGCATCGTGCCCGGAGCCCCGTGCTAACAGACTCCTCAACTGAACATGGTTCTGGGGTGCAGGGGAGAGTGACTGCCCGCTTGGGTTCCCCGTGAATGAGCTGCTCACTGGTGTGTGTGTGTGTGTGTGGACTTGTCTTGTTTTAGGTACTGCTTGCTGAGGCCTTAGAGCTCCCAACATGGGGTAGGGTGACTTATATCATTTAACTGAGCTTCTTACAGCAGGGATGATTCTGTCAGAGATTGGTTCAGTGTCCATAGAAGTAATGGCTATTGGTATTGATTTTATTTTTTATTCCATAGCTCAGAGTATTTAAAAATTTTTTGGTGCTGAAATGCAGAAACACCCATTTAACTGTAGGGGATTTCAAGCTCCAATAAATCTCCAAGACCTCTCCCTAAATTTGAATGTGAATGACTGCTTGGCAAATGGTATTCATCAGACTCTGATGAGTGAATTTTTAGAGCCCAAGGAAGGGTGCTAACTACCCTCCTCTCTGTCCGTAAACGTAAATAGAGGGCATGTGTGCACCCCTCACGTGTGGGAGGGAGATCGAAGGGGCACTGAGTATGTAGGACTGAGGGTGTAGAGAGAAGAAAGCCCGGGAGGGTCCTGAACCCCAGAAGAATGACCAGGGGGATGGGTGGACCGATGCTCAGTGCGGCAGGGGGTGGGTGTGTGGCTTGCCCACGCACATGGCTAGTTACTGTCCCACTGTGAATGGAACCGCGTGGCCGTGCTTCGAGCCCAGCCCCCTTCGGCCATTCCGTTGTGTGTGGCCAAGCTGAGCTTTATACATGGTCCACCTGTTGGTCCTGCCCCTCCGGGCCCTTCCTGAATTAACAAAGAGATGCGTATGCACGAAGGAGAGAGGGACATGCTGCCTGGGTCCAGACAGTTATCTTCAAGGAAGCCACCAGAAAGATGAGTCAACTCGGAGATATTTTTGCAGAACCTATGACCTGTGACATGCCTGTTCTCCTGCCCCCACTTCCTTCAAGCTCCTCAAACATCTCCTCCTGGACACAGATCCAGTGAGCTCTTCCCACCGGGCATCCTCTTCACCTGCTCTGCTCTGCAAAATGCTTTCTTCCCCCTGAATCCTCACTTCTCTCACCCCAGTGGGCACATCCCTCCCCCACAGAACTGCCCTTAGTCCCATCCCCCTCATATGGGACAGACTCATCTGGTCTCGGGACCTCAGCTTCCTCTGCTGGGCACCGCACTCCCCATCCCTGGCCTTGACTTTTCTCGCATCCTCAGAACTTAGTTTGCAAATGGGTTGCCAGACCTTTCCAACCTGGGTCCTCTGGGACAGCCTCCAAATCAAGGTCAAAACCTTGAACTAGACTCTACCCATTGACTATTAGTGTTAGTCTGGGTTCTCCGGAGAATAGATGTATATATATAAACAGATAAATCATATACACTCTATATGCAAAAACATATATGTATATGACTTACCGTAAAGAATCAGCTCAAACTCTTACGGAGGCAGAGAAGTCCCAGAGCTGCAGGGTGAGTCAGCAAGCTGGAGGCCCCAGGAGAGCTGATGGTGTAGGATACTCAGGTCCAACAGCCTGAGAACCCCGAGAGCTATTGATGTAAGTTCCAATCCGAGTCCAAGTCTGAAGGCAGGAGACCAACGTCCTAGCCCGAAGACAGGCAGAGAGAAAGAATTCTTTCTTCCTCAGCCTTTTATTCTCTTCAGGCCCAGGCACCCACCCACACTGGGGAGTCTCATCCGGAAACACACTCACGTTCATGCCCCGAAATAAGGTTTAACCAACTAACTGGGTACTTGTGACCCAGTCAAGCTACACGTAAAGTCAGCCGTCACACCCTCCCACCCGAGTCCTTCAGGTGCATTGAGCGCATCCCTTGGTTTCTGTCGCTCACAATTTAAGCCTCAACCTCATGGCAGACTCTCCGCGTCCAGCCCATTGTCAAATCTGATCGATTCTTCCATCACAGCATTTCTTGTATCTCTCCTTTCCTTTCCAAGTCCACTGACACCGTTCAACGCAGACCTTCACTCTTGGGCACCTGAACTACCAGAGGCCCCTCACCCCGTCTTTCTGCTCTTTTTCCTCTCTTCCTCAAATCCATTTTCCCATTGATTAAACTTCGTGAACCTCCCCTTGACCTCGTCTCTTGCCTGCAAGGCCCACCTTGCATGGTCATTTCCCGTTTCTGGCTGGCTTTAACCCATCCACACTTAGAACAGAACTGAACCACTGCTTACTGTGCTTCAGAGTCTTACCTCATTCAAGTGCTTCCTCGTGTGCTGTTCCTCCGGGTTGGAATGCCCTTCCTCATCTCTGTTCATGCCACGCCATCCCCCAGTTTTAAAACTGCATGTCATTTTTGTTCTACAAGTATATATTCGATGTCACCTCCTACAAGAATTTTCCCTGATTTCACCAAGTGGACATAATCTTCTCTTCTTCAAACTCCCATAGCAGTCTTTTCAGTTTTATTTTGTTATTTGTGTCTGTCAATGATCATCTCTAACAGACTCCTAAACCTGTCTGTCCAAACTGATTCTTCTGGTATAGGCTTCTTTGGTGATGGTGATACAGGGGTGAGGGCGTCGAGAAAATACATCAACGTGTGAATATTAATTAGCACTATGAAATGTAAATATGTGTCAAGACAACAAACGATGTGAAGTTATAGGTTGGTAAATGATTACCAAATGAATGGTACAGTTTTCAAGATCCCAACACATTTCTCTACAGCAGGAGTTAACGACGGTCCTTCGGTGTCTGTGTCCCATCAGCACACGCCGTTCTGTGAAGACGCATAACTCAGTAACTTTTTTTGCAAATTAGCAACACTTGCTGCATGTTTCGGGTGTGCTTTTGTTGTCTCTGTAAAATCACCATGTCACAGTAAGGCTTCAAGAAAGAAGAATGGTGATGTGCTTCTTTTAAGTGCCAGAAAGAGGGTATCATGTATGATGGAGCCGGGGTTCCTCGTTGATCTGCATCCAGTATTGATTATCCAAGCCCCTGCTGTTAGCAGTTTGCACAGGGAGTCAAAGTTCCCAAAACACCAATACTCACTAATGAGCAGGGCACTTGAGAAAACTGCCCCCCCCCCCCGTACAACGTTCCCTACTGAACAACAGCATCTTTTCCCACCCATTACCTCAGCCCCTGTGTCCAGTTTATGGGTATTTGTTGGACGTTCTAACATCCCATAAAAATACAGATTTCCTGAAGCTCATGTGTTGGAGAATTCTTCACACCCCAGTCACAAAGACGTTAATACATGTGGATCTCACAGTTGAGGAAGAAAATGAGACAAGGATGTTGACACAGGCCCCATAATCCTTCCAGAAAGAATCATTCAAATATTAAAGGATTAGGACAGAGACTTGGAAAACTTGATGAAACTCTTGAATATTTTCCCCCAGACTCTCTCTATGACTAAGGGAAAATAAAGCATGGGGGGGTAGCATTGTAATCCCATGTCCTTCCCCCATTTTATGGGGAAATTACACCAAGGGACAAGCAATGCTTGATTCCAATCCCGTTCATTATAGCAAGCAGGGCGTGATTGCTCTTAGAACATACATTTTTAGGGAAACATTAGGTCCATAGGTTTTATTTCTCAAGATAAAAAAAAGAACTTTTTTTACTTAATGCAACTTCCTCTCATTTCAAGTAGTTTACGTGTAGGCGTCTTTTTCCTCTGCTAGCTTTCCGCAAGTTTATTATCTTTAAATAATGGGAGAGGTTTCTTGCTCTGAAAAAGAACCTTGAGATCCAGAATTGTTCAGTGTGGGTGTCTCTGTATTCTTGGGAGTTGGTGGAAGTGATAACAGTAATGAACTTTGCAGTGTTTGCCATCAGTTAAGGGAATAATTGTTCATCTTGGTCATAACCACGAATCCTCGCTTTATACTCACCACATCAATATGCCAGTGTTGGACTGCATACCGGGAACCTGGGTAGAAAACTGCTTATTTGTTCTCCTTGTGAGCTCGCTACCGTCCGTCGCTCCCATTCCAATGAAATAAAGCTCTTCCCGAAAGTCGGTGCTTTTTTCTTATTCTTTCTTTGCTTTTTCTTCTCTCCTCCTCCTCTTCTCACCATTGTCCTCCTCCACTTCCTTTTTCTCCCTTTCTTTTCTTTCTTTTTGGTTTTTGTATTATTTCACTTACACAGGGGTACCTTGGGACCTTTCAGCTACACTTTCTCTTCTTCAAGATGTGGAACATTAATGCTGATAGACCTTCCCTCTAGCCCACTTCACTCAGTTGACAGATGAGGAAACTTGGGCTGGAGTCAGGAGGGTAGAGCTGGATGGGGCCCCGCCCAATTGTTTACACATGCACCTCCGCACCCGACTCATCCACAGCTCAAAGCCGCATACATCCCGCAGGCAGCTTCCTATCCTCCTCCTGGTAAGGATGACCAAGAAGAGGAATCACACAGACCTAGGGGACACCGGATATTGAAGACTTCCCCCCACATCCACTTTTATATTCCCCAGAAGTAGATCCTCAGACAAAGATTCTAGAGCAAGTAATTTGTTTGGGACCAGATCCCAGGACACTCTGGTAGGACGGTGGGAAAGAGAGACCACGGGGAGAAAGAAGGCACCCACACACTTCCCTAGTGGCGCAGTGGTTAAGAATCCACCTGCCAATGCAGGGGACACTGGTTCGAGCCCTGGTCCAGGAAGATCATACATGCCACGGAGCAACTAAGCCTGTGCACCACAACTACTGGGCCTGCTCTCTAGTGCCCACAAGCCACAACTACTGAAGCCCGCGCGCCTAGAGCCCGTGCTCCACAAGAGAAGCCACCGCAATGAGAAGCCCGCACACCGCAACGAAGAGTAGCCCCCGTTCGCCGCAACTAGAGGAAGCCCGCACGCAGCAACGAAGACCCAATGCAGCCAAAAATAAATAAATTAACTAATTAATTTTTTTAAATAACATTAAAAAAAAGGCACCCAAGGGTGTGCTATCAAGCAGGTGACTTATCTGGACACTGGAGACCCAGTCCCACAGGAGACCCCTGGAATGGCATGGGGGTATGTGCACATCAATTCCCGTTAGTCCTGGTGGAGGGCTGCCCTCCCGGGGCAGGGGGGTGGCCTCCCCAGCACTTCAGCCTGCTCTAGGTGAGGGCAGAGCAGGCTCTGGCAGCTGGCGAACCTTCAGGCAAAGTCACAGGTGCTGGAAGTTGGGAGGCCAGCCTATGTGCGTGCAAGTGATTGGCGCAGGAAACCAGCCGTGATCTCCACGCACCACATCCCAGAAGCTCACCGCAGAGGGGCAGAGTCCACTGCTACTGTCATGGAAAGATACTGGTTTTACAGGTGCTCAGTTCCTTTTTCAAGAAGGATGGGAGGAAGGGGAACCAGAATGCATGATAGACCTAATCCAAGTGACTCCCGCCTGGAAGGAATCCTTTGGGGCAAATCTCATCAACACTCAAAATGCTGCTAATTCAGTGAGTTTATGGACTAAGTTTAGGATAAAAGATGCATCTCATCCAGCCTGTCTCCACTGCAAGATTCTACACTTCTCTGCCTGTTTGTCAGTCTTGAAAGTGAAGGTTAAATCCATCACTGATGTGGTTCCTGGGACAGAGAGAGGAGAGGCGGTGGCTGTAACTGTTCGAGAGATTCTCTGCAAACAGTCATCCATCTGATACCTTAACTAGGATTCCTGATTCCTCAATCAGGACTCTCTGAGCAGAAGAGCCTCCATAAGGGATTGATGCCCTTTTCATCCCTAAAGCCACTGGAGGAATGGATCGACTTGGGGAAATACATCTGAATGCTGCTGAGCCTTTGGTCAAGGCCAGACCCTCTTCCAAGTCTTTTTGATCTTCAGGAATTGGGGTCGTTTTTTCCTTTTCAAGGGCCCTCCACACATCAGAACTTCTTCCAAAATGAAAACATAAGAGTCTAGAATCTTCGGGTTCAAAGGGGACATCAGGGAGTTTTCAGGCCACATTGTCTCCCAGTAGAGTAGCCCTCGAGTGGGCTCCTGATTGCACCCAAATCAGGCCTGTGCCCCTCGCGTCCCCGTATCTGCTCTCACCAAAGTCACAGTGACCTCCAAGTACCTGAATCTAGATGGCTCTGGGCCCTCTTCTTACCTGGTGTAACTGCGGTACGTAGCACAGTCCTTCGCTCCTGGAAGCACTTTCTTCCCTCGGCTTCTGGGCTGCACGCGTCCTGGCTCTCTCCCCCCTCCCCCCGCTGCCCCTTCTCGGCCTCCTTGCTTGGTTTGTCCTCACCCTCACCCCCCAGCCCTCACTGGACTGAAAACCAGAGCGTCTGCCCTCTGACCATTTCTCTTTTCTCTCCACAGTCGTGTCCAGGCTGTGGCTTTAAATACCACCCCATGCTGATGACTCCAGAGCCCTGTCCCCAGTCAGCTACGGGACATCTCAGACATGTCCAAGTCTGGGCTCTGGACTCTTCCTGCAAATCTGCTCCCCTGACAGGCTCATCAGTAAAGGGTGTCTCCATCTTTTTTTTTTTTTTTTTTTGGCGGTACGCAGGCCTCTCACTGTTGTGGCCTCTCCCGTTGCGGAACACAGGCTCCGGACGCGCAGGCTCAGCGGCCATGGCTCACGGGCCCAGCCGCTCCGCGGCACGTGGGATCTTCCTGGACCGGGGCACGAACCTGTGTCCCCTGCATCGGCAGGCGGACTCTCAACCACTGCGCCACCAGGGAAGCCTGTGTCTCCATCTTTTTAGGGGCTGAGTCATCCTTAGTTGACTCCATACCCCATATCCTATGTCCAGATGATCACAAAACCCTATTGGATCTACCTTTAAAATACAGCCAGGATCCAACCACTTCTCACCACCTCCACAGCGGCCACCCTGGCCGAGTCACCATCGTCCCTCCTCGGGATGGCTGTGGCGGGCCCCACAGTGGTCCCCCTGCAGCCAGAATGACGTTTGCAGGTCTAAGGCAGAGCTGTCACCGTTCTGCTCCAGCCCCACCTTCGGGCCCATCACACGCAGAGGAAAAGCTGGACAGTGGCCTCTGGGGCCTCAGCCCTCGTCTCCTACATCCCTCCCTTCACTCCGCTCTGTCCAGCCTCACTGGGCTCCTCGCTGATTCACAGACATACCCCGGCTCCTGCCTTTGCACCTGCTCTTCCTTCTTTCAGGACCACTCCTGTCCCAGACAGCCATGCTCACGCTCCCACATCCCTCATTCGTTATTCAAATGTCACCTCTCATGAGATCTTTCTGTCATCCCGCTGAAAAGGTCACACACATCCCCACCCAGAGCTCTCAATCCCCTTTCTCTTGTTTTTCTCCACAGTAGGTATCATCACAGGACAGGCTATATCATCTACTCTATATTCCTGTGTTAGAGACCTTCCTCCCATGGGATGTGAGTGTGATGGGGCAGGTGAGTTCATCAGTGTTGCTTCCTGCTGCGTCCCCAGCGCCTTAACAGCGGTTGGTATCCATTTGGCCACTGACAGACGGAAGGACAAATCTCACAAGCAAGTGTCCATCCATCCTCCGTGGCTTGTCATTCAATGATGCCAAGCTCACCGTTCTGCAAGGTGCTTCTATGAATTTTTGCAAGATTTCTTCTTTATGCTGCTGGGCTCAAATCTCCCGCCTTCCTTGGTCCCGTTTCTGCCTTCACTACCAAAGTGAAATACATCTCTTCCCTGCTTAATCAATAATGAAACCCCGATCTCAGATCAACCTCAGGTCCCTCCACCTGGGGTGGGAACTGTGCCCCGGCTCTCTCAATTCTCCCTACTACTCTTCCGGAACTTGGCCTCAAGACACCTGTTCCTCCTCGGGACGTTCAGGCATTCGTGCATGGTCAGCATCTCCATCCCAGCGCGCGGTCCACACCTGGAGGACCATATTATGCACTAGGTATGTCATGACCGATGCTGGGCACGGAGAGATGTTCACCTCTTACCCATCACATGAAATGCCCTTTCATGCACCTAGAGGCTGCATCGGTCTGTGTAGCAGTTGGGTCTCATTCTTGGCTCATGGGAACTTCGGAGCAGCTCCAAACTGGTGCATGGGTAATTTTCCCACATACCACCCTGTTCTATATTTAGGTGCGAGAATTTTTTGCATTCGTCCCTCTCACACTGCCCTTGTTTGTCTTCGTACAGGCTGTTGACATCTTTTTAAATCTTGATGCTCTCACACGGTGCTCTCTGCCTCCCAGTTGTACGTGTCCACGGATCTGATAAGCAGTTTCAGTAGTGTGATGAGGGTGGAGGCAGTTTATATCTGGTGTGTTTCCAGTGAAGACTGGTCTTTCTCCAAATGGTAGGTATGAGTGCTAATGAGAATAGGGCCAGAGCCGGTGGCCCCCCCATGAATGTCGATCATCTTTGGATAAGTGGCAACCTTGAGAACATGCATCTCAGATTTCTGACTGCAGTAGGAGTACAGGCATACCCCATTTTATTTCTCTTTGCTTTAATGTACTTTCTTGCATCCTTTGCAAATTGAAGGTTTGTGGCAACCCTGCAGTGAGCAGGTCTGTCAGGGCCATATCAGACATGCTCACTTCATGTCTCTGTGTCACATTTTGCTAATTCTTGAAATATTTCAAACTCTCCACTAGCAAAAAGATTACAACTCTCTGAAGGCTTAGATTATGGTTAGCATTTTTAGCAATAAGTGTTTTTTTTTTGTTTTTTGGGTTTTTTTTTTTTTGCGGTACGCGGGCCTCTCACTGCTGTGGCCTCTCCCGTTGTGGAGCACAGGCTCCGGACGCGCAGGCTCAGCGGCCACGGCTTATGGGCCCAGCCGCTCTGCGGCATGTGGGATCCTCCCAGACCGGGGCACAAACCCGTGTCCCCTGCATTGGCAGGCGGACTCTCAACCACTGTGCCACCAAGGAAGCCCAATAAAGTGTTTTCAATTAAGAAGTTTTAGACATAACGCTATTGCACACTTAATAGACTATAGTGTAAATATAACTTTTACATTTGCAATATCTCCGAGGTGGGCCTGTAATTGACTGACCGCCCTGGCAGTTGTGTTCTGAGATCCATCACAGCATCTGGGCCAGGACAGTGCTTGCCCCAGGCTGCTCCCAGGGATGCTAAGTAGTCCTGGGAGACCCAGGACTCCTCTAACCAGTGACTTTGATTTGAGGTCTCCCTGACAGCCAAACTCTTAGAACTTAGACTTAAACTTAGAACGTAGACTGCCACCTAAGACACTTTTACATCCCAAGCTGTCTACAATATTCCCCTGAGTCTGGTAACCCCCATCTGGCTCTGCAGTCAAGCAGAAAATCACCCTTTGTAGTCTTTGCTGATTCTGCAGAACTGTAGGGGTTGGTCGGAGTGGCATCTTGAAAAGCTTGTGATTAAGAGTGTGATTAAGTGTTTGGAATTCAGAGTCACACTTTTGGGACTGAATCCCATCTCTGCCACTTGCTACCTGTATGACATTGAATACATTACTTAAACTTTGTGTGCCTCGGTTTTCTTGTCTGTCAAGTGGGTTAATAGTTTTTACCTTGTGGGGTCCTTGTGACAGTTACATGAATGAATACATGTAAAGCACTTAGAACGGCACCAGGTGTATCATAAATACTCAGTAAAGGTGGCCTCTGACTATGCTCTTGCCCAGGCAGTATCTTTCTCCTAAATGCACTTCCTGCAGGGCCAGGCCCAAGCCCTTTCTCTCCAGGCTGTTGTCCCTTCCTGCTGCTGACCCATCAATTCCCCTTCACCCAGACATTGGTCTTCATCTCAGAACCTTGCTCTGGATCCCATTCTGCTTTTCTTCCCCACTTTGCACACATTCTTCTGGGTTGCCCAGCTCGCCTGTGGGCACTGGGCCACACACGTGCACTCCTATATTTCTGTCTTCCACGCAGTGCCCGATGCACGGCAGGCTCATATTAACCAAGGACCAGCTCACACTGTCAAATCAGGAAAGCGTGGTCTGTAGCTCTTAGGTCCCTTGGGATGCCGTGTGGCTTCTGATTAAACTTCCTCCAACTCTGCAGCTGTCTGTGACCTGGCTTCTGTTGACCCACATGGATCCTTGACTTGGATCTCTCTGCTAAGAACACTGAGACTGATAATGAATGCTGAGGCTGAATCCCTAGGAGTGTTCAAGGAAGATCAAATGATCCGCTGGGTTAGCATCCAACAACCCAAATTGAAATTTGCTGGAGGCGTGTGTGTGTGTGTGTGTGTGTGTGTGTGTGTTTTGATTAGTGAGTCCTCTCATTTGCTCATCATCCAAGCCATAATCCCTTTTTTAAGCCATAATCTTTTAAGCTTTAATCTCACAGATTATGTGGTCTTTAGCTTCATCTTTGAACAGACCTCTGTGGGATAGAGGATCTTTCCCACCAGGGGGTTTAATTCCTTTTCCAGTTGGTTTTATTATTGTTTGGTGTAGTTTGGTTTATGTTTGGGTTTTGTCTCATTTTTAAAAAAAAATCTATCAGGGAGAGATGAAATCAGGGAGAATCTAGACATTTTAAATGAATTAATGACATGCTATCACCAGTTGGGTTTTCTCAAGCAGACACCCACCAAGACGGAGTTCTGGAAACAAGATGCTTTTAAGAATCAGTACCTATGAAGGGAAGGGGGAGGGAGATGAAGTCTGGCTGCAGTGCAGGTTCTCCGAAGTCTCGGCCGACCTGGCAAAGAGCTCTGGAACAAACACGGCCCACTTTGTACACCGCGTGTCTCTCAGTCAGTGAACGAGTACCACCAAGGAAGGCCGTGACCTCGGGCAAGGCTGCTGTCGGCAGCTGAGGCAGATCCAGCCCAGGGGAGCTGCCAGCTGGAGGCCACCGGATGACCTCACCCTGGAGCTGGGCAGCAGGTCCTTCCGACCCTCTGGACAGAGCCACCCAGGACCTCTGAGCATCCACACGCACCTGGTCAGGGGACAGCATGGTAGGGGAGGTGGGGTGAGTTCTCGGCAACATTTTAGCAAGTGCCGTGACCCCCCAGTTCTCAGGCCCACTGTCCATTCTGCGACGGCTGGCCTAGATTTGCCCACTGTGCCACCCAAACAGCAGGCACTTGAGCTAGGAATGGAGTTGCTATGTTCAAATCACCCTAAGAAAACAGGTTCCAGGAAGTGTCTGATTATTCAGAGGGTATTGGAAGGCCCAGGAGCTGTTGAGGAGTTTTGATCAATCAGTGCTGAGCCCCATCCATAAGGATGCCAGCACCCCTCTGGCATGGCAGTCCTCCTGAAGACTGCTTCAGCCAAGTTGCCCAAACCTGGTTCTCTCCCAGGTGCTGCTTGTGTAGCTTAGAACTCCCTCCCGGGCCTCTTTAAGGAATGGGAGAAAGGAGAAAGCAAACCACCTCTGCAGGTGCCTGAAGCTCCCCACCGGGTGGGAGATCTATGGATCTCTCACCTGCTGTTTCATTCATCCAACATTTATTGATTGCCTGCTTGTGGCGGACTGTGCAGGGGAAGCCCATGTCCTCACAGGCCTGGCAGCGGGGGAAACGTCTGGGCCACCCATCACCACTCTGGATTGCATGCAGGTCAGGTGCACGTGGCCCCAGCCCGCAGAGCTTACAGTCTTAACGGGACAAAGCTCCAAGTGAAGCTGATGTCACGGGCTCCTCTAGAGCAGATCCTTTGTGCTACTTCGTCCAGACTCCGTCCTCTGATGCGGTGTGGGCATCTAGACCGTGCCAGTGCATCTGGGCCCGCACACCCATGGGCACTTCTGAGTTTCCAGAGATGCTGGGACAGAAGCCCCCGGGACTGTGGCAACCAAACGTCCAGGTCCTTCTTCCTGCTGCGCTCACCACCAGCCAGCAAGGAACATAAGCGGCCCCCGGTCTCAAAGCTGCGGGACTCTGAGATGTCCAGTGGAGCCTGCTTCGTACCTGAGGTCTTTTCTTCTCACCATGGACGCCATCCATGGCATTTGTTTCTGGCAGATCTGGGAGGACAAATGGGGGTGGAAACCTGCTGTTCTAACCAAGCCTTACTATGGGGGGCGGTTCAGGGTCCCTTCCGAGGTCAGAGCCAGGGGTTGTCCAGGGCAGGGGGTAGGGTGCGAGGGTCTGCCAGCCAAGGTCTGAATCACAAACCACCCGCATGCCCACATACTCTCAGCACCACCGCCGGGCCGGGACACTTTCTGCCTGTGTCACAGCAACAGCTGTAAAAAGAGAGATTTAATCAAAAGAGCGGTGGTGCCCCAGCGGGACTGTTTGGTCCCCGGTTCAGCTGAGGCTTCAGGTTACATAACCACGGGGTAATGAAGGCGGGGAAGCTCCGAGGGGCCATGGGATTTTTCTTTTTGATCTCAGACTTCCAAGCCAGATCCCAGGGAACTTTAAGTCTCCCGTCGTCCTATTTTAAATGATCTCCTTTCAGGTGTTCTTTTTTCCTGCCTCACTTGGATTGGCTTCTTCTAGCATTTGCACTGAGCATCCTCCTTGAAATGTGCAGGGGAGAAGGGCCAACCTGTCTCAAAATGCATTGGTTGCTGCAGGGGGCAGAGGAAGGAAACTGGGAAGAGGGTCACTGATGGAGACCCCCAAGGAATGCTCTCCCAGTTTCCAGCCCCGCCCGAGTGGGCTGGGTAAGAATGCCCACCAGAGACAGGCTGCCGGGGTCCAGATTCCAGTGTCCCCACTGCATTCGTTTTCTAGGGCCACCGTAACAAAGCACTGCAGGCTGGGGGCCTTAAACAGCTGAAATTGATTTTCTCACAGTTCTGGAGACTGAAAAGTCCAAGATCAAGGTGTCTCAGAGCTGGTTTCTTCAAGACCTCTTTGGCTTGGAGATGGCCGTCTGCCTTCTGCATCTTCACATGGTCTTCCCTCTGTGCACGTCTGTGTCCTAATTTCTTTTTAGACGGACACCAGTCATATTGGGTTAGGGCCCATTCATATGACCTCATTTTACTTTCATCACCTCTTTAAAGGCCCTAACTCCAAATTCAGTCACATTCTGAGGTCCTGGGGGTTAGAGCTAAAACACGTGAATTTGGGGGACACAATTCAGCTCATAACAACCATGTACTAACTAGGTGATCTTAAGCAAGTAATTTTTATGCTTCTGTGCCTCTGTTTCTTCATCTGAAAAATGGGCACAGTGATCACGCCAGCCTCATAGGGTTTTTGTAAGGATTAACTGAGTTAATAACACATGAATTATGTATGAATTAGAACAGTGTCAGGAATTGTTATTTTGGGGGGAAGCAGAGTGAATTCTAAAGGCACACCCTTTTCACTCTAGAGATCCATTGGGAAGAGACATGCCCAGCTCCATCCTCAGATAATGGAAAGGGTCTGTGGTCAGTTATTTTTACTGTTTGAGAGTACCGAGTGGTTCCAGTTCCTCCAAACCAAAGTGTAAAGCCAGGGCAGGTGGACCCCTGGGGCAGCACTCCTGCCCACCTGCAGTGGCTCAACATGTGGCAGCAAATCCCTTTGCTTTTCTCCCATCAAGAAATAGAGTCTGCAAATAGCATTATTTCATTCTTTTTCATGACTGGGTAATATTCCAGGGTATATATATACCACATCTTCTTTAATGCCATTTGCAGCAGCATGGATGGACCTAGAGATTGTCATACTGAGTGAAGTAAGTCAGAGAAAGACAAATATTGTATGATATCGTTTATATGCAGAATCTAAAAAAAGATGATACAAATGAAATTATTTACAAAACAGAAACAGATTCACAGACTTAGAGAACTGAACTTATGTTTACCAGGGGGAAGTGTGAGAGGAAAGGATAGTTAGGGAGTTTGGGACTGACATGTACACACTGCTATATTTAAAATAGATAATCAACAAGGACCTACTGTATAGCACAGGGAACTCTGCTCAATATTCTGTAACAACCTAAAAGGGAAAAGAACTTGAAAAATAATAGATACATGTATATGTATAACTGAATCGCTTTGCTATACACCTGAAACTATCACAACGTTGTTAATCAACTCTATTCCAATGTAAAATTAAAAGCTAAAAAAAAAAAAAATAGAGTCTGGTTACCTTCTCCTTGACTGTGGGCTTGCTGGTGCTTCCCTTCCAGCAAACACAGTGAGACAGAGGTGACATTGCATGGCTTCCCAGATGGGTCCAAAAAGGCAGTAGGGCTTTCCCTCGGCTCTCTCTCAGTTTCTCGGGACATGGACCTTTGGAGTCCTGAGCCACCGTGAAAGAAACCAGCTACCCTGAAGCTGCCATGCTGGAGAGGTGATCCAAGGTTAGAGAGAGATGCCCAAGGAGCCCCAGATTTCCTGCCCCAGCTGTTTGAATGTGTCCAGCCCAGAAGCCAGACATGAGAATAAGCAATCCTATTTCATATGATTCCAGCCCCTGCCCCGATCCTCAAGCCACCACCACCAATGCCCACTAGAGCAGAGACAAGTGGTCACCGTGGACCCACGGGGTCTGTGAACATGGGTGTGGTTGGTTTATGCCGCCACATTATGGAGTAACCTGTTATACAACTGACAAAGCTGGAGCCCCAACTTAGCTGAAATCCAGCCACTTCTGGCGGGCATTGTGGGGTGCTTCTCCCAGCTGAAACCCCTCCCTTGGAGCACTGGGGTGTAGATCTATGATAAAGAGCTCTACAACCCGTTAATGTTTGTGCTTTGTTGAGTTTATTGAAAACTGGCAGAAGGAACTTTGGTTTACTGGCCATGACAGTTGGTCTTAAAAAACCAGTTCTCATTATAGCTTGTCTTGGGAGTAATAAATTATGGGTGCAAATTAAATGATAGCAAGGGAAAATATTCACTGATTGGAAGGTTGATCAAGAAGGAAAACACAGAGTGGGGGGATATCTGTGGTTTTAGGACACTTTATTCTGAAGGAAAAAAATTACTTAGGACCCACCAAAAGGTCACAAAGGCCATCCCCCTCTCCCCCCAAAAGGCCCTCCTTTGCATTTTCAGAGGAACTAGACCACTTTTTTCCCCTGGTTGACTCACTCCGGAATCCCCAACCTTAACTCAGTCACTGGGAGTTTCACCAAAATCTGCCTCACCTGAGGGTCTCCCAGTCCATCCAAGCTATAATCCTGCAAAGCCTCCCCATGTCACCTCAACTCCTTAGCGGATCATTTTATCATCAGGGCAGCTTCCAGCATGTTAGAAATAAGAATAAATGGTGATTCCTCTCCCTTTGGGATAAAAGAAGGGATGAATTGAGGATGCTTAAGAGTCTGTGTGCTGGCAGTCCTCTTTGGGGGAGAAGCTTGATGAGATAATGATCGCACCTCAGCATCTCAAGTTCAAAGCTCTTTCAAACCAGTACTTTCTGCAGCACTCTATAATGGGAAACCTTATAGATGTTGAGAGACTAAGCATTCTTGAGGGAAAGAGACGGGAAGAATAAGAACTGACATCGCCAGAACGTTAGCTGTTTGACGTTACAGCTTGACCACGGGCTGAGGTTCACCGGGGTGGGGTGGGGGCAGGCAGCTGCAGGTCCACCCCAGCTGTCATTGGATGTCACTGGGACGCCCAGCACATTGATGGGGGAAAGCAGATGAGACCCCGCCTGCTGGCACATTACTGGGTCTTCTGTCTTGTTTTGGCAGAGCGGCTGGATGGGTAGTTCATTCACTCCTTACCTGAGAAATGAGGCTTGAGCTTCTGTCCTGGGTGAGAGATGAGAAAGGAGAGTGTGGAAGGAAGGTGAAGGAAGCTGCAGCTCTGGCCTCATTCTGAGCTCACATTGCAAAGACAGACAGAGAGAGGTAGAGAAGGCTGGGCTTCCAGCTCTCATCGCACCTGCCAGAGTAAATGCTGCCAAAGCCCAAAGACATTTTTCAAGGGCCCTACTTTAGTGTCCTGCAGAATAAAATATTACTGGCCCTGAAAAGGTCTCTTACTTGAAAAATAAAACTTTCTGTGCTGCCAGTCTCTTTCTGGTTTGGGTTTGATTTGAAAGGTGTCTTTCAGGTTTTCTGTTCTCTTCCTTCCGTGGCCGTTTTAGAGTTCGTTTTCCAGAGTCTTCACCCTCAGGAATTCCCTGAAGGTCCAGTGGTTAGGACTTGGTGCTTTCACTGCTGGGACCGGGCTTTGATCCATGGCTGAGGAACTAAGATCCCGCAGTGCGGCCAAATTAAAAAAAAAAAAAAAAAAGTCTTCACCCTCACAGTCTGGGGGTAACAAAAGAAGCCAAATAACATATTTTCTAACAGCCCCCCCAAAATTCCACCAAACTTCCTGTCCTTAAGGGTCCCTCTTGATTGACATCTGTCCAGTTGTGGCTTTCTCTGTTCTGACAGCAGTCCTGCAAGGATGCTTAACTGGATTTCCAGAGGTTGACATTATCAACCCAATAGATTCAAAATAGATGCATTTCCCCTATATCTCTTAACTTCTTAAATAGTTAGCCCCACACACCCCCTCAACAGTACCCCTTAGCTCTTAAACCTCACTTCCTCAGGCTGTGTTTATGGACAGAGGGGTTTGTTTTGTTTTGTTTAACTAAGGCTACTTCATACTGTTCACCTCATAAGGAACTGGATCTTGACATTCTTTTTCAGAAAGTTGTCCTGGGCCAGTTGCCCAGTGTTGGTCCTGGTCCCTCCAGGAGTCATACCTAATTCCCAAACGTGAAATGAAGTGTTCCTTTTTGTAGGACTCCTGTCCCTTAGGTATGTCCCAAGTGTCTGTTTACTTCTAAACCAGTGTTTCTCAAATTTTAATGTGCCCATGGATCCCTGGGGGTGTAGTTAACATGCAGCTTCTGACTCAGGAGGTCTGGGGTGGGGCCTGAGGTTCAGCATTTCTAGTCGGCTCTTGGTTGGTGCTGCTGCTGCTACTGTTTCCCAAACCACACTCAAGAGCAAGGCTGTAACTTCATTCTTTTACCTGTAGCTGTCCAGTTTTCCCAGCACCACTTATTGAAGAGGCTGTCTTTCCTCCAATGTATATTCTTGCCTCCTTTATCAAAGATAAGGTGACCATATGTGTGTGGATTTATCTCTGGGCTTTCTATCCTGTTCCATTGATCTATATGTCTGTTTTTGTGCCAGTACCATACTGTCTTGATTACTGTAGCTTTGTAATATAGTCTGAAGTCAGGGAGCCTGATTCCTCCAGCTCCATTTTTCTTTCTCAAGATTGCTTTGGGTGTTCGGGGTCTTTTGTGTTTCCATACAAATTGTGAAATTTTTTGTTCTAGTACTGTGAAAAATGCCATTAGTAGTTTGATAGAGATTGCATTGAATCTGTAGATTGCTTTGGGTAGTATAGTCATTTTTGCAATGTTGATTCTTCCAATCCAAGAACATGGTACATCTCTCCATCTGTTTGTATCATCTTTAATTTCTTGCATCAGTGTCTTATAGTTTCCTAACACCATACACAAAAATAAACTCAAAATGTATGAAAGACCTAAATGTAAGGCCAGACACTTAGAGGAAAACATAGGCGGAACACTTTATAACATAAATCACAGCAAGATCCTTTTTGACCCACCTCCTAAAGAAATGGAAATAAAAACAAAAATAAACAAATGGGACCTAATGAAACTTAAAAGCTTTTGCACAGCAAAGGAAACCATAAACAAGACCAAAAGACAACCCTCAGAATGGGAGAAAATATTTGCAAATGAAGCAACTGACAGAGGATTAATCTCCAAAATATACAAGCGGCTCATGCAGCTCAATATCAAAAAAACAAACAACCCCATCCAAAAATGGGCAGAAGACCTAAATAGACATTTTTCCAAAGAAGATATACAGATTGCCAACAAACACATGAAAGGATGCTCAATGTCACTAATCATTAGAGAAATGCAAATCAAAATTACAATGAGGTATCACCTCACACCGGTCAGAATGGCCGTTATCAAAAAAATCTACAAACAATAAATGCTGGAGACGGTGTGGAGAAAAGGGAACCCTCTTGCCCTGTTGGTGGGAATGTAAATTGATACAGCCACTATGGAGAACAGTATGGAGGTTCCTTTAAAAACTAAAAATAGAACTACCATATGACCCAGCAATCCCACTACTGGGCATATACCCTGAGAAAACCATAATTCAAAAAGAGACATGTACCCCAATGTTCATTGCAGCTCTGTTTACAATAGCCAGGACATGGAAGCAACCTAAGTGTCCATCGACAGATGAATGGATAAAGAAGGTGTGGCACATACATACAATTGAATGTTACTCAGCTGTAAAAAGAAACGAAATTGAGCTGTTTGTAATGAGGTGGACGGACCTAGAGTCTGTCATAGAGAGTGAAGTCACTCAGAAAGAGAAAAACAAATACCGTATGCTAACACATATATATGGAATCTAAAAAAAGAAAAATGGTACTGATGAACCTAGGGGCAGGACAGGAATAAAGACGCAGACGTAGAGAATAGACTTGAGGACACGGTGGGGGGGAAAGGTAAGCTGGGACGAAGTGAGAGAGTGGCATGGACATATATACACTACCAAACGTAAAATAGATAGCTAGTGGGAAGCAGCCGCATCACACAGGGAGATTAGCTCGGTGCTTTGTGACCACCTAGAGGTGTGGCATAAGGAAGGTGGGAGGGAGACACCAAAGGGAGGGGATATGGGGATATATGTATACGTATAGCTGATTCACTTTGTTATACAGCAGAAACTAATGCAATTGTAAAGCAATTATACTCCAATAAAGATGTTTAAAAAAAAAAAAAAAGAGCAAGGCTGTAGGGCATTTCCCATCTTCTGCCCTGTCTGTCTTGCCCAGCATCACCTGCTCCACCCCCTTTCCTTCAGAAACCCTCCTCTCTGCTGGTCTGCTCCTGCTGGATCATTACCATGAGGCACTGAAGCCCAGAAATGCCACATCTCCTTGTTGCAAATGCAGACCTGTCACTTTCATCAGACGTCAAGCATCCGTGCAGCCCCTTTCTTGCATCAACATCAGGGAAGATGCACTAAGGTGCTGGGTCCCAGGCACCTCTCCTTAGGGAGCTCCTGTAGACCTCCTGCAGAGTTCCTGCTGTGCACTTGCAAGGTCAAGGGCACAGAGAGAGAACCAGATGAGAAAGCAGGAAGGGTTCGGGGCTGCACTGGGCCAGTGCCACCAACCTTCAGGAACTTGAGGAGCAGTTGGACTGGATGCGGGCTGGGGCACTGGGGCTGGATGCTGAGAAGATGCCTCAAGCGGCAGGTGAGATGGTAAGTGAACACAGACCCACTGGAATGATGAGATGGGCCGAGAGGAGACTGGCCTGCTGACGGCTGAACATCGACCAGGCTACAGAGGATGCCAAATGGGGAACCTGAGACAGTGTGTCTGGGTAACGTCCAGGGTCTGTGAGTGGCCAGTGCCTGGAGAGAGCTCTCTGCTTGTCCTGAAACACAGCCACAATGCACACCCTCAAGGAAGGGTTTCCAATCTGAAAGAGCTGAAAAATGAAAACCCGTTTGAGGGAGCGGGGTCCAGAACGTTCTCACTCCCATTCTTGATGTCTGTGTAGACACCACACTTTTGGCTCAACTGGGGAATAGAGTCTCTGAAGGCCGACATCACATTCCAAACATGCTGTGTTATTTTCCAACCCCGGAGCATAAAGATGAGCTCACTGTAAGTTTTCTGGGGGGCTTGGGGGTTAGGTTTGCTTTCTTTTTTAAACAAGAGAATCTACCAGATGCACTGAGTTGAGTTCCGAGTCTTCGTCCAACCAGAGAAAGGGGTTCCCATCAGCAACATTGGCTGCGCGCTCTGTGCTCTGGGTAACTTGCCCTGGAGGCTTGAAAACCACAGGCCCATTTTTCTCTTGTCCATTTGATTTTGATGGAGGCAACTCTCATGCCCTAAAACCTTTCTCAGAAAGTGTGGTTCTTGGCACTAGAAATTTAACTTTTAACTTTCTGTGCTGACTGCCAGGCTCGGTGTGCTCAGCTTTGAAGCAGGAGCTGCAGGAGAGGCAGCAAGCCCGTGGCCCCCTTTGCCGAGGCTGAGCCTATCAGTAGGCTCCATTTTAAAAAATTAATTAATTAATTTTTGGCGCATTGGGTCTTTGTTGCTTCACGCGGGCTTTCTCTAGTTGCGGCGCGGGGGCTACTCTTCTTTGCGGTGTGCGGGCTTCTCATTGCGGTGGCTTCTCTTGTTGCGGAGCACGGGCTCTAGGCTCACAGGCTTCAGTAGTTGTGGCACGTGGACTCAGTAGCTGTGGCTCACGGACTCTAGAGTGCAGGCTCAGTAGTTGTGGCGCACGGGCTTAGCTGCTCCACAGCATGTGGGATCTTCCTGGACCAGGGCTTGAACCCATGTACCCTGCATTGGCAGGTGGATTCTTAACCACCGCACCACCAGGGAAGTCTTAGGTTCCCATTTTTAACGAGTAATATTCATTAAAGGTTCACGATGTCCTGGGGTTGGTCAGCACACTGCCCTCTAGAATTGTGCTGTCTAGGATAACAGCCACTAGCCACATTTAAAATTTAACTTAATTTAAATGTAAAATTCAGTTCCTCAGCCATACCAGTTCCATTTCCGGTGCTCACGAACTGCTCGTGGATAGCAGTGACCGTCTTGGACAATGAAGATTCTAGACTGTTTCCGTCATCACAGAATGTTCTGTGGGACAGCTACTCTAGGCCTTCTGCACACACATTGCCTTGATACCCCGTGCTGGATGGAAAATGGGCCTATCCAAACATGAGCCGAATATCTGGGGAAGAAGAGCAAGTATGTGCCTAAGAAGAGAGGCCACACCTGGATCAACCCAGGTGGGCTGAGCTACCTACCAGGTGCAGACCCCTGCTGGCCAGTCACATTTCTGTGTTTTGGGAGGAAGAGACAGCGCTGAAGAGTTTACTTAATTCTCCACAAAAGTCCCCCCTTTTTAAATTTTTATTTATTTTATTGAAGTATTGTTGATTTACACTGTTATGTTAATTTCTACTGTACAGCAAAGTGATTCAGTTATACATACAGATACATTCTTTTTAAAATATTCTTTTCCATTATGGTTTATCACAGGATATTGAATATAGTTCCCTGTTCTATATAGTATGACCTTGTTGTTTATCCATTCTGTTGATTACAGTTTGCATCTGCTAACCCCAAACTCCCCAAAACCCCTTTTTCTGAACTAACTTAACAGCTCTTTCTCTTGTCAGGAGGCAGGACATAGACCTCCCTAAAAAGAGCCAAGGCCTCAGGAAGTCTTTTCGGGCTTCACCTCCTATTATTTTTCTTCAGGAACTTACTTGCTTTGACTAGGTGCCTCCAGCTCTTGTTCTGAGGCCTCTTTACCTGGCCTCTGCCTTTCCACCCATCCCTACTCTCTGATGCTTCGATAGGACTCTGCTCGGTTGATCTTGCCTTAACCTCTGAAGAGCTTTTTCTAAACTCGCTCAGTGACTACTATGCAGGCTCTGGGTCCAGAATCCTGGAACCCAGGCCTAGAATGGTGCCTCGCTTATCTGGGAAGGAGGTTGACACAGACATATTGGCCGTGTCAAAGTAAAGCTGTGTGTTTGAGTCAGCTATTGCTGTGTAACAAGCAGCCCCTAAATCTCAGTTGTATGCAACAAGAAGCATTTATTCTCACATATCTGTTCATTCTGGGGCCACGATTGAGACAGCAACAGCTACGCAAGGGAAGGTCTTCTCATGGTGATGGCAGAAGTATAATAGGGCAAGAAAAATATGCCAGACCTCTGAATTCTAGGCTCAGAACTGGTGAATCGTCACTTCTGATCTCATTCCAGTGTCCAAAGGACTTGGAAAGTACATTCCACCTTTTATAGGAAGAATTGCAAAGTTATGTGAAATGGGATGTTGCTCCAGAGTGAAGAATCGGGGTCAGTAATTCAGTCTGAGACACTATGCTAGACCATTTACCAGATCTTAGAAAGAGAAAGTGAGCTCATACTCACTGAATCCTTATTCAGTGTATGAGTTCTGGATAATGTAAGTTCTCTATTGCTCGTAACAAACTATATGAAAAGTTACAACCATTGTCTATAGTTCATGATTCTGTGGGTCAACCATTAGAGTTCAGCTCAGTGAGATGCTCCTTCTGGTCTGGGCTGCTCTCAGCTGCATTTGTTTAATGTCTCAGGCTGGGAAGGCTGCACATCACATTCTCCAGCAGGCTAGCCCCGGCTTGCTGGTGGAAGCGTTCCCACTGAGAGCCAAGCTCAAGGCCTCTAAGGACCCAGGCTTGGAACTGGCACCCCAGCACGTCTGCTGCATACAGTGGCACAAAAAATCAGAGCAGACTCTGGGGAGGGAGGAGGGAGTAGAGTCCCCCTCTTGATGGGAAGAGCTTCAAATAATCTAGGGTCATATGTGCAGTTTACTACATAGATCCAGGATATATATTCCACAATTGGAAATAAAAATATAAGGCTTGGTCCCCATCCAAAGTTTACCACATAAAGTCAACCTGAGGAGCGAAAAGTATAAGTGCAGCAGAATTAAGAGAAAGATGTGTCTCTTTCCTCAATTTCTCCCTATGCAGTAGGGGCGTCACTGCATGCCCTGTCTTACTTGGTGAGTCAACATTTAAAAGCATTTGACACTATATAATATACTACGATGGCAGCCAGTCATTATGAATCCAACGTCACTCCAGCAACGATTCACTGGGTCTCATCCAAGACGATTTCCATGGAAGTCCAGCCCCAGCCAGTACCACCTGCCAGGTCTTTTCTAAGGGTTGGAGTCGCAGCTGCTCATAACAGCTGTCAAGAGCAGCTGCAACAGTAACACTAAACTACAAGTTACTACACTTTCATTTTTTCTAGGAGGCCAAGTGCCTGCAGACATACATTGTGTCCTTTATCCCAACAGGAGTATATTTATTCGGCAACAGTTGGCATGCAAGTAGTAACGAGTCCCAGTTTTCCTTTTCATCCCACCAAGAGTTTTAATGCAACACTCTCCTACTCCAGATATGTTTAATCTCTTCATCTGGTTCAGATTTCTTTTGGATTGCCCTTTCTCCATATTTGCTGGATTCTGTTTTTCTTCCCATTTATCTGTGGGACTAGTTTGTTCACTTTCCATACTTTAGTCCACCGTAGCTTTGTAGGGTGTTGATGAATTTGTTTTAGTAACAGTTATTATTTTTAATGTTACTTGGATTTATAAAATATTTCAACTTAGTAATAGTCACTTAGTCCAATAAAAATCCATCAGGGGCTTCCCTGGTGGCACAGTGGTTGAGAGTCCGCCTGCTGATGCAGGGGACATGGGTTCGTGCCCCGGGCTGGGAGGATCCCACATGCCGCGGAGCGGCTGGGCCCGTGAGCCATGGCCGCTGAGCCTGCACATCTGGAGCCTGTGCTCCACAACGGGAGAGGCCACAACAGTGAGAGGCCCGCGTACAGCAAAAAAAAAAAAAAAAAAAAAATCCATCGGAATTCAGAATGAAAGGTAAATTAATGTTTCTTGAGTGCCAACTACATCCAAACTCCACAGTAAGGCTTGACATCCTGTTCATCCTCATGTCAGTCCTAAAAGAGGAGGGTTGTCATTTTCACGTTTCAGCTGAGAGATCTGAGGCTCAGAACAGTGAGCCTTTCCTAAATTCTCGGAAGAGAGTGAAGAAGAGCAAGAATATTATTTATGTCACTTTTCCTGATGACAAAGTTGTGACATAACTGAGACACAGAGTAAGTCAGAAATTCCAATTTTTTCTCAAAACCATCCACTTTTGTACTTTGTTCATCATAGGTGATGAAAGATGGGTGTTTAATTGAACAGAACCAAATCCATCTTTAGGGTACCAGGACAATTTATGTCAAGAGGAAGTGATTAGTTTTTGGTCTTATCCTCCTGGGTTCTGATTATGTCTTCCCAGGGAAATATAAGAGACATGAAGCTGAAGTAATTAGTGCGTCCTTGTGAACTGTCAATGCCAGCACTTTATATACTCTACATAAAACCTGAAAACTTTACATAAAGTTGCTCTGGGAGTCTTGCTCCACCCACAAGTATTCTAACCACCAGGCATCAGGAGGAAGAATAAACAATATTGATGTAGAGGGAAAAAAATAGCTTCCAAGGCCTGTCTTCCAATTCTGGCAAGGCTTTGCTTATTTCAGCTACTGACAATATGCCTATTTGATCCTTCTCCCTCCCACCCGCCTTTCAAAATGAATATGGGCTGTCATGAAGAGCCAGTTGAATACAGAGGAAAGATCATATAGAAGGTCTTAGGGGAGATCATAGAGAAGAACTTGGATCCCAAACTCCTAACTGGGGACTCTTCCTATAAGGTTATACAGCTAGGAAATGCCTGACCCACTGGAGACCTTCATGTCAACCAGGAGTGAAGCCCATTAGAGCCGTTCAAACTCCCTTATTACCTGCAAGGCAAGGGTAAGCCGGGTCAGTGTCAGTGTTGGAGTCTGAATGCAACAGGCACTTAGGGAAGGTCCAAGGAAATGAAGGCACTCACATGGGGTCCCTTCTACTGAAGGATGAAGCTACCTGTTCCTGTCCTTTCTAAGAATCTGTACGGTTGCACACAATCCATTCTTCCCAGTCACCATCTCCCCATTTTTCCATGTAAAAATATTGTTATTGTTATTCCATTATGTCTGGATTTTCTGCTTTGTTAGACTACCTCTCCCACTATCACCATAGCATCTCCACCTTGCAAGATTTGGGCTTTTTGGAAGAGGAGAGAATTCCTTTACAGGCAGACCTCAGAGATTTTCAGGGTTCAGTTCCAGACCACTGCAATAAGGGGAATATCACTATAAAGTAAGTCAGGAATTTTTTGGTTTCCCAGTGCATATATAAAAGTTGTTTACTGCCGTCGATAAGTGTGCAATAGCATTATGTCTAAAAAATGGTGTACATACGTTAATTTGAAAATAATACTGTTGGGGAAATGGCACCAATAGCCTTGCTCAACGCAGGGTTGCCACAAACCTTCAATTTGTAAAAATCACAATATCTGCAAAACACAATAGCAAAGTTCAATAAAATGAGGTATGCCTGTACTTAGTTTCTGCACTCATAGGCATAACATGATTTTTGACCATTCTGCTTTTAGAAACCTCAAGGCCACTTATACCTTTTGTAGACATAGAGGAATCCTGACTCTTGTGTTTACGAGGCAGATGGGCTGAGGATGGATGAAAAGGCACAGGATGAAAACTGTTCAGTATTCTTGGGGGAGGAGGATTATGATGAAATAGATAAAGGAACCACACGCGGTAAGATACAAGGAAGAGAAGACTAAGTCATTCCTGACCACTATTATTTTAATCGTTCCACTACGTTAGTGAGCAGTGGAAGGAACCCCACAGTGCCTCCCCTTGAGAAGAATGTTCAGTTGAGTGATTTGTGAGATATTTATCTGTCACAGTCATTGAACAAGTGTAAACACTGGGTAATGATAAGAGACAGGATTTCGTAAGGAGACATGGATTAGAACAGGTAGCAGCAAATTTGAAGTAACTTTAAAGGAAATTTTAATTAGCTTCCAATTAACAGATACCTTAAGGGAATACCTGCAAAAGTGGAAATGCTCTTATCATTGATGAGTAGAGAAAGCATCAGAGTGATGGTAGCAAGATGGGGGAATAGGAAGCCCAAGGCACTCCTTCCCCCATGGAGACACCAACTTCACAACCATAATGTGGACCAGGCACCCCTTCCCCTGTGGAGACACCAACTTAACAACTCTATATGGTGTATGAGCCATGTATTGCCTTTGTGAGAACTTCAAAAGCCAGTTGAAAGGTCACAGCACCTCAGGTGAGTGCAATGCCAAAAAGAGGTGCATTGGGGCAGGGAGGAAAGTCCATTGCACTTACCTGCCATAGTCAATCCCCCTCCAGTGCAGTTCAGTATGATCAGGAGAAAACTCCCAACTCACTGCCCCTCCCTCTGGAGGGAAGAGAAAGGTGGAACGCGTGTCCAGTGTTCTGGCTTTTTAGGGTGCTGCCCAAGGGACCAACGTCTGTCTTACCTGACTCAGATCACTGACAGGGAAAGCAGTAGCGACCTTGGATGCCTGGGGGGCCACTGAGAAGGAAGGTGAACCCCCTGACTTCCCACAGCACCAGAGAGATTGCAGCCTCACACACAGACACCAAGGGGAGCTCATGGGTAGAAACGGGCCCATTTCTTCAGCTGGGAACGTCCACATACAAGCCTAGAGAAGATGCGACCCCGGAAAAGGTTTGAGAAACCTATAGAATTTCTCGCTGGGCTGCTTGGTGACGATTTTTCCCTGTGTCGAAACAATCTGTAAGGACTGGGAGAAGTTGCTATTTTTTTCAGATGCCCAAATCTCAACAGAAGATCAAAAGGCACACAAAGAAACAGGGAAACATGGTCCAATCAAAGGACTAAAAAAAAAAAAAAACTAACTACAGGGGCTTCCCTGGTGGCGCAGTGGTTGAGAATCTGCCTGCCAATGCAGGGGACACGGGTTCAAGCCCTGGTCTGGGAAGATCCCACATGCCGCGGAGCAACTGGGCCCGTGAGCCACAATTACTGAGCCTGCGCGTCTGGAGCCTGTGCTCTACAACGGGAGAGGCCGCGATAGTGAGAGGCCCGCGCACCGCGATGAAGAGTGGCCCCCGCTTGCCACAACTGGTGAAGGCCCTCGCACAGAAACGAAGACCCAACACAGCCATAAATAAATTAATTAATTAATTAAAAAAAAAAAAAAACTCCAGAACCTGACCCTAAAGAAATGAAGACCTATGAATTGTCTGACAAAAAATTCAAGACAACTATCACAAAGGTACTCAATGAGCTAAAAGAGAAAACAGATAACTAAATGAAATCAGGTAAATAATACATGAACAAAAGGAGAATATCAACAAAGAGAAGAGAAACTATTAAAAAAGAACCAAACAGAAATTCTGTAGCTGAAGAATAAAGTAACCGAATGGAAGAATTCATTCAATTCACAGGAATGTTTAGAATAAGCCAAAATACAGCAACTCTCCTCTTTTTTAAAATTACATTTTAAATTCTATAGCGTCCTAAGGCCTCTTGCCTCTCCTTCGGTCCCGTTTTGACAATCAGGAAGAGCAGAGGAAATAAATGTGGTAGAAACATCATTCTGTGTACTTTCGCATTAGTGGGATTTGTGGAGAGGAAGGGTAGGTTGAAATGGGCTTAAAGAAGGATTTTGCAATTATCTTTCATTCCGTTGTAATTAGTAAGCCTCTCTGTGGGCAATGCAGGGACTGTTTGACCACACTTCCGTCTCAGAATTCAGTGTTAGCATTCTTGAGGACCAAGAATGGGTCCCGAGTTTCTGTAAATTTGGACTCTATGTACTACCCAGTCCACACAGCCCCACCCTCAGCTGTGCTAAGGCTTCTCTGTGCGTCAGCAGGAAATCATGCAGGGGTTAAAAGCGTGAACACGGGTGAGCCTGGAGAACATTATGCTGAGTGACATAAGCCAGGCACAAAAGGACAGATGTCGTATGATCCCACTTACATGAAGTACCCAGAGGAGTCAAATTCATAGGGCGCACGTAGAAGGGCGATTGCCAGGAGCTGGGGGAGCGAATGAGGAGTGAATGTTTAATGGGTACCGAGTGTTGGTTTGCGAAGATGAAAATGTTCTGAAGGTGGATGGTGGTGATGGTCTTACAACATTGTGTTTTTTACTCTTTCAGTGACTTCAAATTGATAGTCTATTCATTTACAGAATTCGCTTATCCCGTTCATTTGCTTAAAAGCTAGGATTCAAAGTGTTAAAGATTTGATTTGCCCAAGTGGAAAAAAAGACTAAGTAATCTTTTTTTTTTTTTAAAGAAGATGTTGGGGGTAGGAGTTTATTAATTAATTAATTAATTATTGCTGTGTTGGGTCTTCGTTTCTGTGTGAGGGCTTTCTCTAGTTGCGGCAAGCGGGGGCCACTCTTCATCGCCATGCGCGGGCCTCTCATTATCGCGGCCTCTCTTGTTGCGGAGCACAGGCTCCAGACGCGCAGGCTCAGTAGTTGTGGCTCACGGGCCTAGTTGCTCCATGGCATGTGGGATCCTCCCAGACCAGGGCTCGAACACGTGTCCCCTGCATTAGCAGGCAGATTCTCAACCACTGCGCCACCAGGGAAGCCCCGACTAAGTAATCATTGTTAAGCGCCGTTTCCGAAGAATATGCCCCATGTTTCAAAATTATTGTTTGTGCCTTTAAATGACAATACTAACATCCTAATAATGACCACATTATTCACTAATGCCACTGAAAAGTGGTGAAGATGATAATTCTTATGTCATATATATTTAACTGCAAAAAAAAAGAGTTTAAAAAAATACAAGGAGGGCTTCCCTGGTGGCGCAGTGGTTAAGAGTCCGCCTGCCGATGCAGGGGACACGGGTTCGTGCCCCGGTCCGGGAGGATCCTACATGCCGCGGAACAACTGGGCCCGTGAGCCATGGCCGCTGAGCCTGCGCGTCCGGAGCCTGTGCTCCGCAACAGGAGAGGCCACAACAGTGAGAGGCCCGCGTACCGAAAAAAAATAAAAAATAAAAAAAAACAAGGAACATGGGCTTCAGACTCTGGCAAATGTGGAGCTAAGTCTGCCACTTTCAGCTGCGGACCTCGGGCGAGTCCCTCTGCTGTTCTAACCTCTGTTTGCCTCTCTGTAAAATGGGAGTGACCACAGGCAACCACACAGGATTGTTAGGAGAGATGGAGGGTGAGGCAGGTTCATTAAAGACACCCACTCCCCAGGCACTGCCTCGGGTACAGGGCTTTGGGACCCCAGCTGGCCTAAGGAAAGCAGGACATTTTTATATCGGGAAAAGGATTTGAAGCACATTCTGATTTGAGCCCTTGCTGGGCGTGGAATCGGTCGAGGTCAGGGCCGCCTGGCGCCTGGCACGTCGAGGTTCACGCTAGGACAAGTGTATTAGTTTCCTACCACCACTATCACAAAGTACCACCAACTTAGGGACTTCAGACAACACAAATTGATCTTCTGACAGGTCTGGAGGTCAGAAGTCTAAAGTTAGAGCGTCCGTAGGTCTGTGTTTCTTCTGGAAGCTACAGGGGAGAATCCAGTGCCTTGTCTTTGTCAGCTTCTAGAGGCACCTGCATTCCTTGGGCACCTCAGCCCCTTCCTTGTATCACTCCAGCCTCTTGCTCTGTCATTATGTTTCTCACTACTCCCTCTGACCCTCCTCCTTCCCTCTTCTTGGGGCCCTCGTAATTACTTTGGACCCAACCAGGTAATCCAGGAAAATCTCCCTATCTCAAGATCCATAATTGGACACCTGCAGAAAGTCCCTTTGAGCATGGAAGCTAATACATCCTCAGGTTCTGGGATGCTGATGTGGACGTCTCTGTGGGCCATTGTTCAGCCGCCACCCCAGGCAGTCTGTTTTTTCAGGAGACCATCAAACAGCCCCTTATATTGCCCCTGAGCCCAGCTCAAAGGGTGAAGGCACTGGGCACGCTGTCCTAGACAGTCTTTTTTTTTTTAAACATCTTTATTGGAGTATAATTGCTTTACAATGGTGTGTTAGTTCCTGCTTTATAACAAAGTGAATCAGTTATACATATACATATGTTCCCATATCTCTTCCCTCTTGCGTCTCCCTCCCTCCCACCCTCCCTATCCCACCCCTCTAGGTGGTCACAAAGCACCAAGCTGATCTCCCTGTGCTATGCAGCTGCTTCCCACTAGCTATCTGTTTTACGTTTGGTAGTGTGTATATGTCCATGCCTCTCTTTCGCTTTGTCCCAGCTTACCCTTCCCCCTCCCCGTATCCTCAAGTCCATTCTCTAGTAGGTTTGTGTCTTTATTCCTGTCTTACCCCTAGGTTCTTCATGACATTTTTTATTTTCTTAAATTCCATATATATGTGTTAGCATATGGTATTTGTCTTTCTCTTTCTGACTTACTTCACTCTGTATGACAGACTCTACGTCCATCCACCTCATTACAAATAGCTCAATTTCTATTTCTAGACAGTCTTTTAAAAACGCTCAGCCTGGTCCTGGAACTTCTTGGGTTGTTTGGATTTCACAGCCCGGCCGGGTAGACTCTACCTCCCACGTGGGAGTTTGTCTTCCCTGGGCGGTGTAAGCTCCTGCAAGATAGGGGCCCGCCTTCCATTTTATTTTTATTACTTGAGGCAAAAACAGTCTTTTATATAATGCTTACAAGCCTGAGCTTTGGAGTCTGTCAGCTGGCTCCACGACTGGGTACACAAGCTTAGCAGGTGACCGTGATCCTCGGTTTTCCACATCTGTAAAATGCAGGCAACATCATGTAGCGCTGTGTGCGTCAGCCAGGGCTACCTTAGCAAAGTACCACAGACCCGGGGGCTTAGATGACAGAAATGTATTTTCTTACATGTCTGGAAGCTAAAAGTCTGAGATGCAGGTGTTAGCAGGGTTGATTTACTCTGAGGTCTTTCCTGCTGTGTCTTCATGTGGTCCTCCCTCTGGATTTCCTTTTTGTTTTTTTTTTTCTTTTTTGGCCACGCTGCGAGGCATGCAGGATCTTAGTTTCCCAACCAGGGATGGAACCCGTGTCCCCTGCGGATTCTTAACCACTGGACAGCCGGGGAATTCCCCAGATTCCCTCTTCTTATAAGACACCAGTCACAGGGCATTAGAGCCCGCCCTAGGAAACTCATTTTAACTGAATTACCTCTTTAAAGGCCCTATCCCCAAATACAGTCCCATTCTGAGGTCCTGGGAATTAGGGCTACAAAATGTGAATTTGTGGGGCGAGGCACGACTCAGCCCATGACAACCACCCGCCTTCAAGAGCTGCGTGGGAACGAAATGCACTAAAGCCTGTAGAGAAGAGTCATTAAGATGGTGCCTGGCACTTGTAAATATTCAGTGGACGGCTACTGCTGCTGCTATTCTTTCTCAAGGAAGTTAGCCAGCACTCCCTCCCACCCCTTTCTATATCTGCTATAAAATAGTTCACATGTTTATAAGAGGAAAAAAAGCCTCCTTTGCCTTCCGTTTCCTTTGGAGTTCCCTACTCAGCGTTTATTTTTATGCTCATAGCCGGGGCTAAGAACCGAGTTGCTGCCAGTCTAAAGGGATGTGTGTTGTTTGCTCCACGGTAATGGAATTTATATGCTGTAAAAGGAAGCTGCTTATCTCTTTGAAATGCTCATTATCAAGGCATGCCTGAGTCACCTTCTTCAGTGCAGCAATGCTGGCTTTGATTTTCACAGACCACTTTTGGTTGGCTCAAGCCCTTTCACTGCTGGGATCTAGAGTTTGGTCCTTCATAGAAGAATTGAGAAAATGAGTCTCACGTTGACAGATCCCTGTCGCCCAGCTGGCACCAGGAATTTTGCCGGGGAGACTCATGGCCCTCTAAGGAGGAAATGAAGGGCTTTGCACTAGATGGATCCAGATACTCACCTATATCAAAAGACTTGTGCCAGAATAGTCAGAGCAGCTTTCATCATCATACCTCAAAACATCCCAAATATCCATCGACAAGCCAGTCGATAAACAAATGGAATAATGATCAACGATAAAAAGGAACAAATTATTGATACACACAGCATAGACGAAGCTCAGAAATATGCTGAGTGAAAAGAAGCACATGCAAAAATGCACACATTGTGTGATTTCACTTATACGAAGTTCAAGAACTGTGAAAACTAAACTATGGTGATGGAAACCAGATCAGCAATCGACTAGGTAGGGGCTGGAAGGGGGACAGGAGACGCTTCTGTGGGTGACAGAAGTGTTCTGTGTCCTGACCGGGGCAGCGGGGCGGGGGGTTACATGGACATACATATTTGTTTATAACTCATTCAGCTGTACATTTTAAATGGATGCATTTTATTGCTTGTAAATGAAACTTCAATTTTTTTCTTTAAAAAGCAATCAACAAATAAAACAACATCCAACCAAATAGAAGAAAAGTAATCTCATCAATTTCACAGCCCATGAAATTAGAAAAAGAGACATTTGACTGCATTTTTCGTATTTGTGCATATGTTTATCTCACAGGCACAGGCTATTTCTAATTCACTGATGGCTGTGGAATGTGCCCATTTTTGAGCAGAGGATCTGTCTCTTTATCTGGTTGGTTCTCAGGAGGGATGCTTACCTCCCCTGTCTACAAGCTTGTGGAAATAAAGGTGTGATGCACAGAGGGAATGAATCCATCGCTTCCTGGACACTAAGAATAGTCTAGAAACTTTCATGAGTTTCTACAGGACAGAAATCAGATGTGATTGTTTTGATCCAGAGCAGGGAAAACTTCCATCCAGTGCACCTGTAGGAAGGGATGAAGGTGGAGATGGGTGCACTTGAGGGATGTCCTGGGTCCTGGAGGAGATTTCAGAGCTTCCAGCACAGAATCAGAGGGTGTGGTGTGTGAGTCAGGTGGTGGGGAAGGAGTTATCAGGGTCATTCATCAAAGGACCCTGTTTGCACCTCGGACATCTATTGCTCTGTAACTAGCCACCCAACTTAGTAGTGTGAAATAACAACCATTTAATTCTCAGTAAGTCTGTGCTCCGGGAAATTGGACAGATCCCAGGAGGGATGGCTTGTCTCCGTTCCACAGTGTCTATGGGAACACTGGAAATACTAGGAAATACTAGGGATATGCAGTGTCACGGGAAATACTGTACTGGCCGGAGGTGACCTGAATGGCTGGGATTATCTGGAAGATTCCTGGACAGGGTGACTTGAGGCTGGGCTCAGCTGGAACCTTCACCTGGAGAACCTGCCTGTGCCCGCCCCCCCAACCCCAACGTTGCTGGGGCCTCCTCACACCATGGCAGCTCCAGGGCCTCAGATGACTTTCCCGACAGCTCAGGGCTCTGAAAATAAAGCAGACACTCTATGGCCTCTTGTGACCTATCCACTTCCGTTTGTACTCTGTTGGTCAGAAAGCCACAAGCTCACCTGGATTCACAAGGAGGGGTCATAGAGCTCAACTCCTGATGAGAGGCATGTCCAAGAACTTGTGACCATGTTTGAAAACCACCCTAACCCTAAAACAAGTGAATCAATTGGCCCTTTCCCATCTCCATCAACTGACTACTGTCTTTCCCAAGGCAGAACCAGAAAAGTGGTCTTTAAAGCAGGGGAAGATCTGTCTAGGGAGACTTGTGACTTCTGCTACCGTAGTTTGTGGCTGAGAACGCCAAGTCTGAGCTAACATTGGACCTTTACAATGTCCAGAGTTATAGAAGACTCATCAAGTAAGTAGTCAGGTAAACACACTCAGGTATTACATCCCCTCTTTGGGGCCCTACAACACTGACCACACACCCTGAAGTGAAGCTTGCCTACCTGCATACCCTATGTACCTTCACAGAGCTAGCAATCAGCTCTCCCATTTAGAGGAACTGGGGGAAGTAGGCCCATTCACATGCAAAGAAGACTCAGGCTAGTTGTCATATGACTCGGCTGTTAGTTCATATGTATGATCAAGCCTCCAAAGATCATCAGGCATTTGAGGATCTTTCCCAAAGGAAGGGTCAAAATGGGCAAACAGAACAGCTGTCCACCAAGTGACTAAAGATAATTCAGGTGACAGAAATGAACTTTAAAAAATGTAATTCGTATCCTCATGAGTTTCACAAGGATATTGAAGCCATAAAACCAGAACAGGCTGGTATTTAAAGGGTGTGGGGTTAGGCAATCAATAAAAAGGTAAAAAGAAATTGTTTTTAAAAACTTTTTTCAAGATTTTGCATTTTTTTTTTCTTTTACATTATGGTTTATCACAAGACATTGAATATAATTCCCTGTGCTATACAGAAGGGCCTTGTTGTTTATCTATTTTATATGTAGTAGTTTGTGTCTACTAATCCCAAACTTCTAATTTATCCCTCCCCCTTGTTTTTAAAAATTTCAATGTGATTCCCAAATGTTAAGAATATGAAAAGGACTAAAATAATAAAATTGATATACTGCTGACCAGAACAGACTTGAGAGACACAGGAATCATTCAGAGTAGGAAGAAAAAGTGACGGGAAATATGACAGAAAAATTAAGAAACATGGAAGATCAATCTGGGGGCTCCAGTATGATATCTAACTGGAGCTCCAGAAGAAGTGAGAGCAGAAATTGGAGAGGAAGTCAACAAATATACAATAGTAGGAAATTTCCTCTCAACAGAAGGAAAACATACATCCACATATTGAAAGAGCTGATACAGTGGCAGACACAAAGAATGAAAGTAAACTTGTACTTAGAAACATCTGCCTGAAATGTTGAAACATCCAGCCAAAGATCCCAAAATTTTCAGAAAGGAAATAGGTCATGTACAAAGGAATGGAATTGGACTAACTTCAGACTTCAATTGGCAACACTGAATGCCAGAAGACAACAGAACTATACTTTGAATGTTAGGAAAGATAATGAGTTTGGACTGAAAATTCTATAGTTAGCTAAACAAACAATCAAATGGGAGATAAAATAAAAATATTTTCTAGCAAAAGCTTCAGAATTTTACCTCTCACTTAACCTTTTTTAGGAAGCTGCTTAAGAATGTGCTCCAGCAAAATAAGGGTAAAATCTAAAAAAGAAGTTGGCAAAATCAACACAGAAGTCCAATGAAAAGAAATCCTAAAAAGCCAGCTGAGCAAGCAAGTCTAAAAAGGAAATGCTCCCAATTTTCAAAGAAAGAGGGTTCTAAGGTCTCCAAGAAGATGAATGGAATTAATTGCAAGTCATATAAAAAAAATGTAAGTGTCTTCACATGCTGGTAATATGGGGAAGAAGGCTCATGTTGAGTCTCCCAACAAGGAAAGAAATACAGTTTCCAACTCCAGGACAAAAAAATCTATGCAAGAAAAGTACTGTGAATATATAGTGCAAACTAAAATATGGAATAGTTGTTTTTTAAGAATGATGTTTAAGGTAATAGATTCTACTTTATCTTGACTAAAGAACATTATCTTTTGAATGGCAAGTGGGTCGTGGCGTTGACCCACAAGAAAAAATTACGTTCTGAGCACACTATTTGAGTGGGAGTATTCACTTACTAGTAGTAATTATGTGACTGCTATTTATTGTTTTTCTACATTTAGACTCAACCTTTAGATAAAACATAGACAACTAAAAGATGGTGATAGACTAGAATGTAAATGTTTTTAACGTTGACAACATAAAAATCGAGTTATACCTGAGAGAAGTTTAGAACGTAGAAGGTGGGATGAGGAGGTGGCTGAAGGGGGGATGTGAACGCTCTTGCTCTACCTAATATGGAGTGAAGAAGTACTTCCAAAGCCTAATGGAATGTGAAATAGAGGAAAAAACCTTCAGATATATATTAGCCCAAATAATAATAATATGCCTTTCAAATATTAAGAGAATAAGGGGGGCTTCCCTAGTGGCGCAGTGGTTGAGAGTCCGCCTGCCGATGCAAGGGACACGGGTTCGTGCCCTGGTCCGGGAAGATCCCACATGCCGTGGAGCGGCTGGGCCCGTGAGCCATGGCCGCTGAGCCTGCGCGTCCGGAGCCTGTGCTCTGCAACGGGAGAGGCCACAGCAGTGAGAGGCCGGCGTACCGCAAAAAAAAAAAAAAAAAAAGAGAATAAGGGGATGTAAGGAAAGATATAAATGAGTTAATCTTTATTTTTCATAGTGGGATTCAATAGATATCTAAAATGGATAAATCTAGAAAGAGCTGTTATGATCCTTTTATTTGGCATTAGGAAATAACAAAACAACTAAAAATGAAAATAATTAAAAGTGTACACTGCTGGCAAGAAGGAGGGGTGAGGAAGCTGTTTTTCCTTGTAGACCCTTAAGTACTTATCTAATTTTTCTGTGCAATTTAATTTTCTTAATATGGAGATAAAGTCATTAAGATAACCCCTAGAAGAACTAACTCAAGTATACAGGAGAGGAGGAGGAGGAACAAGGGAGAAGAGAAGCACCGAGAGTAGCTGTCTCTTATTACATAGGCTTTAATCAGAGTTCTCAACCTGTTACATAGATCAATGCATTTGATCCTCATAATAACCTTGGAGGGGGATGCTGTTATTAGCCCCATTTTCAAGATGGTAAAGCTGAGGCACAGACATAATAGCTTGCCCACAGTCGTATGCCTGAGAGTGTGGGGGCTGGGATTTGAGCTCAGAGACTCTGGCCAGGGGTCCTGGTCTTCACCATCTGCCCTACTGCTTTTCTCGTGTTTCATAGTGAGAGGTCAATAGAAACCAGTATATAGAGGTAGAAACAAATTAGTTGGTATTAGTTTTGTGACACCTAAAATAGCCCAAAGCAGAAATGTTTAGAATGGTTACCTCTGGGGAGTGAGACGGGGATGAAAGGCAAGGGCAGGCAGAAGATTTTTATTTTCATTCACAGTCAGTTGTACTGCTTGATTTTTTTAAACCATAATCATCACTTTTATATTTGAAAGTTTATCTTACACAAGACCTACACATTTCAGTGGATTATTAATTGCAAATCAGATAGAAATAGGAAGAAGTTTATGAAAACAGTGTATGACCCTTCTGTCTCCCAAGATTGGAAGTAATTTGTATGAACGTGCATGACTTAGGCAACCAAATGCACCCTTAGGAAATTTGATTTAAACATTTTGGGACTTCCCTGGTGGTCCAGTGGTTAAGACTTTGCCTTCCACTGCAGGGGGTGTGGGTTTGATCCCTGGTCAGGGAGCTAAGATCCCACATGCCTCGGGGCCAAAAAAACAAAAAGAAACGTGAAACAGAAACAATATTGTAACAAATTCAATAAAGACTTTAAAAATGGTCCACATCAAAAAAAAATTTTTTAAATAAACATTTTATTAAGTATTTGTTTCATTTGAAGGGAACTATATTAAAACTTTCTTGCTAATACTTCTATCCAACTTTAAGGCTCCAGACAATGATTAGACTTGATCAGTCTTGTGACTTAGTAACAGTGAAGCTATATGACCTTTGAGACCAGCTCATAAAAGGCTATGCAGCTTCTGCCTGTCCTCTCGGGACACTTACATTTGGAGCCTAGAGCCCTCATTTAAGTGGTCTAACTGCCCCGAGGCTGCCATACTGTGAGGAAGCCCCAACCACAGGGAGAGACCATTGGTAGGTTAGGCCAGTAGCCCTAGCTGGGAACCCAGTTGACAGCCAACATCAGCCACCAGCCCCGCCAGTGAATAAAACTTCCGATGATTCCAGCCCCCCCGCCTTTGAGTCTTTCCAGCTAAAAGTGACACCCAGCAATTCCACACTTCTTCTTTTATCCTGATGTGACTCAAATTTTTATTCTAAATCTAAAAGAGATGTTAAAACAGATCTACTTTATAAGCAGACAGATGGATGACAACACTGCTGGTGTGTGGGCTCTGAAATATTCATAAGGAATAGGTAAAATCTATTGTTATTTCTCAAAATCACGTACACATAGGTGGGGTTTCCTTCTGCGTTGTGTGGGACAGGGGATGCCTGGTAGTTTCTCATTTCTGATTATCTGGACATCCTTCAGCCTAACAGATGGTAGCAGGATGGGGCAGTGGTCTCAACCCCTGCTGGATGTTAGGAATCACTGGGAAGCTTTCAAAAATCCCAGTGGCCCAGCCAGAGCCTGGCTCAGCTACCTCAGCATCTCCAGGGGTGGAACCCAGGCATGAGTGTTTCCTAAAGCTTCCAGGTGATTCCACAGTTGAGAGTCTGATTCAAAAGGCCTGGGGTGGGCCCAGGAATCTATTATCAAACAGACCCAGGTCATTCTTATGATCAGCTAAGTTGAATAATCCCTGACAAAGGGGTAACTGTGTGGGCTCCGCAGGTATTCAGACCTGGTTCAAGGTGTGGCTCAATCACTTTCAAACTCTGACCCTTGGGCAGATTATGTAACCTTGCTTATCCTTGGTTGACTCATCTGTAAAATGTCAAGAGTAAAAGATTGGAAGGAAAAAGGCAGGAAAAGTGCTTGGTGCAGCGTTTGGCACATAAGAACCAACTTTTAAATGTTGGCTGTTAAGGAGGGGGCTCCATCGCGGGTCATGACCTCCTGGGAAACAGCCCGATACCGGGTCCCTGAAGGCCCCAAATTGTTCAGAGAGGCTTCTTCTTTCCTGGGAACGAGACGGGGCACTCCAGGTAAAGCCACTCTTTGCTCCTAGTGCCTCCATGGACGACCTTCCTCTCACCCCGGAATCTTAGGGTCTTCTCAGACAGTTTTGCATGGATCCTTGCACACTGCTGAGGGGCTGGTGTGGGTAACAATGGTCATTCCAGGTGGAGGCGTGAAGTGAGGATGAGCACAGGCCGAGCTTCTGCTCACAGCACGTGAAGGGCGAGGCTGGGGAGAAGCTCAGGCCTGCAGGCCGTGCATTGGGAAGAGTCAGGGGACGGAGAGGAGGCACAGATGGAGGGGCGAGGGCCCACACCCACCCCAGCCCACCTCATGTCTCCGCCTCCTCCAAACAGGACAAGCCCCATATCCTTACTGCTTTACTTTCCACACCGCATTTGATTACACTTCTGATCCTGGGAACAGCTCAGGCACTCACTGCTCTCCATCTACAGGGTCATTTGCAAAGTGAAATTAACATAAATACTTAGATAACCTCTCCCCGTCATTTTGGCTAAAAACTAGTCCGCTCTTTGGGGAAGGGGCTTTTGTCAGCTGGCAGGTTTTACGGGCTGCCTCAGCCTCTGCTTCACTGCTTAAGGCAGATCAAGTCTAGATGTGTTTTGATGTTAACCGTATTTTAATCCTCAAAATCTTTAATGCAGGGGGACGTTATCTTCCAAGCATCCATTAAAGAAACCTTCTTGTGTTCAGTTTTCCGTGGCTGCGGAATTGATTCATGGGCATCCTGTTCTCTCCCTACCCTGAGTCACAGAAAGTACCTAAAATAAATTGCCTGATGGATCAACTGGGGCCGGATGAGCCACACAGACGCAGCAACCAGTATTTCTTGGTATGAAAATATCACTGCACACCCCTGAGATCAGAGTGTGACCCTGAGTCCACACCTGAGAGGGGACAACTGCTTCCTTTCCAACCTGGCGCTCCCACGGTGGCAGCCACCCACGTTTCCTTTGGACACAGAATAGGTCAGATGAGCTCCCGATATGACACAAGCTCCAACCCTTGTCCAACAGTAGGTAGAAAGCTTCGTTTTAAAGTACACGATCCACATTTCCTCTCCTCTGTAACTTGATGAAGCCAGAGAAATGTGGATCCTTCCAGGTATGAAACAGACCCTTCCAAATCCATACCCAAGCCTGTAGACTGAAAAGTAGCTGTCTCTCCTGTCTTTCCATCCCCCTTTGCCTCCAGCATTTTAATTTCCAGAGAGACGAGAAGGAAATGGAGCATCTTCCCCTTATGCTTACATTACCGGTTTTCTGACAGCATGGGAAACATCATGTGGTAATGTAAACACCAAATGCTAATGTAATAATGTACTTATAGCCAGGTTCTTACTTCCAGAAGCTTCAACTCAAATACACGGTCTTAGCTGTCTGATTTCTGAACTCACATGATATGTATTAACTTCCTTTTCTATCAGCACTTCAAAGGCAGGGAAGCCCCACCCCATTTTGGAGACCCTAGTCCCACAAGACTGTGTTACAGATCGGGACAGTGAAATGATCCCTCAAGCTTGACACTGTCCTTTTAGGCTTCATAATGGATGAAATGAGGAAATATTTGCCTCCTCTGTGTATCTGGCTACTAACCCAAATGGTATAAAGTTAAAAATAAATTCAGCACCACTGATTTGGATTTCTTTATATCGTCTTTTCAGTAGGTCGAATACGAGGGCTTGGGAGGGAGCAGAAATGTTCTGGCCTGGTTTGTACCAAAGGGTGGTTTCCCCCAGCATCTTAAGCCGGGTTGGTGCTAGATGTTGATGAAGTAGGAAACCCCATGCAAGCGGTGTTTCTAGTTTGCACCTGCAACTCAGACACACCCAGTTGCTCTCTGGCACAAAGACCTTAAGTGGCGACCCATGCCCACTGCATCCTGTCCAGACCCCCCCACCCCAGGGTGAGGGCCGCGGGCCCCAGTCTCTTGCTGTTTATACTGCAAGGTCACAGGTGTGACTCAGACTCCAAAATTCTCCATCCCCTAAGCCAGCACTTCTCACACCGTAACGCACATGTGGGTCCCCCCGCCATCTCGTTAAGAGGCAGATTCGGGTGCAGCGGGTCTAGAGTGGGGCCTGAGAGCTGCAGTCCTAACAGGCTGTCCCCCGACCACACTTGGGTAACTAGCGGAGACGGCACCAAGCTGTGGAGGGAGCATCTCCTCAGTCCTCGGTGGAACGACTTCCACGCGGCACGTACCGGGCTGAGATAAGAGATTGCATGTTGTAGGAGCCACATTAATTCTTCCAGGAAAACTGTAAATGTAGCCAAGTTCCTCTCTGTGATAACAGATGAAACAGAAAGCACACATAATGGAAATCCACAGACAGCCCCGAACAGTGTTTTTGCTGTTAGCTTCAGCCTCCTCCCCCTAAGTTCTTATCAGCGCAGCCAGGATGGACGGAGGGCCACCTTACCTCCCGTCCCCCTTCTGGTGGAGGGACAAGTAATTAAATGTCGAAAAGCCAGGGACTGAGAAAGAGCAGAACCTTAGTGCTTCTGTTGCCAAAATCTAGATTAAGGGGCCTGTGAACTTGGACGAGAAAAAATACATCTTTCTTTTTGCTAACCACTTCTATTTAACAGTTCACTTCATTATTCATGAGGAAGAGGCCATGGTAACGTGAGCTGGGATTTTGTCTCCAATAGACACATAAGCTGTTTTCATGCTATGTTACAGTTACTGCAGGTACTCCAGACCCTTCCCACTGATCACTACACTTAAACAACTGATTTCTTAGAATAAGGAAGTTTACTGGCTCTTGTTAATAGAGAGGCATGTATTACGATATCTTCAGTTCTCAATGGTTTTTTTTGTTTGTTTTGTTTTTTTGTTTTTTTTAAAGAAGATGTTGGGGGTGGGAGTTTATTAATTAATGTATTTATTTTTGCTGTATTGGGTCTTCGTTTCTGTGCGAGGGCTTTCTCTAGTTGTGGCAAGTGGGGGCCACTCTTCATCGCGGTGTGCGGGCCTCTCACTATCGCGGCCTCTGTTGTTGCGGGGCACAAGCTCCAGACGCGCAGGCTCAGTAGTTGTGGCTCACAGCCTAGTTGCCCCGCGGCATGTGGGATCTTCTCGGACCAGGGCTCGAACCCATGTCCCCTGCATTGGCAGGCAGATTCTCAACCACTGCACCACCAGGGAAGCCCCCTCAATGTTTTGATAACTGGATTTCAGTGAATCGGTTTCTTTATAGTTCTTTGTTTTTTTTTTTGTTTTTTTTTTTTTTGCCTTTTAATACACAGTTCTGAAAAGGGGTCCAGTGAGTGCAAAGGAACACGTAGCACAGAATGTTTAGAATCCTGAGCACAGCGTTGGTTGTAAAGAAATGGCCGCTGGTGTGTTCAGCATTGTCAAGGCTAATTAAAATAATTCTTCTAGATTAGGGATCACAAATGCCTGTCCTGGCAGTGCACAGGTATACAGAATAAATGAGTGAAGGGGTCAGGTCCGAGGACATTAGTAGCAGAAAGGAAGGAGTACATGTGGTTGACTCTAGCCTTTGCAGCTGAGGAACATAGAGGGAAGGGGAGGGGACAGTGAGGGCTGAAGGATGCACATCCACCTAAAAAGGGCTCCGCTGACAGCTCCACGGTGGCACGAAAATAACCCCCTGTTGCCAGGTCTTCAGGCTTTTTTCAAGAGAAGGCAGAAATCTCCCCCAAAATTGTAATGAACATGTGGGCAATTACTACAATTAACAAGAAACAAAGGGGGAAAAAAAAAAAAAACTCTGAGCAAGCCAAATGGCTGGAATAAAACAGCAGTCAATATCCAGCATCAGTAGACAATGTAGAAAAGGTTCAGCTTTCCCCTCATCTTAAGAATGTTTATTCCAAAATCACTATACTTCCAATTTTGTGCTTATCCAAAGAAAGTCAAAATAGTTATCTTAACCAATGACCAAAATCTAATACGTAGGGTTACCAGATTTCACATAACATAGGGCACCCCGTTAAATTTCAGTTTTCAGATAAGCAACAAATATATTTTCAGTATATTCTTCCAGATGATACTTGAGATCATACTTTTAAGTTAGTTATCGTTTATTTGAAATTCAAATTCAACTGGGTGTCCTGTATTTTTTCTGGCAACTTTACTAATAAGCCAACTCCAAGTGTGATGGAGTAGTTACTGTTAAAATAAATACGTAAAATTCACGTTAACAATTAACCTTGTAATTGCATTTTTGTTTTGTTTGAATAAGATTTTTATTGAAGTACCACATAGATTCAGAAGAGTGCACAGCAGTACACAGAAGTACATCATAAGTACAGCTCAATGACTTTTCACAACTGAGCACACCCCAGTCACCAGGACCTGATCAAGAAAGAGAACAGTCCTGGCCTCCAGGAGCCCCTCGTGCCCTTTCAGACTCTACCCCCGGCCCCAGGGGAACACTATTCCAGACTTAAAACAGCATAGTTAATATGCTCTGCTTTAGAACCTTATGTAAATGGGATTGGGTTTTTTGTTTTTTTGTTTTTTTACTGAAGTGTAGTTGATTTACAATGTTGTGTTAGTTTCAGGTATACAGCAAAGTGATTCAGTTGTACATATGTATATATTTATTCTTTTTCAGATTCTTTTCCTTTGTAGGTTAATACAAAATATTGAGTATAGTTTCCTGTGCTATACAGTAGGTTGGTTGGTTATCTATTTTATGTATAGTAGTGTGTGTATGTTAATCCCAAACTCCTAATTTATCCCTGCCCTGCTTTCCCCTTTGGTAACCGTAAGTTTGTTTTCTATGTCTGTGGGTCTGTTTCTGTTTTATAAGTAAGTTCATTTGTATCATCTTTTTAGATTCCACATATGAGCAATATCATATGATGTTTGTCTTTCTCTGTCTAACTTACTTCACTTTGTATGATAATCTCTAGGTCCATCCATGTTGCTACAAATGGCATTATTTCATTCTTTTTTTATGGCTGAGTAATACCACTCCTGGGCATATGTCTGGAGAAGACTATAATTTGAAAAGATACATGCACCCCAGTGTTCACCGCAGCACTATTTACAATAGCCAAGACATGGAAGCAACCTAAGTGTCCACCAGCAGATGAATGGATAAAGATGTGGTATATATACGAGTTGTATTTTTAGGCTTACAAAACTCTGTGTGTGTGTGTGTGTGTGTGTGTGTGTGTGTGTGTGTGTGTGTGTGTAGGAATGCTTACTCTGATTATTGGATTATTATGTAAATCCACATTTAGGGTTAAAGCACACACTGCTGGTGCCCCACCCATGACCCTCACCCTTACCGTTTCAGTTGCCACTGGCCTGACTTCCCCCTGCCAGAACTTGCGTTTCTCTGTCTGAGGGCCCTCCTTGGCCAGGGAATCAATACTCTAGGTGCAGCCCTGAAGCAATGACTGGTGGGAGTAGGTGGATAAATACCCCAACTCCCTCTCCCCTTGGATGAGACAGGAGAGAGGCATGTTCTCCAGGGTCCCCCAGAGCGCCCCACCAGGATCGTGCCCCAGTCTCCTGCTGCTGTGACTTGCTTATTACCTTTTCATTACCTGCCTCACTTCCCCCAACAGCGTTTCCTAGAATCACCTCCCACATAAACCATATGCACTCGAATCCTTGCCTCAGGCTCTTCTTCTGGGTAAATCCAAGCTAACACGTGCGCTTACATGAAATTACCCTAAAGGCCCTACTTTTATTCAGCAAACTTGTACCTAGTGCTGGTCCCCAGGGTTGGCACAGCAATGCCTGGCAGTGAGTGCAGACCCCCAACCTGGTCCTAGGTGACTAGGCAAAGGGCTCCAGGAGCACAGCCGGTGCGGTCCTCCCCTAAGACGGAACTGACCCCCCTTAATTCTGATGTGTGCGAGAACAGTCCGAGCTACCAAGTTTTGAAGGCCTAGCAGGCAACACTTACATCCAATGTGAAAACTCCTGCACCTGATATTTTGAATGATTGAGAAGGCACTTCGGCATCCCAGGCACTTCAGGTCATTAGAGCATCTGTGGTTATTGTTCAGCTTGATCAGTGAAGAGCATTCGGGAGACTACTATATGCCTGCACGGTCCTGATGTGGCCTTGTTTTTATTTAAATGCATCTCCAGCAGCAGCTTCTTTACTTGTCATTTGTCTTCCTTAAGTAAAACTAGAGCTCAGAATGGGTTTTCTTAGAAAAAATAAAGTTTAAAATAGGAATTCATTTTCTCTTCCTGTTTGCAAAGATTAATAAGAGGACATTCACTGTATTTTGCAAAAGCTTATTATTGTCTTTTTACACAATCTATTTTTTAAAATTTTATTTATTTTTTTATACAGCAGGTTCTTATTAGTTATCAGTTTTATACATATTAGTGTATATATGTCAATCCCAATTATCACGACCTATTACTGTCCATTCTCGGCTGTAAATTTCCAGAAAGCAGGAGCCATTTGTATTTCGGTGACTTTTCCCAGGATCGAAGTGTTTTGAAAGTGTACTTGAATAACAGACGGTAGCGCCAAGACCTCTCCCTCACCTGCTCTGACCCCTAGCACCACTGGTCACCCTCATACCATGTGGGGGACACCCCAGAGCCCCCATCCCTGCTCCACATCACATGGCTGTCTTTCCTGAGATAAGAATTGGCTGTAGGGACTGTGTCAGCTCAAAAGCTTGGAACAAAACTCATGTTATGATTTTCAAATCCCTTTTCCATGAAATTTGTGTGAAATAACATTTCTCTGAAACGATAGCAGTTTTATGTTTTATGTCATGTAACTATTATGGTGTTCTGACTGCTTCAATGGCTTTTTAAAAAGGCAAAGTGCTCACAAGTTGAGGGTATCTGTTCCTTTTTAAATGTGTCTGCAATGTCAAATTCCATTCTCCATCAAGAAAAATCATAAATATTAAATCATATATATGCTATCTATCCATATGTATGTGTGTATATTACCATATATATCAATAGCTGTATATAGATTTGCAATACAAATCCATATACAGAAAATATATAGTTTTATCATGAATAATTAATTTTAACCTCCTGGAAGGAGTGAGAATTCCAGATTATCACTCAACATTTGAATAAAGGAGAAGGCATTTTCCTCTGTTTTGGAAGTGTGGATTGTTTTTTTTTTCTTTTCGCCTCATGCCACTCTGAAGCTAAATGAAATTATAAGAAGGAAACTGAAGCTGCATATTCAATAGAAAAAGAGTGAAATGCACTCCAGAAATAGAAAAGAAATATCAAGATGAAATTCCAGCTGGGAGGGATTCCTAGAGCTATAGGGGAAAACAGAGCCTCTGGCTTTAATTTATGGAGGAGTCTGCCGGCGGATGGCCTCTTATAATCTGTGCCATCTGTATTATTGATTAATGAGGTCAAGGGCAGCATTACTCACTGTTGGTTCCCTCCCAGGACCCCTGTTCACTTTGCAAAGTGCTCAGGAAGCACTGTCTTCTCATCACCATCTCTCCAGCTCTGGGTTGGGTGATGCCTGCCAACAGATGCCAAAGAGCCTCCCTCCCATGTTGATGCAGGGGTGCTGACAGGTCCCTCCCTGCCAACAAATGAGTCAGATGGTTGCTGGCCTCTTCTCGAGATAAAAGCCCCTTCACCAAGAAGCAAAGAGAGTGGCTTAGACCCAAGCATCAGTGTATCCACATCTGTGGAAAAGTAAAATATTCCATCAGCAAACAATGAACTGTATTGGTGTTTTTTTAAAAAAAAAAAAAAAGACTAGCTAAATGGAGTAGTTTCCCAGTTTTCTAACTGACTCTCTCCCTCCTGGGATATGTCCACACCCTATCTGTATCCCTGTCTGTTGTCACTGTGGTCACTCCTTCTGCCTTGATAACTTGCCCTGAGTCTCTTTAGAGCAGTATATTTTTAAATTGAGCTGTGGTAGCTGCTTTTTGGTCTCTCACCTCCAACTCTTCCCTCCTTTGGCTACCATCTCTAACGCACCTGCCTAATGGCTTAATGTCATGGAGAAAAAAATATCTCCATGGGAGGTGTCACAAATGGGTATCTGCTTTTACCCCTCCTCTGTTTACGCATTGTAGCATAGAGTGTCAGGTCAGGGCCATGAGACCCAGGCTTCTGGGTTCAGATCCAAGCCCCCACCCCACTGGTAGTTGTACAACCACGGTCAAGGCTTCACCTTGGTCAGGTCCAGATTGCTGGCCAATGAGGGTGACACTGCCCACCTTTTTGGGTTGCTGTAGGATTGAATGAAATAACCCTTTCAGTCCTCTTGTTTTCAGGAAGTGTCAGGTAAATCTTCACTACTGTGGTGAGTAGTGGTCACAGAAAGGGAAGGTAGAGGTGGACATGAGGTCATGGTCACAGCTTTCACTATAGATACTGCAGAATCAACGATGCTTTAATTCCTTCTAGAGTGTGGAGAAAAATTATTCCCTAATTTGCCTCCTTATTTGTCCTCCAGTTCATTGCTTCGATAGAAAAAATTGGTTTTGCATAAATAGACTCACGGACATAGAAAACAGACTTATGGTTACCAAAGGGGAAAGTGAGGGGAGGGATGAGTTAGGAATTTGGGATTAACAGATACACACTACTATATATAAAATAAACAACAAGGACCTGCTTATAACACAGGGAACTATATTCAATACCTTGTAATAACCTGTAATGAAAAAGAATCTGAAAAAGAATATATACGTGTGTGTGTGTGTGTATGTATATATATATATATATATATATACCTGAATCACTTTGCTGTACACCTGAAACATTGTAAATCAACTATACTTCAATTTAAAATATTTTTAATAAATAAATAAATTTTTTAAAAATTGGTTTTGGTAAATGTAGGCTCTGAATCTGGAGCTGAACTTTGGAGATAGTCTATACATTGAAAACTATTCTATTTATAAAGAGATAAAATAGATCACTATCCATGCAGATTTGACATCTAGGCTCAGCATGAGGTGCATTTCTTGCAGGAGTAAATCTAAGTGGATAACTTGTATTATACTTTCTTATTTTAGTTTTTATTTTCATTAAAGTTATACGCACAGAGCTTAAAGAGGCAACCACTTCCAGAAGGCTTATGATGAAAGACAGCCACCTTCCCGTCCCACCCTTCAGAAGCAGCTACTTTCCACTAGTCTGGTTGTTCCTGACACGTGCTCAGTGTCTCCAAATAACGTGCTTCTGTGGCAGTTACTTGACTTTCCAGTTTCCAGAATGTTCCATGGCTTCACAGCCGTGTGGAAGAGGAAGGTTAAGGTCTCTTTCAGCCCTGCCTACCCCGACTGCCCAGCCCTCAGTCCTCCCCAAACAAGTACACCATAAATTTGCTTAGACAGTAGTTTATGCTGTGTTTATTATGACTGTGGGACCACTGTTTAGAGCTGAGCCAATAATGGGTAATGATTCATCTTCCTTTCCTGCACAACTCTGTGTTTTCCCCATGGTTTAGAACTGTCTTTTTTGTTGTTGTTCATTTGCTGAGGTATCTATGCTCTGTTCCCAGAGATCTCCAGTCTCCTTTCCATGGGTTCCAAATCATAAGAGTTTCCATCAGTTTTGTCCTTCTGGCATCATTTCGTCTGAGTCTTCTGACCTGCTGCAAAAGTTTCATCTTGGAATCTCCTTTTACCATCATTTCGGAATCTTCCTTCACCACCATTCTGGAAATCTTCTTCACTTATTAGGATAGATTTTTATTGTTTGGTTTAATGGTTTATTGTAACATAATTCTCTGTAACAATTGTTTTACTCCCTGATTTTAGTGGAGCACATCCTCCAGTAGCTTTCTGGGCAAAGATATGTAGGAATTACATTTTTTCTGAGATAATTACACTTTTATTTTTAGTCTTCTGTCACTCTTTTTTTTTTTTTTTTTTTTTTTTGCGGTACACGGGCCTCTCACTGTTGTGGCCTCTCCCGTTGCGGAGCACAGGCTGTGGACACGCAGGCCCAGCGGCCACGGCTCACGGGCCTAGCCGCTCCGCGGCATGTGGGATCTTCCCGGACCAGGGCACGAACCCGTGTCCCCTGCATCGGCAGGCGGACTCTCAACCACTGCGCTACCAGGGAAGCCCTCTTCTGTCACTCTTAATGAACAATTTGGTTGAGTGTAGAATTCAAGGTTGAAATCATTTTCCTTTCTAATCTTGAAGGCGTTCCTCCATTGTCTTCTAGCTTCCAGTGCTTTGGTTGAGAAATAAAATGTCATTCTGGTTTTGATCCTTTGTATATATTCCTGTTTTTCTCTCTTTGGTAGTTTCTAGGACCATTTTTTGGTCCTGGTATTTTGAAAATTCACAAGGACGTGCATTGGTATGCATCATTTTGTCCTTTGTGCTGGAAAATGCACATCCTTAACTTCTGGGAATTTTTAATTATTTATTTGATTATTTCCTCTCCTCCTTTTTCTGGAACTTCTCTTCTTTAAACGCCAGGTCTCCTGTTTCTGATAAGGTGAGGGATGTGCAGTCACTGGTCTGCTTGAAGAGAGGGAGGAGGTTTGGGATTGAATTCTTAAACAGTCTCACGGTCATCCCGTTTTCAGGCCACATTTACCATCACTTCTAGAGCTTGGCCCACTGCCCGCTGAATGACCAATTGTTCTGCTTTCAACCTCCAAAATTTCGTTGCTCTGATCAGCTCTTCTATTCTCCTTTCCTCCCAGGTTTATGTCTTGTTAAAAAAAAACCAGTCCTTTTGCTGTTACCCTGTTATAGTGCAACAAGAAAGAGCAAAGGTACTGGTATGTGTTCAATCTGCCATCTTTAATTAAAAGCCCAAGTGATTTTTTAGGAAAATTCAGAATTGATAGTTGCCACATGTTTTAAGTCCGTTAGCCTAACTATAATAAATTTTAAAATATTCACCACGTTTTATGACCTGATGGAAAATGAACAGTCTAGTCCAATTTGTTCTGTTCCATAGACGGTAAGTGATGGTCACAGGTTCTGAGAGTATACGGTCCAAGGAGAGATGATAAAAGGGTAAAGTTTGTTCTAAAGTGATTCTCGTGGCACAAGTTCTTTTCTTGACAACCCTGTCATCTGTAACTTGGATCTGCAAATACACATCCATATAAGGCAAAATTAGCAACAGAAAATACCTCAGTGTCCCTACAGCAGTGGAAGAATGCGTTAATGAAAAGAAGCTGGCCTCATTATTCATTTATGGTTCTATTTAAGTCATATCTTTCATGTTATTTGAATCCAGAAAGCCCTCTCTGGTTTGACTTTGCCTGATCTTTTCTTCATAGCCGCACACAGCAGTAGGGGAGGGAAGAGGTGCCAAAGGCCGCCTTGTCCCTGGAATCCCTTTTCCTGTTGTCTTTGGTGCACTGTGTGCCTGTCATTGTCCCAGCTGAGAGGTGGCATTTGCTGTGTCCTTTTCCGCTTATGAGGCCAAGGGCAAAGGCAGCTAGAAGTGTCCTGTGGCCCTGGGGTGGCTGACACTTTTCTAGGGAGGTGGGGGGCACTGTGAGTGACAGCCCAGGAAGCAGCTCCGACAGGGCACTGGGACTCTCCCAGGCTCCTTCGGGAGCGTCTGCAAAAATGGACCTGCTCTGCAGAGCAGAGGAAAAATACCAGCTTTCACTCCAAAAGAGACTTTGAAGGACTTGCAGAGGAGAAATGACTCTTCCTCCAGAGCAGGGATCTTAACCTGGGCCCCTCCCCCTCTCTCCTCCTCCACCCCTCCCCGCGGCCCCTCCTCCCACAATGCCCAGTGGGGCCCCTCCCCTCCTTCTGCACCAGGGGCCTCCTTCTCCTGCAGGAAGTCTGCACACAGGAGGCCAAGCCTGCTTATCCTCCAGCAAGGTGTCCACTGGTCTCAGCAGAGTCACCACCTCTTTAAAGGGACAGCTCCCCACTGCTAAGATAATGTTTTCTCCAGATCAACATGCAAATCAATCTTTTAAAAATTCTGATTAAGCCAGGGGTCAAGTGCCCACAAGCCCAGGCATATAATAGAGAGGAGAGAAGAGGGCGCGGGGAGTTGCGGGGAGACTGCAAATCAGCTGTCCGCGCCTTTCTGAAGGGTGACAGCTGCCCAGCCCTGGGTAGAGTGTTGACAAGGTCACAGGGTCAGGAGCTCCTACGGTCCGCGTGGCGTTAGGGATGCTGAGGCTGGTGGGCTCCTGGGAGACATGGGACTTTGGCTCGGCTGTGCAGAACCTTCCTCAGATTGTCCGTCTACCCAGCTTTCCCTCTCCTCTGGGGGTCAGACCCCAGTCATGGCTGGGCAGCCCTCCCAGTTCCCCAGCCTACTCCTGGTCTTCTCTCCTGGGCGTCTCCCCCTAATGAAGTCCTTGCAGGTTCAACCCCATCTTGGCATCCGATTTTCAGGAGACCCAGACTGTTATGCCTAAAGACTTAAGTAAATTCCTATCAACTGGCAGATGGCCTGGGTCTCCAGGACAGAGACACAAGTGCTAGGTTGTGTGTCTGGGTCATCACTGGCCACGGCGCCAGGAGCCAGGCTGTCTCCCTCGCACAGTCGATGTCCTGTTTCTCACCTTCCTTCCCCTTTTCCTCCAGGTTGTGGCTCTGTCCTCCTGGTGCCTGCTGAGGGACTCCATTTACTACACGCTGTCCGTGGTCGCGCTCATCGTGGTAAGTGTGTGATGGGCACCTCGCCTGGATCCCTGGCCTCTTATCTCCCAGTCATCCTTCTCAGCTCGGGGGGACGTGTGGCTCCTCCAAGTGGAGCAGGTGTGTGGAGGCGGCTACTTTGATCACTCAGAACTCCAGCCTGATGGTCCGGTGCTCAGAACAGGAGCTGGCTCTGGTCCCCCAGCTCCATGAGCATCCCCTGCTGTTTTCCTATGATTCCCCCGACGCTTCGCACTCACTTTCCTCATGGGCTCCTCTGTCACTCCCTTCAGCATCCCTGGGTGTGGACCTTCCTTCTCCCCCTTACTCTATGCACTCTCCCAGGACATGCCCTGCCCGTCCCACAGTACCCGTTGCCATTACCGCCTTCACGCGGACATGCCCACACTGTGTCCCTAGCAGTGGGTAAGCAACTCTCTACTAGACATCTTCATGCCCCAGACCCAATGGGTCTCTACACTTAGGATGATTTCCCCAAGACTGGACCCTCCTCTTTTATCTCAGCCCCCGTTCCTACCCTGGCTACCCAGCCTGGGAATGATATTAAACTGACCTTCCCCCCAACTCCCAACATACGCATTTGGCGTCATTGTCCTGTGGATTTTCACTTTGTAAAAGTCTCCCCAGTGTGTCCCCCGTAGCCCGTTGTCCTTGAGGCTTTTTGCATCTCTGGCCTGAACTGATGAGGCTCATTGCAGATTAATGTAACGAGTAGCATCACAGCTGCCCACCCCCTCCCCCTCTATTCCCCCCTCCCTGGTCGGTCCTCAGAGCTGTCCAGACAGTGTCTCGACAAAGAACACCTGCAAAGGCCAGTCCTGTGTTGATATGATCAGTGGCTCCATGTTCCGTGGGGACAAACCCAAATGCCTTAGCTTGGCAAGCCGAGCCGTCTAGGAGAAGGCCAGCAAATCAGAACAACACGTGGGAATCGGGACACCTGGCTCCTAATTCGGGTCCCCTTCTCACTAGCTCTAAGGACCTTGGAGAAATCAGTGTCTCCAGGGCTTAGTTTCCTTATGCACAGAACGGAAATAGATCCTCTGAAGGACTTACTTACCTGTTTACAAAGCACTTACCTGTATATTATTTAATTAGAAATAATTAATTTAATTATAAATTAGATTTAATTATACAGCTGTATACAAATAAGTCAAAAGTGATGTTTAATACAAGACTTTCCCCAAGGAATCAGATGGGTTAGTTAAGTCAACAGCAGCTCCAAGTGAGGAGCTTGGGTTTACAACCACAGCGCCCTCATTCCAGGGGCGATTGACGATCAGGAGGGTTGAGACCAGCCCCAGGGGCAGAAGTGCTCCGATGCCCACGTTGGACTGAAAACACAGTGTGTCTGTTGAATTCCCGGTCAGCAGACTTAAGGACACCTATGAGCTCTGTATTCTTGTACCTGTGGAACGATCACCCTAAGATCTAGAAGCCTCTGTTCACCCAGCCCAGACTGCTCAAACACGCTCTGCAGGGTCTTTGTCCTGTGATGCCCGATCCCATACAGCTCACATGCACTCTGCTCTTCTGCTGTCAGGGTATTTTAGGATGATTTCTGAAAATTACATTTTTCAAGAGATGTGTTAGTGGATGGTGTCAATGAACGCAGTTCTCCATTTTACTGAATTCCAGAAGGAGGTGTCCACCCTCCTAGAGACAAGGCGATGAGCCAGAACAGTGCAGTCCAAGACCCCCTGGGAGGGACTTCCCTGGAGGTGCAGTGGTTAAGAATCCTCCTACCAATGCAGGGGACATGGGTTTGAGCCCTGGTCCAGGAAGATCCCACATGCAGTGGAGCACCTGAGCCCAAGAGCCACAACTACTGAAGCCCGTGTGCCACAACTACTGAAGTCCATGCGCCTAGAGCCCGTGCTGTGCAACAAGAGAAGCCACCGCAATGAGAAGCCCGCACACCGCAGTGAAGAGTAGCCCCCGCTCCCCGCAACTAGAGAGAAAGCCCGCACGCAGCAACGAAGGCCTGACACAGGCAAAAATAAATAAGTAAATAAATTTATACCAAAGGGGAAAAAAAAAAAAAAAAAGACCCCCTGGGAGCACGGACTCAGCAACGTCCACGCCCGTCGGCAGATTTGCCGGCATCGGTTTCACTCTGTTTTCACATAGACACCTCCTGGACCGTGTGTGAAATAACCTGTCTTCTGTCACATTTATCTGGACGTGTTCAAGATAGAACAAATGTAATTGTCGCTAATGACGTGTGAAGAAACAAAGCGGTTTTGCATCCTCAGGCTGTGGGCGACACTCACCCGAGCGGGGTCTTTGGGCAAAGCAGTCACCTGCTGAGGACGAATCAGAGCTGACTCAGCTGCTTGCAGGATGCCAGCAGCTCTGTGTTCCCTCCGATGGCAACAGAGTCAAAAGCAAGTGATTCTTTGCTGTGACCTAGAGATTGGACTGTGTATTTACCGACCTGACATCAAGGCTAGATTTTTATGATCTTGAGAAAAATTACCTTTCTCCACTGTTAGGAAGTAATGCAGAAGAGAACGTCTGGGTCCTCAGGGTTTGGTCTTGGTTCTTTCTACTTTAAGTGGTGTTCCTCCAAATTCAGCAGCACAGGAAACGCTCAGCATGCCTCCTGGAAACATGCAAACCAGAGATTTTAATTCAGTAGATCCTGGGGTTGGACCCAGGAAGCTTCACTTCAAGCAGGATCTTCCCCCTTGATTCTGATGCCAGTGGCACCCACTGCACTTGGAGAAACTCAACCTCAAATACGGCTGGACACCATTTCCTCCGATGTACATCTGCTGCAGGTGAGGATCGTCTGGAAAGGGGAAGCATCATGGTAGCTTGGTTGTCTGGATTTCTGAGGGCTGTTCGTTCTTGGGGTCATTTTCACATGAGACTTAAAACCAGCCTGAAGAGCAAAACAGCCTACTACCCGAAGAGCAGCACTTAGCAAAGGAGGTTCCTCAGTGTCCACAGATCTCTTCCATGCGCCAGCCCCAGGCTGCTGCTCCACACGCCATATCTTTTTGTCAAGGTTTCCTAGTCTCCTCTTTCTATGTTTTCCCTGATGTCATGGTAACAGCATCACTTTTCTTAGGGTTTTCCTTGTATAACACAAAGCTTCTCCATCGGACTCTGCAATGGGCACTGAAAAGTCCTGTATTTAGAACCCTCCTCCTACCCACAAATAATTACCAATAATTATCTGAATAATTTATTTTAACTATTAGGGTTTTTTTTACCCTCGCCCCCTTTTTATGGCTCTGAAATGTTCAGAAGGCAGTCCCCCGAGGTGCCACAACGAAGAGCTCATTCACCTGGAGGGCAAGTCCCGTCTAAATGGGACCAGAGGCCACTTCTAAATACATCTGCCCAGAGGGAGGAGCCCCGAGGACAGTCCCTCAGGGCTGGGGATCCAAAGAGCAGGAAAGACCACATCTCCAGGGAGGCTTAGGGCCGCTGGTCCAGGGAGTGCTGACGGGGTCGTTACTACCTGGATTCTGAAACAGCTGACATGGAAGCTGATGCAGAGGGCCAGGCCAAAAAGCAGAAACACAGCACAGGTGTTCTGAAACCAGCAGAGCTTCAAACGGTTAACTTAGAGACAAGGGACTCAGTTCACGTCAATATCTGGGATTTACCTGATCTTTGCTCTCTGCTATTTTCTAGTTTGTTTGTTGTTGCTTTTTTTTAAAGAGAGAGCGAAAAAATAAATAGATAAATAGAGAGCGGAAGAAATTAAGAACATGCTCTCCTCTAAAGCAGTTCTAATTGCAAAAGCGTACAGCGCCTGTCTCTCAGCGCCCTTCCCCCGCCCCATCAGGCATCCCCCTTTAGCCCAGGTGACATTCTCTACAGTGAAGCATCAGGCCCTGGAGAAGCTTGGCATGGCCCAGGAAGCTCGCCCCATGACTTGGGTCTCTTTCTGCAAGAGAAGTGTCGCTGTTTAGGTTCTGAGAGCATCCTGGGTCCTTCGGAGCATGTCCTGTGTGCATCTACACGGTGGGTAGTCTGCAGACCCTCATGGACGTTCTTGCTGCCCTCTCTCACACCAAGGACCCACCCCCATCTGACTGTGGCAGCTCCGGCCTCCCCATCTTCTTTCTCCAAATTCCAGCAGACCCGACAGACAGTCTCTTTTATTGAAATGTTACTGTAATTTACATAATCATGTAATTTACATAAATGCAAATGATTCATTACATCGTCAATCTAACAGCTGCCCTAAAAGGAATACTTTATTTTTACCCTTCATCTCTGCTTCAAGATGGGGAATTATGAGCACCAAGAGAAGGGAAACTTCCAGGGGGTATGGAGAGGCCTCTGAGACAGGTTCCAGATAACAGACAGGCTCACAAATACAGCTTGGGGGAGGAGGGGCTACCCACCTGGAGAAGGGCCAGGTGGGCCATGGGCAGTTGGAGGGCCCCTCAGGGCAACCTGAGCACCGGCACAGCAGCAAGGTTCATCCGAGGTGACACTGCCCTCTCACTCAGTGCAGCCCCCCACTCTGATAAAGAGAGACAACTCAGCTGACCCATCTGCCAGAGAGAGCCTAGGCAGCACTGTCCAATATGATAGCCACCGAGCACATGAGCCTTTGAGCTCTTTTTTTTTAATTTTTATTTTATATTGGAGTATAGGTGATTTACAATGTTGTGTTAGTTTCAAGTGTACAGCAAAGTGATTCAGTTATACATATACATGTATCTATTCTTTTTCAAATTCTTTTCCTATTTAGCCATTGTACTCGTGAAATGCAACCATTGCAACCAAGGAACTGAACCTTATTTCATTAATTTCAATGTGTGAGGCCACATGTGGCTAGTGCCTGTCATCTTGGATAGCACAGTTGTAGAGAGCAAATCCTTCCATAGAAAGTATACCTACATTCTCACGGGCACTTTCAACAGGCATAGACTCCATACTTCCTACGGGACTGAGTACAGTGTTGGGTCTGTCGATGGAGATTTCCTAGTTCAGTACTCACCACTGCGCAAGCAGCTGTGATAGGAGTCCCATTTTACAGATGGCAACACCAAGGCTCCAGAAATCCAGGGATTTGCTCAAGGTGAGTGAGCTGCAACCTCTCAGGCCAACCAGAGCAGGAGGATAAGATGTACAGCTGCATCAGCCCAGCAAAGAATTCAGGTTTTCCCTCCAATAAAACCTGCCTCGTACAGTCTGGCTTTACCCCACCTACCACGAAGTCCACCTTCACAGGGGCGCCCGAAGGAAGCGCTTACTTTACATTTGGAGACTGAACGTCTGCCTCCCTCTCCTGGAAGTCTTTCATTAAGACAACTTATCTTAAATCTTATTTCACCCTTTCTGTGAGAGGAAAGTGTCTGACATGTACCCTGCTGACTGTCCTCTGGTGCCCGCTGGCCTCCACGGCTCGTTCCCCTCGGGCCCTTCCTCCCTCTCCAGTTTGGAGACCCTGAGGCCCTTCTGCTGATGATTGCATCTCAGGGCCCCAGCAAAGCGGGAATGACTCTGGCAGCCTGAAGATTCTCACAGAGAAGGATGTGAGAGAACATTCAAGTTCCTCAAACAAACCAGGGCGTCCCCTGTTCCCTAATCCCTGCCACAGTGAGGAGACAGGGCTGCTCTAAGTGGTGCTGGGGTCAGGGAGGGAGCCGGGGCATCCGAGCATTTGCTCCTGGAGCCGGCAATCGGCTTGGCTGGTCGGGATTCCAGGAGACTTGCTCTTTCCCAAGGACAGCAACCTGGACATTTTAGTTCCTCGCCTGTGTTTTTGCGCTGCTGAGCGAACGTAACCTTTTGCTTTAACAACCGTCATCTCCTGTGTCCTAAATTGGCCCTCTCATCACTGTTTCTTCTGCTGTGGCCTGCCCTGCAGGTTGATATGGGATGTCCAGCTCCGCTCAAGCCCTGCCTTTAGTTCCTACCCTCCTGCATCCCCAGCACCATCAGGTCGGCCAGCTGGAGATGCTCATGTCAGAATTACTATTTACCCTTCAATTGGAAACCATATCTGTGCCTCACAGCTGTTTTCCAATGTATTCCATCTGATTCCTCCCCTCAGAGGGAATCGCCATGGGCTCCGCTAAGCCACCCGCACCCCTGTCCCTGAAGCCGGAGGAAGGCAGGACTCCGAGTAGGCACATCTCCTGAGGGCATCTATGCCGTGCGGGGGAGCAGTTTCCCTTCCCAGCAACGCGGGGAATATGTTCAAGGTTTCAGTCTCTTGAAAGAGAATGATGGTGTTGATTTTCTCCTTTTACCTTCACTGCTTAAAATTCTGATGGTGCCAGAGATTACTGTACAAGCTACGAGATCTCAGCTCCAGCACAGCAGCCGCCCAGCGCCATGGTTACCGCTTACAACCAGCCAGCCCAGGGCCGCTGTGCGCTGCGGGGCCAGCCTGGCCTCTCCTCTCCTGCCCACTCGCCTGCGACTACCGGCTGTCTGTTCCTTGCTGTTCCGCCTTGAGTTCCCTGGGTTGCTCGGTCATCCAGGGATTCACCTGCCTGATGGAAGCCTGTCTCTCTCGGAAGAATTCTAGAGCAGACACCAGCACTGAAAAGCTGGTTTCCATGGTACCCAAACGTTTCGAGGAGGCCTGGAGGAAAAGAGGGTTTTTTCAGATTCACTCCTGTGAGTTCCCATTTAGCTCGTCTGCAGAACACGTGGAAAGCTTAGCGTGAAGCCGGGGGTTGCTCTGGAGGAACCAGATGTGGGTCAGAGAGCAGGTCCCTGACCAGCCATGCAGCAAATCTGCGGCCCAGAGATCAGCGCGCCCACGCGGGCCCTGGCTGGGGGTGGCGCAATAGCAGCCTCGCCCCAAACACAGCCAGCAGAGCACAGAGAGCTGCTTTCCCAAGGCTCCTCTGCAAAATCCCACTTGGGAAAAGGGTGGGGCAGCTCCGACCGCTGCGCTCAGGTCTGGGGACTGCGTGTGGGTGTAACTGAGGGACCCACCTGGCCCCATCTCAGAGCACGGGGCAGGAGCTGCCTCCAGAACGTCACCCCGCCCCGTGATGGCAGTGGGCTGGCCGCAGGCGGCTGCAGGAAGCCGTCTGTCCAGGGGCCCTTGCCCACCTCCCAGGAGATTTCATGGAGCCGCCAAGGGGACTTGGTCCAACTTGATCTCAACATCTCTGCCCGGGGCCGGGCCGCTGGGATGCGGGGCCTGGACGTGAGCGCCACCTAGTGGGGACCGGCTGGAACTGGGGGCGCAGTTTCTTGTTTCAGGTGGGGCAAGGCGTGTGATTTCAGGTTCTCTTCTACCCTAGTCACCCAGCCAGCAGGGGTGGGGAAGTTGTTTTGTCTTCTTTTACTCACCGAGTGAGCATGAAAATACAGAGGGATGTGCAACACTCGTCTTAGGAGAGTCAAATGAAATAAAATCTGTAAGGAATAAGAAATCCGCTCTAACCATCAGCCACACCAAGTGAGATTCACCATCTTTTGTCGTCGTACGTTTTCAGACAGGCTGGTTCCATGCTCTGTCGGCATGGTCCAGAGATGTGGTCTACCCAGGGGAACAGTCTGTGAACAGTGCGGATTTCCTTCTGGGTGGGTGACAGTCAGCCGGCCGGCCCCCTCCAGGCACCACCAGGCTCTGCAGGCAGGTCTCTTTCATCACCACACACAAGTTTCTTTCCATTCAGGTTTTCTCAAAGGCCTGATTTATAGTCCCTTTTATCAATGTTACTGTTCTTTTTTGGAGGCTCTCGTGTTTCCACCCAATCCTCTTGAAGCAGCGGGGTCAAACCCAGACCGTGTTCACTCGTGGGCCACAGGGTAGCTGAGGCCTCAGGGCTCCAGGTGGTCAGGGACCAGCATCGCTGCCTCTGTCGTTTGGAAGTTTCTGGTTCCCTCCCCCCACCACGTTTGCATCCAGGCGTGCCTCACTATTTCTCTGGTATTGTGTTCCCTGTAAATTCTGTTCTCACTTTGGAATCCTTTATACAATTAAGTCCATTCTGATTTTTTTTCACCTTTCAGTTAGGTGGCACAAAATAAGGCTTCCTTAGAGCTGCTTGCATATTGCGGAGTGTTGGCTGCCCTCCCCAGAGAGGACCATTAAATTGGTGATCTAATCAACTCTTTACTAGTATCTTGTGCTCTCTTAAGTGGCTCTGAATTGATTGTTCCAGCCTGCTGCCCAAGACTGATATTGAATTAACTTCAATTAATAGAAAACATTTTCCAACTTAAATCACTGCTTCTGTTCCATGATTTCTTGGGTTTTTTGAAAGCTAGCAATTATGTAACAGCGGTTGGGAATGAATTCCATACCATTCAGCCTGGATTGTGGGGCGGTTCCCTTTACTTCTTTATTTCTTTTCCCACTCTGGTCTGACATTTTCATCCAAATGCTGCCCTGTTGGATCCGATAATGACAGACGACAAAGCGGCAAAAACTGATGAAGCCAGTGTGTTTGTCAGTGTCTTGTTGGGAAGAGTGAGTTACAAAGAAGAGGGCGGCCCCCTTTCTCCTCATCCTCCTCTATGCTCCTTTGGGGCGACTGGAGGGAGGTCCTCTTGCACGCCTTTTCAGCTGCACCTGCTGGTCTTTGAGGTTTTCTCTGTGTCTCTCACAACTGGTGGTCGTTGTCATCGCCGGGGACTGAAGCGATGTCCCGTTGTTAGCCGAGTTTACCACCTGGGTGCAGTAATCACCCTCTACACCCAGATGCTTCTGCCTGAGAGTCTCCAGAGGGCCCCTGAATGAAAGTTGCTCAGAGATGGTCTCGCTCAAATCAGTCATGTCCTGTGAGTGTGGGAAGAAACAGCTTCCTACTTGAATGAAATAGAAGGGCATTCATTTGGTTTCAGCCCCATACCATCTGGGCAAATAAGGGTGTCATGGAAAGAACACGAAGTTAAGAGCCAGGGCTGGGTTCTAGGACCAACTCTGCAGCTATTTGGGCAACCCCAGGGAAATTACTCACGTTCTCTGCAGCTCCGTTTCCCGTATAAATCAAAGGGCTAGGATTATACCACTTTTTCCCCCCAAAATGAGAAGTGATCTTAGATACTATGTGGAGTAGGACTTAAATAAACTCAGTCCTGTCGTGTGTTTTCTTCGGCTCCTAACTGATCAGGGAGGTCTCTGTTTGGCCCTTTGCACTGCTTCTGACCCTCGTGAATCTCCATAGAAGCTCAGGTGCTTTCATAAAAGCTCCAAGGTGCTGTACGATGCGCAGAGACATACAGACAGCTTCCAGGGGACCCGTAAGTGACTAATGTTTGCAAGCACCCACCAAGCTCCGCATCCCCTTCCAGATCTGAAATTCTACAAATAACGAGGTTGGGCATGCTTCCCTCTCACTCCATCCTCTGACAGGACTTGCAGGAAGGCTGGGATGGCCTGATGCCCACCCCAGTCTGCCAACAAGACCTTCCACTAACACTGACCAGAGACTATACCAGCACAGAGGGGAGTTTGCCCACAGATGCTTCACACCCCAAACCGGCCCCAGCCCCGATTCCCACCAGCCAGCCACAAGGGCGGATAACATGCAGTTATAAAACATGTGTGTGCGTGTGTATGTGTGTGTGTGTGTCTGTCTAATCTCTCCTTTTTATTTTTTTTCACAGTTCATTTATGATGAACAAGTTTCCTGGTAAGTACCTCTTTTCCCCTTCCAATTTCCCCTTGCTATGTGGCAGAGACAGTATAGTAAAGACCAAGGTCAGGGTCTAGGAAAGAAATGGAAATGTCGGGGCAGCTTGGAACAACTAGCGTTTCTCAGGAACCATCTCAACAAAGAAATTAAATCAGCTTTCACGGAGCAGAGACCGCTTCCCTTGGGCTGGCCTGATGGGCTTCCTTTGGGGACCCTGTTATCTTGCTGTCTTTATCATCCAGATTAGACAGTGTAAGGCAACTGTGCCTTTCCACGGTCAGTCACGGGCAAGGCCATGGTTAAGATTTGATGAACCTTTTCCAGTTGTGCAGACCGCATCGGCATATTCCAAATACCATGTATTCAGTATATCCCAGGAACCAGAGGTGAAGGCATGTCAGTGACCTTTAACCCATTAAAGTTCTGCCTAACATTCAAGAAGATCTTAGAGCTCTGAAGAATCAGTGATTTTTTTTTGATAGATTAAAAAAAATGCCCAAATTAAGTATACGGGAACATTTGCATTTGGGTCAACGTCCAAATCACCTTTTTTGAGATGGGTTCTGAGCATGTCAACTGTGTTTGAAATGGAAATAGAAATTGGATGTGTCATGCATTCTTGTTACATTTTTCAAATATTTGATCTGCCGAGGTAGAGTGATGTGAAAATACACCTACTTCTTCTGAAAGAACATCTCAGAAACAGGTAGTTGTGATGCTGTAGGTAGACGACTTTCGTGGTATTATTTAGAGCTAAGAATGAGCTAGAAAAAGAAGCACAAACAGTGAGGTCCTACTGTAGAGCACAGGGAACTATATTCGACATCCTTTAGTAAACCATAATGGAAAAGAATATGAAAATAATAATAATAATAAATTATACCTTTAATTAAAAAAAGAATTACAGAGCCCAGCAGTCTTCGTTTTCAGCAAAATGAGTGCTAGCCCTTTGCTGGAGCGACATTTCTGTGTCCTAGGATGTCTCTGTGATTTTCAGAATTTGGGGTGGTGGGGAGCATATCACATGGACCATAAACATTACACACTCTCCAGGGTATTAAGATACTCTTGTCGGCTCTCTCTCCTCTGTCCAAGAAGGCAAGGGGGAGACAGCTGGGGGAACTTGCTCTAAGACACATAGTCCCTGTACTGACCCATAAAAATAAGAAGGAAGTCTTCTTTGAATAACAGTGATCAGCAAGCTGAAAGGGATCAAGACGCCTGGGAGCACCGCAGGTCAGTGATCAGAGGCCAGAGGTCAGGAAGAACCTCCTCGTGGGATCCACCTGGACCTGGTCGCCATGTGGAGTGGTGACATTTACCCCTCATGTCCTTGGGGATTAAGTGCAGCACAGGAAAACGTGCAGAGGCGTTCCCATTCAAACTCATGGCGTGGTTAGCACAACCCGTGGTCTGCCTCAGCAAACAGTAGGTGCCTAAGTGTTGCTCAGTGTTGCTGCTGTTTGCTAACAATGCTGCCATAAGGAAAAGCAAGTTATGATCACAGTTGATTTCAGAAACTTTTCTGCTGCTTTTGTGCAGAAAACCTGAAAAAAGGAGACCCGTGGGTGGTTTAGTGTCTGTCAGTCTTAGAAGGAGCCCTCTCTCCACACCTCCTTGGCTTTGCTCGTGAAAACCACGGCAGGAGGAAATGAAAGCAGGTTCATGACAAGCCTGTGTCAGTCCTTACCCTCAAGGTGTCCTTTAGGATATTTCAGATGGGAAGGAGCAAGAACAGAAGAGTCGGTTTCCTCTTCTTTCCAAAGGCTGACCCTCCTACGATGTCAGAGGAGAGAACCTGGGTTCCTAGGCTACTCCCTGAGCCTGTGCTGAAGGCCGGATTCTGAGGTCATCAGCCCCTCAGCCTGGGCACTCAGGCTCCCACAGGAGGGAGGAGGTGGGAGGGCCACGGATACAGGAGTCGCAAATTCCCAAGCGGGTTTTGGTCCAGCCTGGGGTAGGTTGGAATCATAACTCATGCACAGGTGAAACTGCGGGAAGACCTAGGGGAAGCTTTCACGGCACCGAATATCAGCCTCAGATGGCCGACCTGTTATGTAATCATGGTTGTCATGTGGATGGGGTGACGGAGACCGTTTTTCACGAGTGAGGCTGAGAAATTAAAGTCTGCACCACTGACCCATCACTGCTTTGGGATTTCCAGGGATTTCAGCTCCTCTTTTGACTGCAAAATATACTGAACTTTAAGATATTTTTTACTGTCCACATCTCTTACTTTCTTACCCAGCCACCCATGAGTATTTATTTTGCTGAAAGAGTGAGTCTAGGAGCTGATTCCTCTGATTTCTGTCCTAAGAGATGGACTCTTCAATCTGTGCAATTAAAGCACAGTAGTATTTCAATAATTCCTTAAACAGTGAATTCCTTTCCTTGTTGTAGGACATTCCAGCATGTTCTAGCAATGTCAAGGCAGGTAACCAATTCACCCCAAATCCTTGAAAGGAAACTAATGTCAGTTGTGCTTATTTTGAAACTAAAGTACTCTTTAGGAGGAAAGGAGCCTTGTCAAATACAAGTACACAAGGGGAAGGGATCCACACCATGCATGGTTTAGATTCCTTTACCATTCCTCAAGCAGCATTCCACAGCGAGTCACATTCAGCCAAGAAGGGGCCATCAGAAGGCTTTTAGTAGCAGGTAGTAGAAAAGCCAGCCACAGTGGATTACAGAAATAGTGGTTTATTTTTCTTACATATCAAGTACCCCGGATGTTGGTAGTACAATGGTTCTGCATTTCTCTTGACCTTTCCCTAATGACCCCAAGATGGCTGCTGTGGTTCCAGCCATCAAGTTTGGACTGAAGGCAAGAAGGAAGAAGAAGGGGCTATGTCGTTTCATTGAACACCTTTCCACCTTATATCTCTTTGGTCACAACTGCTTTGACCAATAAGTGTCCAGGGGGGAATAGAATGACAACTTTAGACCAATCATTTATCCCACCCTCCTTGAGATCAAGGGTCCCCAGTTACTGCCTCAACATAGTGGGGTTCCATTAGCAGGAAGAGGCAGGGGAATACCCGTCGGGTGCTTTTCCATCAGATACCTGCCCCGAAAGACGTCTGACATAGATAGCATCAGAGATCCACCTAGTAGGGTATGTGTTCACCCTGCCCAGCAAGACCCCCACTGTTGCCAGAAGGAATTCAGAATGTGTCTTCAGTGAGTCTGAAGGCCTGACAAGAAAACGAAAGGATGCAGGGTGCTGTTTTTGTCTCTTCTTTGAGCGAGTCGTGACTTTGGGGGAGAAAGGAGAGCCTGGGACGCGACCTGGACAGTGTCCATCTGCATGATGTTGGAGACCGACTTTCGTGGTTCTGGACCCTGTTTAGGAAGTGGAGACGTGCCCTCTGGGCGAGGGGTGGGGGGATGACAGGGCGTAGCCCTCCAACACGGAAAAGAACAATCTCTGGCAGGAGAATCCAGGGCCAGTTATAGGTGGTTCAGAGTGGAAGTTTGTGGGAAGGGAAGAGCGCACCCAGATCACACAAGCCCAGGTACTTGGAGGACAGCGGCGGGCTGTGGCCGGGAGGGGCAGATGGGAAGAGCGTGTGACATCAGGGTCTGCATTTGTAGTCACTTCAAGTCCCAAACTGTTCATTCCTGAGCACCTCCTGGCTGCCAGCCTCCGTTCCAGAACTGGACACAGAATGCAAAACCCAATCCGGCCATGGCCTTGGGGATGTCTGAGACTAGGGGGAGCAGACACGTCATCACGGTGTCATTTGGAGATACTCATGGCCCCGGGGGCAGGAGGTGGGGGGGGGCGACACCAAAGGGCAGGAAGCCAAGACTTGATGCTCAAGCGTGGAATCAGGCCAAAAAGCAGAGGGGCCTCAGAGAGCCTCACTTGATGAGGAGGAGGCGCTGGGTGGGCCCTGAATCTGGGTGCCAACAAGGCAAACATGAAAGGCCAGCAGGAGAGGGAACCCCGCCGCCACAGGCATCCCTGAAATGTGACGGCAGAGTCGCTCACTCAGATATTGCAATGGAAGGGCTTGCTTTGAGTAAAAAATCAAAAAAGATACAAAGGAATGAGAGAGTATAAATATACCTGTTCACCAAGTGCTGGACGTAATTCAGCCTCATGAGGATGTCTCTTTGACGTTGGCTTGTTTTCCAATGACCCCTCACCAAGTCTGTAAAAATGCATCTAAGCAATCACATGACTTCCCTCCAGCTCTTGGGTATCTCTTCCTTCAGAATAAAGCTGGAATAAAGATTCGCTTTTCCCAGTTATGTTTATGCCATGTGTACATTGGTTTCAATGAGATAAGGACCACGCTCAGGCCCCTTGGAGGTGTCTTGCAACTGAAAATTGACATTTCGAGAAGTCTCACCTGTGCAGATGAGCTGAGTGCTGCTCTTTGCTGGGGAGGGAGGGGTGCCTGCTTGGGGGGCACTCTGTCAGTGAGGCTGATCTAAGGAGAAACCAGATCGTTGAGGCGGGAATCAGATGTGAGGAGTGGTGTCGAGTGACTGCTAGAGACAGGCATTAGATGTGAATAAGTAAATAAAGAAGATAATCCCAGACTGGTCAGAGGTTTAAAGAACACAAACAGAAAGTGAAGGAGGAGTAGGCAGGGAAGACTTCTTGGAGGAGGTGACGTTTAAGCTGACATTTGCAGGATGCAAGGGACCAGCGAAGGAGTGAAGGGAAAAGCATTCCTGGCAGAGGGGATGTTAAGTGCAAAGGCTCTGGGGAGAAGGAAGGAACTTGCCGTGTGCAAACGAAAGGAGGCCAGGTTGGGACACAAGAGGATTGGGGGAAGAAGGAAAAAGAACCGGGTTTTGCAGGGAGGGGCACCTTTGATTTTTTTTCTCAAGACTCTTGGGAAGCAATTGAAGAGTCTTAAGCAGAAGAATGACAGGATCCAGAAGCATTGAGGAAGGCAGTTCAGAGGCTGAAATTAAGGTGGGGGAGGGAGGTAGCAGTGGAGCGGGCAGACACCCACAATTCCAGAGGTATTTTGGACACAGAGTCCCGATGGGCATGGGGGAGGGTAGAGAGGGCTCCACTTTTATTTCCAGATGTGGGGCTTGACTGTGCAGTTCACTGACATGGCAAAGCCCTGGAGAACATGCAGCTGGGGTGTAGGAATTAGGAATTCTGTTCCGACCTGCATCTAGACGCCACGTGGAGAGGCTGTATTGACAAGTGGATCCTGAATCTGGAGCTGGGAGAAGTGTGGTGTGGACGTGTCTGTTGGTTTTCCAGAAATAGGACAAGAGGACATCACCTAGAGAGAACATTAGAGGTCACACTGAAGAAGTGGAGGGAACACAAAGGGAGGGAGAAGAAATTAGGGGACAGGAGGAAAACCAGGAGTGTGGCCCTCAGAAGTCAGGAGAAGAGAGTGTCTTATGAAGAGGGTGGGCAATCAACTTCAGATGCTGCAGAAACACTGAACAGGATGACAGAGGACCATCTCTGTGGCTATGCATATCTGCAGAATCGTTCTCAGCCAATGCATGGTAGCTCGTTGCCCTGTGGACATGCCATAACTCACGTACCCGGTCCTTCACCTGATAACCGCCTTGCTTCTTTCCAACACTTCATTTTTATAAAACAGCACTGCAATGAAAACCCTGTGTGTGCCTCCTCTTTACATTTGATCACATATTTCCCCAGGATCCGTTTCCAGACATGGAAGTTGAAAAAGCGAAGGAAACCATAACCTAGAATTTCTTCATAGACCATCCTCCAGGAACCTTTTCTTAAAGCCAAAATTACCCCCTCAACTAACTAATTAAATTCTACAGCTAAAGGGGAACCTAGAAGTCAAGTTCCCTTGCCTTTTAACTGAAAGTTACTAAAATAAAGAAAATAGAGGAAATATTCAAAGTATCAGAAGTTCAAGGTACATTCCAGAAGGTTTCATTATTTTTCTTTCTTTCTTTCTCTTGACCATTTCCCCACTCATTCATGCTCATCCTTCCTGCTAGCACCTTCCCTGCCCAAGGTGTCTGTCTCTCTCCCCCTCTGTCCTTCCCTCCCCCTGTCCCCTCCCCCCCAACTCTTCTTCCTTTCCTTCTCCGTTTCCCTCTCTCTACACGTGCCTTGCTCTGATGTACCTAACAATCCCTCGGTTGCCCTTACCAGTTCCTCTAGTTTGCCCTTTGTAACTGTATCTGAATAGTTTCAGTGAATGATCAAGCTGTGGTCAGATTTATACACATACCCCTATATTCAGCTACATTATAGAAGGCTTGCTGGGTTCAAAATATTCTTTGGGGTGAGCGAATAACAGAGAAGAAGGAGCATTTTCCTTTGAAGTAGGGGAGGAAGAGAAAGATCCTGAAAACCTGGATACAGCCTAGGAAATGTCTGCAGACCAGGAAATATGTGGAACTTGTTTGCACGTCTGCTTCATGCTTGCCGTGCTTGGCAGGTGAGCTGCCGTTCACATCACACATGTGTCTGAGAGGACCTGGACTATGGCACATCTGTCTAGGGCGGCTTCTGTTAACTGACCATTCTTGGTTTGTCCACAGGTGGGAGTCTTTAGTCCTCGTGCTGATGTATCTCATCTACATTGTCATAATGAAGTAAGTAAAATACTTTCTTAGTTTGTCTCCCAAAACGTTTTCCTGGGCTTCCCTGGTTGCGCAGTGGTTGAGAATCCGCCAGCCAATGCAGGGGACACAGGTTCGTGCCCCGGTCCGGGAGGATCCCACATGCCGTGGAGCGGCTGGGCCCGTGAGCCATGGTCGCTGGGCCTGCGCATCCGGAGCTTGTGCTCCGCAACGGGAGAGGCCACAAGAGTGAGAGGCCCGCTTACCACACACACAAAAAAACCCCAAAAAACCAACCTCTTTCCTACTGTCAGCATTATGTGATAATGTGGACAGAGGAACAGGGGACAGGGCGGGTACCTGTCATCAGAGGCTCACTTGGCTCCCTGGGCAGCCTGCTAGGAATCAATGCAATCTCGACTTATAGCAAAAGCATAGACCCTTACAACCCCAATGTATGATAGAATCAAAGCTTCATGGTTTCATTTGAGAAATCTCTCAAACCCTTGCCCCTCTTCAGGACCTGGCAGCCTAGCTTTTGGCTGTTTTTTTGCTCACTTTCATAACAAGAGAGGAGCTCAATGTGTTATGTTTCCATATAGGTGGAGGGAAGATGGGACCAGAGCTGGATAAGAGATAACTGAAACCATGGATCAAATATCTACAGACTTCCGCTATTCATATTGTATTAGTCAGCTATTGCCGCTTAACAAATGACCACAAAACTTAATGGCTTAAAACCACAAACGTGTGTTATCTCGTACAGTTTCTGAGAGTTAAACATCCAGGAGCAGTTGAACTGGAGGGCGCTAGCTCAGGGGCTCTCATGGGATTAGAGGTAAGAGCTTGTCCAGGGCGGCTGTCATCCATTTGGGGCTCCAAGATGGCCCACTCACGCTGCTGGTGAGTAGATACTGGTCGTTGGCTAGAGGCCCCAGTTCCTCACCATGTGGGCTTCTCTTCAGGGCCATTCTGCCGTCCCCACACCCGGGAGTTGGCTTCCAAAAGAGCAGGTGATTCAAGAGAGAGCAGGAAGGACCCAGCAACAGCTTTTATGATCTGGTCTCACAAGTCACACATCGTCACTACTGCCGTGTTCTGTGTATTAGAAAACCGTCACTCAGTCCAGTCCTCACTCAACGGGTCTACTTTGCCTTTTGAGGAGTAATTTTTTTTAATTAATTTATTTATTTTTGGCTGTGTTGGGTCTTCGTTTCTGTGTGAGGGCTTTCTCTAGTTGTGGCAAGTGGAGACCACTCTTCATCGCAGTGCGCGGGCCTCTCACTATCGCGGCCTCTCTTGTTGCGGAGCATAGGCTCCAGATACGCAGGCTCAGTAGTTGTGGCTCATGGGCCTAGTTGCTCTGCGGCATGTGGGATTCTCCCAGACCAGGGCTCAAACCTGTGTCCCCTGCATTGGCAGGCAGATTTTCAACCACTGTGCCACCAGGGAAGCCCTACTTTGCCTTTTGAAGAGAGGAGTGTCACAGAATGTGTGGATGTATTTTAAAACCACCACATTATGCGTTCTTGTTCCCCTTGGAGTCTGGACAGCTTACCACCTGTATCAAGAGTTATGTCGCTGATATTTCCTGTACTCTAATGTAAAATGTAAGCACCGTGGTTGAAACCTGTCAGCTCATCTTTTTGCTGAGTGCCATGGAGTTGAGGAGGTTGTCAATGGTGCAGAGATATTCTGTGCTGAAGATTCCTGCCCCACGGGAGCTGTTCCTTTTGCTCTAAGTTAGTCCATACTCTCCCCAGCCTATGTGACTGCAGGAGTGATCACCTTCTGTAGGGGGCAGGACAGCAGACCGCTCTCAGAAACTGCCCATTTGGACCCATCAGGTAGCAGTCTGCAATGGACATGTCAAGTTTTCCTTGCCGTTGAGGCCTGACACAGATTAATTCTGGTGGCCGAGAGCCCCTTGGGAGAAATCAGTGTGGCCATTGACAAACGTCACAGGAACAGTGAAGGTAGGAGCTGGCTTGATCGATGGCCAGGGTGGGCCGTAAGCCATCTGCTGCCATTCCACTAAATATAGCACCCAGTTTCCACCTCAGGAGCTGTCCCACAGTCAGTGCGGACCTAGTAACTGGGTCGTGTGACTGGAAGAGGACATTTCTACAGATAGAATAGGACCTTACCCAAACTTATCCTGGTGTGGAGTTACCATGAGGTAGCAAACAAAGAAACCAGATACTTTCACCACAAATCACCTTGCATTTAAGCATCCCAATACATCAGCTCCCATGAAAACCAGAGCTGGCCCAAAAGTTTTCCACAGTTTCTAGATTCCAAGGAAAAGCCTTTAAAGATGGAACGGGCCAACTTGTTCCTCTTTCTCTCAAAGAACAAAACTACTAGGGAATCGGTGCGACAGTCAGGAAACCTCAACAATAGACGTCTTCTTTCAGCATTTTTTATTTCACCTTTTTTTTTTTTTTTACATTTTGATGCTTTGAGACCCCAAAGAGTCAAGAGCTCTCATATTCCCTTTTGAAAAGGGAATCTGTCAGTTATTCCAGAGAATTGACTGAGTGTCTGCTATAAGCCCAACGTGGATCTAGGGTTTTAAATCTGAATTTAGATGAAAGCATGTCCCATACTGAATTCACCAGGGGCTACACGGAATAAGGAGGTCTTCAAAAAGTGTTTTTCATCTAAAAAGAAGGAAGATTGAGGAATTTTGCTAGCGTGCATTCTGTGACCACAGTACCCCTCTACTGAGCCATCGTAATGCCCGTGAGTTGCCGGCGGGGCACGTGGACATAAAGATACCACAGTGAACGATCTCCCTACCCCAAACCATGCCCAGTGTGAAAGCTAATGAGGTGTGTTTCTGCTGATGCCTCAGCTTTACCAACCTCCCAGCTGTTCAGACCAGCAGGATACAAATAGACCAGGGAAAGGCAGCTACTGCGCTCGTGGAATTTTCTGCATAAATTCTAGTCCTAAGTTCTAAATTGAAATCTCTGCTCTTTAGCCATCCCGCTCCATAATCAGAGGCTTTAATCACTGGGTTTTATAAAATCTGATTTATAAAATTGCATGCTTCACAATAAAATAGCTTCAGGGTGCAAGCACAAAATTTAAAACATTCAATTAAAAATATAAAACAGAGCAGCAGCCGTTAAAAACAACATGTATTAGAATCATCAGCTGCCTCCTGGGTAGATGGCTTTAAAATAACTTTAAACATTCTGTCTGAAGGTCAAAAAGCAATTCCAGTTTGGCCCAACAGGTAGAAACCTTACCGGAGCCTGAGGCATACCCGGCCACAGCGAGGGTTGATTTCTGTACTGCTGGGTCACTTCTCTGGAGTTTGGTTCCCCAGATGAGGCAGTGTGGTCTGGTGGTTAAGGTCAAGCGCTTCCTGTGCAGCCCCGGCCATGGGACCTGGGCCAGGTGATTCAGTCATTTTGAATCTCAGTTTCTGCTTCTAAAAACAGAATGAACAATGCTTCCTACCTGAAAGGGTGTTTGTAGGATGGAACATGATGGAAGAGTTAAGCAATTAACCAATATCTGCTTCCAAGGAAGTGCTTATAATAATACGATACATGGTATTATTATCCTATTATCCAAATCCAAATAAATGTATAACACACAGTTGTTAACTTTTAAAGCAAACACCCAGGCGAGTCAGTATTTCTGTGGGGAAAGTGGATTCTGAGTCAAGATGCCAGAAACACCACATCTCCCCTAGAGCCCCATCAGGAGGGGAGAGAAAGAAAGTGGGGAGGCCTTTCCATTAAGAAGAATGTTGACCATGCAAAGCAGTCAGCAGACTAGCATGACACACCCCGCATGCTTGCCAGGAGCCCTACAACCATCAACTAGCTTCCTCCACCCACACCCCTAGCAGTTTCCCTCTCCCCACGTGACCTGAAGCCCCAGACATCATGTCAGTTCACCTACCCAAACGTCAGTGCGTGTCTCTTAAAGGACTCATTTTTCACCTAACCACCATGATCACAACTAAAAGAACGCTCATTCTGTGATACGAGTAAGTATCCAGTCAGTGTTCAAATTGTCAATGGTCTCAGAAATAACATTTTTATAGTTTTATTTTCATCTCATAAGTGTCATAAATATTTAAAAAACCAGTGAGTTTCCTAGGATTCCTCTATGGGAGTCTTCTAATACCAACGATAAAGGGACCAGGACATTTACCTGCCAAAACATCCTAGGAACTTGACTAAGCTTCCTCCCTTCCAACACACATGGAAGAAGCACTGCACAATGTTCTGATTCTTTTTCACTCAATCGTCCTGGAGAATCATAGCCTAGAATTTTTTCATAAAGCCAAGGGCGCAGCAGACCTGGAATTATGGCACAACAGTGACAGACATTCGCAGGCTCCCAGCCTATGACCTCAGGAAACCAAAGGCAGATAGAGACCTCGACAGCCAGCCTGCCTGTACACGTGGACCATGATGCAGAGCCTGGGGTAGCAGCAGAGACGGACGTGACGCCTTGACCTTCCTCCACCAAGCATGCCCCTGACAGCAAAGGCCCTGGGGACGTGGCCCAGAGGAGGGAGACCTTGCCCATCCTTCTGAGTCTCACAACAGCCCTTCCACGCACAGACCCCGAGTAAGGGAACTCAGTCCCAGAGGTCCCCCTGCTGACATGGAAGACTCTGCAGAGAAAGCAGTGTGTCCCTATGTATCTATGTGATGTTGGCTTTTTTGTCACTTACCGTATATTCTCAAGTTGGGAAATGGGCAGGTTGTATATTCTGGGGGAAACAGGATGATAACGTAATAACCTAATAACTTAAGGCACAGGGTCCCCCACAGGCATCCAGGCTTGGGGAGCTGCGGGGAGCTGGGAGCCGGGAAGGCAGGTATGGCCGTGCTGATGGGCTCTTTCCGCTCATGGCCGTGTCCAGATACAACGCCTGCATACACCAGTGCTTCGAGAGGAGGACCAAGGGCACGGGAAACATGGTCAACGGCTTGGCCAACAACGCTGAAATCGATGACAGCAGCAACTGCGACGCCACCGTGGTGCTACTCAAGAGAGGTAACCCTGGGGGGCTGCGTCCCCCGCCAGGCCCCAGAGGGTGTGCCTGCCCCCAGGGAGGCCTCCCTCCCTCCCTCGGTGCATTGGGCGGGGAGCAGGTTCATCCTGGTGATGGGCAGCCCTCGAAAGCCAGTGGAAGTTCTTGGACCAAACGTGCTGGGGAAAGTGGGGAGATGGTAAAGGAGAGGAGGCCATGGGTGTCAAGGTGCTGACTCCGTCACATTCTGACTGAGTGACCATGAAGCAAGTTCCTTAACCTCTCTGAGCCTCAGTTTTCTCTTCTGCAAAATGAGGATAACTTTTGTAACAAGTTAAGGAGATAAAGTCTGCAGAATACTCCATTAATTATAGTTGTTATTAGCGTATTATTACATCCAAATTCACTTTCAGGCTACATTACCTCAGTTTCCGAGCTGCAAAATGACAGAGGAAATTACCCTTTTTTCCCCAAAGTAATACTTACATTCAGTAGATGCTTATGAAGCAGCTGATACACAAAGAGATAATACAGTACTCTCTAATAATTTTCTTTCTTCGAGGAACATGGAAAATTACCATTTATGTTTGCCTAGAATGCGTTTCAGTTTTCATTTAATTTCTTTTTAACTTTGCCCTTGAAATGTGTGGGTTTATTTCTTCTCAGTCCCATTTTGTTTGCTTTTCAGGCAAAACAAAAGAAATTAGAAAATCTATAGGTTATTTTCAAATACATATATAAGTTTGAAATCTGTGGGTACTTATGAGAATTTGAAAATCAATTATTTGATATACTTTTCTCACTAATTATATGCATGGTGAACAAAAGACTTATGAGTATTCAGTGCCATCCCACATAAGGATTTCATTTAGTTTCTTCTCTTCAGGGTAGTTCATAACCATGAAAGGAATACTCTTAGGGAACCAAAGAGAGCTACCTATTATTAGTCAGTTTCCAGAGATCATTTCATGGTTTAGTGGCCTGGAGAACAGGAGTGAGGCCTTGGCCAGGTACCCATGAGCTGTGTGCTCGTATTGCAGCATCCACAGTGAGGGGCTGGGACCATGATGGAAGTTATTTTCAGGCCTGCCAGCAGATCCTGATGCAAGATTTGCCCTGAGCCCCCTCTGGACTTGAGCCCAGCTCCCCACCCCTAGCCCCCGGGCAGCCCTGCTCACAGGCTGGGCTGCAGCAACGTGGGCATCCCCCCACCATGTCCTCCACCTGGACTAATGTCAATTCTGCAGCTTTTAACAGCTCAGAATGAGCACTGCTGACATTTGAAGGGCATAAAGGGTTACTAAAGACTATTGGGGTCTTTCCTGTGCCCCAGATATGAGCGGCAGGAAAAGAATCCTTTGAGGACAAAGGGGGATTATCCTATGTTATCACTCATTCTCACCATGTTAGTGAAGGACTCTTAAATTGTTCCAGGTCATTTCAAAGAGGTATCGATGAGCCCCGTAGAAAGCAGATTTTAACTCTTCTTCAAATTTTGATCATGACAACCCTTCCAGGATGGATGAATAGTTGGATGGATGGTTGTATGGATAGTTGGAAGGAAGGAGGAGGGAAGGGAGGAAGGAAGCGGGGGAGGGAGGGAGGGAGGCAGGGAGGGAGGGAGGAAGGATAGATGGGTAGGTGGGAGGATAGATGAATGGATGGATGGGTGGATGGATGGATGGTTGATTGGATGGATGGATGGATGAATGGTCGGATGGGTAGATGAATGGTCGGATGGGTAGATGAATGGATGGATGGGTAATTGGATGGATGAAAAGGAAGAAGAAGGAAAGGAGGGAGGGAAGGAAGATAGGAGAAAAGGAGAGAGAGAGCAGGAAAGAAAGGAATGGAAGGAAGGTGAATGAATATCTCTTTCCTGCTCCTAGCCTCAATGTTATTTTTATTTTATGCTTTTAATTTTCCCAGCCAATTTCCACCGCAAAGCATCAGTGATCATGGTAGATGAGCTGCTGTCGGCCTACCCACACCAGCTTTCTTTCTCGGAGGCTGGTCTTCGAATCATGATCACCAGCCACTTTCCCCCCAAGACTCGACTCTCCATGGCCAGTCGCATGTTGATCAATGAGGTATCTGGGAAAGCACAGTCCATCTGCCATGGACAGGGTGGGAAACTGGGAAGGGGAGAAAGTTTCCTGGTCTGAATGTAGAAGCACCTTCCTCAGCGTTTCGCACAAAAATACCCCGCAGCCATTTCCCAACGTCTTTGCTCTCTGGACCAGCTGTGCACCTTGGTCCTTGCTCTTCCATCCACATGTCCAGAGACGTGGTCCAGCTCCCAGTTATACAGAAAAACTCTTCTATCCCTTCTACCTACCTTCTTCTTTTTATCTTCCATCTGAATAAAGCCCTCCGATGTGAATGCACAGAAGTAGTTGCTAAATCAAGGTTACCCTAGTTTAAAGTAAGGCAGAGTCTCTGACCTGAATTTTCCTGGGTGTTCCTTTCTCCAGAACGGCAGCCTTATTGATAGAGTAATCCAAACACATGTGCATGGCTTTCTCACATATGGACCGAGGAACTCCTACAACCTGGAGGAGAACGTTAACACCCCAGCACACAGGGAATCAAGAACCCTGATAGGAAAGCAGTGCCCACCTGAGACATGGGGATTCTCCTCTGAAGGGATCTGCAAGTTCCAGTGGGTCATAAAGATTAATCCTTCCTCCCAGTGTTGGTTATTACTTTGAGGGGTCCCTTAGAACTTCTCTGCAGAGTCTTCTGGAACCACCTCCTTGCCAGCTGACTGGGAAATATCCCAATAGCTGGTGTTCTGGGTGTGAAGACTTGCAGCCCCTCTGGCTGTATTAGAACGTGCCTTTCTTTTTCCAGAGACAAAGACTGATAAACAGCAGGGCTTATGCCAATGGGGAATCCGAGGTGGCCATCAAAATCCCGATTAAGCACACGGTGGAGAACGGGATGGGGCCCAGCAGCGTCCTGGACAGAGGTGTGAACGGGACTCGGGGGGACGACGTTGTTGCTGAGGCTGGCAACGAGACGGAGAATGAGAACGAGGACAACGAGAACGACGAGAACGAGGACGAGGAGGACGAGGAGGACGAGGAAGGGCCGTACACGCCGTTCGACCCCCCCTGTAAGAGGTCCCGCGTCTGGGCTGGGCTGGGGTCTGGAGCTATTTTGAGGCCACTGAGTTGATGCCCTTGACTGGGGTGACCTTTCTGATTTTAAACTCAAGGAAATATCTCTGTATGACGTAGAAATATTTATGTTAATTTTTACAGCGGATAAGACTCTATTGTAGGGGGTCCAAAGATGACCAAGATGGTGACACTCGGTCATGGGTTGAAATGTGGGCATTTCACAAGGAGGCTCTCTCTCAGCTGTTCCTCGGGGCCCCCTGGAGTTAAGGAGGAAAGCCCGTGACCCTGTTGGCCAGGCACATGGTGCTGGGGGGGAGAAGCGCTTCACCCACCCCGTTGCAGTTGGTGGGAGGCTGTCCTGGCAAAGCTAGCCCTGGGGGCCCAGCAGCCCTCCCAGGTGGCCTTTGCTCTTCCCTCATCCCCGTTCAGGCCCCACCTGTCCCAGGACCTGCTATTTCCAGGGTGGGCACCACAGGGGATGCACACCTGGGTAGAAAGTGCCTAAATCACACCGTGGGGCTGGCCCAGGGCATCTCCCGGCTCCTTGACTGGTAGAGCTTTCAGGACCCCGGCCACCAGGGCAGTGTCCTCGTCCCCCGACTGCTGCCTCCAGCAAAGACTTGGCTGTCCCCGCAGCCTTGTCCCCCAGCCCTACCCATTAGGGGAACGGGTGGACCAAACCCAAAGAATTCTGCTAGACCTTCCAGAAGTTTCTGACTGTTTCAAGAAAGAGTGTGATGGTCCAGTTTGCATTCATTGCCAAGTGTGTGAAGCTTAATTAGCCTGTGTGTCTTCACTGAGGTGCTGGGATGGATGGGGGCTGTAGGTTTTCAGGAGGGAGTGCTGGTTCCACGTGTACGGCCGTTTAATGGTGAGACGTGGGCACAGGGTATCAGAGTCGCATGTTACTTTTGGATGCAGGGTCCTTCTGTGCCCCTCTTTGTGTCCAGGGACAGCAGGTAAAGCTCAGGGGGGTGCCGGGGCCCCCTCAGGGCCCCTGAGATCTCAACCTGGTCAAGGGCTGACCAAAACTAACTAGACAATACCCACCCGGATTCCTAGACCCCAAACTCCAGAATCGCCCACCCAGAGTTAAATCATTACTTGTTAGTAGGTTATCTTGCTAGAAAAAACTACCCTGGCTCTTTATCCATTTTGCCACCTTTGGCAGCATTTCTTGGCAACCTTCCTATCGCCCAGGACAAACACACGTTAAGGATGAAATGACCAGACCCCCCGCCCCTCCTTCATGTTCATTTTCTACTGCTTTGTAACAAATGAGAACAAGCCTCACAGCTTAAACTGGTTGGTTTGCTCGGGTTCTGGGGGTCAGAAGTCCGGCGTGGCCTGGCTGGGTGTTCCGAGGCTCACAGGGCCGTGATGGAGGGGGGTGGGCAGGGCTGTGGTCCTTCCTCGAGGCCCCGGCACACTCGGTTCCTGGCAGGAGTGGGTTCCTGGTGTTTGCAGGGCTGAGTCTGTCTCCTCCTCGTGGCTGTCACCGGGGCTGCTCCCTGCCCCAAGGCCACCGCCTTCTGCTCCCGTGGCCCCTCGTCTAGCAAACCAGCACCGTGTGTTGTGTCTGGTCCTCCCCACAGTCCTCATCCCTCCAGCTTCCCCTTCTGCTTCCGAGGGCTCCCGTGATGGATCATGACCTGCCCGTCTGGAGGTCAGCTCTGCCCTAGAGCCTATCACAGTTAGGGCTGGTGGTTCATCCTTCCCGCAGGCTGTGAAAACTGGGGCACAGACCTTGGGGGCCGCACCCGGAATTCCGCCTCCCCCAGCCCATGTTTTTAGAGTTCACCATCAGCAGCCCGCAACCAAGCTCCAGGAGTGCTTACTTGGCTAAAGTCTTACCCTGACGAAGGAAGCCGTGAGGCCAGTTGACGAGTTTGTAAGTGGCTGGCACTGTGTTGGCCCCGGAGCCCAGGAGCCCATGTGCACCCCTCCAGGAAAACATCAGAGCCACGAGTGTGAGAGCAGACAACCCTCATCACTCAGTGGGCCAGAAGGGCCCCCTGTGGGTCACGTGTTCCCTGTTCCTCACCTGGACGAGGTACACCCCAGACCTAACTGTGAGGTTTCGGGGTATCTTGAACTCCTGCTCCACCCCCCTTGCCCCTGGGATTAGGATGCAGGTGTGGAGGCCCCAGGGCCTTCTCACGTGTTGGGAGACACGGCTGCAGGTGTGGGCTCAGGCACCCACCTCAGGCACCCTCTGTCCTTTGGAGGCACACACAGGCCTGCAAGGAGGAGGGATGCTGTGCGTGGTCCTGCCACCCCAGGGGTCTCGGCTTCACCCCAGGGCCCTGAGGTGCTGAGACTGGAAGTGGGATCCTGAGTCTCCCTACACCAGCCCTTCTCACCTGGGCATCCTTGACAAAGGGTGGGCTCCAATTCGGGGGGTCCGGGTGCGGCCCGAGATTCTGCGTGTCTAACAGGCCCTCAGGTGATGCCGATGCTGCTGGTCCAGGGGCCACCGCGGGTGGCGGGGGCTACAGGCCCGGGGGCCCACCAGCCATCTTCACGGTTCCTCTGTGTCGCCAGGGAGCCTAGGTCAGGGCCTGGTTCTGCCTCTGAAGTGGAGGATGGGCTTGTCCAAGTGTGGCCTCCGGTCCTCCACCAGCTGCTGACAAACCCCGTTCCCGGGCCCAGAACCTCCATTCGAGGCTGTGGGCTGAGTGTCCGGCCAGGCCTTCCCCTGGGCAGGGCCGCTTCGTCCCAGTGGCGAGTGGGTGGAGGCCCTCAGGCCAGCAGAGGGCCCTTGAGGGTCCTCTCAGGTCAAGTTCCTTCAGCCTGAAGAAGGTCCCTCCACTGGGTGAGGATGTGTTTCCCTCCCACGGGAATCCTGCAGGGGCCTGGGTTCCCTGTGTTTCTGCCACCAGGGCTTGACTAGAGTGTGTATAATTAACAAGTAAGTAACTGTGTGGGAGTGTGTAAACAGACGCATATATAGGACATGTGTGTATGTGCATATATGTACTCTGTGCACATGTATGATTGAGTTAATGTGTGCATGTAACATGGTTTCTATATACTGTATACATTTAATATGGTGTATATTAATACACGAATATTTACACATATTTAACATATTGTATATTATATAATATATACACCTATATTAATACATGTTTATGTGCATATAACATACATATAGTTTGCATACATGTATTTATTATATATACCTATGCATAGTATATGTATCTATATGTCTACATACATATAAATTGTACTTATATTCTTACCTCTTATGAGAAGAAAGCCTTCTTACCACGGACTGACAGAAAGAGAAACAGTTACATGTGTATGGAGGTAAATACACTTCCCTGGAGCACAAACTGAAACAAAATACACCAAAATATTAGTATGTTTATCCGAGGTGAAATTATTTTTTGTTTTCTCTACATTTTCCATTTTAACACAATGTGCATTTTTATTGCCTATATAATTAGAACAAATGTATATACTTAGTTCTAGGTCTGCAATACTGAGTGATGATTTTTCCTCCGTCTGACAGTATTAAGCTTCCTAAAAAGCTTGATGAGGACTGTAACTCAGTATGGTCTCAACTGGTCTCAAAGCTGTGACCATTTCATAATACATCAAAATACTGAATCACTATGTTGTGCACCTGCAACTAATGTCACATGGTATGTTAACTCAATAAAAATAAAAATTAATAAAAGTTTAAAAATAAATTTTTAAAGGACTATAACTTGGGAACAAGTTCTCTGCTTTTTAGGAAGAGTGATGCTCAAAGGGGTGCTCTGTGCTCAGAGTCCTAAGCTCACGCCCTTGCTTCATCCCCTGACTTTCTGGCTGATTTTGAAAACATCACATAATCACTGCGACATCAGGTTCAGGGGCAGGGAGTGTCGTTTTCTTAATTCGCTGCTATGTCCTCAGCACCTGGAGCAGTGGCAGCACAGAGCGGTGTAGTGGGGGTTCAATAAATATTCGTTAAATTAATGAATAGACCTACCCACCACCAGCCGGGGAAGGCTGTGTTTAGACCACGTGACAATGGAACAAAAGATGGGAAAATGTCCAGAAATACTGGCTGAAAGAAGAAAGGATACAGTTTTTACCCCTTTGTTCAGAAATGGAAGTTTCGACTGGCTAAAATACGGACGATCCTTATCTGAATGCTCCTGGTGCTCGAAATCACTTAAAAAGCACATTTCTGCATCCCTTGGTTTGTTTGAGGAGTTACATTTGTTATATTACATTTAAAGGTTCGTTGCAGATGATACTCTGAATTTCTGCTTTGTTGTTGTCAGAGTGGAGCTGTAAGTTAAAGAAAGCATATCATTTTTAATGATAGTGAAAACTGTTTTCTAGATATAATGCCCTTCCAGTGTCAAGTTAGAATTTTTAAAGCAGCTGAGAGAAAAAAACTCAGAACTCACTGGTGTGAACTTCCACTGCTTGCAACTTTCCCTCACCAATATCATTTGCTAAGCTCTCGCAGTCATAGTTCTGACCTCATTTTCCTCTCTTTTTTATTTTCTGAAGAATGACAGAGCCAGATTGAAGTCATTTCTCTCCCCATTCTTGTGTTTCTTTGTTACTTTGATTGGGTGTGTATTTTAAATGAACCAAGTCTCTCTCTCTGTCTGTCTGTCTGTCTGTCTGTCTCTCCCTTCTCCTGGGGGGGCATCAGGAGGACTGGGAGGTCAATGAGGGGATGCCGAGGGCCCCAGGTGGATCCATCCCTTATCACCACAGTGCAGGGTTTAGGAATGTGCGGAATTCCAGGAGGCATTTGGGATCCAAGGATCTGGCCCTGTCTGGATGGTGCAGCATTTGAAAGCCCCTCACAGAAAACTCCCAGACAGCCTCGTTGCTTTGCAATCCAGCCAGACACAGCCAGTGTTCTCACTGTTCACTCACCACCTCCAAACCTTAAATCTAACCAGATGCATAGCAGCTAATGAAGAGAGACTCCTCCTTTCTTTCAAATGTGTTCTCTTTGCTTTATTGTGCACCTGTAAGTGGGATACCCTTAGATTCTCAAAAACAAAGTTTCCTTTGGTCCGTCTGATTAGATTGTTCATAGTTATGTCATTACTGTTGATACTAATATGTATGGAGCACGTGATGTGTGCCCTGCACTGTTCATGGCATCAAAACAGAGTGGTGAGCAAGCTGGAGAGAACACTTGTTCTTATAGAGTTTATATTCTAGTTTGGGGGCAACTGAAAATAGTGAGCAAACAAACCTGTTAATTTCAAATAGAAAACATTTGCTATGAAGCAAATAAGTGCAGGTGATGGGAAAGCAAGGAGTGGGGTGGGAGGGGATCTCAGACTGGGTGATCTGAGGGGTCTGGTGACATTTGTGTTGGGAGGTCACCTGCTCAACAGGACAGACACAGCCACAAGCTCTATCCAGAGGGAACCACAGATGCAAAGTCCCTGAGGCAGAAGGAGGCTTGGAGCCAGGGGAGTGTGTAAGTAGGGGGAGTGGCAGACAGGAGCCAAACCAGTCAATGATTTGCCTTGTGGGAAGATGTGGTTTTACTCTGAGGGCACTGGAAGCCAGTGGAAGGTTCTAGAACAGTTTGCTTTCGGAGACTCTGGCTGTCAGTGGCGTGCAGATGGAGGTGGGGCAGGTGAGGGAGCTGGGAGTTCCCTTAGGAAGCCAGGTCATAGATGGAGGACCTGGTCCAGGGAGAGGCCATGGGGATAGGTGGATGTAGACAGATCGAGTTCCCTGGGCAGGTGGCCAGGGTTGAGGTGGGGAATGAAAGAATGGAGAGTCAGGAAAGATTCTGAGGGTTTTGAGTCCAGTAACGTGCAAACTTATGTTGCCCCAACCCCTATCCTAATAGTTCATTTAATTCTGCCAGCAACGCTCAAGCTCAGTGTTTCTGTGTCCACATTTTACAGATGAGGAAACTGAGGCTTAGGGAATTTAAGTAACTGAGGCACTCGACTCTGGCAGAACGGGGACTGGACCCAGCGCTGTCTGATGAGAAAGCCCCCATCTCCCCCTAGAGACCACCCTGCCGTCTAGGGAGACCTGGGGCCAAAAGTGGCATTGTGTAACTTTACTCTGCAGTTTTCCTCTTAAATAGTTTCAGGAAACTGTTTGAAGACTGGTAAGAGATGTATGAATAAGTGCTGGATGCTAGCATAAAATTATAAAATAAATTGTAAAATTATAAAATAAATTTTATTCATACTATTCAAAATGTAATTTTAAAAATACCTCCTTAACTCTGGAGGGAATATAAAATGGAATAATCATTTTAGAAAACAGTTTAGTAGTTTCTTACAAAGTTAAACAAACACCCACCCTATGACTCAGCAATTCGACTCCTGGCTCTTTGCCCAAGAGAAATGGAAACACGCCCACAAAAAGACTCCTACAAGTAAGCTCCCCGGCCTCTTTGGTTGTAATACCTGAAAACTGGCAACAACCCAAATCCCATCCACGGAAGAATGGATAAAGAAATCGTGGTGTATTCACAGGATGGGACACTACAGAGCAATTAGGAATGAATTACTGACACATGAATGAAACTCAGAAAACATTATGTTGAATAAAAGAAGGTAGACACACAAAAAAATACTGTATGATTTCATTTATTTGAAGCTGGAGAACAGGAAAAACTAATCTATGGTGGTAGGGGGGTGGGATGTTGACCAGAAGGATGCACACAGAGAACTTTCTGGAAGATGGAGATCTTGATATTTCTTTCTAGAGGTGAGTTAGCACTTAAGCAGGATGGTAATAATGGCCAAAGGAGAACTACTGTGTTTTTCAGATCTGAGGCTACAAGAACTCATGGTAATGTTGTCACCAAAATAAGCATTTATGGGTGTCTCTGATACTCAGCACTCAGGCAGCACTCAGAGATGGTAGGATCAGGTCATCACTGACAGATCCATCATCTTGTCCATGGCAGTAAGTAGTTAGAACCAGGAAGCAATTATGGATTTGCAAATCCATAGCAGCTTGGGGTGCAGACACGCAAGCGGTGTTTTGACAACCTTGAGAGCTTTCAGATGGTCTTTCAGGATTTCAGCAAGTTGACAGAGGATGTTGACCAATTCCACTAGGTGGCGCTGTGCCCGCTGACGCCTTAGAATCTGGGAAGATGTAGCCGCCTGTCCATGGGGAGAAGGCCCCAGAGGCAGCTGACGGTCTCTACCTCCCCTCCCCCACCTCCACCCTGACCCCTCACTCTCCCCCGACCCCGTTTGTATCCTGAGAATCCTCCTCATCCTTTTCCACCTGGCTCCAGTTGCCTGACTAGCAGGTGGCAGTGGATAACTTTTTATTCCGCTTGGTTTTGTTGCTGGTGGAAAGCCATTTGAGTCTCCCGGGAAAAGCGCAACATGGTCAGGCTTATTTCACAGGCCTTCCGTTAGGATGTAAATGTCCGGGGACAGCCATGCAGAGGGCGGGGCAGAGAAATGTAGCTCGCTGATTTTTCTTTCTTTCTTTCTTTTTGCCTTTGTTGTTTTCCCAGCTGGCAAACTGGAAACAGTGAAATGGGCGTTCACCTGGCCCCTGAGCTTTGTCTTGTACTTCACTGTCCCCAACTGCAACAAGCCCCGCTGGGAGAAGTGGTTTATGGTGACCTTCGCTTCCTCCACGCTGTGGATCGCAGCCTTCTCCTACATGATGGTGTGGATGGTGAGTCCAGGACCCCGAGCAGTGCCGGATCTCTTCAGAGAGAAATACTGTCAACCAGAGGGGAGTAGGGGCAGGGGTTTCAGCCCAGTAACTATATCAGTCAGCTATCGCTGCAACACACTGTGTAACAACCAGCCCTAAATTCCGTGGTTTAGAATCACAAGACTTTATGCTCCTGCTCACCTGTCAACAGGCAGACCATAGAGTAACTGATCTTAGCGGGCACTGGCTAAGCAGTCTGCTTCCAGCTCCAGCGTGGTTACCTTTGATTCAGGCAGCAGGTGGGGTTCATGTCTACTCCGTGTGTGTGTTCATTTTCTTGGAACCAGTGGCTACCTGGGGAATGTCTTCTCACGGTGGATCATTGGAATGTAGGAGGGCAAGGGCAAACACAGGTGCCTCCCAGGCCCTTGGCTTGAGACTTCCACCCACACTCCATCAGCCAAGCCCGACATGCATGGAGTGGGGGAAATATACTCCACCCGCTCTAGTGGAAAGACCAGCAGGGTCACAGGCAGCCAGCGTGGAGGAAGAGTGGGAGGCATGGGGGGGCTGACAATCCCATCCATCATAGTCACTCCTCATCTCCGCTCAGTTTCTTCAACCAGAAAATGAAGTCATTGGACCAGGTGAATGCTCAAGGGTCCCTTCTGAAGCTGAAACAATGATTCAAGGATTGGCATGGATTGAGGGACCATTGCTCAAAAGAGCCTCTGCCCTAAAGCCATTCCAGGAAACCCAGCCACCCAGAGTGCACTTCCCATCTATGACTCTGGTTTCTAACTGAGGAGTGAACCTAATTCATTAGAATTGGAGTTGGGCAGAAATTAAAAGCCATGACAAAATTATGTGCATATAATCATGCTTGAGCATCAGGTAGAGATGCAGTATAAATTCTGGAGAATTAAACTCAAGAGCTAAAAAGAGGTTCTGAAAAGATTATTTTAGAGGTAAGAACAAATGTGTAAACCTGACACAATTAACTCATAATTATCCCATGCCTTCAACATCACAGACAAACAGATAAGTTTTTTTCAACCCAAGTCTTATAGCCAGGGGTTTCTCCTTCATCCTGTGTTCATTGACGTTTTTATTTGACACATTCATTGGGTGCCAGGTTTGGGGAATAGCATTGGTGTCCCTCAACTCCAGGTGGCCCAGTGGTTTTCTCTGAAAAACTAACACGCAAAGTAGCCGACGGATCCGAGGTTCACCCTCCTTCTGTTTGCCTCCTTCCACTCTGGGGGAGGTTCTGAGAAGCCCTGAGAAATGGCCAGGAGTAAGCGGGAAACCAGGAGAAGCCCCTGAGACCTGGTCCAGCCACCTGAAGAATCACTTCCCCCAAACGCCCGCCTCAGCCGTAACCATGGTAACCACAGTAACAGCGGGGCGAGGGCAGCGGCCCCTTCCCAGGCCAAGCCCCATGGAGCCAAACCAATTCCTGCAGAGACCCCGCTGAGGGTGAGAAAGGAAAAACCAGGGTTAGCCAGGACGCTTGCAGCTCCATTTCACAAAAGGCTCCAGAAGAGCCAGAAGAAACGCTGTGTTTCTGCTCTCACTTTCCTCCCTGGAGAGGGGAAAGCAGAGAACCCGAGGCCACCCCAAATTCAGTTCAGCACTGGATGGAAATGACGTGCATTCCCTGTTTGAAAGGGACCAAGCCAGGCATCCCTACGGATTTAACCAACATCCCCCAAACCTTTGGACGGGGAGGGAGTGAGGCCAGGCTCCAGCGCAGGGGTCCCAGAGGAGCTGGGAGGAGTGGGCTACTTACCACAGCCCATTTGCATTTCTTGTAATTTTACAGAAAGTGAGGGAGGGCACGTGGCATCCCACAATGACCTCGTCGGTTCACCTTCTGCAAGTTATCCTCTCCTGAAGCCAGCGGACCCGGGATGGGTCTCTTTCCACTTACTCGCTTTTGCCACTTGCCCCTCCTCACGCCTTCTCACCCACTGCTTTCCTCCCAGTTTGCCCATCTGGAAACTGGGGGCCGGAATGGGCTCATTTAATGGGATGGAAGCACTGCCTCCTCGTCAGCTGTTCTTCCTCCAGCGAAGCCCCTCCCGTGTAAATAGAGGTGCCGTCAGTGCCCACGGGCGCAGCCTGAATGCCCGGGTGGGAATGTCCCCGCACCCCGGGCCACTCCCCAGTGCATGGGCCTTGGGCAATGCCTCCGTGTCCTCGTGTGAAGAATGGAGATAAGCACCTACTCCCTGGGGTTGTGGTGAGAATTAAATAAGTTAAAGCCCACGAACATCACTCAGCACTAACAAAAGTGCCTGAGTACTAGACAAACGTCAGCCACTGTGGAGCAGAGGGTGACGTGGGCAGAGATGATGTCCCCAGGCGTCCAGCAAGAGAGGAAAGGAATCAGCTGCTTATGGCTTTTCCTACAAGGCTGGATGGTGTAAGTCAGCCCCTTCCCAGCTCCTGTAAAGTCTCACTATGCAGCCAGCATGGGACGTGGATGCTTGCGTTCCCAGCATAGCATGGCAGCCATCTGTTCTGGGTTTCCCAGGAACATCCTGAGTTCAGATACTGTCCCTATATTGCCTTTTCCCAGAAACCCTGTTTCTCCTCTCTCAGGCTGCCTGCTTCACCCAAAGGAACAAGTAAGAGAGGCCAGTCTTTGGTTGGAGAGCATGGGCTCCGTAACTGCACCCCGGTCCCCTGCCAGCAGCCCCGTCTGCGCCCTGAGATGTTCCTCGCCCTCTGTCTTGATACAGAGAGCAGACGTGGCCCCCAGAGAGACCGCCCAGATTGCAGACTTTTCAGCTTTTTGCTGGGAGGGTCTGTGGGCAGGTGGGGCTGGTGCCAGCCCTCAGCTCTCCTCTTCCCGCCTCTCCCAGGTCACGATCATCGGGTACACGCTGGGGATTCCTGACGTCATCATGGGGATCACCTTCCTGGCAGCCGGAACCAGCGTGCCCGACTGCATGGCCAGCCTCATTGTGGCCAGACAAGGTGGGACCCCGAATGGGGCGGGGCTGGGAAAGGAAGGCAGGACTTCCTACTTGGGGGGCCGGGGAAGGTCACAGGGCAATTACCGGGGCACCCAATCCCGGCTGGGAAGGAGCACTGGGCCACTTCAGTGCCACGCTGGTCAAAAGGCTTCCTGGCATCAGAATAACAAGGAAACAAACCAGCAGGTCTACCCTCGAGGAAGGCAGAGACGCTTGCACCCACATCCTCTCTGGAGGTTGTATTACTTCTATTATTAAAAATAGTAATAAAGGGCTTCCCTGGTGGCACAGTGGTTGAGAGTCCGCCTGCCGATGCAGGGGACCCGGGTTTGGGCCCCGGTCTGGGAAGATCCCACATGCCATGGAGTGGCTGGGCCCGTGAGCCATGGCCACTGAGCCTGCGCGTCTGGAGCCTGTGCTCCTCAACGGGAGAGGCCACAACAGTGAGAGGCCCGCGTACCGCAAAAAAATAAATAAATAAATAAATAGTAATAAAGACAATGATTGCTAACCTTTGCTAAGTGCCACAACTGAACAGAGCAATTTAAGCACATGATGTTACTTAACAACTCTATGAGTTAGAGACAATCATATATGCATTTTATGGATGAGGAAACTGAGGCTTCAAGAGGACAGACCCCATAGCCTAAGGTTTACCCACTGCAGAACCCCTCAAGTGCCTGCTGCCAGAAGTCACTCTTCAGTGTATGACAGACCCTTCCTCCCTCATAACCAAGATCACAGTTTACCTGCCCCGCCCTAGGTGGATGCCCCCTGGATGGCCGCGCACCTCCCAGCCCCCACTCTAATTTATGTGCCTGATTTGTGCGGGAGGAGATTGGTTTTCAGCAAACACAACCTGTGGCTCCCAGCCTTAGCACAGTGCCCTCCACTGGTCCTTGTGAAATTCTGCTGGTTACATTATATTCCTTAATGTTGCTCAGTTATTTAGAAGAAGAATTGGATAGAGCGTAGAGCAGATGGGTGATGACACTGAACCATGGGTTCAGTGAACCGTGGGTCGGTGAACTCAGGAGCCCTTTACAGACTGCTGAGTTTATTTCTTTCTATAGGATGCTTCAGAATTTTTGGAACTATAGTTGGTTTTCAAATTACATTTAACCGATGATCATATCTGAAGTAAAGCTCAGCAGTTCAATAGAATGTATATTTCATTCTGTTCGATTGAAAAAATGCACACAAACAAAGAAAATGTGTATTCAATAGACTGTTTTACAATCTGTATCATCCTACAGTGATGGATGGCCTGGGAGAGACCCGGGCACATGGGTCTCTGGCTGTCAGACCAGGGGCTCGAGAGAGTCCTTGGGGGCCGGGGCACCCCGCAGGGACCACCTCACTCACTCAGGTAATCTCTTGTCCTCGCAGGCATGGGGGACATGGCCGTGTCCAACTCCATCGGGAGCAATGTTTTTGACATCCTCATTGGCCTCGGGCTCCCCTGGGCCCTGCAGACCCTGGCTGTGGATTACGGATCCTATGTAAGTGGTTTTTCCTCTTTTCGTGGCCTCGGCCACTGTAACTGTGTCTCAGGGCAAAGGAGATGTGGAAACACTCACGTGGAGGGGAAAACAAATTCTCCTGGCCAGGTCCTCGCGAGGTCAGGCTCATGTGGGAACATTCAGGACTTGAGAACAGAGCTGGTAGGCGGTTTCTGGGGAGGGCCAGATAGTAGATATTTTAGGCTTTGCCGCCCGGACGGTCTCTGTCACAGTTGTCATCAGCTCTGTTGTGGTGGCCTGAGGCAGCCACGGATGATGGCAAGTGGATGAGCGTGGCTGTTTCAGTCCAACTTTACGTATAGAAACTGAAATTTGAATTTCAGATAATTTTCACACGTCATGATACATTCTGATGCTTTTGAATCTTTTCAACCAATGAAAAACGTAAAAACCCTTCTTAACTCATGGGCTGTGCAAAAACAGCCGGGGGGCCAGGTTTGGCCCCTGGGATTTGTTTGGCATGCAAAATATTTTTATTCACGAAGAAAGGGCACAAAATACCCCATGCTGTCTCTGCCAGGGACCTGGCAACAGTCAGACCCCACAGTGATGGCCCCCGCGCGCCTTCTCAAGGCTAAGCCGACCGTGACTCCAGGTGGATTTGCAGGTGGGTGACACGGGCGGTCCAGGTAGATTTCAGGGCTCTTTCCCAGCTTCCCAAAGTGTTCCCTCCTCTGCTCATGGGCACTTCTCTCCCAGACACTGTCCAAAGATGGAGGGAGAAACTGCAGTTAGAGATTTCTCTCTGTATCTGGAAGAAAACAGTATTATTTATGCCTCTGAAGTTTTCACACCCAACCCAGTGTTGGGTGCTTCTCTAAATGTGTTACTGAGCGTTGCTTCAGTCTATCTGTGTAATGTGTTGTCAGTAAGTGTGTTTTCTGAAGAAAATATGGTGGCTCATGTTATCAGATGATGGTTGTCTCCGAGTTGCTTCACTCATGGCTGTTTCAGGTAGGGAAGGTGTGTCCAGTGATGAAACTGAAATCCATGCAGAAAGCCCACATGTTTTGGGTTCATTTGAAGCTACCTGTTGGCAGAGAGGTTTCACCAGAGGGTAAAGATAAGCACAAGAAGTTGGAAGAAAGCAGAACGTGTCCTAAGGAGCCGAGATCTCTTCTCTGCTGTCTATGAAATTGTGGGATGACGTGGTGAGAGAGGACGCATTACATTACCTCGGGGGGTCTGGAAAGGCTCCTTACAAGAGGTGACTGTGAGTTGAAGTCTGAATAACTAGAGAGAGACAGCCATGGGAAAACTGGGGCAGGGCAGAGCAAAAGCATTGCAGGCAGAAGGAACAGCCCGTGCAAAGGCCCTGAGGCAACAGTGCACTTGGCCTGTTGGAGAGAAGGAAGGGGTTCAGGGTATAAGTGGAGCAGAGTGAGCCTGGGGGCTCGTGGCCTGAGATGCACTTGTGGGACAGGCAGGCCCAGATCATGTGGGTGCTCGTTTGACGGTTAATAAAAAATGACAACATTCAAACTGACGTGATATATGGATTTACAAAATGATGTTTTTGATGGCTTTTATGAGAGATTCAGCAGCATGAGTTTTTTCTTTAACTGTGTTTTAATTGATCTTTCTTTAATTACCAGAGAGACTGAGTATTCTTTTTTACATGTATTGGCCTTTTGGGTTCTTCTTTAGGATAATTATCTCTTTATGCCCTTTACTCAATTTTCCATTAGAGGTTAATGTGTTTTTTCTGGGTGAGTTGATTTTTTTTCATTTTTTTCCCTTAATACTTTTTTTAAAATTTATTTTATTGAAGTATAGCTGATTTACAGTGTTCTGTTAGTTTCTAGTGTACAGCAAAGTGATTCGGTTGTACATATATATATACATTCTTTTTCATGTTCTTTTCCATCATGGTTTATCACAGGATATTGAATATAGTTACCTGTGCTATACATTAGGACCTTGTTGTTTATCCATCCTATACATAATAGCTTATATCTGCTAATCCCAAACTCCCACTCCATCCCAACCCCATTTTCCCTCCCCCTTGGCAACCACAAGTCTGTCCTCTATGTCTGTGAGTCTGTTTCTGTTTCATAGATATGTTCATTTGTGTTGTATTTTAGATTCCACATATAAATGATATCATATGGTATTACTGACTTACGTCGCTTAGTATGATGGTCTCCAGGTCCATCCATGTTGCTGCAAATGGCATGATTTCATTCTTTTTAATGGCTGAGTAATATTTCATTGTATGTATGTACCACATCTTCTTATCCATTCATCTGTCGATGGACAAATGTCCATTGGGTTACTCTCATGTCTTGTCTATTGTAAATAGTGCTGCATGAACATAGGGGTGCATGTATCTTTTTGAATTAGAGTTTTGTCTGGGTATATGCCCAGGAGTGAGTTTTAATCCTGGGCCCTAAGCCCAGGAAGAAGGACCACTTAGCCTAGGCTGACTGTAAGGTAAACAGATGCTCACCAGAGGCCAGCCCTTCAATGGTCCCCCATCAGTGCTCCCGAAACACCATGCCCCCCTGACCACCTGCTGTCTCGGATATTGCACAGCGCTGAGCTAGCGCCCTTTAGACTCACAGCCCCTGAAGGTGCCCCGTGCTTCCCCTGCTGGAGTCTTTCCTCCCGCGGACTCTGACTCAGATGCACACACTCCCCGTCACTCTTCCCATTTGAAATGATGTTCCTCCCTCCAGGTCTGTCGCAAATGCCACTTCATTCAGGACTCCTTCCTGGACCCCACCACCCCCCACTGCCGCCAAATGGGATCTCTCTCCACAGCCTTTATTTCTGCCTCACTCACGGCTCGTCCTAAATCTGTGAACTTGTTTCATCTTATCACATGTTAAGTGACATGTAAGAGAGACACTGAAGAAATGTCATCCAGGTTGGCACCTGAAGGAGCATCATCCATTGGGTGGTCACAGGATTCCAGATAATCTTCCAAGATTCCTAAGAGTGCCATTGTTGTCAGTCAGAATCTGATGAATGGACTCACATCAACCAAATTCACAAGAGTTTGATGTATATGCTAGAATGCCAGCAGATGGTACTAACATACCCAAGTGCCAGATAGAAAGCATACTTATTGCCGATGACTTGCGCTCTGTTTTCCTGGAGAAAGATCTTATGGGGGAGGTATCTGGGGAACCCCGTGACCACCTTCAAGTGCACTGACTCACCAGGAGTACTCATGGGACTCAACAGCAGGTCATAGTCACAGCTAAGGTTTATTAGAGCAAAGGGTTTAGAGTAAAAGCCACAGGCAAATAAGATGCATCAGGAGAAGTCCAGAGAGGTCAGGTGCAGGCTTCCAAGTCCTGCCTCACTACAGGGCCACGTGCAGGAGATGGAGTCTGAGGCTCTCTGGAGGGCTGGTCAGGTAGACACACTCCTGCAACATGTACAGCCGTGATCACAAAACCCGGAATCCCAGCACAGACACCAGGTACACATCATAATGCTTGCCGAACACCCTGCCAAGCTGGTCCAGTTTGCCCCATTGCTTCCAGTGTACACACCAACACCATCAGTCAGTGACATAAAGAACATTCCAAGGGCCACGTTCTCATCAGCCTGAGATTTCTAGGCTCCGCTGGAGGCAAGCAGGATTGAATAACCAGACCTGTTGCATTGATACCTTCCCCACGGAAGGTCAAGTTAGAATTGTATTTCTCAGAATAAGCATTGCTACTACTCTATTACAAATAACCACAAAATCTCTCTGGGGTAGCCCAACGAAGGTTTATTTCTTGCTCAGAATCTGCTGCAGTTGTTTCTATCCTGGCAGCTCCCATGGACGCTTCAAGCAGAAACTCAGAGATTGAGGTTTTTCCATCAGGTGGTTCTACCATCTTGGAGTCCTTCTCCAGAGGCCACTCAGAAAGCTGAGAGGGCAAGGGCACGGAGGATGGTGCAGATCGGTTTTGGATGAGGCCTGGAAGTGGTCCATGTCCTGGCTGCCCCGACCCACTGTCCAGATAAGTCATACGTTCCCGTCTAGCTATAAGGGAGCTCCAGGTCATTAGTTGAGTTGTGTACCCAGGAAGGAGTGGAGACGCGGATGAGTCCTGCAGTCCAGGGTGTCCGGTTGAGCGTGGAGTCCAAACAGGAAGGATTTGCTGGATAACCTTCTACTGGGGCTGCTGAGCTGCTGCCGTCCGAGCGTCCACGCATATCATAGGGCCTGTCTCTCTGCCACCCCGAGCTGCCCCCTCCACTCCAGCCATTCTGGGCGCACTGACTAACCCTGCCTCTGAGCTCCTTTCCCTGGGTCCCGTGTGGACCACCTCCCTTCTGGTTAACACATCTTTTCTGTACTTAATCTGAGAACGGTATTTTCCACTGTGTTTACACTCTCATTAAAGCCTCGCTGCTTGCTTTCAGTACAAGTCAGCTTGATTCTGTTTTGCCATTCCTAAAATAATCTCTCGGGTTTTTCCCACAGTCCACGAATCTAAACTTTACTTTTTTCTTCCTTTTCTCTGATTATAAAAATAGCTCATGGTCTTCATAGAAAATTATAGAAACTTTAATTAGAGAAATTCTAATTAGAGAAAACTCTAGAGCAGTACCTGTCCAATAGAACTTCCTACAGTGATGAAAATGTTCTAGCCGTACTGGGGGATATAGTAGCCACTAGCCCCATGAGACATTTAAGCACTTGAAATGTGGCTGGAACAAGTGAAGACCTGAATTTTTTAATTTTTATTTTATTTTAATGAATTTAAATTTGTATAGCTACATGACTTGTGGCTGCCCATGAGACACTGCAGCTTTAGAGGATGAAATAAAAATCATATAGTCCCATCCAGAGATATCAACTGTTAACATTTCTGCATAGTTTTCTCTTCCTAGGCTGGTTGACATAGCTGATGTCACGCTATACAATTTTGCACATTGATTTTTTTTTTTTTTTTTTGCGGTACGCGGGCCTCTCACTGTTGTGGCCTCTCCCGTTGTGGAGCACAGGCTCCGGATGCGCAGGCTCAGCAGCCATGGCTCATGGGCCCAGCCACTCCCGCGGCATGTGGGATCTTCCCAGACTGGGGCATGAACCTGCGTCTCCTGCATCGGCAGGCGGACTCTCAACCACTGCGCCACCAGGGAAGCTCTACACATTGCTTTTTAAAATACTTCTTCTTACACACAGCAAACATATTTTCCTTAAAAATCTCATTAAAAACATCATTATTAAGGCAGTTTAATATCCTCGTTACGCCAAAATTAATCATTCTGCTGCAGTTGGACACGGATGCTGCTTCAAGGTTTTCACTGTTATAACTAATGATGCCACAGACATCTTAGTACATCAACCTTATAGAGTTTAAAGAGCTACAGAAATTAACCACAAAACTGCATTTACATTTGAGGCTATTTCTTTTGATTATTTTCCCAGAGTTGGAATTGCTATAGAGAAGACGAACATTTTGGAGCTCTCTACACATGGCTCGTTATTTTTCAAAATGACAATATTCATTTCATTTTATTTTATCCTTATCTCATTCCTGCAGTTTAGGGGCAGCTTCATGGCACCCGCATATTCTTCTCCTTTTTTAACACAGCCTTTCCCTTCATGTTCTCACCACGGGAAGCTCGGTGAGGATGAGCATCCTCAGAGCACACAGGATGGGGCTCGTACATGCTTGAGCCACGAAAAAGGTGTTGAATGTCATGGAAGCCTTGAGTGAATCGTCCGCTGCACTTGCACTAGCCTCACCAACAGCTGCCTTTCGTGACTCAGAGGGAAGCTTCAGGTCCAAGCTGAGACCTGAGGGTAGGGGGAGGTGCCCCTCCAAACCAGTATTGTTTTTTAAAAATTGGTTCAGGGACTTCCCTGGTGGTGCAGTGGTTAAGAATCCGCCTGCAAGTGCAGGGAACATGGGTTGGAACCCTGGTCTGGGAAGATCCCACGTACCACGGAGCAACTAAGCCCGTGCGCCACAACTACCGAGCCTGTGCTCTGGAGCCTGCGAGACACAACTACTGAGCCCTTGCGCCACAACTACTGAAGCCCGTGTGCCTAGAGCCCGTGCTCTGGAACAAGAGAAGCCACCGCAATGAGAAGCCCGTGCACCGCAACGAAGAGTAGCCCCCGCTCTCCACAACTAGAGAAATCCTGCGCACAGCAATGAAGACCCAATGCAGCCAAAAATAAATAAAATTAAAATAAATAAATAAATGCCATTTTTTTTTAAAAAAGTTGGTTCAACATTTATTTTTGAGGTGAGACGATGCTGCCTGAGCAAAGGATAGAGAAAGGTTCTGTCATTCAGCCTTCCCCGTTATCACCCAGTTCAGCTCAGGCCTCAAGCCTGTGTATCCCGCTCCAAGCAAGAGCCCTGCTGTGAGCACACCCGGACTTCCCCAGGACATACTACAGGTGGCCCTCTGCCGTTACATGGTCATGCTCGGTCTTGGGTGTCTCCTTCCTCTCTCCAAGGGCTCTGCCTCTTCTAAATGCAGTGTACTGTCTGTCATTTCATTTCCTGATCCATCTTTACTTCCCATCTTTATCGGCACCCCAGACTCCGCCTGGCTTCTGTGTTCCTGAACCCAGCTCGGAGTGTTGGGTATGGATCCATTGAGTTCAGCAACAGTCCACCTGGTTGATTCCTGTTTGTTTCACCTTCCCACTTTCCTCTTGTCAAAGTTGTGAAGAAGTAAACTTCAGCCGTACATGAATTTCAACCACTTCTTGTTTTCTCTAGTGGCTAAAAAGCATGCAGCAAAACGATGAGAAGAAACTGTGCTCTAAATAACCTGGAAAATCAGTCCATGAATAATAGATTTTTACCACCTTGAGTCTCTCCAAGGAGGGATGAACAGGCAGGAGCAGGGGATGCAAATCCTTCCAATGTCCCTAAGATCCATTATGTTTATTTTTTCTTTACTGGGATTACAGGGTACAGTCACAGAAGGTGAAATCAAAAACATTGAAAAACAAAACTCAGAGCTCATCCTGGAGGTAAACCAACCCCTCTTACCAGCTGTGAAATCTTCCTGATTGAACATGAACTCCCAACTCCACGAGGCACTTTGTCTGCCATAAATCATGCCCTCTTTTCCTCTCCTGACATTCTCCCAACACTCTTTAGAGAACAGAAAATTAAACATAATTTTCATATCAGTAACACCCACAGCCATGAAAACACACCCTTTTCAGGTTCCAACTCTAGTGGCAGGGTGATATCATGAACACAAAAATTCAGGCCCTACTAGATGTCTGGCCCAAGTTCATGTTTTCCATCTGTGGATGACATAACTGGGTCATCAGTCCGTCTGGTCATTCTTCTGGAATTGTACAAGGAGCACGTCAAATTCTGTGGTTGAAGATCGCCTTTATTTTTGAAGTTGAGGGGGAAATGCAGGAGAAGAAGCAGGCCACTTCTGGTTTATGAGCAGCCATGGCACACAGGAGAGTGCTGTTGGGGGAAAACGTTTGGTTGAAAAGACCAGAGAAAGAAGCCTTTATCCAAATGCTTCTGTTTCTGTAACCAGTGCCACAGAGATCTTCATTTTATTCCAGGGATACCAGCGTCCAATGTAGGCCTCGCTTTTGAAAGTAGAAATTCAGTAATCTATAAACAGTTCATGAGCCCCAGGGAAACCAAGGGGGATTTCATTCTTACATATGGTGTGAGGTAGGGATCCAAGTTCACTCTTTTGCATGTGGATATATAGTTGTTTCAGCATCATTTGTTGAAAAGGAGATTACATTTTGAACTTTTAAAATTCTCTGGGGGAAAAAAACCTAGTTAATTTACTTTTCAGTACTATTCAAAACTTAGTAACTGTTAGGAAGCCCATGGTTATACTGCAGTTAAAGCAGTGTATTCTAGAATCCATGTTTAATAAATAGTGATAATCTTCACTGTCAGGAAGAGTTTTCATCCTGAAGCAGAACTAAAATGTAAATGGGCAAGAAGCAGGTAGAGGCAGCCAGGTGAGCTGAATCGGGGGCGGGGGGGGGGGGCGGCAGAGTAATCAAACCACCCTCAGATCCAAGTGGCATTCTTTAATATGCTACTTTTTACTTATTTTTCGGAGATCGTTTCATCTCTTTGATTGAGAGGGCATTCAGGGAGGGAGGAAATCTCTATGAGCAGACCCCCCAAGTCCTGCCCACACGCCTGACTCCTCTCATCCCTCCAGGCACTGCCCCCAAGTACAGCCCATGCTGAGCATCACATAAGCTCTTCCCCGTGTCCCTGTTGGCCCCCTCTCTTCCCTACTTTGTCTGACAGTTATTTACCCAGATCGGTTCCCTGTGGCTGGAGCCTGAGTGTAAAACCTTGTCCACTTCGCGTTTGCCATCCACACGGCAGGACATTTTACTTGTTTCAATAGAGAATACATTTTATTTCCTCAATTGCAGAGGCAAGCAATCCTCATACATCAGTAGCTCCTGAGAGTGTTGCCGTATTTCAGTCCAGTTAAATAATGTATATTCATGGTGGTCATTCTCAATCATCCAGACAAAATTAAGAATGAAATAATTTCATCAAAAGCAGTCAAGGTGCTGGCATGTAGAAAGGTGGACTTTCATTTTCTGGGAAACTTTACTTGTGCAGGCTACCTCTTTGTCTAGTAATGGTAGACCAGAACAGTGGCCCAATTTGGCCCAACCAAGCTGTGTCTTTTGGTTTTCCTGTAAGTTAGTGATCGAAGAAGACTGTCCCCTGGAACCAGACCACCTCACAGAGCGGGGAAGGGCCACCAGCAAGGACTCCCCTTGTCTCTCTCTCCAGTTCATCCTTTGGATATCAGCTTGGATGTCCACTGTGATCTCCCAAACCTGAGTCAGATGTCGCTGCTGTGTTTTTCATCAGCAGATACCATCAAGGCTGACTTTGCCCCTTTGTCTGAGCCTCCGCAGAGAAGTGATCGCCCCCAGGGCAGGAACTGTGCCCGTCTTACTCATTTATTGTTTTCTCCCTGCCTGGTACTTAGAATGTGCTCAAGAAATAGTTGTTGGATGGCTGGATGGATCCTAACTTTCCCATCAGCACCACCTCACTTGGGGAGGAAGACACGTGAGCAGAGCAGAAGGGAGGAACAGGCTGACCTGAGAAAAGTGCAGGGGACAAACAGAGCAGCACTGAGAATAGCTTAACAGTCATTGAGTCCCTGCTATGTGCCAGCAACTCCAGGGAGGCCATGCACACATGGGCTCATCTAATTCTGGCAACAGCTAAGTAAGACAAGCATCATTTTCTCAACCAGTGCGTATCGTGCTTGTACTATGTGCCGGGAACTTGGTGAGGAACTGGGAATACAGAGTGAACAAGGCAGGCCAGCCCCTCCCCCTTAGACCGTGTGTCGGGTTGAGGGAGACAGACTCCATGAGGGACAAACACGGGGGCACTGACTTCAGAGGAGAAGCCTGTGAAGATAGTGAGGTGGGCGCGTGACAGTGAGGGGCGTCCGTCACTCTAGACCCGCTGCCCAGGGCGGTGGGCTCTGTGCTGAGCAGTGAGTGGCCAAAAAGAGTGGGGGGTTTGAGGGGCAGGGGGCACCTTGTAGAAAGAGGGTACCCCGGGCAGCTGTGTCTGAAAACAGAAGGAAGGCCAGGGCGCGGGGCGAGGCGGGCCAGGGTCAGGGATTCACTGTAAGCACAGTGCTGTTCTAGGCCCGCTTCTGCAGCTCAGGCACCCAGGGCCTCAGAGCTTAAATTCCACAGCCAGAAAGAGGCAGAGAGAGGACAGTGAGGTTTCTTCTCTTCACACTGGGCCAGGGAGAACCGTGGCCAAAACAAATCGTGGCACAGAGGCCGCCGTTCCTGGCTGGTGCCCAGGAGCGTGAGGGTTGTTTTTGGGGCCCCTGAGTTTGAGTCTTTGCTGGGAGAGAGGTCAGGGTCTGCTTATTAAGGCTTTGGTGAGCACTTCAACTTCATGTAAAGAGAGAAGGAACCGGGAGGGAAGAGAACTGACGCCCAGATTTCACAGGCATTGGTGCAGCTCAAATCGCCACTGCCTAAGGCTGCAGTAAGTGGTGAGTCTACAGCGGTTTCTTTCTGAGTGTTGGAAGAACTGCTCTGGATCCTTCCATGAAGATGATCCATTTGTCCAGGCCCTGGCTCCCTCCACCGCTTTCATCAGACCCTTGAGGGCCAGCCCCCGTGCCCAGGCATACTGTAGGGTCACCAATGTGTAACTTCATGCCGAGATGCAGAAGTTGCTTGGAAAGATAGTTCCAGGTTCATGGAAAAGCGCATTTAGAGGCTTATTGGCCATGAGCGATGTGGTCTTCCCTCAGGTCCGCCTCCAGCTTTTCCCGAGAGAGGGTGTCATTTCCAAAAGGACACTCAGGGGCCTCCATCTATTAGCATTTCAGTAACCACATGACATCTATCTGTAGCTCTGACATTGGCACCAGCAGCCTGTGTGGGTTTAATGGCCTCCTCACCCTAGCAAGTGACCTGCTACAGTTCTGAAGCAATTTTCCCATCTTGCCTAGATGGATTTCCAGGTCATAATTTTTGGATAATTACCACTGAGACAGCTGTTTTGTGCAAGGATTAGGTTCAGGCATCTGACAGCAAGGAACCAAGGCAGTTTTACAGATTTTAGCATTTCTTAGTACTTGTGTCTTGCTCAGAAGCCAGCTAGCTACCTAAGTGCCCCCAATAAAAACTATTTCTAAAAGTCAGTTTGGAAAATGAATACTTCTTGTCCCATTTTGGTGACAAATGTCTGTTCCGCCTACTCCAGCCGAACGAAGAAAGTCACCAGGCAGGCTCCGGGAAGCCAGGGCAAATCTGATTTCTGAGCTGGGGTTTAGAAATATAAAATAAATCTAAGAAGCAATGAACGGAGGCAGAAGAGGGTGTCTGTCTTTTTCTGTTTCCAAGCAAGAGCCCTCCTGATTCCAGAATCCACAGAGGTAAAAAGAAGTGATCAGAAATGTTCTCATCCTTCTTCTGGTCAGACATGAATCGACTGCTTTCTGTGTGCTAAGCTGGTCGCCGTCACTGGGGACACCTCAGTGAGCTGGACAGACACCGTCCTGTGCTCCTGGAGCCCCAGCCTCTGGGAGGAGATGACCACACAGGCAATTCCGAACCCAAGTGTGATGCATGCTCTCCTGAGAGCTGGTCATGCGGGAGTCGTGGCAGCATGTGGTTGTGTGTGGCAGGGATCAGGGCACCTGGAATGCATGTGAGGAAGTGCCACTTATTCTGAGAATCTGAGATGATCAGAAACCAAGCAGGTAAAGGTGAGAGGCTTTTTCTAAACAAAAGGAACAGCTAGTAAAAGACCAAGGTACTAGAAAGTTCTGTGCACGGAAGGACCCGAGGACAGCTCCTCTGCCTGGGGGAAGAGGGTGGGGGTGGGAGGCGGGGAGGCAGAGGGATGAGTGGCAGGAACGAACTAGAGCCCAGAGAGGCCACGTGGGCAAGGGCGCTGAGAGCCGTGGTCATGGAGACAAGGAAGGGGGTGGTGTGATTGTCCTGTTAGGAAGAAGATTCCAGCTACTGCGTGGGGAAAGGGTTGGAGCCAGACAAGACAGAGGCCCAAGACCAGTGATGAAGCATGTGTAGGAGAGAGAAAATATGTGACCTGGGGAAGACAAGCCTGGGTAGGGGTGGAGGGGAGCATATGTAAGAGGCAGTGCCCAGGGTTCCATTTAGGACAGATTAGGTTTGATGTGTCTGAGGGTCGTCCTGGTGGAGATGTCAGGTAGGCAGTGGGATAAAGGCGGCTGAAGTTCAGAGGCAAGGTCTCCGTTGGGCAGTCGAGAGCATTAATGTGGGTCTTCAAGCATAAAGCTCATACAGGAAATAAGTGTAAATAGAGAGGAGAGCCCGGAACCATATCCTGATGTCAGGTAGGAAAAAACCATCCAGTGAAGGAGGCTGAGGAGTGGTCAGCCAGAAAGGTGGGGGGGACTGGGAGGAAGTGGGGCCCGAGAATGTTTCCAGAAGGAGGGAGTGGCCACGTGGAGGAAGGCTTTTCCCAAGGCCGGCTGTCTGCCAGCCATCACCTCCCCCAGGAAGCTGCCCCAGCCATGTCCACTGCCTCTGCAGTCACGTGGGTGGTCATCTCCCCTCCGCCTCTGAGAGCAGAACTGTGTCCGGCTCAGCCAGCGCGCCCATAACCCGCCAGTTGGTTCTGGATGCTTCTGCATCTTCCTTCTCGTCTTTTTAGCGAGCATTCCTGAATCAGGCTCCTGGTACCTGGATGCTGCTCCAGTTGCCGGACCAGTGTTTCCTTTTACTGAAAACGCTGCCCCAACCCCCAGGGGAAGAAGAGACTTACAGAGGTCTTCCCCACCCCACCCTTGGTTGGCACCTTGCACTTGACCTTGGCAGTATTGACACCATGGACACCAGCAAAATCCAGAAAGCGCTGCCAGGGCCTGTCTAAATATGAGCTGTTCCCACAGACCTGGAGGGGTAACTGGGGGATCTCTGGGCGACATGGCAATGAATGGGGCTCTTCTTGAGGCTGTTCTGACAAGACCCTGGGGGCTACCGTGACACCACCCAATCCCCTGAAGGTGAATCTTTCCCTTTAGATTTCAGGTGGTGGTTCAGGAAAATGAGATGATACCTGGGGGAAGACAGGGTCTTTACTGGCCCCCCAGGAAAGGGCTGACCTGGGTCACCAAGGCCTGAAGCAGATTCAGTCCCACTGTCTATCAAAGTTTAGATCCCCCAGAGACCACTGCATCCTGAGACAAGGATGGGGTGAGGCATTTATTTGGGGGGGAGGGAGGAGGAAAGCCCAGTAGGGAGCGGGGAGGTGTGACGGGAAGGTAGGCAGCAGCAGCAGCCGGAGGGACATTGGTGGGGCGGGGGGCACTTCCGCAGTTCTGGGAGGAGCCCTCAGGCACAGACGCCAGTACTGGCTCTGGGGAGTCAGCTGGCTCCACCAAAGGGGCAAGAGGATGGGGGCAGCACGGGACCTGGATGGGGCCCCAGGCCTCTGCTGCACGGGCATCTGCTGCATGGGCTTCTGCAGCAAAGGCCCAGATACCACCTTGGAGAGTTCTTAGCAGGTGAAGAGAACTCTGGCTTTTTCCCTGTGCCCTGCAAGGTGCAGGGAAGAGTCTAGGATTTACAGGCTGAAGCCCAACTCTGAGTGCAGGCTTGACCCCTTACCAGCTCCGTGGCCGTGTGTGATACTGTGCTATGATAAGAAATATACATTTACTCTTCGTTTCTAGCACAGGGCTCCTAAAACCCTCAGAATTTCCTGAGGAGAGCTACAAAGGTATCTTTTTTTTTTCTGTTAATGAGGTGACTTTAGGTCAGCACCTAAGGATGGCGACTGCTTGGCAGGAAAACCAACCCTGTGATTTGAGGGTTGGAACTTTTAGTCTCAACCCCCTGAAGTCTGGGGCGAAGAGAGGGGCTGGAGGTGCAATCAGTCACCAGTGGCCGTTGATTTAATCAGTTGTGCCTCTATAATGAGGCCTCTGTAAATGCCCCAAAAGGACAGGGTTCAGAGAGCTGCTGGGCTGGTGAACACATGGAGATTCAGGGAGAGTGCCCCCCCCACCGAGAGGACATGGAAGCCCCCAGCCCTTTCCCCACACCTTGCTCTGTGCCTCTCTTCCATCTGAGTTATATCCTTTTATAATAAACCGGTGATCTAGTAAGGTAAAGGTTTTCTCCGAGTTCTGTGAGCCCTCTAGCAAACTAGTAGAACCCAAGAAGAAGGTTCCTTCTTGGAACCTCCATGGGGACCTCTAATCTATAACCCAGTTGTCAAAAACACAGGTGACAACCTGGACTTACAGCTGGCATCTCAAGTAGGGGGAGGTGGGTACAGCCTTGCAGGGCTGAGGCCTAACCTGTGGGAGCTGCTGCGGCTTCCAGGTAGGTAGTGGCAGGTTAAAGTGCAGGACACTCAGCTGGTGTCGCAGAATTGCTTGGATGTGTCAGGGAAACCCACACCCGCGCACTGGTGAGCAGAATCTTACCTTGGTTAAGAGCTTCACTGCCCTGAGCCTCAGCTGTCTCACCTTTACAGGGAGAACAAGCCACCTCGAGGAGTAGCCACTAGAATTCAGTGCAATCCTGTGTTTGTGTGCATGCTCTGGAACGGAAGGGACTTGGGCACCAGCTGCCTTTAACGTGCTGCTTTTCTGTCGGCTTTTTCACTTTCTGACGTCATTTAATTGTTCAAGGAGAGAGATCCCCGCCCTGTGATGTTATACAACGTCAAGTCACGGCTGGACACATCCATTTGGAACCAAAGCCCAAGCAAGTGTTCAAACTACCCAAGTCAGAAAATGCAAAGGACACACCACATGTGTTCCAAGTTATAAACCAAATTAGAGAAAATCCAGGGGCTTCTTGTTTTTCTGAAAAGAATTTGCTGGTTGGGTGGAGCTGACCTCAAAACATACAGAGATTTTAAACTGTAATGTGGGGAGAGTCGGAGTCTTTGAGGCTGGGGGTTTTCAGGTCCTCAAACAAACGGTGTAGGATTCAGGGAGCTGTTTTATGAGCCATGTGCACACGGGAAACTAGGGGTGTCATGGTCTCTGTGTGCGTCCCTACTAAAAACCACACATCCACAGAGCCTAAATTCCTGTTGACTTGGGGACAAGCCAGCCTCCTGTTTCCTCTCCAACAACTGCCAAGAGGGAATTGGGGAATGAAAATTCGTAGTTTTGAAGGCAAGAAATAAAAACAACGTTAAATGTCAGAGCTGAGCAATCCGAGTGTGTTGCCTGCACTCAGAAGGGCATTGCCATGGGGACTCTCTGCCTTTGCACTTCCTGGGCTTCGCATCTCTGAGGCAGGAGCAGAGAGAGGCCAGTTTAGGTCCATACTGTGCAGTTGGAGTTCCAAGTCTTTTCCAGAGGTTAGCATCTTAGCCAACCCTAAGATTGTCTGGCTTAGCAAGCCCCCAAGAAACTAGTTGTTTGAGAGGGTTAAGATTTGCTGCCCTCAGGAAAACATACTGGGGTAACGAAAATGTTTTATATTCTCGTTGGGGTGGGGTTACCTGGGTACACGCATTTGTCAAAACTCATCCAACAGTCCTCTTGAGATCTGTGCATTTTACCATATGCAAGTTTGCCTCCACTGGGGGGAAAAAGGTAATTTTGGTGCCCTCTGACTTTCTTGCTTAAAAAGATCAGGCTTAAAGCCACCCTTCACCGTTGGCAGTCTCCCCACCCAGCTCTCCAGTCGTGCCCCTTGCCATCCAGCCTCACTGCCTTACACATAACACACACACACACACTCTCTCTCTCTCTCTCTCTCTCTCTCTCTCTCTCTCTCTCTCTCTCTCTCTCTCTCAGCATCACCAGCAGATGCTCACTTAAACATACAGTGTGTGGAGTTAGGGGGGCAGTTAGGTGCTGTGTGGAATGACAAAAAGCTCAAGACCCAGGCATCTGCCCTTAGAGCACTGGGACTAGCTGGGGAGGTAAGAAGCCGGCCCCTCCGGGGAAAGTTAGGATGAGATCAGCGTCAGCTGGGGGATAAAGCCAGCAGGGGCCCAGTGAACTTGGAAGAGGCAAAGGACCTAGGGAGGGATGGGCAGAGTAGAAGTGGGAAGGAGGTGAGGGCCCCATCTGACTCAACTGCATGTTCGCAAAGAGGATGGGCGTGGGGGGAGGCGGTGAATTGCTCCAGTTTGGTAAACGCTACCAGTGCCTGACGGCAGGGAGGGGCTGCCAGCGTGTGAGCTGGTGCCTTTGAGGTCCCGGAGGAGTCCCGAGCTGTCTTCATTCTCTTCATTCTCCTGTCTCCACTGTCGGCCTCTTTTCATTTTGCTTGTGTTATAAAATCAATACACACCAATAGCCCCAAACTGGAAGCAGCCCACCAAGAGGAGAATAATTAAACAATCCATCATATATGTACGCTGTTAAAAAAGAACTGAGCGGGCTTCCCTGGTGGCGCAGTGGTTGAGAGTCCACCTGCCGATGCAGGGGACCTGGGTTCGTGCCCCAGTCCGGGAAGATCCCACATGCCACGGAGCGGCTGGGCCCGTGAGCCATGGCCTCTGAGCCTGCGTGTCTGGAGCCTGTGCTCCGCAACGGGAGAGGCCACAGCAGTGAGAGGCCCGCGTACCACAAAAAAAAAAAAAGAACTGAGCATATTTGAAAGTTGCTGAGAGAGGAGATCTTAAAAGTCCTCATCACAGGAAAGAAAAATGTTTATAATTATGTATGGGGACTGATTGGGGGGATCATTTCCCAGTATATACAAATATCAAGTCATGATCTTGTACACCTGAAACTAATATAATGTTAGGTGTCCATGATACCTCAATAAAAAAAATGAAGTGAGCTATCGATGCAATGAAAAACATGAAGGGATACATTAAAAAATCGTATGCTGAGTAAAAGGATCCTGGCAGAAAAGGGTGCACGCTGTGAGATGCCCTTTATACGACAGGCTAAACCAACATATGATGGAGGAGCTTAGAGCAGTGACTACCCCTGGGTGAGACTGGCTGGGAGGGCAAAGGAGAGCTTTCTGGGGTGAGGGAAGTACTCTACGTCACGGCTGGAGTTCGGGGGACATGGCTGTATGCATTTCTCAAAACACATTGAATGGTGCAATTATGATTTGTGAATTTCACCATATGGAAACAGCATCTAAAAGGAAAAGAGCTGTGAACTACTAGTGAACCCTGTGTAGTGAGAGGCAGGCTGAAGTGATGGGGGTGACATGTCCTAGGTTACTTTGAAGTTCATTAAAAAAATAAGATGCTCTGATTCTTTCAACTTTTCTGAATGCTTACAAGCATTCATAATAAAGTGTTGGGTGAAAAAAAAAGCTATACACACATAGAAAAAGTGGGGAAGGGAGACAGGGAATTTGGGGCAGGGATTGCATTGCTTCTGGAACATCATCCAGGGTCTCTCTGGCCAGTCCACCCTGCCCCACAGAAGCACTAGCCTTTTTGTAAACCACACACAAAACGCCACCTCAAGGGCATTCCTGATCATTCACTGATTATGTATCAAGCACGTGGTCTGTGCCCAGCCCTGTGCCAGGCAGAGGATGAAATGCCATGGTCCCTGCTCTCATGGGGTTTGTCACCTACTGAGGCATTGACCAGGGAGCTGCCAGGTGACGACCGTATCAAAGTAGCAGCTGGGGGGCCAGGGAAGTGGGCCCAGGCAGATCACGAGTGGATGGAGAATAATGGCCCAGATTTACTGAGGACTTTATACACCGGCTCCTATTCAAGCTTAACATGGATTAATTCAGTTAGTACTCATAGCCACTCCCTAAGATGGGAACTGTATCGTCCCCATTTTATACATCAGAAAACTGAGGTCTGGGGAAGTTAAGTCACTTGTCCATGATTATATAGCGAGTGGGTGACTGAGCAGGAAGCTGGTTATGGAGCCCATGCCCTAAACCAGGGGTCAGCACACTTTTTCCAGAAAGGGCCAGAGAGGAAATACATTAAGTGCTATGGGCCATACCGTCTCTGTCAGAACTACTCAGCTCTGCCATTGTAGCATGAAAGCAGCCACAGACAATGTGTCAATGAATAAGCTGAGTTATAATAAAGTTTTATTTATAAATGCAGGCGATGGGCCAGTTGTGGCCCATGGGGTCACAGGGACCACAACTGGCCCATCACCTGCATTTGCCAACCCCTGACTCCAACCACCGATAGTCTCCAGTGGCTGGAGGTGTTCATGCTGGCGCAGAGGCAAGTGAAGGAGCCCTAATTCCTGACTGTCACGTCCATGGGGAAGGGGGTTCAGTAAGGTAGCAAGGAACCGATGCAGGCGTCGAGAGCCCAGGTCTCTAATTAACAATGAAAAACCAAAAATACACCCCTGGGTGCGTGTGGCAGTCCATTAGCCAAGAAAGCTGCAGAGAAAAAGTGAAAAATACTCAGAAACCCCACAAAAGTTGGTTGTCTTTAGTCTTTAGAGACAACTTACAATTTCAGCAGCACTGTCCTTTGAGACTTTATGTGAATGTAGACAGGGTGAAGTTCCAAAGCTTTGGTTGAACATGATTCCTTTTGAAAAGCCTTGGCCAAAGAGAACAGTCCTGCTTTGCTTTGCTCTCACTGGCTCTTGGTTTCTTAAAGGCAGGAAATCTCTTTACTCAATCCTTGTTGCTGACAAGGATTGGAGCCTGGAGCTCATAGGGTGAGCTGGGCTGGGAATGCAATGGCCCCCTTCTGGGAAGAATCCACACAGTGTTGAGAATTAAGAGCTCAGAAGAGACTCTCTTTCAGTACAAGTCATTTGTGATGTACTCCCAGGTGCTGGCCTCTTTATACTAACACAGCTGATGAGAGGGGGAAACTATCCACAGCCTGGCTGAGGGTCTGCAGGAAGTTAAGCTACCAGCTGGACTGAGATGGGGCTGATCTCCCATTTGTCTGCGATGGATTCACTGGGTCAACCCATTGCTTTAGTGTCACGGAGATATGATTTGTGTCCCTTAGTCTTCGGGAGGCATATGGTATGGGAATAATTTCCCAGCTGGGGTTCAGCAGATGGTTGGCTCACAGGGATTGTGTGGGCAGGGGAGAGTCCTGCCCGTTCCCTCCGACAGAACATTGCTTAGTGAGATGTGTTAGGCTTCTGGGTCCCCACGGAAAGGGTTGGCTATTTAGGGCATGCAGTGTCCTGTCACCAAAAGATGAACTAACACACCCATCTTTAGAGACACCCACAGGTTACCATACCCACACCTGGGGGTGAACTGGGGCAAGGGCGGCAAGAGGCACCTTGAACCTTGCCCAAACCACGCCTACTAATAATCACCACTTAGTTCTGTAATGAAATCAATCAACCTGCCTCATTTTCCTTTCTGTGAGCACAGGTGAGCATTTGACTCCCAGCAGGACAGTGTACATTGCTGAGGGTCGGGAGTAGTCCCCCAACCTGGCTGCACATAAGAGTTTCCAAGAGAACCGGGGAAAAATGAATGTCAAAGTCCCATCCTCAGGACGCTCGGAGGTCAGAAGTAGATTGACCCTTAGGACTTTTTCTTAAACTTTCTCGTGCATCCGAACTGTCTGGAGCATCTATTAAAATACAGGTTGATGAGCCCTGTCCCCAGAGTTCGCTGATTTGGGAGGTCTGGATGGGGCCTGCGATTCTGTGTTTCTAACAAGCCTCCAGGTGATGCTGCTGCTTCTGCATTTGCCAACCCCTGACTCCAACCAGAAGTCAACCCCTGACTTCTGGTCAGGGGAGGGTGCCCTGTGAGCACGGCTGCCCCAAGGCACCCCTCCTATTTCCAGGCAGCCGGCCTCAGGACCCTGGACAAAGCAGAAGGGGCATCTTCTCGACACCATGGAAGAAACTTTACCATCTTTACCGGCCCGGTTGGCCCCTTAATACTCTCTATCTGCCCTGTCCAGTATTGCAGCCACTAATCACATGTGGTTCTTCTAATGTAAATTTGAATTAATTAAAGGTAAGATTAAAATTTTTGTTCCTCTGTTGTTTGAGCCACGTTTCAAGTGCTCCAGAGCCCCATGTCCCTAACGGTTACCATACTGGACAGCACAGATGTAGGACATTTCCATCATTGCGGAAAGTTGTACTGGACAACGCTGTTCCCTAAGAATTCCAGAAATTGGTATTTTTCTTCAAAGTTTGCCAGTTAACCCCACTGTATTACTGTGAAAAACAAACAAAACAAAATATCAGAAATGGAATGTTAACTCTTTCCTTTCTTTGCTTGCTCAAGATAGCAACCCTCACTCACCACTTCCCATCAAGTTTGGGTGAAGGTCACAGACATTTGAATGCAACAGAGATTAAAAAGTTCAGTAATATTTTTCAAAATGTTGCTCCCGTGACCCATGTTATTAAATTTACCCTAAAAGTTGTGTGTCGAGCAAGCTGAAGCTCCCTGGAGGTCAGGTCCCCAGGAAATAAGAATTAGGCCACACAGGATGGAGAATTCAAGTGGCCGAGGGGCAGTCAGTGGACACCTGCTGGAGGCTGAGAGGGATCAGGCTGAGGATGGACCAGACAAGGGTGCACCCTGGGTGTGCAGGAAATCGCCCGTCCCTACTGCGGAGCTGCCGTTTGCTCTCCATCCCTGGACTCACTGGTACTCACTGCCCCGCACTCCGCAGACATGCTTTCAGGAGCCTGACTCCATGTCATCCTTTCTTACAGATTCGGCTAAACAGCAGGGGACTGATCTACTCCGTGGGCTTGCTCCTGGCCTCCGTCTTTGTCACGGTGGGTCTGCAGCTCTCTCCACTCTCCAGTTCCCATGTTCCCCCCCACCCCCGTGGGTCCTGTGGCTACAGTTTGTTTGGACACCAGATGGGCATGGCCTTCTGGTGGATAGAGACAGTTAGCCACCAGATGCCCCATCTCATGGCTGTTTCTTCCAGAAGTGGATCCTGGCAACCCATGAGAAAGCCTTCTCCCTCTCTGAAAGGAGCCAGCCTCCTCTCAGAAGCTGGGTCCATCTCATGTCAAACACAAATTTTTATCAAAAGCCAAAGGGAGATCCCACTTTTTCTGCGAGATTAGTCGACGGAAGGTTGTATCCCAATTAACTGACTATTCCAGGTTACTAAACAACTTCATAAATCCATGGATTTGACCAATACTCAAAGACCGAGAACAGACTTGATTGACAGTGAACTTTTATTGCCACTGCACTACCTTGGCCATCACATCCATTTGTACGATTTAATATTTCAACTCAACTGACACATTTGGTGGGAACAAGTTCACACCACCACACGGACTGATCCACTTGAAGTGCCTGTTAACACACACATATGTTACAGAATTTTCACAATAAGAGACGCAGTGTGTTTTCTCCTGAATTTTTCAAGGAAGTGCTCATTGAATCACACCTGGTATGTGAACATACATATACTAGAGAACGGGAATTCAGAAGGGCAGGAGAAGTAATTTACAGGATCAGGATGCAAGTCCAATGTCAAGGTTTTACCAAAGTAAATACTGCCTTACACAAAAGTGAAAACCCATATAAATCTATTCTTTTGCCGTTTAGGATTTTCTTCAGGTGGGTATGACTTAGGGTTATACTTGTAATGGCCACGCACTGTGCTTAATGCGCATATTCCCCCATCTGGAGCTCACCAACCCCCCACCCCACCCCGTGAGGTAGTCACTGATATCAGCCCCATTACCTAGGCCTGTAGGGAAGTTGTGTGTGACATCGGAGTGCTCGTTCCTAGCTTCGGGGCATCCCTGTGCTTCACTGAAGCCCTACAATGCTGGGAGACGGGGTTCACTACTGACCAGCTGGCCAAGCTGGGCTGTTGAAGGGCTGAGAAGAAGTAGGTTTGGGGAGGAAAAGTTCAGACATATTAAGTCTGCAGCGCCTATCTGACATCCAAGGGGACAGGTCTGGACAGCCGTTGGAAAGACGAGTCCCAGTTAAGGAGCAGTCCCACGCTGGACACGCCAGAACATTGGAGGGGTTTAGAGCCGAGGAGTTGGAGGAGACCCGCAACGGAGTGAGCACAGACAGGAAAGTGAGGCCTAGGTGTGAGTCCCGGCGCCCTGGGACAGTGAGAGGTCAGGATGAGGGCACAGGGTCGCAAAAGGAACAAAGAGGGAGCCATCGGGGAGGCAGGAGGGAAACCTGGTGCGCGGCTTCAGGGAGCCGGGGGCGGGGGCCGGGTGGGGGCGGAGTCCAGGGAGAAGGACTGGGCGGGCCCCGCCCCGCGCCCTCTGACCCTGCTCTGTGCCTTGCAGGTGTTTGGCGTCCACCTGAACAAGTGGCAGCTGGACAGGAAGCTCGGGTGCGGGTGCCTTTTCCTATACGGCGTGTTCCTGTGCTTCTCCATCATGACTGAGTTCAACGTGTTCACCTTCGTGAACCTGCCCATGTGCGGGGACCACTGACCCGCGGCCGCCGCCAGCCGCGGCCCCTCCTTCTGTGCAATACGAGCCCGGCGCCCGAGTCCGGCCCCGCGGCGTGAGTCTCTGCGCGGCCCACCGGCCTCTGCTCCCGCCCCCGGGTCGCCCCGCCCCCGGCCCCTCCCCGCTCCCCGCCCCCCGGCTCCGCCTTCCCGCCTCCTCCGCGTGAAGACTTCCGACACCCGCGTGAATTTTCAAGCTCCATTTTTGAACAGTGACGGAGATTCTAGAAAAACTGGCTGCTAACTGGCCCAAGCCAGGCAAAACTTAGTACATCCCTCGTCCTTTTTTAAGTTATTGGATGGAAGACTAGCCTAATTTATGACCCTAGACTGTGGAAGGAGAGAGAGGAGAGGGTCCATTGATGGTAGGGAGTGTTTGGGATTTCTTTATATTTGGCGCTGATTCCTAGGTTACTGGGTCTGGGGGGCTGTTTGGCTTTGGAGGATCCCCCTTTTTCTTCCTTTGCTTCCAGAGATTGAGAGTTTTTCTTGCATCTTCTTTCACTGGGCTCTGGGTCCGTCGATGACCCACGGGTGTCCCAGCTGCGTCCTCTGGGGTCGAGTCCCAGGCGCTTTGGAGCTTGTATGGATTTAGTGCTGATCCGAGGAGCGGCTGGCGAGGCCCTGGGACAAAGGCGTGACACGTCACACCCGGGGGTCTCCGCCAAGCCCCGCAGGCCTTCCCTGGGGCGCAGGGTTTTACGGGAAGGAGATGGCTGCCCACCTGTCCATTTTGACCATCACTCTCTCCCCAGGTTCCTTCTAGCCTCTCAAGCAATAGTTGTTGCCTGCCTGCCAGAGGCCTTTGACTCGGGGCCCCGGTTAACCTCTCCATCCGAGAGCGCTAGGCAGCCAACGGCAGGAGCTTCCCCGCCTGTAAGTCCCCGAAATGTGCTCTCTTTGCTTGGTGTTTGGGGTGACAGGGAGTGACCCAGAGGCCAACACCGCTTTACGCGCAGGAGGTACAGACACTGGTTTCTTGGGAAATGGAGAGACGCGCACTTTGCACAGACGTGGCCCCTCGGTACTGAGTACACTGGACCCTGACCGTTGGCTCGAGGGCCAGCGTTCTAACTTCGGGACGCCACCACCCAGCAGTCCCAGCTCCACCGCTCCCTTCTGGGGGGTGGGGGCGGGGGCGCGGGCGGGAGGCACAGGAAGGAGAAAAGAGAACGGACACCTTGGAAACCGCAGAATGTGTTCAGTGCAGACTCGCTCAAGGGCATAAGTTATTGTGGACGTTGTTGCCAATCACTGCCCAGCAGCCCTGCTAGGTTTTGTCTGATGCTGGATTATTACACAGATAATTCCACCGAGTTGAGACCCACCCATGCTTGTTATACTTGTATTTATTGAAACTGTGGATTCTTGCCCGTGCCGCCCCATGTATTTACTTTAAGCACTGATCACTTATTCATTTGGTATGGTTTTCCCCGTCCCTTGTACACATTCTGGTATGAATTGTATAAATAACCTGCTACAGATGTTTGCCGATGGTGCAGACTGAGGCCTGCGTTCGCCGAGGGGCACCTGCCGGCCGGAGGAGCGGGAGAGGAAATCACCACTTCCGGCTCTCAGAGCCAAGACACACATGGATTCTGTTACACATTTTGCACTGGTTTACGGCGATTGTTTTCTTGGACGGATAGTGTAAAATAAACTTCTCTGTTCTGTATCTTTCCTTGAGCTGCGCTCTTTGCTTTCTCCCCTGGAGTGAGGAGGATGCAGGGAAGGTAAAAAGATGGTGTCACCACGTGGTTACTGTTTCTGGGTTGACGCACATGGAAAACTGGTCCGTGTCTGGCAGATTGCAGGTACGAGGTGACAAATCATGGGTCCCCTCTGAATCTTGAAGGGACTCTGGACCTGTTGTCCTGTAGAATACATGCGACGTTATGTTAGGAATTCTTTCAACTGGACGTGAGAGGAAGAGCATTCCAGAGCTGACAGTGATGTCCAGCAGGGCTCAAGTCACCATCCTGTCTGATTTTACTAGTTTTCAACTGTGAAAGTTAAGACTTCCCCAAAGTGGATACCTTAAGAAAGACAGTAACACATAATCGTAATAAGCCATATTCTAGATGACTCCCAAGAAATCATTGTGGGGGACTTCCCTGGTGGTCCAGTGGTTAGGACTCCATGCTTCTACTGCAGGGGGCACGTGTTTGATCCCTGGTCGGGGAACTAAGATCCCGCATGCTGTGAGGTGCGGCCAAAAACCAAACAAACAAACAAATCATTACCGGGATCTAAAAGTAGACCAAGATTAGTAAACAAGCCAAGTTTCCACCTGAAACTCAGTATAACTGATTTATAGGAATCAGAAGAAACATAGCTGGTAATTCACAGCACCACCTTTTATTTAATTATTTAAAAGAATCTCTTCCCAGGTGGTGGAAAAATACTAGAAACTTAGCTTTGTTTTGAGTGTTTACATCTAAAGATGTTTTACTCCTATATTTGTGCTTTTTATAAATACACTCTAGACATGGAGCGGGTATTATCATTATGCAGATTGGTGCTTACAAAGCATAAGATGCTTTTACGTTAAATATTCTGTCATACTGGTCTTAATTAGTTTTAGTTTAAGTCTTTAGCAAAGACATTTGATCCAAAGCCTGAGGGGTTTTTTTTTGTATTTTTTTTTTAACTCATTTGCTGTGAAATCTTGAGAAACCATAGTTCCATGCCAAGTTTCTCAGAGAGGAAATTCTGGGGCGAGGTTGTTTCCATGTTTCATGCATCACGATTGCTGACGTAGGAACTGGGGAGGTTTCCTTTCTGAAACGAGCCCCGGGCATCTTTCTGCCCACACCTCAGCCATGCACTTTGGGTCCTGACCTGTCGATGGAGAGCGTGCTTCCAACTGGGCCGGCTGTCCAGCAATGCAGAACTGCTGACGTTGCTGTTTTCACTGTGCTGGGATTTACTGGGGAGAGGTTGGGATGGATTTGAGGGAAGAACATCTTTTCAGGGTCTCAAACCTGATGGTATCACCAGAGGAACCCTTTCAGCGGTTTTCTGGGATTTGCTCGTTTTGGTAAATTCCCAGGCTGTGATCTCATGCACGAGGGGACATCTCTGTGGCCCTGAATGGGGCGGGGGACGTGCACCCCGAAGCTTGCACTTCCTCCTAAATAGCTTGGTTGACCGCACAGGGAGTACTGCCAGAATGCCCTCTTTCTGGAAAGTGTGTTCCCAGTGTGGCCCGGGCCTGCCAAAGGTCATGTCCCCACACATGCCCTTAGGTGGCCTGGGATACACTGAGGGGCCATGATGGGGGAAGTTTCCAGATGGCTTTGCCCCTTCCCAAAGGAAAGCTGTGGCCCCATCTTTCTAGAGAGAGTGCACTTTTATACGTACGTGGTTTGTACAATATTTACCTCCAAAAAGACCTGGAGGGCTGCTTATTATGTTTTCCTAAATCTGTTGCTTCTGACATTTGTAGCTTAGTCCTAAATTTACAAGCTAGGGTTTGAGACTCTATATAGCCCAAACAGCAAATATGAACTCATTTTAAGCACCCAGGCTTCAAAGAAAAGCCTAAATATTTTTTTTAAAAGGGAGGTTAGGGGTAATGATATGCAAAGTCCAGACAGTTTTCAGTTGTGGTATATAAAATAGGAATAACAGTCAACCTGCAATAAATATAATTAAGTGTAGCCTTAGAGCTTTACCTAATTGTTCAGGAAGATAGTCAAATTTGAGGGAAAAATAGAAGTAGGAAATTAGAGATGGTGATGTTGCTGTTTCCAAGATTTATTTTAATCTTTTCAAAATAGGATGATTATCCCATTAATAGATAATTATCCAATTATTCTGACCCATTTTGATCAACTATTTTGAAGTATTTAGATGGGACATCTCCATGTTGGATTTTGTGTAATCTCGTACTAATTAATAGTCTCATTTATTTTGATATTTTCTGCAGTGGCTGCTCAATACACACACACACACACACACACACACACACACACACACACACACACACACACACACACACACACACACACACACACTCCATCTCTCTGACACCAAAACTTTGTATGAAAACAATTCAGTGAATCTTTGAAAGTTTTCCAGTTATCCAGCTGTCTGTTGCAATCCAACTGCAGGAATGGGGTGGATTCAGCCAACTTTCCTCTGATAAATAAAAAGCCATGTATCCATTGCATCATCATCTAGAGATTCAGGGCACTACAGAGATGCTGGAAAAGTCAGCATCTATAAAACAGGAGCGGAACACCCCCAGCTCGAGATCCTGCCTGGGGCTCAGAAACCTGCCTCCACAGTCGGCCTGGATCAGCTCCCACCTGGAAATGATTGCCTTTCCCAGGTGAGACCGTCACGGGCATGGCTGTGCCTGCGGCCAGACCTTAACTTGGACTTCCTGGCTGATCCACGGGAACCACAGTGGACACACTGGGCTCTGGAATGACATGGTAAAAGCCACATTTTTTTATATCCACTAAAAGCTTTGCTCAGAGTCAGGAAGTGGGTTTAGATATTGCTATGCCCAATCGGGGAGGGGTAGGACAAGAAGGAAAGGCAAAGTCTTCCCTTCCAGAAATAAAACATTTTATACTTGGCTATGCTGGAACAGGGATGGTCCCGGGAAGGCAAGGAAATCTCTCCCTGTGCTAAGAAGCGGTAGCATCGCCCATCAAGTAAACTGCGAGCTCCCCAGGCAGCTTTGCTACTGAAAGGCTCATGTGTGTCACGTTACAGTTAATTGAACGTGACGTACGTCTTCTTTTTCCAAGCCCCCTTGGTAATGGAGGCAGCTCGTTACACTCCGAGGCAGAATTTAACCTGCCGACTGGATGTTAACCAAGCACACTCCTTAGGAGGAAGAACAAGAAGTTTGAAGATATAAAAGAGATCTTCACGTGCCTTGGATGACCAGGTAACAGCGTTGTTTGTATGACTCTCAAAAGGAATCTAATCCAATTCCAAATTGTAAACTCCATTTTGGTATCTGTTTCAGGCAGGAATTCTGGCCCGGTGGTATTTTTACCCTGGGTGGGCTGGCTACGCAGAAAGTTTCACAGTTTCTACGCGTGAATTCTGGGACCAGACAGCCTTTCGGGGTGAGTGGTGAGTTTCCCTGCACAGCCTGCAGGGAGGTGACATCATGTGTCACTGTTTCTTCTGAGAGTTCCTTGTTGTGAGTCAGTGGTCTGGAAAGCAGACCGGGTCCCTGTGTTTCCTCCCCCCACTTCTCATCTGTCACTGGTCCTGATCAGTCTCACTTGGCACTTTGTCACGTGTCACAGCCTGACCTGACTTCTCCCTTCCGCTTGCCTGGAGGTGGGCAGAGCTGGGCTCCTCAAGGGCTCTCATTACCAGCTGAGCAGTGATGCTGACACACCAAGTCCCCAGACAGGGAGGGCTGGGGTACCGGGAGACCCACGTTCTGTGATACATGAAATAAAGACAGGGGACGTTTCTAACCCAACTTTCAAGCTCTTGGATAATGACATGGTGGCCATAATAGCATCCTTCTTCTTGTGAAAGGCATAATTCAGAGGAGCCAGCGAGGTCTGGACACAAGGGCAATTGGAGACACAAATCCCGTAGAGATGAACTAGCTCAACTGTAACCGTTTGCGTGGTTTTCATGGGCCTGCTTGGCCCAGGCAGTGTCTGTTTCCCAGTGAGAGGGGCGTTCCGGGGGCAGCGGATACACTGAGAATAGTTTCAGAGGGATACTGATGGGTGTCAGAAATGTGTTACCATAAAAATGTTTTACTTTCTCCACTATACTTGTGTAAACGAGGCAGGTTTCAGTTTTACCCTCCATGTCTGCAAAACACCTCTTCTTGCGTGAGAACATCGCAGCTCAGGGGCCTCAGTTTCTTAGTCCCAATTAGAATTTTAAAGTAATAATAGTTGTGAAAGCTGCAAGCTTGTGTCTCAGACTTCACCTGAAAATGCAGGCACTAAAAATCTGCAAGTAGACCAAACCGAGAAGTCTGCTCACTGTTCAGAGACCCACCCCCCTCCCCGGAGAATGTCTATTTTGACAACAAGCCCAGAAGACAAATCCTAGGCCTCCCCACTGTGTGTCAGCGCTGGTCACGGTACTGAGTTCAGTCCTAAAGCAGTGGTCGTTGGTCCCACATTAGAATCACCTGGGGTGTATTTACGATTACCCATCCCCACCCCTGCCATAATTCGCAGCTGGGCGATGCGGTTACCTGTTTCGGGCTACCCGGTGTTTCTACTTGCGTCCCTGGTTCAGAATCACAGCTCGTGGAAGTATAATCAGACCATTTGGGATATTTTATTGTGCAGATCCAAAAAGGAATGCTGTGTGTCCTGTAGGTCTTTGCTACTCAAAGTGTGGTTAGGCCTGCACCTGGCGGCTCTGGCTAGAACGAGAGATTTGGGGAATTCCTGTAGAACGGCACCATCAGCTGGAACTTTCGGAGATGATGTGGATGTCCTACATCTGTGCTGTCTGATACGGTAGCTGTGAGGCGCCAGTGGCTGTTGAGCACTTGAAAGGTGGCTCCGGGCAACTAAGAATAACATTTTAAATCTTGTTTAATTAATTTAAATTTGCTTTAAAAGAGCCACATGTGATTAGTGGCTGCATTACTGAGCAGAGCAGATAGAGAGTATTAAGGGGCCGACTGGGTGGACAAAGATGGTACATTTTCTTCCGTGGTGTCCAGAAGACGCCCCTTCTGCCCCAGCATCTCCTGGGTCCTGAGGCCGGCCACCCGGAAACAGGAGGGGTGCCTCAGGGCAGCCGTGCTCACAGGGTGCTCCCCAGACCACCAGCAGCAGCGTCTCCTGAGGGCTCTCGAATCAGAATCTGCATTTTAACAAGGTCCCCAGGTCACATGAGTTTGAGAAGCTCTGCCAGCAAATGCTACTCTGCTCTCCAGGGGACACGTGGCCACTTACACACACTCTTTTCTAGGAGGTCACTGTGCGTTGTTGCTGGCATCCGCGGATGCTACAGGAAGTACCAAATGGGGCAGGCACAGATGATGTGGAACAACACACTGGAAATTGGGAGTGGATTGGTGAATTTGGAAGGCAAGAGAGTCATCTTTTTGTTCTGATAAGCCCTCATTTTCATTGGACAAAGGAATAATTGCGGAGAACTTAATTGAAGGGCCAAGATCTAACTCAGGTTGACTCTCACCCAATCTTCAGATTCACCCCACTCTTTAGACGTGCACACCTTGGATATGCTGCCAGGTGTATTGCTCATATTGGAAATTCCTGTGTGGTACTGATGAACTAAACAGGCCTGTCTCCTTTCTATAATGAAGCCGGGACTGATACTACATTTTTCCTTTTAAGCCCCATAAGATTTTGCTTCACTTGCAAGATGAGAGATTCCCTATGGAGGAAAAAAATAGCTCAGCAAAGAAAGTCATTGCATGTAGCAAAAGGGGGCAGAAAACAGAAAAAGGAGGGGAGTGGCTTATATAACAGCAATTTCTTGTAGTGAATGTGGGGACAGGTCCCACCGGGAGGACATTTAGGCTGTCTTTTGTGTGTGTGTGTGTGGTACGCGGGCCTCTCACTGTTGTGGCCTCTCCCGTTGCGGAGCACAGGCTCCGGACGCGCAGGCTCAGCGGCCATGGTTCACGGGCCCAGCGGCTCCGCAGCATGTGGGATCCTCCCGGACCGGGGCACGAACCCGTGTCCCCTGCATCGGCAGGCGGACTCTCAACCACTGCGCCACCAGGGCACCCTAGGCTGTCATTTTTGAAATGATAATGGGGACCCAGGTTTGAAGCCAGAAGCAAACACAGCCGGGAGTGGAGAGCAGATGACGCAGCCCCCAGAACATGGGAGGGCTGGGACAATTTCTTCACCCAAGGGAGCACCAACAGTCATCCATGGTGTTGGTGGTATCCTGCAGTCATCTTGGTGCAAGTGAGAAGGAAACCATTCCTCAGGCAGCTCATGTGAGTAATTTAATCACAGCTCTCTGCGTGCCAAAGTCCGGCTATTTAGCCCAGACAGCCTCTGAATTTTCCTTCCCTAGGGACCTCCTGCCCCCCTACTCCTTTCCCTAGGTGGCACCCCCAACCCAAATACAAAACAATACAACTGGGAATGGGTTTTAATGCCTCTTTCACAGCTGTCCAGGCCATTCGAAATCCTGCCCCCTAGAAAGCGGATTCAATGATTTCTTATCAGTATTCATCTCCCCTCTTCCCCTTACACAGTAGCTATTTTTTAAAGCAATCATAGACTTTCATTTGCAGAAAAGCACAAGATGAAAACAAAGGAGGTATTTAATTCTGGCATTTTGTGTGATTCTACCCACACGTAAGTGCAAAGCGGTGAGGGGATTCGGTCAGTCACCTCCTCCGGGGGACCTAGAAGCACACCAGCGGAGCTTTGACACATAACGTCTTATATCCCACCACCAGAACAAGGATACAGAGAAAAAGTCTTAAGTATGTCAAAGCACACATTCAAAAAGCTTTTCGAGATAACTCTCATGCAAAAATGAAAGAAGGGGACAAGTATAGGTCTAAGAATTGTTAACTCATCATCGCAGGAACCAGTGACTTGGTAGAGCTGGTCCCAGGGGCATTTTGAGGATCTGGGGGTGTGGAAGAACATACAGGGGCTGGGAAAAGAAAAGTGCTGGATATGGCATTAAAAGTTCTGTGATGGGACTTCCCTGGTGGCGCAGTGGTTGAAAGTCCGCCTGCCGATGCAGGGGACGCAGGTTCGTGTCCCGGTCCGGGAGGATCCCACATGCCGCGGAGCGGCTGGGCCCATGAGCCATGGCCGCTGAGCCTGCGTGTCCGGAGCCTGTGCTCCGCAACGGGAGAGGCCACAACAGTGAGAGGCCTGCGTACCGCAAAAAAAAAAAAGTTCTGTGATGATTCTCACTCTAAGTGTAATACATGCACAAAGCAGTGAAAAACTGAAGCATAATATAGTGTTAATTTCTATTTGGAGGGATTCTACAGAAAGAAAGAAATTAAAGCATTATGAAAGAAGCTCATTCTTAAATATTATTGTCACCTTAAAAATAAGATGAAGCAAGAGACAAACTTTGGTTTCCTTTTTAAAAGAGATACACTGACTATCATAAGTAGATGCTGAATTTTGTCAAAAGGTTTTTCTGCATCTGTTGAGATGATCATATGGTTTTTATTCTTCGATTTGTTAACGTGGTGCATCACACTGATTGATTTGCAAATATTGAAAAATCCTTGCATCCCTGGGATAAAGCCCACTTGATCATGGTGCCTGATCCTTTGAATGTATTGTTGGATTTGGTTTGCTAATATTTTGTTGAGGAATCTATGTTCATCAGTGATATCGGTCTGGTTTTGGTATCAGGGTGATGCTGGCCTTGCAGAATGAGTTTGGAAGCATTCCTTCCTCTGTGATGCACTGATTGTTTTCATGCTTGTATGAACACACTTTCTCTATATTTGTTTTGCCATTCATGGTAGAGGACTACTTGTGTTTCTCATTCTTTTTCCGATTGCATGCATTAATTAGGAGCTTAACAGAGGTGAGAGCATGTATTTTCCAATTTTTCAGTAATCTAGGTATTTATAAACCAGTCTTTCTGTATTTGAAAAAGTTGGAGCTATTGGTAAAGCTAGGAAAATTTCACAATACTATTGTTCAAAGAATAACAAGATTTGTCACGTATTACTATTTTGATTATCTTTTAATTTACTTTGATAATTGTTACAGATTGAATTGTATCTCCCCTGGCCACACACACACGCACACACACACACACACACACACAAAATATGTTCAGGTCCTACACCCTGCAACCTGTAAAGTGGCACTATTTGGAAATAGCCTTTGCAGATATAATCAAGTAAAGATGAGACCATACTGGAGTCAGGTGGGCCCTAACCCAATGACTAGTGCCCTTATAAAAGGGAAATTTGGACACAGACACACAGGGAGAATGCCACATGGCCACGGAGGCAGAGGCTGGAGTTATTCTGCCACAGGCCAAGGACTGCCAACAACCACCAAGCAACTCAGGGAGAGGCATGGGACAGACTCTCCAAGTCATGGATCTCCACGTCTTTCTGTCTTCGGGGGTCCCCCTTTCCTTTAATATCCAAATACTACGTTTCTAGAAATCGTGTTCCAAATGGCAGACTAATCATACACATTTCTCTCCCTCCCCTCCCCAAGTCCTCTTAAAATTAAAGTAAAGGTGGACAAGAGGAATTAAATCCGTAAAAAACAATTGCATCTACATGAAATTCATCAGGAAATTTGAACCTATGATAAATTTATTGAAGATAAAAGCAGATACGAGGGTACTGATGGATACAACAAAGCAATGTAGGAACGCTCCAGTCCCAGACATATCCCTGTGAATTTTGCAACTTGGAAGATTAAGAAAACTTTCCAGAGGAAAAGAAAATCAGATCAATTATAAGGAGAAGGAGATTCAGACCAGCATGGGTTGGATCTCTTTTCAACGACATCATATAGTGAAGCACAATGGAGAAACGTCTTCAAATTAATAGGGAATGTATTTTGAACCTAAAATGTCACTGTTAGTCAAAATATCAATCAAGCATGAGGGCAAAATAAATATGTTTTCAGACATATACAGACTCTGAAAGTTAGCCTTTTGGCACCCTTCTTGAGATAAAATGAGGAAGAAAAAAAGATTTGAGATCTATTGATAGAAAACAGTGGATCTACCCTGGAAATACAGGGGAGAAAAAAAACAGCCTTGGGACTATAATTCCCTGCAGATCTAGAAAATAAGGAATTCAGATTGGAGCAGAAACGCAGAAGTCTCTGGAAGCACGTTTTCAGAAAGAAAGCGGATTTTCTGCAGCAGTTTGTAGAATTGAAAGTCTGGATATTTCTGAAGGTCTGTGGTAGTAAATGTCCTCTGTTGACAGCAGAAACAATAAAAAATTGTAAAAGGAAGGACAGATGGAAGAGAGGGAGGGAGGGACGCAGGGAGAAGGAAGAAAAAGAAAGGCAATTAGAAACCTCCTGAGGAAGGGACCATTTAAGAAAATAAGGATTCAAACATGAAGTGAGCTGAAATACAGCACAATCATAATTTTGAGGAATTGAAGGGGGGCGAGAAGAGAATTCACTTGACCTTGATGCTAGAAACATTTCCCTTTAAATGTCATGGGAATAGTGACGCTGGATTCACAGAGAAGGAAAATTCACCTTAGCTCATGATGAGTCTGCAGAGTTAGCACCGGTTATCCGTGTTAATGTGCTTCACTGGTGTTCAGTCTGTAGAATCAACCTCTAAACAAAGTCTAGAAAACTGACTTATGATTACAGAGCAGGACACACCTGTAAAAGTAAACCTGTAGCTGACAATGACAGTGTCACCGAGGCCGTCAGATGACGTTTGTCCTCTACATGACGTCTCCTCTCCCAGATCTGTTGGGTTTGTTGTTCAACACGCCTTGCAGGGCCCAGCTCTGCACCTCGGGCCTGTCTGCTCCGTCTCTCTCCTTCCAGCCGAGCGGATCTACCCTTCAGGCTCCGGCCGGGTCCCTCGGCAACCCCAGCGGATGATGACCTCACTGCACGTTTGGGGACGGCTTCTCAAGCTCAAGGTGACTACCTGATGTAGGAGATGGGGGATGTTCTCTTAACACTACTTATAAAATCAAAACGCGCGCTGAATGTGACAGCAAAGGGAAACTCCAGTGGCTCCTTTAGAAAACTAGCCTACAGCAGGGAACCTGATCTATCCTTGAGCTAATATTCTTGATCGTTTCAACTTTCAGGACAAAAGCAACACACCCTTGTGTTCTCGCCACACTCATTAGCAATCACACTTAAACTGGGCACGTGCCCCTTTTCTTACTGAGAAGAGCAGGGGACCAAGCCCGTGCCCTGAGGGCACCTTGCTATCTGGATGCAGGACCAGCGGTTCTCACCGTTGGCTGCATGCTGCCATCACCTGGGGAGCTTTGGAAAATCCTGACCACACTCCAGACCAGTTCACTCAAAACTTCTGGTGCTGGGGCCCAGGCATCAGTGGGTTTTAATTGTTGTTGTTTTGTTGTTTTCGGTACGCGGGCCTCCCACCGCTGCGGCCTCTCCCGCTGCGAAGCACAGGCTCCGGACGCGCAGGCCCAGCAGCCATGACTCACGGGCCCAGCTGCTCCGCGGCATGTGGGATCTTCCCGGACCGGGGCACGAACCCGCGGCCCCTGCATCGGCAGGCAGACCCTCAACCACTGTGCCACCAGGGAAGCCCCATCTGTGTTTTTTAAAAGCTTTCCAGGTGATCCCCAAGTATAGCAAGGCGAAGAACTGATTTGCAGGCTGCAGCTTCTAGACTTTTCTAGGACTTTGGCTCCATATTAGAATCACCTGATAGCTATAAAGCTGCTGTTGCCAAAACGACTTTGGCTACATATTAGAATCACCTGATAGCTATAAAGCTGCTGTTGCCAGCACCTCACCCTAGAGACTAATAGGTCAGGGCTGTGACCTGGGCCTCAGGGGTTTATCAGACTCTCCAGGTGCATGTAATGTATGGCCAAGGTTGAGCTCCGCTGCCCCGTGTATAACAGAGCACTGATGGTGGGGAGGAATGGGCGAGAAACCCCGTAGCAGGAGCCAGAGGATCCTCCATGTGAAGGAAGCCACGCAAGAGACAAGTGAAGCTACGGACGCATGTGATGGTATTTGAGGGAATAGAGTTTTTCACTTACATCATTAGAGAGACAGAGAACTGGGTAGCGGATTAGGTGATCAATTCCCACTTTTAATTAGAAGAAAGCTTCTACTTTCTGCTCTTGCCTCTCCCCCCGGACCCCACTACCCTGCAACAGCGGCCACGGGCCCTTTCCCCACAGGAATCAGCCAGCATCCTGGATGCAGCACCAAAGCCCGCTGTGGTGACTGTCCCTGGAAGGAGGCTCCCAGGACCAGCAGCCCCTGGGCATTCCTTCCTCGAGACACCAGGGTGGGGCTGGCAGAGCCTGGGGGAAATGGTTTTCTCCCAGTGTTGCTTTTTCTACGAATTTAAAGACGAAACCTGGACCAGGGATGTTTTCAGTGGAAGCCAGTAATAGGCGTGACCAACGAATGTTCTCCAGAGCTTGAGGCGCTGCTCAAGGGCCCCTCCCCTCCCCCACTGCAGTAGGCAGAGTCTGACATGGGGTCAGAGGGCGTCATGCTCCCCCACCCCTGGAGTTCCATCCTGTAATCCTCTCCTCCCATTTGCACAGGACTGTGACTCGCTTCTAGCCTATAGAACATGGCAAAGGTATGGCTGTCACTCCTGTGAATACATAATGACATATATAAAAAACCCCATCTTACTAGTGATGAAATAAAATTTATATTTTAAGGCAGGATAAGAAAAATGAAACATAAAATTCTCTCTCTGCATTTGTTTGGGCCTCCTCCCTCCTTCCCCGCTGTGCAGTGTGCATCTGAATTACACATGAACCAGAACTCCTCAAAGATGGGGATGCCTGAGCTTCTCTGGTGGCGCAGTGGTTGAGAGTCCGCCTGCCGATGCAGGGGACACGGGTTCGTGCCCCGGTCGGGGAAGATCCCACATGCCGCGGAGCAGCTGGGCCCGTGAGCCATGGCCGCTGAGCCTGCGCGTCCGGAGTCTGTGCTCCGCAACGGGAGAGGCCACAGCAGTGAGAGGCCCGCGTACCGAAAAAAAAAAAATAATAAGATGGGAATGCCTGCCCAACGTAAAGATCAATCTTTTTCTCTCTTCTGAGGCTAGCAATGCAACTTCTTAAAAGAATAGTGTTCTTTCTCAGCTCCATAGGGAGTCATGGTGACGTGCTGCTCGCTTTGTAGGTGCTTACCGGGACTATGTGTCCTTAGTGAGCTTTATGTAAAATATCCAGATGTCACTTTGATGTATAATCCTTTGTCTCGAAAATGTGTATGACTATGCCTTCCACTTCTAACAGGCGGAACAGTTCTCAGGGCTTTCTGAGAATCTGCTTCCCAGGTTATAAACTTCAGTTTGGATTGAATAAAATTCCTTCTTATTTCTTCTTAACTTGATAGTGAGTTGAATTTTCAGTGACATTAGAATGCATTAGAGTGACAGATGCTCTCTGCTGGTCCCGAAGAAGCAATTGCCATGTTGTGAACATCCTAAGGAGAGGGCCATGTGCCGGGGGCTGCCTCTAGGAGCTGAGGACCGGCTGTACCAACAGACAGTGGCCAGGCCATAGGTAGAAAGAGAACCCTGACCCACAACCTGCAGCAACCAGCCCTGGAAACCAAGCCGTTATCTATAGTAACCAGGAAGCGGCCACCCCATTTACAAGTCAGGCTTGTAGGACATAAGACCGCCATCTCTAGCCACTGGTCCAGGAAGCCAAACAATGCCCTCTGTAGCCATTGGTCCAAAGTGCCCAGAACTTGTGTTGTATGAAAGGAGAGAAGGTTAACGCTCCCCTTGACAAAACAACCAGAACTTGATTAATAACTGACAGCCTCCTGATTTTGTCCCGATTTCCAACGTGGGACCAAGCAAAGAAAGCCAAACACGCTACCGAACAAGCCACACAGGATGCTCACAGCAAGTCAGCCCGCCTCCTGCTTCCCCAGCCCAGCAGCCCTGGTCCGGGCACACCTGAGCTGAAGCTGCCTCTTTTCTCCACTGTAAAGCTTTCCCAACCCCCTACCTGCCTTCGAGTCTCTGCCAAACTCAAATAATGGTGGCCAACTCCCTTGCTATTGAAAGCTCTGAAAAAATGGCCTTTCCTTGTTCTCATTGGGTTGGTCTTAATTTATTGCCACCGAGCCAAGAGCCTCAGCCACATAGCTGCAAGGGAGTGAATTCTGCCAATAAACACATGAGCTTAGAGAATCCAGAGGAGGGAGCAGGGGTCTCAGCTGAGGTCGCAGCCCTCGCCAACACCCGGCTTGAAGCCTCGTGAGGACGGGAAACCCAGCTAAGCTGCACCCAGACTCTTGACCCACAGAAACTGTGAGATGATACAGGTGTGCTATGTCGGGCTGCTTACGTGTGTGGCGATGTGACATGCAGCCACAGAAAACGAGTACACAGATCCTTACGCTCATGAGGAGCGACACAGCCTGGAGCCAAGCTTGGACCCTCCCCCAGTACATATACCAGTTAGAATAGCCAGTACCTTCAGAATGTCATGCCTGAGGGGTACCACTGCCAGAAAGGGGCAGCAAATGTAACAACATACACCACCTGAAGCAGAATTACTGGAATGGCCACACCAAAATTTTCAAATAAGCCTGATAAAAATGTTAAGAAGGAGAAATTAGCCATATGAAACAAGAATCAGACATCACACCAAAGGGAAACAAGTGGAAATATTATATGAAAAAGAATAACTCAGAAATGATAGGTGGAATAAAGAATAGATGGATACCGGGAATTCCCTGGCAGTCCAGTGGTTATTACTCCATGCTTTCACTGCTGAGGGCCCGGGTTCGATCCCTGGTCGGGGAGCTAAGATCCCACAAGCCACACGGCGTGGCCGAGAAAAAAATAATAATAAATGGATGCAAAGAACCGATGAGCAGGAAGATGTGATCCAGGACCTCTCCAAGGAGGCCTTGGGGGAGACTGGAGATGGAAGGTAGAGAAGTTAAAAGGCTCGGAGGACGGAAGTCAACGTGCAGATCCAGAAGGAGAGGAGGAGAAATTTGAAGGCATGTCTTTAACTTCCCCTGAATTAAAAAAGACGAAAGTCTACAGATGGAAAGGTACATAGGGCACCTCACCGTGGACGGGGAAAACGCTCAGACCCCATCATAGTGGAATTCAAACACACTGAAGACAAAGCTATTATTCTTCAGCTTCCAGATGACAGAAGCAGACCACCTACAATGGAGCAAGAATGAAACTGACCTCAGGCTTCTCAACAGCCGTGTTTTGATCAAGAAGACCAGGGAGTTAGATTTTTGAATAAATATGACTCTGGACCTAGAACTTTATAACTAGCCAAACTGTCATTGAACTGTGAGGATGTAATAAAAACATCCTCAGGTCTATAAAGTCTTCAAAAGTGCGCTCCATGCCAGTGGTGCAAATATGCAAAGGACCACAGAGAAGACAGCTCGTGCAAAGGCTCTGAGGCCGGAATAAGCCCCGTGTGTTCAAAGAACAAAGGAAAGACCAGAGTTGGGTGGCTGGGGGGTGATGGGGTTAAAGGCAGGGCACAGGCCAGAGTATGAGGACTCTGTGAGCCTTGAGAAAGACTTTGGATTTCCTGAAGAATGATGAGAAGCCAGACGGGTGAGCGGCAAAGGAATGTGATCCAATTTCCCCTCTAACTGCAGTGCACCATTCTGCTGGCTGTGTGTAGAAAAACCCCGTAGCGGGCAGGAGTAGATGCAGTTTTCCAGGGAGAAGGCTCCTGGGCTTGTGACGTGGTGGTGGCTCAGCCTAGCCTGGTGGCAATGGAGGTGGAGAGAAGGGGACAGATTCAGGTTAGCTTTGTGGGGAGAGCAGGAAGGTGTCATCGATGTGTCTGTAGCTGGAACTAAAGAAAAAGCAAAAGTTATGTCTTTGTAGGTTGACAGCTTTGTAAACAGACTTATCGTGGGGATCATTTTGAAATGTATGGAAATACCGAATCACTTTGTTGTGCAACAGGAACTAATGTAGTGCTGAAGGTCAATTATACTTCAAACAAACTCATAAAAATGGAGATCAGATTTCTGGTTATCAGAGGCAGGGGTTGTGTGTGGGGGGGAATTGGCTAAAAGTAGTCAAAAGGTACAACCTCCAGTTATAAGATAAATAAACACTAGGGGTGTAATGTACAACACGATAAATACAATTAACACTGCTGCATATTATATATGAAAGTTGTTAAGAGAGTTCCCATCACAAGGAAAACATTTTTTATCTCTCTAACTTTGCATCTATAAGAGATGATGGATGTTCACTAAACTGATTGTTGTATCAGATAGATGTATGTAAGTCAAATCAGAATACTGTACAATATACAGTGCTGTATGTCAAGTATATCTCAATAAAACTGAAAGAAGAAAGGTAAGAGAAAAGGAAAAAGCAAGAAATTAAGGAAAATGCAGAGATAGGGAAGGCTGGGGAGAGTTTTACGGGAGCAAATTAGGAGTTCTAACTTTGGTATGAAAACACTGAGTAGCTGTTACCTCCCAAGCGTAGAAGATGTAAGAGGATTGTCAAGCGTAGAAGTTTGTCGAACACGTGAGAGTTCAGGGCTGGGGTTACAGATTCATGATCATTGGCATAGATAAAGTGTTTAATTAACTTCCCAGAGAGAGTGAATGTGTATAGAGATGGGGCACGGCAGGGGGAGGAGGGACTCGCTGGCATCTGGTGTCACAGAAAGAGGCAGCGAAGGAGAAGAGAAGCAGCCCAGGAGGAGGCGCAGATCCAGAGAACATGCTGTTGGCACAGAAGCCAAGAGACAATGGGGCTTCATTGTATGAGGGAAATCAGTTTGTGTGGGGTCAAATGAAGAGAGGGAAGTGCCCACGGAATTGGCAACATCCTGGCAATGGCGACTGACAAAAGCCATTTCAGCCTAACATCAGAGGAGATGGTGGGTGAGGAAGACGCGGACTTGGGACAAGCGTGACGTGATTTCAGAGTTACAGGTGGCCCAGTCCAGGGGACAGCAGCCTTTTCAATAAAGGGCCAGGTGGTGAATAGTTTAGGCTTCGTGGGAAAGATGATGGTTTAAAATGTAGGTTTTATTATTAGTCAGGTTTGGCAAGGCAACAGCTCAGGAGAGGACTGACACTGAAAAGACAGTTTGTCACTCACGGTTTCCAAGGCAAGGGGGCACAGCACACCACAGGGGGCCTCGTGGGGAAGCACCCGGGTGGGTCAGGAGGCAGAGGGTCCACGGGAAAACGTGGGCGGGAGACTTTATCGTGGTTTCTGCAGGAAGGAATGGGTGAGGAAGGGTAAACAGACTTAGGATTGGCGAGTTGAATTAACTTCAGCGGGCTCTGGGGTATAGTGACTGTCCCTACTTCTTGCCTGGTCCCTGGCCTTGGGTGCCAGATGAGGGCAGGTGGACAGGGGCCCAAGTGGGAGAGGCTGATGAGGGAAGTGGCTGGGGTGTGGGTTTCGAATGGCGGGTTTTCATATGAAAGGCAGGCTCAGAGGGTGAGCTGTTTGCTTTCTCTAGGGATTTGCTAACCCAGGGAAGGGAAGCCCTGTTCATTGTCAGCAAGGCCCCAAGATGTCAAAGCATCAGAATAAAAAGACAAGCTTAATACATAAGGTCTCTGTTGCAGCTTCTTAACTTTGCTGTTGAAGCATAAAAGCAGCCACAGACAATATGCGAATACATGTGGCTGGGTTTCAATAAAACTTTATTTACAAAGCAGGTGGTGGGCCAGACTTGGGGCACAAGCTGTGGTTTGCTGACTCGTGTTTAGTCAAAGAAATCAGACCAATTAGAACAGAAGCAATAAGCAGAGATATCACCAAAGAAAAGTTTTTAAAGGCTGCAAAAGAAATCATTACAGACAAAAATCAAAATGTTTAACTGTGTTGCATACCAAATCAGCGAGATGGTACTCATACTCTAACACATCCTGGAAAAATGCTTAAATTAGAAAGATGAAGAAAAAGTCTAAAAGCAGGCAAAAGCAGTGCTTATGATAATGAAGAAAAACAAATCAGGCTGAACTTAGACTTCTCACTAAGATTAAATGTTAGAAAGTAATGAAGCAAAGTTATAGAGTTTTGAAGCGGAAAGAGATCAGTTATTTATTTGCTGTTCCAACACTTAGAGACCTGAAACAAAAACAGTTACTTATGTCATTGTGTGGGTTCGCTAGGCTCCCTGCTGGTGGTCCTTCTGCTCCGTGTGGTGTCAGCTGGGGTCGCTCACATGGCTGATTTAGTGGGAGCTCAGGGCTGCACAGTCCAGGATGGCTCAACTCACATGTCTGCAGGAGCAGCTGCCAGTCTCAGACTCTTTCCACGTGGTGTCCCATCATTCAGTGGCCTATCGCGAGGTTACATGGCGTTGGATCTCATGAAGGCAAAAATGGGGGCTGCCAGGGCTTTGAAGTCCTAAGGAAAAGCCACCCAACATCACTTTTTCCATGGTTAAAGCAAGTCAGAGGGTGAGGCTAGATTTAAGGAGGGGGAGATGGACCGACCTCTTGATGGAAGAGTGGTATGCACACGGTGGAATGAGAGAGATTGCCAGCGCCAGCTCTGCAGACAATCCATCACAGAAAGCAAGAATTCCACACACATTCGTGTGTAAAAAGATAAGGTTTCTCAGACACAAGTGTGCTCAGCAAACTCATGTCCCTTATGTCCCTGAAAAAAGGTTTTCATGTTATAGTCTAGCTGGGCTATAATCTGTTAAGCTATATTTCTAGTGGATGAAAAGGGAAATCGTTAACATTCACAAAGACATGATACAAAAGACAGGTGATCCATACTGAAACGAGTTTAAACATTGAATGAAATCTAAGTAATTGTTATACATAGAATTGAAATCTCAATTCAGATATACAATTAATTCTCAGCAGATGAGTCATGTAGAATAAAAATAATTATTCAGTGATGTAAGTTTCTATCCCAAAGCCCAGTATATATAAGCAAAGACTAGAAAGAACAGGGGCCCTGGGTCTGGGATGTAAGCCGGGAACTGGACAGCAGGGTAAATCCCACAGTGTACCTGGGCCGTGTACCTGGGCAGAGTCAAGGCAGGCAGTTTTCAAATAAACCAGAGATAGCCAGCCGTCTTTATTTCTCATTCCCTCAAAACTGCTCCTGTCTCAGAAAAGGGCACCGCTATTCATCCAAGTGCTCCCCCGAACACCTAAGCAGAACGGGGCAGGGGGTTCCTCTTCCCTCTCCTCCACAGGACTTCTTCAGCATGCCCTGAGGACTCGTCCTCCCACTGGGGAAGGTTTGAGGTATAAGCACACACACAAACACAGGCAAGCTCGTGCACGCACAATTTCAAAAATGCCATCCTAGGTGTTTCATTGTAACTCAACTGTCTCAAAGGAGACAGTATTTTTTCAGTTAATGTCAATAAATCTTTATTCTTTTTAAGTCACCCGCCAAATTTAGTCAATGTACTGATGGCTAAACTCAACTAAAGTGTAATCTAAATTGCATCCAGACGTAACACAGGAGAGATGTAAAGGAGCGTGCCCTGGTGGTTCTATCTGCATAGTGTAGGGGAGGCAAACTTTCCCTCTCTCTTCTTGGAGTCTCTGGCTGGGCCCAAGGCTTGAGTTGCCGTAAAACAGATCAACAGAAGTAAAGCACACAAATTCTCTTTTTACATGTGCATAGGAGCCTTCACAGGGAAACCCCCAAAGTGGTTAAGCCTAAGTGCTTATAAACTAGGTTGAACAAAGAGTGATTGTGAAAAAGTAACTGAAATATACGAGGAAGCAGAGAGATAAGGGTTCTTTTCATGTGTTTGTACAGATTCTTCTGAGGCTCATATATTTATCATATAGCCACAGTGCCTGGAACTGTGCCTGCCACCCAGAACAGAATCATAATTGAATACAGGACTGCATGAACTACTCTGGGTAAAACAAGAACTACACTTTTCAAATGACTGCAGAACCTACGAAGACATAGAGTACAGTCAGTTTAACCCAAAAGCATAGAACTCGGGAAATGGCAGGGGTTTAGAAAACCCCCAAACCATAAAACAAGATGGCAAAAATGGAAACAAATTCACCAGTTGGGTTTAAAAAGAAAATTCAGTTATATAACCGAAGATTCAGTTGCTTCAAAAAGACTCATCTAAATAAAAAGATGCAGAAAGATTTAAAATATAGGATAGACAAAAGAATTTATTAAATGAATACAAACACAAAGAAAGCAGGGGTCATGATATGAATTTCAGAATAAATCAGGACAAACACACTTAATGGGGCAAAGGAGGTTTATTATACTGATAACTATGCCATCCACGGTAAAATCATAGTACACGTAAATATTTATGTACTGTGTAACAGCATGAAAATGCTAGAATATGAATGGTAGAAAAGTCAAAGAAAAACGTCAAAACTCCAAGTGAAATGGAAGATGTTAACACATCTGCCCTAGGTCCATTTTATTCAAGAAGGTGGGTAGGGGAGAAGGCAGGATATCAATTAGGAGATTGGCAAAGAGAATAGTAAAAATAAATGATATGGAGAATTAGACTAAATATAAAAGATGAATTCACATTTAATTAATTTGTATTCAAGTTCAGTAATAAACAGTTTTGAACAACTACTATATGCTAAGTATGAACTAGATTATGGGGGACGTTTAATAACCCTTCTCTTCTGATAAATATGGAATTTTTTTCAAAATAGATCATATACTAGGTTACAAAGAAAGCCCCAATTAATTTCAGGGTGGCTATGGGGATTGAGCAAGGTAATGTTACCCATTACCACTGCAGATGAAAAATTAAAGAATGGCCATCATTATTATCGTGATTACGGTACAGCTCAGACCCTAGAGTACAAAATCACTCTTTTGAGGTCATTCTGTGTGCAGGGGACACTCACCTCTACTTGCCCTGCTTGACAGAGGAGAGAAACAAATTGATGAGTTGCCAGCTCTGGGCAATGCTTCCAGACCAGTGCTGCTTGGTTTACTCTGGAAGGGAAATAACTTCATTAGAAATGACATGTTCTTGGCTGGCTGGTCCTCAGCTGACAGAAGTGCCCCTGGAGCACCTTGTGATCTCTGCGGCTGATTGGAGTGCACGTTGCCATCTCCAGGGACCCAGAGCAGGAGGCCAAACCTGCCGAGTATAAGTCCCTGAGAGGGTCCAAGGCTTGTTATTTTAGAGTTGTTTGGTTTTTTTCCTGGAGTTTTCTCTGACCACCTATCTTAAATCGCAGCCTCCCCAGCACCCTCTCTTTCCCCCCGACCAGGTTAATTTTTTTCCATGGTACGTTTTATCAACCATGTCACATATTTTCCTTGCTCGTCTGGTTTCTGGCCTCCCTCCCCATGAGACCGTAGGTTCCAGGAGAACACAATGTTTTATCTTTTGGTTCCCTGCTATAGCCCCAGAGCCGACAACAGTGCTTGTACATACACAGTTGCTACTCAATAAATAGTTCTGATGAATAACCCCAAATCCATCTCTACAGTAAGATGTTTTCCATTGGGGGGGTGGGGTAGGGGACAGGGCCAAATGGGCCCCGAGTTCTGGAATAGACTGAGCCTGTGTCCACAAGATGAAGGAAGTTTTCAGGAGGGTGCCTGGAAAGGGAGACAGGGAAAAGAACAGGAAGAAAGGAGCAGGGGCCATACCTGTTCAGCATTTACCTGGGGCACTTTGTCTACAAAACACAATCAATCCGGCGGGAGAAGGAGGAGAGATGTGGGACCAGGTCTGTCTCTGTCTATTTCTCCCTTCTGCCAACGTATCCAACCGCAGAGGAATTCCTGACTGTTCTACCTGCAAAATAAATAAGAATCCATACTTCCCTCCAGCTCCAGTGCCACCACCCTGCTCTGTGCCACCTTCATCTCCAGCCAGGATTATCTCTACAGTCTCCTAACTTGTTTCCACCTTTGCCCCTTACAGTTGACGCTCCTATACAGCATCAGGCCCATCTTTCAGCAATATAGCCAGACCACATCACTCTCCACTCAGACCCTCACGATGTCCAGCCAGCGGCTCAGAGCCTTTGCTAGTTCTCTGCCCAGGTATTCCCTTCCTCACCTGCCCAAATCCCACCTTCTCAAGCGAGCCTCCTCTGACCACCCCACCTGTTGGATCCCACACACAGCTCCACACACTAGCACTCCCCAACCTCCTTATTTGGCCGCCTTATTCTGCCTTTTCTTTGGTTCCCTATCACTGACCTCTTCTACCATCCCAGATAATTAACTTATTGATGTTCATGGTTCACCCTCTGCCCCTGACCCCCCAGAAGGCCAGCTCCACCAAGGCAGGGAGATCTTTGTTTCTAATCAATAACAAAGATCTTTTCATCTTTTGTTCCCCAGCTCATCCCAAACATTAGAGCAGTGCCAGGCACATAGCAGGTGCTCAATTCTTCATTGAATGGTCGACTTGGAACAGAAGAGAAGCACAGTGGGCTATGTTTTCCTGGGAGCTGAGCTGATTACAAATGAAAAATAAATGTGGGGATTTTAGAAGGCAGGATTCACAAAAGCCGACACCAGTGAATCTAAGTCGCCTCTGGCTACTGGTCTGAAGCAGAACAGGAGCAAAAATAAGGTCTTTGTCCGTTTGTTTCCTTTTTCTGCTCTGTCCGAAACAGGTGTCTTTGCGTGTTTTGTTTTTTTTTGGGGGGGGGGGACATCAGCTACTTCGGTAACTAACGCTGCTAGGTATTTCTCTGCAAAGGTGCTCTCCCCAGCGGGGAAGTGGGAAAACTCAGCAGCTCACCAGGGACCCGCCCGACTCGGAAGAAAGACGACTGCTGGTTCCTGGCCGACAACCGGCCAGCAGCTCCCCGCCTGTCTGCGTCGCCTCCCCAGGGGTGATAAAGGTCTCCCAGCGCGGAGCCAAACCACATCCCTCCTCCCCGCCGCTCTCGCTCCCTAGGGGCCGGGGCTGGGTGACCCTGAACACACAGAAAACCACCCAGGCGGCCCCCTACCCAGCGAGGACGAGCAAAACACCTCGCGGCGGGGACACGGCGCGGCCAAACCCGGGACAAAGGGCCGCGCCCACGCGGGCCTCCCCAGCTGGGGCTCCCAGACCGGCGGGTCGGGGTCCGCTGGGGGGCGGCGGGGCTCGTCACGGGAAGGGGGTGCAAGCGTGTGTGCTGCCCTGTGATGGGCGGATAGAAAGGAGACTGGGCCGAGTCTCCGAGAACAAAAGTCCGGTCCTCCCCGGGGAGTGCAAAGAGCCGGGCGGCGGCGCCGAGGCGGGGCGGGAGCCGAGCCAGCCAAGTTCGCTCCGGGTTAAATCAACTTTCTGGTCCAGCTCTCCTCCCTGCAGCCTGGGTGCCTGGTTCCCGGGTGAGCGCAGAGGCTGCGCGTCCCCGCAGTGGAGGGTGGGCGGTACCGGGGGTGCTGGGGGCCCCGGTCGCGCAGGCGCCTTCCTCGCCCCCTCGGATTCCCCCGCCCCATCCCTCCCGAGCTCTGTAGGGCGGTTGGGGGAGGGGGATGGCTAGAGCTGGAGCCGAGGGAGGGCGGGAGGCAGACACAAAGCCCTTCCCTCGCCTCCACCTCCCCTCCTTCTCTTCCTCCTCCTCTTCCTCCTCCTCCTCCTGCTCCTCCCGGGCGGGGAAAGTCAGCCCCGCGCTAGTCCGCGGGGCCACCGGTCGCCCCCGCCTCCGGGACCTGCGGGCAGGGCCTGCGCGAGGTAAGGGGCGGTGGCAGCGGAGCCCCCACCCCCTGTGCCCGCACCCGGCGCGCTGGGAGACTCCTAGACTGGGGCGGGGGCGTTGCGGGATTCGAGGCACGGGTGCTGCTCCTCGCACGCTCCTCCCCTGAGGCCTGGGGGCAGAGCGAGCGAGCGGCCTCGGGGGTCTTGGGGACGGGCGGGGGAGGGGAGAACAGGGAGTGGGGGCGCCGGGACGGGGGCAGGGTGGGCTTCCGGGCAATGGTCTTCAGCGGACCTCTGCCGGGGTGGGGGTGGTGAGGGGCCGCCGAGGCTGCAGGCGCACGGGGTGCGGGTGCGGGCGCGCGCGGCGGAGGAGGTAGGGTCTTTGGTCGAGTTCTACCTGCGGGGACGCCTACGGGGTGTCAAGTGCGCCCCGCGCCGGCGCGCGCGGCCCGGAGCGGGGTCGCACGCCCGGGTGCCCGGCGCAGACCGGGTACGTGCGCTCAGCCCGTGAGCGGGGCGGACACTCGGTCTAGGGATTTCCTCCCCCGGGGGGAGAAGCCAGACTGGGGGCAATGGGTTTGTCGCGGTGATTGATGGCAGGCGGAGGAGGAGCCCGGGTTCCTGCCGGGAAGCAAGGGGGCCACTTTCCCACTTTGAGGCCTCCTCGCCCCCCACCCCCACCCCCCGGGCTCGGCCTCCACCCTTGGCCTCGGCTCCCACCAGCGCAGCGTCCACCCACCGGCGTCCCTCGACGGCCGCGGGACGGCGGGGAGTTTGCAGAATTCAGCTTTAAAGCCTGTGATATGTTGCCAAGAAATACAGGGCGCGACCGACCCCCTGGGCCCTAACCGGCGCCTCGCTTCTCCTCCGAGCTCTCAGATCCTGGGGCGGGGTGGGGGGGGTGCTTTCCTAAGTCAGCAGAGGAAGCCGCGCACGAACCCGAGCGCTGTGGCGCGGTAGTTTCTTGCAAGCCTGAGGGTTTCAGGCACAGTGGGATTTCTTAGGAACATGCTGTCATCAACAAGGAAACCCCAGAGCACTCTTCGGACCAACAGGACTTTGTAAATATTGCAGCAAAAGCAAACATCTGGCGGAACTCGGTCATTAAGAAAAATAGTGTTTTAATGCAATATTGAAAAACATCAAATTTCATGTAAAAAATCCACAGTGAACAAAATATCAACATTTTACATCAAGTCCGGGTTGTGGTTATGACCTTGCATCATTGTTCAATGGAAGCAGTGTTTCCAGTCTCTCTCAGTTTATCTGGACCCCACCTGGGGGTTGAGGCTTGACAGTTGCATGCAGCAGATTATGCAATGCCAACTTTGTATATAGTCATGTTTTTTTTTGGTTTTACTATGAAATTTTTTTAAATTGAAGTATAGTTGATTTACAGTGTTGTGTTATTTTCAGGTTACAGCAAAGTGATCAATTATACACACACACACACACATATATATATATATTTTTTTCAGATTCTTATCCCTTTTAAGTTATTATTTTGGTTGTGGAACTCTTACTAACTTTTTACCCAGTTCAGATATGCGAGAGTATTTTGACGAGTGGACATAAAGGTGGGCATTTTCTCTTTTCCAACGTGCCTCTAGAACAATCGTGCAGTTCCTGCTCTGGCACCTCCACAGAGGGCATCGGGGGCTGTGGGTTGGGAGGGGCCTGGGGGGAGACTCACATCTGGGACTCTAGAAAGAAGGCTGGTGGTTGACAGGAGCTTTGGGGTTTGGGGACTCTGCCTTCAGCATTTGGAGTCTGGGGATATGAGAAGACCAACCTGCTACCGTGACCTCTTTGTCTAGAGACACTGTCCCACAGACAGATTATCTGAGTAGAGAAGGAGCCCTAAAATAGTCCACCCTTGACTCCCCACTCCAATGCAGGGGCAGATGGGAGCAGCTTGACTCCCAGGTCTGTGGTATGCGCTTGTTTAGAGATAACTTCCCAGCAGCCCCCTTTTCCGGGCCTGAGGTCCTCCTCCCCTTCGACAAATTCGAGGGCCACTACCCACAACAAAGAGGAGTTCCTTCTCCAGAAATACCTCTTTTCAGAGGTAAATCCTCCCCCTCTGCTTGGAGGAGACATTTCTCCTCTCTCCAAGGGCAGTCAACACTGGGAGGTCAACCTCAACTGGGCCCAAGCAGCACACATGGCCTGCATTCCATCATTTTGCTCTTTGTCCAATTCCCCTTGTATATCCAATGCTCCTGATGATCCTTCAAGATTCCTAGTGGTTTCAGCTGGGAAGGATTCCCTGGTACGGCACCAGAATTCCTTGGGTGCGTGTTACTTATGAGCAATATGCAATGGCCGCCATTTGCCCACGGTGAACTTCCTAAGGGTGGAAGCCAGCTCCTAGTTCTAACACTTAAGGAATGGGTGTTGAACAAGTGAACAGAAGTATCCCCCTGTAAAAAGCATTTTGAGGAGTTACAGGGCAATAAGTATATCCTTAGCAGATAATTTTTTTTAATGTCACTATTATTGCTCTTGACATTTTATTTTTTTAATATTTATTTATTTATTTGTCTGCACCAGGTCTTAGTTGCGGCACGCGGGATTTTCGTTGCCACTTGAGGGATCTTTAGTTGCAGCATGCGGAACCTTTTAGTTGTGGCATGCAGGATCTAGTTCCCCAACCAGGGATCGAACCCGGGCCCCCTGCATTGGGAGCACGGAGTCTTAACCGCTGGACCACGAGGGAAGTCCCAGCAGATAATATTTTTATAGTGCTTTATAAAATGCTTGTCCAGATAATATCTCAGTTGTTTCTCACAATAATACTAACAATTCCATTTGGTAGGTGGGAAAACAGAGGCCTGGAGAGGTCAAAGCACCAAAGTTGGAACCAGGGCTCCAGGCCCAGTAATCATTTTGCTGAACCACTGCTGACTTGCTGGAGGTGGCCCTGCTCAGATGCACATCCCACGCAGTGTGTGTCCAGAGCAGAATTTACACAGTGGTGTTTTAGGAGGCGGTTTTACTAAGGAATTACTAGAGTTACTGGGGTAAAATGCTTTAGAGAAATGCTAGTGTTAAGCAGGTTTTCCACTGCAGGACTTTTCAGTGCCTTTATTATCATCATGTGCATTGGGACTCGTTAGGATGACTCCATAACATGTAATGTTTGCCAGCTTCTTTTGGCCACAGAACCATGGAACATCTTCCGGATCCAGTGTTATAAGGAGTCCACTTGGGGAAGTGTTGCTTAGTTCACTCAAAACCTTCTGACATCTAGGCAGTGTTCAAGGACCACTAGTGTGCAGAATAGAAAACAAATGTATGTTATGGACATTTGAAAAGCACAGTAATGCCCCCTTGTAAATTTAGAGTAAATTGTTGGTTCCCCAGCTTCTGTGCATCTGATTAACACGAGTCAGTTCTCCCGGGTTTAATCAGATCTGAGGGAACTGGAGGAGTTGGGTAGACAATGCAGACAGACCCTAGAGAGCATAGGCCCTTCATGCTGCCAGAAGCAGGCAGAGCTCACCCAGCCTCCCTGGAGAACCCCTCAGATGCAGCTGTTTCTATGGAGTGGCCGCTTAGGGCCTCTTGTCCTGATGGTGGCTCGTCTTGGTTGACCACACCCATTGAGTGGGAAATACAGTTGCCTACCTTCTTCTCTCCCTGGGAGCTGTGGATCCTGTAGGGCATCCATGTCTACATTTACTCATGAAGAGGAAGCGACAGTCACTGTCTGGGTGCCTGGGATCAGAAACAAGGGCTGCTGATGGTCATCCCTCATCCAGGTCCCCCACTGCAGGAGGTGCAGCCCCCAACTCAGACACACCCATTGTTTGAAATTGTTTTGAATTAGAGTGTGCCTGCAATCTACTGTTAGGTACTTTTCACAGATCAGTAACCCTGGCTGTTCAGGCTTTATTGCATTTAAGAGAGGAGATGAACAGTGGATTCCAGAGTTCGTATTTCAGGGATTCAGAGGAGAGTGGTGGGTTTGGAGGAGCCTTGGGAAAGGTGATGCCGTGATCAGAGAGAGGCTGGGTGAATTTAACGTCCATCTGCTTTTGGATGGAGACATTTCTAGGTCTCCAGTGCTGAGCAAATTATCTTCCAATTTATTTCATAGATTTTTCCAAAGCACAGAATCTAAGTAGCTCATTTAGAGATCTGTAATTGAATAGGGTGGTGTCACAGAGGTCAAGGAAAGGAATGTTTTGAGAAAAATGGACTTATCAGATGGGGTGGGTGTTCATGAGAGGATGTGTGCATGTGTGTGTGTGTCCTTCTGCATGTGTGGCCAAGGAAGAGGGTGGGGAGGAAATACTGAGTGTGATTTCCAACCCGCTGAGTTTTGAAGTCCTGTATGTTACCTGATAGAAATTGTCAATAAGCAGCCAGAGTCAGGGAGTCACTGGGGTACTGTGGGGACTGGAGCTGGGGAGTTGGTGAACTCACCCAGAGTGAGGCCACGGGCCAAGGTAGAACCTAGAAGCCCACATCCAGGTCCAGGGAAGGAAAGAGAAAGAGCCTGCATTGATGATGAGCCGGACAATCCAGAACGTTCAACCCACTAGTTCCTGGCCAGCATGTGTTGTGATTGACCAGGGCCCAGGCTTACCCCAGGTTGTGAATTTTTTTTAACAGACATCATATTAGTTTCAGGTATATAACTTAATGATTCAATATTTTTATATACTGTGAAGTGATCACCATAAGTCTAGTTAACATCCGTCACTGTTGAGTTACAGAATTTTTGTTCTTGTGATGAGCACTTTTTTTTTTTTTTGCGGTACGCGGGCCTCTCACCGCTGTGGCCTCTCCCATTGCGGAGCACAGGCTCCGGACGCGCAGGCTCAGTGGCCATGGCTCATGGGCCCAGCCACTCCACGGCATGTGGGATCCTCCCGGACCGGGGCACGAACCCGCGTCCCCTGCATCGGCAGGCGGACTCTCCACCACTGCGCCACCAAGGAAGCCCCGTGATGAGCACTTTTAAGACCTATTTGCTTTTAGCAACTTTCAAATATGCGATACAGCATTATTAACTATAGTCACCATGCTGTTCATTACATTCCATGACTTATTTATTTTATACCTGGAAGTTTGTACCTTTTGACCATCTTCACCCATTTCTTCCCCATCCCTACCCCCTGCACCTGCAACTCTGGCAACCAGCAATCTGTCCTCTGTATCTATGAGCTTGGTTGTGTGTTTTTAAGATTCCATATATAAGTGAGACCATAACGTGTTTGCCTTTTTCTGTCTGACTTATTTCACTTAGCATGATGCCCTCAACATCCATTCATGTTGCTGCAAATGGCAAGATTTTGTTCTTTTTGATGGCTAGATAATGTTCCATTATATATATGTACCGCATCTTTATCTGTTCATCCATCAGTGGACACTTAGGTTCTTTCCATATCTTGGCTATTGTAAATAATGCTGCAGTGAACATGGGGTGCAGATATCTTTTCAAGTTAGTGTTTTCATTTTCTTTGGATAAATACCCAGAAGTGGAATTGATGGATCATATGGCAGTTCTAGTTTAAATTTTTTGAGGAACCTCTGTACTGTTTTCTATAGTGATTGCAGCAATTTACATTCCCACAAATAGCACACAAGTGTTCTCTTTTCTCCACATTCTCACCAGTATTTGTTATCTCTTGTCTTTTTGATAATAGCCATTCTAATGTGTGTGAGGAGATATCGAATTTCCCTCACGATTAATGATGTTGAGCATCCTTTCATATGCCTGTTGGCCATCTGTACATCTTTGGAAAAATGTTCAGATCCTCTGCCCATTTTTTAATCAGATTGTATGATTTTTTTGCTGTTGAGTTGTACGAGTTCTTTATGTATTTTGGATATTAACCCCTTATCAGATATATGATTTGCAAATCTTTCCTCCCATTCAGTAGGTTGCCTTTTCATTTTGTTGATGGTTTCCTTTGCTGTGCAGAAGCTTTTTAGTTTGATGTGGTGCCACCTTGTTTGCTTGTTTATTGTTTTTGTTGCCCTTGCTTTTGGTGTCAGATCCAAAACATCATTGCCAAGACTGATGTCAAGGAGTTTGCCACCTATGTTTTCTTCTAGGATTGTTATGGTTTCAGGGCTTATGTTCAAGGCTTTAATCCATTTTGAGTTAATCTTTGTGTATGGTGTAAGATAGTGGTCTAGGTTCATTGTTTTGTATGTGGCTGTCCAGTTTTCCTGACATCATTTATTGAGGAGACTGTCCTTACCCGTTTTTTTAAATTCTTGGCTCCTCTGTTGTAAATGAATTGACCATATATGTGTGGGTTTATTTTGGGGCTCTCTTTTCTGTTCCATTGATCTAATGTGTCTGTTTTTATGACAATACTGTACTGTTTGATCATGATAGCTTTGTAATATAGTTTGAAATCAGCAAACTTGATGCCTCCAGCTTTGTTCTTCTTTCTCAAGATTGCCTTGGCTCCGTACAAATTTTAGGAGTGTTCTAAATATTTCTGTGAAAAATGCCATTGGAATTTTGGTAGGGATTGCATTGAACCTATAGATTGCTTTGGGTAGTATGGGCATTTTTAACAATGTTAGTTCTTCCAATCCATGAGCACAGAATATCTTTCTGTTTAATCCCTGAGAAATGTGGAGTGTCAGCTGAGAGTGTGAATAGAACCACATCAGTTAATACTAGCAAACTCACTCAACAGAATTATCACATGTTGAATGAATGAGTGATTAAATGACACTGTTTTTGGTAGTAGAAACTTTTAAAACTTGCTAATGCTATGGTGAAAGTCTAAACAGAGCCATTTTGCAGAAGTTTCTTAAAAGATAAAGTTGGATTTGAGGAGGAGCAGGGGATGAAGTTACGGGCACTCTATGTGAGATGTCTTATTCTGGTCAAGAATCTTTGGTGGCAAGGAACCCCATTAGTAACTTTGAATAAGCCCAAAAGTTGTAGGAAAGTTTATGAAGGCATGCCGATTTGTTTAAGCCATCTTTTTTTTTTTTTTTTTTTGCAAAAATCTTTATTTTAAAACCTAAAGGAAAGAATCACATGTCCACTCCAACAGCTTTACCGGCTTTTTAGCAGTGATTTAAATGATGTTGGTGTGCTTCATAGTGTACAAATGAGAAACTAATTTAGGAAATGCATTACCAAACTCGGGTCTACTCGCCCGCCGCACAGCAAAACCAGTCTACCGACACCAAGTTGTGGTGAAGGAAAGTGTGGTGTTTATTTGCAGGGCACCAAGCAAGGAGAATGCCCATGCTCAAAATACCTGAACTCCCTGATGGCCTTCAGACAAGGGTTTTTCAAGGCAACATTAGGGGTAGGGGTCATAGGCTACATGGTCAGCTCATGGACATTCTTCTGATTGATTGGTGGTGAGGTGACAAGGTGATGTTTCTGGAATCTCAATCATCAATCTTCTGGTTCCAATGAACATGTAGACATCATGTAGTTGCCGTCCTCCACCTGGGTGGGGATCTTAGTTTTTGCAAAACAACTCAAAGATACGCATCAGATGTTAGTTATATCCCTTGAGGAGGAACTAGGAGTCCTGTGGCTGTTTTATGGCTGAATTGTTGTTTAAGTTATTATTACTTTTCTTGTTGGACTGCTTTTCCTTTGTTTCTGCATTTTCTCACTTCTCTAATTATTTACTACCTGACTCTGCTCTTTGGAACTCGTGGAAGGCCTAGGAGACTAAAATTTTTTTACAGACAAGAAGTGCGGGACTCTGAGGTCTCATACTTCTGAAGGCCCTGCAGGGCCCTGCTTGGTTTCAGGTGTTCTAATTACTGTGAGCTTCTGTCTCATTTGTATTTGATCATGACTTGTCAAAGTGACAGTCAGTGGAGTTATTATGTAATTCCCCCACTTGCTTGAAATTCTCGAAAGTTGAGCATTTTAAAGATAAGGCTTGGTGGAAACATTTGTATTTTACCATTTTTAATGAGTTAAGTCTATTTTAATTGAGTAGGTTAAGTCTAATTGAGTAGGTTAAAAGTGAATTAAGTCTATTTTAATTGAGTAGTAAATGAGATAAACAACAGATATTTTAGATCTCATGTATATGATTTCATGTGTTAGGTCAGACATGCAAAATACAGAAATCCAAACATTCAGCTAGTTGAAATATTAGCTCGATGAACTTTATTTGCTTTAAAAAGCTTTTTTTCCCTTTATTGAAGATATCACCACAGGTTTTATTACAAATATCTAACTCCCCATTGCATTTAAACTCAGGTTTGAGTACAAGAACATTTTTGAAAAATGAATTGAGGCAGATGTCTCCCCTGGATGGTTAGGGAGGGGCACCTTGACAGGTCAAATTGCTCCTGGACCCTGTGTCCCCAGAAATCAGCCAAGACCCCCCATGACCCCGCAGGGCCAAAACCAGAGACCGTATCTCTGTAACCAGCCTGGGGTTTGTCTGCCTTCAACATGTGGTGACAGAAAGTGAGATGTCATCGAAACAGCCATCCTCGTCTCACGATCCAGACTTTGTTCAACTAAGTGCTGTGCATTCGTGACTTTTTATCACACAAATACTTTAACTTTCCATGTAGTCAAATGCCTGTACTTTTCCTATGGATTTCTTTAATTGGCTCCAGTGCATAGAAATCCTTTCTGCATCCTCAGCCAGCGAGCCATTTACAGTTTCTTCTTATTTTGATGCTTTCAGTTTTACAGATGACTGTTGAAATTCACTTGGAATCACTTGGCAGATGGTTTGTGAAGTAAGAATGCAACTTAATTCTTTTTGTTCCCCACTAGTTTACCCAAAGGCCCAGCGTCATTTGGTGAATAAACCCAGCTCTCCCGAACTCTGTAAAACATGCTGTATTTGGCTGAGCAAGTCCCACTCCACTTTTTGCCTCTTTATCTTTCTTTCCTTTTTTCCCCCAGATTTTCTTGGCAATGTTCGCCTTAATTTTTCCCATTAGTTTTAGTCCATGACATTAGTTTGGAATTGTATTAGGCCTAGCCACTGATTTGGGAAGACCTGAGACATCGTCTTTTGATCCTCTTCCCCCAGTAGTTGAATTAGAGCCGGTAGGCATTTCTTGTGCAGATTCAGGCCTCACTGATTTCCTAGGCAGCAGGGTGCCTGGGGGAGAAGATACAAACCCGGGCTGGTCCTGCAGGAATGTGGTTGCTTTTGGTTTCAGTGATGCTGGGAGGTGTGGGTCCTGGCTGACTTCCGAGATGGGGGCCAAGGTTCCTTTGGGATCTGACCTCTGCAGGTATCCCTCTGTAATTCCCGGCCTGAAGGGCCCCTGGCCTTGAAGGGGATACTTACAAACACTGGTGAGGACGGGGCAGGGTGGTCAGTGCTCCACTCATGTTACTGAGTCCAAGCTCATACTGCTCGCCACATGACAGGCCAGTAAATCAAGAGACGCGTTGTGGGGGGAAGGAATAGTGACTTTATTTGGAAAGCCAGCAGACTGAGAAGATGGTGGACTTGCATCCCAAAGAGCTGTCCCCCTCTCTTAAACTCTGTTTCCCTGGGACTGTGGTACCTCCTGGGGGTGGAGTCATGTCAAAGAGCAGGGGGCTGGCAGAGGGCAGCGACCTCCTTCTTCCATTCAAGGGTGGCGTGGTTGCACATAGAAGGGGCACTTCCTCCCGTCCTGGGTGTCACAGAGGAGCACAGTGGAAGGGATTAGCTGGATGGACGGGGTGGTGGGTGTTAGCTGGTATCCACTGGGTTTGGGGTAGAGGAGGGTCCAGTGCAAAGACGAGACCCAGGAGGAGTGTGGACATTTGGGGGAAGAATGCATTGTTCACTGTGGTTCCACTATGGACCCGAGCTTCCCCTCCTGTGAAGTGTGGAGAGAGGGAGGCCGTGGTCCAGGCCCTCTGAGGGCTCCTAGACCAGGGAGGCAGGTGCTGCCCATGCGGGACCAGCAGAGGCCAGCTTAGGGCAGCATCAGGTCCTGAAGACCCAGACCGTGTGGAGAGATGGAGAGGGTCTAGGAGGGAAACCTGTCATCAGCTGCCCTGGGTGGAACAGCTCAAGCCCTGCAGGGAATTGTGCTCTATATTTGATCTAAGTAGAATCTCAGCTTCCTTTGTCTATAAAAGGAGATAAGGGGACATCTTCACAGGAAAGTTCTGGAGACAATATGGGACCCAGGAGAATGGCCGGATCCGAGGCCAGCTTACTGGACGCAGGCATCGTTGTGCCCCCCTCGCGGGTCAGTCTTTGGCTGAGGTCTGCCCCAAGCGCTTCTGGCTCCTGCACGCAGTCCGAGCAGGGCCCGTCAGCCTGAAGGCTGTCCTCCCACAGAGACAGGGGTGCCGGCGGTGGGAGGGAAGATGCGTTTGAAAGTGGTACAGGGACCCGCGCAGACCTCGGCCTGGGACGCTTGTTCTCAGCCCCACAGAAGCCGGCAGGGTGGGTGGTTGGAAGATGGTCCCTCCTCCATTTCTTGGGATGGTGCAAGGCACAGGAGTTTCTTACTAACCCTCTGCTGTGAGGGATAATGTGTGCAGCTTACTGGCCCATGGTGGTCACACTGGCCCACCAGAAACCATCTCTGAAGCTTCCCCACCATGTTGATTTCCCTCAGTTCTGCTGCAGGTATTTATGCCCCCAGATCTTATTGGAAATAGTCAACATAATCACAGGATGCCTGTAACTATGCAAAGAGCCTTCGTGGACATAGTTAGCCCTTGGTTCCCAGTTCCTTGAAGACTGATGAGGTATAGGACAGGGGACATTGAGAACCTCAGGGAACTTTAAGATCTGAAGAGCTTCTTAATCATGTCAGGAGATGACAACATAAATCCTCACTGTCCCGGCCAGTCATTAAATACACCTAAGCATCTGAGCGCATTCATACCTACACCTTCCGTCTTTTCTGTTCTGTAGTCATCCTCCCCCTCCCACCCCCACCCCCCCCAGTTCTGGTAGTTTGCACCAGCCCCTCAGTGGAAGCATAAGACCACGGACTTGTGAATTGCTTCAAACTAGCCAATCACAGGAGGCTTCAGAGATGAATGAAACCCATTGCTCCCAGGGGCTGCAATTCAGCCTGCAGATCCTCCCGTGATAAGGAGTCCACTCATCTGCTCTTCTGAGAACCCAGCAGCTGGAATAAGGGTTGAGACAGAGAAGCCAGAATTACATGACAGTACCACATGGTCTGAGATGAGATTTTTTTTTTTAATTGAGTACAGTTGATTTACAATGTTGTGTTAATTACTGCTGTACAGCAAAGTGACTCAGTTATACATACATATGCACTTTGTAAAATATTCTTTTCCACTATGGTTTATCGTAGGATATTGAATATAGTTCCCTGTGCAATACAGTAGGACCTTGTTGTTTATCCATCCTATATATGCTAGCTTACATCTGCTGACCACAACCTCCCACTCCATCCCTCCCCCAACCCCCTCCCCCTTCGCAACCACAAGTCTATTCTCTATGTCCATGATTCTGTTTCTGTTTCATAGACATTTGTGTCATATTTTAGATTCCACATATAAATGATATCATATGGTATTTGTCTTTCTCTTTCTGACTTACTTCACGTAGTATGATAATCTCTAGGTCCATCTACGTTGCTGCAAATGGCATTATTTTGTTGTTTTTTTATGGCTGAGTAGTATTCCATTGTGTGTGTGTGTGTGTGTGCGTGTGTGTATATACACACCACATCTTCTTTATCCATTCATCTGTCAATGGACATTTAGGTTGTTTCCATGTCTTGGTCATTGTGCATACTGCTGCTATGAACATAGGGGTGCATGTATCTTTTTGGATTATAGTTTTATCTGGATATATGCCCAACAGTGGGATTCCTGGATCATATGGTAACTCTATTTTTAGTTTTCTGAGGAACGTCCGTACTGTTTTCCACAGTGGGTGCGCCAACTTACATTCCCACCAATGGTGTTGGAGGGTTCCCATTTCTCCACACCCCCTCCAGCATTTGTTATTTGTACACTTTTTAATGATGGCCATTCTGACCGGTGTGAGGTGATACCTCATTGTAGTTTTTTTAATCTTTTTTATCTTTTTTTTTTGCGGTACGCAGGCCTCTCACTGTTGTGGCCTCTCCCGTTGCAGAGCACAGGCTCCGGACGCGCAGGCTCAGCGGCCATGGCTCACGGGCCCAGCTGCTCCGCAGCATGTGGGATCTTCCCAGACCGGGGCACGAACCCCTGTCCCCTGCATCGGCAGGCGGACTCTCAACCACTGCACCACCAGGGAAGCCCCCTCATTGTAGTTTTGATTTGCATTTCTCTAATAATTAGTGATGTTGAGCATCTTTTCATGTGCATATTGGCCATCTGTATTCTTTGGAGAAATGACTATTTAGGTCTTCTGCCCATTTTTGGATTGGGTTGTTTGTTTTTTTGTTGTTGAGTTGTATGAGCTATTTGTATTTTGGAAATTAAGCCCTTGTAGGTCACTTCATTTTCATGTATTTCTGAGATGAGATTTTAAACATTATGTTTCAAGCTCTCAAGAGATCTATCATCAGATCTAATTTTAACTATCGTTATAAGGTAGGAATATCTATTTCTTAGTTTTTTCCTAAGGTATTTTTCATTTAGTGTAAGTATCAAGAAACTATTAAAATAAGAATTGCAAGAGAAAAAAAATGATCAACTGTAAGGGTAAAAGAAAATGAATAGTTTGAAAATGTAGCATTTTCACTTCTGTTTTTCCATAAGTCCATTTAAAGTTCTGGGTCTTAGTTGTTGTTTACTGTTCTGTGGGATTCTCTATACATCCCGTGAAAGACGATACATCCCGTGAAAGTATGGAAGGCTTCAGGGTAAGCTGTACTCAGTTCTTCCAGAGAGAGAAAAAGAGCCTGGCATAAGAACTAAGACTTTGTAGTTCTCAAAGATTTTGATGCTTTTATAAATTAAACATCATTCTAGAAACAGATAAAAATCAATGAATTATGGCAAAGTAGTTGTTAAAGGTTGACTGAACTGAAGGTACTTATACAGCTGCATGATTAAGTATTATTTAATTGAGCAAAACTGCCTTTGAGGAAACATTTTTTGGTGAGTGCTAGGAAAATGGACGAAGCTATTAAGCCATTTGACTTCAAGCATGTTTACACACCATGTGAAAACCCAGCACAGAAGCAAGGAGAAAACCCTCTGACTGATAAAGCATTTTCCAATAAACTTAACATTTAACAGAAAATGTCTTCGAATGGACGGCGGGGGGACGCAATCCACCTTGCCCTCTGTCTCGAGGAGGGGATGTGGAATTTTGTTTTTCCTGTAGCGTTGCTTTGGCTCGGCCACAACCATGCTCTACAATCCATTGACCCTGCCACCTGGTCACTGCCCCTCGTCCACGTCACATCCTCACCTGCGTCCTTCTCAGCCTGGATCTCAGGGTCTGGGGTCATAGCTCTTCCTTTGCATAAACCTTAATTTTCTTGTCTCCCTCAGGGGACTCCTCTGACTGAATCCCAACCCTGGTCTGTGTCTGCACCAGGCAGGCGGACAGGCTGGAAAACCACGGGCGTGTTGAGGGTTTGTGGCCGTTGATCTCAAGGGCTCCTGTTCCATTTATCGGTCCATCCACTCTCCTCTTCAGATCAGATTTGACAGACTTAAAAAAAAAATCACATTCACATATATATGGGAGGGAGATGAAGTTTCAGAAACTAACACTGCTCTGATGTTTCCTTTTCCCTTCTCTCTGATCCTATCCTATTTCATTTACTTAAAGTATGCTGATGGTGACCTTCTAAATCGATTTCACAGCCCACTAATGGGCTTGGAAAGAAAGAAGCCCTGGACTATTTCATGCTGATTCCTCCCTTCTAGAACCTCCCACACATTCCTCACCCTCCTCACTCTCAGTTGATGACCTTCTTATTTCACTGAGATGCTAGAATTAGAAGAACTTCCATGAGTCCTGCCCTGAAACTCCCAACAGACCTGCATCTGGATGCACCTGCTGTGTCCTCCTCCTGCCACGATGGATAGATCATGTGTCCTTCTCTCTGGGGTCCACCCCTGCGCTGGTGCAGTGGACCCCAACTTTTCCCCATACTCGAGGACATCCCTCCCACAATGGCCCCCTCTGTGTCCTGGATCACCAGTTTCCTGGAGTCTCTACCGACTCACTTCCGTCCAGGTACAGTCATACCGTAATAGCACCCATCTTTAGAGAAGCTTCCCCTGACCCCACACCTGCCTCTTCACAGGGGTGTGCTCCCTGTCCCCACTCCCCCATCCATTCTTTCCTAGACCCACTCCCATCAAGGTCTTGTAACCCCATCTGACCTTGTCAGGGGCACCCGTGACCTCCATGTTGCCCAATCCCATGGCCAGTTTTTGGTCCCCATCTCCCTCCGTCTTCCAGTAGCATCCGACACAGGTACCCGCCCTTCCTTCTTACAAATACTTGGCTTTCAACACCACACTTTCTCTCGCTTTTCCTGCTTCGCTAGGGGCTCCTTTTGAGCCTCCTTTGCAAGCCCCCCGCCATTTCCTTAATCCCTGACCATCGAGTTCCTTGGGGCTTAGTCCTTGGTCTCTTCTAGTTGATTCTTCCGCTAGGCGATCTCATCCAGCCTTGCTGCTCTCAATCCCAGCTGCGTGCGATGGTTTCCAAGTCAAGCCTCCCCGAAACTGCAGCCGCTCTTGGGTGCCCAGTGACCTCTTGGGTATCTCTGCTCGCTGGGCTCATAGGAATCTCAGACTGGATGTGTCCCAAGCGGACTCCTTGTCCTGCCCACCTGGTCCTGCCCCGTCCTCTCATTTCCCCGGTTCATCCAGTAGCTCCATTCTCCCAGGTTTTCAGGCTCAACACCATGGACTGTCCCCCTACCCCAATATCTTGCATCCAGTCCATCAACAACAGGTTTGCTCAGCTCTGCCTTCAAGCAGTATCCCTGAGCTGTCCACATGTCACCCGCCCACTGCCACCACCTCTAAGCCCCCATCGTCTCTTACCTGGAGTCCTGCAGTGTCCGCCTGACGCGTGGCCTTGCTCTGTGCTTGCCTCCCTGCAGTGTTTCTCTCCACGGGGTACTCACAGCCGACTTCTAAAAACATGTCAGTGCCTTTCCTTCCAGTTTTCATCTCACTCAGAGTAAAACCCACAGCCTTCTCTACAACCCGCAAGTCCCTTTATGGCCAGGGCTCAGCACACATCTCCCCTCCCCTCCTGCCCTCCCAAGAGGTGGTAAGCCTGCCCCCGTCCCAGCCCTGTCCGGCTCCTCCTTAGCCAGGGATGGGCTCCCTCCAGATCCCCACGTGACCCGCCCTCACTGCCTCTGGTCTCTCCCGAGCGTCACTGCAGAGACGGTGTCCCTGATCGCCCCGTGAAAAACAGCATATGTACCCACGCCCTCCTCTGTTCTCCCGGCATCTGTTTGCACCCGACACGCACTGGGCAAGTCGGGGGTTTGTCTGGTTTGTCCCCAGAGTAGTGCTGGCATATCTATAGCAGGTACTTAATAAAAACTTGTTGAATTAAATAGTGAAGGCACAAAGAATTGTGAAGCTTGGGCGGGGTGACTAAAGAGCCAAAAAATCCCTTTGGGCTAAAAATAAAAGTACGCCTGTTGTGAGGCAGCTTTCCAGTTTCCTGCAGGAGATGCTGCCCGCTTGGCTGCGCCAGCCCAGGGCACGGGGGCCGTGCTGTGGAATCCGGAAGAACACGAGCCTTGGAAGCTCTTTCTCTTGATTCTTTTCCCCAAACCCTGGAAAAAGTTTCTGCAAGAGAGATTTTTTTAAGTGTAAGTACATGCAGTGTTCAACTTTAAGACAGAGATAAAGACATTTGGAAATTTGAACGCAGCCTCCAGAAGGATCGGAGGGATGGGCCGAGGGACTGGGATGCTTACAGCTAATAAAGGCTCCAGACCCAGGAGAGTTGCTTCCGTCCTCCTGAAGAGGACACCGCCCTGCAAACCCCGGTGACAGACAAGTTTCAACCCACGTGCGTGACTGGAGGGGCCAGGCAGGACCGCTACATAATTTGCGGGGCTCAATGCAAAGTGAAAATGGGGGCGCCCTGGTCAAAAATTATTAAAAATTTTAAGGAGGTGTCAGAGCGTTAAACCAAGAGTGGGGCCTTCCTGAATGCAGGGCCTGTGCGACCACACAGGTCACACGCCACGGAGCTCGCCACGGGCCACATGAGACGTGAGCGTCCACTGACCAGGGCTTCAAGGTCCAGCTGACGAGCACACCAGCCAGGGGCACCGAGCGCCTTTGAGGTGGTTACCCCCTGTGTTGTCCCTTGGGACCCAGGAAGTGGTTTTATTTTCCCTCTTTTTTCAGATCGTAGACCCGAGGCACAGAGAGGTTAAGTAACTTGTCTGTGGTCACAAAGCGTGAAAACGGAAGAGCCGAAATTCGAACCTGCTCTGTCCAATGCCAGGACCTACACTCTGAGCCGCACCCATCACATCTCCAGAGCATCTCTCTGTGGAAATACGAAGGTGTATTAGAGCTGCCATAACTCCCTCTGGAGGCGCCAAAGACAGAACCGGTCTGGGCCCCTCTCCTACCTTCTGGTGGCCTTGGGCGACCCTCAGCCTGAGGACGCAGGGCTCCAGTCTCCACCTGCGTCCTCCGGTGACGTCCTCCCTCTGTGTCCACACGTGGCCTTCCCTCTGCACGTGTCTGTGTCCAAATTTGCCCCTTTTATAAGGACCCGGGTCACACTGGATTAGGGACTTAAAGACCTCGTCTTGACGAAATCAGCATAGACCCTATTTCCAAATAAGGGCCCATTCTGTGTGGTGCTGGGGATCAGAACCCCACTGATCTTTTGCAGGACACATAATTCAACCCATAACAGGATGTAAAGTTGGACAATGATCAAATATGCAGGAAGTGTGACCAGTGCACATAGTCAGAAGTAGAGTCAGGCACTCTCGGTGGTGAGTAGTTACTCTGTGGTCAAAGCACCCGATAGGAATCACCTCACTCCTGCCCCCCTGCCTTGTTCTCAGGGAGTCCTCGGCACCCTTCCAGAAGTGGAGGAAGCCGAGAATGGGAGCCGAAGGCTTAAAGAAATGACAAGTGAAGTGGGTGGATCTCACCTGCTGGTTTGCAGGTGCGCTGTCCGTTAAACCAGCAGCGCTGGGTGCCAGGGTCCCTGGAGAGTCAGCCCTGAACAAACCCCAGCTTCTCCTTCTGCTGCCTTAGGGAGTGCTAGAGACCAAAGGACTGGATTTGGGAGATGAGTGATAGAACTTCCGAATTCCTAATAATGCAGATTCTGATCACAGCCTATTAAAAATAACATCATCGAGTGTGACATTCATACATAGCATTTACACTGTATTTACAACTGTTTCCATTGTATTAGGTATTATAAGTAATCTGGAGATGACAAAGTATATGGGAGGATGTGCCTAGGTTATATGCAAATACTACACCATTTTATATAAAGGACTTGAGCACCCGTGGATTTTGGTATCTGAGTGATTGTAATAGGATTTTATCTTAAAAAGATCACCCTGACTGCTGGTTACAGAAAGGGTTTCAGTGAAGCAAAAGTGGCCTCGAGGGGACCAGATGGGAGAGTCTTGTAATCCTTCAGAAGGCGGCTCTGGGTTCTCTGGAAGAATCAGAGGCACTGTTTAGAGAAGACCCAGCAGAGCTCAATGATGGATTTGCTGTGAGGTGTGCAAAGAGGAAATCATCCGGGATGGCCCCGGGCTTCCTGCATTGACCACTCGGGTTAGTGGAGGTGCCATTGATGGAGATGGTAAACCTGGGAGGAAAGGGCGTGACGCTGAAGAGTCCCCTGTTGTATGTGTTAAGTTTGCAGTGACAGTGGGATCTCAGGCGGAGGTGTCAAGGAGACTGATTCCAGGGTCTGGAGCTTAAGGGAGCTTTGGGCTTCAAACCCATAGTAAGCCATTTCAGTATATCTAAATCCAGGGGAGGGTGACATTGTCTATAGAAGAGGTATGGAGGTGTTGTCCTAGGGTTAGCTCATGGAGCAGGATGGTCATAAGTGCAGAATTTTATGTTTCTTGATCTGGTGACCGGAGTCTGAATATGTTGCAGCTCAAGGGTTGCTGCTGGTTCATTTCTCTTAACTGCTTATCTTCCCCGCAGACAGAGCCCCTCTGATAGATGGGTCTCATCTGGCGCCCTCTAACACACGGTTTCTGAGTCTGATGGAGAAGGACCTTGGGGCTGAAGAGTCCACTTGATTTTGTCGATAGAGTCCTGAGGGCTGACTGAACTAGGCATCATGGTGAGAGCTCACCTTTATTGAGTCTGTGCATGTCTCATACCCCGCACAGTCCATGCACTGTCTTTTCAAGTGCTTGCACCAATCCTGAAGATGGGTACTCTTCTTATGCCCATTTGACACTGGGAAGCTTGGACAGCATGAGTGACCTGCTCAAGGTCAAGCTGATCAGGGCTGGAACAGTTTGGCCCCAGGTGTATCCATGGACAGAGCCCGATTCTCCGAGTCAGCAGACTGAGGAACTTTCCATCACGTGACCCACCGTCGTGCAGGTGGGTGTGACACTCAGTGCATCCGGGAACCTGTGTTCCCCCCACCCTCCCTTGTCCGAGCCTCCAGCTCGGCTCCCGCCACAGCTGTAGAGAAATGCTCAGGAAATCTGGTTTCACAATTTCCCTCTGAAATAGAAATACTTAACACAAATATTTTTGTGACGTTTATAGTTCGTTAAACACTTTCCTAGGCATTCTCAAACCTCCATCCTTTCTGTGCCCTCAAGTCTACCAATAATTTCTTTGCAGTGAGTTGATGAAATAGGAAAAGGGGAAATAGGAAAACATGTACCGCCCCACCCCGCCTTTAACTATCTTCTCTCTTATTTGTAAGGCTGTATTGCTGGTGGACCATCAAATTCTTTAACAAAGAAAGAATTTCAACTAATAGATTGGTTACAGTTTTCTTCTCTTCTTTTTTAATTGTAAAATTGCCGGAGTCCAGCTCCAGCGAGTCCAGGGATACCCGAGGGATGGATAGCGTCGACGAAGGAAATAATTCTATTACTTCAGCATTGCATGTTTCTTTCTCTCATGTCTTTATTCTTCATTCTTCTTATTCTTCATTCTACTTCTATTGTTTACAATCACAGGTTTATATATTGTAGTTGATTATATTACCAGGTACGTGGCCAAACAATCTTAGCACAATCAAACCTCAAAATATTCTATAAAGATTTTTTAAAACAAATATCCCCTAGTTTCTAGATGTCCTATTAAAATATTTCCCCAAGTTCCCATTAATCACAGGTTGTTTCTTAGTAACCAAGTCAAGCAGTTCTATGATTATTTCAATTGTAAAAGTTGGAGCTACTTGTTCCTATTTCTCTTCTTGCATGAGCAACCTTTTACAATGGTTCCACGAAAATATTTACAATGTACCTGCATGCTCTTTCTCGTTGTTTCCTTCAACTGAGACGGTGTTTTCTCCCTATCCTGGCAACGCATTCTGCTCTAGTCATTTGTTTTTCTATAATTAATCTTCCTTTATAATAGAACCATAAATTTCCTATGTCGTCATCAGGAACTCCGGCCCATGGCCATAACTCCATACTAGAGGGTGTTTTTCATAAAAACATCCCCTTAGTTCCAGGCTCTTAATTCTTTACCTATTTCCCCGGGGCTTTAGTGGGTACTTCCCATTCTGTGGTAGTTTCAGGAGGGGGAGTCCTAGAGGAATTTTTCTTTCACGTGGAGCAACATCCCCCCAAAATTGCCCCTGTATGTAAATTTATTATGATAAAACATAACAACGGAGCTGTAGTCCACCTTCCTGGCACGGCGCTGCCTTGCAGTTTCGCCTTCCGTTGCTCATGACTTTGTCATGGTGCAATGGCTCCAGGATGGCTTCCGACATAAAATATAACAGAATTTACCATCTTCACCATTTTAAGGGTACAGTTCAGCGACATGAACAGATTGCTGTACATCCATCCCCACCTTCCATCCACAGAACTCTTTTCATCTTTCCAAACGGAAATACCCGCTAAACAATAACTCTCCCTCCCTCTCTCTCCAGATCCTGGCAACCACCGCTCCACTCTCTGTCTCTGATTTCCACAACTCTAGATGCTTCATATAAGTAGAATCATACAGTATTTGTCTTGTTTATTGGCTTATTTCATACAGCATAAGTGCTATATATTTACCACATGAAATACTGGCTTATTTCACTTAGCTTAATGGCCTCAAGTTTCAACCATATTGTAGCACGTGGCAGAATCTCCTTCCTTTTTAAGGCTGAATAATATTCCATTGCATGTAATACCACATTTTGTTTATCTGTTAATCTGTCTGTAGACACTTGGGCTGCTTCTGCCTTTTGACTATTGTAAATAATGCTTCTCTGAACATGCAAATTCAAATATCTCTTTGAAAGAGATATTTGTTTTCAGTTTTTAGGGGTGTATACTCAGAAGTGGAATTGCTAGATCATATGGTAATTCTATTTTTAATTTCTTGAGGAACTGCCATACTGTTTTCCATAGCAGCTGCACCATTTTGCATTCCCACCAAGAGTTCACAAGGGTTCCAGTTTCTCCACATCTTCGCTAACACTTGATATTTTGGTTTTGTGTGTGTGTGTGTGGTTTTTTTGGGTAATAGTCATCCTAATGGGTACAACATAGTATCTCATTGTGGTTTTGATTTACCTTTCTCTAATGGTTACTTATGTGAAGCATCTTTATTTGCTCGTTGGTCACTTGTATATCTTCTTTGGAGAAATTTTTACTCAAGTCTTTTGACCATTTTTAAATCTAGTTTTTTGTTTTTGTTGTCAAGTTGTAGAAGTTCAGTCTATATTCTGGATATTAATCCTTTATCAGATACATGCTTTGTAAATATTTTCTCCCATTCTGTGGGCTGCCTTTTCACTCAGTTGCTTGTGTCCTTTCAGGCACACATGTTTTTTAATTGTGATGTAGTCCAATTTATCTTTTTTTTTCCTGTTGTCTGCTTCTGGAGTCGTACCAAGAAATCATTGCCAGATACAATGCCTTAAAGTTTTTCTCCTATATTTTCTTGCAAGAGTTTTATAGTTTTAGCTTTTACACTTCAGTCTTTGATCTGTTTTAATTTTTGTATATGGTATGAGTTAAGGGACCAGCTGCGTTCTTTTGCATGTGGATATCCATTTTTCCTAGCACCATTTGTTGGAAAGACTGTCCTTTCCTCATTGAATGGTCTTGGCACTCTTATTGAAAATTATTTCACCATATATGCATGGGTTTATTTTTGGGCTTTCTGTTCTAATCCGTGGGGTTTTTTCTCTGTCTTTATGCCAATACCACATTGTTTTGATTACTGTAGCTTTACAGTAAGTTTTGAAATTAGGAAGTGTGAGTCTTCCAACTTTATTCTTCTTTTTCAAGATTGTTTTGGCTATTCAGGGTTTCAGGGGATTCTACATGAATTTTAGGATGCATTTTTCAATTTTTGCAAAAGAAAGTATGGTGTTGATATTTTGCTAGGGATTGCATTACATCTGGTTAGTATTGACATCTTAACAATATAAATCTTCCAATCCATAAATGCTGAATGTCTTCCCATTTATTTGTGTCTTCTTTAATTTCTGTCAGCAACATTTTGTAGTGTTCAGTGTATGCCTTTTGCCTCCTTGGCAAAATTTAAATGTATTCCTAAGTATTATATTCTTTTTAATGTGATTATGAATGGAATTGTTTTCTTAATTTCCTTTTTGTACTGTTCATTTTAAATGTATAGAAATGCGCCTGATTTTGTGTGTTGATTTTGTATTCTGCAACTTTGCTGAATTCTTTTATTAGTTCTAATTGTTTGCAGAATCTTTAGGATTTTTTAACATATAAGATCATGTCATCTGTAAACAGAGATAACTCTTCTTTTCTTTCCAATTTGGATACCTTTTATTTCTCTTTCTTGCCTAATGCTCTGGCTAGGGCTTCCAGTACATGTAGAAGTGGTGAAAGTGGGCATCCTTGTCTTATTTCTGCTCTTAAAAACAGGAGGGAGTGTTTTTTAACCCTCCTCCATCCTTTAATCCTTCTCCATCATTAACAGCAAAGTGTTTTGGATTTTTGTTTGTTTTTTCATTCTGTTTGAATATGAAGCCTTTAAAGGGGCTGAGGATGCAGGCAGAGGCTGTGGAAATCCTGGTGAGGTGGGGAAAGGAAGGATGCTGATGGGCATTGCTAGGGGAAACACAAGGAAATGGGGAATAAGTGTGTGGCTGAGCCGTGCCCCCAGGAGTGGGGTTACACCAACTACTGGTGGCCTGGTCCATACAAGCTCCTTCCCCTCTAAGCCCAGGGGACCCCTTCCCCATCCCCACTCCACCAGGGCCCCTTCTGCCTATGGCTCCTTGCTCACCTGTCTGCTGGGGTCTTTGCCCCACTGGAGAGCCAGGGTAGGGTAGCCCCAGTCTCACTGAGGAAAAGGTCGTTTGGAACCTGAGCTCTGCTTTCTTCACATTTTTTCCTCGACACAGGAAGTTTTAAATCCCGCACTCCAGTTACCATAAAATGGCACCACAGGAATTAAACAAGCTTTTATAAATTGTTGATTACATTTGACACCACCCTCCAACATAGCCTGGAGGTTCCAGAAAATGATGATTTTAAACTAAACCCTCAAGTAAACTGGAGCCATCTTGACTCATGGCAGAAACATTCACCAATATTTTTCTCTAACTTTATATGTTTCCAGCTGAGAATCAACCTTCTTTGTGATGAGGGGGATTTCCTGTTCACATGAACTCTTTCATGGCTCTGGTGCAGTTTTCATTCCACAAGAATTATAAAATACTGTGAAAAAACAAACAAAATGCTCAGGGGGAGCAAAGCCTTGCTTTGTGGCATCCCTGGGCTTTTACTTTGCTGGTTTTTTAAAGTCAGATTTCACTCTTAGAAACAAAGACATAATTGAATATTGGGAGACTTGGGACCTCTGATTACGATTGACACATGCTACACTCCAGTCTTACGGGGTGTGATTTTCCTCCAAATCTAATGAAATTCCCAGAAAGGCAAATAATGCTATAGAAGCTATATTTTCAATGGAAAAGAAAAAAATCATGTCTCTGTTTGAGGTTTGGCTGAATAGATTTTTATTTGTTTGGAAAGGAAAAATAAAGTCTCCTGATACAGAAGTGATAACTTTAGAAATGCAAGGGGTGTTATTGCCCCTGGGCATTTACAAATTTATAAATTATCTACATGAACATGCTTCCTTGACAGGTGTTATAAAACAGGTGCAGTATCGGTGTTCAGACAAGATGGTGAATTAAATTTGCATAAGCATTTACGTAGACAAAGAACTTTAGGTAACAAAAGACCCTAAAAATCGTTGAATCCTAGCACCTAACTTTACAGAAGGGGAACACAAAGTCCTAGAAAAGTTAAATTATGTGTCCAGGTTCTTACAGCTCACACACTTCACGTTTGAGGCCCTGTGGGCCATTTATTTAGATGTTGCTGGGGTGAATAACAGTTATGTTTGACTTTAATCTCACATCACTAGTTGCTTTTTGTCCCCTTTCTGGAGAGAAAGAAGTCTAATCTAGCAGGAAAGACATTTTGTGTTTTTGTTTGTTTTTATGAGATATGAGAGATTGTAAATGTACTTTTATGACTGAGTTGTTTTTACCTATTTGGATTTTTCTTTTTAATTTGTTGCTTCCCATATGCTACCTGCTCTAATTTCAAACTTATCTTTTTCTAATTTTTTCAAATTAAATAAGTAAAAAAAAAAAAAAAAACCCAGAAACCAGAAAACAAAACAGCATCATCCTTGCTCTTTTTGCTCTTGACATCACAGAGGACAATGTCACCTGAAAAAAGCCTGAGTAAAACAGTGATCCAGAGGAGCTGTACTCTGAGACCTTAAAGAACTGATTTTGCTCAGTTATCTTTTTATGGGTTTGTCCAAGAGTGGTTATGATTTATAAAAAACATGTCTTAAGTTGAATAGAGCTCTTTTGATGAGACTTTTTTTTAACATCTTTATTGGAGTATAATTGCTTTACAATGGTGTGTTAGTTTCTGCTGTATAACAAAGTGAATCAGTTATACGTATACACATATCCCCATATCTCCTCCCTCTTGCGTCTCCCTCCCACCCTCCCTATCCCACCCTTCTAGGTGGTCACAGAGCATGGAGCTGATCTCCCTGTGCTATGCAGCTGCTTCCCACTAGCTATCTATTTTACGTTTGGTAGTCTATATATGTCCATGCCACTCTCTCACTTTGTCCCAGCTTACCCTTCCCTCTCCCCATATCCTCAAGTCCATTCTCTAGTAGGTATGTGTCTTTATTCCTGTCTTACCCCTAGGTTCTTTATGACATTTTTTTTCTTAAATTCCATATATATGTGTTAGCATACAGTATTTGTCTTTCTCTCTCTGACTTATTCACTCTGTATGACAGACTCTAGGTCCATCCACCTCATTACAAATAGCTCAATTTCGTTTCTTTTTATGGCTGAGTAATAGTCCATTGTATATATGTGCCACATCTTCTTTATCCATAAAGTTGATGAGAATTTTTTAAAAGTCTGTGATTAAAAGAAAAATAGTTCCCAGTGTGCTGGGAACCTTCTCTACTTCATACCATTCAGGGTGCCTGCATAGTTTGTGAAGTAAGCTCCTTGATCCCATTTTACAGATGGGTAAACACAGGATCTGAGAAGTTAAGTAGCTTGTCCCAAGTCACAGAGTTCATAAGTGGGGCCAGAGCCAAGATTTGAAACGAGCGGACTTCCCGTGCCACGTCCCGAACACAGAGCAGATGCTGGGAGAGCCCCGAGCCCCTTGGGATGCAAGGAAGGAAACTGAGGCCCAGAGAAGCCACAGAGCTGCCTCGTTAGTGTCTGGGATGGTGGCCCAAGCTTCTTGACTTTCCCACGACTCCAGGGTTCCTTGAAGACCAGCAGTGGAGAGGCTGGATCTTGAATTGGGGAACAGTACAATGAATAGAATTTGGATTGAGGAACATATTAAGTCAAAAGGTACGAATACCCAAGAGAAAATTAAAAGTAACTTAAAAGAGAAGACAGGGGACTTCCCTGGTGGCGCAGTGGTTAAGAATCTGCCTGCCGGTGCAGGGGACACAGGTTCAAGCCCTGGTCCGGGAAGATCCCACATGCCATGGAGCAACTAAGCCTGTGCACCACAACTACTGAGCCCATGAGCCACAACTACTGAGCCCACGCTCTGCAACTACTGAAGCCCACACACCTAGAGCCCATGCTCCGCAGCAAGATAAGCCACCGCAATGAGAAGCCCGCGCACTGCAACGAAGAGTAGCCCCCGCTCACCGCAACTAGAGAAAGCCTGCACACAGCAATGAAGACCTAACTCAGCCAAAAAGGTTTTTTTAATTAAAAAAAAAAAGAAAAAGAAAAGGGCCATGCAGCTGACCCTGTGAGAATGCTAATGGCGGTGTTTCAGACGATCTGTCCACTTGGGTCACTGCAGAGTGGTACGAGGAGACCTGCCTGGTGATGTTCTTTGCAGTTCTGTGTCCAAAGAAGCGGTGTCGGGCCTGGGAGGGGATTGCAGTGCGGACGGGGAGGGTGTGTGATTTCTGGCTCAGTTCTCGCTACATCAGCCAGTTCTACAAGACAAATGCTGCATCTTGTGTGTCAAAGGGAGACCAGGCATTCAAAGTCCAGATAAAAATGATCTTCACAATAATAATAACAGCAGTAGTTACTCTCCATAGTGTGCTGCCCTGCAGCTAAGGGCACTTGCGGTTATGTTATTGAGTCTTCCAGTCATTAAGCTGAAGGATTGTGATAGATATCAAAAAAGCACACAGTCAGCAAAACCAGATGCTGAGGAACAGTGTTGAAGGAAACTTCTGGCTTGTTTTTTCAGAGGCTCACTTCTGAGCACTCCTGGCCCCCGGCCAGTATGGAAGGGAGGAGGGACGGAGTGAGCAGCTCATGGGGCAGCTTCTCTGGGCCAGGCCCCGGGCTGGACGTGCCACCGATGTCAGCTCATCCCATTCTTACTACATCCTGGGGTGAGCTGTTACTTCCCACGGATCAGCAGAACTGAACTTCAGGCGGGTGTAATTCACTGGCTTGGGATCCCAAGGTGAGAAGATACATATGGAAGCCGGGATTTGAGTGAGGAATGTGATTTCAAATCCCAGGACCCGTGATGCCTTCCAGGAAGAAAAACATTCATTTTGGCTGCGCTTGTCAAACTGTAGCCAAGCCGAGAGCCTCAGATAAGTCAGCATCCCCAGATCCAAAAGCTAGAGATTGGAGTGTATTTACAAACCTGAACACTTAAGAGATTTTCTAAAATAAAACCTTTGCTGCTGAGACCGTGCAGCCACACCACACTTCTAAAAGTATCACAGCTATTGCTTACAGAGCTCAAGTCAGTGCGATTGATTTGGTTTCGATCGGTACCACCATATTTTGTGCCTCGAGGGAAAGAAGGCACCAGATCTCAAGTCAGCCCAAAGCCGAGCAAAACCCACCCCACTCGGGGAGTGCGAATGTTTGCCCTAAAAAAACGCTGTTACGGCTGGCGTAATAGTTGAGTCGTTCTCCTCCCTGTGAGCGCCTCTTTAATAGATAATATATAGATAATATAATCATTTCTGATTATAAAGGTACTATCTACTTATACACAATTAGATCAATTCCGAAAAATTCAGAGACGAAAATATAAAACCCCAAAACTCATTGATGGAATTCTTGGGCCAGAGTGGAATGTGATTCAGAGCATGAGTTGGTAATGGAGAAGATATTTCTTGAGAAACTTCATCCATCGTGGAGGCAGCTATATAACTGGGGCTCTGTTCAAAGGAAGGCATTAAAATAACCTGGAAGCCGTCGTTTCCCAGGGCTGTTTGCAGAGGTAGCTTCCCATCACGGTCATGCATTTCTGGGTTTTGAAGAAGCACTGTCTCCCCAAAAGTCCAATCACAAGGGGCCATGGTGTTTCCTTCTTTGCTGAGACGTCCCGTGCCCTGACCTCCTCTGAACCTAGGGTGTCATAAATCTCAGGTCAAACCAAGTGTGGACAGGGGTATCGCCGTGGGATCCCCGTGGAGCAATGCAGTTAGGTGAAGCACGCAGCCTCCAGGAGACGGCTGGAGCTGAAGCAAGAGGCTGGCGGAGAGGCAGTGCTGTGTGGTGAACAGAGCGTGTGCTGTAAAGCCACGGGGCCTCACTCGCTAGCTGTGCGTATCGAGGCCAATGAATGAACGTCTCTGAGCCCCAGTTTCTTCCTATGTGAAATGGGGCTAAGAACAGCCCCTGTCCCAAAAGAGAGAATTAGAAACTGTTATGCGTGCGCAACAGTTCAGCCTGATGGGCAGTGAGGGCGATAATGGAGGTCCTGGATTGGGGGGCAGGGCCTCCGCGCATTTTACGCCAGGTTTCCCAGTAACAGAGAGACGCAGGGCAGCCACAGCCTGACTGGATGGTTGCGTTTGTTTGGAGAGGTTAGTAAATAAACCCCAAACTTTCGGAGCTTAACACATAAAGGTGTATGTCTGGCAGTGCGTGTTGGACGGCTCTTCTGCAGGTCAGGGCTCAGTGCCCCGGGCTGTCCTTTACTGCAGCAAGTCATGTCATCAGGAACAAGGTCACTGCAGGAGGGGCGAAGGGGCTGCAGACTGGGATGGTTAAATCCCACGTCTAAGAGGGACACACGTAACGACCACCCCTATTTAGCTGGACAGAACCCAATCCCATAGACTCCCCAGATGCAAGAAGGTCTGAGAAATAGCCGGGGCACGTGGGTGCTTGGGGAGCAGCCGTGGCCTCTGCCACAGGGGCTGCCGTGCTGGACGCAGTGCTCTTGGGCCACCTACTTATCATACGGCTGGATATAATCGTAGAGCGTGCGCGAGAGAGCACCGACTGGGACTTTGAACAGCTGAGGTTGGGGAAACTCGTGTCCTGGCTTCGGGGATCTGTTTAGAGAAGCAGCAGTGTTGCATCACCTGGAAATCCTGCATCCACATCCCCATCACCGTGCTTTGACAAGAGGCAGATGCCAACAGAGGAGGATGGTGTGCTACTTGGTTTTGTTTTTTCCGGGAAAGATGTATCCAGGTGGAAATCTGTGGCCAGTCTCCCTAACCTGTGCTTGCACTTATAATCCTCCTCACAGTGAAGGGTGCAAAGCCTTCGTGCAGACAGATGCACTGAAGGTTGTTGACCATCAAAGGTCCCATGATCAAGGTCCCAGATCATCACGGAAATGCTAACGTTTCTCCTGACAGGCTGCTTACTTAAGGCAGAGTGATTTAGAACACATTTTAAATAAAGCCCTGTTTAATTCTTTGAGGTTTTAATGCCTAAATGGTTAGGCGTTCCTTATCTGAGCTCTGTGACCAGATCCCACAGACCCACATTAGACAAAGTAGATATTTACAGGAGAATTAGTCGTAAAATATTCAGTGGATTGATTGCACTAGAGTGGCCTTTCTCACAAAGCTCCTTGAGGGGAGGGTCCAGCTGGAGCCTGCCTGTTGCTGGCCGTGTGCCCAGCATCTAACCCCATGCCAGGCATGAAATGTGTATTAAAAAGTGTTGATTGGGCTTCCCTGGTGGCGCAGTGGTTGAGAATCTGCCTGCTAATGCAGGGGACATGGGTTCGAGCCCTGGTCTGGGAGGATCCCACATGCCGCGGAGCAACTAGGCCCGTGAGCCACAACTACTGAGCCTGCGCGTCTGGAGCCTGTGCTCCGCAACAAGAGAGGCCGCGATAGTGAGAAGCCCGCGCGCCGTGATGAAGAGTGGCCCCCGCTTGCCGCAATTAGAGAAAGCCCTTGCACAGAAACGAAGACCCAACACAGCAAAAATAAATAAATTAATAAACTCCTACCCCCAACATCTTTAAAAAAAAAAGTGTTGATTATTGTAAAATAATGAAATTTAGAAATAACTGTTGATTTGATGAACTGATCGCTCCAAGAATTCAAAACAGCAGTGATCTTGTGTGTAAATGTTCATCTTTCTCTCCTGCGTTCAAAATGCTTCCCTTGCTCCTGGGTAGGACATGAGCTTTGTGTGGCCTCTTCTGAAACAGGACCCAGGTGGATTGTCCTTGTCTGAATCACTAAGGTGGGCCCTACCTGGTGAACAGGTGCATTGATCTCAGCCACTCAGTGAGTATTTCGTGGGCTCCACTGCACAGCTGGATGCTGGGACGCTAGTTCCTGCCTGTACTGGGTGGGGTGGGGACGTGGGGCGCCCGCCAGCCTTGTGGCAGAGTGAGGGGCTGGGGAGGCGCCCATGAGCGTCCACGTCTCCACAAATGACAGCTCCTTCCACATGCGACCTCACCCAAGAATTCGCCGCAGAGAGGATGCTGGGGGTCGGTGTCGGGTTTTCAGAGCCCCACGGTGGCAGCGGGAGGGATTCTGTCGAATTCACCTCCAGCTCAGCCTGCTGCCCTGATTTCTCTGTTGCATCAGGAAACAACAAATGTTCCCCTGTTGTTCGAGTGCTGACTGGAAGAGGCTTCCGTGGTGAACAGGGTTTACGTTCGTGTGGTTCCCTCACGCTGAACTCCTCCCTCCCACAAATATTTACAGAGACATTGCTGTGTCCGCAGGCCCGGGTCAGAGAAAGCCGAGGGTCCTCCTCACCACCCGCCCTTTAAATACTCAGCCGCAGCCCCACCAGACTCTGCTCGGCTGTCCCATCGGGACCTGCTCGGGAGCCTCCCAGACCCGGGGGCATTGCATCCACGACCCCGGTCCTTCTCGCCCTGTTTGGGGCCGCCTTCCTTGCTCTGACCCGGGCTATGACTGTCCCACTGGAGGCTCTGGGAGGCTGGAGGAGAGCCCCCCCACCCAGGAGGCTGACTCCCTCCGGGTGCCTCTAGAAGCAGGCCCTGAGCAGAGATCCGAGTGTAAGCGACTCAGCGGGGGAGGGGGATGTTGGGGCCGGGGAACCCTAGGAAACACCAGGAGGGGAGCGGGGGAGCTGGGAGGCAGCTGATCCAGGGTGTGTGATCTGTCAAATCAGCCTGCGGACAAGGTCGGTGTCAACCTGACTTGGTCACCCTGCTGAGGGTGAGCGCTGGGGGGGCCCAGGATTCCAACGCCTGCTCCCAGCAGGCCTGAATGGGGGCTGTTTGGCGTGGGGGTGGGCAATTCCCAGCCCTCAGGCCTGCTGTGCCCCCGGGAAGGGCCTGTCCTCCTCTCCCCCAGCCACAGACATCCTCCGGTGCTGGGGGGACAGCGTCTCGTGCAGGGTGTGGTCTGAGCCGGGCTGACACTGAGGCCGGGAGCACCCTCCTCCAACCCCGAGGATTATCTTAATTTAGGCGGAAACATGAATATCCCAGGGCAGCTTGAAACCCAGATGTGGCTTTCCCAATGACTTCTGCTACCTGAGGTTTCATTCAGGGTGGCAGATGGTGTCAGGGGCTCTGCCCTCTGCGGATCTGGTCGGGGCAAGTTCGGATGTTTTGGTGACAGCTGATGATATTTAAGAATTTTTGCTCCAGTCTGCTTTAGTTGTCAGAAAGTCTTTTAAACAATTGGTTTTGTGGGTGCGTGTGTGAAGGCATGCTAGTGATGACAAAGCGTTCCTTGTTTAAAAAGTTACCTATACTGCTGTGCTGAGACATTCTTGTATTGTGAAGAGTATATAGGTTTGGGTAGAACGGACATATTTAATGCAGTAAATGGCATTTCGACATACAGAGCTCTGAGTTACAATAGAATGCTGGTTGCTTAGGTCCAAATATCTTTGCGTAACTTCCCAAAAAATAACCCAAATCAACAAATAGAGCAAAGAAAACCATTGTTTACAGATGCCGTCCATAATTCAAGGAGACAGAATTCTACAAACTTCCAAGTTACCTGTGATTAATGAGATAAACACCCAAGTCCAGCCAGGCAGCTCTGGAGCCTACCCGTGTCCGGAGCAGTGGGCAGAGATAGCAGAGAAAATGTGGAGAAAAGGTCAGGAGTCTGGGGAGCCTGTGGTGACCTAGCCCAGAAAGCATCAGCCCTAGAGAGACAAGCCCCATCCTGGGTGGAAATACTGGAATGCGTGTGGGACCCGAGGCTTCGAGACAGAAGGGGAACCTTGGAAGGTTGCCCCTTGGAGAAGATGTGGAGAAAGAACAGTGAAGGAGTCCTGCAGAGATGAAAGCGATCAGAATCCCCCTCGCTAATAAATGCACTACGCAATCAAGAAACTGCACTTCACCAAACCAACAACAGGGGGCGCCCTTGAATCAAGAAACCTCGTTAGCCACCCCAGGCCCCGTCCCTTGTCTGTGTCCGAGCTCACTGCCGCTCCAGGAAAGAAAATCTATCGTAAAAGGAACAAATGCCGCAGGCCACATGCACGCAGAGCTGCAATTAGAAGAAAACAAGAGTTTGGGAATTAAAACGTTTCGGGGGTTAAATGTTCACCCCTCTCTAAACACACATATATACCCCAAAGCAGAAGAAAATGGCAGTGTTCCAACGTTAGTTAATTAAATATCCTGAGATAAGCATTTTCTTTTAAAAGTTTTTGATTCAAGGTTGTTGTACATATATTTGTCATATATATATTTGTGTATGTGTATATATATGTTTATATATGGCAACCTTGAATCAAAGATTTAAAAAATCAGAACTAAAATGGACAAAACCCAGGAAGATGTGACATGAGGGCTGGCTGAACCCAGGAGAAGAAGTGAGCTTCAGTTTGCAGATGGTAATGTTGTCCTTGGGACTGTCCCTTCCGAGGACAGCAGACTGACACCTGGCACCTGCTGTGTTGCACTTTCTTTCCTAAACTGCAGCCCAAGGCAAGCATTCCTTGCCCACAGCTGTACTTACTGTCTCATCCAATGAGAAACCGTTTATAAGGCCAGTCTTGGTGATGGTTTTTACTTTCCAAGTTCTCTATTAAATGAGACTCTAGGAAATACCCAAATACTTTCTAAGGGCAAGTCAAGTGCTATTTGTTAAGAAGATAAAACTTGCCAAGGAGAGTGTCATCTCCCTTGATAATATGTCAGAATTTCAGAGATAACAAACTTTTCAGAAATGTTTCCAAATTGCATTGAATGTTCACGACAACTTCAAGTTCACAAAGTACTTTCCACACATTGTATTATCTTTAAAGTTGCATAGGGGCTAAAACACAAGGATATGATGGTTTCTTCCCCTCCTCTGTGTGACAAGCAGCTTGGAAATGCTTTGCCTGGTTTACATACCTTGGAAATGAGAATGGCGATGGCTTCCTTGTTTGTGACCTCTGCCGTACACAGCTAACCTTAGACTGGGGAGGCTCATTTCTCTAAAGATGGACACACCATCGTCACATGTTCTCTTTGCCCACCCGCACCCCATCAAGAGATAAAGTCTCATCTCTTCCCTTTGAATCTGGCTAGGTTTGAGTCTCACTTGTAACCAGTAGAATGTGGCAAAAATAACACTGCCTTACTTCTGAGGATGAGTTGGAAAAGGTGATGCATTCTCCACC